>NC_134662.1:4227443-5500148 GCF_030463565.1 Pelecanus crispus | reverse complement strand
ACTGGGACCATCGCCTCTGGGCGTCACGCACCAGGACGCATGGGCATTGGGCACTGGGACCCGTGGGTGACGGACACCGGGACCCACTGGTGGCACGGGCACTGTGCACCAGCGTCACCCACCAGCGTCAGGCACCCCAAGCCTCGGGCACTGGGACCTACTGGATTTGGACACCCCATGCATGGGTGCTGGGCACCCACAGGCACCGGCACCCGCTGGTGTTGGTGCCCTGGGTCTCAAGCACCGGGACCACGAGCCGTGGGTGCCACCATGGGCACCGGGGTGGGTGGGAGCTGGCACCCACGAGCACGGGGACCCCCGCGGGTACCTCAGGATGTTCTCGATGCAGCTGCGCTGGCGGAAGAGGGCGTTGACGACGGGGGTGCCCTCGGGCACCAGCGGGGCCTTGCAGAGGAAGGCGACGATGGAGAGGACGCTGTGGAAGCCCTGGAACTCGGGGTCGGCCTCGGTGCAGAAGGTGACGCGCTGGCACAGCTCCGTGAGGATGGCCAGGTCCAGGATGATGGGGCTGGCCAGCAGCGAGTCCTGCGGGCACCGAGGGGGGGGTGAACCACCACCCCCCGAGGACGCACCCCCCCCCCCCCCCCCCCAGGGCCACCCCACCCAACCCACCTCGCACGTGTTGTGGATGACGATGGTGTTGGTGCCACCCATCATGATCTCCGACGTGTACTCGTCCAGCGCGCGCTTGCTGTCCCCCACGTAGGGCACGTACTTGATCACCACCTGCGAAGCGACGGCCCGTCACCTCCCCGTCACCCCCATCCTCGTCGTGTGTCCCCCCCCCGGCCCCCAACTCACGCAGTGGTCGGGTTTGTCCTGGGGGCCGTAGAGGATGGGGTTGGCCTGGACCGTGTCGTCCACCACGTTGCTCTTGGAGATCTCCTTGGAGCGAAACTGCTGCGGGGCCGAGAGGTTCTTCCCGTCGTTGTTCCCCAGGTGGTTGTAGCTCACGATGGACTTGGTCTGGGCAGGGGGTGCAGGCTGGTCACCCCCTGTCACCCCCCCCAATCAGGGGCAGGTCCCCCCCCCGGGCCGCCCCATCCCCATGTACCTTGAGCCCGGCGCCCACCAAGAAGTCCACCAGCACCGACTTGAGCTTGGTCTGACCTGACTTGAAATCATCGCCGCAGATGAAGACGCGGCGCTGGGCGGCCAGCTCCACCGCCCCCGGCACGAAGGTGTTCTGGGGGGAGCCGTTGATGTAGGCGCAGCCCTCCAGGATGCTGGCCACGGCGAAGAGCGTGGACGGGGACACCTCCAGGCCTCGCTGCAGGGACACGGGGCGGCTCAGCACTAGCGGGGCGCTGCCGTCACCCCCCTGGTCCCTTCCCCTGTCCCCTGACCTCGATGGCCCGCAGCAGGTTGTCGGCAGTGTCGTTGAGCCCCGGCACGACATCGCAGAAGCGCTCCGTGTTGGCCGTCCAGAGGACGATGACTTTGTCCACCCCGCTGGTCTCCTTGAAGTCCCGGATGTCCCTGCGGATCTGCTCCACCTGGGATGCCACCGCGGGGGACACATCAGCGCGGCGGCATCCCCTCCGTCACCTGCGTCCCACCACCACCCCGCCAGGACCTGCTCAGCCATGGACCCGCGGAGGACGTTGTCCGCCCGCTCCTCCTGGTTGGCGGCGATGAACTCGGGGATGTAGATGGAGGGACGGGGCTTCATCTTCTCCAGGTGGGGCCAGAGCTGCTCCTGCAGCGGCCAGTCCAGCACCTCCGCCCGCCGCATGGCCTCCGCCAGGTTCAGCGAGGAGATGTCCCAGCCTGGGGGACCGGGGGTGACCGACCACTCAGGGTCCCCCACCCCATCGCGGGGTTCCCCCCCACGCCCCACCTACCGTCAAAGACGATGTCATTGGGGTGCACCATGGGCAGCAGGTCGCGGAAAGGCACGTAGACGTCGCCGGCGGGGCCGGTGCCCAGGCAGACGGTGGAGGCTTGGAGGAGGGAGCCGTAGTAGTTGGCTTTCTGGGATGGAGAATGCAAGGATGAGCCACCGGCACAGGGGGGGTCCCCAGCACCCCCAAACCGGGGGGCCGGGGCCACAGACCACCTCCACAGGGGCAGGGAGGAGATCGGGGTGCAGGACCCAGGTGCGGCTGGGAGCAGCTGAGCTCTGCATCCCCATCCCTGCGGGACGCCCGGGTCCTGGGACCTCGCTGGGGTCCCGCCGGGGACACCCACCTTGCGCCCGGTCTTGGTCATCCAGGACAGCCCCAGCTTGTTGGCCAGCACGGCCGCCGTCACCGTCGTGCCGTTGTTGCCCCCCCAGCCCACCAGCATCACCCCCAGGCGCGGGACCTGCCGCCCCGTCCGGAAGGTGAAGCGGGTCGAGCAGGGCCGCACCTGCGGGACAGAGACAGGGGACACGTGGGGACGTGCAGAGCCGCGGCCGAGCCCCCCCCGCCAGCCCCCCGCCCGCCCTGCCCCTACCTTGGTGACGCCGTTCTCCTTGCAGACGTGCACGGTGCTGTACGTGTACTTGGCCTCGATGAAATCCTTGCTGTACGTGACGTCGGGGCTCTCCACAAGGAATGTCTCTGCCATTGTTCCTGGAGCTGGAATAGGAGGAAATGGGTGTCAGCCCCGCAGGCCTGGCACGCCGGGCCCCCCCCGGGCCTCCTCCGGTCCCCCCGCCCTGCCGGGACACGGCTCCGGCACCGCTCCCTGCCAGGCTGTGCCGCCGGTGGGGACCCTTGGCTCCCTGCCCCGCGGCCTCCCAGCGCAGCGGCAGCGGTGGTGGGGCTGCCACCGTGGCCCCGCCACCGTGGCCCCTTCCCACGCGTGCCCCGGCACCGGCCGCGGCCCCCGGGACGGGCGGGGAGTGGGGCGGGGGGGGCTGAGACCCCACCAAGGCGGAGGGTGCAGGGTCCCCGTCCTGCTCGGGGCAGGCAGGAGGCTGTCCCTGCTGCCCCCTCCCCAGGGGTGGCTGTGGGCACAGGGGGGCCGAGGGATGCTCCTGGGGGACATGGGGACCGAGCTGTCCCCACTCCCTGGGGTGGCAGAGGGTGCAGGGGACATGGGGATGGGGGCTGCCCCTGCACCCTGGGATGCACAGGGGACACAGGGACGGGGTGCAGACCCTGGGGTGCACAGGGGACGTGGGGACGAGGGCTGCCCCTGCACCCTGGGGTGCACAGGGGACGTGGGGACGGGGGCCGCCCCTGCACCCTGGGGTGCACAGGGGACGTGGGGATGGGGTGCAGACCCTGCACCCTGGGGTGCACAGGGGACGTGGGGACGGGGTGCAGACCCTGCACCCTGGGGTGCACAGGGGACACGGGGATGGGGTGCAGACCCTGCACCCTGGGGTGCACAGGGGACGTGGGGACGGGGTGCAGACCCTGCACCCTGGGGTGCACAGGGGACGTGGGGACTGGGGCCGCCCCTGCACCCTGGGGTGCACAGGGGACACAGGGATGGGGGCTTGTCCCTGCACCCTGGGGTTTACGGGGCACAGGAGCTGCCCCTGCACCCTGGGGTGCACAGGGGGCACGGGGACGGGGTGCAGACCCTGGGGTGCACAGGGGACGGGGGCTGCCCCTGCACCCTGGGGTGCACAGGGGGCACGGGGACGGGGTGCAGACCCTGGGGTGCACAGGGGACGGGGGCTGCCCCTGCACCCTGGGGTGCACAGGGGGCACGGGGACGGGGTGCAGACCCTGGGGTGCACAGGGGACGCGGGGACCGGGGCTGCCCCCGCTCCCAGGGCTGCGGGGGGACACGGGGACAGGGGCTGTCCCTGCCGCCCCGGCGTGTCCGGGGGCACGGGGGGACACGGGCGCGGGGCCGCCCCCGCTTCCCGGGACCGAAGGAGCAAACCCCTCCCCGGGCCGCCCCCGCCCTCCCCGCGGGCACTCACCGGGCGCTGGAGGCGGCGGAGCCGGAGCCGGAGCCGGTGCCGGTGCTGCCCCGCGGGGGATGATGCGATCGCGGCTGCGGCCGCCCCGGCTCCCGCCGCTTAATCGGCTCCCAGGGCCCGCCCCCCCCCCCGCCGGCCCCGCCCCCCCAAACCGGCCCCCACCGCCCCCCCGCACGTGCCCCGCCGCCACCGGCACCGGCGCCCCCGGCCCCCCCCCCCCCGCCCCGGGTGTCCCCGCTGCCCCCGCTCCCCCCGCTCCCCCCGGCAGGTGCGGGCGGCCCGGGCCCCGCCGGGGCTCTCACCGGGGGGCGGCGGCGGGAGCGGGAGGCGAAGGCGAAGGCGGAGGGGAGCGGCCGCTGACCCGGGAAGGGGAAGTGGCGCCGGGGCCGGGGCCCGGGCCGGGGCCGGGGGTCCCGCCGCCGCCTTCCGGCCATTGACTGCCCCGGGCCGGCGGCTTCCTGCGCCGGCGGGCCCCGCGCCTTCCCACGGGCTCGGTCCCACGGGCTCCGTCCCACGGTGCCGCTCCCACGCTGCTGCCACCCCCGGCCCCGGCACCGGGGGCTGCAGCCCCCGCCACCCCCGGCACCCTGCAGCCCCCGGCACCGGCACCCCGGAGCCCCCAGCACCCTGCAGCCCCTGGCACTGGCACCCCGGGCATCACAGCACCCCGGAGCCCTCGGCACCCCAGAGCCCCCAGCACTGGTACCCCCGGAGCCCCCAGCACCCTGCAGCCCCCGACACCCCCGGCACCCCCGCTGCCCCCGGCACCGGCACCCCGGAGCCCCCGGCACCCCGGAACCCCCAGCACCCTGCAGCCCCTGGCACTGGCACCCCGGGCACCACAGCACCCCGGAGCCCCCGGCACCCCAGAGCCCCCAGCACTGGTACCCCGGAGCCCCTGGCACCCTGCAGTCCCCGGCACCCCGGAGCCCCTGGCACCCTGCAGCCCCTGGCACCCCAGAGCCCCCAGCACCCTGCTGCTGCCGGCACGGGCATCTTGGCACCGGCACCCTGCAGCCCCTGGCATGGGCACCCCAGAGCCCTGGCACCGGCACCCCAGCATCCTGTAGCCCCCAGTTTGGGCACCCCGCAGCCCCTGGCACCCTGCAGCTCCCAGCACAGGCACCCCAAAGGCCGTGGCATCAGCATCCTGGCACCCTGCAGCCCCTGGCACCCCAGAGCCCCTGGCACCCTGCAGCCCCTGCCATGGGCACCCCAAAGGCCGTGGCATCAGCATCCTGGCACCCTGCAGCCCCCAGCACAGGCACCCCAGAGCCCCTGGCACCCCAGCATCCTGTAGCTCCCAGCACGGGCACCCAAAAGGCCGTGGCATCAGCATCCTGGCACCCTGCAGCCCCCGGCATGTGCACCGCGGAGGCCCTGGCACCCTGCACCCCCTGGCACAGCCCCCCGCCGCCCCTCACCGCAGCCGCCCCTCCGGCACCCCCCGCCCCGCAGCCCCCATCCCGGGCCGTGCCGGGGGGCAGCCAGGCCCCGTGTGAGGCCGCACCCCACATGGCGGCCATGGGAGCGCGGGGGGTGCCCGGGGGCTGCCGCGGAGCGAGGGCAGCGTGGCAGCGAGGGGCCGTGGCTGGCGCCCCGCTCCGCGGCCCCCGGGGGCCCGGCTGCCTTTCAATGGGCAGGCCCCGCTTCAAAGGAGCCCCCGGAGCAGGAGCAACGCCCGGGCGGGCCCCAGCCCCTTCCCCACCCTCGCTCCCCGCAGACGTGGCGAGGACAGCTCTGCTCCCCGCCGCCACCACCCACCCGCCCGCCCGCGGCCCTGGCTCCGTGGGGGGACCCTGGCATCGCCACCCCGCGCTCCCGGCACGGAGCGGGATGGAGCCCACCGGGGCCAAGGCCGGGGGCACCTGCCGGAGCGGGGCGGCCGCGGGCAGAGGCAGCGGCGGGCATGGCGGTGGCGGGGGGCCGCGTCCGGCCCTTCGGCCATGGAGGAACAATGATCCCTTGGTGCCGGGCTGGAGGACAAAACGAGCCCCGCGCTGGAATGCCAGTGCCTCAGCAAATTATTGAAACAAAAATAACATTTCTTTGTACAATAATCCTGGGGCGGGGAGGGTCCGGGCAGCGCTGCCAGGGGCCCAGAACTGGTATTTTTCCACTGCTTTCCTTTTTTTTTTTTTTTTTTTTTTGCCTTTTTTTTTTTTTTTTTTTCCTTTGCCCCTCTCCCGTAACTCCCACCATTGTTCCTTCCCCCACTCCCTTCCCACTCCTCCCACGCTCGGCACCGCATGAGCGGGGCTCCCTTGTTCCTGCTTGCCCAACGCGTTCATGGGCCGCGAGCCCGGGCCGGCCGCCCAAGCGCCTTCGCTCCCCAGCTGCCGGGGGCTGGCGGGGGGCCAGGCGAGCCGCGCAGCCATAGCGACCGGCCCGCTCCCCCGGCAATGGTGCCCACCCGCCCTGCTCCAGCAGAAACCCCCCCCATCCTCAGGGATGGGCACCCAAGCCCCCCCTCCCCACCTCCCTGGGACACCCCCCCCCCCCCGTTGCCGGAGCTGGGGCGGCACAAAATCCCCCGTGGTTTCATTCTAAGCAGGTTCAGGGCCTGATCCTGTGCGAGCCCGCGCTGCTGGCAGAGATGCTCCGTGCGCCGGGAAGGGCTCGGCTCCGGGGGGATGCGGGCAGGAGCCCCCCTCGCCCCCCCCCAGCAGATCCAGGCCAACCCAAGCGGCCCCAGATTTATGTGCTACAGGCACAACCCGCCCCGGCGCTCCCTGGCCACGTTTTCCTCCGTTCACGTTTGGGTTTTTTCCCCTCGTGTAAAACAATCCCCAGGCTCCGGCACTCCGTTATCTTTGCCCGCGCCGGCTGCTCGCAGCTCCTCGTCCTCCCTAGCCCCGCGCCGTCACCCTCCGGGCGCTGCCGGCCCCGTGCACGGGAAGGGACGGAGGAACGGGTGATTTGGGGTGGTCGTGCTCGGCCGTGGGGGTGCAGCGGCTGCTCTGCGAGAGAGACCAGCACCATCGGACCGTGTCAAGGACAAATTATTCTAATGAGCTTCCTCCTGTAAATGAGCCGCGAGCAAAAGGTGCACGGGGAAAAACCCAGGGTGCTTTTGCCGCGTTTCAAGCATCCCTCAAAGCTGACCGGGGCAGCCAGGACGCCGCGGGGTCACCTCCACCCTCTCACCTGCGTGTGACCCTAATTTAAGGGCAGCTTGTGCCCGATAACGCTGCAAAGCGACACTTTTGCCAGGTGTGACCTGAACTATCAAAGCCCAGAGCTCCTTGTGAACCCGCGCCGTGGGCTCAGCTTCGGCGCGCAAGGAGGGACAGACGGACGCGGCCCAAAATAGATGCTGCTCCTCGTCCCCACGTCGCGGTCCCCGGGGAGGGCCGGCAGCCGGGCTCCGGGCTGGGTGCAGATAAGGAGGCAGCGGCAGGAGCCGGGCTGGCTCTGGCACAGCAGACGCAGCCAGTAAATTTCCACTGGGGCAGCTCCCAGTTAATTAGCTCGGTGCGTGACCCCAGCCGGAGCGGGAGCTGCCAGCGGTTGCGAGGAATTCCCCAGGAAAGCCGGGACAGGAGGGGACAGGCACCCTGCCTGCGCGAGCGTCCCGGGGGCCGGGACCCAGCCTTTCATCAGATGGGCACCCCCGGGCAGCCCCCCGGGGTGAAGCTCACACGAGCGAGCAATTAAAGATGGTAAAAGCGGGGCCTGGGGCGCGTGGCCTGCCTCGGAGGTGACCGAAAACTAAAAAGCTGATGATTTGGGGATTTGCGAGAGCATCAGCTCACCCAAGGCGCCTCGGCTCTTGCTCTCGAGTGCCCTGGGCGAGCAAACCCTCGCGGGCCGCGGGAGCATCACCTCCCCGCGCAGGCGCTCGTGCCGTCCTGTCAGCTCCAAGGTCAAGGCTGGCTGGACGGGACCAAGCAGCGCCCTCCCGCTTCCTCCCCACCTTTAAAAAAAAAAAAAAAAAAAAAAAAAGCCAAGGCATTTGTAAGATGTTATTTCATTGCGGCATTATTTTACCTTTGTCCATACTTTGCTGTTTCGGAGCTAGGATGCAGAATCCGGCACTAAAGCGAAGTGAGCTGTAGATGGACACGGGCTCGTTACGCGCGGGGGGATCGAGCAGGACCTACTGCCGGCACTTTTGCTTTCAAGCCCAGCGAACCTGTGACTGTCACCCCTGTTAGAGGAGGGGATCCCAAAGCAGGCAGCACAGCAACCACCGAAGGAGAACAGAAGCTATTCAGCGCGTACGATGGTACTGAGCAGTTACTGGAGGGTTTTTACTCTATTTTATTTTGCCTGCTCCAGCCACAGTGAGCGGCAGACCCAGGGATGCTGCAGAAGCCAGGACCGGAGCAAGCAGCCATCATGACAGCAGAAAAAAGGGACAAAGTCTCGATACAACCGAGATGCTATTTGTACCCTGAGCTTTAGCCGGATGGTTCAGAGCCGGCCCGCTCCAGCGGCGCGGACAGGCAGCGCAGCGGCAGCGTCTACGCCAGGCTCATCCCCACCTCGCTGCTCCGGCAGCATCGACGCCCCTGCTCCGGCTCCCCACGGACGCGTCTCGCCCCCCACGCCAGCGAGCTCGGACATCAAACCCAGCCCGGCTCGCTGGCAGGGAAACGCAGCAGCCCCTTCCGTAGATGCGGAGCGGCCGAGGGGAGGCACCTGAACCAGGTCCGGACCCTCCCCGGGAGCCCCCGACCAGGGCTCAGCGCTGTCAGAAAGAGCAGCCATAGCCTGGGAAGCTCCAGCACCGCGGATCCCGAGGGAAGCAGCACGGCCTTCGCCTGCCGCCCACCTCCGAGCCCTCCCGCTGCTCCCGCTGAGCCCCGTCTGCCCGGGGCCGCGGACCCTCCGTGCTCGCAGGACCCCTCTAAACCTCCACGCCGACGCCAGCGACGGGCGCCTCTTCAAAAGCAGCTTTTCCCCCCCAAAAAACCAACCCCAGGCGCTAATGCCATCGGGGTGGGAAGACCCCCAGCTCCTGCCGCCGCACAGAGATGCCGATCCCACCGGAGCACCAGAAAAGCTTCCCCGAAGAGGGACTGCTCCCTGGCAGCATTCCTGGGCGAGAGCTCTCCCTGTACGCAGCAAGCGGCCGGAAAATGGATGCCGAGCACCTTTCCCTTCTCGTGTTTCTTACCTACTGCTCTGATACTTAACCGCACTCAACTGACTCTCGATTCTTTTAAGTTTCCTGCTTTCAAACTCCGCGCCAGCCATTTATCACCTTTCCCTTTTGAGTCTTCTTACAGTAAGAAGCACTGAAAAGAAATATACAACCTTATTGTTTGCTTGTTTTCCAATACAGTGAATTTATTATATGTTGCAAAATCAGCATTCAGCTTTTTAGTGTACAAAAAAGACACTAGCTCTTAAGAAAAGATTAGGAAAGCTGAAGACTATGCTGCCTTTAAATTGTAACATTTTGGCAAAGTGAAAAGCTCTTTTGTAAACTCCAACTCCATGGCTCAATATAGTTTTATCCACAGTACAATATTACAAAGTAAAACACAGTATCAATAAGTTAAGATCATACTTAATCACCTAGAACTGGTTTCTATTAACCCAAAAAGCACAAAATTTGCCTAGCTTCATAATCTCTAAAGGAAAAAAAAAAAAAAAAAAAAGGCAGATTCGACTACAATTCTTTAACACAGTCCAAAAGAAAAGTGAAGCAGAAAGTTGTTGAATGCTAATTGGGTCTCACAGTTTGGATATTCATTAAATATTTTCAGGTTTTATATTCAAATTTTAGAAGTTCCAGAATATACATGTAAATGTACACAATACATCTTTGTATACAACTCTGTTTGCAAAAATATCTTATAGCAGATGTATAAAGGTTGAGATCCATCTCTATCCCCACCCACCCCTCCCAAAGCAACAAAAAAACCCCGTCCAAAATATTAAGGATCAGAAGGAGAAGTGTTTCCATGGAAGAATTTACTCATCCTGGGTTTGTAGCTGCTGCCTCTTCTGCCATCCGCGTTTCGGGCTGCTCGCGCACCGCAGTCGGAGATGAAGTCCCACCAAGCCCCGCGGCTCGGCGCGCTGCCGGGTGGGCGCCGGGAAATTCAGCCTTGCCCCCGAGAACACCCAAATTTGTGTAACCGCCGGCTGGCGATGCCGCTCGCAGGCCCGGCAGCGACCGGGTTTTGCAGTGACAAATCTCACAGTGGGTCCGAGGAAGCGCGGCATCCCGGTTCCTCCACGCAGCCTAATGCCCCCTCCCAGATCCCCGCGGCTCCAGCGAAATCCACCTCGGTGCACAAATTCACAGCCACGGGAGGTTGGTTGGGATCGGAGCCTAAGCGAGGCTCGAGCGCGGGCATCGCCACCAGCCACCGCTGACTGCTTCAGCGACTCGTGCACCGTCCAGGCGCAAGACCCCACTGAGCAGAAGGACAAAGTTTTCTGGACAGAAGCTCCTCGCCTTTAACTCTCATGCATTTTCCAGCTTTCCCTGACGAGCAGAAGCACCGGAGGCAGGCAACGTTACACGAACGGGTACGCCCGCAAGAGATACAGCTCCCTACCCTCCAGTCGTCTTTATTTGGAGAGGAAAGAGATGGGACCGAAGCGTCCCCCGAGCCCCGAGACGCTCGTCGGGACTTCCCTAGCGCGGCTCTCCGGGGTGCTCGCCCTAAGGACCACCGCGCTCCTCGGCCATCGCATCTCTTCCCCCCCTCTCCTTCACCGCTCCGCTTCTGAAACAGGTTTGGTTTTGCAGACCAGCAGAAAAAACACGGCTGTCCAGTGGCTAGTCCGTGGACCACGGCCGGAGGGTCGCCGGGCCGGTAACGCGCAGCTCAGCCGCGTCCCTTCAGCCGCAGGCTTTCATTTGAAGAACAGGATGGCAAAGTCCTGGTGAGCGCTGGACGCAACGCGGCAGGGAGAGAAACTCAGAACATTGCAAGTGACAAAGCAAAGCGGTGGCCCTGGCTGGACGATGCAGCAAAACCAACCTAGCCAGAATGGAATTAATATTATTTTTTTTCTTTTCTTTTTTTTTTTTCTTTTTAATACAGCAGATGGACCCACTTTTTTTTTGGGGGTGGAAAAAAAGAAAATACTCCTTGTGTAAGAACTGCTTCCCTCCTTAACTCTGCCATTCCGCTCCTTCAAAGGGTGAAAGACTCTTCAGTGCAACCTCCAAGGGAAGGAGACGCCACAGGAAAGTAATCCTTTACTTTGAGATAAACGGAAGCGGGAAGAAGTCAAATCACACAGGCTGGCAGGATTAAAAGGGGAGAGGGGAGAGAAAGAAATAGCAGAGTTAAAGGACACCTTTGTGCTTTTTGGCGTGTTTCTCACACCCTGGCCATACTCTAAAAATGTTCCCTTCAAGTCCAAAAAAAAAAAAACCAAAAAAAAAAAAACCCCAAGAAGAAAGACCGCACCGAGAAGCTGGCTAGATAATGCGCAACAGTGGAAGTGACCCGCATGGGAAAACGCTACCTTACTTCTCTCACGCTCGGGCGCCTGTTCTGAGAATGATTTTCTGCTGCTGCTTCTTTGGAAAGACACAAAAACCAGAAGAAAGCATTGCCCCCCCACCCCCCCCCCCCTCTTACGGGTCAGTACAGGTAATAAAATAACTTCTCTGGGTAACTATCCAATAAGCTTTAGTAATACTGCAGTTGTAAGACAGGAAAGGTTCTGAAACACTTGGCCTAAAAGGAAAAGGGAGGCACAGTTTTAGAAAAAGATGCTTTTTTTTTTTTTTTTTTGTACAAAAATAGACCATAGTCTCATTAGCAATTAATAAAATTGGCTGCCTTGGTATAAAATTATAAAAGTCAAAGACAGACAGGTCTCAATCTTCCCAGCACTGATACGTGAAGGTTAATGCAGGCAGACTGGACCGCGCATGCTGGAGAGGCCACTGCAAAACGTTTACGCCTGCTGCTTCCAAACGCACAAGCGGATTAAAAAAAATTTTTTTTTTTTTTTTTTTCCCTTTTTTACATGAAGGATCCACTTCTGCACTGCACAAGGCACTCAGTGCAGATCCCCGGGCTGATCCCCTCCTACTGACACAACCACCTCAAGAGAGCACACACCGGAGATGACAAAAGCAGGAACAAACAACGAGAGCTCTGGGTACTTGGTGTATTTAACGCGGTGCCATGTAGAGCAGACAGCTTGCATATGAACAGTCGCAGGTGCCAGAGAAGGAGGTAACCTAGCAGCATTCCAGTTCCTCACCATTTGAAGGACAATTTGTAACCCAGTGGACCTGGGCCAGGGGTAATTACACTTCATGCCAAACTTTAATCCATGAAAACTACTGATTCTTAACCTTTGGGAGCTTCGTTCACTTTAGGCAAGTTTTCCCTTAAGTGTCAAACGCTGGCTTCAAATAAGCAGATTTTGTCATTTGTTACATTCCGACATTCAGAGAGGCTAAAACCCGAGTGGACCGTGCCGGGCGCTGGGCTTGCGACCCGGCTCAGACACGGACATGACAGATTCGGCATCGTAAGTAATCCCCAAATTCTTCAACCACGAGGATTTAATGCTCGTCTCTGAAAGGAATCTAGCTGTATAAAAGGGAACGTAACGTCCAGGTGACTTTTTTTTGCCCTACCCAGTCCGGATCAGTGCCAGCTAAAACTGCTGTTGGTCATACTCTGCTATCAGTTTTTTAATATGAGCCAGTTTGTTGTGGAGGTATTCGCAGCGGTTCTTCTCTTGGCTGTAATTGGGGTTAGTCTGTAAAGAAAAATGAAAATGCAGTGATGGAAGGCGATTCTCCAGAACTCGGCGACATCTATGCTGAACCCAGACAAAGCTGTTAGGCCTCAGAGCACACATGTATGACCAAGGAATGCAGCTTTTCCAGCTGGAGGAGTAGCTACCCATTTAAGATGGACCTACTCTGCTCAAACAAGGCAAAGAACAAAATCCCTTGTCATCAATACCCAGCTCCAGGAGCCTCATCACGGGGCAACGAGTGCACCTTGAGGGAGGCTCAGCCTAACGTGAGGCAGCTGGGCCACCACGCATTAGCTTCCAGCAAGCATCGCATGCCCTTTGCCCCATGTGAGCACTCAATTGTGCAAGTCCGGGAGCTTTAAAACAAAGATGAACTTGCAACACACAGGGAATCTCTTCAAAAAGCTCCTAAATCCCTCAGGGACAGCAGAGCTCAGGGCCATATTCGTAGATTTTACAGAAACCAAACCCCACCCCTGGAGTATGGATGCCCCAGCCTGCCTCGGCATTTCTACCTCATCCAGCTAAACCATAAATCCCTCCAGTCAACAACTGTTGCTTTTACATATACATACAGAGATGTAAAGTATTCGGCGTGCCCCACACACCAAAAAGCCCCGCTGAGCCCCGCAGGGGACCTGTGTACCCAAGTGATTCATTTGGAGACTGCACTCAAACCGTACCCCATATACCAGCAGACCCCAAGACCTGGAGGATCCTCTTATCGCTCAGCCTGCGCATCTGAAACACAAACTGTTCTTTCACTTGACGGGACAAAGGCACTAATTTAACACATTTCTTTCTGGTGCTAGCACGCCGCTAACTCAGCTGAATGCTCCCCAGGATCCAAGGAGCAGTCTCAACTCCCCACAAACCCTTTCTGATCCAGGGAGGGATTGCTTTTTGGACAAGCTCGTGCTGAACAAAGATCTGCTAGAAAGCTTCAGAGACTGGCTTTTTAACTTGGCAAGTACCCATCTCTTTCAGTCACTAGGGGCACCACCCAAAAGACTTTTTGTGGCCAGCTATTTTTACTTACCTTTTTAATTTTCCGATATTCCTGTAAAATTTGATCGTGGATGGTCTAAAAAGGAAAAGATAGCTTATTATTTTCAAAGGAGCCAACAGTCCTGCAACCTACTGCAGTGGGCAACCATTTACTGATGGCTCAATGTACACATTTCTCCAAATACTGACCCAAAATCTACTCCCTCCATAACTTCCCCCATAAGATCTGATGGCTACAACCAGTCTTGCTGACCCCATGACTATACTGGTGCTGACACCAGAAGCACTGGAAGGATCAGGCCCACTCCCCAGCCATGAGAAGTACCTGTAACAGGCACTTGGGCTGGCAGGATAATTGACATTTCCTCCACAGCTCCAACTAATTTTTCCCTGAGATATAAAAATAATTCAGTGCGGAATCACTGAATTTCTCAAAGAGAGGGGAAGGACGTTTGAGGGAGGAAACAGTGCTTAGTACAGTAGGTGCTCCGTAAAAATCTGTTTATTATACTCAGTGAGACTTAGTTTCTCAAGATAATGAATAGTTAAAGCTCTTTTAAAATCAGTCTGACAAGTCGAATAATGCTACATTATTAAGATCAAAGATTCCAGAGAAACAGATGACCCCGTACTAACTCCCCTTCCAGCCCCGATACACTACCATATGTGCGAATATGAATTTTCTGGCTGGGATACACTAATAGCTTCCAGCAGCTTTTGGCTAAAGACACCAATTGTCTCACTGAGGCCTTTCCTTGTCAACAAGTACCATGATGTGTGCTCCAGCTTGAAAACGAAAGAACGCAGAGCTGTTTTAAGAACAGTCTACAAAGCTGTCAGCTGCGTGCACGTTCGGCATCCACCAGTTCGGGGCTCTGGGCAGTATGTTTTAGACACCAACCCATCCCAAACAGCCCCGCATACAGAGCGACTAAACCGAGCCGTAGCATTGCCGCTCGCAGAAAGAGCTTTTTGAAAGATCTATTTCTGTTTCTACCTTATATTCTTCAGAGCCCTGCAAAAGTTGCTTCAGCTTGGCATCTAACTGCGTAAACCGTCGAGTTATCCTCTCTATCCGAGCGTGCAAGTCTCTGTACTCGTTGTATTCTGCATTGAAGTCATTTTTGTAACTCTGACGCTGCTCCGAAGAGGAAATGGCTGCGTATTTTCTGGAGGGAGAATAATTTAGTTAATCAGTTTAGTAAGTCTTCTCTCCAGACAGCGCGAATACTGCGATGCCAAAACCAGGATGACAATTCTACCAGGTGACTGCATTTGAAAACAAATACAGTCTCTTACGATTTGCATTATGGTAGCACGGAGGTAACTGTCAGGATTATTGCCTTGACCTCTGTGTAAAACAAGACAGTGCTTGCTCCCATGATTTCCTATCTATGCCAGATAAGGTGGAATATGCAGGTACAGCAAAGCCTGGGAGCAGCTGAGGGTGTAGGAGGACATTCAGATAGCACTGCTACAGCTTTTCTAACTCCTACTGTCCCGCAGAACATGGAGTTCTGCATCTGTGCCAGACCTTGGAACAGCAGGAATACGATGCTTCCAGTTTTAAGTCTTTAAAGGAACACAAAAAGCATTCAGCTATCGTTGCAAAATGCTCGCAGTACGACTATGTGGCAAGCACGTGACAAGAAACCACACTGAACAGACTGAATATTGTCTGCACCACCTTCTGAAGATACCCAACGTGAAGTGAACACAAGAGCTCGTATTTAACAGCTGCGCCTCTGAGGCTCTTTGAAAGTTATTCAGCTCAACGAAAAGCCATTAAACCTGGCATTTTGCAGAAAGCTCAGCAGCCAGTCCTCTCTGATAGTCATCATGTACAAAAAGATGAGTTTTACCATCAGTTTTGCCACCTTGCTCTGTCTGCAGCAGTGCCAGCTCAGTGCATGAACACATGGAAGCTAACTTAGGTATCACATTAAGGGAAAACTTTCAGTCCGTTAACCTGAATGCACTCTAGCCTCCAAGAACTGACTCCTTGCTAGGGGATGGTATAAATAAGCATCTACGCAGGATACACTACTATGAGATAAGGAAGTTGTCCTCGCCAGTATGAAACATATGCCTCCATGATCAAACCAGCAGTGACAGCTCTTAAAATTTAAGGAGCTGACCATCAAAACAGTCAGATCACACCAAAAGGTGAGACAACAGACCTTACAGGAGTTCATAAACCCTACAGGACTGCTTTGGAGATGGACCGAGGAGCTGTAATACCCCTTTATAGGAGGGATCAGCACACCCGTTGTAAGCTAAAACCCCCAGCCATCCACATTCTTCTGAATGATACTAGAAATGTCAACTTGAAGCGGTTTGTATGGTTCTTACAGCCCAGCAAACCACAGTTTTGTAACTGTACAAGAATCCTATATATCCTCTAGTCAACTCCAGTGGCTGCTCCTGCAGAGCCAAGAGTGGATGCCTCCTCCTCCTCCTCCATCTCTTCCCTCTGAGCGATCACAGCACAGCCAAACCAGATCTGATGGTGTTAAAAATCCAGGCTGAGACGTGCACAGGGAATATCACCCACAGCTACACTTTTTCGCTATCACAGAGCTTTGTTTATAACAGGTTTGGTTTTATGCAGATTTTTGGCTTTATGCACAGGGATTTTCGTGCTTCAGCAGACAAGTATATTGTTTAATTAACCTCAAGGGGATCTGATTAAAAAGTCAAGAGGTGAAACAACTCACATCCTAACCCACGGGTTATAACCTCCCCATGAAGAATATTTCATTGGTTTATGTAGATGATCTTGGCTCTGAACAGGGGAAGAATTAGCTAACCTCTCAAAATCCTTTCTTGCCCTGTCTTCCATAACATTAAAGCAGATCATTTCCTCTCAAAGTTTCCAGCTGTAACATGGCGATGTTTAATCCTTTCAAACCCTTCAAGGTATGCAATGTTTCTTGAAGTACTTTAACATTCGGTTTATAGGGAGATAACCTTGAACTCCACAAGGAGGTAAAGAACAGATCTGGTATCAAATTGATCTGGTATCAAATTAGTCTCGGGAACTATCTGCAGAGTTGGATTTACTTTTTTTTTTTTTTTTTTTTTTTTTTTAAAAACACACCTCACAAACTTCTATCAAGTCACAATGAAGTCCAACAAAAATCCCCAGTACATTGTGATTTTTAGCTTGAAGCATGATCCCAAAGGGATGAAGCAACTGATAAATATACTTACAATAAATAATCTGGCATTTCTGAAGTTGATGTTGGTACGCTAGAATTATTGCATGTTCCATTTAAACCTGAAAAAATAAAAACTTGTTTATAGACATCCTTAAACTTTAAAGCTCTATGCAATTAAACTTCAAATTCATAAACTTATCTGCAATATACAGTTTATCGAATTCTAAAGGATTTCTGTTTTGCTTTGAACTGACAAAGATAGAAGATCCACAACAGGGTGGCTGAAACTTCAAGGCTTCTCTAGTATTTGTCTGTCAGCAAAACAACATCAACATTAGCCAATGCACTGAGTAGCAAAAAACCTTAGTTTAACTGGTTTATAAACACTGCCTGCAGGGTGGGATAACACTGGTATCACCACTGCTGAAGTGCAAAACAAATTTATGAGTCCAGATGAGCAGAACGGAGAGCTGCGCAGGGTGTACATTCTTTTCTCCCGATTCTACGCTATATAGATTCCTACTATTAATACTCCAGGTTCAGATTTCTACTATTAATACTCCAGACTCCTATAGGGTACAACAGAGAGCTTTATAAGGCGTGCAGCCTTTTCCTCACATAGCCCTACTGCCCCGCAGACAAATCAAAGTGCTCTCTGCTGTATGAAGTTGAAGAAACGTGACTCAAACAAGGCTCAGCTAAGAAAATTTAGGAGTTTAAGGGACCAAAGACCTCAGGCAGAACGGGATTCTGAACGCGAGCCTAAACCAGACTCCATCCTCAACGTAAACCAAACACTGCCTTATTAGTTCGGAGGAAGAAAGCAGTTGCGTACAGGTTTGAAAAGGGATATTTCTCATAAACTGTGTGTTATACTGAAAGTCCTAGTCAGAAAGTCAACTGTATCCGTGAGAAGGCAGCAAAATGAGAGGCAAGTGGAGAAGGCTGCAAAGGATTTCACTCAACCGCTTTGCAAAAGTGTTTTTCTTCTTTCCTCTTGTTTTCAAGTCTGTTACTTAGAGCAAGCAGTACCTTGATTGCCCAATTTCCCCAGATGCACAGGAAGGGTATGCATGAGCCCCAAGCCTCACCCATCCCTACGCTCACCTACGTTACTTCACGGTTATTCTCCCAGATAAACTGTAGGGAGCATGAAATGCTCAAGTAATAGACACAGGCATGTAAAAGCAATAACCTAATTATATCCCTTTAAAAATCAATTTTTCTCTGTAATTCCACAGAAAGGCTTTCCTGAGCAGAATGGAAGAATGGCAGAAAAAACAGTGTCATTATAAACACCCCAGTCTCAAATTCCTACTGCAGATGTTTGCAGACAATTCTGCTTTTGTCCTTACCTGACCACCAGCGTGAAAGACGGAGAACGGGCAAGGAAGACCGTGGAGGAGGAAGGGAGAAAAGGAGGTTTATTTTGCCTATGAGTGCCACCTACTGTCTGCTGGAAGGACCCCAAAGGTCCCTCCACCGCCTCTCGGACAAACCTCCCAGGAGAAACTCCGCTTCCCTGCAGCCCCTGGCCCAAGGGGGACGTAGGGAAGGCTGCCAGCCATTCGCTGCAGACAAAAGGAGCAGGATTAGGCCCATGCTATCCGCATGAAGTTAAGGCGCAGAAGGAAAAGATCCCAACTCAGATGCGAGCTGGCTGTACGAGATCCAAGCAGCCACTGACCACATCCTGTTTATGATTGCTCCCAAGTCCAGCTCAGATTCGTTGCCTCGCATACACCAGCGGCGCAGCAGGAACAAAACTCGACTCCTACTAATTAACAAAGAGCCAGTCATTAAACTGTGTTTTTAAAGCAAAGCAGAAAAGGTGATAAAGGGTCAGCAACTTCATGAAGAAAGAATTCAGGGTATTTTGGTATTTATAAGAAACACTGATAAAAATATGCATCTAGAGAGAGAATGTGTGTATATCTATCCACTACCGTTCAAGACGCAAGGTACACAGGGAAGAAAAACAACATCCACAGAAAAAACTAGGATTGACACAAAAAGTTAAGATCAAAGTAGAAGTATCTGAAGAGCATGGTTCTGCAGTGCCCCACGATGATCAGGACTATGGACGGTCACTAAAAATCACCGGTGAGCAATGAAAATGCGTTTTGTAGGCGCTACAAAGACTGTGGGGAAGGTGAGAACTAATATCATACTAACCTCAATACCCTAGGAAGCTCTCCTTTTCCAGAAATTCAACAATTTAGTTTCCATTTCAAGTTACTGTCCTTTTTGAGCCAAAATTGGATGATTTTCATGCGCCAAGCATGAAGATGAACTCAGCATCAGAAAGCAGTAACAGGGCAAAGGAAAACAAGATGGATGCAAAAAAGAAATTTAACAGCAGATCGGGACTGCAATATTCCTAGAGGCTGCAGGGGAAGTCCTACTGCTCTGGGGAGTTGTAAGAAAGCCTAACGAAACAGCAGAAAACAGGAAAGCTGCAGGCACTGGCAAGGGAACGGATCGGATTAGCCAACATATATTCTCTGCTCTAACTTGTAAGAGTATGTAGAACAGACTTAGAAATATACTGATTTGATGGAAAACATTTTCATCGCATCTCAACAGGTAACGGATTCACGGTTGTGTTAGTCCCCGAAAAAATAAATTTGGAGTAATAGTGGGATACAACAGGGAAGCTCTTTCAGCCTGAAAGAGTTGGCTGTACTCTGCTCTAACAGCGTTTATCACAAGACTTATCTATCATTTCTTTTGTATCCAATATTAAAAGCTTTTGTGACTAACTTTTCATTACCGAGTTAAAAATCAATACAAGTCATCACAATACCAAACACAAGCAGAAGAGCTGTAAGTAATCAAGCAGCGCTGCTTTTTCCAACAGATCTTGATGTCTGCTGTTCATCCCCATATATTAATAAGGCTTTTAATTTAACAAGGAGAAACATGACACGGTCTGAGGCAGTTCCAAACAGCATGAAAGGTTAAACAGGAAAAACCTGATATCCTCTTTTGAGAGGAAGCGCATTTGTTGATTTGTAGGTAGGGGCAGCGATACTATTTCGTTAACCACACAGCCTCTGCAAGTGGACACGCAACCTCCTTCCTCAAACAGATTTAGGGCAGAAATCATACACAGCCGATACCGATATTATCTTAGCACAAGCCGTACGGGAGGACCTCTCGGACCATACGTACCTGTGACCTGTTCCTGGGGAACACTAACTAAGTCAGCATTTTTTATTACTTCACAGTCCTGCTTCTCCTCTTTGCATTTCTCTTCATTTTTCTTCTCCTTTCTCTCCTTTTCCTTGTCTTTGTGCTTTTTGGATTTTTTCTTGGTTTTTACATACGAGCTGCAATTGTGCTTGCTCGTTTGGGGACAGTCTGTTGATAAAGGATGAGTCAGTCTGTCAGCCGTCTCCGGGTTCTCACAGTCTCTGCCGTTGTGAGTCAGGTCATTGCTGACATCCGAAAGGGGATCGTGAGGCCTCGGCAGCTCCAGCACCGGGAGGCTGGAGCTGGAGCTCACCGACTCCGGCAGAGCCGGCGGCAGGGCAGGGGCAGGGGCAGGGGCATCCTTCCCGTTGGAGGAATTCAGTTTCCCGTTGAAAGTGGGCTGAGTTCTATGAGCCAAATGTGAGATCCTGGGCTTTTTGTTGGCCAGGGGATCGATAAACTCCAGAGGCTGGGATCGTTTCTGGGGAGAAAAAAAGGAGAAAAAAAGAAAAAAAAAATCTTGAAGTCTCGAGGCCAGAATTCTGGGTGCTGTTACCACTAGGTGGTGGTGCAATATCAGAGAACAAGGGAGCGTCCCTGCAGAGAGCTCTGCTGTCAAGGAGAGCTGCCAGCAAGGGTCCCAGCTCAGAGGCTGCTCCTGGACACCAGCTGCAGGACCGGCAGGTCCTACAGAAGCTGATCCATCCCAAGCCGCTTCCTGACAATCCTGACAGCCGCTCTGGAGCCCGCAGCTCGGTGGGAGAGCTTATAGAAACCCACCATTACATCAGCAATTATCGATCTCCTGCACTATTCATACACAGGCCATGCAACCCAGCCTGCTCTCGTTGCATCTTATTTCAAATCTAGCCCTTCAGAAGGAAAACCCCATCCTTCACCCTCCCCCCGTGCCAGCCACTTAGCAGAGAATGGAAACAACCATAAAAACATCTGTCCTTCTGGTCGTGGCATGGCATTTAGAGCACCTCAAAGCCCCTGCGAAGGAAAGATGTGCTCAGGCCTCTGGAGCAGGGAGAGATTCGCAAGTTCTGCATTTTATTCCCAACTGATTTTACCAACTCTGTGGTCAACAACTTTACCCTTGCAATACCACTCCTTCCTCTTCTCAAGAAAGAGGCATTTCCTGGAAGAGGTGAGAAAGTGTCAACTGTTAAGTTCTCAGAATTTAAGGCAAAAGAGGACATCTGCAGCACTTTTAAAAGCCACGTCAGACGGGCCAACAGGACCCGAGTATCCCTTTCTTAAATAAGAAGTGCAGAGAGAGAAGTGGTTCCCAGCTGTCCCCATCAGCCCGACCTGGACAGTCACGGGCAGGGCGTGGAGGAGCTCTGTGTGCCCACACCTCCCAGCAAGCAGTTGCCTACGGACTGCGGGTTAGCCTGGGGAAGCTGCACCACGGAAGAACCCATCCATCAGTCAGCAGAAAGGAGAGCTCAACGCAGAGCCAGAACTACGGCTGTCAGGCTCAGTCCAGCCTGAGCCAGCCAAAATTACCTTGGACAGCCATCAGTGCAGCAGTGTGTGCCTGCCTGGCAGCGCAGGGCTGCAGAAACTCTGAGGAAAGATTATTTAGTGCCCAGAAGAAAACAAACGATAGTTCTGGTTATTTCTTTTGGATATTTTATTGTTTTCTGTATGTCTCAGGCAGGACTGCGATGTGGTTTTTTTGCAAACACAGAAGTGCAGCTGGATGCACGGCTGCTTTGCCAGGGAGGCACCAATTCACTCCTTTCCCCCCCCAGTTATTATTTCTCTCTGCTAACTCCAGGGGTCTCAAGGACACCGCTCAGCAACAACAATCCTACTTCCCACCTGTCAAGGCAATTAAGAAGAGGAGCTGCTCATGCTGCCACAGAGCTCAAGGGGCAAGGACAGCACGTCGAACCGGCTCTGCAACATCCCTGACTGCTTTCCCAGCAGAACACAAGCAGTGTCCATCTCCCAAAAGGAGGGGCCATTCACTGTGTCTACAGGTCTCAGGTGACAGACCTAAAAACTGCCATCTTCTACTCACCTTTCTCTAACACCAGCAAATACCACCTTCACCAACTTTACCTCTTCGGTTATGAAGTGGAATGTGCATGCGATACCTGCTCTGCCATGCTTCCTTAGACTTACCAGACCAACCTTTTTCCCTGCCTTCGTTCCACAATTAAACTTTCCCAAAATATTTTGCATTCCAGACTACCAAATCCCAGTCCTCTGCTGGGACTGCAACCATTAGCAGGCATCCCTTCTCTAAATAGAAACTACAGCTATAGAGTATCAAAAAAATTATGGCTTACAATAAAAAGCTGTCTGTGGTTTGCTGTCTGACACAAGCCACGTTAGAAGCACTGCTGGAAACATTTATATTCCATGTTTGGTTGCCCCTGTTTCACCAGCCTTTTCTAGATCCAAACCAATCAACCACCCAAAGTTTCAACTGGGTAATCTCAAGAGACCAGAAACATCCCCTACAGACCTTTGCGTCTTTCAAAATATGTACAGCCAGAAGCGAGATGATTTTTCAACCTACATTTTTTCAGAATCACTTTAAGAAAAACCCAAGACCAGACTCTTAGCAGCATTACGTCTTTCCAAGCTAACTCGAACGAAGGGGATCATTCTTTATTCACCAGGAACATGCCCACAGCAGAGCAGGAGAGGATTTGGAATTAGCTACCTGGCAAACAAGTTGCACAGTTCTTGTTCTCAATAGAGAACTGCCTCCCTCTCACTGCCAGAAAGCACATAATTTCTTTACCTGCTAATATTCTTTGCCACTAATCCTCAGTGCGTCTGTCCAGACAAGTAGGCATTACACATTCCATTGGCAGGAGGAGAATAAATACTCAACTTGTCTGGGCTGACCCACAGCAGAGAAAGCAAGCCGGCATTTCACAATGCTAGCAAGAAATGCCTGCGCTAAGAGATACCAAGAGGAGCGGGGACAGACTCTGCTTAACACGCAAGCAAACGCAGCTCCTTCGCAGTTCATTATCATGGAAAAACAACTAAAACATGCTTTTCACAGCTCCGTGCACTGGCATCTCAACAAATCAAAGAGCAGACCAACCTGCCCCTGATCTGTCACGGCAATTAGGTTGCAAAAGGTCAAGGTCTTTAATAACTCAACCGTGTTTGGGAGCTACTTATTACTGCTTCGTTCCAGTCAATTATTAGTAATGAGTAAAACACAAGCTCATTCTCCCAGGAACTCCAAGAGGGATACAGGCACTGTGAAAGGAACTTACCCCTTAAAACTAAACCTAAGACACACTGTCAGAGATCCTCCCCATAGGCCATCGCTGAACCATGTCCAGAGGAGAAACAGATGCCGAGGAAACCCAGAATTAGACTCTAACTTAATAAAATAGAAAAAAAAACCAAAACCCCCAACAACCTATTGACCTAACAGCCTCCAGCAGCAGGTGATTATGGCACGCAGACAGGCGGAACGGCTCAGCCTGGACCTACATCCAGCAACCAACTCCATCAAGAGCAGATGGAGCCAATTGCTGGCTCTGCGCTAGCCGGAGCCACCACCCTTGGAGAGCGATCACCTACCTGAGGAGGAGAGCTGGAGTTCACATTGTCTTTTGGTGGACTCAGGGAAGGCGCTTCTCCTTGAAAACCGCTACTGTTCTGTGGCTGACAGAGTTTCCTGAAAAACAGAATTTAGGGCTGTTCAAATGCCATGCTTGACAAGCCAACAGATGGTATTTCAGATCTTCCTGCAGAGCAAAGAGCC
This sequence comes from Pelecanus crispus, assembly GCF_030463565.1. Classification (NCBI taxonomy): domain Eukaryota; kingdom Metazoa; phylum Chordata; class Aves; order Pelecaniformes; family Pelecanidae; genus Pelecanus; species Pelecanus crispus. The sequence continues at coordinate 5,476,441 of NC_134662.1, read as the reverse complement.
TTTTTGTGGGCTCAAATTCTGACTGCTTGAAGATGCCGTGAAAGTAGCTCATTCAGGCACTTACAGTTTCAATCTTGAACAACATCTAGGAAGAAGAAACTCCTAAATATCAATATCAACAGTGCACCAGCTTTGCCCTACTCTTCTGACACCAGCCAGATTGCCCGTATATTAATCACCCAGGAAAAACTACTGTTGCATCAAGTTGCAGCTGTCAAACTGAAAAAAAATTTCAAGGTTAAAGGTTTTACTAAACTAGCTCTGCAGTCATTTTGTCACCAGCTGTACAGCCTAAATAAGCAACATCTAAATTCTTCCACAAGAGGCTATAATCAGCTTTAAAGCACACATATTTTTCAAACATTGGGAATATTATTTCACAGATAGAGCCCACGACTTTACAAGGTTTTCTTTTAACCCGAGCTTGAACCTTCAGCCATATTGCAGCAACATTTAGATGCCTGCAGTATCACCGCCGTTCTGGCCTCAGTTGCTGCTTTGTTTAATTTTTATTTAGAACAATGTCAACAGCCACAGATCAACTCAAGGAAAGTACTCAGAGACTGTGAAAACAGGAAGGGTAGCAGTGATATTCCATAAGCACTGCAGTGAAAGTGGCTTTTTGGATGCTGTTTGACTAGACCGAGCAACCTTGTCACATCTCCTAACATGTTAATTATGGATTTAAAAAAAAGTGAATGAAAGACGACGACTTTCAATTCAGCGGCTTTTGTAACAGCGCAAAAACATTTCACTACAATGGTGAAAGAAGGATGGAAAACACAAACAACACGAGGAAAATGAGTTAGTCTGACATGGGCACTTAGATATAGTTTTAATATTTGCAGATGTGCTAATTATCGCAGCCGATGAACCATCGAGTGGCAACCAGACCTGAAAACCGAGAGGACATTTAACAATTGGCTGGACCTAGGCAACGACGCAGACTTCCACAGCCAGCTACGTAAAGTCCTACGTCTGGTGCCTGTGCCCTTTTTGTGAATGTTTTTCTACTGTCTTCAACCCTACATGTTTTTTCCATTTTGTAGCCTCATTACCTGCATTGGCTGAGCGGGTCTTTGTTTGTACAGTTGAATACATCCTTTCCAAGGTCTATTTTTAGACCTTCGCATAACTGAATGCCACAATTCTAGAAAAAGCAGTAAACATCGCTTTCTACAGGGAGAAATTAACTTTTTTTGAAAGCCATAAAGATTGCATGGCAGTTGTATTTTTCCATTTAATTATAATTCAACATCAAGGCCATTTAAACGAGTCTGATTTTCTTTAGCACGCCAGAGCACTTCAAGTGCAAGTTTCTGTTGGTTTAACAAAGTCTCATCTCCAAGCCAACTGTGCTTTCAAATCATGGAAACTGTTCAAACAGAGCATGCTCTACTTAATCTTACCAAAAGCGCAATAAAATAAGTCTCAAAAACAAATCAAGTAAAATCTCTATCTGCATTACAAAATCCGTACCAAATCAGTACAAACACACTGAAAACCCAGAGAGGGAAACATAAACACTCAGAGTAGAATTCTCCTTTAGAAACCTGGGAAATACGTTCTCTTTCCCTGCTGCCTGCCAGCCAAGAGCTTCCGAGCTTGGAGGCTTCACCTAAGGAAAAATATCTGTAGAGGGAAAAAATCTTTAGCAACCAATGAGACAAAGCTACCATCTCAACTAACTCTGTTAAGGGCTATTTTCAGGGAGGAACGTGAGAACAGGTATCCCTTGGGCAGTGGGGATTACACCGTATGGGCAGCAGGACAACCTGCACGTGCTTTAGGGGACTTATCCCTAAAACATCCATCCCCAAACATGGGGACATCCAAATAACGCTACAGAAATTGAGCGGCAGAGCCTCCAGAGCAAACAGCTCAAGAGGAACAGGGCCGTTGCCCGGAACAGAGCGCAGAAGCGGCTGAGCAGGACAGCTAGGGGATGTGGCCGCAGGGTAACGTCCCTCTCCTCGCCTTGAACAAACACGGCAGCCTGCACAGGAAGCCGTGTACAAGAAGATATGGAAAAAGGAAAGGAGACTTTCAATGGAGAGTTGAGCTGGACACATTTGCCTTAATCCATTCATCTCCCAGGATTTTAAACCACCATTAACTTTTAACTGTAACAGCCTCTGCTCCTCATCCAGGTTTTTCCCGTAGCTTTTAGTATGATGATTTAAGGCAACCTAGGACTATCCGAAGAGTGCCTCCACTTTGATATTCAAGTTTAGTCAATGTCTACAGCTGCCTGGATGATAAACAGATTTGCTTTATGTTAAAATAAGTCAAACACTCAACTTACCATCCTTCTACTGACTCCAGTTACCCTGATTTATAGCAACTGACCTGGCCCAGTATTCAAGCTCCAGATGATATTACAGAGAAGATGGAATAATTACCGAACAAGTATCCTCTTCAGCAACTGCTGATCTCCTTCAGAGTAGCCAGGCCAGTCCTTCTGCACTTCTTTGTATACGCAATCTTTCAGTGTGAAAGTGCTGTCCTTGGCACTCAAATTTGCCACCTGAAAGAAAAGTAATTTGCAAAAAAACTGTTAGGGTTTAATTTTCTCGCTTATTCTAACAAAAGATATCTAAGATGTAGGCAAAATCTCAGCAGACTTCGCAGCGGTTAGTAGTGTCAGAGAACGAGTAGAGACTTTATACCTCATCTCCTAATTATTTAGATTATTTAATCAAACTGTGCCTTTCCTTTTGCCTTGTCACTGCACCAGTTTATTGCGTTTCAAAAGCATATCCAATTTACTAGGAAACAAGTTACATGTAAACAGATTATTCAGCTTGGATAGTCTGGAATGGTACAAATCAGTTTATGGAAATACCTGGAAATAACCCTAGTGGGAACAGGCAGTTCACTTATCACACCTGTCCGATAGCTCAAATGGTGCAGTTTATTAGCTGCGAGAGGAACTCTTGCGGCGATAGCCTAGTTAACAATTGCCAGAAGATAATTTCTCACTAACAAGGCAGTAAAACAGGTGACAGAAAGCTACTTTCTCAAGGAGCAGTGAAGAGAATGCCTCGCAGATATAATGCATTGGGGAGCTTGCAGGTTACACTGTGCAGTTCAGTGCATTAGGATCATCTGCTGGATTTCATGCAGGAAAACTTTTCTGAGGACTACTTCAGGGCACGAACAAAAACCTGTGATTACCAGCTTATAACCCAGGGTTTTACAATAAAGCATTGCACTTAAATCACGTGCTGCAGTTAGCTCAGTACACTTGCATGAGAAGCTTTGTGACATTTTGTCCAATTCTATCATGTGTAGTTTCCCCACAAAACTCTGCATGGTGCCTACACGGAGAGGAAACACTGCTGGAACCGGCAGAATTGTATTAGAATGGAAACAACTTGTTAAGAGTTTTCCCACTTTAATCAGTCTTTCCACAGCTTGACTGAAAATTTAACTTCTTGCTGCTGGTTACACGTCTGAAAAATACAATGTTAGCACAAACCAAAAAGCCCCAATTAAGTTTTCACAGATACCGTACTGTCTTAGTGAACCCTTCTTAGGTGACTCTAGAGCACTGCGAGTTTAGGAAGAAAACAAAGCCTTAAATTTGTTTTTATCGAAGGGATATGGAGGCAGAGGTGCCAAATGCTGTGCCCACAGCCAGGCTGACCAACTGGCAAAGCCAGCAACCGTGTCCCAAACTCACTGCTTTAGCCGCCCCGTTTGCCGACTGTATTACACTTGAAAGTGGAAGATGCTTTTATTCAGTCAGTGGAGATACCGTGCATCTGTTCAAGGATTAGCATTCTCCATTGCTCGCTCCATTCACGAGACGGTTGTGCTTATGAATTTCTATTATCCACGCAGCAGTAAGATAGCCTCAGAAAAGCAAGTGAGGGAGTGGAAAGTCTTGAATTAACTGAAGATGCTGTTAATCCCTCTGCTTTTAATTTAGGGAGACTATGACCTAATATTAAAAATCTGTGAATTTAAAGGCAAAAAGCTGCAGAACTAATACAGCAAAGCTCTCCTGATAAGCAAAAAAATAAAAAGCACAGTTATCAGTTTACATGATGAACACTGTTTTTCCTTTCAGTTCTGTCAGCTTTCCAAAATCCTGAGCCAAAATACAAGAAGAATTTGAGCTGTGTTTTACATTTAGATATCCCAGTAAACATGCCCAAGAGACAAAAGCAAAGCTAGGTTCTTTTTCACAAACTCTCCGAGAATCGCTCCGGTTACTGCCTCTTCCTACAGCGGGAGACACGCTGCTCGGCAAGGCTTGTAGCCCAGGCAGAAGAACAACGCCGATTCTCTCCGCACAGAGGCTGCGAGCTGCCACCTCCTTGTTTTGCTGGTGTGGGACTCTGCAAGCTCCACCCCAGGCCTCCCAAAAATAGAAACCTTGCAAAATGAGGCAAAAAGGCCAGCAGGAACACAAAAGTCCTATGAGAGATGCAAGAGTACAATGAAACCCACACCTAGACATATTTAGACATGTAGCTTTAATGCAGCCTGTAATTTTTAGCTTATCTGTGCCTGCCTGCGGATGGGAGCCCTGGTAGCACTGAAAGATTACGTTTACGAGCAATACATTTCCAGCCAAATCAGCATTTAGCCTAATCAGGCTGACACTGTGGACACTGCCAAACACACCACTTGCCTGCTAGGGGGTTGTGAGAGCATCAATAAAAGGTGATTATCAGAGACAGTATTTCTAGCATTAAACCTATTTATAGCATCCAAAAGGGTGCTCAAAAGAATTCTAGCACTGCTGGAAAATTAAGGGCTACAGGATTAAAATCTAGGGAAGGAGCAATAACTAATTGTGCCAGCAATAACTCCATTTTCAATATGACCTGCCCTGTGCCCTTGGACAAACTAACTCCTCACGGTGTCATTCTTTTCAGCTATGGAAAGGAGTAAAAAAAAAAAAAAATCCAATCCAGGAGAGGGCAGCTGCAAAATTTAAGTAAATATCCATGATGCGTTTTGCACTGAGAGCGCAATAAAGGTATTTACTGCAATTCCTAAAATGGCACCTTCAACATGACTCAAAGTGTTAAGAACTGATTCAGCTTGAAGACAGCTTTCACACTTGATATACAAATAATATGCTTTGCAAGAAGCTGCATGATCTTCATACCTAACCAGCTGCACTTCTTAAGCAGGAAAGGCATGGGTGTGAACAATACGAAGAAGATGTAAAGCTGAGTGGAGAGGGACATATTTTTTCTTTCACATAGGAAACATTATATGTATCAATACAGAATGTGTTCCTTTACGTCCATGTTAATAAAATACAGAATAGATTTAAAGGTTCTAACAAATCGAGCTGCTCGTAGATCCTCTGTTAGACATTCTCCCCACAACCAACCAAAAGTGTTCCTCTTAAGTGACTGATCTGGTGAACCGAAATCATACAGCTTAGTTGCATACAACAAAACCCGAGGCATATACACGAGAGGCTTCTGCTATCTCTAACAAAATAGTAACGTGAACTGCAAACTTCTGTCGGACACGGCCTTTAGAGAAACAATCAGCCGCAGCTTTGACATACACAGGTTACGTTCAGACTAATACAGAAGGTACTCCCATTCTGAGAAGACATTTCCCTTTACCTAAATTGTTGCCTTCATCAGAGTACAAACCTGTTGCAGAAGGTTGTCCAGCAAATCCTTGTCCTGCTGAGAAAGTCCATCCTTCTGCAATCTGAGAATAAGTTCAGGTTTCTTATAAGGCTTTAGTGCCAGTAAGTGCACAACCCTATCTTTGAAGGGTCTCTGAGAAATCGCACTATTGCCTCTCTTTATTGCACTGGCAAGGTTGACTGGCGTTGGGCGCTTCCTGGAGGGAACAGCATCGGAAGCTCCTGGTGCAGGTTTACGCACCTGAACCTTTTTGCCTAAAATGAGATGAGAATAGTGAACTGCAGCAGTCACCTTGCAAAGGCCAGTGGTCTGTCAGCACGTATATGGAGTTCATCACACCACCTGAAGTGCCCGAAGATGACAATGAAGGACAAACACAACCAGCAACACCATCCGCTCCGATACGCCGCCGGAACAATTATCCCATGAGTTTTATGATTCATGACAAGCTTGTAACAAGTAAACAGCAACACCAAGCTCTGGGAACCTGAGTATTATTGGCCACAAGCTTACATAAAGCTCTCTTTGTTTGCCAGCTTTTCATTTATCCCAAGTGCATGTATCCCCATGGTTAATCTAACCATTTTTTCCCTCCCTATGAGAAGAAAATTCTGCATTATTATGTAGAAGAGTCAAAATATGGAGCGGAAAGACCAGAACTGGTCAACGAGTGGCTCCCTGCTGCTGATCTCAGCAAAAATGCTACTCCAGCAGATGTTTCTGCTTTAGAACAATAGGAACTTTATGGGGCTGGGTCCACCTCCCTTCCCCCCCGCCAAACACAGCCACATGAATGGGGTCTAACACCGATACATTAGCCTATTCAGTAGTGTGCTGCCTATTCTAACAGAAGAACCCCTTTCTACATTGCAGTAATAACTGCTTCACCCTCCAATTACATTTATGTATACGTGAGAACATAAAGCTGCCTCTAAAGTTCATCCTGAGCCCTCAGAGGCAGCTTCCTCAACTCTGTCCCAAATGTGGTTCTTGGTTTCTGACAGCATTATACAAGAATTCATTTTCCCACTTCTATTGAAAAACAGCTTTAACTAGAACCCTCACAAAAAGTCCCGCATCACTTACTAAAGCGCAAATCAAAGAATTTTACTATTTTGAAATATGAAACAGGTCATGACGCCAGGTTCCTGCTACCAAAGGCGAAACCAGCAGATCAAAAATGTGTAGGTTCTGAGGTCTAGAACATGGAGATGCAATCAATAATCACTCCGGTTCAAGAAAGTGACCTTCACTAGGACAAACAACATCCAGCATCTACTGCAAGAATTTTGGAGGTTTATTTCAGCACGGCAATTCTCCACTGCTAGGAAGCAATGTTTTCAACTGAGTCATCTGAAGATACTGGTGATTGTCTGCTGTGTTTATTTTACTGAAATGTAGACTGCATAACTGAGCCCCCATTTCCTGGCTTTTTATTATGCACCACGCTGATGCAATTTAGTACGACCCATCATCGGCAGGGCTGAGTTAAGGCGAGAGGGAGAAAAACAACAATTCACATGTTAGACATCCCAAAATTCAGAGGTCAACTGGACTTCATTTCCCGAAATGGGACAAGAGAAGATTCGTCAGCTTTCTAGAACTCCCTTAACTCTTGCCAGGTCATGAACAGCAAAAACACATTGGACATTTCCACTTAAGGCTGGAGCCAAAATGTGTAATGATAGGAAAAGAAAAAACTAAGTTAAGCCAGAACACGAGGGCTTTTAAAATATTTATACATGTGCATATATAGAGATGTACACACACACACACACACACATTTAGTGTATATATAAGCACAGATATCCCCCTACGGACATATCTATCTATTTACATATATATTTGTTCAAGTGTTGGTTCACATCTATACTGTTCTGTTGATCTCCAATTTCAACATTCATATAAATTCTTCCACATCTGAGCTGCCTGGAATGACTCCACTGACGTTTTAAGTGCTGAGCTCCGTGTTCTCACGGAAATGTGAGAGCCAGCCTTCTCCCTCCAGACTAGCCTGCATCAGCTGATGGTGCTGGCACACCAAATACGTGCGTACCGCGCAAGAGGACTGTCCTTGCCCAGGCTGCTCCTTCTTGGACCAGTGCTTTCCTCCCGTCTTCAACGCTGACATCTTATACATGCAGCACGCACTCCACTCCACTGCTTTTTACATGGCTGTACCTCCATTTCAGAGCAGTAAACATTTTAGCAAGAGTATTTTTAAATCAAAAGTTTTACTCCATCTTTCCGGGAAGCAATTTGCTTGGAGAATCTTCTCCCTCGCAAGCCTAACAACTTCATCCACTTACTGTAATGTTCTCAAATATAAGCTAAACAAAATAATCTTCTAGTCTACAGGAAATCAATGCATTTCCTTCCTGATTACTATCTTATTTCTCAGCTTTGAGCACTTGGCTGATAAAACAATGAGTCAGGGTCAGTTCTACATTTTGCAACTCACGATTCTCGTCACAGACATCCTCCGAGAAGAGACTGGCTACAGATCACATGGGCTGCAGAAAAAACAGCTGGCTCAAAAAAAAAAAAAACCCTCTGTCTTCTGGTTAATATTTGTGCCTCAAGTTTGTGATCAGACTGAGCTTAGCCAGGGACCTGAGCCCAAAGCTTCTTCTGGAGCCCACTGCTATGTGCCACAGTTTTATCTCCTCCCCTACCACTCTCCTTTCATTGTCACAGTAAGATGCTTTGTGTAAGGCTGCAGTCCGCAGCTCTGCTTCAGCCTTTTTGTTTATTAACACAAGCGCTCTGCTAGCTGCATCCTAGATGTTGCGTGTTATGGGCTCAAGTGCAGGCACACACCAGATGTGTAACAACAGCGGTGGTACATTTTAGCTGACTTTGCTAGGAGCACAGACACTTCTGATGGATCAGCAGTATGCTCTCAGCATCACTGCATGACAAATATGAAATAATGCCAGAGGGTGATGCGACTGCACACAGACAATCCTCAGAGGCCACGCAAACACCACCACACATGTTCTAGGGTGAAGATGGAAGCCTGAAGAAGTCACAATACAAGGAGAGTAGCACCCTAATAAAGCAGACACCCAGAAGGAACTACCGTGTACTTGTTAAAGACTTTCATGGGCAAGCAAAACAAACGTCAGCATTAGACTTCGGAAGCTAGTGAAGACACCCCCAAATCAAGCTGCTGCTTACCTACGTATCTGCCCCCCGGTTTAATGACGATAGCGCTCCGGCTGCGAGTCTCCTCCTCTGCCTGTGCCATGCTTTGCCTTGCCTTCTGGTAGGAATCATCAGTAGCGCACACGGTGATTTTATCCTGTATGCTTCCAAGGCAATCCAAATGGATATTGCCATTGCTGCAAAAGAAATGCAATGGAAAAGATACTCCCAACACTACAAACGGGCACATCTCTGTCACTGGTGAATAACTGAGGTTGCATTATCTAAATAGGAGGGGACAGAAAGAAGCTGGGAGGTAAACAGATTCTTCTGTGAGTGCGTCCTTACCCAAATATACACACGCAAACAGATTAGAAAGACTCTAAAAAGAAAGAACACGTATTAAGTTTTGTTCACGTTTGTCAGGGGAAGATTTTACAGAAGACAAGACATCAAAAAAAGGGCTAGGTTTTCTTTTGCTCTACCACTCACCTAGATACATACTGCTGGATACAGTCAAAACTCCCTTGGGGGCTGTCCTTGCCAATATTTGAAAGATAAAATGTGAAAGTCCGCACTTCTGTAGGTCGATCAGGCCTTGGAATTGCGATGTGCTGTTTGGAAGGAGAAAAGTATTGGTCACTTGGGTAGCCCACGCTAACACAAAATTCAGTTTTTCAGCAGTCACTATGCTTTATAGCCATTTTGCAACCCACTACAAGTAAAGCATATGGATTACTGCATAGGAGACTATGAAGAGCAAGAAGCTACAAGAAGGATTCAAGTCAGCAAAACTAAACGCACTGAAAAGACAAGGTAACAGAGGGAGACAGATGTAAAGTACAGCTAAGACGACAGCTATGTCTGTAACAGAACAGAGATCTGAGCTGGCGGCCTGCTGCCTTTCAAAGTGGAGCCCACAATAATCTTGTTCTAGGAATCTGACCCAATTCTATTGATTCAGGCTCAGACTTGCTACCACTGTTTATATTCAATTTAAAGCACTTGAGGCTTGTTTCTTCAGAATTAGTGATCCAGCACTAAACATAGCACAAGCCAGGTCACTAGGTAGCATGCTTATTCTTTTTTAAGAGATTATAATTCCATAACAAGATTTCATGGCTCACAGTAGTGTGACGCTGCTGCTAAATTAAATATTTAATCAAGCATTAAGTGTGCTCCACAGACAACTCTACAGTGACCTGCATTGTTTTTCTTCCCCCAGCCATTCATTTTTCAAAAGGGAAACTGTTTCTCCTCTGCATTCAAGATCTGACATAAATCTCAGCATCTGAGCTCTACTATCACGTCAATATTTGATAATTAAGATGGCTTCCAGAAAGGGAGACAGAAGGAACATCAGCTTCAACCTATTTTAGGCTACACTCTACCACACAGATTTATATTTACCCAGATTGCCACATATATGCACAAAATACACATGCCTAGCCAGCCAGCTCGTGGCATCCACATATGAGTGTGCTCCGTGAAAGATTACTGCTGCTACAGAAGGGTTTTAGGTGGTTTCCCTTTGACCTCAGACGTCTACAGCAGCCTGGAAACCCGGTGCATCTGTGCCACTTTGCTAAACCACAGGGATGTTCTCGGAACCGGCAAGAAACGCTTGTGTGACCTGCACTGAGCTGAGCCAGTGCAGCATTTTCCATTTACTCTCCGGAAGGACGGGCTATCCTCCAGCCAGCCCTCAAAACAGACTTCCCTTCTTTCGAAACGGCAAGCCAAGAAACCGAGACTCGAGCGATACAGAAGGAGAAGTTATCCCCTGCACGGTCCCAGGATCCGGATCTAAAAATACTCGGAGCAGATTCGGTGGCGATCCGGGCGCTGACGGGCAGCGCTGACCCTCCGGCAGCAGCAGCTGAGCCCCGTTATCTCCCCTGCCAAACGTGCGCCGGCAGCCTTGAGCCCTTAATCTGTCCGGGCACCCTCTGCCCCCACCCATCCAGAACAAATAAAATTCTCTTCTGCTTTACAAGCGAGCTGAGAATATGCACAAAGTCAAAGTTATGTAAACAGTAGATTGTGGGTATTTTACAGCTGGCACCGTTCACCCGCTAGTTAATGTGCTGGGAACGGGGCAAGAAGGTGAACGCCACGGGTCTGCTCGGCTTCTAGCGCCGTGCGCTGGGGGAGCGAGCTGTGCCGCACGTGACGGGTTTGTAAAATACAACCTGGAGGATGCAACCAAATCATACGTTCACATACTAAAATAACTTGCCTTAGCTCCTGATTTACCACTGTAAAAAACGGCTGCTCTGAGAGCCCCGACTTTGGCATTTTTGTAGAGTTTCTGCAGCTTCTTCAAAGGATGTAAAATGAGACTTCAGAGTTAAATGTTGCTCGTTCCAGTACTGAAAAGTGTAACATATGCAAACTGGCCGTTATCTAGGAATTATTTTTAGCTGAAACAGAAGGTTTCTCAAGCCACCAAATCAGCATGGTAACTGCTTTGAGGGAGCCCTAATTTTGGTGCCGAGTATTACACCAGTAACCATAGACACTTAAAAATAGCTCAGTACAGATGTTACTTCTGTTTTTTTTTTCCTTTCAAGTAATATTCATCTGTGTACAGCTCATTCTGAATGGCAATTTCACCTTCCTCTATTAATATCAGCACAAGTTCATCCCAAGAAAAAGGGGAAAACGTCATATTTTCCAATCACGTAAAGTTAAGGCATTTTGATCCTAAGAGTCATATTCAAGAAAGCTGCATGAACAGACGTGTATTTGGCAGCCGAAGGGTTTTTCTCCCCCCAGTTCAGTTCTTTCCCTACTCCCCCCATCTCAGCCCCACCCCCGTAAGCACCTGCAAATGCGACCCAAGCCAACGTCTAATTCTGCACATGCTTTTACTGAAACAGAAGCATCTTCAGCCTTTCTTGTGAGTTGCGCACTCCAACCACCACTGTTCGGAATGCGTTGGTACTCAAGCTCTTGAATTCTCATTCACATGCATGTTGAAACAAGCAAAATGCTTCAGCCTCCATATAAACTTACAAAAGTATCCAAGAAAATCCAGTTCATGATGAAAAAGTAATCTTAAGGAATACCCAGCTAGTCCCGCTCTAGCATCGCAAAGCACAGTAACACTGCTAATTCCGACCTAGTTGCTACTATTGAAATTCTGATCATTGCACAAATTATTGCGCTGAAGAAGTAATTAACAAGACTAGCATTGCTATAAAGAAATACATCCCGAGGCAAAGATCATTTACAGTCCATAGTTTATAGACACTCTCCTGAGATTCGATCCAGACCAGGATCCATGCAGGAGGTTTCGTCCCGACACCGAAACAGCTGTTTTATTTCGGGCTAGAACCACCAACATCCTCCTTTCAGTGCCCGGCCAAGAGCTGCCACCTTGCTGACCCCACGTTTTATTCCTGGCCAATTCCCTTCTCCGGTTAATTAGAATATTAAACGTGAAAGTTTTTTTTCTGTGTATTAGAAGCTGAGAGTATCCTTGACAGCATTCACTAGACTAACACTGGGAATAGGTTAAAAAAAAAAACAAAACCAAGATATGGACACAGTAATTTAAAAGCTCCGCAAATAATGAGATTCAACAGGTCAGGAGGCTTCTAGAGAATTAAATTAAATTAAGGAAGCAGCAGTTTGTTTTAAACTCTTATTTTATGTCCTGCTTCTCCCAACCATCAAGTATTTTTAAGTTTTTCCTTCCTGTAAGAGGGATATTTACACAGAAAAGTCACACTATTAAAATCTTGTATCACCGGACACTGCTTTAAAACACACTCTGACATCTGTGCTACATACAAAACCTACCACCCTCAAACCCAACATTTATTAGGAAGCAACAAATTGGTGAATTAAGGTATAGTGGAAGAAAGCGTATTCCAAAAATAAATAGCTAAACAAATACGTTTTAATGTCATCATCCGAATTTGAGAATGCGTTAAATTGTCTTTTCAGTCCAATTGATAGGAGGCTCACTAGAAAGAATTTAAAGCCCTGCCGTCAATTCCTTAAAGCAGGGCACAATCGTGACATATATGAGTACTACACTTAAAAACAGATGGTTACACAGCTGCCAGCTTCTTGTCATACCCAGTAAAAATAATAATAAAAGGACAAAGAGCTCTTTCTATCTGCCCCAATTGAACTGGATCTCGCTTTCTTCAAAGCTCTACCTTTGGCCTTTACTCGACAGTGCAATTAATTAAACAGCTGAAAACGAGGGAAGCGGAGGTCAGTGCTGCGCTGCCAACATCCTCCTTGCACCCGCAAGGCGCCGGCGCTGCTCGCACCGCGCAGGGCTCAGCGCTTCGCTCTTTAAATGGCCACATCGGGCGCGATCGTGCTGCTTCGCTCCTTCTCCGTTCAACCCGGGCTGTAATCACAGGTGACTGGCAGCTCTTTCGCCAAAAGCCTCTGCTCTGGAAGTCAAGGGCTCAAATACAATTAAGTGCATTAAATATTGATTTTTAATAAGGAACCGCATAATTTGAAAATATTTTTAATTATCATAAGGAGCGGCATCATTTTAAAGTAGGGCCTTTTTTTAATTATTATGGGGAACTGCATCATTTTAAAATAAGTTTTCTTCTGGTTAACCTGAAAATGCCCGGGTCCGTATCAGATCCACGTGAAACCCGCTACAAGGACAGCGCAGCGACTGAGGGCAGGGGAGCGTTTTAAGCTGTTCTGATTCATTTTGCTACATTTCCTTCAAGAAGGAAGATTAAGAGGAATTTCTAGAACTTAAGCAGCTTTACAGGAAAAGTTAGGTGTAGATCTTCCCCAGGTGCTCTACAAAGGGAAAGGAAAACATTTGCAGTCTTTTTAGCTTCTTTATTACATGCAAAGCTGTTTGCTCATCTAATAGCAAAAATCATGCACCCTTAGAAGTTTTCCTTGTCACTTGCTTCTAATTTTTTAAACTTTAGTTGCAGATTTTTATCTAAGCTTTCATGCTGAGCTTTCTGGGAAGTTTAATTGTAAACAAAGTAAAAAAACCTGGAAATTGCTCCTTTCTTTATTTCCCAGGACAAAAAGGGTTGTATTTTTCTCCTTCAGATAACAATCATGTCTTTCCTGCTACATTTTGTTAGAGTACTGTTAGTGAGAATAACATCACAAGGTAAAATATGGGCAAGGAGAAACATGCTAGACTTTAATGCCTACTTAATTCAAGCTTTTTTGAAAGTTTTATTTTTTTGTGGTGGCACAATAAAGAAGTTTACAGCTGAGTTCAGATTCTTGGGGGGCACGGTGTGGGGGAGGAAATTAAATTCCCCTTCCTTATGCAGAACACCTAAGTTAAACACACACCTTTTTGTATCTAAAAGGTATATAAATTTTTAAAGTTCACTGAAGAGTTGCATTACTTTACCAGAAATACTACCAATTAAATCTCAACGTTGTCAGTAACTGGCATGACAGACGGTTTCAAGCGTCTATAAATACCTTGGAGGAGTTCAGTCATTGGAACAGAAGTTAGAGAAATAAAACTCCTAAATATAAAAAAACCTTTTGGTGCTCACAGAAACTGCCGAGTTGTTTAGACGTGCATATTAAATAAAGCTTCAGTACATTCGTAGCAGCCTCCAAGCACTGCTACTGTAAATAACTGGTACCATAAAAGTCTTGCACCAAATTTACCAGGCTTGGCACGGCGTTTCCTCGGGACACAGGCGAGGTTTCCACGGATTGCTGCGCCCACCACAGTACCGCCATCAGTGAACTTTCCGTTTCCTTGTTCTACCCAACAGCGTGGCCTTATAAAAGTAAATTTCACCACCGGCAACACCGGTGGTGCTGGTGCTATGGATTTAGCAAGGTTAGAAAATAAAGAGGTGGGGGGGTAGTTTTTATAGAGAGATAATCCATCAAGTGAGCAAACACTCTTTCCTGGACCGCATCTGAACTTCACATCTCTCACTTTCAGAAATCAGAGCATCATTCTTTGAACTGGAACAGGACAGACGCACAGAACAAACACCTTACTCAGATTAACTGTGTAAGCCAGTAAAGAACTTTCCAAGGCAACCCACACACAAACTTACCCCTTGGCTTCCTTGAAACTGGATTACTGGTTTTGATGTCACAGCATCCTACAAAAACAAGTGGAAAAGAAAAAAAAAAAGATTACCTTAGAGAAATTTAAAGCTCCAAGCTCCAACATTCACTGCCAAAAACCACTCAGCTTGATTTTTCACCTATACTTTTTACTTAGGGTTTGGGTTTTTTTTTTTTTTAAAAGGAAAAAGGTCCAGGGAATTATACAGAATTCCAAGCAAGAAAATACAAAAACTCCAAGAAACAGCGATTTGTACCTAGAAAAGGGATAAAACTGTAACGTCACCAGTGGTACCCTTCCTTCAGAAAAAGGACAGCTCTAAGGTGATACTCGGACGGGCTACGCTTAGTTCCTTCCTGACCCCTAAACCACATTTCAGGCACAGAACAGCTTAGCTGTGTATCTTTGGTGCTTATGTAAGTTTTGAGTTAAACAGTGGATATTTGAGGGGAAAATTTATTACAGTTCTAGGTCTGAGAACACACTAAGCAAATTTTTTCCAATAGAAAGCTGGCAATTCATTGGAAAAGCAAACTGCAACTTCATTGCAAAATACTGTTGTTATGTTGCCCATTTCAACAATCAGCCTCTTCCTCCACACTAATTTGCTTACATTTCAAGAAGTCATACTCCTGCTAGCTCCAAAACCTGCTGGAGACAGAAACACCACTGAATTTCAGCCTTTGTGCACTGCAATTGCACTTTTTGCTTTGCTGTGATTTTACAAAGATCGCGAAGGCTTTGGAATTCAAACTCTTACCTGAGGTTTCAACTATAGGGAAAGAAATAACACGCAATCCAAGCCACACTACGTTTTTATTTCTTAAATTTCAGGACAATTGTGGCTGTATTGGTTTTATTCCCTAAATCACACAAAGCATTCCAAGACACACTAAAAGACACCCTCCTGCAGCACAGGAGTTGTGCTCCACGGGGTGGAAAACCACGCTGCGTGTGGGATCCCATCGTGAAGCCTTCCAAAGGGACAGCAGAATTTACAAAGAGGTTGAAACGTCATTCAGGAGCGAACGCGTTGCCACATATACGGGAGACACACTTCAATGGGAAAAACGCCAAGAAGGGTTTAGGAGACAAAGTCCAAACGGTGCATTTGTATTGTCCTTTTCCGATCGCAGTTCTCGCATCTCCCAGCATTACAAAGATCGCATCGACTTCCACAGGATTATAGAAACAGACATTTACATTTAGCAGCAAAAGAGTTAACAGATTGAAAGCCCATTAGGTTTATCATCTCTCATAAAACCTTTCCAAATGCTTTCAGCCCAGGAGTGAATAATCTAAGCCACAACATGCTGACATTAACAAAAAAAAAAATTCACTAGCAAGAAAATATCCTTCTAGCACAGATGAATAAGCTCATACCAAGACAGTCTTCAGAGCCTTTTAAGAGCCCATCCAATATGATTTAACAGATCTGCATCACACCCTAAATAGTTACAAGATATTTATGACGGTGAGTAAAGCAAGAATATGCTTGAAGCTGACAGCACCCACTCTGTGTTGTATAGCGAGTTTTATAGACCCGAAACAACCTTTATAAAGAAACAATAAACAACATCTTGCTCTTCATACAGAGATCACTGAATTCCTTGAGTGCCACGACATTGCATACCACAGCACACTGTTCATAGACAGACTGGCCAGCTTTTTGTTCACGGTGTCAGCATGTACTGTGCAATGTGTCCAGAAATTCATAGGAACATACTTGAGCAAACAAGCATTTGAAACATTAAAAAAATCTGGATTTAAAAAAAAAAAAATCTCAATGTGGATCTTGTACAGCTAATTACAGATTTGTGAAGTTCTGCAATTAATTCTGGAAAATTACTTAAGTGGAATAAAAAGGTAATACGAAGCACGTAAGTAGAATAACGAGGCAGTAACAATACAGAAGTACTGTTACACAAATCAGGACAAGCTTTAATTACAGAACTTACAATTCCCTAATCTACGTACAAAATGGTTTGAAGTTAAACGCGTAATCTCAAACTTAAAAATGAGCGTTCATGTGAGTTAAATGGCAAACTTTAGCTTTATTTCCTGGAACCCCTGAAATACAATATTTCTACGCTCCTGAGGCGTGCGTGCCTACGGGCTGCGGGGTTTTGCGATCCGCCGCGTACGAATATCAGCCTCGTAACTCCTTGCCACGCACCAGAGAAGGGATCGCAGGGAAGAGCTGGATCTTGGAGAGTCATCGCACCGTCCGAAGTTCCCCCTTCAGGGAGGGAATGGGAAGGCTCTCGGCTTCTCAGCAACACCACCCTTGTACCTACCCAGGCACCGCTTCCCTTCTGCTGATGCCCAATTCCTTGGCTCCAGGTCGCTGGGGAACACTCATGGAGGAAGAAAACACGCGCACACCCTAACTTAATTAAGGATATGGATTTAAGTACTTCTATTAGACTAAATTAAATTCCTGCATGGACACCTTCATGCAGAATAAAAGCAAACAGATGAATTAAGCTAAACCAAATTAAAACCATATTTCAATTTATAACTTCGGTTCGTTTGGATTAACTTTCCTGAATGCTCTTGTATGGACAAACCCCAATTTTAAAGAGTTCTTGCTCATTTCCAAAATCCCTCCGTCATCTTCTAAAGAGTCACCTAATTATTCTTCCTTAGTGATGCCAAGACAGTGAACTTCCTTCGCTACAGCTTCCTAGAAATGCCGTCCCATCCACCCTTAGTGGGAGCAAGGTCTTTCCCTCTTTCTGTCTTGCCTTTAAATAAAAACAAGTCAACTCCTCAGCCCTAGGACAGGTCCGTGGTGCTGCTGCGGGCGCAAGTCTGCCTTCTCTGGAGCACGCCAACTTACAGGGTTCAGCAAATCTTCGGTAGATCAAGGATGCTGATGAAACCTCACCTTTGTGTCCAATTAAGAGGCTAAACAAGACAGATCTGTCCGAGCAACCGGGCCACCTGCACAGCCTAAGCATCTTCCAGCTAACAAATTCTAGCTTTATTCCTCCATGAGACTCAACATATTTAGGAATAGCTACTGGAGGCTGATTAGGATAAAGACAAAAATTGAAGCAAGAAAGCAACAGTTCAAGTATTTTAAAGCAGCCACCTGTCAGTTCAACACGCTTCTGCTGCCAGATACAAGATGTTCACCTCTGCAGTTAACACACTCATCCATAACGGTGACAGCGCTGCTGAAGAGGTCCAAGAGTGAATGAGCACGATTGCTGGGGCCTGTGGGACCAGAGAACAAGCGACTGCCCTGTAAAAATAACACATTTCTAAACTATGCACAGACCAAGAGCAAGCAAAGCCCCTTTAAACACACCTAAGACGCATGAATTACACGTCTGCTCCGTGCTCACTGTTGTTTCAACGAAAGGCTTCCTGACGCAGGACTGAAAGGTTAGCAAATCATTACCACATCTTCACTGTTTGCTAGTTCCTGCAATGGATCTTTAAGAAAATGCGTCAAGCTTCCTCCCATCTTACCGTAAGAGAAAATGAACTGTGTTAACAAACCGGAGAGTCCTTCCTGCAGTCGAACTCACCAATGCCCCAAAGCTCTATAGGAATAACTTCCAAAGGAACATCCAAACCGCAAATGCATGGCTGCACTTCACTGCGATCTACCCAAACGTAAATTATTGTTATAAATGTAGATAGCAGCAAGAGTACTCAGCAGAAAGCATAAAACTTGCTGAGCAGCAGAGTGAACTCCACTGGCAGGGAAGCTTGCTCACACAAACGCCAGCGCTGCTGCAACGAGCCTGCAGAGCAAGCACATGAGCTGGATGCTCTGGAGCCAGCTCCACCGCGTCCACCCGACTTGCAAAGAGACCCTCCAAAGGCGCCGGAACAGACCGCAGTTGTGTCGGGTGACAACCCAGCATTTTACTCCATAAAAATTCACTTATCTGCTATCTAGAAAGAGCATTTCCATGCTTTGTGCCCAGTCCACTGCCTTCCATAGCTCCTGCTGTATTCTTCGGGCACGGTGGAGCGAGCTTTCAAACACTAAAGCTCTGCTCTGGGACGCCAACGTGAACAAAACCCCACAGACCCAAATGTTTTTTGTCAGAATGGTCCTCCAGATACCGTACGATTATTTCAGAAGTCATGAGATTAAACCGAAACCCCAAAAACTCATCCCCAAAGCTCCCACAAAACATTTGTCTTTCATTAGCGTGGTATTATGCTCATCTTCATCCTCTAGCTTCCCCGGGCTAGAGGAGAGCAAGTAACCCTTGACACGTACTCTGAAAGCTCACAGAGACGGTGGCAACGCGCAAACAGTTCCTCGCACTTAAATACTCCCGATCTGGCACGTGGAAGCTGGAGTCAAGAGCAGGAGGAACAAGAAAGTGTCAATAAAACACACAAAACTTGAATGTAAAACTAATAAAATACTTTATCGGGTATGATCAAAGCTGGCTTGAGGTTTTAAAAACGTTTAGTGGAAAAACTGGATGGGATATTCCTACACAGGACCAGAAAGGACATTTGAAATCCTCAGGTCAAGTAACCAGTTGGAAACCTCCCCGTTTCTTCAGGGAAATACAGATAATTAAAGAATATGTTGTTTCGAGAAGTTCTGTTATGCATTTACTGGAATTTATACTGGAGGCAGTGTTATATGGAAAATATTTGCCTATACTTAGTATCGGTGTATTTGTCCGTTTTCTTGAATGTTAAAGAGTCACAAATGCCAAGCAAACAGAGCAAATGAAAGCTTACCCTTATTTATGTTGGAACAAGGGAATTATTTTCAGAATTTAAAGCTTCTTGCAAACATTTAAAATTAGTAGCAAGAATTCCAACAAATATACAGAGAAACTATAAAATCATGCTAAGCCCAAGGCTGGCATTAACAGGACATTTTGAACTGTCATGTGCAGTTCCAGCCAGGTAAAGCTGCTGCACCTCAGAAGTCAGTTACAAAAAGGAGAAGAAAAAGAAATTGCTTAAAATTTGTAATTTTCACATTCGCCAATACCCCAGACTCATCGAAGTTCCTCTTTAATTCTTTGGTTATGACTAATTTATGTTTCTTTTGCCCACGCAGCATGGTGCAAATATAGGCATACTCCCTCCTCTACTTCCTGCAGCTTCTCAGCATGACTGGGCAAAGGATGAAAAAAAAAAAAAAAAGGGTCAGATCCCAATCCAGGAGGATACTCAGTTCAAGCAGACCTGAATGCTTGTGAAAGTGTCCTGCAGACCTGAACAGAACTTAGTGATTTAGATTTCCACTTACATTTTCGTTTTAAAACACACCACACACCCCCACTTTGCAAAGTAAAACACGAGACCAAACCCACAGCAAATATATCCAGTGTCTCGCTGTGACAGACTCGCAAGAGACACCTCGGAGTCCCAGAGTTCATTAGTAGAAGGATATATAAATCCCAGGGGAAATAAATACCTTTGAATGTGCCCACAACAACTTCAAGTGACTGTGTGAAGTTTACTGGCAGTCAATTAGCCAAAGCTGGCCCAAGAGAGAACCACTGCATATTAGGTAGAGACAAAAGACTTCTCCCAAGACATTCCACTTTTTCAAGGCTTATATTTACCTCCTACCAGAAACACAGCAGTAAAAAGCCTCCTGAATATTCTTTTTTTATGTCACATCTATTACTTACGGAATTAAAATACCGTCTCCCTGCAACACAATTTCCATCTGCAATTTAAGGCCTCCCAACAACCTCATTTGAAGTCGAGGACACTAACAGACTGCAGATGGGATCGGGTCTGCTGAGACTTGAAAATTATAGATCCTATATAATTTTTGTTGACCTAAACTACAAAGCCTTCCAGGCCTTTTCATACTACACAGGCCTTGGAGACAAGCTACTGGTTTTGCTATTCAAATACAACATACTTAGGGAAAGAGTCTTGGAAATTCCATGTAAATCCACAACTATCGAAGCAAAAGTTTAGCTTTCTACTCACCACAAGTGCCAGCAGCCACTGTGACAACGGTCAGCTGGCGAGGCGAGGAACGCGGGGCTGCAATCCCCGAATTAGCCGAGGTACGCGTCCGCTCGCTCCTCCTCTCCGAGATTACCTCGCTGATTACTTTGATGAGTGAAGTGTCGTCAAAGAACAAAACCGCATCTGTCTGCTGGGCCCAGTTCCCCGCTCTTCTACCCCACCTGCCCCTCCCCAACATTTAAAAGCAACTTTTGTTTGGGGCAGAAGCGAGCGCTCGAGCTTTTAGTTCAAATAATTTTTAAAAAGGTGCTTTTGATGAAGGTTTAGGAGCTGGAGACTTACCAATTACTCAGCTGTGGTTTGTATTTATTATAATCTATCATTTTCCTAATATGCATTAATGGATGCATATTATCACTGTAATATTAAAGCACCTACAAATCCTAGCCACTAACACAGTGCAAGCAGCAATAAAATGATAAAGAGCTTTTATGTCAGCCAAAATGCTAAGCTGCACATTTTAAAGTTTTAATTGCTGAACTGCAAAATACATACTGGCTTCCTTGTTTACAATTGCATAATTTTAAGTGGGTTACTACAGAGCAAACGTCACTTCCTCAGTAGTTTAACTTTCCAGGGCCACAACTGAAGAGTGCCCCCGTAAGATAGAAAACAAGTTTTATTAAAAATGTCAGCTCAAAAAAAAAAAAAAAAAAAAAAAAAGCTTGACGTTACTGAAGCTGTGGCTGAGAGTTTCAACATTCACGGCTCCTTACTAAGGAAGCATCGTAAGGATATGAAATTTTACATCACTACACAATCTGAGCATCAAAGATACCGCCCCACTTGAAATACTAAAACCCACTACCTTTGCGTAAGTTTAGAGAGTAAGACACACAATTAAGTTAAAAAAAAAAAAAAAAGGGTAGCCTAATCGAAATGCTTTGTGCCTGCAACATAAAGCAGAATCCCAGTCCCTAAATGGACAACAGCTTGTATCAGCAAACCAGAAAGCAATTAAACTCCACCGTCATCGAGATGTCACCCCACAGGCACGAGAGCTGCGCTAGCCACGGAGCCTGTTCTCTCACGCATGCCTGGATCTTCTGAGCTTGTCTAATCCAGGTTAAAAACATCCTCCTGAATAAAATGCAATGTATTTGTTGGTACGATTCTTAGCAGCAGAATTCATTTGGAAACTTAAACCGAAACAACTGAAGATCGCTTCCCCTGGCAGCAACGCACAAGCCAGGCAAAAGCCCTTGCTACGCCTCCCTGCTGCACGGCAGTTTTAGAGCAGATGCCAGAAAGCCCTAAAGAGGGACGAGGGAAAGAGAGGGACAGAGCGAGAAATAGCACATTCGGAGCCAAGCTGGCCACCCAAACACCCATCCTGCACCCTCAAAACTCAGGACAGCGGACGGAGGCTGACGCTTGCCAGCATTTTTTACTATGCCGCTATGAGAGCGGTCACCCAGCTTTTCAAACCCAGCTTTCTTCTTCATCAGTCCCAAGGATGAAGCTCCTTGGTGGGTCTCATCTTCGAGACCCTCCACAGCAGGAGCGAACAGCTCAAACAAAACTCACTCCAGCGATGTTTTACATACAGGGTAGTTTAAGTTTTATGCTCAAGCCCAGTGAAATTTTTGTGTTTCAACTTGGTAACTTCATGTAAATCTTTCCAGACATGCTTCAAAAGAGCCTTTGCTTCCTAGTGCAGAACCAAACTGTGTTTTCCCTGATCCTGTATTTGCAAAAATAAACCTTTAAATTCCAAAAGAACAGATGCCTCTGACACGAAACCTGATACTCCGATCATCTTTAACACCAGACCGCAAATCTTGTGAAAGGTAGCTTTGGTAAGGGGCTCCAGCTCGCTGCATACACTGAAAAATCCTGGGACAAACCACACGTCGCTCGCGATCATTAAGCCAAGATGTTTGGCTAGCGCAAGGTACAGTAGTTTTCCACTAGAAAGGAAAGCTAAGCATATATGCAATTTGGGCAATGCCTTTCAGGAAGAAAATTAAAAGGAGGCTCAATTCCTTCGAGAAATAATTATTGTCGCTTGGTATCGAGTTTATTCTGATCACTGTAGAGCAGGCGACCTTGTTTGGCCATAGGAGAACCTGCCTATGGCAAACAGACCAGCGTTATCTATCGGACCAACTCCTTCCCAAGAGCAGGAACCACCAAATGACTTCTTGCAATCCCTGTTCCTAAATTTCTACGGCTATGCAAACACAGTAACCTAGTAACCCTTTTTCAAGAGCACCGAGATGGATACAGAATTGTTGTATAATAAATACAAACAAATACATAGAATCATAGAATCGTTTAGGTTGGAAAAGCCCTTTAAGATCATCCAGTCCAACCATTAACCTACACTACCAAGTCTACTCTAAGCCAATCAAGGGTAGACCAGACTGAACCATGTCCCTGAGTGCCACCTCTGCCCATTTTTTGAACACTTCCAGGGATGGGGACTCCACCACCTCTCTGGGCAGCCTATTCCAATTCTTGACCACGCTTTCCGTAAAGAAATTTTTCCTAATTTCCAACCTAAACCTCCCCTGGCGCAGCTTGAGCCCATTTCCTCCATCCTATCGCTAACTACTTGGGAGAAGAGACCAACACCCCCCTCACTACACCCTCCTTTCATGATCCGAAATGGCTGCCAGAGATGCTGCAAGGACGCAACGGTCCGTCTCCAAAGAGAATGCAAACTTTGTTCTTGCAGACGATGGACCTGGGACTTTGAGAGGACACTGAAGAGCTAAACCCACCCATCTCCAGAGAAGGGCTCGCCTGTTAGGGGACAGGTTACTGCCGAGAAACGCTGCAAGAGGAGAAGAAGCACTAGGGACGGAGACAGGCAGAGTCTAGTTCATTTTGAGAGCCACAACACTTCTGTCCCGAATACCACATTCTTTTCGAATGGCCGGTCGGTCACTGGATCCCATCGCTGTTGCTTCCAAGACGCCCAGCTTCACTGCTCGATGCAATCGTTATCGAGCGGCTGCAGCTCTCCACCTGGCCAAAGCTGGAAAGCAGCGCAAATCCACGCCAGAATGGGAGGGGACGCGTAGTCCGAGGTCAAAGGGAACGTGTATTGTAGGAAACAGGAAAAGACCAAAGGTGGTTTTGTGGCATCAAGGGCCCCTAGCTCCCAATTAACTCCGACGCAGTTATGTACCTTCAGCACTGATGCAGAAGTCAGCCTCATTTGGGAATCCAAGTTCGGAGACTACGGGCACATTTCCCAACGGTACAGCACTCCTCTTTTTTTATTTTGTGTTTTTTTATCTTTGCTTTTCTGGGGAGTTAAGGGAGACCTACTCATTAAGTCTAGCAAGAGAAGCAATAATCATAAAGTCTCAACTCTTTATGCCTGACACCAGGCTGCCACGAGAGCTTAAGGGATGATTATCTGCAGTTTAATCATTACAAACTCCCACCAATTTCACTATTAACAAGACGGGGCTACTTAGTGAGGTTTTACTGACAGAAGACCAACAGCCAACTCCCACGATTTCCAAAGGCTTGTGAAGGAAAGGCTTTTTTGGGGAAAAAAGATCCTTTGCATCCCCATGCAGCTTTCAGTGCCTAGCGCAACTGTTCAAGGCAGTCTGGTAATCAATTAAAAATGTCCATAATGAAAGAATTATCAAAACATCGTGCCCATTTTTTAGTGCAATAATGCAGGTGGTCTCCTTCAGTCCAAGTAAAAAACCCCAGCGGTTTTGATACAATTACTGCATCTCTCTGAAAAGGAAGTTCCATTTTTTTGTTACTGGATTGTCTGCATCCGTTACTCGTTACAAAAGGGTGTTCCAGCCCCTCACTGAAACTGAGAACCAGTAGCCCTCAAAGCTATTTTAATTTTACTAGTCAGCATTGCATTCTTGAATCAAAACTGTCCATTTGAACGCCCTTACCTTTCTCTCAGGGTCTTGTCCTGTTCTCCCCAACCCAATCCCCAGGACAGAGGTTCAAGTACCCCTTCCCCTTTTCCACAAGCACACTAGAAATCAACAAAATTCTGCACAAGTGGTTATTTTTATCACCATTTTTCCTGAAGGGATTTTTCTTCCGTAACTCAGACTAAAAGCAACAGAAGGTAAAACTGGGAAAGCATAAAACAAGTTGAAACAACGTTTCCCAAAGCGCTCGTACAAAGATAATGCTGCGCTGGCAAGTTCACTGCAGAAAATCTAAGCACAAACCTAGAAATACGTTCCATTGTTTTGTTACCTGCAAGCAGTTGTACGGAGTTTGGGGAAAAGTTAAGTTAACACATCCCAAAGCCCACCCCTTTTTAAAAACAGCAACCTTATAGTCACTTGCTTATACAAGAGGGGAAAAAATGTTTTAAACAAAAAAATTAAGTCGGAATTTCAGTCTGCTCATACGGCCTGAATCTACGCCTTTCTTACAGAGCAGTACTGTGTATCTTTTAGCATGGCTAAATCTATTAGCAGATACTGTAAGTTACAGATAGGGTAGAAAAAAGGAAGGTAAATATTGGTATTTCTAAAGCACAGGCAAAGGAAAGCAAACCCTCTTAGATTTGTTTTTTGAACATGTGGATTTGCTTTGAAACACTGTTTTCAACAAGAAACACTAACCCACAGAGAAACTTCCTGTTCTGCCTCCATACATTGGAAATACTAAGAAGTGTAATAATTATTAAACATTCTCTTAAGAAAAAGTTCAGCAGCATGGCTTCAACATCTGTACACAGTTGCATTACAAGACAATTTACAGAGACCTCAGTCTGGCAAGAATCCCATTAAGACATTCATGCTCAAAATTCCCTAGGTAATCATCTCTTGCATGCAACACTGCTTGTTTTTGCAGCAGAATTTTATTGTAGCTATCAGATGATCTTGTGAAATTGGGAAAGGACTGAGGAAAAAAAAAAAAAACACAACAAAAAACAAACTGGCATAAGGAAACTGAATCATCCAAAATTCCCAACTCTGCTAAAGGTGAACAGCAGTTCTGGTTTTCCCTAAAGGCTTTACTTAAACGGTTTTATGAGCCAAGAATCATTAAGGGGTTTTAGATTTTCTCAGATTAAGGTTTTAAAAGGCATTCCTCTAGTACAAGATACCTTGAATGAAGGCTTCTGTGCTTCCTCTGAAAGAAGAGGGAGGCTTGCTGTTTACTAGATGCTGGAGATGTGGCCACCTCTCAAACGAAACCAAAAAGCTTGTGAAACTGCTGAGGAAAACAATTTCAATCATGGGAATCACTTGGCTCGCTATCGCCTATCTTAGAAATGGTACTTTTCACCGATTAGCCTTTCTGAAGCAATACAAGCAATACTGCTCTTGGTCTGTTTTGACGAGGCCATCAGGTGTGCAAAATGTGAAGATTGGAGGCATTTTTGGTCTCACTGCCCAAAAAGGACCACAGCAACTACCCAGCATTTCTATTCCTGACCCTTCCCACCCTCAACGTGCTCAAATTTGAAACGTGGATACAACTGGAAAACGATGATTTCAAGAAGCTTCACTGCAAAGATTCAAATTAGCTATTAAATATAGGGAAGATCAAGATTTGTTTCCCATCACTGGGGAACGGGAAGCAGAAGTCGGCGGATACGCGCTCGCCTGGCAGCGGCAGCAAGCTGGCCATTCAGCACGGATGCGTCCAGACACCCGCATAAGGAAGAGAAGGCCAACGAGGGACCCAGTTCCGCGGGACGAAACTTTCCTATTTCTGCTGCTCAGAGCACAACGCCCACCATGAATACTCACCTACTCTTCTGCCCAGTCACATTCTGTTTAAACGCTCCTCTTACTTCAAACTTCACACCTTATTCTGCCAAGTTCCTCTCCTGAACTGCTACGGGCATCAGCAACTGAAGTCGGAGAGGGCTTGTATCACTGCAGAGGTAACTGAAGCAACTCACCTTTCGTTCCCGTATTGCTACATAAATATAACACAAAGGTTTTCCAGCCAAGCATCTTCCAAGACAGCCATAAAATCATCATTCTTAGTCCAAGACAAGAGGTTTTTTCTGAACTGCCACACTACAAAAGCTGCTTACAGACAATTCTTTATTCTGGCTGGTGTTTACCTTTAATGACCATAAAGCACACACATTCGCACTGCGCTGGCCAGACCCAAGATGTGGATAAAAAGGTCATCCTTGTGCTTAGAGCTGAGAGTAGCTTAATAGTTAAAAGGAAGCTTCTCCATAACTGGCTGATACTACAAATATTTTGGTTTTAGCTTTTGCACTGTACCTATCAGAAGAAAATGCGTCCCGAATTAAGACAGAAAAGTGTGTCACAATAGCACATCTTAAACAGCACCCCCTCATCCCCATCATAAAGAAAGTTTCCCTAACCGATTACAACACCCAGGCTCTTCCATCCGAGGCTGAAGGTCACGCTGTGGAAGTGATGTAAAGTGACTACAGAACCAGGCTTAGAGTCGAGACTTGTTCCACTTGCCCTCCGTCAGAAGCTTTCCTTCCGAGATGTGACCTTATATAAAGCATTCCACCTCCGGGCTGAAACCCCTGCATCTGTGAGACACAGCACTTCGTACGGTATCTACCGGAGATGGTTCGGGTCTCAGCAAGAGCTGGACGGCATTGCTACCTCCACGCCAAGGGTTTCCAACCCAGGGATCATTAGACCCTAGGAGAGGTTCACAGAGCAGCAGGAGATACACGAAAGAAGAAAATTGAGCGTATTAAGAACAGCTTAATAAAGCAAGTTGCCGTTCTGGAAAACTTTTTAGAGACGACAGCTCGGGCAGAATTTAAAAACCACAACCTTTAAGCTATACTGAAAAGTAAGAATTCATTTAAATACCACTTATGCAAGAATGCCGAAGAGTTCCAATATTGCTAGCTAGCTCAAAGTCTGTCTAAAAGAAAGGAGTAAGGATACTCTTAAATTACACCAGGTGGATTTCACCAAATACTGAGGCACACCAGCTCAGACTGCAAGCACCATTCCAATAATAGTCTTATAAAAACGCTGAATGGGTACAGTCAGCTAGAACTCTCAGTTAAAAATAAATATTTTAAATGACTTCCAACATACCCGCTTTACTGTGTTCCTCGCCAATCTGCGGGTTTCCAATTACTTGATTTTTTTTTTTTTTTAAAGTTATTTTTCTTTCACCCATCAGGTTAAAAAGCCACTCAGACAGAAAGAGAAGCTGGTTAATTACAGCTAGAAAACTGGCTGTACACAAACTGCCAGCAAACGTACAGTTAGAGAGCGCTTCTGGAAAAAAAAAAAAAAAAAATCTGTCAGTTTGGCATCTTAGGCATTATATGCAACAAACAGATAATTCACCTTTTCAGACCCAGTCAAGGTAACGTTGCTTTTATAGCCAAGATGTTATTTTGAGCAGTTTTACCAGCTCTCCTGTGTCAGGCTGCTCGTGCAGAGCAAGATGAGACATTTAATATGTTAAAATTAAAGCAAGCGGTTAAACACAGCAACACTGAGTTACAACTTATAAAGCAGGAATAGTGAAATATCAGAAGCTGACAGCGGTTTCTGACCTAGTTTTAACTGGAGAACAGTCAAAGAGCCGAAAAGACTGAGGCGAGGCTGAAGGTGCTGAAATTCCAGTACTGGAGCTTGAAGTGCTGGGGAACAGGATTAGAGCAAAAGCCTCAGACATTCAAACTACGGACGGAGCTTCACAGAGAGCAGGGAACTAAGGTTCAAGAGCTTTAGTTCAATGTCAAGTGACACCCTGGGGAGGAGGGACGGGGGGTTTAAGCAAGACGGCGATGAAGTAACAGAGGCGTTGCAGGACCTCCTCGCCGTCTTGCTGAATGGTGGCTACGGGGCAGCGAGCAGCCAAGGCTAGGAGGAGATAACCTCAAGTTCTGAAACACAGGAAGAAATCATTTTAGAACAGCGCGCGCGTGTATTTCTGAAGATATTTTAGTTGCTTTTCTTCTGAGAACACGAATGTGCTGTCAAACACCTGTGCCCATTTGCATAACACGAGAAAAATTAAAACCCCGTTCCGCAAGTGAACTGCAAGTACTTGGGTACTGAGGGCTACCCAGCGATACGGGGGGTTGGTGCAGGAAAGCAGAGTGATCCCATCCCAGTAAGATGCCCACGTCTCCCTCCTGCTCCTCTATTCTGCTGCTCCAGAGTCGAATTTATTTCCACCAGGCAGCTACATGCTGGTTTTAAGCCTCATTAAGAAGCAGTATGTTGCTGGCCTGACATGTCAGATTTTTAAACGACCTTTGTACCGAGAACAGCGTTACCAAGCTGCTAAGAACAGTAGAAAAAAAAAAAAAAAAAAAACAACACCCAAACCAGTTGGTTTCCATGATCAGGAGAGGTACGTTCTGGCTGTTTGCATTCATTTTAGTTCAAAAAAACCCACCTGTCAGTAAACCAAGCCATAAAAAAAAAAAAAAAAAGAGAGCAATTCTCTCTGAAGGGCAGCTGTGACGGCATCAGCACTGTTAGCCATTCCTAACATTGTACTTAGCACACAAGGTAAACAGAAGTGACTATCAGTTAATGAACAACACAACCCTAAGGCTGAATTTTAAAGAGTGTTTTCTCCACTGCAATCTTTTAATGAAAATACAGCAATTCTAACTCACCGAATTTGCTTACGAAAGTCTAATTTATTTTAGGACATATTAAGACACCAGGGCTGATTCACTTGCCTGTGTGCTCATAAGATGGCTTAAACGAGCTGCTGAAACATCACTATGATCCTTATCTTCCACACAGCTTTACTACTTTTCTTGCAAGAGAAAAATATAGAAAGGCAATTTAGAGATCAGATTGACTAACTCGTTCAACCATCCCAGAACAAACCTCACCTAACACACACACTGCTGAGCCTAGGAAAACAAGCCTGGACCAGTTTTCTCCTTGTGCCCAACTATACCCTATTGACACTTAAAGGGAAGCGTAATTACTAGTCTGCCAAAGTTCTACTTAAGACAATCTTCAGACGTTCCTCACGGAGTCAGAGCCAGCCCTGCTGGAAGAGGCTACAATAAACCAAAGTCAGCAGAGCCGGGATCCTAAAGGAATCCCAGAGAAATCCGACCACCAACACACCACGAGCCAGATCAACCTCGAAAGCTAAAGCAAGACGCTCAGACACAGCTTCTTCTGGCGTTCAGCTCAACAGAGGTGCTCCAACGCTGAACGGGACTCTGGGAATGCAACCCAACAAACTCAGTATTCAACAGGGATGCCACCGAGGCACTGAAATTTCCTACCACCTCACCATCTTCACGGGGCAGTTAGTGACAAAGTAATCACAAATGCCAGGGTTTTTTTTCCATCGCCAAGGGAAGCTGCCCACAAAAAATCCAGCTGAAAGTATCGAACAAGACAACCCCACTGGATTTTCTACCATGTTACAACCTCATCGTGTTACGCACCCTCTGCTAACGCAGGACTGCCAACAGCCTCCTTGCAAACACCATCTTCCAGGGGTGCTTGCTTTCTCCGACAGAAAAGTGAACGCAGCTGCCTGAAGAAGCCACTACCGAGTTAAACGAGGTACTCCCTTTCCTTCAGCGAGCAGCACAGAACCCGCACTGTTTCAGCTATGTCTTTATTTGCACTGCCAGGCCGGTTGGTAACAAACCTGCTCCAAAAATAAAGCGACAAACAGTAAAAGAAAGAACATACTCTTCTAAACTGGCAAAAATTTACCTCCAAAAAAAAAAAAGTGTCAGATGTTTCTTTGCTCCCTGCAAGGACACCTGTGAAAGTTCAGGTTACAACAAATTCCAAAAATGAACATGAAAAATTTTCAGATAAGAACAGTAAAAACATACTACCTCTGCTGACTACATAGAGATTGACCACAGAGCTGCAAAAAGACTCCCTGGGTCTAAGCCCAAAAGCCCTGAGAGATTTCATACATTAAGACAGAGAATCTCTCTTGCCTGACAGAGTGAGTCGAGGCAGTTAATCTAATTCATACATGCAAAAGAAGTGGTATGGCCACTGAGCTGGCACTTAATTGTCTGACCAGAATTTTTGGTCTAAATATAACAATCCGCCCAAGTTCTAGTTAGCTGAAACGTTTTGCTTTCTTAACTGAGCCCATCTGAGGTTAGAATAAAAGTGTGTTTCTTCCTGCTGTCAGCGTCTGTAAATTTAGTCTTAATGACAAGTAAAAGGCCTCTATATTGAGTTAAATGGCCTTAATTGTATGAGAGCGCTAAAACTTGCGGCAAGACGCAGGCAGCACCTACGTTAGATACATCTCCAGTGCAAATGACTGCGGAGATTCAGTAGGAAGGTCATGGAAACATGCCTGACACTGTAATATCAAACCTTCTAGGTAATAAATCTATTTTTTTCCCCTTCGTGTTGAGAAACCCAAAAAGAAAGTGTTCTAGATTTCAATGCAGTAATCACCACTGTACCATTTTAACGCATTAAGAACAAAGTCCTTAAACGATTCATAAACCATTTCAGAATCACGCCTCTAGAAAAATGTTTGCAATTGGTTTTAATCACCACTATGTTCCATGTCAACTACACCACATATTTCAAACAGATCTAAGATATCCCATTTACGTTCATAAAGGTTATGTTTTACTTTATCCTTTATCCATTACTACCGCCCTCTTCCCATTTCCACATTTCTAAAGATTAAACAAAAAAGCCGCTTCCTTAGCAAAGCTGTGTGTTTGGCGACTCTCCGTCAGCACGGGTCTGCTCCTAGACTCCAGGCTGGGAGAACTGGTTTATTACAATACACTTGCTTGGCTGCATCGTTCTCCTTTAGAAAACCACACTTTATTTCTGGAATAAAGATGAGGACTGGTAGCCATCCATTACACGTGTCAGACCATCTCTGAGGTGCACAGGACCCATGAGCTTCCAGAAATTGCACGGTAGCCATCCTCACCTCTTCAACGGCATTAGGGAACATGGACCCCACTACGGCAGGAACCATTTCAGATCTCAGAGCAGGAAAGGCAAACAGAAGAAGTACCAGCAACTTCCCAACCAAAAAAACACTGACCTTGAAAAGCATGTAAGTACACAGATAACCAAAGGTTCTTTTTATTATTGGGAGAGAAGGAGGCAGAGCTTGTGGACAAGATCACCACGCTCCCATCAAAACACGGCTGCCCTAGCAAGCATGCAGAGGGGAAACAGCGAGCAAGGTCGCTGTCACAGGTGTCACTGAAAGCACTTTTCAAAAGAAATTGCTCAGCAGACCTCCTACGCACTTCTTAAGAGACTATTTATGGGAGCAGAAGTTGTTCTTAATTCTGCGAGAAGCAGCAGCAGGTCATGATTCGGGCTTCACCAGCTCTTACGGCTGAACCCCCCTGGAAGCGTGAGCAGGTGCCATCAGTATCTTCAAAAAAATCTATTTTAATGACATAGGAACCGTCATTTCAGAGCAAAGTCCTGCTCAGCTCAGTCTGTCGTCAGCAGCACCCGCATCAGACGCTGCTGAAGGAAATGAAGAAACCCTGTGACAGAAGGCTGCTCCACTCTGACCTGCGTCAACTTCTTCCCAGCTCCAGTCATTTTATAGCAGTTTCATTCTGAATCACGAGTTTATGCCTTCGTTTTGGGACAGCGTGCTAAAGCCCCACAAGTCAGGGAGTTAATGAGTTGCTGCGACCTAATCAGGCCTGCCACACCACACCTCCGGCAAGTGTCAGACACACAGCGAACAACTTCAAAGGACCAGCAGACCTTACGCTCTCCCTGCAAGCAAGGGCTGCTCCCTTCTCCAGCCTGCCGGTGGAAAGGTGAGCCCAGCAAGAGCTGACTGACTTGCCTTATATGGCTTCCAAGGCACAATTTCCGCTTGCCCAAGCTCAGGCAGGGTGGAAAAATTTGCTTCCTTGCTACTCCGCCCATCCTGGGCTCTGAAAAGCATCCACTGAATCCTGGATCTGAAAGGAATGGAAGAATTTACACCGACGTTTGCATGGAGCTCAGCTCCCTGGAAGAGGTAAAGCCACAGCTTTGGCAACAAGCTGGATCACCTCAAACACCAGGGGAGAAACGGGAGCTGAAACGCAGGCAGAGATGCATAGAGAAGTTCTAACCACAGCCTTTATTCTTTGCATACCATATGACCAATTTTTCTTGCTATTCAGATGCACTCAAGCCTTTTAAATTTCATGGCAGCAAGCTTTACAAGTTAATTATCAGTTGGGAACATTATTTCCTTTCACCGATTTATCCATAATGCACTTTACTATCTACCAGGAGTTTTGTTTTCAGAATCAAATGACCACGGCCTCGGCTCCGGTTCACACGCTGCACTTCCTCCGGCAGTTACTGTCAGCGTTACTGGAGCCTGTCCTACCTTCTGGTCACAGCAAGGTTAACGTAATCTAGGTCCGCGTCGTTACCAACTTCTCCGAGCATCACGGAGAAACTCTCAGCCTTACCGAACACAGATCAACCCTCCTGCTCGCTGACTGTCAATACAGTCACGTCCACAGCCCTGGATATCCGCGAGTGCAAGAAAGGTGCTGGCTCAAAACGAAGCACCATAGATGCAGTCAATTAAAAGGCTGCTTCGCTCTCAACAAGCGCTCTTTCTTTGTGGATTATCGATTTTTTTTTTATTTCTAAAAATGTGCGCGTATTCACGTTTTCTAGCCTTGATTGCCTATACCAAGACCATACCTTTTTTCACAGCAGATTTTTCTCAGTGCAAGAAGCAGGGGGAGATTTATCTCCAGCCATCGGTGGTTTGTCTTTGCTTTCGTCTGCTAGTCACCAAATGGCAGAACCCGACTCATCCACGCGCAGATTCTCTCAGAAGAGAGAAAAATGATGGCAGAGGAGCTTAAAAAAACAAGTTCTGCCAATTCCCTTGTTCCTTTCTTTTTGGGGACTGGGAAAGACAGAAACACAGCCCGTTTGATTTTCTCATAGAAACCAGGAGCCAAAAACAACTGAAATCAGCGCCGGAGCTGGAAAGGTACAACAAAACTCACACAAACATAAAGTCTAGACACTGAAATGTGGAAATATGATTCAAATAACCACAACTGGCACATAATGTATTGATTGCATCCCATCACAGAACAGGCCCTCAGAGGGTAAGAATACAGAAGAAAGATTAAATTAGCGTCTTCCGCTTCGGTTTTAGAAAATATGGATCCTTTGGGCACAGTGATATGGACTGAGCTAGCATTTCTTCTGTCCTGCCAGGCTTTTGGCTAGGCTTTTAAGTAACACGTCCGCTCTTGCTAAATAATGACAATTAGCTTAAGCTATCCTTGCAGCACCGATGCCGTATGAACAAAACTGCCATGGGTGTCAGGTGGCTGCTCTTATCAAAGCATGGCCTATCAGCTAAACCACACGGGTCTCAAAATATTTGAGCCAAGCAGTGAAGAGGATGTTTGCATCGATGCAATCTAAATACTACAAAGGTTTAGGCGACTAGCTTTTGTTAGGAAGTTTCACAGTACTTGTAAACCCCACCACACACTGACATGGACCTACAGCAGAAAGTCTGCGTCTACCATTAAACCCAACGGCGTGATCTGGAACGGGGGCCGAAGCTGGCAGCACAACTCAAGCCTTTGCCCGCAGTCCTACGCGCAGATCGTCCTTCAAGACGCTGGATCCAGCCTTCTCCCTGCGATGACCTGCTTTCCTGCAGGGCAGCATGCCCCGGGACCATGCCCAGAGCCTCCCTGGATGGTTGCAGGTTCTGCACGTAAGAAGAAAAGAGTAACTGGTGGTGGCGGCTGGCCTGAAGAGACTCTGAAGAAAAGTTAAACATCTTGGTTTTGCCATGAACACTTTGGGCTAAAGTATTCTCTCCTGCATAACAAAAGCCAAAAAGAGTTCTGCTGCGCAGAGGGAGAGCAGAGGGTTAACAGCAATCGGGCTGCACCAGACCAGGGAAGACTCAAGGCGGGTGGAGGTGGGCAGCTAAGTCAAGTCATGCTTACAAGCAGTGACCTCTTTCCGAGTTAAACAAATGCCGGTTTCTTTAAATTAAAAAAGGCACTAGTCCAATGTAAAGAAAGGAGAGACCAAGTGCATGGAGCAGTGTTTTTTCTAGACCGCCTTTTCGCCGGAGCAATGCAAAAAGGATTGGATTTTGGAAGTCTGCTTTCCCACTGCAGCAGTGATACCCACCGCCGCTCTGCAAACCAACTGCTGAGGGGTTTATCGTGCTCGTTATTATATAAATTCTTGGGGGGGGGGGGACGGAACACACAAAAACCCAGTCAAAAGGCAATACGAGGTTACCATGGTGTCCAAAAGTTGCCTTATGTACATGGGATGTTTCTAAGCAACACACGAGCTACTATAGAAAACTCTTCTTATCAGCAAATCCAAGCTCCTTTCGCGGATAATGCATCTAGGTCAAGCTAAGGCACGTTGAATGTAGAAGCCTAGCTCTGGTGATGTCTCCTCTCTATCCACCCTGTTCAAAATATTAGCGTAGTTCGGGTTATCAGGCTTTTTTTTTTTTTCTTTTTTCATTAGCATTAAGTTCACTCCAGATAATGGTTCCTCCAGAAACAGCATTAACCTTAATTATTCAGAGGTAACTTGATCTCAACCTTCCTGACATTATGACGCTGAGCTGATGACCGCTTTTCCCCCCTCAACTTCTACTCTCATTCCCCAAAACCCAAATAAAACCAGTATATTACACAACCTGGTTCACAAATTAGGGTATCCAGTACCGGATCTCAGACATACAGTATCTCTACCTAAACCCGTGCAGCTACTCCATCCGTTCAAACGCATTCTCTTGTGCATTAGCAGCAAAACCACTAAGTCAGCCAAAATGTATTCTTCTCCCATGGATTAGCTGGCACAAATTAGTACGAGTGACGCATGCAGTCTGTCCCTTCCCATTTTTCAACATGCACAAACACCAGGGATTTGGAGACGCTTCACAAGTTTACGCTTACAAGTTATAGGCAGAACCGAGTTTAAATCGTTTGAAATGTGCAAATTGGTTAGAGATAACACGTTCGTTTACTAGCGAGACCTCAAATGCTTTTTCAAACAAAACCTCCCCTCCCTTGCTAGTAATAAAGGCTTTTCTGCTATCCCAACAGAGTCGGCACTATGCAAGTGAACTATTTCAACAGTCACCATCCCTCTGCCAAGCAACACTGTGACAAAAACTAACTAAACAGGACAGAGCACTTCGGACCGGTTCAGAAAAAAAACCCTGATGTTGGAGGATCACCCGCTCTGCGAGTTGACCGGCTCGCGGAGCGCAGAAGGCACTGGAGGCAGGACCTGCCGCAGCGCCCACCGGCCAGGCAGGAGGTCACTGGCAGATAGATGGCTCTGAAGAGACTCCTCTGCGTTTGATCAGATATGCTTCAGACGGAAGTGAAAAAAAAAAAAAAAAAAAAAAAAAATTGTAATAGCTTTACTTTCTCCCTTTGCTGCTGTTTAAGCGGAGTGAGAAACCAGCTCTAGAATACGCTGAAAAGGAGCGAGGGTTTAGTCTTGCTGGGTAATGAATACAATCGCCAGGATCCAGCTGCTAGAGCCATTGCTACGAGTGCCAAAACGCTCCACATATCTTAAAAAAAAACCCACCTAGCCTTGTAAAAATAATCTAAGGGGTTAATCTTCAAGCTTGCTTCCCCTAGTATTGCTAGAGAGCAAAAAAGTTATTAAAGCCCAAATTCAGCTTCTCCCATTAATGGTGTCATATGATTTGCTGATAAAAAGCAGATCACGTTTTGAAAAAAAAAAAAAAAAAAAAAAAAAGCACTGTCGGTCACAAGGATTCTGTCACAAACTTTCTATTTTCCCTTGGCACGTCACCAATTAGACCTACTTCTTTAGTCTGCTACCACCAGTATAAAAAAAAAAGCATAATGGGTTTATAATTTGCCACCGAATCCCATAGCAACTGTACGTCACTTTAGATGTAAATTACAGACAATTCTTTCCCATGCAATTTGAAAACTATAGAGATGAATCTATAATTTGAGCGGATCCAAATGGTATATGGTTGAGAGAAAAAGCTACCCTAAATAATTGAAAGGAAACTGCCACAGGCCAAAACATTCCTCATGCACAATGTTAAATGTCTCTTTGTCCCCTTCCTTCGAATGGGAGGTGCCACATTCAGGTCAACATTAAGAACATTTAGCAGGAGTTTAGCAGTTCAGTATGTTCTGTATATCCTGTCCCATTTTTGCTGATTGCGAGGAGATGTACGTGTACAATGAGCTTCCTTTCCAGCCAGCCTGCTCTGATTCATTTAGTCATGTCACCAACTCATGTTCCCGATGTCGTAATAGCTTCAATTTTGACGGACTACAGCATCAGTGAATTAATAGGACAGGAAAAAAACAGGTTACAGGAAAGGAGGAATGATGCAAAAAGCTTTAAGATAATTCAATGAATTTTGATTCGAAAGCCGGATTGTTCTTCTCCTCCTGACACCTGCAAGCAGCTTTCAATTCCCAAGTCAGCATGAATACACATTACCCTAAAGACCCTGTAATGACAGCAGGAGCCTTCATTTTGTATTTCGTGCTTTCAACACAGCAAGATGAAGGCATCTATAACAACCTGCAAAAGCAAAGTCTGAAATAGTTCTTTCAATAAGCGGTGACTACAAGGGGTCGGTTTAACTCTAACCTTTGAGAAATAACTTCTGTCACAGTCGGTTTAAGAAGAGCCCGGAAGGCACCGGGAAGATGACTTGAGAAGCCATGTCTATCTGACCACGGTTCCAAAACTCAGTTCAGCTCATAGAGCACAGGGGCAATGTGCCTTGGTTATCTCAGCTTAGCCCCCAATAAATATTTGTGCATCTGCCAAAGTTCACCAGTGAATCAACCGGTGGCTTCAGTTCAAAACACTCCGTGTAGCAGGGGCAGAGAGGTACAACGCGAGCAGGAGGCGCCGTTCAGCTGCCGCATCGCGCGCTGACCGAAGCGGGGATGCTACGATCCTCTTTACGTCCTCCTAAAAATCATGAGGCTCCCACGCAAGCCAGGACTAGGGCTGGCAGCTGAGCTGAGCCTGGCCTCCATCAGCTACGGTTAGGTCAAAACAAAAGCTACAAATAATAGAGAAAGGTGTGCAGCTGCAGTCTCATCGTTTGTTATCAAAAGGCGATCCATCATTCAAGCTCACTAGTACCACCCCTCAAGCCACAAAGAGTTTTTAAATAAATACGCAAAAGTCGGGAAATTCCCAGGTAAGGGTTCCAAGCAACAGCCCTGTTTACATGCCATCGGTACCTAGACCACAACAGCGTGAAGAGATGTACCTACGTGCGGGTGCGCCATGTAGCATTTTAAATTGCGCGTTAAGATTTCTACTTACCTAGAAATCCGCACAACGCTGCTAAAAAAACGGGTGTGAAAAGCAGAGGATGAATGCCACGGACAGGGACATACCTAGGTGTGAACGTCCCGTCATCAAGTGTGAAAGACGGGGTCCAGGATAAAGAATGAAAGAGGAGAATAAGGCATGGGCACGAGGAGTTCCCTTGTACCTCGACATGGGCAGCAAGAAAGCTGGAGGCAGACCAGAGGAGATGGGGAAAAGTCATGCCCTGCTTTTTTTGGGGGGGGGTGGAAGGGCCTAAACAGAGCCCGTGCACACCCCCAAAGGGAATGCAGAAAACTGCAAGCTAATATAGAATTAAGACTCCTTGGAGAACCAAGAGTTGTTTTAGGCTAACACACCGGGCCGGCTCCATTTCATCAGTGGATAAATTGACTTAGGACACATTTTCCACCTCTCAGCCTTCAGCTGCAGAGCTCAGCAGTCAGCGCTCACGGTTTCACAACTGTGTGGAAGCAGTTTCAGGGGCAGCAAGTTTCACAAGGAGCAGACGGGTGGCACCTTAAACTGTCCCCTAAGAAGCCGGTGTTATTTTTAAGACACGTGTTTCTTTCAGGTGAGCGTAACCCCCTGAGAAAAGAAATCCTTCTAAGGACGGCAAGGAGCCGGCAGCCCTATGATCTGGACCTCTTCAGCAGCTGCTCCGCATTCTCTGTCCGTGATACAGCAACAGCTTGCTGAAACACGGTGTTGGGCATCAATGTGCGGAAGCGCAGCCATTTAGTTCACCAGGACACAGACAATTTAGCAGAGACCCGAGCGGGGAAGACTCAAGAAGAAAAATACCGTTTCTGCGTAGTCCTGCTGCCTGATCCACACATGGTACAGCTCCACACCAAGAACGCAACTGCTCTGGCACAAGGGACGCTAAAAACAAATGGCAGCTCGCCCGGCTGGGTGATCATTTTTGGATTATGTAATCCCAATACATTATTATTAGACCAAGAACAAACTCAAGCAAGCAACTGAAGACATTACCCTGCCTGTTCTGGCAAAGAGACAGAGACTTGTCGCAGAAATCGCACCGACGTGCTATCCCAGTGCATAGAACAGGTCAGACTGCACATGTGTTGGACTTCAGGTAACACAAACAACAGTATTGGATTCCAGGCCATTATACATATTACACAACGCTGTCGTCAGTTATACCACATTTAAAACCAAACCGAGCAGAAGAAGCCTTAGCGAATTTTTTCCATTTACCTACTGCAGACCAAAATTAAATCAGAGCCTAGACTGGACAAACACACGCTCCGAAGGTGTGTTATAAAGTCGCTTCTTGGCATCACCATAGCCGAGCGTTTCGGAGGAAGCAGAGACGTTCAACAAGCTGGAGAAACTGTTTATAGAACAAATGCAGAATGAGCATGTGTGTTTAATAGCCCACTAATTGTTGCGTTATTCACTATACAAACAAGTGAGCTCTTCTGCCCTTATCCTTTCCTGCCCATTTAATCACCAGTAGCCTTTGACTATTTCTCTTTTGGGTGGCGGTGAAGGAAGCAAAGTTCATTAGTGGCCGTTGGCCACCAAACAATCTAGAGCCCAGACTTCATTTAGAAAATAAACACCACTATTCATGTGTGACACGGACTCAGAATAGCTTCCCAAAATATTTAACACAGCTGCCTGTAGTCTTCCTACTCTCCCTCCCCCAAAAGAAAAGGCTTTCCTAATATACAGAAAAGCACTTTTTTTTTTCCCCTCTTTTTCAGAGAAACAGCTAGTAACTCAAGTCTATCCAAGGCACTTATTGCTACTGACTTCTCATAATGCTGATAAACACTCATTAAAATATAAGTTGATAAACCCTGGTACAGTAATTACCCTCGTCCTCATACAGAGATTGCCCAATTCAGTGATGTGATGTAACCAACACCCTAAATTAAAAATAGTGTTGTGACAACATATGGTTTATCCTACAGAAGCTGGCAGGCAGGATGGTCCTAATGACAAACGGGTTAGGTTCCCAGCTTCCCCCAGCTCCCTGGCAAGGTGAGGAGACAGATACGCTCTTCGCAGGATCAGAGGCAGAAAGGAAAAAAAAAAAAAAAAAAAAGAAAATTACAATAAAAAGGACAGCTTTTAATCCCTCTCCGGTCCAGCCTAACGACAGATGCCGAGTATTGCCATTATTCTTTATTTACGTGACTAATAAGCTCTCTGGACGCATTTCAAGGAAATATCTCGGAAAAGACAATCTGGAAATTTCAAAATAGAGCCCCAGCCCAAACCCGCCTCGGGGGAGGGGGCAGCGGGCCGGGGGACACGCACCCAGCGGGGTGCCCGGGAGGTGGCAGGGAGGAAGGGACCCCCCCAAACCGGGGTGCCGGAGCCCCCCCGCCCCCCCGGGGCTGCAGACCCACGTCACGCTCACGGGGGGGCCGCACCCTCGCACACGTTCACCGGGGGCGGGGGGCACCGGCGTCCCTCCCCCCCCCCCCCCCCTTACCGGGGACCGGCGGCAGCTTCCAGTCACCCACCGGGAGGGACACTGAGCCCCCCCCCCCCTCCCCGGGCCCGGCACCTACCGGGGGGCGGCACCGAGACCCCGGCGCCCACCGTCACCCAGCGGCGGGGGGACACACGGGGTCCCCCCAGCAGTTACCGGGGGGATACACCCCCACCTCCCGGTCCCCCCCAGGCACTTACCAGAGGATCATGACCCCCTCCCCGGTCACCCACCGGGGGGGCCCACAGGGGCCCCTCAAACACCAACGGGGAGGGCGGGAGCGGGGCACCCCGGGGCGTTACCGGG
Source organism: Pelecanus crispus (assembly GCF_030463565.1). Lineage (NCBI taxonomy): Eukaryota > Metazoa > Chordata > Aves > Pelecaniformes > Pelecanidae > Pelecanus > Pelecanus crispus. Next base: position 5,435,587 of record NC_134662.1, on the reverse strand, counting down.
GGGGGGGGGCGGGCACAGCGAGACCCCTCCGGTCTCCCTCAGGTACCCGGCAGCGCGATCGCCCTCCCGCCCCCGGTTTCCCCGGTCACTCACGCAGAAGGGGAGGGGGGGCAGGAGCCCCCCGCTCCTCCTCAGCCCCTCACCGGGGGGGGGCCTCACACCGAGCGACCCCCACCCCCACCCCATTTCCCCGGTCATCCGCCGGGGTCCGCCCCCCCCCGCCCTCCCCGGTCACACAGCCGGCAGCGGCAGGACCGGGCCCCCCCGCCCCACGCCGTGAGGAGGCCTCCCCGCACACCCCCCCCCACACACACAACGACGCCGGTGCCAACCCCGCCGGTGCCGCCCGCGGGGCTCCGGCCAGGGCCTCGTGGCGGCCGCCCGCCCGCCGCGGGGCCGTGCCCGCCGCCCCACGCCCACCGCCCCTACCTTACAGGCCTGGTAGCTCTCGAAGGCGCGCAGGGCGCTCTCCGTGAGCTTGACGTGGAAGACGGAGACGCGGGTGCCGCGGCCGAGGCGGCCGCAGGACAGCCCGTACCCGCGCTCCGCCTGCAGCGCCGCCATCTTGGGACCGTCTCCCCCTCCGCGCCTGGGCCGCCGGGGCCTCCCGCCGCCGCCACGCCCCCCTCATGCATTATTCATGAGCCGCCCTGCCGTCGCGCCTCCAGCCCCGCCCACCCGGGGCGCCTGTTGCTGGGGCGAGGAGGTGGGCAGCGTGCGCTCTCATTGGCCGAGTCCCGCCGGCCGCCGCGCCGGATTGGGAGATAGGGAAGAGGAGGCGGGGATATGCAAAGGAGACGCGCGGGGCACGGCGGGGAGGGTGGTTTGGTGCAGCCCTCCAGCGCTGGAGGACCCCGGGGGAGGCGGCGGCGGGCAGGCAGCCCCCGTTCCCCGGGCAGGGCCTGGGGGGCCCGGGCCTCCCCCCCAGGCAGGGCCTGCAGGCTGCGGGGTGCCCCCCCCTCCAGGCAGGGCCTGCAGGCCCAGGCCTCCCCCGGGGCATCGCCCCCCGGGCAGGGCCCCGGTTCCCCCCGCCCCCGGCAGGGCCCGGGGTGCAGCTCCCGGCTCCCCGGGCCCCTCCGGAGCCGAGCGACCCCGGCCGCGGAGCAGCCCTTGCCGCAGAGGTTGCTTCCCTCCTGCCACAGCTTGCGGCAGAGCTGTGCAGAGTCCGTAAAAAAATTTCCCCCTTTGCCCCCCAAATTCAGCAGCCGGTCCCCGCTGCAGCCACGGGCGCACGGCAAGAGGGGGGACAGCCAGGAGGAGCATCGCCCCTCACCTCCGAGCCCTCGCTGGCAATGAAGAGGCCCCGGGCGTGAAGGAATTGTCCTTTATTTGGGAAGTTCACAGTCGGTTTGGGGTGGGAGGACAGTGCTACAACCCCCTCCCCGTGAGCAGAGCTGAGCGGGGCAGCGGCGGGCCCTGGGCTGGCCCCCGGGGCCGGAGAGAGCTGCAGGACAAAGAGGGACCCCCGAGAGCCTGGACCTACAAGAGACAGCCCGGAGAGGAGATCTCCGGCGCTCCCCTCCCGCCGCAGGTTTCTTTGGCTTCCTTTGGACATTGCACGCTCTGGGGAAGTGCCGAGGAGGGGAGCGGGCGTCTGCAGGAGGGCTGAGCCGCTGGCAGCCCCCCGGGATGCAGGGAACGTCGCTGCACATGCACTGCTTCCCTTCCTGCGGCAACCACCGTGCCCGTTCATACCCACACGTTCCTGCCCCGTGCCCGTCCTGCTGTGTCGGCAGGACCACGGCACCCGCTGGGGCTCACCGGGCTGGGGACGGCCGCGGTGTACCGGGGTGCAGGAGCTCCTGCTCCCCCCAACACACTCGGGACGGGGGGCTGAGCCCCCACGGCCCAGGAGGGTGCTCGGGGGTCTCTGCTCTGCCCGCAGCTCTGTCCCCGCAGCTGCGCGCCGCCTGCGCCGGGAGGGATACGGGGGGGACGTCGGGAGGGGGATCTGGCACCTCCGGCAGAGAAAGCATCCGTATTTCTGCAACTGCGAGTCCGTGGGGAGGGGTCGGCGGAGCCCCGAGGAAGCCCCTTGGCAGGAGAGAGGCACGTCCCAGCGCAGGTCCTGTGCCGCAAGGCCGCCCCGCCGCCATCCTTAGTTCCTCGCCGCGATGACCACGGACAAGGCCACGCCGCCGAGCGCGATGGCTGTCGCACCGAAGAGCCACTTCCAGGGGATGGACTAAGGAAGAGAGACCGGCGAGGTGACGGGATGAATGCAGCGTGCGGCGAGCCCCGCCAGCAGCGGGGACGTGCAGCCCTGCCCGTGCTGGCACGGGGCTGCGGGGCAGCACCGACCTCCCAACGCGCATCCGAGATAACGCAGCCCAAAAAGGCAAGTGCTGCGTTGGCTCTGCCCAGCACGTGGCCGGCACGTCCGCGGGGACAGCGTGTGCTGCCGGCAGCCCAGCTGACAGTGCTTTCCACTGGCGCAGCCAGCTGGGAGCAAAGTCTGGACCCTCCAGCTGGCATCGCCGGGACCCGTCGGACAGAGCCAGGAACACAGCCGCAGCTATCGGCGTTTTCCCAGCAAGGCTGCCGGAGCACGGGCCCCCAGCTCCCGGCAGGCTCGCTGCCCTGACAGCCCAACCCGTGGGTCACGTCAGCATCCCCCGTGCCTGGGAGCAGGACTGTGTCGATCCCCAGGGACCTGGGGGACATGAACGCATCCCCTGTGCCCAGCCCAGCGCTCCCCCCCCAGGGGTGACCCCCACCCGCTCTGCCACCCCCCGGAAGGTCAGCACCCGCCCTTACCCAGGGCAGCTTGTCTTTGCACTTCCCCGGGGTGCCAGCAGCGCTGGGATTCCCAAGCATCTTCCTGTACATCTCCGTCTCCATGTTCTTCTGGTCCGCGTGCTTCTTCACCAGCTTGGAGAGCTCAGCATGGATGGTCTGGGGAGGAGAGCGCAGCGCTGTGGTTATCGTCCCTGCACCATCCCCGCGGCGCAGGGGAGGGGACAGGGACCTCAGTGCCACCGACAGCGGGTCCAATCACCCCGGGGCCACGCAAGAGCTTCGTGGAACAGCTCAGAAACAGCCAGGGGTGGCTGATGGCCTGATCCTGCCCCGGTCCCCTGCACTGAGGGGCTGCAGGAGCCCAGCATCGGACACCCAGGCTGGGTGCCCTGCGGGTCCGAGTGCCCCGCTGTCCCTCCCGGCCACCCAACCCACACCTGGCAGCGGGGAGCAGAGCCTAAGGCTGATGCCAGACATGGGGAAAAGGATTTTCTCCCTTAATCAAGACAGAAAAGTTTCCGCCTTGGGGACACACATGCCCAAGCTCTCCCACTTTTCTGTCTGGAAGCAGACCAGGCTTAAACCCAGCCTGGTCTGAAGTGGGATTGCAGCAAGACCCGGGAGCATGCCGGTACCTGCCCGGCTGTGTGATGGCTGGGGCTGGAGGGAGCGCTGTGGGAGAAAGCTCTGCGCTCTGCGTGGAGCTCGCAGGCTCCCAAAAAGCAGCAAGAAGCGACGGTGAGCCGAGCCCAGCACAGGCAGCCATTCCCCGAGCCCACAGTGGCAGGAAGGGTGCTGCGGGCCACGGCCGTGCTGTGCCCTCTACTGGGGACGCCACGCTCCCGGCGGCTCCGACGCCTCCCCGAAACACTGGCACCCATGCCGGGGACCCACGCCGGGGACCCACACCAGCTCGCCCAGAGACTGGCCTGGACTTCACCAGACCACGCCACGCTTGTGGCACTGCTGCCTTGAACGTGAAACTTTGGACGTCCGGAGGATGCAAAGCAGCAAAGTGCCTACAGGCACCCCTGAGCTCACTGGGGCCGGCACGTTGGTGTAGGACAAACGTCGGCATCTCCTGCTCCCAGCACGGGCATTTGCAAGGGGTGAGGAGAAAGGAGCCCAGCGGCTGATGGTCTGTAAGAGCTGAAAGGTGCCAACAGGCCCAGAGAACCAGGTTTCCTCATGCGAGGCAGGTGGAGCCGAGCATTTCTCGAGTCTGTTTTCACCACCGGTAGCTGTAGCCCGTGACTCACTGACGCGTGTTTAACGCTGCCGTCTGGAGCGGCACCGCCACTTCCCTGGGAGTCCCGGCAGTCAGCCGGAGAGGCCAGTAATTTGCTGTACTTGTGGTTTCACTGGTAACGTCACTGCCGAGCATTTTGATTTTTCACCCCTTTCCAATTAAAAGCTTCATTCGAATGGGCTGGCAAGCAGCCGCCCTGCCAACAGCGACGTGCTGGAGACACGCGGGGGGAGCTGCTCCCAGTGCTGCCTGCGTCGCTTGTGCTGCTCACGCACCTCTGCCACGGCCGCCCACCCTAACCTCGTCGGGAAGCGAAGGGTTTGAGATCCTGCTCCTCCCCTCCCATGGGTGATCTCTGACCACGAGCTGTGGGGCCACCGAGCACCTGCTTTCACAGTGCCCCATCCTACCGGTGACCTTCAGGCACCGGGGAACACGACGTGAATCGTGACGGTCTGATGGAACACCCAGGAAAGAGGCGGATAAAACGACAGACCCAGCCCAGGACTAAAGCCCACCCGTAGAACCAAGCCCCCCACCTCAACCCCATGCAGGCAGCACCTCCCCTGCCTCTCCCCCAGCTCATCCCAGCTCGCTCCTGCTGGGGCCATTTCCTGGTGCTGGTTTTTGATTTCTCTCGAGGCTCCAGTCCTGCAGCTGATCATTAACCGACAGGAAATTCCTGACCCAGAGCTTGCCCTGGCCTGGGCGCTGGACCGAGGTCTGGGCTGCTCCCGCCGCCCAGTGAATCACGCTCCGGGCTGCTGAGCGAGTCTGCGGGGACTCGGCTCTGCTCCACTCCCTGCAGCTGTGGCACGAGCCGCTGGAGCCACCCAGAGAAGCCGGAGCAGCCAGGACCCCGTACACGCAGGATCGCTGAAGCCAGGACGGGCTGGCAGGGAGTCCTGCCACCGCAAGGACCAAAGGGCAAAGAGGGAATCTCGCAACACAGAGATAAGGGACCCACCAGCCCAGCTGAGCTCAGGTGTTGCACCACGGGGTGCATCACCCCATGGCTGCCCAGGCCCCGGGGGATATATTCCAGCCTCCCTTTGTGGAGGAAGCTGGGAACAGCTACAGGAGGGCTTCAGCCTTCCACAAGGAATGCTGAGGTTTGCAGGGACACAGACAAGAGGAGAGCATCTTGCAGACACCCAGCTCAGCAGGATCGCTGGTGGCACGCACAGCAGCTTACCTTGTTTGAAGGCTCCAGCTTCAACGCCGCCTTTAAGATGGGGATGGCCTCTCTGTATTCGCCCTGCTGAGCCAGGACCTGGAAGGCGGGATATGGATTGAGCCACGCTCAGTCACACTCTGTCTGCCATTCCTGGGCCCGGCCATGCCGCGGAGAAGGAACAGCAACGCCTGCCGTGTGCCCGGCCTCACCTTGCCCTTTCGGAAGAGAGCCTTGATGTTCCCTGGCTGGTGCTCCAGGACGAGGTTACAGGACTTGAGGGCCGCCTCGTAATGGTCCAATTTCAGCTGAGAAGCTGCCAGGTTGTTGAGACATTTCACCTTCACGTCCAGCAGCTCAGCCTCCTCGTCTGGGCTGAAGTCAACTGCAAAGACCCCAGAGCCAGGTTACAGGGGGAAGGGAGCCCAGGCAGCCCTCGCCTGGGGTGCTCGCAGGTACCTTTCGAGCTGGAGCCGATGACCTTGAGGGCAATGTCGTACGAGTTGATGGCCAGCACGTAATCTGCCTGCTGGTAGAAGAAGTTGCCGCGCTCCCGCTTGCGGTTGGCCAGCTCTATCTTCTCCTTCCCACTGAGCAGCTCCAAGTCCGGCGCATCCCGAGCCGCCAGCAGCTCCACCTCCAGGGTGAGGGCCGCGTTGGGTGGGACATCAGGGCTCCTGTGTAAAGAGGGGCACAAAGCTGTGGTACTGTTGCCACCTCTGCCAGTTCCACCGGGCACTGGGCCACGCAGATTTAGCACTGCGGCCCAGAAATCAGAGCCACGGAAGCTCCCCGGGACAGGGAGCGACGCAGATCGCTCCCCCCAGGTGGGACACGCTGACGTCCCCTGCACGTGGCAAGCGAGCAGGGTTTCCCTGTCCATGGACGCTGGGCTTGTTGGCTGGGCTGTCAGCGGGAGCACAGGGGACAGCTTTCACAGCCCTGTTTGGGGCCATCCTGCTCCACCCCGCGCCCTCCCCGCTCACCTGCCCTGAGCGCCGTAGCAGTACTTTGCATCTGACATGATCAAAGCCGTCTCCCCCATTTCCAGGAGCTGCACGCACAGGTCCAGAGCCTACAGGGAAGAACATCGTGGTGGAAGGATCATAAGTGAGGGCAGAGGGGCTGCTTCCAACCCACAAACAGGGATGTCACCAACCCCAAACCCTCCCCGTGCCCCTCAAAGTGAGGTCCTGCCCCACAGGGCAAAAGTAAGGCAGCAACAAAGCCGGGCAAGCTTTCTCCCAGCCCTGACCTGCAAGACATCGCAGTCCCCCAGTGTGAAGGTGAGGGCAGGGTTCTCCTCCACCACACTGCCATCCTCCAGCGTGGCCTTCAGGCGGACGGTCACGTCCTGGCCCTTGCGGGGACGGGTGTCCACCCCCTGGCCTGGCACCAGCGTCTTCTTCTTGAGCAAGCCGCTCCCTGGGCGAGGGGAAGCCGGAGGCGCGTCAGCCCACGGCCAGGGGGGGAAAATCCTTGCTCCTGCTGTGACTCCTGGCTGGCTTCATAGCACGGGGAGCACCAGCGGAGCCACGGGGAAGCCCGAGTGGCCCCACAAGCCGAGCGCCCTGCGGCCTGGGCTCTTACCCAAAACGTCGAGCCACTCCTGGGGATCCTCAGCCGCATCCCCCCGGCCCTGCTCCACGGGCTGGGCGTCCTCCCGCGGCGGGGCCGGCGGCCTGCCCACGTCCTCCAGCGGGGGCAGCTCGCTCAGGTCCTCCTCATCACCCTCCTCCTCCTCTTCCAGGACCTCGAAATCCTCCGCCGTGTCCAGCTGAGCGGCGTCGGCCGTCGGCGACGGCTCGGTACCGGAGCCGGTGCCTGCCCGGCCCGGGGAGCCGCTCCTCGGTTCCTCCCCGTTGGAGGCCATCGCGGCGGAGCAACCTGGACGGGGTTGGGGCGGGGGGGGGGGGGGGGGTGGAGAGAGAACGGGGGTCGGGGCCGCGCTTACCCCGGGGGGGACGCGGCCGCCAGCCCGGGCAGCACCGGGGCCCCCCGGGGGGGATGCGCGGCTCGGGCAGGGGAGACCCCGCCGGGCCCGGGGAGGGGGGGGGCGGGGAACAGGCCCCGGGGGCAGAGACGCGGCCCCGGCCCGGTACCGGTACCGGCCGCCCCGCGCCTGCCCCCCGCCCGCGGGGCCCCACGTCACGCGTCGCGCGCCGGGCCTCCCCCTAGCAACGGCCCCGCCGCCGCCGCGCGCCCCCCGCCGCTCCCACCTGGTCCGCGAACCCGTGGCCCACAGGCCCCGCCCCGCCGCTCCTATTGGGCCGGCACCGCCCACCGCGCTGACGCCATTGGGTGGTGAGAACGCTCGTCAGCGAGGCGCCGGACGGGGCTCGGCGCTGCCTTAAAGGGGCCGCCACGCAGCACCCGCTCCGCGGGGCAGGGGGTGCCCGCCGGTGGGCCATGGCTCGGGGGGGGGGATCATGTGTGCCCGGGGTGCGGTGCGGGGGGGGTCTCAGCACTGGTACCGGGGCGGCCCCGTGACGCCCGGGGGGGGCTCCCGCCCCTCTCCCCTCCGCCAGCCGCCACTACTTCCGGCTCGGCGCCGTGACGCACGGGCGCGCTGACGTCACGGGGTCGCGTCCGGCGTGACCCCGCACCCGGAAGCGAGGCGCCGCTGCCGCTCCCGTCATGTGAAGCGGCGGGACCGGCTCCCCCAGGTGCGCGGGCGCTGTCGGCGGGAGGCTCCGGGGGCACCAGGAGGGGCCCAGACCCGCGACCCCCCGAGGGAGCCGGGTCCCGGGGCGGGGGGGAGCGGGCGCTACCGGGGCCGGGAGGCGGCGGGCGGGCAGGGGGACCCCGTTACCGGCGTCGGGTGCGTGTGGGGCCGCCCCGGGATCGGAGGCGGCGGCCGGGAGGGGGGCGGGGTAGCTCCGGTACCGGCGGCACGGCAGGCCGGAGGGGGCCCCGGTACCGGGGACGCGGGGGAGGGGGTCTCCGTTACCAATCCTGGGGGCGCGGGAGGCTCCCGCCCCCCGGCTGAGCCGCCCCCCGCGGTCCCGCAGGCCGCGATGGAGCCCACGGCCTCGCAGGTGTTCTGCGGGCGCGTGCTGGGCATGGTCAACGCTGAGGACGTCAACGCCATCATCCTGGCCCAGAAAAACATGTGAGTCCCGGGGAAACCGGCCTGCGGGGACCCCGGTACCGGCACCGGGAGCCTCCCGGGATCTTTGCCGAGCTCCGTCTGCTTCCCCCGGCGCAGGTTGGATCGATTCGAGAAGACCAACGAGATGTTGCTCAACTTCAACAACCTCTCCAGTGTCCGCATGCAGCAGATGAACGAGCGTTTTCTCCACCACACCAAGACACTGGTGGAAATGAAGAAGGACCTGGACAGCATCTTCCGGAGGATCCGGTGGGCAACGGGGATGGGAACGTCACCGCTGGCGGGGAGGGAGGCGGCACAGCGAGCACGGGGTGGCTCCTCAAGGTCTAGGTGGGCCCCAGGGGTGTTAAAGCAGGACACGAGTAGGAGCTCGGGGCGGTTTTGGAAGTAGAAATAGTTGGAGAGGGGAAAACGTGTGGCTGAGCGATACGTGGAGGTGGCGGGAGTGGAGCCGTGGAGGCCGGAGCTTTAGGATTCCTCAATTCTGCCCCAGCTGGGATGGCCTGTGCTCCCTTGGGGCAGCGGGACGGTTACGAAACGCGGGGCTCGGAGAAATGCCTGATGTGCCGAGAGGTGGGGAGCACCTCAGCCCGAGGAACCCCCTGGGATTCGTTTACGTCATCTGTAAACGCCGGAGAGTGGAGGGAGCCGGCTGGGCAGCTCGGCTCTGGATCCATCGGCCTCCCCGTGAACTTTGTTCGCTCTCTCCTCCCCTAGGACGCTGAAAGGGAAGCTGGCGAAGCAGTACCCGGAGGCTTTCAGCAGTGAGTGATTCCTTCCCACACACGGATTTTCCGTCAGTTTTCTTCCCGTGCGAAAGAATTCCTTTTCCTAAGAACGCGTGAGGCGGCACTCGGGAGAAGCCGGCGAGATGTCCAGGCGTGTGCCAGCTGTGCTAAAAGCTTGGAAAGCTTCTTGATTATATTAAACGCAGTTGCAAGAAGTTACAAACAGCTGCTGATTTACGTGGCATTGTTTTGGGTTTTTTTTTTAATTGACTACTGCTACAAGCAGACAAAATTTAGAATTTGAAATTAGCAACTCGCTCTGCTGGGGCGTCCCTCATACCTGGTGTCGCACCAGCAGCGCTTTGCCTCGCGTGGCTGCAGCGGCAAAGCTAACATTTGCGTCTTTCCTTCCAGACATCCATGAATCTCCCATCCTAGAAGACGACGATGACTTTGACCCCGTCCCAAAAAGCACGACAACCACCATCGCTACCTCAGAGCAGAGCACAGAGTCCTGCGACACCAGCCCTGACATCATCTCTCCCACCATGAGTCAGGATTTTGAGGATTTATCCCAAGGCCAGTACGATTTACCGGCCATGAATGGACAGAGTCTCACAGATGAAGACATGGCCAACGACCTGGACTAGGTGTGCAGGTCCTGCGCCGCTGCCGCCCACCCCCGGAGAACTTTCTACCTTGTATTTATATTTGTGTGTTTCTTTTTTTCGGGAAGAGGGAAGCGAAGGCTGAGAGAAGCGATGGCCGAGCGAAGAAGGGTGCCCTTCTGCCTCTAAACTGCCACCGTAGTGTAAACCCCGCGACTCACTTCAGGGTAAATAAGTAAAACATGGGTTTGAAATGCCTCTTGTGCTTTCTCATTCGCGCGGTCAGGAGAGCAGCAAAACCCCACCGTTGACACAGATTTTGGCACGTGTCCTGGTTCCGGCTGGGATAGAGTGAACCACGACAGCGCGGAAGAGCCGGTTTGGGGCATGGGTGGTTTGTGGTTTTTTTTTTTTTTTTCCTTAAGGAACATTGTCTCTGAGGCTCAGGTGTGCGTGCCCACCAGCACTCCGGCTTTCCTGCGGGTCTGTCCGTGCTGCTGACGGACTCATGCCGGCTGTCTCCCTATGGCCGCTGCGTTTCCCGACGGCGGGAAGAGCCCGAGCCGGGTTTCCCTTTGGTTCTCTCCTGCGCTGAGGCACCTCCGCCCCTCACACGGGCTCTCTGTGGCCGCACAGGCAGGCTCGCATCGGCCTCTTTCCCGCCTGGCTCCTCACGGTCTCCGGGGGAACCGGCCTGGGCTCTTCGTGGGGGCCCGGGGCTGAGGGGGGGTGTGGGGGTGAGGCCGCGGGGTCGGTTTGGGCCCGGGTCCGGGCCCGCGGGGTCGGTTTGGGCCCGACCGGGCCCAAACCGACCCCACGGGACCGGGACCGGGCGAGGCCTTGACAGGGCCCGGCCTCTGGTACCGGTAGCAGGCGAAGACCGCTGGCGCCTGCGCACTGCGACTCGATAGAGAAAGGGGCAGGGCGATGACGTTACCGGTTGTGACGCAGCCGCGGGCGACTTCCGCTTCCGGCCGCCCCTTTTCTCAGCAGCGAGGCGGCGGGTGCGCGCGCTCTGCGGGATCGGGGGATCGCGGGAGCGGGATCGCGATGGGGATCGCGGGAGCGGGATTGGGATCGGGATCGCGGGAAAGGGGAGGGGAGGGGCCGCGTCCCGGCTGGGGACGGGCATGGCGGCGGGGAGCGGGTACCGGACACCGGGGCCTTTCCTGAGGGTCCGGCCGGGGGTGACCGCGACCGCCGCTCTCCGCAGACGCGACCGGTTGCCAAGATGCAGATCTTCGTGAAGACGCTGACAGGTAAAACCATCACCCTCGAGGTGGAACCCAACGACACGATCGAGAACGTCAAGGCCAAGATCCAGGATAAAGAAGGTACCGGGGGAGTGGCGGGGCCTCCCCTGCCGCCCTCGCCGCCCTCCGCCATCACGGCTTCTCTCCCGCAGGCATCCCCCCCGACCAGCAGCGGCTGATCTTCGCGGGCAAGCAGCTGGAGGACGGCCGCACCCTCGCCGACTACAACATCCAGAAGGGTACCCCAGCAGCCCGCCGCATCCCGGGCCCTTTGGGGGGGTTATTTTTGTGGGGAGGGGTACCGGCTGCACGCCCGGCCCCGCCCTGACACCCACCTCTCCTTTCAGAGTCCACCCTGCACCTGGTGCTGCGCCTGCGGGGCGGCATCATCGAGCCCTCCCTCCGCCAGCTCGCCCAGAAGTACAACTGCGACAAAATGATCTGCCGCAAGTACGTCCCCGCTACCCCCCGGGGGGCGGGGACCCTCCTCCCCGTCCCTGTCCCCAAGGAAGGGGGGCTCTGGTGATGTCCCCAGGGAACGGGGGGCCCTGGTGACGTCCCCCCCGCCGTGCTTTCCCCCCTCCCCAGGTGCTACGCCCGCCTGCACCCCCGCGCCGTCAACTGCCGCAAGAAGAAGTGTGGCCACACCAACAACCTGCGCCCCAAGAAGAAGGTCAAGTAGAGCGGGCAGCGGCGGCCCTGCCTGCGGCCCTGCCTGCGCCCTTCCAATAAAGCATCGCAGCGCTCAAACCGGTCCCGTTTTCGTCGTGGTTTTTGCCCGAACTGCCGTGGTTTTCAATAAAAGACCCCCGCGAGGGGCGGGGGGGGGGGGGGGGGGGGGGGCCGTGGGTGTGCGGGGGGGTCCGGGGGCGGGCACCGGGGCGATACCGGGCGGTGCCTGCAGGTGGCGGCGGAGCCGCGCTCCCCGCCGCGCTCCGCCTCCGCGCCGGGCCGGGCCTGCGCCGTCCGCCCGGGCCGGGGCCGGGCCATGGTGAGCGGGGCCGGGGCCGGGAAGGGTCCCCAGGGCGTGGGCAAGGGGTTTGGGGGGGGGTCCCGGTCCGGTTCCTGCACGTGGGCCCGGTGCCGGTCCGGTCCGTGCACGCGTGGCCGTGGGGGGGGGGGGGGGGGTCCCGGTGCCCGTCTGCATTGCGTGCACATGGACATGGCCGGGGGGGCTCCGGTCCGGTCCGTGCACGCGTGGCCGTGGGGGGGGGGTCCCGGTGTGTGGGCAGGGGGGTGTGTGGGGGTCCCGGTCCGGTTCCTGCACGCGTGGGGGGGGGGCGGCGGGGGCGGTGCCCGCCTGTATTGCGTGCACATGGCCGGGGGGGGTCCCGGTGCGTGGGCAGGGGAGTGGGGGTCCCAGGCCGGTCGGTGCATGCGTGACCGGGGGGGGGGGGGCGGGGGGGGGGGGTGTCCCGGTGCCCATCTGCATTGCGTGCACATGGCCGGGGGGGTCCCGGTGCGTGGGCAGGGGAGTGGGGGTCCCAGGCCGGTCGGTGCATGCGTGGCCGGGGGGGGGGGGGAGAAGTGTGTCCCGGTGCCCATCTGCATTGCATGCTCCCGGTGCGTGGGCAGGGGAGTGGGGGGTCTGGGGCCTGTTTCTGCACGTGTGGCCGTGGGGGGGGGGGGTCCTGGTACCGGACTGAGCTCAGGTGCCACGGCCGGGTTCAGCCCGGGTTCCCCCTGGGCCGGCGTGGGGGGCTCGAGGTCCGAGCACCGGGCCAAGACCCCCTGGCAGCACCGGCTCCGTCCCGAGCCCGTTAGCGGGAGCAGAGCCGCCCGGCGTGGCCGCGGGCACCGTGCCATGGGCACCGTCACCCCACACCATCACCGTCGCCTTCTCCCCGGCAGACGGGCGAGGCCGTGAAGGCGCTGCTGCGGCGGCTGCAGGCGCTGCAGGGCGAGCGGGCCGAGGCGTACCAGCTCTTCGAGGAGTGAGTACCGGCACCGGCGCTGCACCGCGGCGACGGGCACCGATGGGGACGGGACCCGCCAGGGCGGGCAGGGGCACCTCCCGGGGCAGGGGATCCCCAGCAAGGAACCGAATCCGCCCCCATCCCGATTTTTTTTTTTGTGCATCCTGATGGGAAGAGGCTGCCGGGGCGGAACAGCGGCCGTCGGGGCGGTTGATGAGCTCCAGCTGGCAGGGGGACGCCCGTGCTGGACACCTGTATCCTATTTTAGCATCCAAGAGGAGATGATGGACTTCCAGGGACGCAGGCTTGCGAGTGAAAAGGGAAAAAAAAAAAAAAAAAAAAACCAACCCAAACTTCCCCAAAAAAGCAGCTGCCGAGCCGTCCCATGCGAGGGGTGAAGCTGCCTGGTCGTGGGGACCGAGAGCTGCCAAATCCGGGCAGGAAAACCCTCCCGGTGCTGCCTGCGGTGGGTGGCAAAGGGGGCTCAGCACCGGGACGGGGACCGCGGGGTGCTGCCATCCCGGTGCCCCCCGGGTGCAGCAACGGTGGCTTCTCCCCCCCTCCCTGACCCTGTCCCCAGGGGCCACCGGGCGTACCTGAGCAGCGCACCCCACTACGACTTCCCCCGGTACCGGCAGCTGGTGCACGAGATCACGCTGGCCTTCAGCGGCATCTCCCGGGAGGTGCTGCGCATCGCCGGGCACCTGCGGGACGAGCTCGCCCGCCCCGACCTGGCCCAGCACCTCGCCCGCCTGCAGGAGCGGGAGCAGGAGAAGCTGCAGCTGGTGGGTGCCAGGCTGGGGGGGGGGTGTCCCCCCATTGCAGGGCTGGGGCTGCTTTTGGGGGGTGCCTGAGCTCCCGCCGTGTCCCCACCGCAGACGGCGCAGCTGCAGCTGGCCCGGCAGCAGGCGCAGGACCAGCCCGACGTGGACGCCCATCAGCAGGAGGTGCGGGAGCTCAAGCACAAGTAGGTGGTGGCCCCGCTGCCGGCTCCCCTCTCCCCCCGGCTGGGGACGGCGGCATCCCTGCCCCGGGCTGGGACCGCGGCCGGCGGCACCCCCGCCCACCGGCTGGGGGGGTCGGGAGCCCCTTCCCCGCATTTCTTCCCCCCGCTCCAGCCCCGGGGGCGGGAGGGGGGCCCAGATGGTGCCTTCAAAAGCGCTCTCGGCCGCAGCCCCGGGGAGGGTTTGGCGATGCTGCGCGGCCGCGGTCCCCTCGGCCTCCCTGGGCTGAGTGTTTCATAAACAGCGCGGGGAAGGCGAGGCGGCCCAGATAATACGCTCCATATGGGCTTTATTTATAGTTTCCATCCGCTCTCGTAGGCTAATTAAAACCATTGAGGCAATCAGCGAAATTCTCCAGGACCTCAAGTACGATTCGGAAGAAGTCGAGTGATGGGTGTCCCTGTGGGAACGGCTGGAGGGGCCGGCCGGTGGAACAGGGGCCCCGCTTGCCCCCCCCGGCCCCCACCACGCCACCTCAGCAAGGTGGGCACCTTCCCCCCGACCCCTTTGCTTGGGCGTGGGCTGGAAAGTGTAGAGAAGCCCCCCTGGGAGCAGTGGGGTCCCCCCAAATCCTGAGCATCCCTCGGCAGAGGGGTCTGGCACGGGGCTGGTTCCCCTCCCCAGCTCTGCCGGCGCTGCCGGGGCTTTGCCCAAGGCAAACCGCAGCCCGCAGTGCCGAGGGGCCGCCTTGCCGTGACCCCCCTCCTTGGGACGGGCGCTGCCTTTGCTGCCGGCCGCAGCCCCCCCAAAACCACTTCTCGGAGATTAGCTGTGGCCCCAGCCCCACGCCGGCTCCCGTGCCCCACCAGTGCCCTTTCTACGGTCATCCCACAATAAACCTGTCCCCACGGAGCTGGCCTGAGTCGCGTGATCTAAAGGGCTTGGCCCCCGCCCAGTGCCACCGCCTCCGCCTCGGCTCGGTCCCCGGGGAGCCCTGGGACGGGGTGACGAGGGACACGGGTCCCGTTTGGCTGCCCGCTGCATCCCCGTCCCCGCGCGCTGCTGCTGCTCCGCTGACGCAGACCCCGGTGGGGTTTCAGAGGTTTATTGGCATTAAGCTTAAATCTGTTCCTAATTGACTGAAATGGAACCAAAATAAGGCTGGTTTGAATCAAAATTGGAGCAGGCACTGGGCAAACCCCAGCAGCCTCAAACCAGCCCGTGTGGCTCCCCGGGGACGGACCCCCCCCCCCGCCGCGCGCTCGCACGTGGGTCCCCGGGGAGAAAACCGGCCAAAATCGCTTCCCGGGGCGGGGGGCTGCGGCAAGGGTGGGGGGGGGACACCCGGGAAGCCCCCCGCCGCCCCTCTCATCCCAGAAGCTGCTCTGGCTGGCGGTTAAGGAGCAAAGGCCTCCGCACCCCCCCGGGCCGAGCGCGGCTGGGGGGTCCCCTTGCTGCCACGGGGTGCGAGCGGCGCGGCGGGGGGCCGCGGTGCCACGGGGCCGGCGGCACGTGAGGGGCCCCCGGGGCGAGCCCAGCCTGCCCCCCCCCGCCTCACCCCATCCCGTCCCCCGGGGCTGCGGGGCCGTGCTTCGCCCCGGCCGCCTTCCTGCTCCCCCCCGGCGGGGCCGGGGCGGACGCGGGTGGTCCCGGGTGGGCGCCGGGCGCCCCGTGTCATCCTGCCGGCGCTCAGTCCCCCGGGGGCTACAGCTTATCGCCGGGAAGAACCTGCGGAGAGGAGCAGAGCCCCGCGTCGCCGCCGGCCGCGCGCCCCAGGGTCGGTGTCACCCCACGTCCCCCCGTCCCCCCCCCCCGCCAGCATCCCAAGGGTGGGGGGTCACCCCGCATCCCCCCCCATCCCCACCCAGCCGGGGAAAAGAAGTGCGAAAGGCTCCTTACCTACCTGGTTGCGTGTTTTGTGCGATTTCTGCAGCCACACGCGCCACTGGTCGTAGAGCTTGATGCCGAGGTTGGAGCAGCCGTAGGCGTGTTTCTTCACCCACCCAAAAAAACTGCTTCAGCTCCCGCCGCAGCGTCGTGTTTTGCTCCCCACCTTTGGGGTCGCAGCCCCCCGCCGCTCGCTCTGCGGGGACAAGGGGGTCAGCGCCGCTGTGGGGGGACGCGGCTCAACCCCGCCATCGCCACCGCGCCGTAAATAACGGCGGGCGAGAGGAAAACGAGCGGCTTTTTGGCTTCCTGCTGGGAAAGCCGAGCTCCAAATTGGCTCCTTTGCAAGAAATCCAGGTGCCGGGCACGGAGCGGGGATGGGCCCCCCCCGGCACGTCCCGTGCGCGTAGGGGAGGGGGAGCGCGGCGATGCCGGCATCGCCGGCGATGCCGGCGGCACTCACCGCTGCGCGGGGTGGAGGCGGCGGTGGGGTTGCTCCAGTCGCTCCAGATGCCGGCTTTCTTGGAGCCGTAGATGCCGAAGGGATTACAGCGCACCTGGACGAAGTAGACGGTGCCGGGGCGGAGGCCGGCCAGGCGGCAGGACGTCTGGTTGCCCACATCATCCACCACCTGGGGAGGGGGGAGAGGGCAGCGCCGGCACGGTTGGGCACCCCCCGCCGTCCCCCGACGGCGGCAGGTGATGCCGACCCACCTTCCATTCCGAGCTGTCCTCCACCCGGTACTGGATCTGGTATTTGGCTTGGAAGAGGAAATCCTTGAGGGCGGGGGGCGAGCTCCAGCGCACGCTCAGCTGATCCTCCAGGTCCCCGACGCGGCTGACGTGCACGTCCGACGGCGGGTCGGTGGTGACTGCGGGGACAGGGCAGGGGCTGGCAGGGCCGGCGCAGGCAGCGCCGCGGAGCCGCGAGGGTTAAGGAGCCGCAGATACGGAGGAAAAAAAAAAAAAAAACCACCAAACCAAACCCCACCAAAAACCCCAAACCTCGGCGCAAAACAGCCTAATTCGATTAGGAGCAATTCTGCTCACATATCGCCCATTTCCTGCACCACCACCCCCCTCCCCAGCATCCCGCCGCGTGAACCTGCCGCCCCCACCGCTGCCTCCGCGAGGTCGCCGGCACGGCCGTGCCGTCGCGATGCCGTCGCTCACCCACGTCAAGGATGTCCAACATGACGACGTCGGAGACGGCCACCCCCAGCCGGTTGGACGCCTCCACCCAGATCTCGTAGGGCGTGAAGAGGGCCAGGTCCTTGGGGATGTGGCAGGAGTAGGGCCCGGCCGTGTGGTACTCCTGGCACGTGTTGTCTCGGCCGTACCACCTGCGGGCGGGCGCTGAGTGCCGGTACCGGCACCGCCGGGTGCCGTGGTCGAGCCGAGCACGCTCGCCCATCCCCGGGGGAAACGGCTGCTCCCGGCGGGGACCGCGGCTCGTTTATCTGCCGCTCAACGCCGCCGGCATCGCGCTGCCGAGGTGTTGGGTTACCGGGCCCCGCGGTGGCCGCTTGCGGCTCATCTGGCGGTTCCCGGCTCAACCGGGGCCGCGCGGCTTCTCCTCGCCCTCCTCCTCCTCACCGGCACGTACGGAGCGTGGCTGCCCGCCAGCGCTCGCGGCGGCTGAGACCCGAGGAAACTCATCGCATCCCCACACAGGGGCCAGCCGGGAGGCATCGGGCTCCCCGCAAGCCTTTAAATCCCACGCCGGTGGGTTTTTAAGAATAATAGGAATTAAGGGGAGGGGGGTGGCCCCACCTGAGCTTGTACTTGAGGGTGTAGTTGGTGTGCAGGAAGGTCTCCCCTTCCGTCCCCGGCGCCCATTTGCAGGTGAGGTCCTTCATGTTTTTGGACCAGCAGGTGATGTTGACCGGTTTTTCTGGGGTACTGGGAGAGGAGGGGAAAAAAAAAAAAAAAAAAAAATGAAGGCAGAGGGGGATGAAAAGGCGCAGCAGCGAAACGCAGCCTGCGGTCCCGGCGGGCGATGCCAGCGCGGTCCCTGCCAGCCGCAGGTTCCCAGCCCCGTGGCTGCGAACGCGTTTGCCGGGGGGCGTTCAGGCCCCTGCCCGCGCCCAGCTCCGGAGCTGCTTTCTGTCAGCAAGAGCAACCCAAAAAACAAATCCAAGCTGTGTTCCCGGTTAAGCCTCTCTATTCCTAGGACGTAGCGTCGTCCTTAAAATAGCCCGAGATAAAATCTTACAATTATTGGTTCGGACAAGTGTAATTTTACCGAGGGTTTGCCAAAACAGCCTTTCTGCTGCGCGCTCCTGCGAGCCGGAGGCTCGGGGCGCACGCCGCGGAGAGGAGGTTAACAACGAGCAGCCGCGCGCGCAACCGTCGCGAGCCCGCGGCGGGCTTTGGCGCCGACCGGGGCGTCAATCCCCGCGGGGATCCCCGCATCCTCCCACGGCCGCGCCGGGGACCCGCAGCTCTCCCCACCGCCGCGGCAAAGCGGCGCCGGGCGCGAGCCGGCACGTGCAAGCGCGCCGGCGGTGCCGACGTACGTCCAACGTAAAGGCAGGAGCCGGCCAAGATGCCGCCGTCTCTGCTGTGACACACCAGGTTGTCCCCCGACTGCTGCTTGGAGCCGTTGAGGCGGGCGAGGGCCACGCTCAGCGTGGTGGGGCCCAGCGCGGCGTAGGAGGCGGCGGGCAGGCGCCGGCCGTTCAGGGTCCAGTACAGGTCCTCGGCTTTCAGGTGAAAGTCCGGGCTGACCGTGCACGTGGCGACCAGCGAGGAGCCGATCAGCAGCGTGGGGTCCTGGGGGGAAATCACTGCGGGGTCTGCAGCCGGAGAAATAAAAGGGGGGCAAAAAAAAAAAAAAAAAAAAATTATCTATGTAATTTTATATATAATTTCCGTCTGTGTGTACTTCATAGGTATTTGAATGTATTTTAGATCTATTTCTAATATATAAATGTATTTTTTATATATTTACGTGTACTTCAGATCTACTTCTAATAGATACGTGTATTTTTTATATATTTACGTGTACTTCAGATCCACTTCTAATAGATACGTGTATTTTTTATATATTTACGTGTACTTCAGATCCACTTCTAATAGATACGTGTATTTTTTATATATTTACGTGTACTTTAGATCTTCTAATAGATACGTGTATTTTTTTATATATTTACGTGTACTTTAGATCTTCTAATAGATACGTGTATTTTTTATATATTTACATGTACTTTAGATCTTCTAATAGATACGTGTATTTTTTATATATTTACATGTACTTTAGATCTTCTAATAGATACGTGTATTTTTTATATATTTACATGTATTTGAGATCTTCTTCTAATATATACATGTATTTTTTCTATATATTTACATGTATTTGAGATCTACTTCTAATATATACATGTATTTTTTATATATTTACATGTATTTTAGATCTACTTCTAATATATAAATGTATTTTTAATATACTTACATGTATTTTAGATCTACTTTATATACATTTAAACGTGTGTAACACGTATTCTAGATCTACTTTACACACATTTAAACGTGTGTGTCTCTACCGCGGCGCAGCCCCCGGCAGCAGCGGAGGCAGGAGCAGGCGAGGCGCCGGGCTCGGCCGCGCTCTCCCCGCGCGCTCAGGGGCTCCTCGGCGCAGCCGGGGCGGGGGGCTTCAAGCCGGGAAGCGCCAGCAGCCCGCGGGGAGCTTTGCCGCGCGGAGCTGGGGGGGGTCTCGGCGACGCTGTGGTTTTTCCAGGGCTGGGTTGTGGCTTTGTAAATTTTTCACGGCAAAAGGATTTCAAAAGCAACCGTGGAAAGTTTTGGGGGGGTTGTTCCTCCCCGCTTTCCCGACGCTGCTGGCCGGCGGCCCCCCGCAGAACGCGCCGCCAAGGGCCGGGCAGCGTTTCCCGGCGGAGAGCGGCACCGACCACGCGCCTGATCCCAACCATGTGCCGCCGGGCTCTGCCAAAACCCATCGCTCGCACCTCGGCACGCGGTCCGGGCGCCAGAACAACCCGAGGGGCCCCCCCCCAGGGTGGTCCACAGCGGGGAGACCCTCCGTGATGGGAAAGCCCCCCCACGCCGCTTCATTCCGAGACCCCTCCGCTACACGGCTTCAAAGAAAAGGCTCCCCCGACCCCGCTCCGGGGGTTTCTCCGTGTCCATCAGCCTTATCGGCTCCATCCGCACGCGCCAGGCTAATATCCCAAATTACCTCCCGGAAAGTGCCACGACCTCCTCTCCCCTCCGACCTCCCGGCCCCTATCGGCTTTCAGCGCCCGCCGGCCGCTCCGGCTCCCACCCCGGTGCAATTAATGCTCCAAAATCCCGGTTACCGCGGAGATGCCTCCATCAGCGGCGCCTCCCGCCACGCAGGGGATGCTCTTGGGGTGGCCGTGAAAGCATCCGGGTGTAAAAGCATCCGGGACACGTCGGTGCCGGGCACCCCGGGGTACCCCGAGCACCCGTGGGTGATGGCACGGCTCCGTCCCCCGCGCCCCCCCTGCCCTGGGGGGCTCAGCCCCCCGACTCGCCCCATCCTCCAGTGGGGCCTCCGAAAAAAGCATCCCCGGCTCTGCCAACGCGCCCACCCAGCGCCCGCTCCTCCATCAGCCGAGCCGGGGCTGCTCCGGCGCCGCCGACAGCAGATCCCGGGCTCCGGGCCCTAATTCGCCCAAATCTCCATCTAAACGGCGCCAGCAACGCGCACGAGCGCCGTAAAACAGACACGTTTCCCCTCCTCCGAGCAGGACCCTCTGGAGGGACCATTTCATACAGATATAATTTCCCCCCCCCCTTCCCGCATTATTTTTTTTTCCTCCTCTAAGCAGAAGCCTCTGGAGGGGCCGATTTTATATGGTGGGGTTTTGTTTTTTGCTTTTTTTTTCCCCCTGCAATTTTTTTTCCCCCCTCTGCACAGACGCAGCGCCGAACATGTGTTTTAAAAGGGAAAAGTGTGAAGTTTTCAGATCGGTGAGGAAAGGGCCGGAGAGACGCAGGCAGCCCGTGGAATGTGCAAGTCGCAACGAAAATACCTGCTCGGGGGTTTTATGGCTTTCCTATTAAAAAAAAAAAAAATGCTGATCAGGTGCTAAGTAATGCTATAAAGTAAAACCACATTTCCAAGGTGTCGGGAACGTTTATGCTTTTCTTCCGAAGGGCCGGATTTCATTTTATTTTTATATCAGCGTTTTAAGGAGTTGGGAAAGAAAAGGGAAAAAACCCTCCGATAAGTGTCGGAGATCACGCAGTTAGAAAAAGATTTATTAAGATGTGCAGGGGGTTAAAGAGAAGTACAAATAATTGCCCTGAAGAACAAAAGGAAATCTGGGCAGCCCGGAATTCTGCAAGAAAAATAAATTTAAAAAAAATATATATGTATTTAGAGCTCTTCTAAAGCTCAAGCAATGAGGTTTGCAGGCAGACACGGCACCCGAAAACGCTTTATCCCTCCTTTCCACTATCTTTTTCCCTTTTTTCTTCTCCAACTGGCATTTCTCGTGCCCATCCCTCAGCTCGAGGAGGGATTTATAAAAAGCCCAGGCATTCCAGCGAGCGCGACCGAGCTGAACCGAGGGGAAACATTCGCTCTCTAAAAGGAGATTTGGCTTCGCCTTTCCCCAGCGCTGCACGTCGAGGGGCCACGGGGCGAGCGCCGGACCCCGATGGGGGGGAAAATGGGGGTCCCGGGGGGGGGGAACCGGCCGCGAGCGGCACCGGGCAGCCCCTCACCGGGGTGAGCCAAACCGCGCGGGGTCAGCCCCAACGGGGGGCCCGCCATGGCCCCACATGGCCCCCGGTGGGATTAACCCCTCCGGCCCCCGGGAAGGGCACCGGGAAGGGCACCGCTCGATGCCAAAACCCGCCTCGATTCGGAGGCTCACGGTTAACAGCTCCTAAAGGGATTTTTGGAGCGTTTTTCCTCCCCCCTCCACCACTGCTGCAATTCCTGCCCTAATTATTGCTCTTGGAGACTTCTCCGTCAACGCCACGTGTGGTCAGGGCGTACGAGACCCGGGCGGCCGGGACCCCGCGGCGTCGCCGGTGCCGGGGCCGCGGTGGCTTTTCTTGGCGGGACCACGGTGGCTTTTCTTGGCGGGACCGGTTCGCGCGTCGGAGCGAACATCCATCGCCTTGAGAAATTCCCATCATAGGGAGGAAGCCAAACTTCCTGCTGCGGGGAACGGGCTCTCGCCTCCCTTGCGCTCGGGCCGGAGGGGAAGCAACGAGGCGACGGGGGGGACGGAGGCTAATTCGGGTTTGGGGCTCGGCGGGGAGCGGGGAGCCCTCCCGTGTGGCCCCCCCCCGGCGAGGGGGGACCCCGATCCCCGCGGGGCTGAGGCCGCCCGCAGCTCAGCCCACAGGTGGCACCTCCCGGCCCTGCCACCGCCGGGCGCGACCCCCAAACGGGCACCGCTGCCGAGCCCCCCGGGGGTATTTTTGGGGGGGGGGGGGCAGGGGGGGTTCATTGTTCTCCGTGGGGCAGGGAGCTCCCTGTTGTTCCGGGTGGGGAAGAGGGGATTCATTGTTCTCGGGGCCGGGGGGGGGGGGCACGGCTCGCTGGGGGGCGGGGAGGGGGTCTCCGCTGTTCCCAGCAGGAGGAGGGGGGGCTCAGAGGCTCGGGGGGGGCAAAGGGGGGGTCACCGCTCCCGTGGGTGGGAGGGGGTCGCGTGGGGAAGGGGCTCGCTATTGTTCTCCGGGCGGAGGACGGGGGTTTCCATTGTCCTGGGTGGGGAATGGAGCCGCATTGTTCTCCGGGAGGGGGGGGGCAAGGGGGGGACCGACCCTTCCCGGGGTTTGGGGTCCCTCTTCTCCGGGGGCGAGGGGTCCCTCGCTGCTCCCGGGGGAGGGGGGGGGTCCCTGCCGCTCTCGGGGGAGGGGGGAACAAACCCCGGCTCCTCCATTGTTCGCTGCGGGGAGGGGGCGGCTGCGCCGCGGGGCCGGGGAGGGGGGGGCCCGGCTGCCTGCCGGGGGGCACGGGGGGGCCCGGCTGCCCTGCGCAGGGGGGGCCGGTTCCCCGGCGAGGCGCAGCCCCGAGGTGCGCCCGGCGCCGCTCCGCATCCCGGGCCGGGGGGGGGGACACACACCGGGGGGACACCGGGCACCACCGGGGGCACCGGACACCACCTGGACCGGGATGAACGGGGCAGCCCCGGGGGTGGGGGGGCTCCGCGCAGCTCCCGCCCCGGCCCCGACGGGACCCCCCGCATCGCCCCCCGCGCCCACCTTGCGGGAGCCGCCCGGTGCTCCCGGTACTCACAGGCGAGCGGCTCGGCGCGGAGGAGGCGCAGGCAGAGCAGGAGCAGGGCGGGGAGCGGCGGCATGGCCGGCGCCGGTGCCCGTCGGTGCCCGGGGCGGCGGAGCGCACCGGCACGTCCGGGGAAGTCCCGAGCAAGTCTGAGCAACCCCCGGTTACCAAAGCCCTAAATGCCGCCCTGGCCCCGCCCCGCCCGGCCCGGGCCCGCCCCCGGGGGGGCAGAAAGGCACCGGCCCCGGGGCCCCCGCCGCCCCGCTCCGGTACCGGCCCCGGTAGCGGCCCCCGCCGCCCTGCGGTGCCCGCTGCTGCCGGGGGATGCTGCACCCCCCCGGCGCGGCCCGGGGCCGCTGCCCCGCTCCCCCCGAGCCCCGCGGTAGGTGAGGAGGGGCCGCCCCGGGGCCGCCTTCCCACCGGTGACTCACGCGCGGCCCCCACGGACCCCCCCGGGCCCCCGGGGCTGCTCCCGGTGCTGCACGTGCGGCCGGGCCGGGCCCCCGGGGGGCTCCCACCCCCCAAAAAGGGTCTTTCGGAACCCAAAACCCCGTTATTACTTTTTTTTGGGGGGTGAAAACGGGAATATCTTCCCCTAAATCCCAATGTTTTCTATCGAACCATCTGGGTTTCCCCCCCAAAAAAGCCCAAAAGGTGGGAAAAAACGCCCCGAGTGGCTCCAAACCCCCGCCGGCCTGGGGCTGCCTTTGTCCCCAGGGCTCCCGGGCAGCCCGGCCGTGGTGGCGTGGCCCGTTGTGCCACCAACACCGCGGCAAAGCCCAGGCGTCACCTCCAGCCCCGTGCCCCCCGTCCCCCCGCCCGGGCCCCGGTGGCACCGGGGGCGTTGCAGAGCCCGGAGGGGTGGCAGAGCGCTGGGACAGTGGGCCCCGGCTGCGGCAAGGCCACCGTCCCCGAGCGTGGGCCGTCCCCAGCTGCGCGTCCTCTGGCTCTGCCTGAGCCTTGGGCTGCGGGACGGGGTGCGGTGGGGTGCCCCGAGAGCACCCCATGCCGGGGGGTGCCTGGGTCGTGTCCCCGCCCGCAGCAGAGGGGACACGGAGGGACCCGGTGGCCCTCTCCATGAGGTTGGGATGGAGCTGGGAGCCCCAAGGCCGTGGCACCGCTGCCACGGCCGGGGTTTGTGGGTGACTCTGGGGACTCAGAGCTGGGGGGGGGCCGTCGCCAGCCCATGGGGACGTTGTCCGGGCGGTTTTCCCTGTCCCTTTGCTCCCCGTCCCAGCTCTGCGCCCTGCATCCCCTCAGCTGCGAGGACAGCGATGTCGCTCCCTGCAGGGGATGGAGCGTGGGGGGACAGAGCCAGGGGCGGCAGGGGACACCTGGGAGGCCCAGGGTGCCCCTCCCAAAGTTGGTGACCCCACGAGTCAGCCCCTGCCCCACAGCACCGGGGCGGGGGGGCCGAGCCCTGCAGCTGTGCGGGGACGCTGGGGGGTGACGCTGCGTGGGAGTCTCTGCGGGGCTCCGAGGTGTTGGGCGCTGGCCGAGGGACCACGCGGGTTAGAAAATAAAATAAAAAAAGAGAGCGGGAGGGAGACAAAACAATGCCTTTTCCCATCGTCCTGTTTTTTGGAAGCTTCTGAACTGTTTTTGTTGAAATTTCCCAAAAATGTCAGGCTCCGGGAGCCACCCAGCCTGAGAAACTTCAGCCCCAGCGTCCGCAGTCTGGCCGAGTGAATCACGGCCGCCCCGGGGGCTGGCGGCCGCCCGCGATCCCGACCCACCGCCCCGATCCCCCCCTGGGAAGCCACCCTGGAGCGGGAGCCGGCGGTGCGTTTTGGGGGGGAGGAAAGGAGAAATCGCTCCCCTGGAGCCGGAGTTGGGACCAGCAGCCGCCCCGGCTGCCCACCTGCGCTGCCTGCACGGCTGCCTGCCTGCACAGCTGCCTGCCTGCACCGCTTCCCCCATCTGCCTTCTCCTTCCCCCGGCCAAGCCCCTCAGCTTCCACCCGGAGCCAACGATAAAGTGGGATTTAGCACGGCTGTTTCGGGAAGCAGGGATGGGTGGGCTCCCGGGGGGGTGGCACCCGTCCTGGCACCGGCAGAGGGGACTCGGCTGGCACCGGCAAAGGCGTCATCAGAGGGTGGCTTGAGGCTTTGCTGGGGGCCGGGGGAAGGTGGGGGGACAGTGGCGTCGGAGGAGAAGGGAGCGTCGGTCCCCACCGGTGTCACCTGGGACATGCCCGCGGTGGCTCGGGGACATTCGCCCTCCCCGACCGCGGCAGCGTCCGGACCTGATGCTGAGGGATGGGGACAGGGTGGGGGGACAGAGCCAGCCCCGAGAGAGCCCTGCCGTGCCCGTGGTCCCCAAACCCGGGCAGCGCCGGGGCGGTGTCAGGATCGGGCCGGCCGCAGCGCCGGGGAGCAGCCGGGGATGACAGAGCCGCTCTCCGGCTTTCTGAGTCAGCGCGGCGGGCAGCGGGCAGATGTGGTCAGCGCTGCCCTTTGACAGTGACCTTTAAAGGGCTGCTCCCTCCTGCCCACGAGCCGCCGCGCTCGCAGGCACCGGCCGGGCTCCCGCAGGCGGCCGGGAGGCAGGATCCGGCCCGGCAGCCCCCTCTGACCCCCGGAGCGGGCTGCCGGCGTCAGCACAGCGGTCCCCTGGGGCTGGCGTGGTCCGGCTGCCCCCCCCGGCGTGGCTCCGTTCCCAGGGCCTCTTTGCCCTGCTGCGGTGCAGGATCTGGCCGTGGGGCCCAGCTCCCGAACGGCGGAGGCCGCAGAGCCGTGAGCTCCCTGCCCTGCCCAAGGCGGGATGTGACTCCCCCCCGGAGAGATCCAGGACCCTGGGGTGGCCCTGGTGACGTCCCCAAACCCGGGCTGAGCATCCTCGGTCCGGCTTCCCACCAGCCATCACCTTCCCGCCAGCCCTCCATCGTGTGTCACCGGGGCCGGACCCAGCACATCTACCCCGAATTAATCTAATTACTTGATTTCCCAGCCAGAGCTTGCTCCATAAAGTCCTTGGACAGAGACAGCATCTGGCTCAAGGGCCAGGGTGTAAAAAACAAACAACAAAAAAACCCAAAAACTCAGAAAAAGCGGGAGGAGAGGCGCAGCGGAGCTGCCTCTGACTGCCTGCATCCTTTTAAAGTGACCTGGGGGAAAAATAAAGAGGCTAGAAATGCAAAGAATCCAGCAGTCAGAGTTTTCTTTATATTCCTCTCAGTCACATTTCCACATCCATGGGTAATTTATAACCCGCTTAACCCCTTCCCTGCCACCCCCCCCCAGCACAACCCACTCGCTCAAGAGCATCCTCGCAGCGGGCGGCCGCACCTTCCCGCCTCTGTTTGCTCTGGGAGGAACAAAAAGTCCCGTGACGGAGTTTGCCGATCTCTAGAGGGAGGAAAAAAATGCGGCCGATGCCGAGGGGGTGCTTGAGCAGGAGGGGTGGGCTCTGCGGGGCGGGTGAGGGGTCCCCTGCCCACGGCGGGGAAGGTGGGGACGCCCCGGGCAGCGTGGGGGGAGCCTGCGGCTCCACAAAAGGCTCCCGAAAAAAAAAAATGTAGGTCAGTAGTGATAAATGCAAAAGGCGTCAAGTGTTTCTGGAGAGGGGTGGGAAGAGGAGGGAGGGCCGGGAATTACCCGGCGGTAAATATTTGCCAGCTCGAACGTTATTGCCTGGGAAGGGATTTTTCTGGTAAAAGGTGAGCGGGTGGAGCACGGGCCGGCGCCAGGCGTCGTGCGGGCAGGTGCGGCGGGAGCGTTGCCCACCGATGCCACCGGTACCCCGCGCATGGCACGGCGCTCCCGGCACTCCCGGCACTCGATCCGGTGGGTTTCGGTCCCTCTGGGGGGGTTGGGGCTCCAGCTTCTGTCCCTCCGGGCCGATGGAAACCTCACCTGCAGCACGGCGCTGCGATTTACGGTGACGGCCCCCAATCTATCCCATTTACTTGGCCATCAGTCACCGGTGCCGGACACGAGGCCGAGGGGCTGGACGAGCTCCAGGAGGGGGAAGGGGGGAGCGGAGCCGACCTGGCAGCCCCGCCAGCCCGTCCGAAGCACATTTTCTCCCGGCCCTGGTTTGATTAACAAGATGAATAAGCTGGCGGAGCGCAGCCGGGCGAGGAGAGGCCCCACTCCCTGCTCCTGGGGGGGGGCACGGGGCTGTGCTCCCCCCGGCCATCCCCGAGGGGATCCGGCTGCCCCTCTCCCCCTGCCCCTGGGTGCAGAGCACCCCTCAACCCTGAGCTGGGAGCGGGAGCCCCCCCTTCCCCGTGCCGGGGTCCTGCCATGTGTTCCCCATTAGGGCTGGAGGTTAGCGAAGCCCCCAGCCCTCCTCCTCCTCCTCCTCCTCCTCCTCCTCCCCCTGGGCCCGCTTTGGGGTGCTGCCATAAATAAGGCTAATGGGCAGGGCAGCGGCCAGGCAGCGCGCGGGGCCAAGCCTGCGCCTTTTATGTCTTTTAAACCCTGCGAAATCGAAGCTGTAAATCTGGGGTGTCAGGGAGAGCCCAGCGCCCCGGCTGGGAAGGGGCCCTGCGGGCGAGGGTGCGGGTGGGATGCACGAAGGTGATGCGGGGCGGCCCCGAGGGCCACGGGGGTGGCACGGCTGGGCCAAACGCCGGCTGGGGACCAGGGGCTCGTCCCCTCCTGGGGGGACGGTCCCGGCGGGGGTGCTGGCCTGCGGGCAGCGATGCTCCGGTGCTGCTGCTCGCTGGTGCCGGCGTGCTGCCGGTGCCAGGGCAGCCCCGGCCCTGTGTGCCACCAGTGCCAGCGAGCCCCCCGGTCCCCGCGTGCTCCCCAGTCCCTCTGTGCTGCCGGTGTCAGTGGGGGTCCCCCCCACCCCTCTGCATCCCCCAGTCCTGCTGTGCCCCTCTGATCCCTGTGCCTCCCCTCGTCCCCCTGTGTCCCCAGTGTCCCCCGGCATCCCCCAGTGTGCCCCTATGTCCCCCGGTCCCCCGACACCTTCTGGTCCCCCTGCATCCCCCCGTGCTTGGGCACCCCCCCGTCCTCACGCATCCTGTGGTACCCGTGCACCCACCGCTCCACCTGCACCCCCCGCTGCCCAAGCACCCCCTGCTCTCCTGCACCTCCGGTGCCCCTGCACCCCCGATCCCCAGGCCCCCTCTGCTCTCCTGCACCCCCCACTCCCCCCGCACCCGCCGGCCCCCCTGCACCCCCTGGTGCCCCTGCACCCTTGGTCCCCAGGCCCTCCTGCACCCACCTCACCCCTGCACCCCCCGCTGCCCGAGCACCCCCTTCCCTCCTGCACCCCCCGCTCCCCTGGTGCCTGAGCACCCCGCAGTCGCCCTGCACCCCCAGTCCCCAGGTCCCCTCGCCCTCCTGCACCCCTCACTCCCCGTGCACCCCCCGCTGCCCGAGCACCCTCCTGCACCCCCCGCTCCCCGTGTACCCCCCGGTGCCCGAGCACCCTCCTGCACCCCCCGCTCCCCGTGCACCCCCCGGTGCCCGAGCACCCTCCTGCACCTCCCGGTGCCCCTGCACCCCCGGTCCCAGGACCCCCCCGCCCTCCTGCACCCCACCTCACCCCCGCACCCCCCGGTGCCCGAGCACCCTCCTGCACCCCCCGCTCCCCGTG
Source organism: Pelecanus crispus (assembly GCF_030463565.1). Classification (NCBI taxonomy): domain Eukaryota; kingdom Metazoa; phylum Chordata; class Aves; order Pelecaniformes; family Pelecanidae; genus Pelecanus; species Pelecanus crispus. Next base: position 5,407,193 of record NC_134662.1, on the reverse strand, counting down.
CACCCCCCGGTGCCCGAGCACCCTCCTGCACCTCCCGGTGCCCCTGCACCCCCGGTCCCAGGGCCCCCCCGCCCTCCTGCACCCCACCTCACCCCCGCACCCCCCGCTCCCCCCGCTGCCCGAGCACCCCCGGTCCTCCGCCCCCCGCCGCTCTCCCGGGCCGCGCTGCCCCCGCTTGCCGGTGCCGGTGCCGGTGCCGGCGGAGCTGCGGCAGGCTGCGGCGGCACCCCCCGCCCCCGGCTCCCCCCGCCCGGCGCACGGCGCGTCACGGCGGGGCCCGGCAGCGGCGGCAGCGGCGGTGGCTCCGCTCCGCTCCGCTCCGCGCCCGCCATGGCGGCCCGGCGCCCCCGGGCCCTGCTCGCCCTCGGCCTGGCCCTGGCCGCCGCCGCCGCCGCCGCCGACCCCTTCTCGCCCCAGCTGGGAGAGACCGGCGGCTGCCGCGGGCAGTGCGGCCGCAGCCTGCCCCGCCGAGCCGCCGCCGTGAGTCCGGCCGGGCGCCGGGGGGCACCGGGGGGCGCCGGGGGCACCGGGGGTATTGGGGAGCATGGGGAGCATCAGTAGCATCGGGGGGACCGGGAGCATCAGGGAGGACCGGGAGCATGGGGAGCATCAGTAGCATTGGGAGCATCGGGGGTATTGGGGGTAGCGGGAGCATGGGGAGCGTTGGGAGCATCGGGAGCATCAGGGGTACCGGGGGGTACCAGGAGCATCAGGGGGGACCGGGAGCACTGGGAGCATGGGGAGCATCAGTAGCATCGGGAGCATCAGGGGTACTGGGGGGTACCAGGAGCATCAGGGGGTACCGGGAGCATCAGGGAGGACCAGGAGCACCGGGGAGCACTGGGAGCATGGGGAGCATCAGTAGCATCAGGAATACCGGCAGCATTGGGGGTACCAGGAGCATCAGGGGGGACTGGGAGCATCAGGGAGGACCGGGAGCATGGGGACCATCAGTAGCATCAGGAATACCGGCAGCATCGGGGGTACCGGGGGGTACTCAGAGCATCCAGGGGGACCAGGAGCACCGGGGGCACCAGGAGCACTGGAGGTATTGGGGGTAGTAGGAGCATGGGGAGGAGCATCAGTAGCATCAGGAGTACCAGGAGCATCAGGGGACCGGGAGCACCAGGGGTACTGGGGGCACTGGGAGCATGGGGAGCATCAGTAGTATTGGGAGTACCAGGAGCATCAGGGTACTGGGGGGTACCAGGAGCATCAGGGGGGACCAGGGGCACTGGGGGGCACTGGGAGCATCAGTAGTATCAGGAGTACCATGAGCATCGGGGGTATCGGCAGCACCGGGAGCATCAGGGGGGACTGGGAGCATGGGGAGCACCAGTAGCATTGGGAGCATTGGGATACTGGAGGGTACTGGGGGGCACCAGGGGTATTGGGGGCAGTGGGAGCTTGGGGACCGTCAGTAGCATCGGGAGTATCAGGAGCATTGGGGGTACCGGGTGGTACTGGGGGCACTGGGAGCACCGGGGGCACCAGCCCGCCCTGTGTGGGCATTGCCGCCGCACAGCCTCACACCGGCCCAGCCCCGTGGGGAGCAGCGTGGGGGCACCGGGGGAGCCCCGGTGCTCTCCCCCACAGTGGCTTTGGGGTGCTCCCAGTGAGGACATCTGCCCCGGTTTGGGGTGCCCGCAGCGGTGTCACCCATCCCAGCTTTGGGGTACCCCCGGGTCTCACCCGCCCCAGGTTTGGGGTGCCACTGGTGAGGCCCTGCTGCCCTCCTGCACCCCATCACCGGCGGCATGGCCGAGCCGTCCCCGGGAGCGGTGGCACACGACCAGGGCGGACAGGGACAGCCAGGGCGAGCGGGTGACACCGCGGCGGCGGGGTGGGCCAGCGCCGAGCCACGGCAGCAGGGACTGAGATGGAGCCGAGTGCTGGTCGCCGGCCCCGGAGCACGGCAGAAAGCCCCGGATCAGAGCTGCCACGGCCACGCCGTGCCGGGGGCCGCATGGTGCCACCCGGCACCGTCCCCGAGCCCCCGCGGTGGCAGGGCCGTATCTAGGCCAGCGCCTCGGCAGGAGCCTGCGCGGCCCCGCTGCCGGCGGTGGCGATGGAGCTGTTTTCCCATCTGGGCTCGAGCTGCCTCCCTGCCAGCCCCCAGCCCTGCCCGCGCTCCCCCGTGGGCGCAGGGACCCCCGCGGTGGGGGGCACCCGCTTCCCCCAAGCCTGCGTGTGCAGATTCGCACAGGGACCCCCACATAAGCTCGGTGCCCCCCCGTGCATCCCCCCCGCCGTGTTCCCAGCCCCCCAACGCACGCACCCCTCCCCAGGCACTCACCCCCCAGCGCAGCCCCCACCTCCTGCCAGCCCACGCCGCGGCCCCACCGGTGCCAAGCGCCCCGACAGAGCTGGGGGGTCCTGCTGCGTCCTCCATGGGGACGAGGCCACGGGCAAACCCGACCTTTGGGCGCAGACCTGGGGGGGCCGAAGCAGCTCTCCCTCCGCCGGGCACGCCGTCGCCCCGGGTTCGGGGTGCCAGGTTCTGCAGGAGGGTGGCGGTGGCCGGTGCCCCCCCAGCCGGGTGCAGGGGGGCTGCGGTGGGGGTCCGGCACAGGCACTGGGCTGAGCTTGGTGCCAGCTCCGCGCTCTCCTCCTCCTCCCCGCAGGATGCTGTTCTCAACGCCTGTTACCGGGGCTGCCGGCTGTTCTCCATCTGTCACTTCGTGGATGCAAGCGCCGAGCTGAACACAACCAGAGCCGAGTGTGAAGCAGGTGAGGAACCGGCGGCCGAGCGGCCCCCCGCACCCCAAACACCATCCTGGGGGGGGTTCCCCAAGTTCCGCTGGCATCGCCGCGATGCCTTCCGCCCTCCCGAGCATCCTGTCTCCCCTCAGCCCCACGCTGTGCCCCAGGGCCGCATCCAGCCCCATGGCAAACCAAGAGGGGTGTACACTGGGTGTACGTGGGGATGGGTAGGGGGGTGCTGGGGGCACAGGGCTCATCCAGGGGATCGAGCACCCCCTAACCCCGCTCCCCGCCCGCCTCGCAGCGTGTGCCGAAGCCTACAGCAACGCGGAGGAGCAGTTTGGCTGCGTGACGGGGTGCCGCAAGCAGCTGCCCGAGGTGGAGAGCAGGAAGGAGAAGGTGAGGGGCCAGGGAGATGGGGACCCCCCTGCTCCCCGCCTTAACCCACCCAGCCTGTCCCTGGTGCCGCTGGCCGTGGCCCCGCCCTGCCCCTGCATCTGGCTCCTTCCCCAAAGGGCGGGGGCTGGATGTGCCCCCCCGGCCGCCCCGGCTGCTCCGTCCCTGTGCCGTCGCTCAGCGGCGCTGCCGGGGACCGGCCGGGGAGGGCATTTGCCTCTGCAAGGAGCCCGGAGCCGTGGGTTTGCCCTCGGGGTGGCTCCTCCGGCCACCTCGGCCCTTGCCTGACCCCCGGCGTGGGGACGTGGGGCGTCTCAGTCACCCGGGGCATGGCAGGGACCAAAGTTTGTCCTGCTGCCGGGCAACGCCAATGCAATGGAGACCACTGCTGCCCTCTGAGCCCACCAGCCACCCCCTGCCTGGGAGCCCAACGGGGGGACACTGAGACGTGGCGGCTTGGCCCCTGGGTCCCATTTTAGGAAGGACCCCTTCCTCCCGCGGGAGCTCAGCCCAGTCCCTCCTCTCCCTGGGGACGGAGGCTACAACACCCCACACGTGCAGCCCATCCACCCACCCATGGATGTCCCTCCATCCATCCATCCCTCCATCCACCCATCCCTCCATCCATCCCTCCATCCCTCCATCCATCCATCCCTCCATCCATCCCTCCATCCCTCCATCCCTCCATCCATCTCTCCACCCATCCATCCCTCCATCCCTCCATCCACCCATCCATCCCTCCATCCCTCCCTCCATCCCTCCATCCCTCCCTCCATCCCTCCCTCCATCCCTCCCTCCATCCCTCCATCCATCCCTCCACCCCTCCATCCATCCCTCCATCCCTCCACCCATCCATCCCTCCACCCACCCATCCATCCCTCCATCCCTCCATCCCTCCATCCATCCCTCCATCCCTCCACCCATCCATCCCTCCACCCACCCATCCATCCTCCCTCCTCCCCTCGCTGTGTCCCCACCAGCAGCCTCACAGCTCGGTGAGCCCCGGTGCCGGCACCCGGCTTCCCTCGGCGCTTTCCCAGGGCGGGTTGGGACGGGGCTCGCTCCCCGCCCGCTGCCGCTGCCCGGCGACGCCCCCGCTGCGGGACCCCTGCCGCACCTCGCTTTATTTTGTCCCGTTACACGTACGCCTGCGGGTGGGGGCTGTGGGCGCGCTGGGGCGATACGAGCCCGCTGCCGGCCCGTCGCGCTGCTTTGTCCAAAGCACAAAAAGCAGATTATCCGGGCTCGAGCCGTGCTGCGGGGGCTTGGGCCAGGCCAGGGCGATTATGCCGAATTCCCTTGGTGAGAGGTTCTGACCAGCGATTGCTGCAGATTCCCCCAGTTTTGATCTGTTATCCTTCCCAGCAATTAGCAACGCTTTTTCTTCCTATGTTTAATTAATTCAGCTTTTGCCCAATTAATTCAATTAGACTTCGGCCCAAGGTAGAGGCTTTTGGCTTTGTATGTGTGCAGACGAAGATGAATTTGTGCCGTAGAAAGCTGCGGCTCCTTTGAAAAACCACTTTGCAGCCTGTTTTTAAGACCTTCCCGGTGTCTGATCCTGCTTCCCAGCCCCGCTCCGAGGTCGGGGATGCGTATCGGGGGGCGGCCGGCTGACGGGGAGGGCTGTCACCCCCTTCACCCACCCAAAGCATTTTTCCTGCGGGTTCCCAGACAAGCAGGCGAAGCAGATTTAGTATAATAATTAGATACAGAATCTGACCTATTTATTTCCTGTTTGCTGGTTTGACCGTGCAAGGGGCTGTCGGAAAATGTTCGAAGCCAGTGGCAGGGAGCAGCCAAGCGGATTCCAGCAGGGATGCTTTAAAAATAACAAACGGCCGCGACGGCCAAGAATCCAGGGCACGGAGAGGCTGCCAGGAGAGAAACGCCCTCGGCATCTCGGCCGCTCCGCTCCTATTGTTTAAAGCGCTGGTGCGAGCGCAGGGCTGCCGAGGGGCTGGGTGATGGCCCCGGGGCTGGGTGATGGCCCTGGGGACCGCAGCCCCCTGGCTCGGTGACCCTGCCGGGGCCGGACCACAGGTCCTGCACGTCCCCATCGCCGGGAGAAGCAGGCTGAGCCCCAGACCTGAGCGCCCAGCTCAACCCGGCCACGTCCTCGGGGTGAGCCGTCGTCTGCCGGGGTGGGTGACGAGGGGACGGTGGTGACGCGATGTCCTTGCTCCTTTGCAGAGCCTGGAGCTGAAGGCGGCGGTGTTCTCCATGTTCGATTTGGTCTCCACCTTCTGCAGTGACATTGTCAGCTCTGCCCAGAGCTTCATCTCCTCCACCTGGACCTTCTACCTGCAGGCGGACGACGGCAAAGTCGTGGTGTTTCAGGTGGGGGTGTCCCGCGTCCCCTCCCTGCTGGGTGCTGGAGGGGTGGGGACCCCCTTGCTCATCGCTTTCTCCTTTTTTCCTTGCCGACCCGCCAGTCCCAGCCTGAGATGGAGTATCCAGTACCCGAGGCGCAGGAGACCCAGCCGGCGCGGCCGGGACCGGGGTCCGGCCCTCGTGTCCCCCAGCCCCACACAGGTGCGGCGGGGGGGGCGGTGGGAGCCTCCGAGCCCTCCTGGCTCTCATCCGATTTCTCCAGAGCTAAACACATTACCCGCTTCTCGGGCCTGATTAGCTTCCCACACCCCGCACCCAAGCAGAGAGGGTCAATCCGGACTCAGGACCCGCTCCAAGAAGCTGCTGGGCTCCTCTGCACCCCCCCAGCAGGCAGAGGGTCCCCGGGGGGAGAGGGGACCGCCCGGCACCCCTGCACCCGAACGTGTGCTGGCGAGGGGATGGGGTGCAGGGCAGGCGTGCCCACAGCGGGTGCCCGGGCTCAGCATCGCCTCTCCCCTGCCAGGCCCCCAGGCGAAGGGGGAGAAGCCCCCCGTGAAGGAGCCGCGGGGCAAAGCCAAGGCGCAGCACGCGGACCCCCCGCAGCCGGAGCACGACTTCCTCGGCTGCATGTCCAAGTAGGTGCAGCGGGGCTGCGCAGGGGCCCGGGGGGGCCCGGACCTGCCGGACACGCCGGAGCAGATGCTCCCTCCCCCCGCCCCAATTCCCACCCCGTGCCCTGCCATAAACTCATCCTTTTTCTTTGGCGGGGGGGGTGGTGGGGCGTTACAGGCGCTCGGGCCTTCCTCGCTGGATCCTGGCCGCCTGCCTCTTCCTCTCCATCATGGTGATGCTGTGGCTGAGCTGTGCCAGTTTGGTGACTGCCCCCGAGCAGCACGTCAAGACCCAGGTACGGGGCGAGCGGTGCTCAGCGCAGCCCGGGCGGGTTCTACGGGGGTCCCCAACACCCTAGGTCTCCCCATCGCTGCTGGGTGAGAGGTGGCCAAGGTGTTTGTGGTCCCCGGCCACCACGCTGGGCTCGCCGGCGTGTCTGTGCTGCACGGTACGTCCCCAGCCAGCCCCGCGGTGTTCCCGGGTCTGGGGACAAGGGGGTCCTGTCCCCCGCTCCGGGGCTGCACGGTCCCCTCTGCCTCTCTTCCAGCCTCTGAGCATCAACGGGGACAAGGAGTACCTGGAGGACCTGGACGGCCCCGGCGCCTTCCCCCTGCCACCCGTCATCGCCGTCACCCTGTGCCCCGCGCACGGTGGCGAGGACGCAGGGCCGCTGCCCCTCAAAGTCGACCTGGACAAGACCATCCTGTAGCACTCCCACCCCTTCCCGTCACCTCCACGCCACCTCCCTGTCACCATCCCCACGGCATCGTCCCCGCTCCCGCTCCACTGCCCCTCCGGCTGCCCCGTGTCCCCGGCTCCTGGAGCGGCACCGCTGGCTCTGGCACGGGGGGGACCGGGGGTAGGATCTGGCTCGGTCCCGCTCTCCTCGCCTGGGATGGCCGCTGCGGAGGAGGCTCCTGGGAGCCGGGCAGCAGCTTCGCCTCCTCTGTAGATGTGCTATTTGCTGGGATCCTGGTTTCCAGCGCTCGGGAGCCAAGAGAGGAGCTGCCAGAGCGGGGAGGCCGGGGGGAGCCCGTCCTCATAGCGGGGCGGTCCGTCTCCTCCTGACCGGAGCCCCCGGGGCCCCGCAGCCCTCCGGGCATGGGTCCAGCGCTGGGCAGGAGGGAGCCGGCTGCGGTGGGGGATGGAGAGTGTCTGCAGTGTTCTGGGCTTTGGCTCGGCACATCCCCAGCCTCCCACCTTGGGCTGAGCCTCCAAGGCGCCGTCTCCGGCCCTGGGAACTCCCTTCCGCCGGCCGGAGCCAATTGCCTTGGGGAGCCGAAACGTGGCGAATGGATTTGGCGTTGGCAGCCGGAGAGAGGAGCGGATCTCGCCGCCTCCGTGCCCACGCGAGGACCCAGCCGTCCCCTTCCCGGGGCTGCGGAGGGGCCCCGGGATGGTTCCTTCGCCTCCCTGCTCCGTGACGCCTTTGGGGCGGCTGGCCTCGACGCTGACGGGCAGGTGGGACCGAGCAGGGGACGAGGCGGCGTTTCCCTGCCTCACGCTGCTGCGCCTCGTCCGGGCTCAGGCGGGAGGTGGGAGCTGCCGGGACACCTCCGTCCTGGGCTCGGCATCCCTGCCTGATGCCGGGAGTGGCTCAGCCTGCGGGGCTGTAGCTGATGGCAGGACCTAGCGGCAGCCACCCTCCGCGTCCCCAGGCTCCCAGCGCTGCCCTGGGAGCAGGGGGCCAGCCCTGGGGTCTCCTGGCCCAGCGGGGACCCTCTCGGCTCGCCCCGGCACAGCCCCTCGGCGTGGAGGGGTCCCCTCCCTCCCCCTGCTCCGCAGGGCTCTGCTCCCGCAGCCGGGCTGGGTGCGAGCCGGGGCATCTCCCCATCTCCCTGCTGTTCTCCATCACTTGACTTTGTGCGTCGTTTCGTGCTTTGATTTGCACCGGCATGTGGTTCATCGGCCCCCGGCGCCCCGCGGGGACCCCCCTGTGCTTGGGAGGGACAGCCCGGCGGCGGCTGTCCCTGCCATCCGTGCATCCACCTAACACGTCTGTACAGATTAACTTATTACCTGCGGCTCCCCACCCTCGGGTTTTTAGGCTCTCTCTGTGTGCCGGCGGCTCCCCGGTGCTGAGCAGTCTCGGGGGGCCGTGGTGTGGCGGGTGGGGGTCTCTTGTCCCCATCCCCGCTGGTTTTGTGCTGCTCCGTATCACTCTCACCCGTGCAACATATCTGGGTTTGGGGAACTGGGTTGGGGGGGGCGGGGGGGCTTGTGTCCGTTTTGGGGTACACTTTTCCTTGTCGCTTTTTGGCCGCTCGGCTCAGTGTAAAGCTCGGTGGAGTCTGTGGTGTCGTCCCGGCTGCGGCGGCTCTCCCCGTCCCCGGGTGCAACCGCGCCGGGCCACGAGCTCGGGGGAGAGGGCGGCCGCAGAGCCCACCCCGGCTTTGCTTCCAAAGGGCAAACCCAGCCCCAAGCTGGCCGGGCGGTGTGGGCGGAGGGGAAATAAAAGGTTTGTACCAGACCCGGATGAGTCGGTGGCTTCACGGGGTGCCCGTCACCAGCTGGGGAGTGGGTTTGAGCCCCCACGCAGGGCCGGCGGGAGGGCGCAGGTGGGTTCCCAGCTCGCCGTCCCGTCTTTGCAAGCTGAGCCAGGATGAAACCGCTGGCTAGCGGGAGAGAAATCCCCTGCTCGGGCTGTTTTGCACGGACACAGAGCAATGCTCCTCTGCTGCAGGCTGTGGGGCCGGCAGAGTCACCGGATCAAGAGATTCAGCATCGAGCGTAAAAGGAGATGCTGCGTCCTTGGGGAGCCGGTACCAACGCCCGTGAGGTGGGTGGGCTCGCTGGGTGCTGGGTGGGCAGGAGGCCACGCACCCCGACACGTCCACCCGGCAGCCGTGAGGAGGAAGAGGAGGAGGAGGAGGAGGAGGAGGAGGAGGAGGAGGAGGAGGAGGCTGAGCCGCGGCAGTGGGGAGGACTGCACGCGCAGGCTCACGCGTATACATAAAGAAGGGCCGGGGAACGAGGGCTTTTCCCGCTGCAAATCGCCTGCCGACACCCAGGCGCCCATTTTGAGGAGGGAAAGCGTAAATCGGGCCGCGCACACGCGCGACACGTCAGCGTAACACTCGAGGGCTGGGACGCGCTCGCACGTGCACGCGCCCACCTTTCCCCGCGGCGTGTGTTTTTCCTGGCGCGGCGCCCGCGTCCACGCCACAGTCGAGCTCTCCCTATGCCAAGCACGACACAAAAGCTCATGCAAGGGCCTGGAGGCTCATTTTTAGCACTTCAGTAGCTCAGCGGGGTCCCGTCCTCGGAGCCAGCAGCGGCGCGGGGCCCCCGAGGAGCCGGGGCGGGTGCTGGCCTCAGCTGCTTGTTTTCTCCGGGATGCGGAGCCGGGAATGAGGAGGTGCTCCCTCACCCCGGGGAGGGCTGCGGATGGATGCTGGGGCGCTCGGTGCGAGTCGCAGCCAAAGAAGGATCTCCAGAGGGGATGCGGAGCCTGGTCTGCTGCCTGCCAGCAGCCTCTGCTGCCGGAGCACGGCCCCCGCCTGTCCCTAAATTGGGGGTGCGATGTCACCCCCACGCAGCGCGGCAGCGCCGGGCGCTGGAGGGGGATGCTGCGCTCTGTGGGCTGGGCTCAGCTCGCTGAACGGAGGGGAGAGGGATGGCGTTGGCGGCTCCCTGCCTGCCCTGCCTGTGCAGCAGGCAGGGAGCCGTGCGGGGCTGGCGTGGGAGGCAGAGCGTGTGCCACGGCCGCATTGCCCGGGCGATGGGATTTGGGGGCTTGCAGGGTGTCCTCAGCAGGCCGCTGGGTGCCTCGGGGTCCCAGGGTGGGCAGAGGGGTGTCGGGGGCCGGCAGGACAGGAGGGAAGGGCTGCGAGATGGGAGGGAAGGGCTGAGAGATGGGAGGGAAGGGCTGAGAGATGGGAGTCCAGCGCTGAGCAGCCTTTGGGGTAGGTGCAAGAGGATGGCCCGGAGGCAAGAGCCCCGCGGCCAGGCCAAGCCACCGAGTGCCCCCCGGATGGCGTGTCAGGGGGTGTTTTTCTCCGGCATTTTCCATACAGAGCCCAGGGCATCAGCACTGAGCCTCATTACGGGCTGGGCGAGGGTGCTGGCACCCGCTCGCTCCCAGACACCCCACGGTGATGGAGCAGTGGTTGGGTGCAAGCAGGAGCACACAGGGAAACCCCGGGATGGTGCCGCCCAGGGTGAGACCCCCAGCGCGGGGCTCTCTGCATCCCCTTGCCACGGGCTGGCGCAGGGGGAGGTGGCAGGGCGCAAGATCGGTGCAGACAGCTGGTAAACCCTGCCCGCCGCGGGCAGCGGCTCCGAGCGGGTCCCCTCCTGGGATGGGAGACGGGCTACAGACCGTGGACAAGCTCCTCGCCTTTAAACTGGAGTCAGATTCCTTGCTGCTGGCTCGGGGTGCAGGAAACCGTGCCCAGGAGCAGGTGAGGAGGGACCCCACTCTAACAAGAAGGAGACGCATGAAATTAGCTGGTTCCACTCCCCCCAGCAGGCAGCCGGGGTGTTTTCCATCCGATGCCTTTTCCTTCTCGCTCCCTCTTTTATTTTTTCACGGGGGAAGCAAAATTCATGGTGTGTGGCCCCATCGGCAACGGGCAAGCCAGCCCGCGGAAGAGTCGCACCCTCCTGTCCCACGGCCAGCGGCGAGGGCACGGGGAACCGTGAGTCCACGGCGGGTTGCGTCCTCGCGGCAAGCATCCGCGCGCCCATGCTCGCCTCCCGCGCGGCCGGCCACAGGTCGGCAAGAAATCGCAGACCGGTAGGTGGGGACTGTTAGCCACGCTGTGGCAAGAAGCGGCCTCAAAAAGCAAGGGGGAGGCCAGCAAGCTGCCCCCCATGCCTCTGCCACGGACCCCCGCAGCATCTCCCCGCTCCTGAGATGCCGTCGCTCGGCCTCCGTGCCGGCAGCCGGTGCCGAGGGTTGCGGGGGTCTCGCCGGATGCGGTTGGGGTTGGCAGCCCTCACCCCGGCCTCTCTCTCTGTGGCTGCGTTGGGCTGCTGTTCTCACCTCCGGAAAATGCCCCCTCCTTTCTCCCCCCTGCAAATCTCAGCTGCCGGGAGCTGGCCCGGCTCCACCGCCGCTCGCACACTCCAGCTGAGGAGCCGGGCCACGCGGCGAATGCATTTGCGCACGGATTTCCCTCCCCTCTTGCCGTCTGCTCCCAACGGTGTCGTTCGCCCCTATTTCTCATCACGCTCTCCCATGCCGAGGATGACTTTGGGAGCGCTGGCAGCTCCTTGTCCCGCTGTCTGGTGGTCGGAGCCCCGTGCCGTGTCCCGCCGGGACGTCTCTGCTTGGGAAGAGCATTGGGGTCCAGGGTCGCGCCAGGGGCAGAAAGCCCAGGACTGGGACAGCAGGGTGGGAAAGGACTCCGAGAAGACCTCGCCTTGCACACACACACGTGCCGACCCCCGTTTTCATGATTTGTGACCGATTCTCCCGATTCAGAGCGGACGCGGTGTTGGTTCGCCTGGGTCTGCACCCGTCGTTCCCCTTCGCTCCTTCCCGCTCGCATCCCAGGGAGATGCTGCTGGACGCAAAGCAGCGGGGGGAGGTTCCTTATTCCTGCCTCGTGTTGCAGGAATGAGGGTCTTTCATGAGAAAGCACAGTCAGGGTGCAACAGCGGTTTTGGGCCCTGCCAGAGCAGGGCTTTTGAAGATGACAGAGAAAGAGCCTGGGCTCCTATCTCAGCTGGGGAAAGGATATTTTCTAGCTGCTCCAGCTGCCTCTCGCTGCCCCTGGCCCGGCTCCTGCTGGCACATGGCAGCAAGCCGGTGCTGTCCTGACCAACACACAGAGCTGTAAATTCAGCTTTAACCCCGACGGAGGTGTCTCCATCCAGAGATGGAGCGAGGATGAGGATGCCGGGTGGGGAGTTGGACGGGGGCTCAAAGCGAGCTCCGGCAGCGCCGCTGGCCCCGGCACCGTCCCGACCCCGCACGTGGGAGCTGAGCCCTTGCCCTTGCAGATGCTCCTTCGAACCGGGCAGCACCCTGGAGCCAGCAGCAAAGCTCACATGGCCTTCAAAGATGGAAACCTCGCAGTGCTGCCGAAATCAGGCAGCCAGGCTGGCAGGGGCGCGCTGTGCCATGGACAGCCACCCAGGAAAACCCATCCATGGGTTTTCTCTCCCCGTCCTCCTTCCTATGACCTACCCCAAAGAAGCGGAGCCACGGGTGATTCAACAACAACAAAACCAAACGAAAAACAATCTCCTCGTGCTAATGGGATTGGTTCTGTCCCTACCACGCACATTCCAGCCTGGCTCGAGGGACCGCGCGGGGCGGGGGGGAAGGGGAGGCTAATGAAGCCAAATTATTCTCCGTCTTCAAATGTCAGAGTTCAGCACGGTGCCGTTGGCTGGACCGGGCGCAGCTGCTGGGCCGCGGCGATGCCGTGTGGAGGCGAAGCACCCTCTCGGCAGCCGGCACAGAGCGCCTGCGCGCATCCAGCCCGCCGCCAAGTGACATGCATTTTCCATTCCCTGGGCTTCATTACTTCTTGGAACGCAGACCTCGCTCGCCGGGCCATGAGGGGCTTCGCTTCCCTCCGTGTTTATTTTCGCTGCCGTGTGTTCTTTTGCCAGGTGAGGAGCGCAGCCAAGCTGGTCAGGGAAAGCAGGGATGTATGGTTGCGGTTTGGCCGGGCAGATGGGAATCAGGCTCCCTTAAGTGCCGACACGGCGGCACGGCACAGCACCTGCTCACCTTCAGGCGCTGGAGCCGCCCCCCTGATTTCACGGGGATGACACGTGTGCTTAACGCTGCAGCACGTGCGGAGGGGATTTGCTGGATCGTGGCCTCGCACCGGCGCCGAACGGCGCTGGGGACGGCCAACGCCTCCGGCTGGCGTGGGAGCCGGCTCCCATGGGTGCCGCGTGCGTCAGCTCGCCCCGCCGCGCGTGGGAGTGGAAGGAGCCCAAGACTCGTAAAAGGAGGTGTGCAGCCTTCCCCCAAGCCAGACCCCACGGGGCTCTGTTGCCTGCTTCCCGCTCATGCCTGCTCCTCCCGCTCGCTCTTCAGCGCAGGGCATGGCGATAGCTACGCCTGCCAACACGGGCGTACGCCCACCATGCGTTATCGGTGCTGGGCGAGACAGCACAGCTGCTCCGCGGGGTGGGAAACGCTGCCCGGGGGTGGGAGCCTGGCCGAAGAGCCAGGTTGTCTCCATCCCGGTGGGGAGGGGATGCTGCTCGGCCGGCGTGTCGTGCTGGAGCCTCGGCAGCGGCTGCCGTGCCGGTTCGGGTCTGCAGCGGGAGGTGGGGGATCTGCAGGGCTGGTCTGCGCCCCAGATGGGTGGGAGCCTGCCCGGGGGGGCTCGGGTACCACCGCATCGCTGGGAGTCCCACGGTCCCGGGGCTGGTGGCCGGTCTCAGCCACGGAGTTACCTGCGGCGGCAGCTGGCAGAGGTGGTGCTCGAGGGGGAAGGGACGGCGTCTCACCTTCCCCAGCCTCCCAGCAGAGACCGGTATGTCTCAGGGAGCTAAAACCTCCGCACGCCTGAACACGACCGTGGGGAGATGCAGGCAGGGTGACCTGACGGGGCAAAACGAAAGGGAGGGAGAAGGGCGAGCTCAGGCGATGCCATCTTCACACGGAGAGCCCCGGCTCCGCCAGCGCACGCAGACGCACCCCAGCCCGCGCGCTCGAGCCCTCCCCGGGCTCACGCGCTTGCCGGGATTACACGGGGATTAGCAGAGAGCACTCTGCTAGAAATCGAGAGGGAATAAAACCGGCCAGGAGCACAGGCAGCACCCTCCAGACACGCGTGGCAAGCAGGAGATGGAGCAGCGTTCGTCGCTGATGCTGTGCAGAGGCAGGGAGCGAGAGGGAGGTCACTCGCAGACTCCTCCATAACAATAGCGAATAAAGGAACGGAGAGGCTTTGTTGTGCTGGGGAAAATCTAGCAAGAATTGGGAAAAAAAACCTCGTTGTGGCCAGCTGTCCGCCTCCTCCACCCAACGCAAACTGCGTGGACCGATAGTGCTGCAGAGCTGCGAGGAATTCCTGTTTCTGAGCGCTTGCAGGATGAAACGAAAAGGTCGGAGGAAAAGGCAGCGCTGCCAGCTCATGATTTTGTCATTAGTCTCACAGTGTTGGACGCCGATTTTAAAGCCCCAGCTGTGGGAGTCGTGGGATATGCGAGAGCTTGGCTTGCAGTAAAAGGTACATTGCTAGACCTCATGTTTTGTAGGGGGGAAAAAAAAAAGTGAAAATATGACTCAAATACATCCTGATGGCTTAAAGTGAAGATCAGAAAGAAGAAGAATGTAAATAGTTTGGAGTTTATTCTTTTTTTTTGTTTTTAACCCAGTAAGTTAGACTTGCGATTTTACAGGCAGACCACCGCTCTCCACAGTAGGAATACCAGGACCGCCTTGATATACTGTGTGTGCGGGATAAATATATTAAAGTTGTGCGAGTTGCTCAGATGCTGCGCTAACACTGGTCGTAAAAATCACCTTAGATATAAGGCAGGCTCCTTGGGGAAGGGGCTAAGTGCACTCAACATATAATGAATAGAAATAAAAATAAATATCAAATGGCCCATAAAATCAAACAATAATGGTAACTAAAAAGTTCCTGGATTTGCTGTGAGAGATAAAATCCCATCAGCGGTATGAAATAACAAGAAATACCCCCTTTTGGTTCCTTCTCCACATGACACAAATCAGCACGCCTGGTCACCAGAGTAGTTATGGAATACATCTTCCTTCCAGCGTCTTATAAATGCATTTTTCATGCTTTGAGAGACCTTCTGGGGTTCGATATAACTGGGATCTGGGGAACATGTGAAAGGCATTTACAGCATGCGGCACAGCCTGGGTTTTTTCTGCAGGGGAAGCAGAGGTGTAACGTTCAGAGCTCCCATCCGCCGACCCGCCTGGGACGGAGAGGTCCGCGGCGAGCGGGCAGCCCGGCCGGGCTAGCTGTCAGCAGGGCTGCTTTATTGCTGTGCATTTATTGAACCAAAATAATGCACTTCAAGTATCTATATGGACCTAAAACAAAGAAAGGGAAAGTGTTTCTTTTAAACCTTTTAAAGAAGGTGGTGTGCTGCAAAGCTAAAGCTACAGAAAGCGGCCCCAGGAGAAAGTGGAAGGTATCAAATGAAGCAGAGCCAGTGTCTGAGGAAGCAGGACAAGCGCGAGGGGTTGGTAGGGAGGGGCAGGAGCCCCCAAACACCAGCAAAATGCCCAGAGCGTCGAGGTGGGGGAGAGCCGGGGCGGGAGCCACGCACGCTCCCGCAGCCCCGTCTTGCAGGCAGCGCTGCCTGGCAGAAAGGGCATCGGGGCGAAACGCTGGGGACGGACTGCTGCGGGCTCTGCCGATGACTTACGGCATTAACTTTCATCCGCTGCCTCTCTCGCGTCTCCCATGCCTCCTCCCGCCCTCCCCGCGCCTCGGCGCGCTGACATCTCCTCTTCTGTGTAGGTCGGGTCTAAAATAACAGGGCCCCGAGGTCCTGGCTGGGGTCTCGGTGCGCTGCAGTAATACAAATAGCAAATTAATAAGTACTGCTTCCCTTTTTCCCAAAGGTTTTACGAGGCTTAATTAATGAATGTCTGTAAAACGCATTTGGAGCTGGGAATGAAATGTGCTGTGGAAATGCCAAATATTTTTAATGCTCCAGCAGATTTAGAAGGTTTAAATAAGAAAAATACACAGCTTTGCCTCTGAAACAGATTGCTCTCCTTGAAGCGGAGGGCTCCAGAACATGAAGTTTTCATCAGGCTGACTTGAAAGAGTATTTTCATGGCTTTCCAAGTGCGATTATTCTCATGTACGAATTCCCCCTTTCTCTTATACAGATGTGGACACCGAGGCATGGTAAATCAAAGACATTTACCCCCGGTTGTTGGCAGAGCCACCTCTATGAATAATTTCCTGATTTCCACTGATGACTGGAATGCCCTCTAGACCATCCGCTCTCTCCAGATGCCTGCCAGCTTTAAAAATTACATGGACCCTGCGACGCTTGGCCTCGTCTCTGCCGGTCGCTTTGGGGAGAGCCGGGAGCGACTCTGATGCCGACCATGTGTGGGGACGCGGAGCGGCGAAGGCATCTTTGGCACCGAGACGGCGCAGCCGGAGCGCTGCGATCTCCGGCGACAAGACTGCACCCTCTGGAGGGTACTGTTGCTCTTGCACAAAGCACTTATACGGCAATAAAACCTGGTCCATAATGGTCCAGATGGCACGGCGGGAGGCTTCGTCCCCAGGGTGACGGGGAGCAGGGCTGTCCCCGCGGTCCCAGGCTGGTTGCACACACAACGGTCCCAGGCTGGTTGCACACACGACGGTCCCTGCAGGAGACATTTAATGAGCCGCATGCGAAATCCCGAGGGAAAGCGTTAAGCGCGTGGGTGCAGGCCGCAGGCACGGGCCGTCGGCAGCTGTTGGTTAATGGTTGGCTGGAGGGTGCTGGCATCGGTAGGCCCGTGGGGCTGTGACAGACCCCCGGGACCCCTCAGCCGTGGGGCTGTGACAGACCCCCGGGACCCCTCAGCCGTGGGGCTGTGACAGACCCCCGGGACCCCTCAGCCATGGGGCTGTGATAGACCCCTGGGACCCCTCAGCCGTGGGGCTGTGACAGACCCCCGGGACCCCTCAGCCGTGGGGCTGTGATAGACCCCTGGGACCCCTCAGCCGTGAGGGAGGTGACAGCCCCCCAGGCCCCTCAGCCGTGGGGCTGTGACAGACCCCCCCCAAATCCCCTCAGCCATGGGGAGGCGACAGCCCCTGGGACCCCTCAGCTGAGGGATGGGGACAGACCCCCAGGTCCTCTCAGCCATGGGGCAGAGACAGCCCTCAGCGACCCTGTGGCCATGGGGAGGTGACAGACCCCCAGGTTCCATGGCCATGGGATGGTGACAGCCCCCCAGGACCCCTCGGCTGTGGGGCAGTGACAGACCCCTGGGACCCCTCAGCCATGAAGGGGGTGACAGCCCCCCGGGACCCCTCAGCCGTGAGGGAGGTGACAGCCCCGGACCCCTCAGCCGTGAGGGGGGTGACAGCCCCCGGGACCCTCAGCCGTGAGGGGGGTGACAGCCCCCCGGGACCCATCAGCCGTGAGGGAGGTGACAGCCCCGGACCCCTCAGCCGTGAGGGGGGTGACAGCCCCCGGGACCCTCAGCCGTGAGGGAGGTGACAGCCCCGGGCCCCTCAGCCATGAGGGGGGTGACAGCCCCCGGGCCCCTCGGCCATGAGGGGGGTGACAGCCCCCCGGGCCCCTCAGCCATGAGGGGGGTGACAGCCCCGGACCCCTCAGCCGTGAGGGGGGTGACAGCCCCCGGGACCCTCAGCCGTGAGGGAGGTGACAGCCCCGGGACCCCTCAGCCATGAGGGAGGTGACAGCCCCGGGCCCCTCAGCCATGAGGGGGGTGACAGCCCCCGGGCCCCTCGGCCATGAGGGGGGTGACAGCCCCCCGGGCCCCTCAGCCATGAGGGGGGTGACAGCCCCGGACCCCTCAGCCATGAGGGGGGTGACAGCCCTGGGCCCCTCAGCCATGAGGGGGGTGACAGCCCGCGGGACCCCTCAGCCATGAGGGGGGTGACAGCCCCGGGCCCCTCAGCTGTGAGGGGGGTGACAGCCCTGGGCCCCTCAGCCATGAGGGGGGTGACAGCCCGCGGGACCCCTCAGCCATGAGGGGGGTGACAGCCCCGGACCCCTCAGCCATGAGGGGGGTGACAGCCCTGGGCCCCTCAGCCATGAGGGGGGTGACAGCCCGCGGGACCCCTCAGCTGTGAGGGGGGTGACAGCCCGCGGGACCCCTCAGCCATGAGGGGGGTGACAGCCCGCGGGACCCCTCAGCTGTGAGGGGGGTGACAGCCCCGGGACCCCTCAGCCGTGAGGGAGGTGACAGCCCCGGACCCCTCAGCTGTGAGGGGGGTGACAGCCCCCCGGGACCCCTCAGCTGTGAGGGAGGTGACAGCCCCCGGGCCCCTCAGCCATGAGGGGGGTGACAGCCCCCGGGCCCCTCAGCCATGAGGGGGGTGACAGCTCTGGGCCCCTCGGCCATGAGGGGGGTGACAGCCCCCGGGCCCCTCAGCCATGAGGGGGGTGACAGCCCCGGGCCCCTCAGCCGTGAGGCGGTGACAGCCCCGGGCCCCCAGCCGCGGGGCGGTGACGGGCCCCGGTGGCGGCGGGGCGGCGGAGCGGAGCAGCTCCCCGGTGCCCGCCGCGGGCCCCGCTCGGCTCCTGCGCCTTTAACGCGGCGGCTCCCGCCGCCTCCCAGCTCGGGCCGCGGCGGCGGCGGCGGCGCAGCGAAGATGGCGGAGTCCGGCGGGGCCGAGTTCGCCGCGGAGCGGCCCAGCAGGTGAGCGGGGCCCGGCCGCGGCCTAGGCCGGGGGTCCGAGGGCGGGCGGCGGCGGGGCGGGGCGCGGGGGCCCGGCCGGGCTGGGCCGCGGCGGCGGCGGGCGGGGGCCGGGGCCGGGGGGGCCGGGTGGCGGCCGCGCCGCGGCAGACGCCCCTGTACGCCTTTATTTTCCCTTTATTTTCCGCGTTGCCGCTCCCCGGGCGGCCCGGCGAGGCGGAGAGCCCGGCCCGGTGTCCTGGGGGGGGGGGTGTGGTGTGTGGTGTCCTGAGCAGGGCCCGGCGGCTGAGGGTCCTTTGAAAGATAACGATAATAATTAATAATAACGCTTTCCCTGCGGAGTTTATGCGGAGGAAGGCTGAGGTTTGGGGCAGGCTCTAAACCAGAGTATATTGCGAATCACGCCTAGACCCCGCTGGGTAGGGTTTGTGGGGCTCCCGGCCTTGCGGGTTTGTGAGGACGCCGGGTCCATAGGTTTGCACAGACGCCCGGTTTTTGGTGTTTCAGGCCCGTTCTGTTGGCGCCCCGTCCCCTCTGCTGTCCCCCCCCGGGCTGCAAAGCCCTCCCCGGGTCACCGGTTTGGGCGCCTGCGGGGTCACTCGGCCTTCGAAAGAGCTGGCGGCGGCGCCTGGAGGGGTGCGGGGGGGGTACCTGTTCGTGGAGGAGTTTCTGCGCCCAGGGATGTCTGTCTGCCGTCATCCCAAAGTTACGGTGTTGGGCAGTGTTCAGAAAGTTGTGCTGTCTGTCTCGCGGATGTTGTGCTGTCAACCTGTCACTTCGCTTCAAAGCATCGTTTATCCTTACTTAACTCTCTCTGTGTTCGCTCCTGAAATAACCACCCTGTGTGTCACGCTGTGGAGAGGGAAGCTCTTGCAGTCATTGTTCGGCGCTGGAGAAGCCTGTCTGAATTCTCACCTTATATATATATTCTTTTTTTTCCCCCTTCCTAATGACCACCTGTGTAAACTACATGCTGTGTTGCCTGGGGCGTTTCATTTTATCCCTCTGCACCTCCTTTTTTTTCTTCCCTCTCAGAGCAGGAACAGCAGCACTTCTTTCACACGGGTGTCGGTAGGGCCGCTCGCTCGGCGCGCGGAGTTTCTTGGTGCTGGGTGTTGTAGCAGTGAGAAATGGAAGTAATTTGTTTCAGGGCCGTGATAAATCACCCAGACTGGAGCTGCAGCAGTTCTGTTCCCTGAGCTGTAGCTCCATTGTGTTCCCTATCGCTGTGTGTTCATTTTCTTTGTTAATTTTAAAGTAAAGCCCGTTGAAATTCGGATACTGCTTCTTGTTGACCGTTAGTCTTCTGTTTTAAAGGATGGGTTTATCGGAGAATACCGGGGAGAAACCTGATGGGGGGCACTGGACGTGCCACATCGTCTCTGTAGAGCGAGAGGAGAATTTCAAGGGCATTCCCTGTCAACAGTGATTCCTTGTTAGGTGCTTCTACTTGTGACTTTTTTGCACTTACTGAGTATTTACTCTCTAAGGCAAAAGGACAAAGTCCTCTCTTGCCGTTACACGCATGCCATTTCGGTGGTGCACTCAAACAGCACGGCCAGAATTTCCATCTTTGGAATTGCTACCGCATGGCTGATGCTAGTTACCCTAAGTATGCTGGCTTCCCCAGAGCAAGAACATTAACTTGTCAGCTGAGGATCCTGTGCTTTCATTCGATAAGGAACACTGTGCAGGATGGTATGGACAAAAGGCTTTGGACACACTGATGGCATGAGATAAGGCCGCTGCTGTGCATTGAAAAGCAAACAGCCCAAATCTTCTATTTTGAAATAAGCTTGCCCCCCCCCGCCCCTTTCCTCTATGGATAGGATTTCATGAGTTACAAATGGGTTTCATATTTTACTCCCAGCCCTCCATATCATGTGGAGGGAGAGTTTCAGGCTACATAATTCACTCTGTGCTGCTCCTGAAGATACGCTTTGAGACTGGTGAGCAAGTAAGTGCAGAGGAAGTGGTGAAATCCATCGGTACCCTCGGTACGAGAAGCTCTCTGTGCTTTAGACAGTGAGGCCGTGAACTCTGCTGCAGTGTTGGTGAGGTAGGGTTGTACAAAGCAGGGTGACAAAGATCTAGGAAAAACACCTTTTCAGATGCCGGAGAGGATGTTACCGTGCAGGCCTTTAAGCAGGAATTAATCGGGGTGTCCAGACAAGCTGCTGAGGAGAGCTGCGTGCCTCTCAAATCGGGAATAATCCCTTGAAGAAAGGCAGGCAGCCAGGTTGTATAAACACTTCTCAAAAACCTCCCTAATATCATTACACGCTGGCGTGTTGGCTGAAAGCAGTCCCACCTGTCAAAACCAGAATGAATGGGCGAGGAAGACCCGCAGGTCTTCCTTATCTAAAAGTACATATGTCTGGGTTCACATCAAGAGAAAGTCGACCTCAGCTCCCCTAACCTTATCCCTTCTGAAGAAAGTGGTGGGAGAGAGCGCAAATGTGCAGGAGGATGGAGTAAAACTGTGTTGGGGAAGATAATGATAAGGCCTGTGAGTCTGCCTTGCTTTCATGTTCCTGTAATCTTACATAGCTTCAGTCTTCAATTAGACTTTTTTTTTTCCTTTTGAAACTGCTCAAAGTTTAGTTTTTTTGTGGTGTCTCTGTTCTATTCTCTGCCACATGGCAATTTTAAAACAGATTTAGTTGTTAGATCTGGTAGACGTGGTGTAAATGTTTATGCTCTAATTGAATCACTGTAAAAATAACTGCTGCTTTCTTTTTCAACATTGGGAGACTTACTGAGCTGGAGGTTTTATTTAGACCAAAAGTAAACTTCAGTGATTCTTTAAAGGTTCCTGTCTTACCTCCAAGTGTGGCTTAGCATTAACTGCTTTGTAAGGAAGAGCCTTGCATCATGGGACAGCGGCTAAGGTGTCTTTTCCAGTTTCTCATTTATATGGAAGATAAATTTGAACTTGCACAGAAATCGGTGACCTGTAAGAAAAGCTGTTGCTGTGCTTCTGGTGGTCTGGGGTTATTCTGTTCAGGTGATGCAGTGAGGGTGGCATGAAGCCTGTGCCGAACTGCGCTGCCCAAGGAGCTGGGATGTTTAGGACGGATGCAAGCCTGTCAGAAGGTAAGTGGAGGGGATTTAGGTAATGAGGGAAACGGGCTACAAGCATCCATGGCGGTAAGAGGATTTGATCCTGGAACTGAATTGGAATTGGTGTTACGATGCCAAGTGCCGGGGCAGCTGCTCCCATCTGCTAGAAAACACGATTTCTTTAGTTTGCGTTAAAGGGATGGTGGGTTTTCCTTCTGTCATCCACTGTTTCATCATTTTACATTGCTTTTGCTTGAGATCCTGGGCTGCTCCGAGGCAATAATCTGGAGGGTGGAGGTGCAGGGAGAGGAGGAGAGGCGTGCTGTGGATCGCTGCACGCTGTAGTACCTACTCCGTGTGTAACTAGTCCTGTCGTTTTTATTGCAACACTGCCCAGAGGATGCAATCAGATGCCGCAGAAACAGGCCGAGACAAACACCGCTCCGAGTACCTTGTAGTCTGATTTTGAAGTTTTTCTAACTTTTTCCGAGGCGTGGAGCGAAGAGCCCGGTATGGTTGTGTGGGAGAAGGTCGCCGAGTGATTTGCTTGGTGGGGGGAACTTTCTGCCCTGCTAGGAGCTGCTAGCAGAGCTGAAACGTGCCGTCCCCAGCGGGAACGCGACCCAGCCGTTGCCGCCCTGTGACGAGCCGCGAAGCCGCAACAGGTCCCGACGGATCCTTGGATGAACGCGGCGGTAGCCGTGCCACGGATCAGCTTCGCTCTGTTTCTGCGGGCGAGAGTGCGATGCTTGGAGCGGGGTGGATGGAAGAGCAGGGCGGAGGGAAGAGCGGGGTGGTAGCTAGGCGGCCAGCAGCGAAGGGGTGCTTGGGGCTGGGCAGGGTGTCACTTTTGGGGTGGCCTTGGTGGCTCTGCTGTGCTTCCCGACACCACTAGGTGCCTCTCGGCCTTTGCACAGCGGCTCTGCCACGGGTGCTGCCGGGAGAGGTGTGCAGGGGATGGCGGGCGCAGAAAATACCCGCTGCGGCTTCTGGCTGCTCAAACGAGCAGCGGTGCTGTGTTGTAAGAGGACGGTTCTGCTTTTTTTTTTTGCGTTGTTTTTTTTTTTTTCTGATCCGGCTTCGCCGTAGCTTTCCTTTTTCTAGAGCCGGGGTTGGCAGGGTTTGACCGTAAGGGCATATGGTGGGGGAAACGTGGAACTGTTTAAGGCAGCGCTGTCAGCAGGAGTATCGAGTGTATAAAGAGCCTGTACTTAGCCGTGTACCGTGGATACACAAGCCAATTTTACGTGGTGTAAAATCCACCGTCCTTCTGGGGGTCCTTGTGTGGCTGGCTGAGCTCGGGAGCAACACGGAGCAGCTGACTTTTTCATTGCTGTGATAGTGCTGTGGCTGCCAGAGTAATTTATATGCTTAGAGTGATTTTTATATTTGCTCAGTTTGTTCCTGGCTCAGCCGGATTAGGTTTGGGGCTGACAAGAATATAATCATGATAAAGTTTGGGGGGTGGGGTAGTATCTTCCCGTTCTCAACCATTGTGAAAATACAGGATGAGATTGTGGGACGGCAGCGCGGTGCTGGTGACGGGCGATGTGTGTCGCCCGCGCCGGCTCCGCACGCTTTGCTGCCGGAGGAGATGGGGGGCAGGAAAATCCCTGTACAGGACAAGATCCTGGGCAGTAGCTCTGCATATGGGCAGAGAGCACAGAAATGGTCGTTTCTGGTAAATGATCTCCTCAGCCTGACGTTTTGTGCCCTTCTGAGACCCCGATGCTACCAGCGTGCAAATTTGGAATTTGGGCTCACGGAGCCCTTACCTGCGAGCTGCTGAATGAAGAGGACCAAACTGCTTTTCCCATTTGTCCCCAGCATGAAAATGACTGGCTCTGTGACAAAAACATTTTTAAGAATCTTGTTCTTTCTTTTTTTTTTTTTTCCCGCCCACGATTTGTCCCAGGTACAGCATGTACTGACCAGTCCCTCATGTTGAAACTCCGTGAGGTGGCACAGAGTTTAGTGTGTTCAGATATTTCACCGTCCACTTTTTTGTTCCGTGCTCCAACGCTCCATTTTACCAGGCCAGCCAGCTTTTGACAGACATCCAGTTTTATTAGTGCTTTTAGCAGAAACCAAAATCCCACCTCCTTTGGCTTGCGAACAACCTACCGATTGAAGCCTGGGAGCAGAATATATTTGTGTGTGTGTGTCTGCAGGGCCCTGTGTGAGTCCAGCTCAGGAAAAAAAAGAAAAATGGAGATTTGAAAATGTGTCTGGGACTTCTCAGGGGACAAAAAAATAATATTTAAAAAAAAATAAAAATTGAAAAGCCTTTTGCTTCCACTTGCTGCCTTAACTTCGGGTTACGGGGTTTCCTTGGTTCCAGCTTGGGAGAGGCAGGATGCAGATAAGCACGTAAGGGGATCAGTAGGACCTGATTCAGAAAGCCCTTAAAAATGAAACGTTAAGGTACCTCCTGGCTTCTGTGGAATATGTCTGTAATTGCCGTTTTCCTAAATGCAAGGCTGACTCGGGCGTGGGTTGTCCGGCAGTGGAGAGCGTGGGAGCGCCGCGGTGCCCCGGTGTCGGGCAGTCCGTCTTCTGAGACCTCAGTTCCCTCTTTGTGCGAAGGACGAGCCTATTGGGTCCCTCTAATACAAATAAAAAAGCTTGGGTTGTTGGGCTTTGTTCTTTTTTTTTTTTTTAAATAGTTAATGTTACTTGTTTTCCCTTTGCCAAACGTTAACTTTCTTTAAATTTGAGACTCAAAGTGTAAGAGAGAAAAGGCGAGACTTTTCAAACTTCACTATTCAACTTCAGGCATTTTACAGAAGACCATTTTTTTTCCCCCACAAAGTATTACTCCTTCTAAAACTCACACCGATTTATAATCTCTTTATTTGAGCACTCCAAATTGCTAGTCACTTCTAAATAGAGATATTAGTCTCAGGCTTTGTACTTGTATTTATTGCCTTTGATGAAAGAGAGGGTGTCAAGAGAGGAAAATGAGTGGAGGCAGAGGAGAGAAATAGGAGAAATTAAGGGAAGGAGGTGGAAAAGGGAACAAAGAAATCGATTACATCATTTTGCTCGCATATCTTTCCTAAGGATGATTATGTTTCTCTGGAAAACATCCCCTTCATTCGATGTGTTAATATTTAACTAGTTGCTGATCATTGAGTGCTTATTGTTGTTGCTAATTTGGACAGGGAAGCGATGGTAAATGTTGTTTCTGATGGGGTGCTGGTGACAATCTTGCTGCTGGGAACGTAAGTAGGTTAACAGGGCGGGTATTTTTAAGTCGCACTGCCTGGCAGCATCTAATCTTCCTTGCACCCAAACTTCAGGGAAACTTCTCGATGCCTTTTCGTAGGGGGGTGCAAAGGCCACGGGAGCGTTGTCCGTAAGTCCCGACAAGAGTCCGTGAAACAGCAAATCTGCAGTAAAGGGTTTAGCCTTTTTGCCCTAACGTAACATTTGTTAGTGTGAGGTGCTGAAAACTCATTTTCATCATTTGGGCATGTGATATAAAGCCTCAGGATCTGAAATATTACAGTAACCATGGCTACCAGTGACTTATCTGAGGGAGTTTGACTTTTGTTTTGATTTTAAGTGTCTTAATTGTAGTTTAAAAATCAGAATCTGAATGTGTTTTTTACTTAGGCACGAAACTAAACGCATTAAATGATTTGCATTATTAAAATATCTATAATGCTGCCTTTCAAAGGTTCTTAAAGAAGGTCCTTAATATTCATACCCTATGTTCTAAATAAAGTTACTCTTCAGCTTTATGGTAGTTCTGCTGCTCTCACCATAAATTTCTTGCAGGCTTGAGTGCTCAGAAGGTGCCTCGCTGGCTGTTTTGCAATCCCAAGTCCTTTGTTTATCCACAGAAAAGCTGTGGCACTACGGACTTGATGCATGCGAACACACACACACACACACGCACAGACGCTGCTGCTTTTCCTCCCTCCTCTTTTGTACCCCAGCCATGCCCCGCGGGGTCCTACCTTTAGAGCTTGTGTTTACTGTAGAGGCTGGCTGTTGGAAGTTTGCCCTGCTTAGAAATCTTGCCAACCCCCTTGAGTTTCTCCTGTATGAAAAATTACCAAGCACCACCTGCCCAGAGAGTGGGAAAATGTGGGTGGATATTAGCAAGGATGCTGAGCTGGGATGGAGAGCGAGCCTCGCTAGCACCGAGCTATCCCCCCTTCCAAGGAGGACCGTGTTATAAAAGAAGAGTAGGAAGACGACAGGCAGTTGTGTAGCAAAAGATTTTTCCTTCTTTAATTCAATCACTGAAATGTTATAATCTGGCCTGGTATAATTCTCTCCATTTGTACTTGTGCGGTAGTTGCAAACACGCTGAAATACGAACTCATGCTTGGTAAGCCTTTAATTCCAGCTTTGATGTTTTTAATCATCAGTACAGATTTGGTAAAAATGATTCATTAGCTTGAAACGCATCTTGGATTACACGTGATGTTGTGGAGAATTGAGGAGGCAGACACAGGGGACGCTTGTTCTCTGGGACGTTCTTTGTGCCTCATCTGAACTGATTCTTGAAGTATGGCCCTTAAATATCTCTCAGCTCGTCAGCTTTAGAGGCCTCTTGGGCGTCCAGCCCTGTGTTCGGATGCCTCCTCGCTGCATCTGTTTCTGGTCAAAAAATCAAGCAGTTCTTGCTCAGAAACATGTCAGCTAAGGATGTGGTCAGCATGCTTGGGGCAAGGATGAGCACATGGCCAAGCTCCTGCAAATAGGTACGGCAGCAGCAGGAGAATTTCTGGGCTTGTTTGCCTTCCCTGCCTGCTGTCTGCCTGGAACCACTCCCTTAACCCTTGCTTTAACATCTTCACGAGCCTGCAATGTGTGTACGGTTTTGGGTTGATTTTCCTCAAGCTACGGTCACATACGCCATGCTGAACTCTATCCTGCAGCGACTGGCAAGGATTGAAATCAATCTGGCTTCAGAGCAGCAGCTTGGAGACAAATCCTCAATCCCATTACTTGTTCCCTGGCAGTCGCTTTTTGAAAATTGGGTACCAGTGATGTTATCGGAGTCTTTGAGGGTGCTGCCCACGGTGGATCGCCCTTCTGAATGACCGTCTCTGCTGAATTCCAGCTGCGCCCACCATTGGTGCGATGGATGCAGTTACATGAATATAAAGATGCCTTTCACTGCTACAGCTATTTCCATATGGAAAGTGGGATTTCTGTTCCGGTAAAGTCACCTTTATACCAATATGTTCATGTTAGAGGCCCTGATCATGTAAACGTTTTCAGATCCCCTTGCAGATCGCTGTGAAGCCCGTGGGACGTGCAGTGGAAGTGCTGCTTGCTGTGAATGTGATTTCCATGTTTTACTTTTTTTCAAAGGATAAATTGGACTGGGTGCAGCCAGGCACTCTTGAACCCACTCTGAGCTAGCGCGCTCAGCCCCTGCCAAAGGACGCTCCGGACGCAGAACCTCCGCGAAGCTCTGCGGCAGGGGAAGAACTTCAGTCAATGCTGTCCTTTGAGGACAAAGACGAAGAACCGGGGAAAATTCCAGCCCTGCCAGCATCAGAAAGGGAAGGGGGAAGGAGCAGAATAAACACTTTCTCACTATTGTGTGATGAAAGGCTTTTATCTTGAAGGCATGTTCTGAACTGCTGAGGAGTGGATGCAACTCTTCCGAAGTTTGTCTGCAAGGCTGTTTCTTCTGTAACAAATTGTTAAGCAACAAGTACACGGCATACTCAGATCTCAAATAAGATAGGGACGGCCTCACAAAGGCGCTTTCAGATGTTCAAGGCTTCCTTTTGTGCCTTTTTTTTCCCCCGAGTGTCTGACATCCAACTGCTGCCTCTCTTCTTCCTCTGTTCCTGATGCAGCGCAAGGAGTGGAAAGCAAGGCCGTGCGGCACAACGCGTGCGGTGCTACGGCGTGCCCCGTGTACGGCAGCCTGGTTTGAGCCAAACCTGCCTTTCTCGCAAATCCCTTTTTACTAACCCTGGTGCAAACAGCGTTTATTGCTGTTTTCTCACCTCTCCTCCTCCCACTTTGTTTTTTGTAGAGTCTTTTACTTGATTTCTCATGCTTTGTGTGGATTTTATTTTGCTTCCCGCTTATGTATTTCTTCTAAAGGTGTGGGTTTTTTTCCCCAGACTGAAGAAAGCTGGATATTATCAATGTTGCTTCTTTTACTGTTTGGTTTTGTTTTGTCCTTTTTTTTTTTTCCCTGCAGGATTGTGTAATCATTGGATCCTTTTATTCTATACCTGTAAATAGACAAAGGAACTAGGACAGGGAGTTTTTCAGGGGTAGCTGTTCACAATTATCTATTGAAATGAATCGCACATGCAAACACGTTTATTCCGGCACAGAAATATTTACCCGCCCAGATTTAGTCCTCCATCTACTCTAAACTTACATTCTGGTTATTAATAGTGCCTGTAAAAGTTAATTGAGAAAAAGGACAAGAAGAGGAATGTTTGTTCAGGTAAAGCTTGTTGTTTGAAGAGGCACCCGCACTGGGAAGGTTGTGGATATAGTGAAAGCAATCCTGTATGGGTAAGCCCTTAGGCTGGGAAAAGGAATACTTAAAATTGGTCTGAAAAAAAGGCTGAAGAAAATTCCCACGAGAAGAATCCTGCAGGAGATCAAGTCTAACGAAGTTACGGTAAACTCAGGAGTTGCCATCTCCCAGATGAGCCGCCAAAGCTGTCTGTGCGTATTTTACCTGTCCAGCGAGAAGAAAAATGAGTTTGCTTGGTGAACGATCCTGTGCTCAGAGGCAGGATCGTTTCCTTGCTTATGCTCGATGTTTCCTCCTTTAGACTCCAGCGAATCAAAGCCATTGTTCCAGAGAGGAGAGTAAAATGAGTTTGACGTGATGAATATTCATGCACTCGCTCCCTCCAATCTCTTTCCTCTTTCGCCATGGGAAGAGCTGGAGTGGATAGATGTTTCTTGGCTCGCAGAGTAATGGATAAAGGTCTTGTCAGCAACTGACTTTTTGCTAATCCTTTTTATTATAGGGAGGATGTTGTAGCTGGACTCCAGTCTCTGAACTAAGACTTTTTAGTATGCTTTGACTTTGAGGTAGGAATTTCAGATCTGTGCTACAAGAAGCACAGCTGACCGGTATCAGTCATCCCAGTAGGAGCTCGTATGAATTTTGAGGTGCGTTCCCAAGCCTGAGGAATTCTGAAACAGAGAGCAAAGATTTGATATCTGCATCCTGCAGCATCCCAAAGAGCTGTAGAACTACTCGCACAAAGCGGCTGCCCTCTCAGTGCTCTGATGACCATCACAGATTTCCCCCAACTCGCCTATTCTGTAAAGCTTGCAGGAAATTGCAGTCCGATAAGTTAGGCAAGTAGCAAGTCCTGTCCATTGTTCCTTATTGTTTGAGGATTGTTTACATCCCCTTTTTGGTTGTCCCATCTCCCTGACTCTTCTCTGACCTTGCCTACTTGTTTTGTCCATTGTGTGTGGCTTTTGTTGTTGTTTAGGTAGCGAACTCTTAGGTACAGTTGTTAGCAAACGATAGGATCATACACTGGGACCTAGTCTCTACTATTTTTTTTGGCTTTGTTGGTATATTCTACCTAAATAATAATAATACCCTTTAAGTGCAGTACTCAGTGCACTCTCCCAGCGTGGACTTGGGGAGCAAGTGATGCAGCTGGTTCGGTATGATCTGCTTGGGATTTTTTTTATGTCACGCTTTCATTAAATATTTCTTAAAATGCAGAGACCAAATAGCAGGATGCTTCTGAAAATATAAAACCTATCCTGAATACTTGGTCCTTGTGCATGTTTTCTTCCCAGGAGGACTCGGATCTTGATCCTAGAAAGTAGTTCAGAGTCGGATTAAATTTGCAAATGAATTTAGGATTCCATGCTTCTGTTGGCGTGAGTGGAACCCATTTGGTGGGCAGGGCATGGTGGCCGCTATCGCCTTGCTCAGGAAATCTGCAGCATAACTGTAGTTATTTCCAGAGGAGCACAGAGCATCTAATAGTCGTTTCCACTTGTGCAGAGATACTGCTGATGTTCACCTCCAAACACAGCGTTCTCACTGACAAGTGCATCTGAGGCCAAGTGAATCTAAGAACGATGCTCTCCGCGCTGGGGAACATGTGCGAGAGGCATTGGGAAAACCAAGGAAATATTTACGCTGGGAGGGGACTGTTTACAGTGCGGTTCAAACAGTTGACGTTATTTAGAGCAGCCAGTGCTATGTAATATTTTGCTTTTGCTCTTCTCATGAGGGTCAGGCATAAGGAAAGGATCAAATAGGGCTAGCAGGGCCGTCCTTGGACGGTACAGAGCATCTAACAGCTGCAGTCAGGATAGGTGGTGAGAAGAATAAGCAACTGTGATTCAGCCTTGTGGTTGAAGTCAAGGTCAGGGTGGACTCTGGGGTAGTTGTAGTGTGGGGACACCAACGTTCGTTGGAGATTTTGGCCCCACTAGCTGATGTTTGGATGGCGTCTGAAGTCCACGTGTGCTGCAGCGTGACGGGTTGTTGGTAATGCGAAAGTATAATTTAAAAATTTGGAAGTCTCTTTTGTATTGGGAGAAGGGAATACAACCGAGGTACTGATGTCATGATGTTCTGTGTGGCTATTGAGCTGGGAATTTGCGTTCAAACTGCTTCATGTTACAGTATCTTCCCCAGCATGCTTTGTAGGTATACCACATATTGTTTTAATTTAAAACCAGCCTGTCTCTCTTGTTCTGTTTTTAGCATGGCTGACAAGAACAGCACCCTGAAATGCACGTTCTCTGCTCCTGGCCACAGCACCACTCTGCTGCAGGGACTGGCCTCGCTCCGAGCTCAGGCTCAGCTGCTTGATGTCATCCTCACTATAAATAATGAAGTGTTTCAGGTTCATAAAGTTGTCTTGGCTGCCTGCAGTGACTATTTCAGGTGAGAATCCGATAGGGAAGCAGGCATTTTTACCTTTCCCATTGGTTTTCTGTTTCCCCATCCTTCCCCACCCCAACCTCCCCACCACGCCCCAAAATGACGCCCACCCACAACCCTTTGGAGGTGTGGTTTGCCCCACGGATGGCGGTGGG
Source organism: Pelecanus crispus (assembly GCF_030463565.1). Taxonomy (NCBI): domain Eukaryota; kingdom Metazoa; phylum Chordata; class Aves; order Pelecaniformes; family Pelecanidae; genus Pelecanus; species Pelecanus crispus. The sequence continues at coordinate 5,376,757 of NC_134662.1, read as the reverse complement.
ATTACCTGCAGGCATGTAGAGGCTCGGAGTCAGTCCCTCTGCATGCAGATGAGGTTTGTTCGACTACAGCCGCTGGGCCAAGACGCGAGTTCAAGCCCAGGTCTTGAACCCACCTCGGCAGCATCGGTAGGTGCTCTGCCTGCTGAAGGAAACAGGCTTTTGCCCTGGAGCTACTTGAGCTGATTTCCAAGTGGCAGCGAGGGCTCTGAAATGAGTCATCCCATTGAACGATTGTGCCCATTGTAAATACGCTCGTGTTATCTTTAAATACCACTGATCTGTCTGTAGTGCTTACTGTTGCAGGCTAAAGAGTATGAAGCGTTTTGTGTGTGCATTCCCCAGATACCCGGGGAGATAGGGGAGAATTGTCCTGTCTTGTGTGGGTAGAAAACTGAAGCGTGGAGATGAGTTTTCTCAGCCAAATTAATGCAGAGTGAGCCAACTGCAGAGCAGGAGATTCAGTCTTACACGAAAAACTGTATTCATCCATCTTGCCTCTGTCAAACTCTTTTGTAGTGGTTCTCTGACTTGGAATGACTTCTCTTTTGAGGTAGGGATCTTTTCTGGCAGCACCAGTAGCAGCGTCAAGTGAGGGGCATGCTGGAGGCAACGGGAATAGGGAAGGTTCAAAAGAACAGAGAACTTGACCTGGGTGTTGTCCTAGACCGCAGGTCGTAGCAAGTGAGGGTGGAGGAGGTGTTCAGCAGGGTTTGCAGTCCCTTGACGCGTAGGTTCCTTCCTGGTCTGAGCAGACTGGTTTGCTGAGCAGGTAACCAAGAGCAAGGGACTTGAGTGTCCTTTGGCATCTCTCTTGTATCCCTTCGCCCATTTCTTCAGCTGCTCTGCTGATGTCTCTCTTATGTACACACATATTTTCTAGGCTCTTCCCTTCTCTCTCCCTTTGGTAACATAAACCTTCCAAGCTTATCGCTCTCCCTAACAGGCATGCAATTAATGGTGGAGCTGATCTCCCACCAAATGCTAAAAGCACTATTTGTATTCATAAATGCTGTGTGCAGTGCCACTGCTAGTGTGTTTTCACTGTCGAAATATAACTGCTGAGTAGGTTTCTTGTTATAACTTCTGTGGTGCTAAGGAGGGTTGTCTTGGGGAACAATGGCAGAATAATCTAGCTTTTGAAAATACTCTGGTTTTATGCAGAAGCGGGGAGGGAAAAGAGTGAAATTGAGGCATTTATGTAATCAGCACTTTAGAACCATAACACTTTCTAAAGGAATTGCATTCTATTTGATGATTTGTCTTCATCATGGCAACAATAACGCTTTTCTGTCCTTATGCACGTTCAGCTCTGTGTAGCTAATGCACGAGTACGCATATGTCTGCATATCCTCTGGGGCAAGGGATCAGGGCAGCATGCTGTTCTGTGACATGGGATATGCAAGGGGATTTTAGCACAATGTTCTCATCTGCTTTATGGACAAATAATTGCGAACAGTATTCCTGATCACTCGGTTACAGAAAGCTGATTTCATATGCAGATATTTCCTTATTTAGGTCATTTAGGATTTCTTGGGTTTATGCTGGACGGCAGCAGGTTTGCTAGCCTGGTTTGGACAGGAAACTTGAAACTCCTGTCTTTTGACAGCATTCCCAAGATATTCCTGTATTCCTGTGCTGATGTAGAAGAGGAGGGTCTGTTCAGCATTTTTTTCTAACTTGCACCGTAAAGTCACTGCAGCTTCCTAAGGCAGCTCTAATGACACCGTGCCTTCACAATGAATTTACCTTTCCGATGGAAAAGAGTTAGGTTATCGATGGTGGAAAAAACAGCCCAAGATGTGCAGGCAGCTGGCAGCAGTTTCAAAGGTCTTTTGTGTGACATCTGTAGCCTGGCTGTGATGTGTGTACAGCGGCAGTGAATGGTGAAACCCCATGTCACGGTTCTTCCAGCAGCCTGTTTTGACTTCGGCTTCCCCAGAATTGCTCTGCTACTGCTTGTTGAATGCTACACAGAGCGCAAACCTTTGCCCCCGAGCTACCCATATATAACAAAACCTGCTGAAATTTAATGTAAACGTATAAAAAACCAAATGTGCAGTTATGTCCCCGTCACACCCACAGGCCCCGTAGCTGGGAAATGCAGCACCGCTCTAGAAGAGCAGTTTACGAGATGTCTGCGCGCAGTCCTTGGTGTGGTATGTGCTTCCTGTGGAATTTAGGAGCCTCCCAAGGAGGTGATCTAGGGCCTAATCTCTGCGTGGCCTGGTCAACTGATGTGCTTGCAGCTGTGCTGTAACAAAATCCTTTTTTTTTTTTCTTTTTTTTTTTTTTTAATTGCCTGTTAGCCCCCTGCCGTCGTACTGCAACATGACAGACGTTTTCTGAAGTGGCTGCAACTCCTATTTTCTTAAGGCGTTGGGAATGAACCTTGGAGGGGAGGTTCTGTTGTGATTACCAAAGCTGTTCATAAGATGTGTTGCATCTGCAATATTTAAGCCATTTCGTAGCTAGCTGACGATATAATGGGCTAACTGAAATCTTTGCCTAAAGGCAGTGCTGCAGGCAAGCTCAGGATTGCTGACCTCCTAAACACAGGTGTCTTCCGAAGTGTACTCCTTGCGCTCACAGATTCTGCATAGTTAAACTCTGCAGGGCATGGTTACCAATCTCTGCCGGTGCAGATCCCGTTGTAGCCTTCGGTTGTTGAATGTTGTGGATTCATTGGTGCCCGGCGTACTACACGCCCTGCTCTGGTAGCTCTACCTGCTTCTTGAAGCTTTGTCCTCTGGTCCACTCTTACTTATGCTGCCAGTAGGATTGAAAAACTTAACTTCCTGATAGCTGAATATTACTTCTTAACGCACTGTTTATGCAAGCTTTATGTAAGTAATGGCATACTCTGATTTCGCCTGGCTTTTAGAGATTTAGCCTTGATTTATTCTCCCCCTTCCCCATCCTCCCTAAGGGAATCAGTGTGTTTAAAAAAAATAAAATAAAATTCTGAAGTGATACATCATTTCACAGGTATTTAAAGGGGGGAAAATTTTTGTTTGTGTTCTTGACCTCCAGGGCCATGTTCACAGGCGGGATGAGAGAAGCCAGCCAAGATGTGATCGAACTGAAAGGTGTATCTGCAAAAGGACTGAAACACATAATAGACTTTGCGTACAGTGCTGAAGTGACTCTTGATCTTGACTGCATTCAGGATGTGCTGGGAGCTGCTGTCTTCCTCCAGATGGTGCCTGTCGTGGAGCTCTGCGAAGAATTTCTGAAGTCTGCCATGAGCGTAGAAACGTGTCTCAATATCGGGCAGATGGCCACCACCTTTAGCCTCGCATCCTTGAAGGAATCGGTAGATGCATTCACTTTCAGGCATTTCCTCCAGATCTCTGAGGAAGAGGATTTCCTCCACCTGCCGCTGGAGCGCCTTGTTTTCTTCTTGCAGAGCAATAAGCTGAAAAGCTGCAGCGAAATAGACCTCTTCCGTGCTGCCGTCCGCTGGCTGCAGTATGACCCAACCCGCCGTGCCAATGCCAGCCAGGTCCTCTGCCACATCCGCTTCCCGCTGATGAAGTCCTCGGAGCTGGTGGACAGCGTCCAGACCTTGGACATCATGGTGGAAGATGTCTTGTGCCGGCAGTATTTGCTGGAAGCGTTCAATTACCAGATCCTGCCCTTCCGTCAGCACGAGATGCAGTCCCCTCGGACCACCATCCGCTCGGATGTCCTGTCCCTCATCACCTTCGGTGGCACTCCCTACACAGATAACGACCGCACTGTGAGCTGCAAAGTCTACTACCTGCCGGACGCCAGCGTGCGCCAGTTTAAGGAGCTGACGGAAATGGAGGTGGGCAGCAGCCATTCTTGCGTGGCCGTGCTCGACAACTTTGTCTACATCGTAGGAGGGCAGCACCTGCAGTACCGGAGTGGCGAGGGAGCGGTGGATATCTGCTACCGTTACGATCCGCACCTGAACCAGTGGCTGCGCATCCAGGCCATGCAGGAGAGCAGGATCCAGTTCCAGCTCAACGTCCTCCACGGTATGGTGTATGCCACCGGTGGGAGGAACCGCTCAGGGAGCTTGGCCTCCGTAGAGAAGTACTGCCCCAAAAATAACGAGTGGTCGTACGTGTGCTCCCTGAAACGCAGGACGTGGGGGCATGCTGGAGCCACGGTAGGAGACAAACTGTACATATCAGGTGGGTATGGCATTTCAGTGGAAGACAAAAAAGCCCTGCACTGTTACGACCCCGCCGTGGACCAGTGGGAGTTTAAAACCCCAATGAACGAACCCAGAGTTCTGCATGCCATGGTCAGTGCCAATAACAGGATTTACGCTCTGGGAGGCCGCATGGACCATGTTGACCGTTGTTTCGATGTTTTGGCTGTGGAGTATTACGTGCCTGAAACAGACCAATGGACAACGGTGAGCCCTATGCGTGCAGGTCAGTCGGAAGCTGGCTGTTGTTTACTAGAAAAAAAGATTTATATCGTAGGAGGGTACAATTGGCACCTGAACAATGTTACAAGCATTGTGCAGGTGTATAACACGGAAACTGATGAATGGGAAAGGGACCTACATTTTCCAGAATCTTTTGCTGGGATAGCGTGCGCTCCCGTTATACTACCGCAGGTAACGACCCAGAGATAACTGCGTGCGACTGCGTCGGCCTGTGGGATCGCCTCGTGTTGCATGTTATCGGGATGCTGTGTTGTTCCTTTGTTGTTTGCAAACGGTATTGTGCATTTTGTGGGTGAGGGAAGGAGAAAAATAGCTTGCGTTCCCTCCTCCATAAAGTCCCTCCTCCTCTTATGTAGTGTTCTGGCAAGCATGTTTCAGCAGAAGCACTTGTCAGCTAGTTAGACTTAACAGATGTTACAGCTGGAAAAAGCTTTTCTCTTTTTTTCTTTTTTTTGATGGGGGGGTGCATTTTGCCAACTTTTCATATTTTTAACAATGTTACACATTGCAAACATTGACAGCTCAGGAGTAACTAAGTACTGTGGTATGTTTAAAAGAGTTCAGGTGCCATTTTTATGAATAGCTCCGAAAACCATTGTATGTCGCTTTGTTGTTTTTTAGCAAACAAAAAAAACCAAAACCTGTATAACATACTGACCTCCAGAAGCAATAAAGGGACAGTGGGAGCTAGAAGAGCTCAGGTGCTTGGATTATGAAAGCATATTCTTGCTTTTCAAAGGTGACTGGTTTTTTTTTTTTTCCCCTCCTAAGAGGGGGATACTTGGCCCTGCACACCTCTGGTCTCCGTTGGTTCTTCATTGCTTGGGTTACACTGCAATTCCAGATCCCTCCCTCACCCCTCCAGATAGCAGCATGATACTCTAGTCCAGAAATTCTCCCTTAAGTGGGGCACCCAGAGTTTGCAACACTAAAGCCATGTTGATAGCTTGATGACATATAAACGGGCACGATTTTTTTTATAACTGCCAAAAATTTGTTTGGCTTTACTGGCAATAAGAGCTCTGCAGCTGTTCGTCTGGGCTGACCCACTAGAGCAGAGAGCACCCGGAGTTTCTGGTTTAGGACCCCGCTGCCTTTGCCGTTCCGATCGCTCCACCAAGACACGTTCATCCAGACTCTTTCCGTGCAGTAAAGGAGGTGGGTGCTACTTGTTCATAAGCTTGAAGGTTTTCTCCCTTGACTTGTAAATAAGATACTTGGCATCGTAGTATGATGGAAGTCTAAGTGGAATGTTTTTTTTTTGTTGTTGTTGTTGTTGTTGCCAGTGGGTATTTTAAATCAAGAGATTAATTTTAAGATGACTCTGTCATTTTTGTAAAATCTGCATTTACTGCACAGAATACTGTTACTTCCTGAACTTTCCTTTCCTCCAAGCCATTTTTTCTAATTAGTTTGACTGATTAATGAATCGAAAGTTTCTCCTTTTATCAGGTATTCTGTTTCAAGGGCTTTGTTTTGTATCTGTGTAAGTTTGATTTTGATGTATGCAGCCCTCTTTTTAGAGAAACCGTTGCATTCTGCTGTTAAATAAATACCGTGCTGTAACCTTTAGAGACAATATATAATGTCTGTTTTGCTAATGAATCATTGATCAGGTCTGTGTAAAGCATGAACTCCATACCTCAGATTCACTTAAAGATATTTTTCTCTAATAATGAAATCAAAGCACCTTTGGATATGATACGGTGAGGAACATGCTCCTCAGTTAAGCTCTGCATTCTAAATTTTAGATAAAATGACGCATAGTTTCATCTGTTCCTATCTATTTGCTGGTTTGCCAATAATAAATTAATGAAAAGTACTTCTTGTTGTATAGTATGCTAAAGTCAGTGGGCAAGCTCTGCTTTCTAGCTCTTAGGCAGTTAATTTACTCCATTCTCTGTTCATTTGGTCTGGCATGGAAGCTAGAAACACTGCAGAACAGTCTTGGCAGATAACGAGCAAATTTTGAAAGGATGAAATGTAACTCGATACAAGCTTCAAAGTTACAAAATAATGGATTTTCTTTTTTTAACGCTTCCATATGTTTATGAAAAGGGTACTTTCGTAGGTTAGTAACAAATGGAAGGTTACTTGCCTTCCTATTTGCAGAATACGATTAATCCTCTTACGAGTGTGTCATTCCTTCATCATTGCCTTCCTAAAATACTTAAGTATTCTTCCCTGTTTTATTTAAATTTTCCTACCAAAAGCATTTCTACAGCAGCAATTGATGGTCTGGGTGTTCTCTAATAACAGAGTTTTTCTGAACGTGCAGCCTTAGTGCTCATAAGCCGCACCATCAGATGACTGGAGAAGCCACGCGATGACCGTAGTTGGCATCTCTTCCCAAGGAAACCATGCTTTATTTTTCACTTCAAGCTTCTAAGGTACGTGCGTGTGGCGGGGGGTACAGCGTGTTTGGTCTCGCTTTTAAGGTCAGCCTTGCAAAAATAAACTTAACCTCTGTATTCATGCATATTGGAACGGTGGCTTTGCAGATAGGAGGATACACAAAGCCATTCTGTAACTGTGTTTAATAAACAGACCAACTGTGGCCTGCCACGCAGCAAACTGGCCTGCTACCCGCGTTCCCATTCCCTGGCACTGCGGAGCGGGTGCTGGGAAAGGTTTCCAGATTCTTTCACCGAGACTTGCGATAGAGCGCTGCTGTGCACCACCTCTCTTTGTTACTGGAATGTTCTTTTTATAGCAATATAAATAACTATTTTTCATAATGTTAGCTAGAAATATTCTAGCTGTTCTAAATTGAGCAGAGACTGGCTAAAATACTTGTGGAAGTGCGTATCATCCATATTGATAATAAAGTTTGTTTTACCCCTGTGAAGTATGTAGTTGTGGCTCTGGGCTGTTCTGTGCATAACCTGTCTGTTATTCTGACAATAAACGGGTTTGATTCTTTTGCTGTATCGCAACAACTTGACAGCTGGATGAGGGTCTTCACATAAATATCTAAGTGATCGTGCTCCCTGGCTGGGTCGGAGAAAACGCTTTACAGGATGCCCCGCATGAAAAGCAAGTGGACTGGGCTCCTCTCCTCTTCAAGAATGAGCAAAGCCAGATAAATGTTTGATTGCACTCGGAGTCATTTATTAGTCTCAGAGCAGCAATAAACATTATAGGGGTAAACCTGATTTGGTACATTTTAAAATACCCTTGAACAGATGGGGAACAGTAAAAGCGCAGCATCATTAGTTCTAGGTATTTGCAGAGTATGCATGTCCCATTAGGGACTCCTGTCATGGCCAGGATAATAGCTTCTGTCTTCTCTGATGTTTTATGGGCCTGAAATTGTACTTAAAACTATAAAGAAAGAAAGCACTAGAACTCTTGGCAGGGTGCAGAATAGCTCGAGATTGGGAATGTCTGCATCCTATTAATGGTGTCACTGACCCTTTTCCAGAGGGTCTGTCGGCTCGGCAATCCGACTGTCATTTCTCCCTATCCTAGAACCTTGCTAATTCGCGCGGACGCGTCCGAGCTTTCCTGCCGAGGTCTTGGAAGTGTAATAGGAGCGGAAAATTTCATTTCTTTGATTTACAGTGAATGAAGGCACTCCCACTAGCTCTTAGTACCCTGGTGCTGATTTAAAACGATGCTGTGCAACAGAACTGCTCGGGACCTCTTGTAAGCCACATCAAACCTAGTCAGACGTTTCCACTTCCATGTCTGTGATAAGGTCTTTAGTTGCTGAAACTCTGCAAACTTTAGGGACATTTATCATGCTAGGATTATTGAAGCCAGACTACTGTCAGAATAAATAAAACATGTTTCCCAGTGCAACTCTAATTATGATTTTTAGCCAGTTGTGTAATGTGCAGAACTTTATTTACAATAAATCTTCCAGTTGCTTGCATAAATGAATGAGGTTTCATCACTTGTGACTTAAGGACCAGGAAAAGTTAATGTGGCTGAATAAATTTACAGTCTAGCCTGGGTGCATTGGCATGTCAGGCGAGTGAGGGAGCAGAGCTGGCTAGCGTTGCCTTCCTAGGAGGGCTCAGCTATCCTGAATTTCACCTGGGAGTGTATATATATCATATAGACATCTCTCCCTTCAAGTTATTTTTTACAGAGACAGCTTAGATTCTACTCTGCATTTTAATGGTGAGTAGGCACAGTATCATCCCACAGACTCCAGAACTTTTGTTTCTCATTCCAAACTAATAACTGAGTTTCAGTGACACAAGTTTGGCACTTTTCAGTTTAATATTTCAACTTCAGGGAGTTTCACAGAGAAGTTTTAAAATTTATTTGTGGGGCGGGTACGATTTCAACTGCTCCAACATTGAACGTTCCATAAAATGAACGCGAAATGTGCTTTTTGCTTGGAAACAGCTGCTGGTTTAGCTGCACAACCTGAAATTAGCCTCAGATCGTAAGACAAAGGGTAAAGGCTTAGTAGAGAGCGATGGTGGGGGCCTGCAGGAGGGCAGCACTGGAGCAGTGCGTGCCGTTTGCAATGGCAAGTAGAAAAGCTGTTAGAGCAAAAGATTTCAGGAGGTTTTATAAGCTGTGGAGAGCAAATCAAAGGTTCTTGGCTCGGTCCCCGAGGCTTTGCAGTTGCTATTTCACACCCAGGCCCCTGTCACGTAATTAGCTAGAACTAGTTTATATGGCTTCTTAAAAAATGAAAATCTTTCTTGCCTGTTTATGCAGGCTACCAGCCAGTCTGCTTCTGGCTACACTGCTTTATATCTGGAGCAATTCCTTTGAAGTCACTGGAGTTGCACTACATTAACACTGGAGGACCTAGAGCAGAATTTATCCTTTTAGCTGAGTTTAGTGTTTTTGATGTGTATCTTCTGGTCACAATGTTTGAAAATGTACTAAAAAGTATTCTACATATGGTTATCTGATGTTTGTAATTAGGCTGCTAATCTGTGTCTCCCTACAAAGTTTGCAATTATTTGCTTTAAGTGCGTCCCTTTTTTTTTCCTCACCGTGGCCTGGGGTCTTGTTTAAACATGTGATCCTCCTAACAGATGCAGATTTACTCTTTGGCACTATCAATACTTGCGTTCAGTATTAGTGCCTTAAGGATACTGGTTTACAACTGGATTTAGAAGGAATGTATGAATTTCACTGAAGTTTGGAAGGGAGAAATTTGCCTTGCGGTGCAGTTAGCGTGTCTGGACCTTAATTTTGCGTGCTTCGAGGTTCTCATGTGATGAAAGCTTCCTTAAGCCAAAAGCGTGTACTTGCTCTTTCTTAGGAAGAAAATCAGAGTGTATACCACGGAAGGGGGGTCAGGTTGAGTCCTTGGATGAGTAGAGGCGCAAGCCATGTGCGTTCGCTCACGAGTCGTGCAGGCTAGGGCAGCTGTCCCATGCGACTTGCAACAGCCTTCCTCCGCTTTCTGCGGGGCTGCACCGTGCTTGAGGCTTTTCCTCGCGGTGTCTGAGTCTTTCTGAGAGCCTGGTGTGTTCTGTTGGACCGCAGCTGTTGCAGTTACGCTGGGGGTAAGAGGAGGAAGGAAGAGGGACTCGAGCCTTCCCGATTTTCTTGGTAGTGTTAACCTAGAAATGTGTCCACCCATTGTACCGTGAACAACCATCAAAGCAAACCTTGATCCCAGGCCAGATGTTCAGCAGGTTTTCAGCCGAAGGCTTATAGCTTGCAGTGGAGAACCTCCCATTTTCACAGTGAAAAACAAGTTGTTACATTCCTTCTGAGGCTTTTTCAGGACAGCAATTAGAGTTCGAGTGAATGATTCGCTGCTGCTATCCAAGAGACCCGAAAGGAACTTCTTAGAAGTGCACTTTTCTGGAGACGCGGATCCTTCATCTGCAAAGCCCAGAGGCTTGCAAGTAGTGCAAGGCACCCCGTTCTGTGAGGCACGTAAGATGGTATTTCAGTCCAGTGTAGAGTTTGCTGTTAAGTGTACGAGTACGAGTAGGTATTTTGTTGAAATAGGGTATAACCACGTGTTTCAAGTTGCCGTGTACTGATGTGCTCTGCTGAATTGCAGCCTTAAAATGGCTACAGCCAGCGACCAGATCTGCACTACAGGCTTTGCAAAAGAAATCTGCCAGTGTCCCTGAAAAAGAAAATTAATTTCTCCCCCATTGAATTGTTCCATTTGGCAGGTTTATCAATGCAGTTTGTTTTGCTTCGGTAGCAGGAAGAGGGAGGGAGAAAGGAGGCACTTTTACTTTGCAGCTAAAAAACAGTTTGCAAGCACGGCTGCATCGTAGAAGAAATGCTTTTCTGTTAGGGCACGCCGCTGTTCCTGTCCCGGTAAAGCAGTCCTCTTAGAGACGTAACCTGTGCTGCATTTGCACACCTTGTTCATTTGGTGTGCAAATGAAATTGGTGTGTGTAGGGCAACGAGAACAGCTCGGTCCCCAAAGCCACAAAAGCCGGACTGCTATGGTGGTTGCTTAGTCTCCTGCTGAGAAATCGACTTTCTGTAATGCTCCTACTTTACTGAGAGTGAAATGATTGAAACTCAGGAGGTGTCCAAATTTGGCTGGCACGTTTGTCTAAGTGTTCATCAGGTTTTCATGCAAAAATTACCTGTACCTGCAAAAAACCACACTGAATTCTCCTTCACGCTTAGATTTTTTTTTTTTTTAATACCTTCAGCACGAAAATCGAGCCTTTAACTTGTAGGAAAACATCTGTCCCAAGGCACGGAAATAGCAGAGGTTGGTTTTGCACTGGGACGTGAACCAGAGGAGTAGGCAGGTCGTTGACTCTGTGGAGCCTGCTAGCCACAGTTGAAGCTAATCGTTCGCAGTATTATATTTCTGTTGCTTTGTATTTCTGCTCGCGCGTAGCAGGAGAGAGCAGGACGAGGCCTGATCCTTGTGCGGTTTCACACCAGGGATTGTTGCCTACCCTGTAGCTGTTTTATTATACACTCAGGAAACGTCTGCAAAAAAACTTTGGATTTTAAGTCTGTTACTTGTGACCCTTTTAGCACACGTCTCTGAAACCGAACCATGAAATTTAAAAAGAAAATATTTTCTGCTACTTTGTATATAGCATATCACCAAATTCTCTGAACTTCGATTTGACAGAAGGCTATGGAAGGAAGCATCTTGCTCTCTGACATGGTTCTCTGTCTGATCTACAATTTGATTTGCAATGGTGTAATCTCTTAGTGGTGAAAAAGTATTTCCCGGTTTCCTGTTTGTTTCAATAAAGTGCACGATTCTTACTGGTGCCTCACTTTTTAGTGCTGACTGTGAATATACCCGCATAGAATTACTTTGCCTACCATCCAGGCGTTATCTTTGGAAAGACATAAAGTGGCTGCCGCTTTACCGGCTCACCACATCACCTTCGCATCATGGGAATACTTCTTGCTTCAGCGTGGCATGAAGCCAAGCCTTGATTCTGGGAAAAATAACCGTAACAGAATCCTCTGTGTGGTTGCCAAAGTATTTCAGAGCACCAGAAGATATGACTTGTAGAAATGAGAATAATATCTTTCAGCGGTCAGCGTTTGCTTGCTTTCTGTAATTTTACAGTTTACAGGGAGTGGTAAAGAAACTAAACTGGGAGGATGACAAGGGAGTATCGGTATAGAGAGCAGAACCGAGCGTTCTGTGTCACTGCGAGCTGGTGTGCTTGGACTGCTCCTCAGATTTGATGAGCAGTGTAGATTCACGTGCTTTTATCTGCCCTCTGGAAACAAGGCTATCTGAAACTAAAGAACGGGTCACAAATTCCAAGTGAAACAAGAGAATGGTTTCCTACTGAAAGCACAGTTTGGAGCTCGGTTCAAAACAGCATTGGAACTAGGGACTCTGTGGACTTCACAGGATATTCTTGTCTGAGGATAATGGGAACGTCAACAGGAACATTAAGTAGGAAGTGTGAGAGATCAAAATCTTTGTGTCTGTAGGCAAAAAAATGTCAGCTTATTTGTCGATCAAGGCACAATCTCCTGCTGTCTGCTGTTGTGTAAGTTGTTCAACCTCACACCTTCCTCCGAAGCCTCTAAGGGAGAATACGGAAGTAGCTGGATCTCGTCTGCCAGAGCAATTCCAAAGGACCTGGAGGATAACAAACAAGCGATAAGTAAACACAACCTCCTCCCTGCAACCCGCTTGCTCTCAGCTGCATCTGCGCTAAGAAGCTGCAGGTTGCTCAGTGAGGAGTTGTTTGCAGCAAAAGCAGATGTGAACGCAACAGCCCGGTCCTCCAATGACTCTTTGTTCGCTTCAGAGCAAAGCTCTGTTACAAGAAACTTTTTCATAACACGTCTGGAAGGCTGGGGGAGATAGAGCTGCTGTCTCGGGGGATCCCATCGCAGCTTTTAGTGAGATCAAGTTGTTCTCACATGGCCCCATATGTGCTCAAGGTGAAGATGGCAGGAGACATAAATAATGCTTACGGTATGAGCTCATCATTTTGTCAAATGCATGGCATATCTCCTTCGGTGGAGGAAGAAGGAAACCTGGCACCCATCTAAAATGTCTCCTTGCCAATGCCTTAATGCAGTCAAGATTTACATTGTCTGCTAGGTCATGCACTTAGCAGCCATTCAGATCCACCCACATCCCAAAACGTGGAGCTGTGAGTGGGTGAGAAATTCCAGAAGCAACCGGGCAAACACAAATGTTGTATTGAAGAGAAGTTTGTTACGCAAACTGTTTTAAAAGCCGAGAATTGAAGAACAGAAGCAGGGTCCAGGGTGTACGCTGGAATTCGATCTGATAAAGCTGCACAGGCGAAACAATAAGAAAAGGGACTTGTCTTAAGGGAGGAAGTTGTAACCCCCCCACCTCCCTGGCCATCTGCATTCCTTCCCTGCGGAACCGCGAGCAGGAGCAGCCGTCGGAGGGGAGATTTCACTCTCTTCAATCTCGGGAGATCCAAGAAGGGAAAATTTATCAAGTTTCATCTTAGCCACTTAATCTTTTGGTGCTATAGAAGAGGCAGAGTGGCAGCCGAGTCTCTAGATGTTTGATATTACCACGTACGGTATTCAATCCAGGACAACTTAACAAATTATTTATCATCGTCTCGCTTCTTGAGCAAAAACAATGTGGCTAATAGGCATCCTAGTGCTAAATCTTTATGATTTATGTGCTTTTAGCATGACAGGCCAATTTTGCAGGTCATACACTGTTCATGTACGCAGCTAGAGGGTATTTAACTGAACATGCGTGCCGGTTGTTTATTCCTGGTGAAAAATGCAGGAAGTGGTTAGACTAACATCTGTCAGGAATGACAGAGGAATGGCTGATCCTGCCAGGGCCTGGATGATCTTTTAAGTCCCAGCTCTGTTTTCTGCGATGGTATCTCATACCATGTTATAAACTTTAAGTGCAAGTCGGCAACTAGAATTTAGGGTAGGACGTGACTTTGTGGCTAACACTAAGCCTGACAGTTGCTGAGCTGAGTTTCATCCATCCATCTCTAACAGCCTTGCAGCGGTGGATAATTGTAATCTCTTATTTTTACGTGGGCAGGAAATGCTTATAAATGAGTGGTAAACTGACTGAACCAAGGCCACAAAGGTGGTCAGTAGTGGAAGTGAGAGCGGAGTCTAATTTCTTTGATCCGATAGTTCAACCGTGGCAGGACTCGGTTACTGGAGTAAGCACTGCTCAGGGGCAGAGCGACGCACCAAAAAAGGAGAGTGTCCACTTTATCTCTGTCGCTTTGTAAAAAGGAAAGTGTAAAGGGCAGCGCGTGGGTGTTGGGAAACAGTACTGTCGGGATTTATTACTGCCTGATGCGTGTGTCCTGCATATCACAGTGCTTTGGACCCATCTGATGTTAACACAGCTGGAATCAATGGCTTAGCAGCCTAAGCTTGTGTTTCGAAACGGCTGTACTCCCTGGAACTGCGCGCTCACAGCCCAGCGGGGTCATCCCTGCCCGTCACCCCGTCCCCGTGACAGATACACCGCGTCCCACGCGCATCGCCGGCTGCGTCGGCCAAGGTCCCGACTCCTCGGGAAGGGGGAACAAGTCTCTGGCGGTGTTGACGTAGCGTTGGGGTTCACCAGGAAGAAATCTGCATATGCAGAACACCGCAGGAGAGGGAGAAGGGTGGAGCTGGATGCGCTCGCAGGAGTTTGGCAGCGCAGACGCGCTTGCGTGGGAAGACCGCGCCGTTTTGTTCTGTGTAGTTCAGAACAGAGCTGCGGTAGCATCTTCTGCTTCGCTGTACAATGCACCTAAGTGGAGCAGGGAAACGGGAGACTTTCCCAGTTCCTAACCCTTTGCCAGAAATGCCTTTATTTGGTATCTCGGTACTAGATTTCCGCTGTTCAGGTACCGCCTGTCTTGTAGCTTCGTGTATCTCATCTTGCAGGAAGAGCCAGCCATCGCAGAGTAGCAACTGTTGCTTATCTTAAAGGACTTGCTAATGATTTCCTAGCTTGTGTCCCTCTCCCTGCTGCACACGCTGCTCCATCCGAGCCCTGGCAGGTGGCTGAGGGGAGCTGGGTATCTTTTACATCTCATGCCTCAGCGGGGCCCAGCCTGATCTGTGTGCGGTGCGGGGACAACTGGTTTGTTTGGGAAATTCTCCCGACTCCATTTTCTGAAGGGGATGGGGGGAAAAACACCCTCTGAAACAAGCCAACTAACCTCTCAGTAACTTTAAAGAAAAAAAAGTGAAATTGAGATTTTAAATGCACTGGTCAGAAAATACCTGGGTTTTTATAGAGATTTGGGATTTACCTCCCCTTTCAGGGTAAGGTCTTAGCCGTCTGAGTGCCCAGTGGGGACACACGAGCACCCCTCAAGTCCTTCTTCCCGCCTGGCATCGCCCCATTCCCGCGTGGCTCCGGGCCGGGCCCGCTCGCTGCGCCGCGGCGGACACCGGCGACCGCCCCGAAGGACCGCGCCGAGTTTGGGCGGGAAGCGCCCTCAGCCGCGAGGCGCGGGGCCTGCCCGGAGCCGCCTGGCGCGGGCCGGGGCAGCAGGGAGGCGGGGATGCCCGCAGGCTCCGGATGAGGCCGCTGCGGTCCCGACCGAGCCGCCCCGCCCCGGGAGAGGACGGCGAAGGCAGCGGGCGGCGGGGGGGGGGGGGGGGGGGAGGCTGGGCCGGGCCGGCCCCGCCGCCGCCGCCGCCGCCTCTGGGCCGGCCCCGCGCATGCGCGCCCCCGCCCCCCCACCCGGGGAAGCCCCCTCTGCTGCGCATGCGCGCCGCCCGCCCCCGCCCCCCGCGCGCGCCGCCGGCCGCCCCGCGCATGCGCCCCTCCGCCCCCTCACCGCCCCCTCCCGCCCCGCGCCGCCGCCGCGCAGGCGCCCTGCGGCTCCCCCCCCGCCCCCCCGCCCGGCCCGCCCGGCGCATGCGCCTCGCCCCCTCCGGCGCGGGGAGGGGGATGCGGACGGGGGAAGATGGCGGCCTCGAACAACCCGCGGAAATTCAGCGAGAAGATCGCGCTGCACAACCAGAAGCAGGCGGAGGAGACGGCGGCCTTCGAGGAGGTCATGAAGGACCTGAGCCTGACCCGCGCCCACCGGGTGAGCCGCTGCCGCCGCCGCCCGCGCCCCCGCCGCTGCCCGCCGCGCGCGCCCCCGGCGGAGGCGGGGGGGGGGGGAGGGGCGGCGCCCCCCGGGCCGGGGGCAGCGGCGGCGCGCGGCGGGCGGGGCGGCGGGCAGCGCCCCCTGGCGGGGGCGGGCGGCGCCCTCGGTGCGGGGCGGGGGGCCGCGCGCCGCCCCCACCGGCGCTCACACCCCCCCCCCCGCCCGCCGCCGCCGCCTTTCCCCGGCACCGGGCCCGCAGCGTCCACCGGAGAGCGGCACCTGCCGCCGGGCGGGGCCGGCCGGGGCGGCGGGGGCAGGTGCGCTCCGCGGGGCACCGGGGCAGGGCCTGGCCGGGGCGGGGGGGAGTCACCAGTGCCCCGGTCGGAGGGAAAGGGGGGGGTGGCCTTGCGCCGGGGCAGGGTCGGGGCCGTCCCCGTCCCCTCACGTCTGCGCGGGAGCGGGCCCGGCTGGGGGGTGGGGGGGGGGCTCCTCCGTGCCGGGGCTGGGGCGGGGGGATCCCCGCTCCCCTGGGACGGCTCTGAGGGGGGGTCCCGGTTCCTCACCCCGGACAGGCCCCGGTCTGAGGGGGGGGTCCCGGTTCCTCACCCCGGACAGGCCCCGGACTGAGGGGGGGGGTCCTGGTTCCTTCACTGGGGTCTGAGGGGAGGGGTCCCGGTTCCTCCTCACCCCGGGACAGGCCCCAGTCTGAGGGGGGGTCCCGGTTCCTCACCGCAGGACACGCTGCAGTCTTGGGGGGAGGTTGCCCCGGTTTCTCACCCTGGGACAGGCCCCGGTCTGAAGGGGAGGGGTCCCGGTTCCTTCACCCGGGTCTGAGGGGGAGTCCCGGTTCCTCACCCTGGGCCAGGTCCAGGTTGGGGCGGGGGGTCGCAGCCTTGCACCCGCCTGCCCAAGGAGCGTGTCCCCCGGGCCCCTGCGCAGCATCCCCGGCTCCTTCCGGAGCGGCGGCGCAAGGCCCGGTGCCCCGGTGTCCCTGGTGTCCCTGCTGCGGGGGCTGCAGGACCCGGCGGGAGTTGCCGGACTTGGTGTCACAAATGTTGTTCCTGTTACGCTCCAGTTGTCGTAGGTGCAAATCGCTGCGCTTCCAAATCCTCCTTGGCTTCTGATGTCTCTGCAAAGCCCATCAGCAGAGTAACGAATGCGCTTTCCAAACATCAGATGCCTTTCCTGGTTTAGGTGTAGGGATGTCAGAGCTTTCTGTATGGTTCTCACCTGCTTGTGTCAACATTTTTGTTTTTCTTTTAACTGTTTAAAGAAAATTTACGCTCTCGTTTGTGGCTAAACCTTTGCGGGAATGAGAACAAGAGAACATACGGTCGGATTTGCAGGCCGGTGTTTCCTTTTATTCCTCTGTGTCAGGATAGGGTAAACGTGTTTTGCATCGGTGCTGCTGGTGGTCAGATGTAAAAGCAAGGCGTGCTGCTTCTGTCAGCACCTGCTGGGGGAGGTGGGAGGCCGAAGCTTTGTTCATGCTAAACTATTTGTTGGTGTTTCACAGAGGATGCTGCCAGAGGTACTGTTATAGTTGAGAGCAGAGCGAGGACAATTTAGAGATGTTTGCAGTTGCTGGAGTCGTCTTGTTTCTTGCACCTCTGTCACGCCTGCGTAGCTCCGTACCCCGGGGTTTTGCCTTGCGGTGGTCAGACCTCGGCTGCCGCGCGAGAGCTGGGTTCTCGAGAGAGAGAGTTCTTGAAGTCTGCAATTACAGGTTGTCCTTCAATTAACTCTTCCGTTTGGCATTCACCTTCTGCAAGATAAGTCAGAATCCTAATTCAGTTTCTCCCAAATCTGAGTGTTCCTAACCCAGGTTTTGCAGATGGAAACCCATCTTATTTTCAAGAACCTGGTATTGAGAAAAGGACCCAAGATGAATAAGTTGTCTGAGGATTCTGGGTACTGAAGTGATGGAAACACTGACCACATAGCTGAGTAAAATGTCTCCTTTGTAGACTTTTTCTTCTAAATTCCATGATTTCATCTGTGTTTAAAATGCAGTATAAAAGCAAAAAGGGGTTAAGCACAACTTTGCTGTTTGCTCTCATTTTCATTTGGCAACCGACACTTTGCTGTCAGTTTGAAAACGCGTTACTCAGTTTGTGGAAGCAGCCCAAAATTTCTGTTGCCTTTTCATTATTAGTAATTGTCTTTTTTGCAATGTTTACCATCTTGTCTGTTTTATTGTTAGTTACTGGTCCTAGCAGAGGCAGAGAACTCCTATTCCACCATGTCTTGTGCATACCCATGCTGTTTCTGAGCTTGCTTTCTGACTTGGTAGTCTTCCACCTATTTATGCTGCTCAGGCCATCTGAGATTTTTAAGTTATGATACATCTTTCTTGCCCAGCACAAAACAGAGCATGATATTAACTCCTCCTTTCTCTATTGCACTCAGCATTCAGTTGGAAAAAAAATAATTCCTTTGAAAAATAAATCGCCTTGGTTTCAAAAGTGTTCCCCCGTTCTCAGGAGTGACAAAGTCCTGTCTTTCAGCTGGCAAATTCAAGAATGCATTTTAGCTTTTCTGGGACACCTTGTGAAGAGTCGTGGAGGTGGGTGGCCGATAGAAGCACTGAAGCTGCTTAATTGTCTTGTGAGTGGGACCTTGGTGTTTATAATCCAGAGATTTCTGCGAGTCCCATAATAACAAAGTGGGTGAGAAGAGGGGGAGGTTTTTTTTTCCCCCCCTGTGTGACATTGACTCCTGTATTTTGCTTGTGGTTCTGCTCCTTTCCTTTTTTCTTTTTTATGCGAAGCATGAAATTCTAGAACCGCACTGATTTCTGTGTTTTAAGGACAGGTTGTTTACCAGGGCCTACTCTCAGTTTCTGTTGTAACACAGCCCAGCGATGCTTGCTGCGTTGCAGGTATTTACTCAAAAAGGCTGTTGCTGCCCTTTAAAATTGTAATTAACAAAACATTAACATGCAGGATAGTGCTGAACTCTTCAATGTATGGCTCTTCAAACACTAGAGAATGTAAGATTTTAAAGAAAATTCGGGCATAGCTTGTGAACTGCATTTTAAAGGTGGTTCTTTTTCAGTTGGAGGTGTCCTCGGGTTTCCAGGATTGGTTTTTTAATATATATTGTTAAAGTCACTTAGTTTTGAGGGATTTCAGCCGGAGCTGTGTTTGAGCTCCTTCTTATGGACCTTGCAGTCTTACCTTAAAAAAGAGACACACCCCCCCCCCCCCCCATACCTCTAACTCCAAAAAACCTGCCAGCCCTGGTTTCACGCAGCCCCACCTGCCTGGAGAGCTGTGCTGGTGGTTGATGTTACTGGAGCAAAAACAGGGCAGAAAAAACAGGTTAATGGTGATGTTTGGAAACATTCTGCAAAATTCCAGCACTACTTGCGCAGTCTTTTCCTGCGTGCAAAGCCCCCCATGCAGGCAACTTGCAGAAAGTGTCTCGGTGAGCTACTACTCAAAATTTTGAGCACTTCTCAAAAAGAGGATCTTTAGTAATAACCTGTATTCCTCAGTGACACAAAACTTATTTTCTGCGTTCCCAAGTACAGAATTCAATGCTTTTGTCAATCCATATGATGGTGCCGTGACAGGGTTTGCTTGCGTGTTTTTAGCTGTTATCAAAAGTTGTGTGTGCCTGTGTTGCTTTTTTGAGTTCTTGGAAAAAAAAGTTGTTTATATTTTAAACCTGAATATTTTTAATAGGAAGATTCTGGTTTACTTTAATTTTTTCAAGTAGAATGTCTTGTAATGGCATAGCTATCCATAGGTGGCCATTTGACTGAAGTGAAATTAAAGAAAAATCAAGTAAAAACCCCATAGTTTGTGTTCATGCGCGTGTAAAACACAAACACAGGCACACGCCTCCCTGTAACAAAATTTGTACTTACGTATGAGACAGTCACTCATTTGCTTCTTCCTCCTGGCTGCAGAAGAGATTAAAATGTCTCTTTGTGCATTCACAGATCATCGTTCGATGTAGACAGT
Source organism: Pelecanus crispus (assembly GCF_030463565.1). NCBI lineage: Eukaryota > Metazoa > Chordata > Aves > Pelecaniformes > Pelecanidae > Pelecanus > Pelecanus crispus. Next base: position 5,356,900 of record NC_134662.1, on the reverse strand, counting down.
GTGCAAAACGGTATTTAAAAGCTTAGTTAAATCAGGAATGCTAATCTGTGGTTTTAAAAATGAGAAACACTAATGATGATGATACAGTGTCGCAATGTTTCCTAATGTCTTCATCATGTTTTTATTAAATAATTTGATAAAAAAGAAATTCCTGACTCCGTAGTAGTATTTTTGAATATCTGAAAGATATTAAAGAAATGCATCAAAATCAGGACTGAGCCCTCCAAGCACAGAGATTAATGCTTCCATCTGGAAGTAGTTTTGTTCAAGTTATTAGTATTGTGAGTTTCTCTCAAACCAGAAATGTTAATTTTTCAAGCTCTAGGCAGTGTTTTTCTTCGTTACTTTCCCAGCTACAGGGTTTGGACCCTGAATTTGCACATTTCCAGGCCAAGAAATAGGTCGCTTAGGCTTCGTCCGTGATCTTCCTCTAATTTCTCTGATGAAGCAGGACACAGAGCCGAGTCAGCTGGTTTCTGTGCCGCCAAAACACGCTCCCCACGTCGCAGCATCTGTACCACCGGCTGCGGGCATCGCCGTTCTTTTGACAAACACAGGCTGGGCGAGTAACTGCATCGAACACACTGAAATAATGGTGCAGTGGTGTTAATTCTTTGAAAGAATTATTGTAAATCAGAGAGTGAAAATGCAGAGGTGAGCTACCCGCAGGGGCACAAAGAATCTCTGTTCTTGTGCAACACTCGGCTTTCCTTAACTCGTCTGAGCTGTCCAAGGTAAACACGCGAGTCGGCTTCTGATATGCCATGCTGGAGAAGACGCATACTTCAGTTAGCAGCATAATGTTTCTTCTGGTAAACCCAGTTAGGTTTTTGTTGTGGTTTGGTTTTTTTTTTTTTTTAAGGAGATGATGACTTTTTTTTATTATTATTCCATCATTACCATGCGTTACAACTGCTTGCTTGAGCTCTCAAAGTCTTTTTCTGTGCAGTGGCCAAGTCCATCTGTTTTAATGATGTAGCAAAGCTATGAAGGATCTGTTATTATATGAAATTATAATTGTATGACCACTGTATTTCAGTGTATTAATTGTAGCTCACAGGATGAACATGTGGAACTCGGCTCAGTGTGCTGCGTTTCAAAGTTTTCTTTAGCTTCAGCGGTGGAGAGCATTTGCAGTAATTTGCATTTAGAGAAGCTACTCATTTAGTGAGAGAATACGTTCTTGAGGTTATGTACAGTCAGCTCTTCCATCTCTTTGAGGGTGATTTGGGGTTTTCCCTCGAAGTGAATTACTGAGCTGCAAAGCCGTTCTTGCAGAGGTGAGCCCTGCCTGTAGTTGAGATCCTGGAAAGTTTTAGGTCTAGATAACTGATTTTCTTGGTCTTGTATTTACAAACTGAAGTATGTAGTTTTGATGACTTTGAGTTCTAGTTGCGAGTGCAGAAGCTACAAACCTCCTGTAGAAGTTACAGATGTGGCAAAAACATCAGTCAACAGGAGGAGTTGATGCTGTGTTAATCTGAATTATCTGCTGGCATCAGTAGAAGGGCAGAGGTAAACGAACGTTCTCTGTGTAAGTAAAGCATTAGACCACAAAACAGTACAACAAGAATCATTCCTTAAAGTAGCTTCCAAGAACATGTTGTGCTGAAAAATTATTTTAGTAGCGATGTGTCCTAGATGCAAACTTTGTTCAGTACCTGTTAGATGAAACGGAAAAGAGCTGTTCTTTACACAAAAAAAAGGAGGGGAGGAAACGCCTAAGCCCTGGAAAGCCCGTAATGTGTTTGTGTAAGGACATGGTGCTGACCATTTTTAACTGTAGTTCGGTTTCTCAATCAGATGACTTCTTATTTTATTTTTTTTATCATGTAAACTGCATTTTTATTTTTCTAACTGTCTTGGATTACCTGTGCTAATTTGGAAAAGACTTTTATTTTAATCTGCCGTTCGTCAAACCACCACTTCTAGCACTAACCATTTGTTTTCAGTTTTATAATCAATTTATCGATGTCATTGACTTTAGTTATGAAGCATTTACCGTACCTTATCGAGATCAAGACCCTGATTCTTCGCTGAGGCAGCAGCATCGTCTACGTTTAAGCTCGTGTAAGCTTTCGCTCCTGCGGCTGCCCAGTGCCGTGTTAGCACTAGCTCCGGCATGGCCGTGCGGTGGCTTGCATCAGGGGTTGACCGTGTTATATCAAACCGAAGGGTTTGGGATTTCTTTGAAGTGAACTTCAGCCCTGGCCGTTTCCTGCTCTGACTAGACGTGTAAGTTGTTCTGTAAGAATTCATCGAGTATTTCTAGACACTTTCATTGTAGTGGTAATAAAATGCTAATTTGGCAAAAAGTAGACATCTTCTCCAAAACGATCAATAGGGATTTAAACAAAATGTCTTAAAGGCTAAATATTTGTCTTTGGTTTCTATTATCTATCTCTAATTGCAAAGGAGCGTTTTCTTGGGCTGCATTATAGCGGTTTTGTCAGGCTCCCCGACAGCATCGATCAGTCTCTAGAATGGTGTGTTCCACACCAGCATCGATATTTTTGTACCTAATGTAGGATCTGAAACTCAAGTATACTTCAGGGCACTTTTCAGCAAATGTAATACTGTATCTTAAAAAAAATAAAATAAGCTTTTCTTTTTTCAAATAACATTTCTGGTTGTGATGGCTGGATTTTTACCCCGGTGTTTCCATAGATGTGCTGGAGTAGCTGTTGCTGTGTAGTTGAGGGTATGTGGTAGCTGACAGGGCTGGAGTAAGTGGGTGAAAAGCAGCAAACTGTCAGAATCTGGTAGAGTTTTTGTGAGCATAAGCTTGCAGTAGTGTTAATTTTGTGGCAGCAACCGGTTGTGACCTCAGTGCTGCTTCCCTTTTCTTCTTTTGGTCTAAACTGCTTGCATTTGGATAAACAAATGTGGTCCCAGAGGCTTTGGCGTAAACTTGAGGTGGTAGCTAAACTTGTGAGTCTTTATTAACTCATTAGCTAAGATCGGCGTATGCGATAGTGCGTAGGAGTTAAAATTGAAAAAGTTGCTTTGATTTGTTTTAAATGGTTTGCATAGCTTGTTTAGCGCTGTGTAAGTGATATCCAGGAATAAGATTTCTGTCAAGATCTCCACTGGTACTTGTCGAGCCAAACAAGCGTTGCAAAAGTGCATATTTGTCAACCAGGGATGTTTTTGTATGATCTCATTGGTACTTTATAAATTATAAAGTTGTAATGGAGTGTTGATAATAGTCTTGTTTTGCGAATTACTTCTTGGGAAATGAAAATTCTTCCCCTTGTACCAGAACAATCCTTTGCAATAAATCAACAACAGCACACACCCACAAAAAGTGCGTCTTAAATAATGAAGTAGAGGAGAATGAAGTGATGCGTTCTGGCTTTAGGCTTCAGTAATAATTCTGCAGCACTTCATGATCCTTGTCTAAAAGTCTGTATTTTACAGGCAGATTTTCTCAATGGGCATTTTACTTTCTTGTCTGCCTGGTCTATCACTTTACTTGACGACTGGGAAAATATCCTCCGATATCCCTGCTGGGCTACTCGCTCGTGTTTTTTAGTATGGTTACTTAATCACTGCGTAGTAGTAAGATGCGTTAATGTAAGACTGTAGCTCTGTTAGATGAATTTTCAATTAATTTTGATACCCAGCTATTACTATTTATGTTAGTATTATTTTCCTTGGACGGCTGAGGTCTCAAAGGGAGGGAATTTGAGTTGATTTTCTGAAATATATGTATTTTCAGGCAGATGGTGATAGTTCTCGGCTCAGAAAGCATATCGGTTATTTGTGACCTGCCTTTCTGTACGTTGGTGCCTCGTCGGACCTCTTGTAGAAGCAGCGTCTTGTAGCGATGTGAAGCGGTGCAGAAGATCTTTTCTAGCTCTGGAGTCCTTAAGTGGTGTTTTGACATCCGTAAACTGGATTAAGGGAAAAAAACCCAACCTCGGTAGCAAAAGGGAAGACAGTGATTGTTTAATATACTGACTTTTCACCTTTTTCTTTCCTTGCAAAGTCTTATGTAGATTGTATTCATGGCATCCATTCAGCAGCCACCAGTCACTGGAGTGGTGTTACTGGGTTTCTCCTTGTCCTGTCTGCGCATGCAATGGACAAGGATTGTCCTTGTTGCAGTCTTTTATTCACAATTCCACAAGACCCTGTTCCCCCTCGCCACCTCTGTGGCATTTCTCCGCTAGCGAGAGAAGAGCAAAAATAATATCTTTATTGCGCAAGTTTCCACCAGCCTACTCAGATTCAAATGTCTTATTGACCTTCTCATTGTAATTAGATTTTTCCCTTGTGCGGTGAAATGATTACATTGTACGAGCCTTTTGCATTCGAAGAATTTTGACTGTAATGGCAGATATTTTTAATACCTAGAGAATTTGTCTGATGCCTCATCTTAAGAGCTACGAACAAGTTCTTGAGCTGTAATAGGAGGGCTTAAGGTTGAGCTGCAGCAGGAGGAAGTGTTGGAGGGAAGAACATGCTGTGAAGGCCACGGTGGTGCTGGGGGCTGGTGAGTTGTTACCTTGGTATCATGGCCTGAAGGTCATCGTGAAATGCGTGTGAACCAACGCGAACCTTGGCGGCAGCTAAATCACGCGTTTGTTCTGTGCCAGTAGGTTTTTGACTGAACCAGCTGTGCTCGTGGCTACTACTGGTGCAGAGTTAGGCGCTCTCCTGATCGCTCATAAACTCCGAAGAGTGCAAACATGCCCTGCTTGTCTCCTAATTTACGAAACTTGTAGGGTTACATAACTGAATTTTCATTCTTTAGCTAAAAATAAAAAATGGAACATAAAAGCTATTTTTATCTTGCTTAATGAGGGCATCTCTGCTTTTATTTCATCTTTTCTGAGACATTTCAATAGGAGGAATGGGGATGGCTTAGGAATGGTTTTTTTTTAGCCTGGACACTCATTCTCTGTTGTTCTCTGACGTGTTGCCCATCAACCAGCAAACAGACACATTGGCCTGCTCAGAATGAGGATTTTCTTTAAAAGTACATTGTTAGCTAATGATCATTAAAGTAAATAGATTTTGAGAGCGTTGCGCTAGATTTAAATATATCAGGGAGGCTAAGAATTCTTTTTGCTATCAAATAATCAATGAGCTTCGAGTATGAGTCCTCTCTGATGTATTACATTGAATTATCAGCAACATACACGCCTTTCTCTTTTTGAAACCCTTTTGGAAAAGAAGGGTGGCATTTGCAGAACTGCCACGGGATCCGGTTTGTTTTTAAAAGCAGTGCAAATCAGGTTTGGTTCATATTGTAGCTTAGCTTGGCTCTCTGCCCGGTGATAGAGCAGAACTCTGAAGAATAGTCACTATTTTAAGTCTCTAGTTGTGCTGTATCCTGTTTTTACTTGCTACTCAGTTGTGACTGTTAAGTTTTAAACAGTAAACCTTTGTTCACCAGAAATAGCAAAGTGTTTTTAAACACAAAGTGACTGTGTATTAAATTTTACTACTTATTATTTATTAGTAGTACTTTGTTTACTCAAATTCTGCAAGGTGTGTTCTTACCAATGCTTTGCCCTCAAACCCCAAACCATCATATTAGTTCATATTCGTTCATTTTTTTGGAGAAAGTTAAATGCAGCTAATGTGTAAAGAAGTGCCACTGTTCAAAGTTCTGCTCGTGTAAAACAGAAATAAGTAATAATAATTTTTAAAAAATTGCAGCATTAAATGCTATTACCTTCTTCCCTGTGCCCTCCCACTTTCTCCGCAAAAGTTAAACGTTCTGGATTGTTCTCTTTGGGTTCACAAGAAAAAGGACTTTTCATCTGGAGTGTAACGCAGATTTGGGGTGGTTTATAAATAGTAAGCGTACGTTAGGGGGTGAGATCTTCTCACTTTCACATGAATTCTAGAAGACACCTGGGGGTAGAGGTCCGAGTATGCGTGTAATTTTTACAGCCCCGTTTCCTCACAGTTTTATGGCTGAGGCAATCTGGGGAGTTGGTTGCAGCTCCTGAAGGAGAATCTAATGGTGCCTTGGAATTTGTAGATGACTCATAACAGGACAAAACAATCCAGTTAAGTGATTTGAGGTCTTAAATAACCTCTTCAACAGGAAGGTGAAGAAAACATCATGAACTCATGAGTAATAATTGGCTCTCTTGGAGTGCTAAAAGTGCAGTGATCGCGAGTTGGCAGGGATTCAGATGATTCCTGTTTAAGCTTTGCTGATCAATATATATCTCAGCTCTTATGAATGAAATTTACTTGACTGGACTATAATGCTTTTAGCAAAGCAGTATTAACAGTTACCAGTTGGGAGAAGTTTATTTTAAGTTGGTTTACGGTAGTGACACTTTGCACCTCGGCTGCGTGGGCCAGGGCTACGTTTAATCTTTTTGGGTTTGCTTTTTCTCCTGCTCTCTGCTCTTCACTACATGAATCAGCCAGGTGACCGAGATGGTTTTTTGATGAGGAAGAACCTACGATAACGGCTGCACCTCCTGAAATGGAGAGAAGGAGGTCTTTGCCTTTGCAGGTCTTTGCTTTGTGGACATGCTAGCTGCAAAAACTAAATGGTTTTACATAGTCCCGAAAAGAAACCGATGGGAGTACCTTCCTCAAGTGGCTAGCATTGTCCTAGGCGCTAGCGATAAGAGCTTACTGCATCATCTCCTTTCTCCTTTTCAAAGCACAGAATCATTCAGGACTGCCTTAATTTTGTAGAGGCTTTACGCAGCTGCAAGGGACCCACGCAGGTGTTCCAGTAGATGCACACCCTTTGAGACCTTACAGTTTTACTGGTAAGCAACTGGAATTGCAGCGTGTATGTAATACTGTCGGGTAACCTTTAAGCTTAATCGGGTTTATAAAATCTTAAGTTAGCTGTCTTGCTGTTCCCTTTTCCTCTGACTAGCAGATTTCATTACTCTATCGATGAAAAGCCCTTCTTCTGATTCCCAGTTTATTTTTTCATGGCGTCTGGGGAGCATTCCTCTTTCCTTTCAAGCTCTGGCTCCGTGAGATAGAGGGGGAGGATTCTGCTTCCCCTTCCCTCCCCGCAGACCCTCGGACTGGGTTCATGTGACCTGGGACACACACAGGCTGGAGCAGAATCCCTTTGGTTCTGGCCCTCGAATACGTCCCCTCCCGTTTTGCTGTTCATTTCTGAAGTCTTTGAGAAAATGTGAGTATTTTAGTGCATTGGGAACCCCCTCAATCCTTGAACAGTATGTTTGGTAGGGTACCATAGCTGTTCACTGGTAAAAATCAAGTGCAGTGCTGGCCTTGTGTTTGCAGCTCTGCTATGAGCAAAGAGTTGGTTGTCAAGTGTTTCGGTGTGGCAGAAACAAAGCTGTTGCTCTTTTGTGGCTGCTAAATTCCAATATATTACAACAGATTCCTTCCCTAAAAGAAAAAAAGCAGAAAAAAATGCCTTTTTTTTTTTTCTTTTCTTGAATTTTTATTCTTAATGACTGTGTTTGGCTGGCCTGCAGAGTTTTTCTGTTTGTGTCCTGACATGTCCATGTGATGATGGATCCAACACTTGAAAGTGACTTAAATGACACTTACGGTGATGGAAGAGTAAACAATGATGTAGCAGTTCTAAAAGCATGGGTTCAAGTCCAGTTCATATCATATGTCTGGATTTTTTCGTGGTAATTTTCACTTAGTTTGTAGTAGACATTTGGCTTCCTGTTTTGGCTTGGTAGTACTTTTCTCTGCAATATCTATTGCGCTAGGATGCTAATAGCATTTGAAGGCCAAATATGATTGGCAGAGGCAACAAGGGAAACTTTTGCTCGGCTTGTCCACACTTGTCTGTTTCTAGCCAGTGTTAAAATCTTCACTTTTATGAAAATAAAAACATACTAAAATAAAAATGAAAATTGCAAAACATTTTGTTACAAAGCTGATGATGGAATATTTTAAATCCCAAGTGACCCAGACAGAGCAGCTGCTATCACTGCGGATTATACCTTTCCTCTAAACTTCAGGCTTCATTTCCTTTACCAGTCTTCCTGGGAGGAACAGCTGTGCATTTGGATCCGCTGCTGCTGTTGGATCGGTACTTGAAATTGCAGGAAATAAGTTACTTTAGAAATTTGGCTTGATGCTGTTTCTTCCTGATTGTGACAGCCCAAATGAGAGAGAAATGCAAGGGATTCTCTTGTCTTTTTCTTTGATAAATTAGTCCGTGTAGTCTGTCTCCATTAGCCAGGAAGAGTTGTGAAGAAGCTAGCTACGCTTTTCCTATTCTAGCATTACTCTGTGTGCCGTGTTCGCTTTTTGTTGTTGCCATGAACGGTTGATTATTCAGAAATAGAAGAACAGCGTCCCTTGCTTTGCAGCACACACATTTAAATGTGTTCTGATTTTTAAAGGAACGCAGTTTTCAGACTTCCCTTTTTATATTTCAGCATGCATTAGCTTTAAGGGGCTGATAGCAGACTGCATAATTCTGTGTAATTCTAGATATTTTTAATCTAGCTCTGTGGTCAAGCCATTTTCTAGAGAATTGGTGTCTTTGATAAAAGAACCCGAGCTGTAGTTTCCCGATACTGCACCTTTTTCTTTTGTATTAGGCAGAGTAGCATTAGGTGCTCTGAAGGAGAATTTAAGAGAAGTGGGTTTACATCATAACGTTTATTTCCCCTGACCATCAGGACGTGCTTTGGATTTAAAACAAACATCTGTCATGTACACACTTCTGCGGGTGCATGCTCAGATGAAAGGGAAAGTATTGATGTTACTAGATTTCATCATCTAATTTTTAATTACTTGGAAAATGAAAGTAAAGGGCTAAAACTGCAAATAGACATCCATCTCTTAGCCACCTATTCAGCTATTAGATAACACGTGTAGGTGGATTTTAATCTGTAACATCTAAATAATGGAAGTCTTCTTTTATTCTTTGCAATAAATTGTCAAAAACTTGATAGCACTATAAAAACGGTCAGTATTAACTTATCGGTTGTACTCAAACTACAAAAGCATTATATAGATTAAAAAGTCAAGCATTCCAAAAGTCTTTCCAATCTTCATTCTTCTCCTTCTGCGTGAGCAGTATGATAGTCTTTAATTAATTTATCATATATTCCCCACTCCCGTAGTGAGACTGAGAGACCCCTGCCTCTTTCAGCACAAAAGGAGATAATGGTGGCTTACTGGGAGGCTGTTGAATATCTTGATTTATCCCCATTGTTCAGAGGGTAGCTCTGGGCCATAGAGCGCACCACTCACGCTTTGGTTTGCTGATAGGATAATTAAACCCCCAGGGAAGTGCTCTGTGCCTTACTCTGTTAAGGAGTCTGAGTAGTTCAAAACCAACTTAATCTTTACGATGTTCTTCTGGTGTGATCATTCTCATTTTATAGGAGGATAACTAAGATGCAAGCAGTAAAATAGAAGAAATTGATGCTTTGAACGTCCGATTTGATACACTTGGTACTCGGGGGGGGAAACCCAACAGCAGGTCTTTGGTTTTTAAAATGCTTTATACGCTTGCAGCACAGGTCCAGTGGACTCCAGGAGACGTAGTACTTTAGACCCCAGCTGGTAATTTTGACACACTCCTGATACTTTGTGTTGAGTAACCTGAAAATTAGCAATTGCCCCTGAAAAAGGCTTTAATTGCTCACGTAGCGTCCTGCGGAGCTTTGGTGGTGCAGACAGAAATGCCGGGCTGCTGTAGCGCGAGGCCCGTTCTCTCGTCGTTCATTTGACTCATTCTTTTCATTCTTCCCAGCTTGCGTGAGAGCGAAGATGAGGTTTGCTCAGACACCAGCTTCGGCAGGCAGCCCTCAAGCTTGGTGTGAAATCGGAGCGTACAGCTGCGTTAGCCTGGTAGCTGAACGTCGGAAGAACTTGTCCCTTTGTCGGCTGCCGCTGCTCTCTCCTGTTTCCCTCCTGCTATCAGAAATTCACCTGGCTGTGGGGTGAGCAAGTTAAGAGAAACCAAGCTAACCCACGCGGTTTTTCTGCTGGGTCAGCTTCTTTAACCGGGTTTCTTTCGGGTCGTAAGAGCTTGGGCGCAGAGCGGCGAGGTTATACAGCTTTCCTGGGACAGAAGAGGCAGCCAGAGCACTGGGGCTGTGCTCCCCACGGTGCAATCTGCCCCGTTGTGTTATAAAACTACACCCTCCGTTGCTCGTGAAACTTTTCTGCTCATAACCTTCTGTGTCTTCTCATTATTGATATTAATTTTAGGTTCTTGGCTTTAATGAGATTGTGTCTGAGTCTGTTGATGTAGGGAGGGACTGGCAGATGAATACCTGCTATAATTAATGAAATTGTGGCTAACATTTAAATGTTCTTTTCCTTGGCTTACCAGGATTCTCTTTTATTGATTTGTGAATCCCTCCTCATTTAATTAAATAAATTCTAGACAGCTTTCATGGAGGGTGGTTTTAGTAAATGAGCAGTTATTTTGATGTATATTAATTTTAGAAATTGGTTGGGTAGCGAGTGCAGAGTTTTTAAAATTCAAATTCTAATACGAACTTTAGAATATTAACAGAAGAGGGTTAGTGTGAGGGGAAGGGAGGAGCCAAACTCTTTTGGTGGTCAGAGCAGTTAGTTAATTGTTGGATAGTTTTTGGCAACTTGGACACAAACAGAAAGAACTTTTTAAATTTAATAGTTAGATGGGTAATTAGGTGATTTTTAGCTAGTGGCTATATTGCCACTAAGCCAGAATGCAATAACTGTGAATCATTAAATTGATGTTAACTTATCTTTCTTTTTAAGACTGTATTTGCGTTTCTTATCAACATGAGGATTGTGAATGGGAAGAAATCTCCCTTTGAAGCAAATACTTCCCCTGGGATTCCACTGAGTAACTGACTTGTCTCGAGGGTTTGTTTGACTTGGTGTTTAATTTCGTGCTGGAGAAAGAAGCCAGATTAGTAGTTTGGGAGACTCTGCCTTCTGCTTGCTCGCAGGAGAGGCAGAGCGTGCACGTTTGACCTGGAAAGTTTCTCTTTTGCTGCCCTGCCTGTAATTGGAAAAGTCCAGTTCTGCGGATAAAGGGGCACTTGGTCTCTACTGCCTATCTTTGGCTTTTCTGCAGGGAGGCCAAAAATAGTAGTATAAGTGCCTTTTCATTGAGGCAGAGCTTTCTACCAAGAGTTGGGCTGTGAGTTCATTCCTAGGGAGAGATCAAAAAATAGGAGTGACATATTATTGAGGATGCCAAATCAATGCCAGCCGGTTTAAAAACTCCAGGCGACTGTATTTTCTTGGTCCTGCCTCTGGTTGCTCTAGGAGAAAGCCTTCCTAAGACATTTCAGACGTATCCAACTGGGAAACTTGGAACTGACTTGAACAACAGGATTTGCCTATCATGCAGTCTCTAAAACTTCCAGTTAATCCTTTAAACAGAATTTCATTTCCAATTAAGCTTCAATAAGACATTTCTAATTGTAATCTGCACTCGTTTTGCTGCTTATTAGCATCAACGTGCTAAAGAGAAAGCTTTCTAAAGTGGAAAGCTAAAATTTGTAAGAAAGCTTGGTATGGAAACTGCAAACCAGCAAAAGAGCAGTTATCATGAAATCTTACTTCCTGTATTCATCAGATATCTTAGGGTTTTTTTTATCAAAAGGACACTCCACCCTTTTATTGCACTTATGGGAATCAAATTTTTATGTATTAAAAAGGGCATTTTAAAAGAAGCGGTTAGAGTGGATTTTGATTGACTTCATTCTAGCGTCAGATTTGCTGTCTGATTACAGTTGAGTTCTGTCCATAAGTTTGTAATTTGCCCAGATTTTTGGGGGAAGAATTTAGAGAAGCTGAAGTGTTGAATTTTAGTAAAATGCTTCCTTTGATTCCCATCTGCATATTTTGGACACTTAGAAAGTCTGTAGGAAAACTGGATATGCTTTGAGGGATGTGTTTCTCTCCTTCTTTTTTAATTATTGTTTAACTTGAATCTCTCCCTACAAACACAGCTGTACATCCAGCAAACTTTAACCCAATCCAAATGGAAAAATTGAGGTAGTTCATATAAACGGGTTCACGTAAAAGCTAGTGTCTGGAAGAGTGTTCCATTGTTAGCAAGTCAGTGATTGTGTTAAATCGAAAATTTTTGATTTCTTACCAGCGTTGTGTGTGTCTAGTGCCATTAACCAGAGTAAGATCGCGTCATGTTATTCAGCTGATGGCTGAGTTAAGAATGTAATTGCTTGCAAACTCCTGATTAGTACATGGAAAGGTAATGATTCCTTTCCTGTTTGCTGTAAAGATGCTGCTACTGCCTCGCAGATTGTTACTCTTGAAGCATTGCAGCAATTTATTGGTTTTAACATAACTTCAAATCTGGCAAACCAACAGTGTGTCAACCTTTTATTTGGGGAATGTTTTCAGCTATTCTAGAAAACTGCTTGTGCAGAAGTATTTGGTTTTTAACGGTTAAATTGGGTTTTAACTTAAAATCTTCATTTTTTTCTTTAAGTAGCATAAGAGAAATGCTGGTGGAGGGAAAATTAGAGATTCAGTTAGGATCTGTCGTTTGGGAAACATTTCTTCTGAGCAAGAATGCCAAGCAGAAACAAAATTGTTTAACAAGCAAAAGCTTTTTCCTTACCAAAAGCTTTCTCAGGAAAGACCTGGAATTTAGCAGTATTTTCAACTGTCAAGGAGCTATTATCTTGGCCACATAATACATAAATGGAAAAGCTGTAATGTAGAGTCACTGAGTTCTCATGGTTCAAGAAATTAATATGTCTGGTGAACACTAAGTAATTCATTATCATACTTTGCTATCTAAATTCATATAGAAAGCAAGTTGTCACTAATTGAATCTAACCCTAGGAGATAAAGCTAGAGTTGTCATGAGACTTGTTAACATTTTAAGAGTAATCTGAATTTTTCTATTAAGAAAAGGCTTTTTTTTTTTTTTCCTTTTAAAATAAAACCCCACAACCCCCCTCTTCAAACCTAATCCCCAATCCCCAAATTGTGCAGTATACTTAATTTACCTCGCAAGGTAGTTTTACAGAAAAAGGAGGAAATGTTCATTTTAGTCACAACCGATGTCTGCTTTCATTTTCAGCGCTGCTTTTCCTTGCGCACAGGTCCCCTTAGTAAGACGTGAGACTCCTGAGTTATCTCGAAGCATGACAGTGACATTTGCAGGTTTTTTTGCTGCTCCTCTGCTTGAGGAAAGACTTGAGCTGATCTTGCTTGAGATCTCCTGCTGGAATGACAGTAAGGTCTAATGTCGCGGTATTTAAAAACGCTTTCTTCCCAGCGAAAAAGCTGGAGATTTGAGGCGCTCGGCACGCTGGCCTGCTCTGCTTACGCTTGATCTTCAGAGATTGCAAGTGGCAGTTGTTGATGGTCTCCTATAAACCGCGTAGTCTGGGGGCCGCTCGCTGTGCGAAGGCAGGAGGCTGAAGAGAGGAACCGCTACAGATCTGCACGCTGGTGTAATGATGTATGATAGCAATAACAAGCAATCGGTTTTCTTATTTTTGGCATGGATCTCCAAAAGTGTTTATCGAAGGTAGCGTTACTAAAATTAATGATACTGCAAAGCCATTTAACAAGCTCGTTCTTGAGAACCGCTTTAGTTCTCGATCTCTTGTGTTTCCTCATTTCCACGTTGAACTGCAGTGGAAAGACAAATGGTCGTGACCTCCTTATTACATTCCGCTTTGAGGTAGGTATGTACTGGGGAAGGCCAAAACATTAAAAAAACATAAAGCAACCCCCCCCACACACACCCCCGGGCTTCTTTAAAAGAAACCAACACCTGTTGAAATAGTTACTTCAATGCTTGGCACCCATCCCAAGCAAGCCTTTTTTTAACAACAAAAACATATGTACGGGCCAGGCAAAAAGCACAGCTAGTTCTGATATTGTGCTTTTAGTGATCTGCAGCTATGAGTTAGAGGGGCTGTGACTCATTAAATGATACCAGCGCGGAGCGTTTCTCTAATTTCATGTATTGCTTAGAGAGCACTGGATTGTAATTGCGTGTCAAAAGATTGCAAAAGAAAGCGGGGGGGGAGGGGGGCACTTTCCTGCTTTTTAGATGGGATCTTGTTGAACCGTTTGATACGGCGCACTGTGAATATTTTATAAGTCTTCGGGCTGAGGGAATTTATCTGCCCTTTGGTTAAGAAAAAAACCATTAGCCGCTTTGTGACTGGTGTCCTGCCCAAATCGTTGAGGCTTTTGAGAGCGCCTGCTCCATACAGAGGTTTCATCTCTAAGAGCTGTCTTGGAAGCCTTGGATTGATTTGGTCCCTCGGCTAAAGCAGTAGATTTTGACTGCCTGTGTATTTGGAAATTGGTGGCTTCTAGGGGAGATTGTGTGAATAAAGGGTATTTGAGTTGCTTTCCTAGGGATACAGTCGGAAGACTGCATGCACTGTTTCCCTCGGGGTGATCTCGTTTTCTCCTCCTCTGTTGAGGGACCACATTAATATACATACATTAATATACGATATATACTTATATCGTGTCAGCACGATGTAAGCAGACTGGTCCCTTTGCTCTCTGTCCTGTCTTGGTGCTACCGGTGCGCAGCGTGGTATCTTCACTGTCACCGCCGCTCAGCGTCCCTGCTTGTGTGTTGCCGTTTTATCAGGGGACTCTGCATGCATCACCTTGTCAACACGGAAGGTGCTAGCTCTTCCTTTGCTTTGCTAGAAACATCTTCACTCAACCTCAGGGCCTTTGTGGTAAAGCTGTAGAGGCAGGACTACTCGTTTCCATCCTGCCATTTCCTTTGCTTGAAGAAAGTGTGAAGAAAAAACCCCATAGAAACATCCGGTTTTGGGGATGCCGCGTTTTCTAGTACTTTTCCAAACTTTGCTCTTCAGAATTGTGGCATTGCGAGACAAAGGCTTTCGGATCTGTTTGAATGAAACTAAACCAGATTTGTTGATGTACACACTGCTGTACCTTAGCAACCAACCTGCATCTAGTCCAAGATCTGAACATTTAGTCTTTAAACAATCCTTTGCTACCAATCTAGGAATGTTCTTGCATTTCAGAGTGCAAAACCAGCCAGTTGACATCTAGTGAGGAACAACATACATTATAAAATACGTACTCCTCCACAGTGGGAGGAGAGGGAACTTATGTAAGCTCATTTCTTTGCTACTTTAATTGTAGTTTCTCGAGTCCTTGGAAGATGCATCCCTGGGAGCAGGATTGTTGTGTTCGGATGATTGCAAATTCTGCTTTATCAATGTAAAATAGGGCTTCAGTGGCAGCGTGGTATTAAACCTAGATGTGTTGAGTGGAAACATTTACAGAATTGAATGAGGAATTATTTTAAATACTGGTACTACTAAACTAAAAAATTGAGAAAGGTCACTAACAAAAGATTGATCAAAAATGGTAGCGCTTATTAACGAGCTGTTGAGACAGTATAGTCTTCTGAAAGAAGTGACAAGGAAAATAAGTTGAGGTTTGAGTAGAAAAGAAACAGCTTCTTCTTGCACGCCTTTCTGTACACCAGAAATCTATACAACTACGGGAAAGCATACTAGAATATTTTAGTAGAGAGGTGTCATTCAGAGCTGGAGAGTGATACCTAGCATTTAGTGAAACTTTGCAGACTGTCACATTTGTTTTCATGCATGTTCAGTAAGGAATTCTTTGCTGTTCTCTTTTGCTTTGGTTGGTTGGGTTTGCTTTGAAAACTTGTGCCTCTGCCCTTCCTGCAGAGCTTTTCCTGGTGGGTGCAGGAAACAAGAACGCTTATGTACTGGTGGAAAGCTACAACTTGCTCTGACGTCTCTGTTATCTAGATTGCTAAAAAGTTGAATATTTGGTTAAACAGTATACTCAATATACTAAATTAAGATTAGTTTCTTATTTGTATATCGCACACATGAACAGCTGGTTAATTTTTATATTAGGGTCATGGTCTGAGTGACATGGGGTTTTTATGTCCCGGTTTTCAGAATAGCAGGTGACATAAGAACCATGTGGTTTCACGTGGTGGTTATTTGTTGGAAATTGAATACGATCGCTGACGATGAAGTTGATTTTTCTTCCATCACTTTACACTATCACTCAAGACCTAACGTGGCAGTTTGCCAGCCGTGCTTTGTGGAGAAGTTGAATTCATGCTGTTTATAGATGGTATCCATTCTCGGCGATAACGGACATGGTGTCGAGTTGAGTCAGCTAAAGCAGTTGAAAAATAAATGAGTTGTCCTTACGCTTTCCTCCTCCTTTTCTTTCAGTTACAGCTGCAGAAAACCCAGTATTTGCAACTGGGACAGAGTCGTGCCCAGTACTACGGTGGGTCACTGCCAAATGTGAATCAGATTGGAAACAGTGCCATGGATCTGCCCTTCCAGGTGAGTTTAATAGGGGGGTTCTTTCTTTTTTGGTGATCAGTGCTGTGCCTGCGTGCTATTTTTTCCTCACAGAAGACCATGAGCTAGCTGCTTGTTCAGAACATGGCACCATGGCCTCAGCAGGTCACCCTGGTTTAAAACTTTTTGCTCTTTTGTAATGGAGTGTAGTTGTGTATGGGGTGTGTTGTATTTTTGTATTGAATATATCTAGTATTTTGTATTGTATATATCTATAATTTTTGTGTTGTATATATCTAGTGTTAGATATTAGTTCTCCTGTCCCCAGTCGTGATGCTTCTGTGTCAAGAATACGCAGAGGCAAGGCAATTTCTTTGTCAGCGAATATTCGTGGTGGTGGTGGGGGGTTTTTTGTTCAGTACCAAATTCATAATGAAATCTTCTGCGAAGATACTGTAGACTCAAAGCAAAAGTGGAAGCAAATAATGCAAGGTGATGCGGAAAGCGCTGGCAGATGGGGGTGTGGAAGAAGCACCCCATGGTGGTGTGCATGTTCCGTGGGAGTAACGCATGGATTTTAGGGGAGGAGAAGGGGGAATGGGACACAAACCAGTATCACAATAGTCACTTTTCCTTGGTCTGCCTGAAAAGTAAATGTAGAAATGTACTGGGTTTTTTTGTTGTTTTTTTTTTTTTTCCTCCTGCTGTTGTGACTCCAGAGGTAATGCACTATAAACAGAAAATTATTGTTTTATATGAAAGTTTTGCTGTTAGTAAACATATTTGGACATAAGATGTTGTATAGTGGATAGGATTAGTGATGGATATTTTGGGACTCCTGATTTCTATAGTTAGTTGATTTAGAGTGCTCAAAATAATTAAAATTTCTGCATTAGTTTGCCTTTTTTGAGCAGCAACACTTACCTTTTATCTCACACGGATGTGGTAAGAATTAAATTTTGCAGTTTGTGGTTTTTCTGATGAAGGCTCACTTAATAAATACAGAGAAACTATTGATGACAATAACATCTAACAGTGCCTTTTGAAATACATGTAGACAGCTGAATTTGTGGAGGTTAAAAGATTGACCCTCGTGCAAGAGGAGAAGCAAATGTCCATTTTAATCTGGTTGCCTTTAGGGAATACAGTGCAGAGATTTGTAATGTTATGAAGTCCTTAGCATTACTCCACAGACGTCTGGTCTCAACAAGTTTTTGTCTTTAGTTTCTTGCTACGGAGGTTCACAGCTACTGTTCTTTTTAAGCAATCGTATTTCAGTATTTTTGTGCTCGATGGCCATCACTGATGGTTATTACATAGACTCTTTTAGTCCTGAAGCTAACAGAGTGCTTGAAAGTGAATGTTCCAAAGTTTATGAATGACTGGAGGAGGATATGGAAACAAATTGTCCTTAAACTCCAGGTTTTTGTATATTTTTTTCACACACACACACACACACAAATCCAAAGTTAATACTGTTACAGATAACAAATGGTGGCAAGCAACAAAACAAGTCATGTGTTTGTATCAGTGATGAATGCTTTCCAGGTTTTTCAATTTTAAGCTAAAATACGATGAAATTGCCAAAAGATACTTGTACGATGTGCCGATCAGGTGAAGCCTGGCTGGTTGTCTCTGGGGAGAGCGTTAGTGTCTGAGAATCTTGGTTCTTTGCATTTGCAGCACAACGGAGCTCTGGCAGAAGCCTTTGGAGCAGTTCCTGTGTCTTTGGTAAACAAGTATTTAGGTTTGTGCAAATACGTATTTAGGACTGGTGTACTGTTTGCCCAGGTAGATACGTATTTTAGCACATGTTACACTTTTTCTGGTATGCACAGTATTTATTTGATTCACCGTCCCAGCTCCAAAGGAGTTATGGTCTGTCACATAAATACAGGTTTTGCCATGCATCCCAGTTTGGAACATGCATAATAATTCCTGTACAGACTCCCTGGACTTGCTGTGGTCTGTCATGTGATTACTCGTGATTTATGGCGGATTAATTTGGTGCAGACGGTGGTTTATTTGGCACTGGCTTGGCCTGTGGTTTAAGCAATCTCTGAGCATGTGCACTTAGCCTGCATGTTAAACTCCATCGGGAAAGGCAGAATGATTACCCAAATGCTGCTTGTCACCGGGGGCACCGAAATGTGACCTGTCAGTAGGTACCACTCCTCACTTTCCCCCTCATCCGTCTTGCTCATTTTTATTCCTTAAGTCAACGTCTTGATAAATCTTAAAGGGACACTGTTGCTTTAGAGCGCTGAGCTTTTTCCTTCCCGTCTGTATTTAGCTGCTGCTTTTTTTTAATGTTTTGTGGAGTTTTGGTTCTGATCTCAAATCCTTGAATGTTTTTCAGGGAAGCAAAACAGTTCTAGTTCTTCATTTTCCAAATAAAATTGATGCTTAGATCTGTTCTTTGGGTTTTTTTTAATCGCAGTTGTTTACTATAGTTAAGCATCACATGCCCTGCAGGGATGGGGATTTTAATGAAGGTGTGTTGCCTGGTGTTTGGTCCAGAGTAAGTTTCATGGGATGGTTCCTGAGAGAAGCTAGACCTGTTGGAGGTGATGCCCATTTTCTGGAGTGTTTGTTGTCTTTTCTGATTTCCCTAAGCAACTTAGGGATTCACTTGGGATCTTTGTTCCTGGAAAGCCAGACAACAGCGTTGCCCAAAAATTCCTCGCTCTGTAAATTGTAGCCCTGTGACGGGGCATGGTCCATGTTTACTTGTGCCACTCAAATTAGATTTTTCTGGTGTTTTTGTATAGAAGTTGTGCCAAAAAAAGGAAAAACTCAAGAAGTAACTATTTTTGCATTCAGCTTTTTGTTTGTATGCTCACATGCATTGGCTTCCTTTTAAATTCCAGGTGAGGTCTGCATTCTGTATGCTTCAGACTGGCTTCTCCTTTTTTAGTAACATTGTGGTTGGGACCACTGGCATAGGAAATTGCTTTTCCTGTTGACCTACCAAGCATGCATGTATTTGCAAATTTTGCTGCCTTTTTGATGAATTGATGTAACAACAGTACAAGGAAGAGTTTGAGACCTTTTGTTGTTGTTTTGGAATTACGAATATTCCCAGTTCTGTGTGGTGCCGGTTAGGTAGAACTGTATTGTGGTTTAGTGTTTGCAGCAGAGATTAAACCAACAAGTTTTAATTTAAATTACTTAAAATTGAGATGCTATGACTTGAGGTTTCTAAGTCTTCATATAAGAAAGTCATACTTGTGAAGGAACTGAAGCAAAACACCATGATCTTAATGACTGAGAGTACGGTAAAGTCACTGTGCTCTCTTGCTAGTCCCATGTTGACTTAAGCAATATTCTGCTGCATATAAAATGTTGGCCCAGAAATGAGAAAATAAACACCACAGCCACTTTGCATCCATTTATATTAACACGGTTATGTGTTCATAGAGGGAGAGGAGACTAATATTTACTAAATAGAAAAGAGTTTAAAATAGTAGAAAGACTCTTTAAAAAATTATTACAAACAAAACATTTAAAAATAAATGTAAAACTTTTTAGAAATAATCATTTAAAGAGCCAAAGCTGGACACTTTAAAAGAAAAAAAAAGAGAAAAAGAAAAAAAGATTAATGTGGAAGCCAGATGGTTTCATGGCTTGGCAGAGAGGACAGTGCGTTTGCCACGTTCAGCACCTGAATGGAGGAGGAAATTTTGGATTTCCAAACAGATGGTGTTGAGGGACTCAGCAAAGCTGTTCACATTGGCAAGCAGTGGAAGACTGTGTAGCTTTTTTTCCCCCAGAGACCCATATATTGCTGTTGAAGTAGGAGTAGAGGTTGACCATTCGGCACTTCCTTTTCCCCCCTCCCCACAGGTATACACTGCGAAGGGCTCTTGAAAATGTGGGAGAAGTTTTCCGGTTTAGCCTGGGAATTTATCTTCCCTGTCTTTTCTCTGCCATCCTCATTGTCTGAAATTAGTTGCTGACACGTAAATACCCTCGAGATAACAGCGCTGATACGATTCAAAGTGGAATCAACCCACCTAGGTTCACTGCGCAACCTGAAAGAAATGAAAATCACTTAAAAAATACTGGGTGCTGTAACTTTTTCTAGACAGAGGAGGAAGGAAACTGCTTTTCTTTTTCTTTCAATTCTATCAGTGTCCCCTTAAAATAATGATGCTGAAAGGAGGGGTGAAGGGAAGTTTTGAGGGAGCGTGGCGTGTTCCGATGAATGTTAGGCTCACCGTGCATCATCTTCCTGCATCTCCTGCCCTTGTAGTTTAAGCTCTGGTTGTCAGCATGTTCCTTCTGGATGCATGCTGCATGCTGCACCAAGGGAATGTAAACAGCAGTTGGCAGTAGGCTCCCTGCCACGCTCACTTGTGGTATTCTAGAGATGCAAAGGTCGGAGAGCAGTGCTGATTTACGAGAGGGCAGGTCTAGCATGGTCTGCCTCCACTTGTCTCTAATCTCTGTCTGGAAGAGATAGCCTTGGTAATTGCTTTCCATGGCTGTAGTGAAAATGTTGTCGGATGAAAAATTTACATGGCTACACTTGTCCGTATCTTTTTTGAGTTTTATTCCTTAGAATAATACAGCCTTGCATACAACGTGAATAGGTTCTGGGTGCTCGTGCATGTATTTTTCTGCTTATAACTTCACATGTCTCTCTCAGACTCCTTTTCAGTCATCAGGATTGGACACAAGCAGAACAACTCGGCATCATGGTCTGGTGGACAGAGTGTATCGTGACAGAAACCGTCTCGGCTCCCCGCATCGACGCCCTCTCTCTGTGGATAAACATGGAAGACAAATATCCTTTGGTTCATGAGCTGGCAGTGAACACCTACCTTTTCAACAATATCACGGTTTTCAGTTTTTACAGTTCCCTTCTTCCTCCCCTCCTCACCTGTCAGCAGAGTTGCTTCCCATCTCTGTGCAGTTAATGTCATCTGCTTTTTCTGAACTGTGATCCAGTCTATAAATACCTGCTATTCTGTAAAGTAAGCATTTACCGTTCTCTGTTTCCTCAGCCCTAAGTGGGGATAATGATACACATGAAGCTGAGAGGGATTGAGATCCTTTGATGGAAAAGGCAAGGCGGTCTTGGTGAAACTGAGTTTCCCTTCAGAACTGAGTAAACCCAAACCAGAGTAATTCTTTGCAGTTCATTGTGCATTTTATTACACGTTGATTCATCAGCTTAGCATTTGCCAACGGTGATTTCTTCTTGCCATTTGTGAAAATGAATTAGCTGATTATTTCTGACTGGCTTAAAATGTGCTGCAATCAGACTGGCTTGATGGGGCTAAAGGGGATGTGTGAGTGGGAGAGTGGAGAGATGATGGCTTCTCAGCGAAGAGGTAGATGCTCTGAAAAGGAAAAGGAAGGTGGTTGTCCTGTTGCTCAAACATTACAACAATTCAGACCATATTTTGTTTTGAGTGTCCTTTTAAAGTCAGTATGTTCCCCATAGGGAGTCTGCTTGCCTTTCTCATGTGAACTTAGTGGTTCTGACAGGGTAATTTGAATTATTCCTTAGGAAAAAATTTCAAACAGGCCTCCTACTTAAGTGAGAAAGTGGTGTTCTTCCCCTTAACTGATGGAATCACGTGGACAGCTGTCCGTATGGCACTGTGTATCTGTCACCCCCATCGGACACGAGCTGGAGAAGGTTAGTAGCACAGTCGTGTGCATGTGTGTTAGTATTTGCGCTGCGTTCTCTGATACTACAGCACTCTCATGTGCAACAAAGGCCTTTATTATTCCCCACAGCAGTTGGTCATCTGAATTGCCACGACTTCCTGAATTTAGAAATTGATTTTTTTTTTTTCCTTCCATTATGCTTATTCTTTTAGATGACCTGCTTTTAAACTTAAAGTGTGTCAGCCAATGTGATCTTTTTGAGGGTAAATCTTGCCAGGTGTTCTAAGGCATACCCCAAAATTGCTGAGTTGTAAAAAAACTTGGATATTTCTCACTGTGCAGAGGCTGGGCTAGTCGGCCTGCACAAGCGTTCGAGTGGAAAGGAGCACCGAGCTGGCTGTTCCTACCCCTCATGCTCCTGGCACTGGAGGTGCCGAGTTGCCCAAGTGGCGGCCGACGTTCCCGAGCGAAGGACAGTTCATCACGAGAGACGTGTTGACCGTGGAGGTTCCCATCTCCACAATGTACACGCATCCTGAACCAGTCATTTTCCCTCCCTACGAAACAGGGATGCTTTCTTTTCAAAGACTACTATAACCAAAATATGTATAAGCAGCTTTCAACTTAAAAATTGCGTTATTTGATCATGTGTAATCTTAACAAAGCATATCAAATTATTTTCTAATGATGGCAACTGATTTATCCTGTATTCCTCTCAATCCCATTATTGAAACAATTGCTCTTCAAACTTGAACTAATTTATTCTGAGAATTGATTGTTTCACGAGGAAGTGGTGCCTGGTATATGCCATATATAGATTTCGGGTTTTTAATGCAGAGTATTCAGGGTTTACTGAGTTGGTTACATTTATCTGAGATTAAGCATTCTTTTATTTAGGGAAACTGATAATAAAAATGTTGGTTTTGCCTTCCTTTCAGGACAAATTCCGATTCTGCCTTGCACCAGAGTACTATGACTCCAGCTCAACAAGATTCCTTTTCAGGAGGGTCACAGGACATGCAGCAGAAAAGAGGTAAACAGAGAAAAACAGTAAAAATATTCGTAACATTCAAAGCATTGTACTTCAGATTATATGCACGTGTATTGATGTTCATCTGTTTCTATAAATACAGGTATCCGTAACACTTTCTAGATTCAGTTAGGCAGGAATTGGAACAAAGGACCACATTTACTCTTCTGGGTACTGAGATCCAGAAAAGATTATACAAAGCCAAGCTAGAACATTTTCCTGAACCCCGTATTCTGTTATTCTAAGACCTTGCCCTATGGGGAAAAGTAATCTGGGCTTGTGGGACTCTGGTGGTTAGACTGCTCTCAGTGGTACTAGAGGTTTGCAGTTTGTAGTAACTTCTAGGCAAATGTAGAGATCACAGGCATTTTGTGGTCAGTGATACAATATCGTAAAGTAGCAAGACTTCACCTAGTTTTTATTTATGGGATTGAGATCCCCGGTGAGTATACCCTCAGAGGCAATGCTTACAAACAATAGTCTCTGATAATATTTCCAGTTAGGAGCTGGAGCAGCGCAGCCCTCCGGCACTAACAATTCTGGTGCCCTCTGCTGGCCCTTGTTCCTGCTGTCAGTTCAAGAAATACATTAAAAAGCTCTTAAATCTCTGTAGAGAAATGTAATCCTTGAACAACCGCCCAGAGAGAGGTGAACACGCAACACTCAGGTGCACATGCACTGTACTGCAGCTCTGCCATATACTTCTAGAGCTGTAAAACATTAATTAATGATCATCTTAAATGGTGTTGCATAAATACGGATTTGTAGTCATCAGTGTGAAAGGCTTCTGTTGATACATCTCTCTGACTGAGCTTTCTTTTGATGTTTCTTTGTCACCGTGCTATTAGCATGATGAAACAGTTGATTGCTTTGAACAAACGAATGTGCTTGGAATATGGAGAAGTAACAGCTTGCTCTATCCTAGGGGACACGGTCTGGATTTTTCCCCACTGGAATTGTCCTATTGGCCACCCATTAGATGTACCAGGTGTACATCACTTGTGCAAAATGCAAAAGATAGGAAAAACTGGGTCCCAAGATACAGTCTTCCATTTAGATCTAAGCAGACTAAATTGGAGGCCAAAATTTTTTTGAAGTACTGTTTGGGGGTTTTTTTGAAGCTGATGTCATCTCCTTGCTAATTAATACAATTTTAGTCTCTTCTGGTGTCTGGTATTTTAAATTTTGGTCTCATAACAGTGGAGTGCCACTGTTTCATATTCATTGATAATGGGTTACTTAAGAGTTTTCAAATGGTTAAACTTCCAATCTGAAAATTTCTTACTGAGAAGCTTAATATTATCCTATGATTCCTTTTGTTCTCATTTTTTTTAGTTCTATTACTGACTGTCCCTGGAATGGAGGAAACCACCTCTGAGGCAGACAAAACCCTCTCTAAGCAAGGATGGGACACTAAAAAGGTAGGAATCTCACATTTCAAAGTGTAGAGATTTTACTTTCTAAACATATTTAGGTAAATTAATTCTCTATTGTCAACCAAGACAAACTACTTGCAGAGATTAGAGATTAAATGCTGTATTTAGCAACAAATCACTAAACATTAGATCAGAAAGGCACTTTATAGGTATGTGTGAATGCACACGTTTGATTATATCAGGAGAAACTCTTAAAATTGGAGCCTCCTTGGGCCAATAAAGCAAAAAAGGTGACAGATATCTTCTAAGAGCTTCACAGAGCTCTTGTGTAGAAGAATAGCTCTTCTGTAGAAATGTATTAAATTAAATAAAACTTACTAATTGAAATATATCCTGAACATTAATCTCTAGCAGTATCTTTGCCTTTAAAAATGTCTTCCTTCTATTTTAGACTGGGTCATCAAGACCTAAATCATGTGAAGTTCCAGGAATCAAGTAAGTTTTAAGCAATGGTTTTGGTTTTTTTTTTTTTGTTTTTTTTTTTTTTTTTAAAGAGCATTGAGATCTTGAAGAAAGAATGTTGTATATTGAACATTGTCTTGCTTTTGAGTTTTCTGAAAAGCCCTTAGACGGTATAACAGCACAATAGATAAAAGACAAGCCCGGACCTCTATGAGTAAACCACTGGCTATTACATCTCTGTTTTATCAGAAATACAATATATAATTCTGTATAAGACACCTTCATTTTTTAAAATAGATTTTATAAAGATCTGTCCAGGCTGAAATTTAAATTGAGATGTGTCTTTGTTTTTTTTTCCTTCCCCCTCTCTCCCTTCCTTAGCATCTTTCCATCAGCTGACCAGGAAAACACTACAACACTGATTCCTGCCACGCATAACACAGGCGGCTCCCTGCCAGACCTGACAAACATCCATTTCCCTTCCCCTCTCCCGACACCGTTAGATCCTGAGGAATCCACATTCCCAGCCCTGAGTAGCTCCAATAGCACCGGAAATCTTGCTGCCAATCTGACTCACTTGGGCATCAGCACTGCCAATCAGGGTAAGATCCTAACTGAGGTGTTTTTACAGTTTGTCCATAATATGTCACTTGTCTTAAATTACAGAAGTTGCATTGCTGGGTATGACTGTTTTGTCTGAGAGGTAATTGCACTTCGCTGTTGATTGACATTTCTTTGTAAACAAGTTCTATCAAGCCATTTCTGTATGAAAAAGTGAGAAAGCTGTATTTAGTTATATGAGTTACAAATTGTCTTTCATTTTTTCTCACGTTCTTGGTGCCCAAATCTGCTGGTTTGGGTTTGGGGTTTTTTTGTTTATTTTATGTATAAGATTACAGGAGAGAAGAGCATCCAAAGTGTGCCTCCCTTGTACTTCATTGTACTTGACCCCAACAGCACTTGTGTTATCGAAATATCTTAAGTAGGCCTTTTGTTTTCATTCCTTTAGAATGTCTTTTTTTCCAGTGTGAGGGTTCTTTTGGAGAGAGAACATTGCTTGCTTCATCCGAAGCAAATTTTCTTTTTTGAGCAATCAAGAATAACGTGGAACCTTTACAAGGTGTGCTAGTTTTTGTAAGCTTGGCTGCTTAAGTTTTGAAAATATCCTGAATATTCAGGCTATATAATATAGCTGGGCTTTGGGAAACAATACCAAGTACGCACCTTGATATCTCACAGCTCTCACTACGGTGCCTTTGTGTTGAAATTGTTGCCTTCCTAGCAGTGTAGTTTTTGTTGCAAGCTCTTCCTGAGTGCTGTTTGAGCTGTTCAGCATGGTGAGTCTGAGTTATGTTTGTTGGGGTTTTTGGACTTTGCCAATACTGACAACTATTTAAAAAAATCAACCAACCAACCAAATCCACAAACAAACATTATTTGCCAGGCTGGCATTTACAGTATTCATACTGATCAGCTGATAACTTCAGGACTTGTTAACATTACAGGCAAATAGCTTAAGCTGGTGATTGTTGTCTTTTAAATAATCTCACTGGGTTGTACTCAAGAATAGTTGTGAAGAGGGTTGCATTTTTTCATTGTCAGTGACAGTTGCAGTCAGTTGATTTCCTAGAATAGAAATAAGGTGCTGTATCCAAAAATACAAGTGTATTTCCTGTGTTAGACAGGATTCCCTTACCCACTTAAAAGTTCTCTCATATATTGGGAAAAGGAAGTAATTGTAATCAGGTTAATGTAGTGTTATGACTGAGCAGTTATATTAAAGAATGAAGCAAGAAGATGGTTTAACCATTTGAGTACAGAGTAGGCCAGCAGCTTGCAGCATCTTTTTGATGAGTTTTCTGCTCTCGGAAGAGACTGTACAAAGTTTCAGAGATGGGCTGTCACTGAGAGTCTGTGCTGCGAGCGCTGTTGTGTGTATAAAAAGAAACAAACTACTTGCATGCAGTTAGGCCAGACTGGGTCGCTAAATTTTTTGCCGTACCCATAATTAGCAAAGTGAACGGTATAAAACCAAACCAGTAAGTATAGAGTTGCTTTGAAAACGCTTCCTGATCTATCAAAGACATGAATTAAAAAGATAGACTCATTGATGATTTTCCTGTTTCTCTTTGGAGACTATCCCATAGTTTAATCATTGGCATAGTCAGTGTTTGGTGCTTTTTTGAACTGATTTTTCCAAACCTTCCTTGCCTCTCTCTATCTTCTAGCTCTCCAGCAGAAAATGTAAAGGCTTTTGACCCTTTTGCAGGAGCTCTGTGCATTGCACAGGCGTGCCCCCAGCAGCCCCAAGAAAAGGTGGGGAAGCAAACACCTGTCAGGTTACAAAGAACTGCCAGCAACTTAAGACTACACATTTGTGCATTTGAGTTTGTCAGTTCGCTGACATGTTCCGTGAGACGGTGTTGATTTTGAAAACATTGCAGGGGAAGCCAGGCAGTCTTCAGAATCTGCGCGGTTTGAGCCAGTTTGCCTGCTGGCTCCTTGGCAGCCTGGACTTCCTGGCTCCCTGGCAGCCTGCCTGGAAGCCTTGAACATTTGCCAGGTGCCTAGGAGCTCGCAGGCTCTTGTGAATTCCTCCTTTCTGGCAGCTCTAGAAGAACAGCTCGCTAGCTAGATTGTCCTGAAATCACTTTCCAGGGTGTCTCAGTTCCTCTAGGGTGAGGCAGAAAATAGGAGAGGTTTCAAAACTTCCAGATTTTTGTCTTGAATTTGAACAAAACTACAATAGTTGGATTGTTTATCCCTACCCCCTGCTAGGTCGTGGCTCTTTAGAGTGTAAAGGATATTTCCTGCCTTCCTGTGCACTGGTATGCCATTAAAAATGGAGTACTTCCTGTGTAACCAGTTTTTCTTCTGCATTTTCCATTAAATAGGTGTTTGCTTTTATAATATCGCAAGTGCCCTCTGATTAGTCTTGTTACATGATCTGTTATCTTCTTCCTGAAGTTTGAGCCCTTGCAAATAGAGCAGAGTGTGCTTCTCCTGGGGTCAGTGCGTGCAGCCCGGGAGGTGTGTGAGAACGATGCCCTGTGGTTTCTATAAACCGCTGACGCTGCTCTGCATATTTAAGTCCATATCTGTGCACGAACCTGAACAACTGTGACTGGTTTTGGTCCAAGATAAACCGCGGGGATCTTCCTCTCATCCTGATGCTCTTCAGCCTGACAAAATTAATTGCAAATTAGCTAATGAGTTTCAGCCTGATTGGCCGAGGCGCGTTCAGCACTTTGCATTAAGTGGTTGTCCACTTAGGCCGTTCATTTTTCATCATTTAGGTAATTACCTGTACACAAGTATCAACAGACCGTTGCTCTGTTCCCGTTTAAGTTGGTTTGTTCCTTCCTGCAGGAATGACGACGACGCCAGCCCCTTCCCAGCAGCACCGTCAGCCAGCCGTCAGTCCTCTCTCATTGAGTGCAGACTCAAGACGACCACAGTCACAGCAAATGTCTCCTACGCTTTCCCCTTTGTCACCCATTACTCAGGTAGGAACTTGCTGGGAGAATTAAAATTTTTCAATCACAGAGTAATTATTTTACCTAGGGAGAAGCTGGCTGTAACTTCATCTCTCTCGTTCTGTCATTTTCCTCTTTAAATGTGTTCATTAATCCAGAGCCTTAAAAAGGGAGAGGTTTGTAGAGGGGACAGAGTCTACTTTCGCTTTTCTAGAACCATGGTAAAAGCCATCTATTAGGACACTTTTCTGTAACACTGTTGTCCCAAGGTTAGTTGTGAAATTTCAAAGACATTTCTCTAATTCATGAGAGAAGCTCAATTAGCTTTTTAAATTGATTTCATAAGTGTGACTCTGTGACTGACTAAGTTATCAATTTCTAACCTGGACATTCAACAAATTTTAGAGAATTTGTTTATTGTAGACTGGAGGTGATATTAAGTCTTTTGAAACATGTTCTTGACTGTTGCTGAACCTTTAGGTAATGTTTTTTAAATGCAAGACAAGATTGACTTGGTTCTCTTGCTGTGAAACTTGATGTGCTTGAAAATGAAGGGGAATTACCTGCCAGCGTGGGTGATTTTGATTCTTCTTTTTAAGGCCGTGGCTATGGATGCGTTGTCTCTGGAGCAGCAGCTTCCCCCATATCCGTTTTTTACCCAGACAACTTCCCAGCAACAGCAGCAGACCCAGGTGGCAAGCACCCTGCCTCAGAACACTCCTTTAATGCAGACCTCTGGTTTACAGCGAGGAACACAACTCCCCCCACTCTCCGTCACGGTACCTTCTACCATCCCACAGTCGCCTCCGGGTAGCCAGACCCAGCCCTCAATGGGAATAGACATCAACTCGGTAAGCTTGGGCACAGCCGAAAATGGCAGAGCTTTCGTTTGGAAAACCTGGTAGCATACAGCGTAGCGTCAGCGTTCAAGCTGGACAGCCCGTGTAATAAGTATACTTTTAGGCAGAGCCTCAAGTAGTCTTAGAATGGTTTTGGTTGAATCCACGTTTAAATGTTTTATAGAGGAAAATTTGGTTTTAGTGTACACTTAGGGTGGCCATAGTTTCATAGAACGGTGTCCCTTACGACTCCGTGTTTGATTAGATCCGCTTAAATATATCAGCATTTATTTCATACCTTGCTGCTGCTGTTGCACTGATATATTTTCAGGCTGTTAAATGTAATGCACCCGCAACACGTTGTATGTTATACAGTGTGCTATAGACTGGAGGAGTTAACAGAACTTTGATAAAGAAACCTGCTAACAAGCATTTTCCAAAAGTTGGAGAGAACCAGGTATTTTCTTATACTTTCTATATTTAGAACCCTTTCATTTTAAAGAATTTTAGAGCATACATTATGATCTGCAAAAATTGGATTCGTGGCTGCCTTCAGATGCCCAGAAGAAATGGAGTGTATGCACACACGTAGCAATGATTTATGGACAGGCTTCTTTTTTTGCTTGTTTTGACATGGTCTGTTACGAAATGGCGTGTGTCTCTGCCCATGAAAATCCAAAATGCAGAGCAAGATCAGGGTTACAGGCCAGCTAGGGAGGAATTTCACAGCTCCTTCTCTGCTCATTCTGCCCTGCTGTATAGGATCTCTGTTGTCTGACCTGTTGGGTCCTTCTGGCAGTGTTGGAGTGACTGACTGGCGCGAGAATGAGAAGAACACATTGTCTGTCGATCTAGCACTTGATCGTGGATTTCATTTGTGGATGAAATTTTTAACAGTTTGTGCTGCTAAGCGCTTCTTGAAAGAAGCTGCTTCCCTTTCAGGATTGGAAGGGGAAGAGGAAGCTCAAATCCCACAGTGGAAAGGATACTGACCCACTCAAAACGTGTCTGAATGTTTTGATTCTAATACTCATGTAGCTACCAGTACAGATGATTCTGATTTTCATTCTTTGCTTTCTGTGTTGCTTTCCTCATCCTAAACTTCTTTATGACCTTAACTTTTAGGGTGCTGTGCTTATCTTTTAAAGCAACTAAAATCGTAAATAAACTTAAATTTAAAGCTAGTTTATCAAAAAGCCATTTGAGCTGCGTTACAGTCTCACCGACAACTTTTATGCAGTTTTTGTAAAGCAAAATTGAAATAATTTTGCTGTAGTTTGGATGTCTGCTTAAAGTGCGTAAGTAGCAATGCATAGCAAAAAGGGTTAAGACGTATTTTCGTGAGACTTACAGAATTCAGTGTCAGAAAGCAGTGGTAGTACAACGTTCTCCCATGCTGCAAAGCTATGTGATTAAATTACTTCTTTTCTTAGAACTACCGGATTGCAGGTTTTCCTCAATCATCTGTTAATTTCTAAAGGAAGTACCATGAGAAGAACTATACTTTCTGTTTATGTTAATTAGCGCGACATTCTATTTAAATGCCATTAAGATTATTAAAATGTTCAAAGCCGGGGTTCTTTATGACTAAAAAAAGGTAAATCTTTGACAATGTGTTCTCAGGGCGACTGAGAGCAATGTAAACGTAACTAATGTAAACCTGCAAAACAT
The DNA here is from genome assembly GCF_030463565.1 of Pelecanus crispus. Classification (NCBI taxonomy): domain Eukaryota; kingdom Metazoa; phylum Chordata; class Aves; order Pelecaniformes; family Pelecanidae; genus Pelecanus; species Pelecanus crispus. Next base: position 5,326,189 of record NC_134662.1, on the reverse strand, counting down.
AGTGTGAATTCTCAGATAATGTCTGTTCCACGTCCTGGGGTAAAATGCAGCTTTGGGAAGGATTCCAGTCTGCATGGTTATACGCTTCAATCTTGATAACGCACCCGGGCTGTTTAAGACTAGGCAGAGTAATAGGAGCAGGATTTCCAGAGCAGTGTAAACACAGGTTAAGAATGTGTGGGTATGGCAGCTGAATTGAAGAATAAATTACATTATTTTTTAGTTATTCCCAGCTCTCAGTACTACTTTTCCCTAAATCATTGGCTGACCAGAATTTTTTTTTTTTTTAATTGATCGTAACTGAGAACAGTGAGAAAACATCTCAACAGTTTTGCTTGTACAACAGCACCGCCCTGCTCTCGGCCATTCAGTCAGACAAGACCATGCCACGCTGGTATCGTAACTCTTTCCTTTTTGCGGCATTGTTCACAGTAATCGTGTCTTCATACATAGCCAAGAGTTGCTGAAGAGGATGGTTTCTCCCAGCTTCCTCGAGCTGTGTACGCCAGAAGTTTATAATTTTCCAACCTTCCATCAATCCCATGGTCTTTAATTCTGTGTTGTTCTGTAGGCTTCACTCCAGCAGTACCGCAGTAATGCTGGATCCCCAGCCAACCAGTCTCCCACCTCTCCTGTCTCCAATCAAGGCTTCTCTCCTGGCAGCTCCCCTCAAGTAAGGGACTCTGTGCTTCCACAGGCCTTGCTTCTCGTGTTTGTTTTTAGTTGAGTCTCTCCATTACTGACCCATAGTTGTCTCACTGTAATTGTATGTGCCTCATGCATTACTGATGTCTCATCTTGTTTGCGGTTTCATTCAGTTCCAGAGTTTTTCAATAGCTGGTGAATTGCCTTTTTATTGATCAAAGCTACTATTTGAAAGCAATTAAACCCAGTTATTTCTTTGGGGTGTACCGTGGACAGAACCTCCCTTTCAATTAGCAATATCGCGTAGGAGCTGACGGATAAGGTTGGGAGGGCAGGGGAGAGAGGGAAGCTTGAGTGCCTGCTGCAGCAGGGTAACTCCTGTGGCACTGAGTATCCCTTGTGTGGCCAAATCCATTCGCATCAGGACCTTTTTTTACGTGGGAACATCCACTTGGAAAGAAAACGCTCTTAAAATGAGCTGTTGCGTCTTGTGGCTTGCAAGTAGTGGGTTAGTAAACACGCTTTCTTGCATGCTAGCTGGTTTTTCTTCCTGTATATGTATCTACTCATACATCCACGCGTCCTATATGCAAGTTGTAGCTTGGTGTGTGTGTAATCCTATGAAGGGGAATTTTTATATGCTAGCAGCAAGACAGTTGAAAACAAGGCAGTCTTTGGGGGTGCCCCTAATGTAAGGAGTGAGTGCATTTTCAGTACGGAAATAATCCCATGCTGCTAAAATAGCTCCATATGGCTGCCCTTTTCCTAAATCCCACCTGTAGAAACAAGGTGCAGGAAATTATTCCAGAACATCACAACAGAGTCTGAAAATACATTTTCTGTTTCATCATTTAACGTTTAAGGCTGTAAGGAGGATCCTATCTAAATAAGTGCTGCCCCTTCATGGTTCCAAAGCAGAAGCTTCGTCTCTCCTTGCCATTAGCCAGAGACAGGTCACTGGTAAGCTCAGTAATAGATCCGAGTGTCAGGACTGTCTGGATTTTCTTAACCCTTGCTTAATTGCTTCTTAACTTCTCTCTCTTCTGCCTGCTTCTGCCAGTTCTGCTGTGTTCTGTGTGTGGCTCAAAGAAAACAAGCAAACTTATTCCTCTAGGCTGTCTTGTAGAGCAAAGCTGTTGCCAGTCTTGCTGCAAATCTCAGGTCCAGTTCTCGTTTGGGCAACGCATCCAATTTTGATTTTTTGCGCTGATTTTCCTTCCCCCTTGACTTCTCAATAACCCTTTCTTGGTTTTGTCCACAGGCTTGTTGCCACTGGTCAGTCCAAAGTACTGGAGTGCAGCAAGCACTCCCCAGTGGAGCACACGCTATAATATAATTTTTTTCCTGCTGGGCCTGTTTTATCCTGTAAACTCTTGCTTAGGTTTTGCTGTTTTCAAGTGGGACACCATAACTCACACGCGAAAGGAAGAGGGTTTATCAATGCCACTTAACTTAGCGTTGGCCTCTTAAAAATACCCACACAGTTCTTTATTTTTGCTAAATTAAAAACGAGACAGCTTTCCTGCCTCCATCAATGAACCAAAAGCTGGTAGGGGCGAGCGAGCTATCTGTCGTGGTTGCAATGGAGAGAGGCAGTGGGGAAAGAAAAAACAGTTCAGAAGAAAAATTTGGGTTGGTTCAGCTCCCAAATAGCAGGATCCATTAGACTGTAGAGTAATCTGCCAAAAGAGGAAAGGCAGATTGGTTCCAACAGCAGAATATGCCCATTGTGGAACAGTCTGGCACTGGCTGACAAGAGCGGAATAAAGTAGGTGTGACCGGGTGGGCGTCCTCCACTTGCTCCTGTTTCTCTGATTAATTTTAGGTTAAATCGTTCCGCAGCGTATCAGTATGATGAGTGACACGCTCTAAAAATAGAAATCTGTGGTTTGATTTTTTTATCACATACGGTTCATTCACCAGAAGTTATTTTTCATCTTTCCACATCTCCAGATCTATTTGCTCTTGTGTTTTGGACGTGTGTTTGTTATATGAAGGTCTTCCTGTTCAAACACGAATTGAAAAGCTCTGCTTGTAGTTCTCAGCTTTGTGTTTGCATGGCTTTTCATTGACAATGGCTTGTTTATTACTACTTCGCTTTTCTCCTCTAACACCTGGCATAGTGTTCCAATTAGATAGAAATCTGCTTTTTTTAGTAGAATGGCTGTATACTTGGATAATATGGTATGTATTTTGAGATTAATAATTTAAGCCAGGGGTTTTGTGGTTTGGGGTTTTTTTTCTTGCAGTCACCACATCATTAACCCAAGAAGATGTACTGTTGACAAAACAGACCTCATCTAGTGTTTCTGGAGGAGATGGTGTTAGCAAGATGTTTTTCACAGAGTTGTTGATAAATTATTCTAGGACTCTGAAGTGTTGAAGTAACGACATTTCCAGTTGATTTCCTTTGGGAGTTTCAGTGCTTACAGATGTAATAACCGGGATACTTCAGAGCTGAGGAATAAATACGGGCTTGTATGTTTTGTTAGGGGTTACTAAGGTAGACTTGCACAAATAGGTTTGGGTCTTGTGTTCATTATTGTTGCCCAAACTTTTTAGGACGGGAACAGTGCTTAGTGGAATGCAAAGGTTTTAGGTTTTGCCCTACTTCTGAAAAGCTCCTGTAAAAATGAAATGTCAGAAGTTAAAGGAAAGAACCACCCTGATCCTCTTTGGAGCTCTCAAAAACATCAGTTGTATTTCTGGTGCTGGTCCAAACTGGCTTTGATTCACGTTGAGTATGGGACATCCTGAAGCCCAAATTTTTCATTAGAAGTTGTTATAAAACATCACGCAGCTCTGAAGCCATGCCTGCCCCTTAAGATGGGAACGATTTTCCTGTGATAGAGTTAAGCTTGGCTGGTCCTGATCTGCTTGCTTGAGTTAGCTCTAGGTTCTGACTCCTTTTGGTTTTTTTTAAGAAAAGTAACACATGTAGCAGGTTGAATAATGTGGAGTTTGAGTAGTTGGTCAATGTGTGGCTGGGCAGCAAGTAAGGTATCAGTGGTTTAAAGAAAAGCGTGGGGTTTTTTATTTAAGTAGCGCTTTGCTTTTTCTCTTGTCAGGTGTAACGCGGCTCTTGCCTGTGCTGTTTGGTAACTTCCCCGTAGCCCCGTCCTTTGCGAGGGATAGAGCAGCCACCGTGGTTTTGAGGACCAGATGATAAATTGGAAGACTGGTTCCAATTACAACCATTTTCCATTTTTACCCGCTTCTGAGGGCATCGAGTAGGGTGTTAAGCTGCAAAGATGTCATTATTGTTCTGTGGTGATTGCTGTGACAGATCATAAATGCCCAGGAAAGTGAACCAAAATCTTCTTTTTGTCCATAAAACCCTGTTCTTGGCTCAGGCTCCGTTTAATCAGTCTTGAAGGATGAGCTGCCTTCATTTAGTTAAACCATTTCTTACTGAGAAGTTACCGTTACGATCTGCTCTGACAAAGGTTTGGAGGCAGTTGCCTGCTACCTTTCTGACTGCCAGTATCGTGCTTTAAATGCAGCACCGTGGAGGTCCGCCAGGCTTGTGTTCCGGGTGCTGATGTTACCCAGCAGCGCTGCTCTGCAGCACATTTCTCTCCTCTCCACGTGCATTCAGACCGTACCCGCACCCTCGCACGCAGCGGTGGAGAGCGCTTCGCCGCGATGCTCGGAGCGGTTCTTGGATCAAACGGGATCTGCTCAGCAAGGAGATTTGTAGCACGCGCGGCTGAACTTTCAGCCACCTTCCCCCACGGAGTCTCATTCTCGGGCTGTAAATTCCTCCCCTGATGGCACATTTATCCAAAAGCACCCATATAACGTGATAGCCAAGGATTCTGGCTGCAGGTGGGAAGGTTTTGTTTGCTTTAAAAAGAATATATTGTTGCTTCTTTCCTGATAGTCCCCTCTCATTGAGGTTGTGGGCAATTTAGTCACTTGTTTTTTTTTTTTTAATACAAGACTTCCATTCTTTTCCTTGCATGCAAACTGCAAATAAGCTGCACTGAGATATGCTACTGACGTAGGAGAGAGAATGTTTAAAATGTGATGGTTGCTGAAATTCTTATGTTCACTGTTGTGGACATCATCCTGTGGTTTTTTGAGTATCTTAATCTTTGGCTGTGTTCAGTGCTTTTAACTGCGGTGGCTGTTGTAACTCTGCTCTGATATTTCCTAGGCTTTTGCTTAACTTCATATGCTGATTAGGTTTCTAAGGAGAAAACTTGCAGCCTTCCTCTTTTAATGCGTAGATAAAACGGCTGGAAAATGCTCTGCAAGGTATTGAATTTTTTTTTTTCCAAGATTGATAGAAACTCTCCATGGAAATTGTCTTTCACAGACATCATCTTTTATAGGTGCCCTCTTTGTTAGCAGATTTTTTTTTTTCCAGCTGGAGCGTCAGAATTTGTGACAGTTTCAAATAAGAAGTGATCTCTCTGTGATTTCTTTTATATCTGGCACTTCTTTGGGACAGTACTGAATAGCATGGAAAAGTTGACCTCAAATTCTTGGTCACCTTTAGAATAATTGGTAAATGATGGAGAATAACTGATAAGTGCTTGTCGTGCTAGAGGGGACAGTAAAATTAGCAAGGCTGAGGAATTCCTCCTGAGATTCTTGCCTTCGAACTGCTGATAACATGCTTTACCGGGCTTTCCCGTTAACTTTTCTGATCTGCAGCTAAAGTGAAGTGACTTTAAAATGTCCGTTTTATTTTGGCGTGGTGCTGTCTCGGGGGAGTTGGCTGCTCCGTGAACACGAGGATGCAGAGACAGTGAGCTAGCCGCTACTGGCGTGCCGGTGGTCAGCTTTGCATTGCATTTTGTTTTAACGTGCAGTTTACCTCCGTGCGGGGTTTGTCTTTCACCCCCCAAAACAAAAGTTCACAAAAAAGCTGAAGTTGCAGAGTGGGTTTGGTTTTTTTAATTAATTTTTTTTATTATTATTTCTCGTGTTACCTAGCGCACTCGTCTGTTTTCATAAACCAGAAGTTTTCTATGTTGTATGTCCTCCGTGAGGAAGTTTGTTTGGTTTACCTGACTGTGTTTTTGTGCTTACCGAAAGGCAGCGTAACGTGGAAGGATTTGTGTCTTGGCGGGAAACACTGAATATTTTATGAATTTGCCGATGGTTAGTGGTTGGTAATAATAAAGGGCGCTGCTAACTAACTTGGAGAAGAATCGGTTGGAAGGCTCGAGTCACTCGCACACCGTGGGTACGTCTGTTTGTGAGATTTTTGCACCATAAAGACTCTGTTTTGTTTTCAGCATTCTTCCATTCTGGGGAGTGTATTTGGTGACTCCTATTATGATCAGCAGATGACAGCTAGGCAGGCTAATGCCCTATCCCATCAGGTGAGCAAATTCATCTCAGATTTTCAGCTATATTTCGGCCACTTTCAGCTTAAAATAAATATAGATCAACTTCTGATTATTTTATGTGAGATCACATTTTGTCCATATAGTTTTACTTCTGTTATTTTGAGTTTACAATTCTCGGGGATTTCTTTTCTTCTGTTTTTTTTTTTTTTTCTTTTTCTTTTTCCCCCGACTCTTCCTTCCCCTTCCTCCCTCTTAGCCATTGTAGCAGATGTTTTTAGAGGTGTTCTGCCAAGTTTATTGGATTAAAAATAATGAAAATAAATTTAAAAAAACCCCACATCTCTGTCCGCAATTGCATTTGGGAAGGTTTCACTTGTAGGTGGTAACAATATTTACTCCTGAATTTGGCAAACAACTCGCTCACGGTACCAAAACCTAGCAAGCAGAACCCATGCCTTCGTTAGCTCGGCCGACCAGCGCGTTGATTCGTTCCACTGTGAAATCTGCTCTGGTAGCAGGAGAAAACGAGAGCGCTTCTGGGAGGCAGTGCTCGAGGGGCAGATACCTGAGTTGGCAGCATGAATTATGGGGTTTTTTACTTTGTTTTAGAACTACCTTTTCTTTTGTTCTTACAATATCAAAAGCAACAGGTTTTGTTTTTGCATCCACCCTCTCCTCATTCCCCTGCACTCTGAATTTGGCAGTAAACGATTCTGGAAAGTTTAGTGAAAATAGACTATATTTTGTCAACGAAACCTAAAGATGAATTTGTTTGCCTGTCTCTTTCAACATTACCTCCCCTACTTGAGCTTTGTAAGTTGTTTTGCTGTATTTCCTGATGGTTGGAAGTAATAATTCCTTTGTGCCTTGGTCTTCAGCTTGAACAGTTTAATATGATAGAAAACGCCATTAGTTCCAACAGCCTGTACAGCCCTTGTTCCACCCTTAACTACTCCCAGGCAGCCATGATGGGACTTACCGGCAGTCATGGCAGCTTGCAGGACTCGCAGCAGCTGAATTACTCCAGCCATGGAAACATCCCCAACATCATTCTTACAGGTAAGAAAACCACAGACTTAACCGACAAGTAAAACCGTCCCGGTGTCGGTGGTTTCTCTTCATTGTGCAACGTTAGGAGTGAGCCAAGAAAGGAAAAGGGTATCCTTGCCTTTGAAGGGTTTGTTTCACCTTGCGTAAACGTTGGTGCTGCTGCTCTGGCGTATTCCCCGCGTGCCGGGGAGCCTGATGGCTCTCGTTTAATCCCAGCAAACAGGTAGAGCTGCGAAGGCAGCGCTCGTTGTCTTACAGACTTGCCCTGCCTCTGAGTTTACTGGATCCTCTGTCACAGCGAGGGAGAAGCGGTGAAAGCCGAACTTCTTCCTCTGCTGCTCCGCTGGAGCTTGCCAACGAAGGATTTTTTAAGTGTCGCATATGGTAGCGAATCTGGTCACGGTTGGACGTTTGGAAACAATTTCTGCACAGGCCACTGAGAAAACCATAGCTCGATCCATATTTCAGCCAAGGACTGCTGATTAGGATCACCTAAATTAAGGTTATTGCTCCTAAACCTAAGCGGGGGGAAGAGACTGAAGCGACACTGCTTTGTGGCCCCCAAATAGATGTGTATCAATTTTGGTTTGTGTTAGGCCATTATATGCTTTTGAGATACTCTGACAAATCTGTAATTCATCCAGCTGGAAATGTTTCTCATCTGAACTTCAGCCTTGGTTCAATAAATTATTGCAGAATTTTTGCAAGCTGTTTTGTGACTCGTCTGCCTGCAGAATGTGTGTTTGCTAAGTCCTGCCGACACCTTTCCCTTCCTCTTCCCTGCAGTGACAGGAGAATCTCCTCCCAGCTTATCAAAAGAACTGACCAGCTCTTTGGCAGGAGTGGGAGACGTCAGCTTTGATACGGATTCCCAGTTCCCTCTGGATGAACTCAAAATTGACCCTTTAACCTTGGATGGACTGCACATGCTGAATGACCCAGACATGGTCCTCACCGACCCCGCCACAGAGGACACGTTCAGGATGGACCGGCTGTGACGCGCGGACACCGGGAGCGTGGGAATGACGCTTGTTCCTGGAGCCCAGCCGAACTAGAGAGTCCGACGGGTCAGTCGTGTCAGAACAGGAGTTGCTGAGAGCAGTAGCTCTGTCCTGTACAACATGTACAATGAGTAAAGCTTGTCGTTCTAAGCTTGCAGCGCTGCAGACCCCTACTCCCTGTCGCGCCGTATTTCACCCCTTACCCACTCGTTGCCATTAATGAGTAAGGAGTTCCCATCAGCATCGTCCCCTCAGAGCCCCCCCGCCTCCCACCAGAGCTCCCGCGTCCAGTTGTCGGTTTGGCCTTTGCACTAGAAAAGGGGGGGTTTGGGGGCAGGCGAGGAAGGCTCAGAGCCAAGGGTAGAGAGATTCTTTGGAACGGACCAGATTGTTGGCTGCTGTTCGGGCCGGGGCGGGGGAACGCCCCCCCTCTCCCCCCGCCCCCCATCCGAAAGCAAACCTCTGCGTTGCCACCCTCTGCGAGGGGCCGGGGGGCTTCGGCCGTTTCCACTCTGCTCTGTGACAGCTGCTTCCTCGAGTAAAACGCTCCTCCCTTAGCGACATGCCCCCTTGGGTTTCAGGTTTGTTCCCTTGCCTGTCGTCCTGCACCCACCGCCTCTCCTCCCGCCCTGAGCAAACTCGCGTCCTTGGCAAAGCGGAAAAGCAGCCCGGCAGCCCCAGGGCCTTTTGTAGCCGGCTAGTCAAAAAAGGCAATGTAAACACTATTTTCAAAGCTTTTTTTTTTAAAAAATATATATGTAATATATATATTTATAAATATATGTATACATATATATATAGCATTTCTGAGCACACAAAAAAGTACTATAATTCATTACTTGATTAGCACGGAGGAAGGATCAGAACATTTTAAAGCAGCTACAAGAGTATAGGAGACTAACGTTGCAGAGCGTATTTCTAGTTTTACCTTGTGAGAGATTCCTGGGCAACAGGAAGGGCATTTCTATAGCAATGCCTGGCTCAAATCATGATGACTATTTTTTATTTTTTATTCTTATTCATTACTTATTCTGTTACCATTATTTATGATCTTTTTGTTTTTTATTTAAGTATTTGGATATTAGGAAAGTAGCTAAACTACATACAGCCAATTGAAGCACTCTACATAATACTTGTACAGTACATCTTTTTTGTGTTTTTATTCCAGAAATATATTATATATATTATATATATAGGTATTTTTAACTAACTGGAATTTTAAACAGATGTTGAGCACGAGTAAGGGAGCCTGAGGCAAGTCTAGATTTTTTCCTTTTATGTAGTCACAGTAGGGTGGCAGGAACTTAGATATTCCTTCTTTCACCCCGGGGAAAAAATAGCTTGCTCCACAGTGAACCGTACTGTATCGTATCCTCGAGCAGGTTGAGATTCTGTTAAATTTAGAATCGACTATTTCTGTTAGTCCTTGTTAATATTCTGTGCTGCAGTAGAGCGGACTGGTGAATGACACTTTATCAATGGCAGGTTAAAAAAAACCCAAACCCAAACCACAAACCGCCCCCTGACTCCGAGCCGGTGGTTTCACTTCAGTGTCACGGCTGAGTCGGTGATGATTCCCAGATCCCTGCACTTTGGCCTCTTATCAGATCTGGAAAACGCGTTTAAAGATTTATCGAGAGCCCGGCAGGCTCCGAGTAACTGCCCCGGGGCACTGTCAGAGCGTTGCCTTTGTTACCCGGTACTCTGCACAGCAACAGGGTCTGTAAGTGCAGGACCCTTCTCTTCAGCAGAAGTTGCAAATTAACGTTGAGTCTTACTAACGAATTAAAAACTCGGTGCACCTCACGCGTGAGATGAGCGAACACCTGCTAGAGGAGAGCATTTCCAGGCGGTAGGGGTTGAACATCCGCACCTATTTTTGTTAAGCGTAGCCTCAATACAAGAGCCATTTTAGTTTTCGTTTCAGGACGAGTTGTGATTCCCCCCCTCTGGCACTGGCAGCTCCACATCTGCTCTCTTTCCACTCCGTCTGCATCAGCTGGATTTGCTTTTTGTCTAAAAACCTGTCCGTTCTTTCTCGGCTGTCGTGACGTTCACGCAAAAAAACCCTCAGCGCTTCTCCCCGTCCCATTGCCCTTGAGAAATTTTTTTCTTTTTTTTCCCTTGCTGTTTTCAGCAAGCCATACCGCAGGCCCGCGGAGGAGCTGGGCTGCTCTTAATGAGTTATACTAGGTTTCTGTGTGCTTCCAGAAATCGGTGGGACGCCGTCCTGAGATTCATGCAAACGCTGCTGAGCAGGGTCGTTGTTGGGATCTCTCTAATCTGGGTGCGTGTTTGCTCACGTTTGTGCCATTAGTTGACCATTTGCACTAAAAACGTTTTTTCTTTAGATCTCTTAGCTTACCTGTGTCTTTTTTTTTTTTTTTTTTCCTTCCCACGCAATCGAAAGGTTATCCTGCATCTGTGTTGAAAATGGGTTTTGTCGGGATTTAAGCCCAGTAGTACGTGCTAACTCCCGGTGTCTGCTTATTTCAGATTGCTAATGCTTTTTCAATTTAAGGAGGACAGAAAAGGTAGCTTTGAACAGGAGGATACCCTAAAGAGCAGGAGGGATGGGGGCAGAGGTGACTCGGAGCCCTTTGCTTTGAAACAGCCACAGGTACAGTGCGAGTGGGATCCGCTTCTCGCAGTGCACGTAGCTCCTCGATGGGATTTCTGTCTGTAGCGCTCTCTCGTTCGAATGACTCTCATGCATGTAAATTCTTGTTTGTGATCTATTTTTTTAAAACCAGAGTCACTTCAGAATGAAGCGTCCAAGTAAGAGATGAGATTCCTCACTGGAGACTTTTACAGGGAGCTGTTGCTAAATGCTACCTTCTAATTTTTTTTAAACTACGTGTGTATATAAGAGATCTTGTTTATTAGACTTGTAAGTAGACATTTAAAATGGCCTTAATTTAAAAAATAACACGTCTGGATGCAACTGTCAAAATTAGGGACCATCTAGTCGAGAGAAACGCGGGTTTTGTTCCTTCGGCGCGGGGCAAACGGCGAAGGGCGCTTGGGGAGCGGGAAGGAGCGGGGCGACGGCCATGCGGGACGAGCCGCGCTCGGGTGGGAGCCCGGCGCGGGCCGGCGAGGCTGCGGTCGGTGCCCACCCTTTGAGAACCGGAGCAGTTCTTCAGCAGCTCTTGCACTGCGCTTCCCGGAAAGCCGGTTTCCTGACGGCGGCGTGTAGGAGCTGGGAATTTTCCCCTCCTCTCCCCTTCAAATTTACGTTTTCGTAACGTATGTCTGCATAAGGCTGCTTTTAAAGCAAATCCAATCTGTTAAGTTGTCAAATGTAAACGTGGAGCGGATCCCCAGTGTTTCGGGAAGAAGTGATCTGATTTTATTTGAAAATTTAGTAGTACCGTTTTCATTCTAAATCGTGCGTGTAAAGGCGAGCGCTGTTGGGAGCGGCTGGCCCTTCCCGTCCAGGGACGGGGGAGAGCAGAAAGAGCAGCGGAAAGAAGAAAGATCACTTAGCCAAAAAAAAAAAAAAAAAAAAAAAGACTTGGTAGTGTGGGTTAATGGTTGGACTGGATGATCTTAAAGGTCTTTTCCAACCTAAACGATTCTATGATTCTATGAAAAAAAAAAAAAAAAAAAGAAAAAAAAAGTAGTATTATTTATAACTTTCTCGGTTAAATGATGTTGAAACTGTCTGGTGTCTCAAAGGGTTGCTGTCCAAGCCTGCTGAGCGAACCCCCAGCGCGTTTTTGTACCTATCTTCGCAAGTTCCCAAGCTAGACTGTTGCGTTTGCCGATACAAAGGGGAAGTAACAGGAATAAACCTTCCGTGTGTAAAATACTGTGATTTTTCCAAAAGCAACCCCAGAACTTGCGCTGCCGGTTGCGGCGGCGGGGCGGCTCCTGTGCGTACTCCGCTGCGTTCCCTTCCCCGCCGGCGCGGCGCGGCGCGGCTCGGGGCGGCCTCGGCCACCAGCCCACTGCCCGCGGGCCGGCTCGCTCCCGCTTCTGCATGCCCCGAGGCTCGGCCCGCGGTCTGTACCTGCGCAAAGCCTTTCCTGCCCAGAGAACCTTGGGGTTTGGTTGGGTTTTTTTTCTTTTTTCCCTGCCTTTTTATATATATTTTTATTTTCTTAAGAGGGGAAAAGGTTTCCAGAAAGAGGCTGCGAATTAACTTAAGATCTTGTTAATTATCTGTACATTTCATTACCTTCTTTTAAATTTAATTAATTCTTTTAACAAGCGTGCCTGAGAAACCCCGGTGCGAACCCACGCGACAAGAGCGCTTACGGATGAAAGCCGCCCTCTGAGTTTGCGTAAAAGCCGCATCCGCTAACTTACGGAACCGCTTGAAGTTCCCTCAGAAATAAGGTCTTGACTGTGCTTGTTTGTAACAGCTTGGATTTACTGTAGAAACAACAATTAAGGCTTGAGATCTGTCCCTTACTGAGCATGGTACTCGCCCTGGAAACCCCCTCTGCGCAAGAAGGAAGAGGAAAGCCCCTCGTCACCCCGTAGGTTACAACGTACGCTGTGCTTTCAGGAGAGAGAAAAAAAAAAAAAAGCAGCGTTTATTCCTCTGAAAAACGGACCCCCCGTCACTGTGATGGCAATGTGAAAGCGCAGGTAGCGTTTGTTATGTGTGTCTGTTCTTTTTAAAAAACAAAAAAAGCAAAAAAAAAAAAAAAGCACCCAACCAAATTTGTAGTGTTCCCGTTCTTTGTATTTTTAGTTGCATATTATTTATACTGCGCAGTGTAGGCATGGATTGCATGTCAGTTTTCTATGCGGGCACCATGATGACATTATAACTGTGTATTATAAATCATTTTTACCTTTTTAAACAGAATCATTGTGTGGAATTTCTATACTGCAAAACAAAACACTACATTACGTACTATATTCATTTGTGTTATTTATTTTATTATTTTGTGGGGAGGGAGGGGGGCGGTTTTAACTGTGGTGTATATTGCCTTATGTGGGCTTGACCAATTTTATCAAAATAAAGGCCTAAAGGGGTAAAATACGTTTACTGTTTTCTTCAGTGGATTGACTCGTGGCTGCCGCAGAGGCAGCTGTGGAAAACCGCGTAGGAGAAGGCAGAAGGGGAAGCAGATCGTAGTGTAGAGATCTGTACAGAAAGAAAACGCAGCTGTGTAACGCATGCCCGCAAGTAGCGGGGAGCGCTCGCCTGACCGTGATGTGGGTCCTACGTGACGGTTTGACACCGGTCATCGCGTGGCGAGTACGAAGAGCCTCGCCCGGCCCTTCCAGATCCGTCCGTGCGTGTCCCGATTTCTTTTCCAGAGACTCGATACGGTCGGCTTTTGGACCAGCCCTGAAAAATCTCTTCTCAGGCGAGCTCGCGCTGCCCCACACGGGCAGCGCGGGTGCTTTGCAGAAGATCCTGCCGCTCTTTATCTTGTTGCAGGTTTTCCGCTTTTGAACTAACGAAGCGTCTGTCTGAGCGCTGCGGATTTCCGAGGGTCGCAGGTAACGAGACCAAAGGGGAAAGAGCGAGAAGAGGCGCCTGCCCCCCTTGTTTCGGGTTAAGGTGCGGCATGGGCACCCAGGCCCCGGCGTGGGGGGGAATCGTCCCTGGCCCGGCGCTTCTGGTCGTCCCCGGTGCTTTGAGCTCCCTGCGCGCCGCTGCCTGGAGCAGATGCGGATCCTCCCCTCTCGGGGTTCAAACGCGGCGAATCCGTTCTGCCTCGATGCATCTGGGAGCGGCGTCGCGGTGACGCGCTTCGCACGTGTCGGCGTGCTCTCGGGCGTGGAGCCGCGGGTCCCGTGGAGCCGTGTGTCGGTGGGGAGGAGCGGGAGGCTCCTGCGGCCGGGTTCCGGAGGTGGTGCCGCCGCATCGGCCGCTGCATCAGCCGCGTTTCCCCGCTCGTGTTCTGACCCCGGCTGCCTGCCCGGAGCCAGCTCAACCTGTTGCCTCGTTGAGGTTGCATGTGTCGTCTTGTAACTAAGCAGTAGGCAGGGAAGTGCCTCAAGAGCATTTGTTCTGTTTTATCTTGGTTCTTTTTGCTTTAAATTTGGCCGTTAAGTAGCTACAGGAGAATAAAGTAAATGCTATGTGTTGAATTTTCCGATGTACGTTTTCTGCTCGCTGGAGAATCGCAGCGATCCAGTGTTGGTGTTTGCCGGTGTGTACGAAGGTCCTGTTTTGTTGATTGTGTTTTAATTTAGTAATTGGTTCAGCTTTAAGGCGACATAATTTGGGGCAGAAAACCCATGTGGCAAGAGACCCGGCTTTGTTTTTTTAAGAGACAAAGGGAAAAATGCTGGCGGTCCTTGACCCGTCCCCAGCCATTCGCTGTCCCATAGGCCTGCTGGGCCTCGGTAGCAGATTACCGCTCTCAGTTCGGCTCTCGGTAGCTGGTTGCTTTGAGCTTATCCCATCGCTTTGAGCTTATCCCATCGCTTTGAGCTTATCCCATCGCTTTGAGTTTATCCGATGGCTCCTCCCCGTTTCCGATGGCGCGCTCACGCAGCAGGGCCGGGAGCATCGGAACGGCCGACTCTTGGCGAGCGCAGAGGCCCCGTCCCCGGTGCGGAGGGATGGGTGAGCTCTGGGGACGCGGTCGCAGCCGGAAGCCGTTCCGCTGCCCTGCCGCGAAGCGCGTGCGGGACCCGCTGTGGCGCCGGCAAAGCTTCGGTCCTTGGAACAAAAGCCTCAGGAATCGCTGACCCTGGAGCCGGGGGGACCTGTCCCTGCAGCATCTCTGTGTTTTTTCCGAACTCCTTTGCTTGCCATAGGTACGTCTGTCACCGCTGTCGCGCACGCGAGACGCCGCTCCGAACAATGACAATACTTCAGACATTTTCTCACAGCGTGATGATAGGGTGGAAACGGAGGTGACAGTTTAGATGATTTTACTCCTTAATTTTGCCTGCCTTCAGCCTATACCCAATTCCAGATACAGCTTTTTTTTTTTTTTTTAATTTGCAGACAGCTTTCCCCTTGGTGGCTGTTGACGTGTTCAGGCAAGAGCGATAAAGCCATCAGCAGAAAAACTAATTGTAGTATTTGCGGGAACCACGTACAGGACTGCACGACGCTAGGGATAAATCACGTTTTCTTGCCGTCCTTATCTCTTCAGTGTTTAGGAAACGGGTCTGCCGTTGCAGACGGGCACACGTTAAAGCGGTTTGTTTCAGAGTGCGGACATGTTGGCTTGAATTTGGCACTGGTTCTAGGCTCCTTTGAGCTCAAAACTAAATAATTTGAGCCGTAGCTCTGCTCAACGGGAACATTAATTACCCATTTCCCCTTGCATTGTGAATTAACAGTTCTATCCCCGTGCAGAAGGGACGGCGTTTTCCGAGCTGGTGTACGGATTCCTCCTCTTCAATAAATCGGTTTTCAGTAGCGACGGTGGCTTTCGGCATTAGCGGAGACCTGAGCTTGATGTTTGCTTTTGTTGCGGTAGGAGACCGGGGCTGCCCTGGGAGTAGTTTGCCGGTAACGCTGTGGCAGAAACCTCCCGGGGAGGGAACTTCACCCGGGTGAGCGCAGGGAACGTGGACAGCCGTGCCCTGGCTTTGAGCGAACGGGCATGTTCGTGTTAGCACGGCTCTTGCCGGCCTTAAAATTGGTGGGTTTGAACCCACCTTGGATCAAGTTTTTGGTTTATAGTATTTTTTTTCTTGGTGTTGTGTGGTGGATGAGTGGGAGCGAAGCGGGCCTTGCTGTGCTAGGAGCTGGTGGGTGTTGAACACGCTGGCAGGCGAGGGTTGCCGCCTCACGGCATTCGACCCTTCTGCTCAACGTTTGCAAGGCCCTAAGAGGCTGGGGGGGACACCACGCAGTTAAACAACTCAAATCTTACCTAGATTGCACCTCCCGGCCTACCTTAGGCATTAGAGAATCCTTCGATAAATAAATCGGGACGAACGGCGCTGAGATTGCAACGGGCGCTCTCGGCGTGTGAATCGAGCGACCGCAGAAGCGGGCACCAAATCTCCCTCGCTGCTCTCGTCTTGCAATCGGTGTTCTTCAAATGGAAGCTGTATTTGAGCCTTGTATTGACGCACTTAATGAACAAAGGAGGCGTCGCTCGGCTCTCGAACGCGTCTCTGAGACAAAACCAAACGAGTTGGTGCTTCTGCTGGAGAAATGCAAGTGTCGGAGTCAGAGGCCGTAGGTCCTGAGGGGGCTCGTCCTGAACCGAGTCCATCCGTGTCTCGTTTTTGTCGCTTACACAGGGCCGAACCTCCCCGGGCGCTGACGCCTGGCTTTTCGCAAGAGCAGAACCGCTCGCTTACTTTCGACGTCTCCAAAGCCGGTGTTCATGGCTTCCTTCGGGAGATGACGCCTCGTGGCGCGAGGGAAGGAGGGGACTGCTCCGTGTCGCGTCGCTTGGAGGCTGCCGGTCTCGGGACCGCTGCGGGACGGCACGTATATGCGGTATATGTTTGCCGGGCTATAAGCTCCGATTCGTTCAGACGTTCTGTATTGAATATAGTTACAGCCTCGTGCAGACAAAGCTTTCAGTCTATCGAAGGGCGCCCTGTTCTGCAAGTACGCCGAGAGGTTTTTTAATTGCGGTTGAGGTTTTTAACGAGGAAACTGTAGAGTTACCGGGAAATGCGTATTCTGCCCCTGGGAATGTTCTTCTCTACCAGATGGAAATTTTGCTAAATCTTTGAAGATTAGTCCGAGAGCTGTGCAGATTCATGCAGCCTTGCGTTCTTTCCTTCAGCGTGCTTCCCTCAGTAGGCGTAAATCGTCGTAATGGAGGAACGGTGCAGGGCAGCCTTGGGTGAGGCCGCAGCCGGTGGCAGGGTTTGTGGTGTAAGGAATCTCGACCGGGCGGTGAGAGCAGGGCAGGGGTTTGGACGTGGCGGCCGGGGAGCAAAGTGCAAAGCGATGGCACTGGAAAAGCGCTGGAGGTGCTCCCGGCTCGCTCCAGAGGCAGGCTCCCAGGGCGCTGCGGCTCGCTCGGCCTTTGGAAGGGCTGCGTCTGTACGGTGAAATGTGAAGTTCATTTGTACGCGTCCTATGGATTAGCTGATCCAGCTTTTTTGTACTGTGGTTTAGAAAAAAGGGCTGAAGGGTCTCCGTTCGTAAGTTGATGTAAGAACTGGTTTCTGCAACGGGAGTAGCGGAGTTGTCAGTGTTTCCTTCAGACATTTTACAGGCTTAAACTGGCTCAGAGAAATGGAGCTGAATTATACCCTAGCAAGGGCAGGTTTTTTTAATTCAACAAAACCTGCTCTGGCTATTTGTCAGGAAAGAAAAGCAAGCAGTTCTCAAATATCCTTGCTTATGGATAATGTCACAAGCCTCCGTTTGAAAGGAAGAGAGGAAGCTTGGCTCAATTTTGGAATTTCTAAGACATTAACTGTAGAGAAGATAAATAGGTAAAGCTTCTGTCCTTGCAGAGTAGATGATGAATATAAAAGTTATATGATAATATTCATGGGGCAAAACGGCAGGGGGGAGGGGGGTATAGGGCTTGCTTAAACAAAACTTTACTTACTGGATCCTGAATGTTCATGGCATGAGCATCGACACAGTCGGAAGAGAACTGTGTGTATAAATATACCGTGTGCACATCCACCGATCTTTGGTCAGCATTATACAGCGTAGTAATGAAAATACTGTATTTCAGTCAGCTATTAACGAATAAGACAGTAGATAATGAGGTTTTATTTTGGGGAGGAATTAGAACTTTTAGATGCTTTTTTTTCTTCTTACCTTAACGGAGCCCCCATCTGTGGAAGGATTCCTTGTAGAAGAAATGGAAGTTAAATGTATTAGTACTCATGAAGGGAAAGTTTGATTTTAATAAAATTAAATACAGCTGCTTTTGGCAGCTTCTCTCACAGACTGGCAGCTAAAAACAACTTTATGTAGTTCATAGAGCTTGGGGAAAAATGTCAGATATGCATTTTCAGAGACAGTATAATATACTGTTCTTTACAAGCTAAACTTTTTCTATTAAAATAATTTGTGGAGTATTTCACTGATATATGCAATCCTCTATTCAGCTACAGCGTTGGTGGCACAGGAACTCTGGAAAAGTTGTCCCTGCGACAGAAAAGTTTTATTTATTGTGTTTTTCTATAGGTAAAGTGGAAAACTGAAGTTGGCTTTAAGTGTTTGCAATCTGAGAAATGATGTGAAAAAGCAGCTCAACTAAATGTACATTCTTTTCAATCTTTTCTTTTTTGTGTGAAGGCTTTTGTCTTTGTATCTTTGCATTATTTGTAAATGAAATGTAATAAAAGTTCAAATGTTTTTGTCTCTGGCTGCTTAGCTTTTTCTTAGTTTTGTTTGTTGTTTGTTTGCTTTTTGACTGTGCTGGTGTTTCTAAAGAAACAGCAAAATCAGATTGCTTTGGTTAGCTGGCCTTGCAGCTATGACAACTGACCTCTGTGTTCCTCTTCCGAGAGGAAGCTGCAGAGGGGTCTGAACGATGCAGAGCACTGTGATAAGGCTGGAAACGTGAACTGTCTCCAGGAGCAGTCCCTGCGTGCGGAAGTCTCTTGGCGGCGGCGTGGTGACTGTCTCTACTAGCCTCAAGTCAGAGCTCCGGTCCTGTTTCTGGACTGCTGCATGATTTTGGAGCTTTCTGGGGTAAGGAGAGTCTGTCTGTCTATTTGAGTTGCTGGATTTTTGAAGGAGAAAATGAGCGTGTAAATGTTCAGGCTTGCCTAATTAGAGCGCTGTACGCGCGTGCTTTGACAGCTGGGTGTAGCTTTCACCGCAGTAAATCTTGGGGTAGGTAGGTCATGGAGGTAAGTCGAGCCAGGGATGAAAAAAGTTTTACGCTACTAAGGGACAGAATGACCGACTCCCTCAGCTTGGGCAGTTATTTCATAGCTCTTAGGAACGGAATGCGTCTTTTTCTGATCCTGTTTTATGCTTGTCTGTGGGAAAGGTTCAGCTGCAATTGGTATTCTGACCTGAGGGACAGGCGTGCAGGGAGAAAGCTGTCGTTCTGGTGGAATATTTTGTGTGAAGCGTAACTAAGTCGATCTGCAGCAAGGCTGAGTGAATGCACCTGACTTTCCAGTGACCGAGCGAAAGGTAGCTCATTTCTGCTCGCTGGAAACACACCAGCTCTGGCCAGATCCACTTTGGAATCAGTTTCTGGGAAGCTATATAACGTCCCTTCAGTACCTGAAACCATTTTGTGTGGGGATATTGTACTCTGGACTGCCTCATCTGTGTTTGTTCCTGTTGGGGAAAGAAAATTTAGTGGCCGTTTTCATGACGGTCTTAGAATGGTGAATGGAGATGTTCTCTAAGCGCTGTCATCAGCAAGCACTGTCTCTAAACGAGCCAGTGAGCAAAACTGGCGTTCTTTTGGCAGATCTCTGCTTATGCTGTTGCCTCCGGAATGTGAAATTCAAATGCGCATAGCTGTGGAGACCCGCGCTTGGTAAAGTGCAGCTTTTGCCATCAGCTTTCCAAGAGGAGAGGAAAAGTTGTGTTCGCACCTTGCTTGTTTGGTAACATTTAACAGAAGCAGCACATCCAGCGTACGGTATTTATCGTACAGCCTCATTCTAGAGTGGAACTTCTAACTAGCTGGCAAAACTGCACTGTTTAGTGTTCGGCGGGAGCTGCCTTTCTGATGAAACCATGAGCAAGCCTCCTGAAACCACGAGCGAGTTTCAGTATAATTAAAGTGAACGGCTTCCCTGAAGCATCTTGCAAAATTTGGGTTTTATTGTCTCGCTAGGCAGACTGGAATGCTGCTAGCTTGCTGTTTACCTGGAAAAGGCTGGGGATTACAGTAGCGCAGGATTTAAGACTTTTCCAGGTTACCAACTGTAGAACCCCTTTGTCTGCTGTTCCCAGCTCAAGTGAGCACCCACGCTACTAACGGCTTCAGTTTTCCCAGTTCTTGGCTGTCTATTTGTGGAGTCCTGGCCTGGTGTCATAGGACAAATCAAGCATAAAGCTTTCATTTATCGTTCTAAAAGTAACTGCCGCTTACAAGAACCAGGTAGGACAGGCTAACTCGAGGGAGGTTCTTGCAAGAAAAAGCAGCCCTGTGCCTTTGTACGGCTGACAAAGCCATTAACTCAGCTGAGGGCAGTACTCTCGCTCGCAGCTTTGGAGGGGTTCTCTGTCACACATCCGTATCGGAAGAGTTTCAGAAGAGGAAAAAGCAACATGCACGTGACCAAGGAGAAGTCTATTATTTATTATCCAACATTCCAGAGTATTTGTTATCCAACATTCCAGAACAAAGATACTCTCCTTAAAGTGCTTTTTTTTTTTACTGTTTTGTGAGCAACTTTGTACATAGGCTGCTCTCTGTGTCCTTTTCAGACTAGTGCTGGGTTTGCTTTGCAGTAGGTCTTGAAAAGGAGACCACCACTCACACTTGAGAGCCTTTGAGTAGGGAAAAGATTCCTGGGACTCATCCATGCTAAACTTACTCAAACAATTCCAGCTACTGCAGGTAGCTTCTCAGCACATCTTTTTCCATGTAGCGCAGAGAACTAGTGTTTACAGCAGCACAGGCTTCTATTCACACTTGCTGTCTACGCCTCTGCCGTTCCAATAGGTTTTTCGTAGCATTTAAAGAAAGTCGCTGTTGTAGAAACGATGCCAGATAATGCATTGACACGTGGTGCTGTGCAGAGTGCAGTGGTACATTACTTACAGTTCTTTATACAGCATACCAGAGGCAATAGTGGGGCAGCTGAGCACATTTTTTAAAGCAAGTTTTGCTGGACAGACATTTAAGTCAGAGGTTAGTCTTGCTGAACTCTGAATGTTTCATAGTCTTCTGGAATGGTGTCTGAGGAGGATGAGATTAAAGCAAACGTAGATTAGAAGTAGAACCAGAAATGAAAAATAGAATAAGCTACTGCATGACATTACAGTTGTTATGTGTAGGCTAGCCAAGAACACATCAACATCTCGA
The DNA here is from genome assembly GCF_030463565.1 of Pelecanus crispus. NCBI lineage: Eukaryota > Metazoa > Chordata > Aves > Pelecaniformes > Pelecanidae > Pelecanus > Pelecanus crispus. The sequence goes on along the minus strand of NC_134662.1, from coordinate 5,305,321 downwards.
AAGCAAAATGGCAAAAATGTCTGTATTTGACTTTCAAAACTAACTCACCATTGCAGCGATAACGCAGGTTTGACCAAATAATGTTCTCTTGGGAGAAGCAGAAGACTCCCAGGCGTCCTCCTCGCATAGTTGTATCAAGGACAACTCCAGTGTCTGCTACTACTTCAGGGCCTTCATAGAAGCGAGCTCTAGAAGAGAATAAGCGTGTGTAGGACATGAACATGAGACTGGTAGAGCCTTGCAGAAATTGTTCCTCAGTCAGCCACTCTCCCTCCTCTTTACACAGGACTGCACTAGAGGTGCTTGGTTTGTGTGTTAAACTTCCACTCAGCCACGCAAAGGAAACTGTAAACCCCTTACCTGATGTATCCGACTTGAGGCCGATGTTGCAGGAACCAGCGGTAAGATGTCTTGTCCTTCCAGCCAGAATTGCGAGGGTCTTTCCACAGCAGTTTGACCTGGTCTGTGGTGTCTCCGGTGTGCCAGAGAGAATTGCGGAGATACTCACCTGGGCCTGTTTTAGACTTCACTGCCTAAGACAGAGAAGAGACGGGTAAAATGTGTGGATAAAGGATTGACTGACCGTAGCTGCTTGCCCCACTGTACGTGTCCAAGCAGCACAGCTATGAAAAAGGCAAAAATCTGCTACTGAATTCTTTTTCAATGGCAGCTTTACCTTCAGTTGAATTCCAGGTTCTGCTACTGCTCGGAAGGGGTTTGCCTGCCAGTATGTCTGCTCCATCTGCTTCCACATGACCACATAAAAGCTGGAACTGTCCTGGTAACCAAATATGAAGCCAGCATAATCATCATCTGTGGCAGTGTTGACATGGAATGTGCCCTCGAAGTCCACTCCATTGAATGCCGTGTAGCCTGTAATTGGTAGGAAAACAAACACTCTGTATTCCACAACAAAATGTAGATCCGTTTCTTCCCAGATTCAGATGGGGGGGGGGGGGGGTGGATTTTGCCAAGTCAAATCTGAAGATTGCCTACTACAGAAAATACTTTCCCAGGAGGTGGATGGAATCATTAAGTAGTGTCTGAAATACTTGTGAAAGCTGCACTGAGAAGTATGCAGGTAACAAGCGATAATTTTCCGATAGGACAAAAATAAGTGCCTCACCTACAGCCAGGCCAGGATCGCTGTTCATAGTCTGGACAATTTCCATGCCCTGAGAAAGATGAACGTTGACTCATTAGGATAGTTCCAAACGCTTTACTGTTGTTACATGATCGGGGAGAGGTACACCAAGGGTGAGCCTCTAGGATTAGGACATCGTTGAACAGTCCCATTAAGCCTGCAGAGCGTTTTAATGAAAACCACATCCAGTTTGGTAGAGGCTTGTTCCCACCTGACTCACTAGCCCGTTCTGGAGCAGCCTCCTACCTGGTTGAGGACAATCCAGTTGGGGTCAATCTGGGCATCGCCCTCGGGGTCCAATACAACCGTCTGGAAAGCCCTGAAGTCTGTTAGCGTCACTTCTGCATTCTCTGGGCACACATCAATTCTGTCAATCACCTTGTCTCTGTCAAAGTCATCTTCGCAAAGGTTTCCCACACCATCACCTGAGAGCACGAGAGAAGAAAAGGAGTAACCAGCTTTCATTAATTTCTCCTACCCCGTGCACCTGAGGTTTACTCAGCTAGCTTTTGGCTAGCACAGTTAAAGGTAGCCATGTCTATGCAAGGTTAAGAGGTGTTCAGAGCACAGGTACACTCTTCCTTTAAGTCAGGTGCAAAGAAACCCTGAGGCTTCTCTTGCTTGCAGAGATGCTGTGAACAGAAGAAACACCTCCCTTCTGGAAGAGAACGTTACCCAAATATGATCCTGATGTCAGGCTTATTTGAGATCTGAAAAGGACGTAGGACTGTCTCAAGTCAGTACTGTCTATCTCTAGAGGTCAAACTGATAGCGTTGGCCACCAGGAATGGAAGACCCCCGTGCAGGGCTAATGTGCATCCATTTCCCTTACCGTCCGAGTCTTCTTGGCCAGGGTTAGGGACAAGCCGACAGTTGTCAGGGCCTGGAGGTTTCTCATCTGGAATCCCGTCATCATCGTCATCGTCGTCACATTCATCTCCCAGCCCGTCATTGTCTGTGTCCACCTGGGAGCTGTTGGGCACTGACGGGCAGTTATCCCGTGTATCTTGGTGGCCATCCCCATCACTGGTGGAGAAAATAACAGGTAAAGATTATCCACTGACACATGCTTTTAAAATAAGCATGCAATACCTTTCTAGGAGCTGGAATCTTCAACAAGAACAGCAAGAATTGGTAACTTTAGCCTTATAAAGTCTTAAGCTGTTAGTTACGCCAACAGTAGATCAGAAATATTTCCGCTGTAGTGTATGAACAAAGCTGAGAGTGGTAGCTAATGATGAGCAAGCCTGCTGTCAGCAAGCTTACATCTGCTAGCTTTTGGGCTGTACTTCCACTGGCAAGTTTTTTTGAGGACTGAAGAAAATTCCATCTCCCTTAACCTCTGCCTTTTTATCAGATAAGGCCAAGCCGGGTCGTCATGGAGTTGCCAATGCATGCCTTTTCCCCCTCCATCCCCAAGATTTCATGCAACCTAAGCGTAATCTTTGCAGCAAGCTCTCACCTGTCCTGGTTGGTGTCGCAGACATCTCCCACTAGATCATGATCAGTATCTTTCTAGTAAAATAAAGCAATAATAATTTAAACTTTCCATAGATCAAGAGGAGGATTAGGCCATAAAGAGAACAAAGAGGTGTTTGTTAGCCTCAGTGCTGTGATCATTCTGATTGAAAACAGAGCCAACAACAGTGGGAGAATTCCTTCTGCAGGATTTACAAGTTGCCCTGATGAATTCAGGCAGCACTATTTCTAAACACAGATGCTCAGGGTAGGAAGAGAGGAGTCTAGAGTACATTTCCTCTCTGACTCTTCTATACCCCAGGACGTTTGATCTTGAGGGGCTGTATTTTTGTACTGCAGGATGGCAGCTAAAATTTGCAAGTGGTAATCTTGGTGTGTTACCAGCTATGCACACCTTAGGCACATGACACAAGCACTGTCTTGAGTGAGAAAAATGAACCTGTAGGACTCAAAATTGGGAGTGCTTACTTACCTGGTCTGGGTTACTGATTGTTGGGCAGCTGTCACACACATCTCCTACTCCGTCACCATCAACATCTTTTTGATCGGGGTTAGGAACTCTCTTACAGTTGTCCACTGGGTTTTTGATCCCTGTAAAACATGCAAAGTGGACCCATCAAGGCAACAGGGCTATTAAGGAGTATGCAGCAAGATCTCTTGGATATAAGAGATGGTAAAAATCTAGGACAGCTGAATTCATGTAGTAAAGTAACAATTTCAATTTTTGTGTACAGTTTGCACCCTTTTAATTTAAGTTACATCCTAGCAGCTATGGAGGATGGAAGAGATCAGCAGCAACTAATCTTAAAACATACTCCGGACTGCATCACGATGGCTGGCTGAGCATGCTATTGCACATGAATCTGAGAGGAAATGTCCTTAATTGCACTCCTTAGAGAAAGCTGAAGAACTGAAGACCATGTCTCCAAACTGGCATCGTATCTGTGCAGGAGTGAGTGACAAAGAGGATCAAGATGAAACTGTCTGCGGTTCGCTAAACCATGACAGAGTCTTTTTTCCTCTAAAGTAGACATCTATGTAATTATAAAATACGTCAAGGTTAATCTTGGCTATTTGACATGGAAGATTTAGTCAGTGCCTTTTCAAGGCCCGAGACAGGACAGGAACAACCTAATTGGCAACCTGTATGACTTCACTTCCCACTTCTCTGCATTTACCTACTACACCAGCAAATCATGCCAGCAGGGAGCTACTTGGCAGGATGTAGCCAGACCCAAACAGCACTAGATGCACTGGAAATACTATGTAAATAAATATGTATGTCTCAGGCCAGCAGCAGTTGTGATTTCTGGCTTTTGAAAGCAGGCTTTGTGCAAATACAGCATCATTAGCGCACAGACTGTTTCTAAAGCCAGCCAGTTTCCCCCCTCCCCCCAGAAGACAGCCCTGACACATACTGCCTTGAGCCAGTAGCTGCTAACAACTTGGATATTCCCATGCTGCTTCATAAGTTCAAACTGCAGCACATAGTGTCCTTGTCTGGACTGAGATCAGTTTGCATGGTACATCTTTCTTTCTTAAGTCTGACACAGGTTTGACGTGACCGTGCACAGTAAGAGCACTAATAAAAATTGTAAGCACCATCCTGAAGACAGATCTTTAAACCCTGTGAGAGCTTAACTGTGAAGGATGCTGGCTTGACAGCTCATCTTGGCATTGTAAGAACTGAGCTCTGCTTCATCCCATCAGAAATTAGTTCTACTCCTGCAGAGCTCAAGCCTCTGAAGGCCGGTACCTGCCACGAGGATCTCTAGCTGCGTGCTGAATAGCTTTCTGGTTCTTAGCTCAGTATATATGCACCTCTCTGAGGGTGCTCTCCAGCTGCTCTTACCATCTCCATCCATGTCATCGTCGCACTCATCTCCCCTCCCGTCGCCATCAATGTCCCGTTGATCGTTGTTCTTCACTTGGCGACAGTTGTCACAGGCATCACCAAAGTTATCCTTGTCTGCATTGCGCTGGTCTGCATTGCGTGTGTACACGCAGTTGTCCTGCGGGAGAGAGGGCCTGGCTGAGGGGAAATGTTTGGCACTGAGCATGCTACTGAGGAGTAAGGAAGACAAAAGTTCTGGGGTGTGCGACCAGCTGCTCTGAGAAGCCCAGCAGCCTAGCTGCAGCCAGTCTTGGCTTCCTCTCTTCAGCCTGGTCGCTCCCTGTTCAGGGAATACCAGTAGCACCTGAAAGCACCTCCAGCCAGTGCTTGGCCAAGTGAGAGAGAGACTCCCTAACTCTCAGGGGATCATGACTTGTAAAGTCCCTTCCGTGCCATCATGTTCTCTCCTGTCTGCTTGTTTTTAGAGTCTTCGGAACATCCAGATTAAAAGGAAACATTGCATGCTGTGACCTACAGGCTCTCTAAATTCACATTAAAGGTGCGGGCAGTTGCTTTGCAGGACTTCTGAATAAATTTAGGTATGTCAGGGCTTAAAGCATTAGAATTCAAACCTCAGTATTTAATATGCCATCTCCGTCAGCATCATCGTCACAAGCATCTCCAATTCCATCCCTGTCTGCATCCTCCTGGCCAGAGTTGGGGACAGTCATGCAGTTATCCTGAAAGGAAAGCAACAAAGGGCCTGCTAGCAAGCTGTGCGTGTCATTTAGCCTGAGTTCTGAAGGTTGGGCAGGGTCTCACCAGCACCCAAGGCCTGCCCTCAAATCAGAATTGCCCGGTTCTGGTTAGGCAATCCTCTGATAGATTGTTTCCAGCAAAAGATGAGACAACTGCACCTTACCTTGCGGCATTTTTTGTCAGAGCAGCGTTGCTTCTCATCAGGGACTCCATCAATGTCTGTATCCTTCCCACAGACGTAGCCATTCCCTGCCCACCCCACAAGGCACTGGAAGACAGTAGAGAAACAAAATGAGGCTGCTGATGAGTCCCCTGATGGCCGTATGCCTCCAAAATTGAAGGCTTTACATGAGAACCAGCACAAAATGTGGCAAATCCAGGTACACAACGCTCTACAGGAAAAATATTGTCTGGAAGAAACAGTTATGCTGTAAATAGCATTTTAAATAGCTCAGATACAAGCTCTCTGCTTGTTCCTGAGATCATAAAGACAGATGCAGCAGCAAAACTTCTTGGCTCCAGCACGTTGCTGAACAGTGTTTCTCCCTGCTCAGCTGTGCGTAATGGTCCATGACTGACAAATTTGTAGCACTTCAGGAAGAAAAAAAAAAAAAACCCAAACAACCAACAGTGGATCTGAGGTGCCAGGAGCAGTCCACTTCTCCAGAGAGCACTGGAAGAGACTTTGCCGTAGCTCAGGTGTTAACACAGAGCAGGTCTGTGTCGGGAAGGCATGCTCTCCAGGAGAGGGCAGTGGCAGACCCAGGAGAGCAAGCTCAGTGCAAGCTCTGGCAAACCGGAGTGAGCAGACCCCAATCGCAAGGAGGTTTGGACCTTACCACGCAGGAGAGGGACCCGTCGCGCTCCACGATGCACTGTGCCTTCTCGTGGCATGGACTAATTTCACCATTAGGGCAGCGTCTCACTGTCTGGCTCTTGCAGCCAGTGACTTGATCCCCAACAAAGCCAGGTTTACAAGCCCCGCACTTGTAGGATCCCTACAAGGAAAAGCAATAGGGAATTAACTAAAACATGAGTCCTGGCAAACCTTTGCTGTAACCTTCCTCAGCAGCTGCGTTGCCACAGCTAACAGAGGCCCCAGAGCCTGGGGAAGAGAGATCCACACGAGGCTTTCCAGTAATATTTACCCGTGTATTGATGCAGATGGAGTTTGGGACACAATTTCTGGCGGCTCCTGTCTCACATTCATTGATGTCAGTACAAACCTGCCCAGGAAGAACAAAACAGGCATTGACTTCACTCTTAAGCAGGTACCACATGAGATTACAGAATTAGGGCATCACTAGATGCAGAAGCAAAGCCCCTGACACACCTCACTAGGACCCACAGCTCAAAGTTTTCCTTCAGACAAGCTTCAGCCAGATCCCAGCAATACTCCTAACCCCAGGCAAGCTGTTCACCCTCTACAGAGTCACCAGAGATTTTAGCCTGGCAAAATAGCTTAGCTCTGAGCTGAGCTGTCAGAGTATCTCCTTACTGTAAAAGGATAGAAGAGAGTCAATGGAGCAAGAAGGTCAAAGACTGCGTCCTGTGACCAGCTAGCAGCTCTCTAAATAACACAAGCCACATGCCATTCCTGCTTTTGGCAATATATTCTTATAAACTGTACTAAAACTAGGTGGTGGGGTTTTTTTTTTGGTTTTTTACTTTAATCTGTCTATAGCTGTCAGGGAAGTGGGGGGGGCAGTAGCTGCAGCAACTCCTCTGTGTTCTAGTATGAAGGATTCCCCAGGCTGGCTTCACAGCCACAAAGAGACATAACAGCCTGTCCAGCATAAATTCAGCAGAGGTAAGGTCTTGGAGTGGAGGTTGCTTTGCTGTTGATGTGCTAGGACATCCTTGGCAAGTCTCTCCTCTCACCGCATCAGTCTTCCCACCAATACAATGCAGTCATCTTGGATTTCCCTCCCATTTCTTTGAGGGCCCCAAGACCTTTGAATTACAATTACAGAGGGGAAAGAGTTAATGGCTTCTGAAGGAGACAGAGAAGTTTCTGGGCCTTACCTGTTTGTTGGCTCTGGCATAAGCTAGTCCAACTCCTTCGACCATTTGCCCAGTGAAGCCAGGAGGGCAGGGATCACAGCGGAAGCCAGGGGCAGTGTTAATGCACTGGACCTTCGGGAAGCAGGGGTTTGCGTTGCACTGTAAACGAGAAAGAGGTTGTGCAGAACTGTGAGGCAGGCTCATTCGAGGCCAGCTGTGAAGGCAGCTCTCAAAGCAAGCCTTGCTGGGTGAGATCCAGCTATTGTACTCTTATTTTTAAAGAATAAAACAAAAATGCATAGAAGTTCCTGGCTTTCCTTGCAAGTGGAAAATGCAGCTTCCCCATCTCAGTTGTTCTCCCGAGTCCCAATATGTGCAGACAAGTAAAACAAATCAACTTTCAGGACTAATTCTTCTTAGGTGACATCAGTTGCCCAGGCAAAGAGCTGGCTTCACTTCACACTTTCCTTCCTGGCAGTCTCTGAATCCAGAGAACTGGATAATTTCTTACACTGGTTTTGAAAGACAAGAGCAGTTGTTTGTTTACTTCTCTGGGAAGCAACTGTCTTTCCAAAGTTGCTATTAATGCTTGCTTTATTTTCTCCAACACTTTTATTATTTTCACTAAATTCTTACGTTCTGTTCTGGCAGGTGCATTACATTAATACAGTGGTTCCCACATTTTGGTGACTAACAGATTATCATCAATCTCTCATAGACCCTTTTAACTTCAGCAGGTTTTTAAACTGAAACACTATGCAGGTGATACGGCTTTGCAAGACACGGTTGCTTGGTGGACTCATCAGCAAGCACAGGACTATGGTTTGGGAACCACAGAACTAAGGAGTCTTATGGACACGCAAAGTAATGGTTGAGTAAAGCTTTACATACGCACAGAGAGTAAACTTGATGGAATGCCACACTTTCTTAAAAAAAAAAAAAAAAAAAAAAAAATTGAACGGTATCTGCCTGGCAAGGTTTGATTTAAAGGCAGAAGCAAAGCAATACGAGTAGTGTGGTAAGATTTATTGTATAAAGGACTATTTGGAAAGCATTTGATTCTATTCCACACATAATAAATCTTATCTCTAACAACTCATCAGCCATTAGCTCAAAAGATTTTAAGACCAAAAGGGACTGTTCTGGTCTTCCAAATTCACCTTCCTGTGTGGTACAAACCAAAAGATTTATTTTGTTTGAGCCTATGTATCTTTTAGAAAGAAATGTCTAGCTAGACTGGATATAAACCCAACATGGAACAGAGCTTAAGGGAGGGTGAGATACAGGCTTCCTTCCAGTGAAATGATGTTTCTGTTGAACTTCAGCTCCTGGGGGAATTACAAGACTTTTCTTTACAACCACAAGACAAACCTGCAACACTCCAAGAAAAGCGAGCCGGTTTTGTAACTTCCAGCCTGTCCTACTTGTTTTTTACCTCATTGATATCTGTGCAGTGGGACCCATTGCCCGAATAACCTGGGGGACAGGGTCCGCAGCGGAAGCCAGTGCCAGTCTCGGTGCAGGCCACTCCAGGGAAGCAGGAGTTTGGGAGGCATCTGTTAAACTGCGTCACGGTGATGACAGGGCCTGTCGCCTCGGTGTGCATGCCTAGGGGACAAGAGGATTGTTAAGAACAGAGCTGTGGCTGCCAGAGACTATCATCAGGTGGTCCCATCGTCTCAGAAGATATCAGTTTGCTTCATGCACAGGACGTTTCCTTGCATCCTTTCTGAGGGTAGAGCAGTTGCAGCTCTATTTGGTAAATGGAGAAAAATGAAGCCAGAAACAGCAGCGTGACAGATTTCTGAGTCAGAGCAGACAAAAAATAAGAAACTCCAGGAGTCTTAGCTCCCAGACCAAAACTCTTGTTGTGCCACCCTCCTTGCTGGTGTAATGCCCTTGCTTTTGGAGTTCCACATAGATCAGTTCTCTCCCTGGTTCCTCCACAACTACACCTCACTGGTGGTATGGACTCAGACACTTGGCTAAAGCAGAACCCACACAGGCTTAAACCTGGGAAGCACTGTGGAGGGACGTCAATCAAAAGCTGCGCTGTAGAAGGCAGGCATGTTAAACAGGCCAGCTTGGTTTGTAGCAGGAGTACACTCCCATCAGGCTCGCATAAGGCTCTCATGCCATAATGTGATGTGTAACATGCTGCCTGTTATCTCCACAAGGCTAGGAAACCTCACTTCATCCTGGCAGATGAGAAATCAATCTGTTCTTCGGACATTCATCACTTCTAGGCTGGAGTACAGCAATACAGTCTGTCTAAGCGTGAAGTACTGTGATGTGTAGGAAATTCTAAGCCATATGAAATGCTACTGCGGTCCTATTCAGATGCACATCAAGCCTGTCCCCACACCGCTGCTCACCAGCTTCCCTTAAAATTTTCGGTCAAGTGCCAGGTTTTTGTCCTTATCCTCATGACCTGGCCCACAGCACAAGAGAACTTGCAAAATTAATCTGTATGGGATGCAGAACTTCACTGAAGGCAAATTCAAGACTGTGAATAAACTTGCCCAGAAACTAGGTTTGTCGCAAGTCTCTCACACGCACTGCTCTCAAGTGGCAAGGACACCTTTTGCTCCTGCTTTCTGCTGCTTAAAAGCCCAACATAAAAAACCTGAAACAAAAGAAAACAAAACCCAACACTCTACCACCAGCAGCAGCAAAGTCTTCACTAAAAACAAGGCCCCTTCTCTTCATGCTTCTCTTCCTGAGAAATAATGAGAGAAGCACACGACTGCTGTGAGTCACGTTGTTCAATGCATGACTAAAAGAGGCTCAAAATCTACAGTAAGGAGTACAGGAGAAGAACTCATAAAGCAGAATAGCAAGTGGGGAAGGCAGAAATCAAGTAACAGAGAAAGTTCAGGACAGTTTTATGAGCAAATTATTAAAACAATTGCTGTGGATGAATGTATTTCTGTACTGCAGGTCCCAAAAGCTTTGGCTAATCTCTTTTCCAGCAGAAATACAATCTCTCCAAATGCAGAAATGGTTATTGCTCCACCCTTTGAGTATACTGGCAAATAACAGAGCATCTCCAAGAACCATGCTTTCTGAAAGCCAGATATACTGGAAGTTAAGTTCCAGTCTAGAAAAAAAAATTGTTGGGGAGCAGAGGGCAAGATTTACATGGGAAAATTTATGACCCTGTTCCTGAATCCTCTGTAAACAACCTCTTTGCCTGGATGGTGGCAGCACTAGGATGGAAGGAATAGCAGAGCAATGCCTCTTGGGGGTGATGTTCTCTTCCACTTGCAGCTCAGGAGTAGCCAACTATATCCCACAGGATTCCCAGTGTACATTCCCAGGCAATTCTAACATCAGCCATGGGCTGGGTTATTAGGAGACGTGGTTGGGCAGCTTTCCGCACTAGAATGATGCTACCCCGAGAAGTACAGCGTGGTATGTCACAAAACCACTAACAAAGCTTATTTCAGAAATAGTGGAAGTAAGCGAACGCTGGGGTTTTGCTGGAAGGAAAGATGAGCTTTTTAAGGCTACTTCTGCACCCCATGCTCAGGAAAGTGGTAATAGCTGCAGCTGCCATTGAACCACAAGAACAGCACGGAACACTGGTCCATGCATGCAGAATGTTGTGGGGGAGAAAAAGCATTACAAATATCGAGTATTACCCTGTGACCCTCAGGATAACTGAGAAACAAGCTATTTCCTTTGGCGAGATGGTCACAGGTGGCATTTTACTACTTGTTTGGACACAAAGGTATGAAGGACTTGGAGGAGGCAGTTGAGCATAGGACTCAGCTCAGTAACTCACCACAGGCATCACACTCCATGACTGTATTCTTCAGGAATGTTATCTCCTTAATCTAGAAGAAAACAAGAACCACCATTTAGCCAAAGGCTGAGTTTTGCTCGCACGCAAATAGCCCCACTGCCAGAACACAGGATGTCTCTCTGAGACTGGAGCTACTTACAAACAAATTAACTCTTACCCCAAAGTCTATGTTGCAGACTTTATGGAAGCCGAGGTGGCTTGTATTCCCTGCTGTAAGTTACTCCCTACTGTAGTGTTTCTACAGGCTAACTTGGTAATACTATTCTATCACAGATACAGGAAACACTTGACTTGAATCCACGGAAACAAGTGCCATAAAGAAAGAGGTACCTACTTTATTTGGGTCTTCTGCTCTAGAAGATGCTGAACTAGCAGTCCTAGAGAGGCCTGCTTTATCTGCAGTCCAGGTACTGCACAGGCGAAGTCAGGAGAAGGTTCCCCTGTGAGCCATTTTTGCAGATATGAATAATCTCTGACATTGCTTATGCCATACTTTGGCCCTAATGCCCTTGCCGTGAGGATATTTAGAATCTATTCACAAAAGCGCCTTCCTCCAGACTTCCTCTGATCTCCTCTAGGCTCCTATTCCTTCAAGCTTGCTTCAGGAAAGAGACCATCTGTAGCACCAGCAGTGCAAAGATGCTGTTCCTTTGGTGAAGGAAGCAATATGGGACAGGCACAAGTAAGCATGTCAGTCTCAAGCTAACATTTATATGACTCTCTAGCATCTTAGATAGCAATCCTAGCAGACTTCTCTCCTGCAAAAGCCTTACTGGCTATCTACAACTGATGCTCAGGATGACCCTTCCACACCTGTGGACTTCATGTTTCCACAATTAAGTCATTCCACTTTGACAAAAGCTTCTAGTCATGTCTCTCTGCAGCTCCCAGGTATAAGAGTAACCTTTTATTCTATGTTAGATTCTCTCTTCCCTCCAACACAGCCTGGGGTCACGTATTTTGACTAGTTAATGCAGAGATAGATCTAAACCAAATTCCCGGAACATCTCCCATTAGAAGTGGGTGACAGAAAGCAGAGTGGAGAATTCAGAGCACTGCTAATGAGTATCAGTGGTTCCTTTGTGCCAAGAATCCTTCAGCCTTTGGCTCAGGAGAGTAGATTTGGCCTTTTATTGTTATGCCTTTCACCATCCTTATTGCCAACATCCCAAGATGCTGAATCAAGGAAAAGTAGGTTTTAGAAAATCTTTGCACAGATGAAGAAATTATGAACTGCCACCTTGCTCCGGTGGTATATGCAAGTTTGTCTCCTGAGGAAGAGCTTTCTTGAAAGTGCTGTTGAGAAAAAGGCCATGGATTAAAAAAAAAAAAAAAAGTAGGTGGCAAGAGCGAGAGAAAGAACAAATAGAAAACCTGTATGGAGAAGCAGTGCTAAGCTGGAAGGGAACGCTGGAAATCATTGCTCCAGGCTGCCAGGAACCATGTCTGACCTGATTCCTAGTAAACACTGGGTATTTATGCAGCAGCCTGAAATGTGAGAGTAACTCAATGCAACAGATGTTTTTGCAGATTAGAGGCCGCCCAGTTTGCACTGGCACCGAGGCCTGTCTGCCATTCCAATTATCTGGCAGGCAGAGGCTGCTGCCCTCAGCTCCCAGAGTGGATAAAGGGAGAATGGAACCTTTTTCTATACTTAAAAGAGAGTTGACCAGGCAAACCACCATCTCCTCATTAAAATGGGAAAAGATCTAAGCACCCAAGAAGTTCCAAATTCCCGAAGAAACAACTGGAGCCAGAAAGGCTTAGGCTTAAAACAACGAGAGGAAAGAGTGAATACAGAGCTTGTTTAGACTCCATATGACTTCCCTTTCCAGGACCCTAATAGATGGCTGAAAGGTCCATCTTCCAAGTTTGGACTCTCTACTGATTTCATGAGCCCACAAAACCAAGGAAAAAGTGACTTGTTTTTCCAGTTAAATATATACCCACTGTGTGTGTGCGTCTTTTTTTTAAGAGTTTGTTCTCCATGTACGCTGTTTTTCAGCAGACACGATTCTGAGCAGCAGAATTTGGAATTCAAAGGACTCCACATTCTCTCAGAATTACGGATCTGCAAGACCACCTCTTGATTCTGGTTTGCAGCACAATAATTCTATTACTCATTTCACCTAACACAAGAAGCAGCCCCCCCAGTTCCAGAACTCAGCACATAAGGCAGAGGATTCAGCGATCTCTCTTGTGCAGCATATAAGGAATTAGGTCCCTTCCTCACCTACCTGCTGTTTCAACAGGTCTCGAACTTCCATTAGCACACGGTTAGTTTCTCTCATCTCTTCCAGCATTTCTGGTCCAACTTCAATTTCTAAAAAAAAAACCAAAGTGGTTGGGAAAAACACAGAAGAGCCATTAGCAGTATAAATCAACTGGTATTATTAACTTCAGCTTAATACTAAAGATACAGACTCCTCCACACCAGTCTCTGCCAGTTCCTGACTAGTAGCTTGTTGGAATTAACAGAGACTTGCCCATAGGGTAGAATTTGCTCTGGGCAGGGCAGCCAGTGATAATCAGCCGTGCCTGTCAGGTAGGTAGCAGTTACCCCTCAGCAAACAAATTGGCCTGGCAGTCTGGCAGTTGTGGTAGCTGTTAATCTGGCATGGTCTCTGCAGTTCACACATAGGAAGGCTTTGCTGCCAAAAGAAGCAAATTAATAATTCAGTGCTGTGGAAGCTGCTATGAAGGGCACCACTAAAGTAAGGCTCTTTGCTGAGTCTAGCCCAAACGTGCTGCCAAGCGCTGAACGTGGAAAAGCGGCACATCAGCCGTTGCCTCGCCTGCTCTCAAGGTACAGACTTTTTCCTTGCTGGAGACAGGTTCTTTTCAGGGAGCGGCAGTTTCAAATTGCCGTGTAGTTACTCTGGGACACAAAGGATACATCTACTCATCCATGCACCATTGCAAAATCCTGTTTAAGCTACACTGAACAGAGGAAATAAATCATCTTACAAGGTCATCCAGGGCAGATTAACATGACTTTCCCTCCAATCTGCTAGATTCTAGACTTGCCTAGTCCTTTGAGACATGCAAAAAATCTAGTCTATACTCCAGTTTCGCTCAAGAAGAATGAATGGAAGTAGCTCATTGTTTCTAGAATTCCCAAGTTTTAAGAAAACTTGAACCATTTAAAAACAATTGGGCACAAAGTTTAACTCTGGTATTCTCTTGTCTGCCGTGAGAAAGTACAGCCTCATTTCTCTAGTTTCCTCTAGATTAATTGATTCTCTAAGAGAAAGTACAGCCTCATTTCTCTAGTTTCCTCTAGATTAATTGATTCTCTAAGAGAAAGTACAGCCTCATTTCTCTAGTTTCCTCTAGATTAATTGATTCTCTAACAGAAGTCACACCTTGCCTACAATGTAAGCAAACCGTTATGAAGAGAGCAATAGCAGTATCTTCTACAAACAGCACTGTGTGTTCAGGGGAAAATGAGCTGGAGTTAGGGGTCTGCCTCCTTGAGCACGAAGAATTTGCCAGTGCCACTGACTTAGTACAACTTTGGCATTCTCATGTGACAAATCAGCCCGAAAGCCTCAAGGGTCTTCCCTGCACAGAACCAAGAAGACTTTATGAGTATTTGTAACCTCTCCAATACATTTTCGTTTGGGAACTAACGTGAAAGTACCACAAATGTGTCATTCTAAGTCAGACAGACTGAATTAAAGTGACGTTTCTTATTTTATTGAAACAAGGAGCTTGCACATAATTTCTAACTTCAAACAGAGGTTTTGAATAAGCTCTGCATGAAGGCTTCAGGCAACTTCTGTTATTCCTGGGAAGAATTTTCCATCCCTTGTAGCAAGATGTAAGACCAGAGTCAGACTACAATAAAAGTTGGGTTTGGTTTTTTTTTTTTAGTATTCAAATTCACAATAATGATTCAGCCACTCAGGAGCGACTTCCAGAGGAAATCTATGCACTTGCAGACACTGCCATTACTATGCATCCTTCGCCGTGGACTCTTCTGTCCCCATAAGCACCCACCTGACCCTCTGGTACACAGCCTGAGTCTGCCAGATCTCGTAGATCCTCTTCAAGTCAAGCATTCCCCTAACGGGCTGTTCAGAGAAGTGGAACTTTTGCAATGAACTAGCATGGCTATGTTCCTAGAAGCCAGGGCTTCCCTGAGCTCTATGTGCACAAGCAGAGAGAATATCCAAGGATCCTGCTACAAGACATTCTGTATGATCTGTTTTTTTAAATTAACTCACATGCAAAATGCAGATTAACATAAAGTGTCTCTTGCAGGTCATTACAAAACACAACAAAATTTCCAGTTGCCCTAGAATAAATGTTTTTCTTAAAAAACCTTCACCACTCAGGAGAGGAACTGGGGAAAAATCTAAGACTGAACATTTACACAGTTAAACTTCAAGTTTCATATGAAACTACCAAATCCCTAAACATTGTTTTTAGGCTTCAGTAGATGCAGCTGAAATGTAACCTTCTTCCTCATTCCCTTCCGCAAAAGATAATTTTCATAGGAGTCTAGAAAGCATACAAGTCCAGGAAATATAGAGATAATTAAAATTACTTACCTGCTCTTCTCTGCTGACATGATGAGAAAGGACAAGAGAGGCAGAGGAGAAAAACAAAGGCTAGAGCTGAAATCATCTTTGAATCTCCAGGCAGTGTGGATGTATGGGCTTCCCTTGCAACGAATTTTTAACCTGCAGGTTTGCCTCTGCTCCCCATTAGTGTCTGTGGTTTGCTATTTATGAAGTTGCATTCCTTCCTCTGAAGTTCTTATTCTCTGATGCTGGACGAGGGGTGGACGTCATTTCTGGCTGCTAGTCCACAGAGAACGTTACAAAAGTAAACAATATGAGAAACTCATCAGGAGAGTAGTTTAATTTTTTTTTTAGACCGTCTTGCACCAAAATAGGTCAGAAAATTCCAGAATTAAATGGATTCTTTTTGGATTGGGGTTTTTATTTCATCTTCATGGACACAGGATAGAGGGATGATTCATAGCCCTACCCCTCACAGATTTTCCTTCTAAAACTGCTCACAAGATCACAAAAGCTATGAGACATCTGGACTTCACTGGAGTTTCAGAAAAGGCTCTTTAAAACTCCCAAAAGACAGTTTCACCACTCACACTTGGGGTAGAATTATTGAATCATCTTCCAACTCCAAAGAGGAGCTATCACATCCTATTTCGGAGAGGGATTGGGCAAAAGTACTAGCCCTTAGAGGCTGATGTTCTTATTACCCTGCACCCAGGCTCATCTAAAGGAAGGATGCAGTGCAGAAGTGACGGCATGAAAGGAAGGGAGACTTTGCTGTTTCTTGTCTGTGAAGGAATGAGTCTCAATCCAGCATTTTCCATCAGTCAGGCTCAATCCAGCACTTTCCATCAGAAGACACAGAGCAGATTGAGAAATCCATCTAGAGCAGCCAAAGAAAATCTGCCCAAAGAAAATCTTAAACCTACTACATCAAGGAAATTGCAAGTTAAACTGTGACCTGTAAAAAAAAGTTAGTCTGAAGACCAGTGAAATGCTTGATCACACATTTTCACTGTTTGATTGTGAAATCTGTCAGTATGTTGATCATACAACACCCTTGGGGACACAGACAGGAAAGCCCCAGGAAACAGTAGCTCAGTCTTTAAAGTGTTAGAGCAGCTTCTATCCAACTTCCTTGGATAGTTACATAAAGATTTTTTTCTCATTTTGACCTCAGACCTCCCATATTCAAGAGAAAACTTCCCATCCCTGTGGCTGTGCACAGTTCTCAAAGGTAACTTGGTGCAGTCTTGCAGGCGCTGGTGAGCACGCATGTTCACTAAAGTAAGCAGATGAATATTCTTAGTTTTATATTACGGGAATGCTGCAGCAGACAGATTTTACGTTTTCTTGCACCAAGCAAATTTATACTGAAAATAAAGTTAATTTGCATGTGTTACCTAGGTGGCATTTGTACAATTCTGCTTGGCTGGTGCACATGCCATCTCATATTACACACAGCAATGATTTTTTGCTGTCAACCCACAGGTAAATCAGCTTTGAGAGTTTGATACTAGTGGCAAGCAAAAGTGGTTTAGCTGGAACTCAGAAGTACTGAGTGTCCCAGGTTTTAGCATTTCTGGGTCCTTCTGGACAAATCAAAAGCATGGCAAGTGCTTATCAAAGATAAAATATACTGGGTTTTCCAGTGATGTTCTGGGAAATATTATTTACAATTTCTATTTTACAGCAACAAATGCGGAGTGAATGAAAAATGTCCTGTCACCCACAGAGCCCAAGTCTCTCACCTGAAACAGAGACAGCTGATGTTCCGTCCAGCTTATGTTTGAAGGTGCTGTTAAGAGGTGAGAGAGTCATTCAGACTTTGCAGCCTGCTCAGTCGAGGACCCTGCTAGATGGCAAGCAAGGAAGCCCATTAGTACCTGTTATGGTACTGGAGAGTTTTAAGGGAAAAGCACATTACTTCAACAGAAGCCTGAAAGGTCATTAATAAAGGAAGGTTCTTGCCAACTATTCAGAAAAAAATCTGTTTTTTTTCAAGTGGGGAGAAGTCATAGAACTCCAGAAAGAGAGAGGTGTAACTCACATGGAATGAAGAATGGACAAGGGTCACTTGTGAGGTCACCTTGGAAACAACTGATACCAGATTTGCTCTGTATGGAGAAATATATGTCCATATAGAATGATGAGACAATCAAAATCCTAGTACTACAAAAAAGAAATTAAAAGAAAAAAGGAACTATTCAGTACAAGGCAAATAAAATATATATATGACCAGTAATGTTTTCTGCTATTTAAGTAAAGTATTACTCAATGATAGCAGGACATAAAACCAAGCAAACCCACATTAAAAAAAACCCCTTAAAGTCAGACACCTAATTAAAAAGTTTCTTGAAAGTCCAGTATCCAGCTAACTGGATACTTCTGTGTTTCTAAGTTTTCAGTGGCCAAAAAACCCCCAGTTTTTGCGAAGAGATAGTAGGCTGACTAGAAACAACAATTTTTGAGAGCATGTGAAATTGGCTTGTAAAACAATGTGACCCCCAGCCAGCAAGGGAGCGGTATTTGTCCCCAGGAAGAGCTCTCGATGACTATCAAGCACAGCCCTGCTTCCTCTGTACAGAGTTCAGTATTTTTCTGAGCACTTCCAGCTGCCCAGAATCACATGCCCTTTTATAATCCTATAAACTGGTGATCATGTTATATGGAAAATTCACTATATTTTCTAATATGCCTATTGTTTAACATCCAGATTAACCCATCAAAACCATATTATAGAGAAGCTAGATAATTTTCTTTGTTTTTACTATGGACTGAAGAAACTCAAATAATTGACATTAAAAAGAAGAAATCTCCCAAGCTCCTGGAGTCACCGCAAAGGACAAAAGGAAAAGAGTGAACCCCTGAACCCCTGTCTTCTGAAGAATACCTCGTACAGACAAGCTGCAAGTCACCAAAGTAAAACATTCAGGGCTACCAGCAGCGAACCTGGATCACCTCGCAGGGAAGAGAAAGAACGAACTTTGGTAATGTGGACAATCTGCAAAGTGGACGATCTGCAAGTACATCGCTGTCTCTGTTCTCTGCAAGAGCCGCTAATGATGAATGCATTAGCGGAGGCTGGGGAGTATACTGAACTGGCTCACAAGGAGCACACGTTACTTCCAGAGCAACTTTGCAGTTAGCTGAGGTGTTACAGCTCAAGAGGAAAACTGTATGTAGTCAGAAGACGCAAATTCTCAAACTCAGTAGTCAGGAATGTTCACTGCTGAGAAATGACAATCATTCCCCCCAGCAACAATTAGTGTAGGACAGCATGGTGACAGAATAGTGATTCTCATCGCTCGCTCAACCAAAGCATATTAAATCTGCATCTACACCAATTTTAAATATTTGAACAAATAAGTCTTCTGCATATTAAGGCAGCGATCGATATGTCTTTACATTCTTCTAGAAACCCGAAGCCATTTCTCTTCAGCCTGCAACAGTTTCTGGGACCATTTCTATTCATTGACAGTAGCAAAATAACTGTACAAATTAAAATGTAGCTCGTTTCCACAGAGCTTTCTTGAGTTGAGCAAGACATGGTGTCTCCGCAGGGTGAGGTCATTCCTACCTTTATTTTCCTTGGACTCATTTTATACCTTTCTATATTCAGATCTGAGGGATAGAAATCACCATAAATCACTACTCAAATGCAGCTTAAACACACAGTAGCAGATCAGAAAGCGTTTGGTCATGACTTGGTTATTTCTGGGTGCCTGTGTCTGTTTTAAAAGGTCAAATTCAAGAGTAGCTGATATATCTGAACTTGTTATGTGATGGGGAAACATCTTCCAGATTTGTCAATATAATTTTTTAAGCATTACTGATTAAAAAAAAAAAAAAAAGTGAGCAGTAGATAGTGTTTATTTGGGCTTTAGTGTAAAAGTGTTTTTGCCCTCTGTGCAGTGCCAGGTTAGTTACACCTTTTTCCCTGACTGGAGTTGACATCACAAATGAAACCAGCACACAAACAAACAACAAAAAGAAAAGCTCATACTAGTTTAAAGTTTAAATATTTTCCATCTCCGTGTTTTTAACTAATTTTGGCCAAGTGAAAGACAAAAGTCAGAAGGAAAAAGTTATTTTTCAGTCTTGTAAGGTCAAGTTCTAAAAATAAGTGAAAAACACCTACACCCTCTGAAATGGTATGCTAAGTGTTTTGCAATGTTTCTTATATATTTATGGTCGTAAGAAATCAAATTACATAAAATATGACCAGTAAGGATTTCAAAAAACATCTCCTCCATTTCCTTCCAATAGAGGATCAATAGTACCTACCAATGCTTTATATTCCCACTGTTAGAAAATGTTTCTGAGGGATGCTGTTTAAGCCCATTGCTTCTTTTCTTATTCACCATGGACTGAGAGAGCAGATTAATCCCTCTGTTGAAGTAGCACTATAGATTTGAAAACTTGCATTTCAATTCCATTCTTTCGTAAAAGAACCCGGTAATGTATGCAACTTCCAAGTTTTATACAACCAACATAGAAAAGTGGAGACGAAAAATGATCATAGTCATTGCAGACTGTCGACAGTCAGTTCTAAGAGAAATAAAAGTCTGGAAGTCTCAACTAAATCTTAATCAGTCATGATTTTTGTTAATTGTCACCATACAGAAACGATCTGTGACTCAGAAGATACGTTATCTATTATGGTGAACTGCTAGATTACAACTGAAGTTGAACCAACCTGATGCATTTATGCAATACTCATTTCTATTTCACTCATGAGTAGATCAGTAAGAAGCCCAATACATCAGCATTTCACAGCAGTTTTTTTCAGCTTGTACTTATTTTTAATGCTATTGTCTAACATTTGCAGATTCCAAAGATACACACTGTGAAAAGTATTGCACACTGAAGTTTGAGGCCCAGCTGCCAGCAGAATTTTCAGTCTTGTCCTACCTTTCTACTATGTACTTCCAGACAAAACAAAACCCTACTTTCAAAAGTTTTCAAAACATGATTTTACAGCTTGATTATGTACAAATACTTATTTCATCCGTTGCTAAAACACAATCTCAACAAACAGGATTCCTAAATGATCTGTACTTGGACCTATTTGCAGTCCTGAGGTAACAAAGTTTAGGTATTAACTAAACAATGTAAAGAATAGCACTGATGCTTTATGGAAGACAGACTCATTATTTGACATAAACACCTAAAATGATGCAAATATTATACACAAAATCCATCAGTCAATAGGTAAGAACATCCCCATCCCCTCCCTGTATGCCTCATTCATTGCACGATGGAATAATCCATTATAGGTTGTGGTTTGTTACATGTTTGAAGAGTTACAGCTCGCTGCAATCTGGTTTATGTCTCTAACTTTGAATTCCTCAGGAAAGCAAGGCACTGAAGGTCACTGAAGACCTTTTATAAGTACTTTAAGTGGTTTTTTCATTTAATCAATGGCAAACTGCAATGACAGAGAATCAAGCCTGCAAAATATAATAAATGGACATGGCTCCATTGCGCACTACGCTAACTTTATCATTCATTCTTCTTGATGTTTTCTACCTTACTAATGGAATTTGACTGATGTCAGTAAAGCCATTTACATGAGCTAAAAAAAAAAAGGCACGCAACTCACTGTGGCAATAGGCAGAATGACGTAACGCTGGGCCACAACCGCAGTATCACGGCAACTGGCACGCTGCGACAAGGACGTCTCCTGGGAGGAAGTCACTGCCATACACCACAGAAAGTGGGGCCTTCCTTGAAGCAAGACTAGAGTTCCGAAAGGGTCAACTTTCCTGCTTATTCCTCCAATGCTATTAGAAATTTGATGACTCTTACGCTTTCTGAGTATGAAAGGCTGACTTTCAAGGGAACATCACTTTTTACCCTGAACATTTTCTTAAGAGTTTTAGAATGCTACAAAACACAAACACCGTAACGGTTGCGTACAAAAATAGCTGCAAAATGGTTTCTGAAAAAAGGCGCAGAGATGCTTTCCGATGTCTGAGGGAGGAATCCCACAAAAAAAAGAGACCGATGAGCTGAGAACACATTCAAACTCTTTGTTTTACCCTCACCTCCTAACCCCAGCCAAAAATAGTAACCAGAACCAGTATGACCTGAGTAGGGGTTTTCCAATATTTTTGCTGTTGAATAGCCAACACAAGTGCACATTTAATAAATAGGAGACATTTGTAAGCCATCAAACACATGTCAAGAAATTGTCACCTTTATTGCCTCCTTTTTCTTTTTTTTTTTTTTTTTTAATTCAGTGAATGCTGGGGTAGGGGGAAAAGAAAGGTGCTAATCTGAAAATGTCTAAGTGTGTCATCGGGACGGATTCCCTGCACCTCTGGGCCTGACCTAGGAAGTTAGAGGCAGAAGCAGCTCCTGTCCCACGAGGTTTTTTGTTTCTTGATCTCTCTAATGAGACTCCCAACAAGATAACCAATTTGTAGCAACTGTGAGAGCGCTAAATGGCCTTTTTATTGCCACATTACTCTTCTGAGGAAGAAAGAATCCTGCTCTACAGACATGGAACTAAATCACTCAAAAGCTAAGCAGCTTGCGCTACGTCACACCATGCAGGTAAATTGAACCTGGAAGCCCAAAGCTCATGCCAGCACTGTAATAACTAAACCTTTCTTCTCTGAAGAAGGGGAATCTTCATTCACAAACACTGGCTGGGAAAGATACTAAAAAAAAAAAAGCACCTGCACATTCATCTAAAATAAGTGACACCACATATTGTCTGGGCAGCCTTACCACCGCTCTAAGTGGCTGATCTTCCTGGAAGTGACATATTCTGTCCACACCGGCTGAGAGAATCACACACGAGGACGTAGGAACTCTGAGGAGCATCAGCAAGAAAAGCTGTACTTTTACAAGAGAAGAAAATATTAAGCAACTATAGCCCTGCAAGGAATAAAAAAGTGTCGAAGCGCACAGTGAGAACACCACAGTTCAGTTTCATCACAGATGTGATACTGAACTTCCAATACTCAGAGAGCAGCCGGAAGCATGAATGAGGCTAACTCAGCCTGTTCAGGTAGTCTAGGTTACCAGAGTACTTGGTTACCAGTAGCTCCATCCAGGAGCTAGTCAGGAACAGCAGGAGATGAGGCCAGTGACAGGACTGGTGACAAAGCCACAATATAGGTCCAAGGTCTATCCAGAGACAGGGCTACAAGATCACCCTTAACGTTGTCCTTCATTTAAAATATGGGTCCAGAACTTCCCAGTCGCTTGCTGAGTTTTAATAATCTCATTTGTTGTCTCTAGAAAGGTCACAGCACTGTCAAATGTTCTGCACCCCTGGGTTCCACACTGATAATCTTACCCCTTCCAAAATGCCTGAGACGTTGTGTCAACAGAATCCTGTCCGAAGAGAACTAAGACACCTGGAACTAAAATGCTTTTTACAAAACTGAGGGCAGGAGGCCAATCAAAGGGCCCACAAATTTTGTATCGGCCCTCATTCAGTTTTGCTTTACCTCTCATTTAAGCCTCCCGAAGACAAACTATCGACAAATCAGAAGCCCAAGAGGCTGAAAAGCAGTGGCACGTTTAGATCGAGAAGAGCTGTCTGCCATCCTTCCCTTCCTCTCAAGCAGCTCGCTGTAATGAGGCTTACAGATGGGGGTGTAAAATGCTGCCAAAGCTCCTTCTCCCCACCGCCACCCTGCTCAAAACTATTCCCCAGCATATGTTGTAATCATACACCCAGGAGGGTTGTTAAAACCTTACAGGAAACAGCTCACATTTTTTCCTTTACTATTCATGCCATTTTCTATTAGAGACAATAAAGACTTCTAACATTGGATTAAGCTCATTTGCAACAATGAGCTACTATTGCTCCAGGAGCCAGCGGGAGCTCAGACTCGTTGAGGGAACTGGGAATAATTAACTGAATTGTACTGGAAAAAAGGAGAAGACTGAAAGCTGTTTTGACCAAGAGAGATGCAAACTGATGCGATGGTTAAGCCATCACGTCTTGCTGGGAATTATTGTTGGGAGTATCATTAATGTTTAGAGTATGCAGGCTTTTTCAGTAAGACTGCTTTGGCCGTGGTCTCTCTTTTTGGTTTTTCCTACTAAAAGACACCTCCCAGAGTCATAATGACAATAACACAGTTTTACTGATTGCTTTCACTTGTTGCTCAGTATGCACCAAGTCACTTCCCAAAACTCTTAGGGATGGCAAACCTTAAAAACAAAAGCTCTTCTAAGCAGATTGGTTCTTCCTTTCCCTTAAATGATGTATATAATTCATCCCCGTGCTCAAACCTTCTTATTGTGTAATCCAGGGGTCTTCAGCACGAGTATAAACAGGAATTGTCTCATTACAGAAGGGACTGGAAGTGCTCAGTGCTCTGAGATCACACGTGTAGGTGGGCAGACAGCACGTACACTTTTTAATAGTCTAGGGACCTCTCTTCGGGAGCACTGACTTGGTTTTGGTCATGTACCAAGACTTATTAACTCAAAAGAAACATCTGGCATTGACCCCTTCACAGGCAGAATACTGAACCTGAGGGACCCTGGAAATCTACTCTGATATGTTGCTGGAGCTGTCTACACGTGATTAGTTCGGTAGCTATACATAAATGCACATACTGTGTATGAATAATACTATTTCTGTATCATATATACAAGCATTACATAGATGAGATTTGCTGTCCTCAAATTACTGCCTTCTAGCCACAAGTTGGCACATGCTGTTAGCCTTTTGCCATGCAGCTTCAAAAAAAGATCAAGTTTCCATCGTTCCTTTCAGCAAGGAAGATCCCAAAGAACTTGACAATCTATTCATACCTAATACCACCAGAACACAGACACCTTTGGGACAGAAAGCACAGCCAAATACGTAACAGAGTGCAGAACAGCAGAAAAAAAGGGAAACATTTGGCTTGGGACTCCAGAGAAAACCTTGCTTTTTATAGAGAGCGCCAAGGAATGGTCAGCATCCATTCGCAGGAGACAGAACTCTGCTTTCTATGGTCGCATCCCAAAGACCCACAGAGAAGATTTGAACTTCACAGTTTATTCTGCCTCAGAAGTATGAAGTGGTAAGTTACCTTTCCCAACAAGGTAAACCAGTAGTTCTAATAACTGTGTTCAGACAGACCACAAAGCTGTCCTTTCTGTGGACTTCTCAAGGGAACATCACGAAATTTTCCATGCCAGAAGTTATATTAAGCAAACCTGTTCAGGTCTCCTGGATACATGCAGGAAAAAGCTGTAACTTTTTAATAAGTGTTGATTCAAGATTAATGATAGTTCTCTTGACATTTCCTCTCTTACTGACTACAACAGGGGCCATTTTTTTTCTTCCCATTTGCTCTTTTTCACATAACCTCTCCATAGCAATTAGCTCTACTGCTTACATTAAAAAAACCCCACCCCCCCCACCACCACCACCAAAAACCAGAAGGAAGATATCTAGTGTGATTTAACAGCTGGAAATAAGCAAAGCCAGGACCAAGCCATCAGGTCTTTTCAGGACACCAGTGATCAAAAGACCACTGTTGAGGTACTCTGTAAAAACGTAATTTCCAGTCAGCTGTTGCAAGAGACAAACTTTTTCACTGTTGAAAATTAGAGTTATCTTGTACGAAGAGGAAGAAAGGATAAATCACATTGTATTAACCCCCTCTCACATGCATTCGCGACAATTGGCTACAGGGTTGCTGAAAGCATGAGGTCAGAAGCCTGACCATTGCTTTCTCCAAACTCAACTCTTCAAAATACTGGGTGGGACAGAGAAAGGGGGAAAAGTTGTTGATCACTAAATGGAATACTCCTTGTCTCATCTCAGGAAGATGCTACATACGTAAGTTCAGTTTTAATATGAGTAGTTTAACACTTGCATGCAGAAATACGACTTCTTCTTACACAAGGGAAACGGAGAAAAAAGCCTTTATGAATTGCAATGAAAATTCTTCAAGTGTAGGTGCTTTCTTCGATTGCTGTGGAATCAGGATGACTAGGAGATTCATGGAGGGCACAAAGAACAGAGGGATATAGGAAGCACCAGCAGATTGTCAAGGCTGTTCTCTAAAGTGGTCTCATTATCCATATGTAAAATGAGAATCTTGAATATGAAAAAAGAAAATGGGTTTTTTATTATTGCAGAGCCTTAGTATTCCACAAAAATCATACTTCCTCTCATGATGGTGGTAGAGCAGAACATTCTCTCAATCTTTTTTGCTTATACCCCACTTCAACTGATTAATAACTTTTGTTAGATTTTGAGCAAACAAGAATGAATCTTCTTTCTGGAAACTATCTTTTATGCCTTCATTAATTGTTCCCAAAATCTTGACCACAAAAGGATGCCAGCTCCTCAAGGATGAGCAGAGAATGACAAACCCGGTATCTTCTAGACAGACCCCATTATATCACAAGGCAGTATATTCGCCACGCTGCTGTCCCCCTTCCAGTGTTTGCCTGAGGTATTCCATAGGCTTTCTGTCAAAGATAATTACAGCTGTCACAGGAATGAATAGACACAGATGTTCACAGGGCCCACGCTCTGGGGGTGGGGAAGGACAGGTATCGTCCTCAGAAGCAGGAGCACTTTGTTTCTCTCAAAAGAGAGATCTCATACAATATGAAGATGAATTTTCAAACAGAAATAATAGCACAGAGCCAGGCAGCTGAGCCCTCATTCACGTTTGGTTAGATAACAACGTTAAATACTCAGCTATTCTCACACGGAAGTATCTCCCCGCTCAGGCCTGAAAGCACACCGGTACGACTCAGAAATGTTATTTGAGTTGCAGCTTTTGCAAAGTGGAAGGGAACGTCTGCGCTACCTGGTCCAGACTACTAGAAAGTTATTAACAGGTGCAAGTCAAAAGAATCAATTCAAGAGGCCTATTAGCCTTAAAGTAAGCAGTTTCATTTGTGAAACTGCTTGTTTCACCAACGTCACGGGTCGTGGAAACAAAGAAGCCACTGGTTACTAAATGCCTGCTTTTCCTGGGGCACATACTGCCAGCTCATCTTACCATACATCTCTTTTCACATGCACATTTCATTTTCATAAGCTCTGAGACATTACAGTTTACTGGCTTTATCCGAAAATTGTGCTTCTTTGTACATCATTTATAAACTCAGAGGAAAATTCAACATCATCCAGACTATGGGTTGGTTTTTTCTTTCACCCCTAGAGAAATGGAAAAATGGCATGTACACAGGCTCACAAGTGGTGGAAGCTCTCCAGAAAGATGGAGTCTGGAGACTAATCCAAACCTCTTGAGTTTTCAAGAAAATATCAGACCAGAAATCTCACAGGAATGAACTGGCTCTGGAGATTTCTGGCAATTCCTTCTCCTGGCTCCACCCAAAGCTGAAAAACAGCCACAAAAGCAAATCTAATATTTTCACAATATTTTTCAGTATCACGGCCTATGTAAAGCTTCAGAGTAAGTCCTTGCTTCATCTAAACTGCTCTTCCCATCCACAGGTTGCAAGGACACATATTTAGCCTAATCACGATGGTCGCAGGATTACTCTAATTTTAATTCCACATGGAAACTAGAAGTTTGATCCTCTGTATTTTTGCAATGCTTTCTTCAATAAAGGCCAATTGCTTTTGGCTAGCACAGCAGTCAGTTTCTTCCATTAACCTTTATTCAAGCCAAAATACTTTGGGTGTAAGCGACATTGAGTTCCTGAAACAATGACGGCCAGAGAAATACCTATCATGAGAGTGGAATCCAAGAGCTCTCCCTAAACTCCAGCTGCCTTGTCCCTCCTTGACATCTTTTCAGTCTTTGAATGCTTTCTGCACAAGCCATTACACCCTTCAACACTTCTTCCAGGAAAGCACACACAATTCCAGGAACCCCACGCCTCAGGTGAATAAGTGGCAATGACAAAAGCAACTTTCTACTGGCAAGGCAGGAGACAATGTAGAAAATTTGAGTCTCTATACACAAATGCAGTAAAGGCTACCGTGAAGGCCAATATTTCCCAAGGAAATCAAATATCAGCGCATGGTTTGGATAGGAGATCTGCTGGAAAGAGTACCGAACATGTCTAGCCCTGTATACTCAGCAAAATCTGATCTCACAGGCTGAGATCATTTGCTGGCTTCAAGTCACATCTGGGAATTACTCCTAACACAGCGGGAAGAGTTGTTTCTAGGGAGATCCAAGTTCCATTTCTAAATCTCCCTATAAAACAGGAGCTTTTGCCATTTAGTACTGCAGGTGCCCCCTCCCTTTTTTTTTTTTTTTTAGATGAGGTTTGTGGTGGCCTCTAGCGGAATATGGAACAAATGGTACAAAAAGGAAAAAAGGAGCAAGACATGTGCAGCCTCCTACAAAGCTGACCAGGCCTTCAGCTATTCACAGCTGAATTCACCGGGAATTTGTTTAAAACTATACATGCGTGCTAGTAAAGGGCTAATCTCTATACCCTAGCCTGAGTGATCCATCAATTCAGAGCACTTGAAGCACCAAGTCATCCTATAAAGAAAAAACCTATAACAACACAGTTTTTAAATTATATTTTTGATGTTTCCTGATGTTCATCAAGTTGTCAAGTCCACAAGAATAATATCCCTTGTTTTGTTTCAGCCTTTCTGCTTCCTCAGTAAAGGAGGAGGATGCAGCTCATAACCGGATTTGTTTGGAGCCCCAAGAGAACAGTTCAAGATCAGTCTGGGATCACAGCAATCACTCAGGCCATCCCAGTGCTCCAGCTAGCCCAAGATTTGGCTTCAAGACGCACAGACTGATGATGAGTGAATACACTATTTGACTAAAGTTATAATACCTTCCTCCCCTCTATTTCCTACTAAGCCCTCACGCTCATAGAAAATACTGGGTTATTTATCCTGCCACTCCTCAGGATTATTCTAATATGGCTTTTCCATCATGACCTTGCATGCTTTGGACTTTCCACAAGCAATTTATTACACTGTGCAACTTCTCCTGCTGTAGAAGTTCTTCTGCATCTTGGCTAGTGGCCCCGTGTTGCTCTTGATCCAAAGGAGTTCATTGCCCAATGTTTAACATTACTTTTTTGTTTAAATGACATCATTACTAAAGCACTATTCAGAATTATTGCTCTCCGGACCTCCTTTGTAACCTTTTTGCAATCATCTCTTCCAGCAAAGTCATATACTAATCGGCTGCCAGGAAGGTGGCCTAATATGTTAGTATCTTGTCTGAGACTGGAATGCTGTTTACTGGCCAGAAACCTTCCCATAGCACCTTTGCTCTGTCTTCATGCTAGAGCTGAAATAAAGGCCATAGGATCTAGTTCAACAACATTTCATTTTCTTAATAACACTTGCTAACAACTACATAAAAAATTTCGGTGTTCTGGGTTTCCTCCATATGACATAAGTCTCACAGATTTCTGGACCAGAATTGAGAAGCTGTTTGAAAACTTCTGTTTGATCATAAATCAAGCCCAGTAATTACCTTTGTAGTAAAAACGTCCCCAGTCCACAGTTTCCAGACTCCAAGATGGGTTCATAGTGTTGCCATGGGCCTTGCTCAGGGTCCAGGAATTCAAGCAGACTCCACTTTCATTATAGCACCTGTAGCAGCTTCTGCAACGTCAATCTCAAATGGCACCACTTGATAATTGCTGGTCTGCGTGACACTGGAAGGAACAGCGTGGAAGGACTCCTTATCTATCTATCGTTTTATAGCTCTTCCAGCACCTTTCCATTTATTTACTCGCTGTCACGCTGGCTGCCTTCCACAGTGGGAACTCTGCCTCCTCACACAGCACATGGAAAAGCCAAAAGCAAAGGCTAGCTGGGCAGTTAATTTGGAAGTGCTGTTGAAAGCCCGGTAGAAGGCAGATTGGATCAGGTCCAGAGAAAGTCCCGAGGTGCTGCCATCCGGGCGCCGCTGCTCCCAAGGCAGGTCAGGGGGTCTTAAATTGCCCAGTCTGAGGAATTCTCAGCAGCCAGCACCACCGAGTTGGGGTGAGAGAATCGCTCCACCTCTGCTCTGGCTTTGCAGCTTTGGAGCAGTCTATGAAACTGTACTGAGAAAGGGAAAACCAATAACCTTTAGCAAAGGAACTACGTGAAACGCTCCTTAACGTCAAGCTGATAGTGGGAAACCCTGTTTCAAGCAAGCAGGGGCAAATCCACTGGATTTTAAGCCCACTGTGTTTATGAAGCAGGTGGTATAATCAACTGAAACGTTCACTCTCAGGAGTACTGTTAAAATCTGGGACCCCACTCTCCTCTTGATCTTTCCATATGCTGCTTGATGAAATTCCACCAGTGGCCTGGGTACATTTCCAAGGAACTCATCACTTCTGGGAAGGCATTACAAAGCTACACTGCAACCATTCATGACCTGTGTTCAGTACTGGCTTGGTTCCTCCTCAAATCCACAGCATTCTGCAAAGAAAACATTCTTTCCACTTCAAGTAAGCTTCTCCATCCTGAAGCCAGTCTGGTTCAGGCACCCAACCTCTTCTTGCCCTGCACTCACCCCCAGACATCAGAAATACAGGGTTTCTAATGGAAGGGCTTCCATGATGGCAAAACTACTGCGACACCTATATATTTGGTCTCCCTCAATTCTAGATCTGTTGTGGGGTTTTCTTCAGGCAAGAAATAAAGGAAAAGCAACTGTTAATATTACTAATCCTACCTATAGCTGCTACTACAGTGCGAAAATTCATACACTCATTGTTTTCTGATCCTTTAATACTTGCCATGAAAAGATAAGGCCTAGCTGGTGAATTCTACATTTCACATCAAAAGGAACTGAGATGTCCATGAACAAAAGAGAGGATTATTCTTGAGAGCTGGAGACCAGAAAATTAAATGGTTCGTATTTCAGGACAAGGACCATCTTGGATGCAGGTGTTTAGTCCAACAGGAATCTGAATCACTCATATAAGTCATGTAGCCACATTATATGGCTAAACACACATTCCTACACGTGTGTTTAGATACCCCCCCCAGCAAAACCCAAAGGGCAACACACCTAATTATTGCATTGCCTACTTTATTTCATTTTTAAGACAAGTGCCAAATTAACAGACTTCTCTCACAGCAGGAAGAAGGATTTACTAGGAAGGATTTACTTTATATGTAGAGAATGCAAGTATGTTACTCACTTAAACAAAAAGCAAAGAAAAAGACAGGGTGGGACTCAAAAAATACTGTTTTTCAAATTATTTGTTCTCTTAAGATACTCTTTACAAAAACAACCTCATATTTAACCCTGTGCATGTTACCTTCCCCAGAAGTTAAAAACATGTCTGTAAAGCAGTAATGCTTTGAGAAGAAAGCAAGCTGTTACCACATTAGAAGTCGTGTTGCTAAAACTCCAAGTATTTATAAACTTAAATGAGACACCAGGGATAACCTGAAAATTCACCACTCTTCTATTTTCCCCACTAAAACAGAGGGAGGAACACCAGTCCACAAGATTCAAACACACATCAAAACCCTTTGTGAAGTACTGGATTTTACATTATACCAAAATAACCTCACTGCTTCTCCATCTGCCCAGGATAACTGCCAGAAATTAAAACAAAGAAACATGTACACTCTTTGTAGTCAATCAAGAGCTTCAAAATTTGTTTTTAAGCTCAGATACAATAACATCTGTTTTGAAGAAGTCCCATTTAAAGACACGTTGATGCCCCTTTAGAAACAGAGTATTTTTAACAAGTCTGCTCCTTCCAGAACTCCTCCCAAAGACACATTTAATAGGTAACAGATACTCTCAAATATCTGCTTGAATATATCCATCAATTCCATCATCTTTTTCTTGGATTTTAGAAACTATGCCTCTTTGCTAGCAATCTGTAACTTCTGTGGCCAGTTAAAGGGAAGTAGATCACTTCACATACTACTTCTGCAACCAAAAACCTGCAGAAAGCCAGAAGCTCTGTTCATAAAAAGATTTTTCCCCTACATTAGTTCCTTGAATTCAGATCCTGTGCTAACGTGGCATTGTTTAGGATGAACACACACTTCAGCTATTTTCAAGGAGTGGGAGTTACAAAGGATTTTAATACATTTTTTAAGGGAAGGATTTCAAATTTTATGCTGAAATAAAGTGGGTTTAATTAGTATTTTAATATTAAGTTACCTTTTCACAGTTTATTAGCTTTTTAGTATCCATTTAGCTTAGACATTGAAAGAAAACTGGTTTATAGCATAGAGTTTGTAGCTAGTTTCATTTACTGGCTTTCATGTACTGCTATTATCTTTTTATGTCACTCACCACCTTAATATCTAAGTACCTTCTTCATTCAAGATCACCAAAGAAATGTCAAGCTCTTCTCCTCCTTTTCCTTCATTGTTTTAAGTTACCTACCCATGACTTGCTTCAGGAATACTTTTTATAGCCCCAATTGAACCTGCAGGTAAATCAGTCGAAACAGAAATATTGCACAACTTGCTGAAGGATAAAAGCGTTGAGATTCCCCTGATAATGAGTAATAGCCCTTTTCTGTGAATTTGCTACACTACATTACTCGTACTCCTGAAATCAAAGCTGGGTTGCATTTACTGTTGCACTTAGATTTATGGTACCTTAGAGAAATTCTTACATTTACACAACAATACTTTTCTGATACACTTCTAGCTTGTGAAAATATTCTGCACATTAAA
The DNA here is from genome assembly GCF_030463565.1 of Pelecanus crispus. Classification (NCBI taxonomy): domain Eukaryota; kingdom Metazoa; phylum Chordata; class Aves; order Pelecaniformes; family Pelecanidae; genus Pelecanus; species Pelecanus crispus. The sequence continues at coordinate 5,273,179 of NC_134662.1, read as the reverse complement.
GGTTTTTTTTAAAATGACCATTCAATCTAGTACCACTTGACAGAGATCTTTTAATGTGATGTTAAAATACCTGTCATATAATTTTAGGCATTAAGACTGAAGTCCATAAAGCTATAATTAAAAAAAAAAAAAGTCTTTCTTTCCACCTTACTCAGAACAGCCCTTTCTCACAATATTGTTCAGATTCCATAAAGCAGCATGCCCAACTAGTTGTGCCTCTGTCTCCCCACGGCTGGAAGTAAAGCTTTACTGACATTAGGGATTAATAGACCGCATATCCTTAAACATACATGCTGCATTACTTTCAATCTAGTGCATATTAAGATTGTGCTTTTTAATTCCACAAGAGCCCAATAAACCCTTCAATATTTACTTAAGGGTTTTTTATGGTCCTCTTGTTTCATGAAGGCATTTATATGAGCTCTGATCTTACGCCATTTGCATCATCAGCCATTAATTTGTGAAAACAGAAGAAACAAAAATAGCTCCATAACCTTCTTCTCCACATGCCTACTAAACGCTGTGATATTTGTTGGTCCCATAGCTAGAGATGGAACAAAAACACAGCCAGCCCAACCGCTCCCTGTCCTGACACTACTACAGGCATTCCAATAGGAAAAAGCTGAAGAAAGATTATGAAGTTCTGGGGAAAAATCCATTTTAGCTATTAATGCTTATGGTCACGTTTTCTGAGGTCTATAAAGCTTTTTAAAGATTATTTGGGATGAAGGAAGCTATAGGAATGTTATGATCCCAGAAGATCTTCCTAAACAAAAGGAAAATGTATGTTGCTATGAACCTGCATCAAGCTGTTCTTTTGCTTTTTTTTTTTTTCCCCAGCGCTGCATTAGCTTTCCTTCTGTGTCCCTCTTGTGGTAACTGAGCAGAATTGTAACATCTGCAATGGAATAGCTAATTCATAGCCTTCAAAAATTTTTGCTTTGTTGCTGCATTTTTGGTGCACTTTTTTGAATTAAAAGATTTCTTTTATTGAAGTTTTGTCAGTATACAGGGGGATAGTTTTTCTTTTTAAAAAAACCCAACAGGTATTCTTTGCTCTTCCATTTACTTGTACTCAGACCAGGTAAACTAGGTAAAATTGTATGGAATTTTCATTTGCAGATTTGTTTTAGGGAAAAGGCAAGCAAAAGGAAAACCAGAGAGAGACAGAAAATGAAGAACTTGAAAAACAATGAGTTGCCTGAACATTAAACAAAAAAGAAATATAGAGATGTTAAAATGCAGATGTGAATGGACAGAGCAGGTAAGAAGGTAAAGTGATTAAATATGCATAATGGATTTACTGATGGCATTTATTGTTCTGCAATATGTTGATGTATTGCTAACTTATTATCTAGACATCACCATCAGATGTGTAATGTGTGAGCATTCCTTAAGCATTCTTTGTCAAGAACATCTGATCTCCGCTTCATACTCATATCCCCCTAACCTGAATTGTTTCATCCCAGGATAAAAATACACATTTTTTTATCCAACCCTGTCATTTGAAGTAGCAGTTTTGCAAAGATTCCTCACACTCAGTTTGATTGGCTCGGAACCCCGCACGTCACGATGACACTTTCTAGCACTATCTCCATGGCTTGGAGTTTGCAGAGACCAATCAGTTCATTCCTTTTCCTAACAGCTTGTTTTCAGCCCTCTCTTGTGCAGTCCTGAGCGGAGGATGTTCTCAAATCCCAGTGCTAGTGTGTCTTGGAATTGAGATGAGTTTCAAGGAAAGTCCTCTGGCAAAGCCAATCATTTTGAGTCAGGACAGTGTTATTTCTACCAACAGCTAAACTGCTGTATGCATCAGTTTTACGCTTGTAATCATCAGGAACATTTATTACCGCCTCTTCAAGATAATCACCTTAAACTTTTTAGCTCATGGAAGCAAGCAGAAAGCATCTTTTTAAAAATCAAATTCACCCACATTTGTTCTCTCGGATAGCTCCTCATGGCTAGGTGCGTCCTGCAAATTTGAGCTTCTAATCATGCATAAAAATGGTAAACCAGCAACATTTTCAGAGAACATGTTCCAGTTTTCTGAAGTGTTATCTTTTTAAATTTCATATTGGATGCACAACAGTAAGGACCAATGAGTCAGAGTGCCATTTCTCTGCGTTAGCCCAGATTTAAAAGAGAAAACTTTCACAAAACATGGCTTACACCACAAATACTGTCTAGGAGCTTTGTAGTGTAGCCTGCATACGTGCCTCCATGTTTATCTTTAAAAGCACCATGTTTATCTTTAAAAGTAGCCCACAGAGTTTCCAGCATGCAGTGAACTACGATTAAGCAATAATGTCATGAAATTCAAACGTACCCTCTTCACAACCCGTGCCTCTGTGTTGGTATAAAGACCGATCACAGTCTCCATCTTTAGCCGCAGTAACCAGGAGCCCAAAGGCCACACCTAATTGCCAGTTTGATGCCTTGTCAAAATATATCAAAGTGAAGGGCAGACTTTCCACAGCCAACTCACTCTGATTTTACTTTTGCCTCGTGTGACAAGGGAGCAGAACGTACCGTGTGGTGGGGGATCTCCTCGCAGCCCTCCAGCTTCAGCACCTCAGACAGCAGCACCATCTTGTCCGCGAACCAAATTTACCTTCTGATGGCACAGGCAGCTAAGGACCTGCGCCTTTCAGCCAGTTTTCTGAACGGCTTCTCTTTAAAAGCATTGTTATTTTCTGTATTATGTAGGGGACAGGGAAACAAATCCAGCGGCCCATCAAAACTTTGATCAGTTTCCAAAACTTTTGAGGATTCTGCAGGTCCATTCTGTTTGTTAATAAATAAGTGTTCGCACCAAGCAGGCTACCTGGTTTTATAAATTTCTTCTTCAATTCTGCTTTCATCCTCAAGTAGGATTTCATATTTTCTCACAGTTATGCTTTTCTCTGAACTACAACACAGTTTATTTCCGGTTTGTTTTAAGAAAGCACCAGTTTAGTTCATCCATGGATGCCTTCCAACCAAACTTTCAGTGGGTTTTGATTCAGTTGCGTTTCGCCTGTAGGAGTCAAGAGTCTTGACATTGGAACTGTCTTGTAACGCTGATGAACTTATGTATGGGTATACACTGACTTGATGTCACCGTGTTAAACTGGAGCTGGTATGACAGTCCTAATTCAACAATCAATTTTCCGTTCTGCCTTTTGATTTTCATGGTTTGTTGATTAACCTACTTTAATCTGAATCCTGAATTAGGATACATTTATGATAAACTGTTGGTACAGTCTATTCTTCCTAGAGGCTTAAAGCTAAAGATTAATTCAAAGAGAAAGCTAAAGATTAATTCAAAGAGTCTGTATGCAGAAGTGATGGCTCCTGTATTCTCTCTACTCATTCCTTCCCCCTCTGTACTTGGTGCATAATATTCCTAGGACAAGGCTGCTTTTCAATCTTCATCTACATCGTTTCAGCCTAACAGCTGCAAATCTGGTACATGCTGTTTCACTTCCAGGCTTTATCCTACACCAAAAGCAAGAATAAAATTAACGTTACTTATAAAAGGAGATACATATTTGCATCTTATAGTTGAAGGCTTTAGCAGGGAAGAGGGACTGAATATCTAGCCTTTCATATCAATGTTTTTCACAACACACAGAAGTTTTCTTAAAGGAGATTTGTTGTGTGCTAATAAAAGGATGTTGAAGCGAGGGCACCCAAATCCAAAACTTTGTGTTTATTTATGGGCAGAAACACGTGCTCCTCACGTCCTCTGCACAGCCGGCTCTCCACCTTCCCTGGCCTCAGAGAACCTCGGTGGCCAACTCCACCGCCCTCAGCTCACAGCAGCTCAGCTGTGGCACTGCTATGTCCTGTGGCACTGCTATGCCAGGCGTTACAGGTCTCATGGGTGCTACAGCTGGAGCAGGTATTACGGTAATACCGGATCCTTCTTAACTACCACGTCCGCCTCAGAACACTAAAGCCCCCGCACACCTCCCTTGCCCTGGTCTCCTCTGTTAGCGGAGACCCTGCACGCTCCCTTCCAGGCCACAGCACCCGCGGCTGCAGCTCCAGGCTCACGGCGGGGACAAGGGGACAAAGGGCCCCGTGTCGCCCCCACAGGGCCAGCCGCCATCGTGCCTCCCTCACACGAGCCCGCCGCCGGCGCAGGGGCCGCGGGGCCGGCCCACCCCCCAGCCCCGCACCCCACCGCCACCACGGCCCCCGGCCATCGCCTCCGCAAGGCTCGACAACCGCCGCAGCCCCTCGGCTCCCCGCCGGCCGCCCCGGGGCCCTCCCCCGCGCCCCGCCGCGTCCCCCGCCCGCCGCGGGGCCCAGCCACCGCCCCCGCCGCCACGGCCCGCCCTTCCCCCTCATCTCGAGGACCTATTGGCTGGCAGAGCAGTCAGTCAGCGGCAGGCTCCGCCCCTCCCCGCGCTGGGGTTGGGGGGGGGGGGGCAGCGCCTCTGACAGCGCCCCCCGCCCCCGCCCGCCCCCGCCCGCCAGGTGGCTCGCGGCACCTCCCCCGCGCGCCGCGGCGCGAGCCCCTTCGCGCCTTCCGCCGAGGCTCCGCCCCCCTCGCCTGCCCTCCCCAGGTGTGTGCGTGCTACGTCACTCCTCCCACGCGTACGGGGCGTGCTGGCGTCGTCGGCCTCCGTGCGCTCCGCGTCACCGCTCCTGGCCTGGCGCGCGGCGGCGGCAGCCGGACGGTTCCGCTCGCAGCGCCTCGGGGCTCGCTCCGCCGGCGGCGCCCGCCCGCCGCCTCGGCCGCCTCCCTCCGCCCTCGGCCGCGGCCGCCTGGCACCGCCCGAGCGGGGCGGCGGCGGAGCTCGTTGGTGGCCGGCTCGCGGGCGCGGCCTGGTGCGCGCGGCGGATCCTGCCGCTCGCGTAGCGCGGCGCCCGGGCTCCCTGAGGTGAGGCCCGGCCGGCTCGGGCTCGGGGCGGGGGGGGTGGTGGTGGGGAAGCGCCGCTTCTCCTCGCCGCCGCCGCCATGAGCGTGGAGGCGTACGGCCCCAGCTCGCAGACCCTCACCTTCCTGGACACCGAGGAGGCCGAGCTGCTCGGCGCCGACACGCAGGGCTCCGAGTTCGAGTTCACCGACTTCACTCTCCCCAGCCAGACCCAAACCCCGCCCGGGCCCGGGCAGGCGGGGCCGGGACAGGGCCAAGGGCCCCCCGGAGCGGGGCAGGGGCCGCCGGGACCGATCGAAGCGCAGGTGAGCCCGCGGCCGGGGGCGGGGTGTGGGTCGGGGGGGGGGGGGGGGGGTCAGGGCGGCTCCGCGCCCCGGGTTGGGGGGGGGGGTCCGGAAGGGGCGGGCGGGCCCGGGCCGTGGGGCCGGCGAGGGGAAGCCCTGGGCGGGCTGCGGGGTTGGGCGCTCTGCCCCCGGCAGCGCCGGACGGGGAAGTGGAAGCCGCGTGTGGCTGCTCGCCTGCCCCGCCGAGGGGAGGCCGCTGCGGGCCCCGGAGCGGGGCCGCCCGCTGCCGGCACACGGCGGCCCGGCGGCGGAGGGAGGGCCCGGCAGCCGGGCGCTGCGCCGCTGGCCTGGGCAAAGCTTGCAGCCGGGTGTCGGCTGGGTAAAGCCCGGCGGCCCCCGCCGTTGTATCGTGACAGTTGTGTCACTTTGCGGTGCGGTGTTGAAGTGAGAAACCAGAAATGCTGCAGGATGTTACTTCAGGTCCTTTTCCTCTGTAAAGCAAGCATGGCTATAGGTGGTATTAGGTTATCAGAAGTTGAGTAACGTGGAAATTCAGCATTACTTCCTTTAATTTCTTTCTTTCTAGGAATAAAAGCAAAATACGCTTTTTTTTTTTGTAATCCTTATTTCTTTGCCATCTTTTCTGCTGCACGGTTGCTAGGCTGGTTTGTTTTGGGTTTGCATGGGAGTGATAGTTGATATGGCCTGAGATTTAAGTTCAGAGGTCTGGTTCCTCATAATTCAAAAACAGGTGGTGTTTTTTTTTTAATATAGTCCGTTGATGGTTGACATATAAATGACAAATTGTATTTGTTTAACAATTCACAAAAGCAAAAGAAAAGAGGGAGCTAGGGTTATATGCTCACAATGAAGAAGTGTTTCAAATGAAGATACTGTCACCGTGCTACATTTTGACTGTGTCTGTAGTGGAAAAAAAAAACCAACAAAACCTGCAGAACTCTGTGTTTGTTTTTTTTTTTTTTAAAAAGTCAAACTTTTCTCCATTTAAAATGATGGAATATTCTGCTGAGTTTCTTTACATCTAGTTAAATGCTGGTGTAGTCCCATTATTAACAATTAAATGTTTGTAAATTATCCGTGTTTTAAAGGATGAGTTTAAAGAGGAGTTGAAATGCTTTAGATAACTTTTTAATCCTGAACCAGCCTTTGAGTGGACTTGATTGTCTTCCTTTTACTTGCACAAGCTGATGTGTGGGGGTCTGTAAACGATAGAGCTGTGAAAACAGAAGGAAGCAAACTGAAAACAGGCCAGCATGCCCAGGCACTGAGAATCTACAGGTGCGCCGTGCAAGACTGAAGGTGGTATTATCCCACCCGAGCCGTATCGGGTTTATCCCAGGACGAGCTCAATGTCTGTCTTGTGCTTGAAAGCGCTCAGCGTGCAGCCTGGGTGTAGCTGCTGTGCGGTGCTTTGCTCCGGGTTAGGGTGTTTATAAGACAGAATTGGAGATGTGACCCCATGGGCTGTTTGTTTGTTTTCTGTTTACTTACAGCTTTTGAATTTGGGGTTTGGTAGACTTTATCCAGTTTGAGCATTGAGAGACCAGAATTATGAAGTAGTAAAATTGTGTCTGTGTACAGTCAGACTATACACTAACTGATTAAAAAGACAGTTTTAATAAAGTCTTAGTTTTTAAAGCTTTAATGGCTTGTGATTGTTCCAGAACTCACAGTAGAGAATAGGTGGCCAGAAGAAGAAGAAAAACCACCCCAAAATAAGCCTCATAAGCTAAAAGACCAGATGAGAGGATTAATTTGTCTTTTTTTTGTCTAAACATGTTTGAAAAGCCTTTGAAGTAAAAAGAAAAAAAAAAAAAAATACCTGGAGAGCACATTCAGGTACTCATATGTCTATAACCAACTGTCCTGGCAAGAAGGAAGGGGTTTTTCTTTGTTTTAAAGCAAGTGTGTTTATGATGTTTCCGCAAAGCCTTGCGGTCATCCTGATCCTCATTTTGACTCTAGAAATGTAGGTTTTGGGGAGGGTGGGGAGAGGGAATGGACCTATTGCAACAAGAACTCTCAGAATTGCAGCGGGTATAGTGTCCTCCTGAGCTGAAGTACAGCAAAACCCAGATCCCTGGATCTGTTTAGACTTGTATGTTTCATGAGTGATAAGATCAGAAATTATGTGTTTTTAAAGATTCTGTGGAAAATTTTGCTGCCTTCAACGAATAATTTAAGCTTGTTATGTATTTTGGCAGGGGCATATTAAATAGTAACTTCTAAGGCCCCAAAATTGATCGCATTTTGCTTAATTAAATGTTGTCACTGATTATAATTAAGGCTACTTGAATAAATAATTTTTATTTGGAGCTGATAAACATTGGAGGTATATACTTTTACTCTGTTGCTTCATAGTCCGATATATTTTTAGTGTCCTGGTGTTTAAAAAGATTAGTTGAGCAGTACAGAACGGCTAATTTCTTAAGGAAATGTGATTGATTTAGCTGCTCTGAGAGCTTCATTTCCCAATGTGTATTTAGCAGTTTAAGAGGATGTTGTTACAATTGATTGGTGTCCAGCTGATGAAAGATAGTGAGAGGTTAGTAGTGCAGAAGCAGTGTCTACTGTCTTCTCTTCAGAAAACTGTATTTCCATTGTTTACATAAAATCAAACATAAGAATAGATTTTTTTTCCTAAATACTTAAAGCTAAATTCTGATTTCTGCCTTGTTTCCTCACTCTTCCAGGCAAGGACTCAGTGGTGATGCTAGGAAGCAGTCACATGCTCAACGAGCCTGTGATGGACAAGGCACATGGTGTTAATGTGTTAGCTAAGCGGTTTGACTGAGTGGTTGAAGTCAGCTATTAGATTTTTGGTCTAGACTGCGGGGGCTGGATTTAATTTTCAGTTCTAGCAAAGACTTTTTGTCTGAGCAAAATGACTTACTCCTTGTGGCTCAGGTCCCCATCTGGAAATACAGCTTACTGCACACTGCTCTGGAGGTGTGTGTTCTCAGTAATAGCCCTTTCCTTCTTTTGAAAGGGAGAATAAGTATAAGAGATTATAATAATAATAAGGTACAGTAAGTAGTCTATAGCTTTAATGTAAAGAATCTACAAACAACAAATAGTTGGGTTGTCTGTGCAAGTCCAGAAGTGTGTGTTTCTTTTTCTAAAGCACGAGGGGAAAATTGCCTGAATCGGGACAGTGTGACTGGGTGTCCTGTGGTTACTGTGCAGGTCGAAGTGCGTTGCTGCAGTAGATTGGACTGCAGTCCTGTAACAAGAGTACTCTTCTAGCAGAATACCTACTTAACTGCAATTATTTTTCTTGTTACAGCTTGAAATGTGCCACTCTAAAGTAGAACTCCATTAAGTGAAGATAGCTGCATTCACCTGTGGATCAGCTGCTGATGTGGGTGGGGTATGTTAGCTGGAAGCACTGTGAGAAACTGAGGTGGTAATGTTCTGTTAGCACTCATCTGGGGCTTCGTGGTCAGTAGAAACCCCTACATAAATTACATCATCTGATTTACTGTTCTGTAGGTCGGTTCCCTGGACCTTTACTGTTGTCTCTTGACTGGTATTTTAGTCCAAAAAGGGAGCAGGGGAGGGACCAGTACCTTGGTGATAGTTTGAGTACCTCAGTGTTTGGATTGCTGTAGCTGTTAAACTTGCTGTGCCAGAAGTTTCAGTCAACACTTAAAATATAGAAGCCCCCCCCCCCCGCTTGTACAATGGTTGCTGGTGCCAGATTTAATATGCACATAGGCTAACATCACAGTAGGTTTTAGAACAATAGTTGAGTCACTTCCTTGTTGTGCGCCTGCCAAGGCCTAGTACTCGCTGCTGGATTTTCATAGTAACAGGTGACATCATTCCTGCCTAACTCTCGGAAAGGGTAGGAGCTCCCCAGGGTGTAACTAACACAGTCACCTGGTGCAGGAGTACAAATAGCTCACACTGGTTGTAGTTTCTTGGGTTTCGGCCTTAAAAAGAGCTTTAAAATTTTATTACTGTTCAGCGATCCAATTTTTTATGAGCACCCAAAAAAAAATTGATTAAACTTGTCAACTGATGTGTAAAAGAATGTATTATGGCTCTTTGGAATAGACTGATAGAAATGCACCTGTGAATGCCTGGTATTTGTGCTTCTAAGAAATTCAGATTACCTTAAGGCTTTGGAGTTCCACCTGTTCCATGATCAGTTCATAAGTTATCTTCATATTTTGTAAAACGGTACTATCTATTTAAAATGGATATTTATCTTCAAACAGCTGTGGAAGATGCTATTACACAGTGAGCTGGTCGGATTTGGGATCATCATACTAATGGGTTGTTGCATGCTGCTGCAGTTTCTTTGGGTTTTTTTTCCCTTTTTCCCTTGGCTTCTTTTGCACGTTCTGTGCTGATGGTTCCTCTTGGCTGCTGCTTTCTATTAAAAGCCAGTACTTGGAGGTAATATCAATAAAAAGTCATACCATTTAGATTGTGTTTTGGAAATGCACCTCATTTCATTTGAAGATAATGAAACAAAGCTTCTGTCACTGAGTCCAGTTCCTCACTGCTGAGGGGAAATGTGAAGTAGCTTACACTTATTTTTAAATTTAACTCTTGCAGTTGGCTGTTAAATTTTAATGTGCAATACTGAAACTAGCTGGTGTGGAATCTAAATGAGACTTTCGGAGAAGTAAGCCTGTTTTTATTGCTTATGAGTTGTAGTTTTAAAATGCTACAGCAACTATTTTTATCAGATTTCTTTTAATAAAGATTTAGTGGTGTTCTCCCTGTGGACAGCTTTTTCATCTCATCAGAGAATTAAGTTACAGATGCCAGATAAATTGCATTAAATGTCTAAGTGCAAAAGAGTTACTAAAATACTGTACTGATAGACAAAGGCCTTGAGTTATTCTTATGCTCCTATTTATAAGCTAGTTAAAATTTTCGGAAATAAATCTCATCTTGTCTAACCCAATACCTTTAAAAACATTGGGGGGTTTTAATACATCTGATTTTGCTGTGATAGGGAAGCTACCTCACAGCACTCATCTCAAATGTTTTGTTAATATTGTGCTAATCATTGCAGTCACTGTGGTGGTCCCTTTCCCACCTTTTTCCACTCAAAGTTAATGCGGATTATGGTATGCTTATCTCCTAGGTTTTAGTGAGGTCTTGGCTAAACAAGTCAGAATCGGGTGATTTGTTGGGGTATGGGGATCTAGCCATTTTGGGGGCTCTTGACAGCATTGTGCTAAGGTGCTGAAGCTCCCCATGGCTGTTAGATGCAGCAGTGGAATTAAACCAGAACACCTGTGAGGCCCATGGGGCAGCAGCTGTGCTAGCTGTGCTGAAAGCTGATTTGTGACAGCCGTGCTTCTTGATGCTCCTTCCTGGTGGTAAACACACTCTACTCAGTATTGCCAAAAAGGAGTTATTTTTAACATGAAAAAGACTTGGTGTGTGGAAGTTGCTGACGCAGCACCAAAGGTTGCAGAATTTCATGGTCCTGGCGGTTAGTGTATCGTCACTGGAAGGAGAGCACACCTGTTGTGCATGTGCTCTCTGAAAACTTTGAGCTGCATTACTAGTTTTGATGGACTTTTGCAGTTTTCTTGGGTAACTCAGAAAGGCCTCATTTTTTAAATGAAATCATGTCATAGCTAAAACAAATTTGAAGCAACACAATAGTGACTGTCATACCTGATGTATTTTGCAAGTATGTTTGATTCAGTATGTAATATGGTTGGTACATCTTGAACAAGTGATACTGCCTGGAGAGTTAGACACTCTGCTGAAAAACAATTTCTGTTCTTGCATGATTTCCATTTTTTGTTTTTAAATAAGGCTTATATGAGAACAGGTTTCTTGATTACCTGCTCGCTATTGTCCAAGTGTCAATGAAATCATGCTTCTGATACCTTGGTAGATAGAGAACAGCAGAAATAGGTGGGGAAAGTCCTATACAATAAAGATCCTGTTTTCAGGTAGATTCCTGGAGTAAAATGAGGAATGAAAAAACCAATGTTTGACACTGCTAGAATTGTTTAAATGGAATTTTGTGTGTTGTGTCAGACTATGGAAAAATGTAATCTGCAGAAAAGCAGTCTCCTTTTGTTAACTTTTTTCTACTCATCAGTTGGAGTTTAAATAATCCTGTAAAATAGGAGCTAATGAAGCAAGAATTGATTATGTAACTGGTATGTGTTTCAGCTCTTACCAGTATTTTTCTTGACTTTTGAGTTTTTCTAAATTTAACACAAGTTTTTGCTTTGAGGAGTAGGGATTACTGTCCTTGGCTGTATGTTTTGGAGTCTATTTTGATTGTATAACTTAAGCATTGAGCTTGTATTTCAGGTTAATGGACCTGATGGCATTCTGCAGAATGGAGCTGTGGATGATAATGTGGCTAAAACCAGCCAGCTTCTGGCAGAATTGAATTTTGAAGAAGATGAAGAAGATACTTATTACACAAAGGATCTTCCTGTGCATGCTTGCAGGTAAGACCTAACCTTTGCCTCAGGCTTATTATTTCCAGAGGGCAGGAGCACTTTGTGTGAGTGAAAGGTGTATGCTTAGAGGATTTTTGGATTTTGACAGCAAATTCCTTGGAGACAGCCATGTACCGGTAGAAAATGGTGCCCTCTGGTGAGCTCTTGTGTATGCTTACAGCTGCCATGTCCAGCAGGTCTTTGGCCTTCCTTGAGGAAAAGAAGTCTAAGCCAGCTGAGGGATGGTCATGGTGGGAAGTGTTAAAATATTTGTGACTCAGAGCAGAAGTTTAGCTTGTGTTTGATACTTTCACCAACACGTTTGTGACTCAGAACAGAAATTTAGCTCGTGTTTGATACTTTCACCAATACTCGTGTTCCCCAATTTTCACTTCTCCTTATTTTTGTGCACTACTAGCTAGTTTAAATCTTGTATTTGAATTTTCCTATAAGCAAGTGCCCAATCACTTCTGTTTTTTCATTTTTAATTCCAGTTACTGTGGTATCCATGACCCTGCTTGTGTGGTTTACTGTAACACCAGCAAAAAGTGGTTCTGTAACGGGCGTGGAAATACATCTGGCAGGTAAATGGTCAAATGATGGAAATAACAATAACCATCTTGTTTTAGAGTGTTTGTTTTGAAGTGGTATGATGGCTGTGACTTAGCTTTTGGTGACAATGGAAATTTAGTGACTTAAATCACTAAAAAAGAGGACAACATCCTCTTTAGCTTTTCTGCTGTTACCAATGTAGGCCTTCATCTCAGCAAAACTTAAATCACTTCTGTGAAGTGAGCTTGCTGCTGCTTCCCCCATCCTGTGTTCCTGGAAAGCAGAGCAGAACTGTGGAGCTTCAGGAGGCTTCTTTCAATTACCAGTAACATAAAAATAATTTTTTGCACGTTTCCTATTGTTTTACACTCATCTACCTTAAAGCATTCATGCACTGAGAAACCACTGGAACTGTTAGCAGTATCTTTGCTTGGATGAAAAGAGCCGAGATCTTACCGATGTCTGCCACGGTGTAAATAGATTTTGTTTGTGTCTCTTAATAACTGAGCTCATATATTAAGTTAGGACTTATTTTGATTTTCGTATTAACTTCATATAAATGTATGTGCTCTCTGGTTGCAGCCACATTGTTAATCATCTTGTGAGAGCGAAGTGCAAAGAGGTGACTCTCCATAAAGATGGACCTCTAGGAGAGACTGTCTTGGAATGTTATAACTGTGGATGTCGTAATGTGTTTCTCCTTGGCTTTATTCCAGCTAAGGCAGACTCTGTGGTTGTTTTGCTGTGCAGGTGAGAGAATGCCTTTGTTGGCATGTTTGTGTCAAGTCTGTTGCATAACCTTATTTCTAAAGGGCAATGCTTGCTTTTATTTTGTACCAAAATATATTTTATACTCTGATTTGCCACCATTTTTCCTTTAAATGATCTTATAGACTTCATGAATTATATACAAGTAGATAATGCCATAAAGAAACATACTGTTATGGTGGGCAGATGTCTTGGGTCTATAGAAAAGTATTCCTCCCAAATGAAGCAGTATGTAGTGGAAGAAAGGTGGCTTTCCCCCCTGTGATTTTCATATGTGTAAGAGTAACAGATCAGTTCAGGAGGTTACTCTGGAGCCTTGCTGGAATAGTGACTCTGTTACACAGTACGTTTTCCTGTCAGCTTGTGGAATCATTTGAAGATGACAGTGTATCGGAAATTGTTCTCTGATAGGACTTATCAGAAATCATGATTTCATAATTGTATGTGTGTTTATTAAATGCTGTCACTTACCATGTATTTGACAGTAGAAGGTGTGTTTCTATGGAATGAGTTCTATTTGTTTAAACAACAGATGAGAAGTAATCCCAAGTGTTTTCTGATATATGTGTGCATAATCTTAATGGACTGTAACCACTTTCAAAGGTGAGTGTCATATTTAATATTTTAGATGCTGAAATTTTCAGTTCTAGAAACACCCAAGAAATACTACTTACAATACTGAGCCTTCCCCGTGTTGCAATAGCAAAATACGGGAACTAAAACATGAATTGGCCCAGCAGGCTAGGGTGGTTTTGTTTTTTCCTTTTAAGTGAGGCACTTGAGTTGTTTTAAGAGCATGGTAAACCTGTTTTTACACTTTGCATGGTAGACTTTTTCTTACACTTGTCTAATTTAATAATTTTTTTCAATATTTTGGTTGTGCAGGCAGCCATGTGCCAGTCAGAGCAGTTTAAAGGATATTAATTGGGACAGTTCACAGTGGCAGCCTCTTATCCAAGATCGCTGTTTCCTTTCGTGGCTGGTAAAGATTCCATCTGAACAGGAGCAGTTGAGAGCACGTCAGATTACAGCTCAACAGATTAACAAACTGGAAGAACTCTGGAAGGTATGTGCTGCTTTTCAAATACTGGTTGTATTTTACCAAGTGCTAATTTTGTGGTTTTGCGAAGGAGGGACAAGACTGTTTTAGCAACTGTGTAAGGCAGGGAACATACTTAGATCACGTGAGATTTAAATCTTGCAGATTTGACAAGCAATGCAACTGGGAATTGATCAAAGGATTGAGGAGATCATATATCAAAGCAGGAAGGTTTCACCCTTGGGTTCTTTAGTTCTGTTCAAGTTGCACTGTCAGGCAATCTGAAAAAACAACTTTCCTTCCCCATATCAAGTGTTTCACTTGTTTCTGCTTTAGTGACTAGCTGAGTAGGGAACTGTTAGTCCATGCTTGGTACTCAGTTACTGCTTTTTGAGAAGTTTTTCTGTGCATCCTGTAATGCATAACAAACCTGACTGGATGTGAGTGAGCATGACATACAGTGCCTCGGTGTAGTTTTAACAGGTTGTTATACCTTGATATAACTTCCTGTAGTAGTAAGACACAGCATTATCAGTCCTGTTGCACAGTGAGAGCTTGTCACTTTTTTGTACTTAAAATTTTGAAACAAAACATTTGTGCTTTAAATTCTAGGAAAATCCATCTGCAACCCTTGAGGACTTAGAAAAGCCTGGTGTTGATGAAGAACCACAGCATGTCCTGCTTAGATATGAAGATGCTTATCAATACCAAAATATATTTGGTCCTCTAGTCAAGCTTGAGGCAGACTATGACAAGAAACTCAAGGAGTCTCAGGTAATATACTTGAAATATGTCTGTTTGAGGGGCCTTCTGACCAGTTCTCTGGTATCAAACACATGGTCACTGTTCACAGAAGGAAGACTCAAGTGAAATAAGTGTCTTTGTTACAGTAGTTACAGTAGTAGTGGTGATGTACGATAACAGAGGGGAAAGAAAAATGTTCAGACTGAGGTTTTAAAAAAGAGCTTGAAACAGTTGGGAACTTCCCTATTTTCTGTGTTCAAAGTTTACCTTTCCAAGAACCATATTCTATTGTAGAACTGTGCAACTTGGCCACGTTCTTTTATGTTATCCTCATAACCTGCAGTTGCCTTTGTCAGTCGGAGTTTCCAGTCAAACTTGAATTATATGAGATCATGCGAGCACTTAGTGAATGTTTTAAAGGTAGGGGGAGAGAATAATGCAGATGGTGATTAGGACTTCTCATTAATTCTGTTCTACAAAAGAGTTACTTAGTTAATCTTCTGCAGATGGTGTGAATTCATTCTGTAAGAGTAAATACAGGTATTTGTCTATATTGTGACATTGGAACAGCAAGTCTGGTATTTCTCCACTATTTTGAAGTATAGGACAGTGAGGACGGTGGTAGCTGGCAAACAGCTCTTTAAGAACATAACAGATGCCTTTTCTTTACTGTTAGACCCAAGATAACATCACAGTCAGATGGGACCTGGGCTTGAACAAGAAAAGAATTGCTTATTTCACTTTGCCAAAGACTGATTCAGGTAATGACAGCTTGATTGATTGTATTGTTTTGTTTTTTTCTTTTTCTTTATGCCTGGTGAATAACATCGGTGTTTAAAGAACTGTCATGATCTGGCCTGGGATATAAGAAAGTTTTCTGTGTTGGGGATGGTTGTTCATTGGTGAATATTCTGAGTGTTTCTTCCTTCCTTTGTAGATATGCGTCTTATGCAAGGAGATGAGATCTGTTTGAGGTATAAAGGAGACCTGGCCCCTTTATGGAAAGGAATTGGTCATGTTATCAAAGTTCCTGATAGTATCCTTTACTTAGTGAGCCTTCAGGAAGGCTTAACTGA
Source organism: Pelecanus crispus (assembly GCF_030463565.1). Taxonomy (NCBI): domain Eukaryota; kingdom Metazoa; phylum Chordata; class Aves; order Pelecaniformes; family Pelecanidae; genus Pelecanus; species Pelecanus crispus. Next base: position 5,257,393 of record NC_134662.1, on the reverse strand, counting down.
AGGTTGAAATCTCTCTGAGAAATCAGTAAATGTGTATAAAAGTAATTTTGAGATCATTTGAATTTGTCATGGGGATCTGCTAAAAAGAAATCAAAATTGGGAAAAATAAAATTCAAATTTTTGCTATAGATTACTACTTAACGAGGTTCTACAGATTATGGTGATGAGATAGCCATTGAGCTGAGGAGCAGCGTTGGAGCGCCTGTGGAAGTTACTCATAACTTCCAAGTGGATTTTGTATGGAAGTCTACTTCATTTGACAGGTATTGAGAAAGCACTTCAAAACTTGACAGATAGTGGGTGCAGTTGGTGTGCGTATTTTCCTTTACCTTCGGTGGGGAATTTTTGAAGAAGAAAAGTTGTCCTGTTTGTGACTAGTAATCAGAAATCTGAGTATGCCCAATGTATTGAGTCTTATGAACACATAATATCTGGTTCATAAGAGCAACAGGCCTAACTTTTACTAGAAACGGAATTAATCTGAATGCCATCAAACTGTCAGTTTTTCTCATTTTGAAGGCATGCTTAAGGTTTGTTGCAAATATGTTGAGGGAGGAAACTTACCTTATGTTTAGTAACACTTGGAATGTAAGAAGAAAAACTGTTTTGAAGTTCAGCTTCCTGAACACTGCTCCATCATGAAGTGCTCTCTGGTTTTAGTTGGCCTTCCTAAACTTTGAATTGTTTTAGCTGAAACTTCAAGGCATTTGAATTGGCTGTGGGGTTCAGTAGGCTTCAGACGTGTCTGTACTGCATTTTGTAAGACAGGAGTTTGCTTATTATCCTGAAAGAGATATACTGACTACAAATTTTCTTCAAATCTTGCACCTAAAATTACTATTGCAGATTCTGCCAAAGGCTGGTGTTTCCCTACCGATTTTTCTGGTTATAATACTTTGTAGTATTCACATTAGGGGAAAAACAAGATCTGTGTTCTCAGAGTCTTAACTTTTGTCTCTTAATTCTGTTAGTAAGTGTTCTACATTGTTCTCCTTTCCCAAGGTGTATTTTAATTTGTGCCTGATGTCTGATTAACCTTTGTGTAGGACACTTGTGGATAGCTGTATTTGCGGTCATACTGACTTTTTTCCTGTCCTTCCCTCATTTCAGAATGCAGAGTGCTTTAAAAACATTTGCTGTGGATGAGACTTCAGTGTCTGGGTACATCTATCACAAACTGTTAGGTCATGAGGTAGAAGATGTAATTATTAAATGCCAGTTGCCAAAGCGCTTTACAGCACAAGGACTTCCTGATCTCAACCATTCTCAGGTAACCTCATCTCCTTTCTACTACACGCAAAGAATATGATAAAGGATTTATGAATAAAGATGGAACAACTTTAACTTCCTATGCATTGAATGCTAAATAGCAATAAAAAAAAAAAATTTATAGGTTTATGCTGTGAAGACTGTCCTGCAGCGTCCTCTGAGCCTTATTCAGGGTCCCCCTGGTACCGGAAAAACAGTGACATCAGCCACAATCGTCTATCATCTGGCTAGACAGGGCAATGGGTAAGAACTATTCTCGCTAAATCTTTGTGTATGAGGTTACTTTATTAATGGTTGAAGAATTAACTTGATTTTACAATTAAAATAATTTGTGTCATTGAACTAAAAAGGCTTTCTAGAAATATTTATTTCTGGGAAGACTTGTGCTTATTTCAGAAAATATTCTTGCCTGGCATATTTTTAGGGGACAAGTGTTGTAACACATGATTTTATTAGTCTAGTGGAAAAAAGCTCACAGCTCATTGAGACTTACCACTTGCTTAATTTTTTTCAAGGCCTGTGTTAGTCTGTGCTCCAAGTAATATAGCTGTAGATCAGTTGACTGAGAAGATCCATCAAACTGGACTGAAAGTGGTTCGTCTGTGTGCTAAAAGTCGTGAAGCCATTGACTCTCCTGTATCCTTCTTGGCATTGCATAACCAGATCAGAAACATGGATAGGTAAGAAATGGTTGAGGGGGGCAGGGGGATGACAGAACCAACTTAAGTGTTGTGACGGACACAGCTGATTAACTGTGTAATGATGACAACATGTATTTGCTTGCTGGGATAACTTTTTTGGTTGTATACCCGTCACGTTTAGTTTTACCAGTGAGTTCCACTGTAATCTTACCAAGTTGTTAATTAGGCCATAAAGCAAAATTCCTTTTTTTTTTTGCAGCATGCCAGAGCTTCAGAAACTGCAGCAGCTTAAAGATGAAACTGGAGAACTGTCATCTGCTGATGAGAAACGTTACCGTGCACTGAAACGAACAGCAGAGCGTGAATTACTTATGGTAAGGTTCCATCAATTTTAGCAGCTTAAATAATTGCCTTCTCCCACTTGAGGCTTAGTTGCAATTTGCTGGTGGAGATCAGAGTACAATTTAACTTCTGGGGGGATTCCTGGAATGGTATTGGATACTATTCTGTGTAGAAATATTTTCTGTTGATATCCTTCTTGATTAATTTCAGTTGCATTTCTGTCTCAGAATGCAGATGTGATCTGTTGCACGTGTGTGGGAGCTGGTGATCCAAGACTTGCAAAAATGCAGTTCCGCTCCATTCTGATTGATGAAAGCACGCAGGCCACTGAGCCAGAGTGCATGGTGCCAGTTGTCCTGGGAGCAAAGCAGGTAGGAGCCATTGGATTTCATTAAAGAAAATAGAGCTTATCAATAGAGGAAGTAGCATCAAGCAGTAACAGTCACAGTGTAGGCACATAGGGATACAAAATCCTTTCCTTTCATGGAGGACGCTTCCATAATAGAGATCTAAATGACTTTATTTTGTGTTTGTCCTGTTAGTTTTCTGTTTCCATGGCATAATCTTTGCCTCAACCGTGTTGGTCCTGTTGGAACTATCTGGAGACTGAATAAGATTTTACTCGAAAATGATCAGCTGAGTAGCTAGTTGACACTAAAGGTTTATAAGCCTTAGATTAGATCTGGGGCTTATTACAAATTGGACTGATTAGTTCCAAATATATTTTGTAGTAGGATATTGCTATTGTTTTTAGCTGTTGGGCAAGCTTCAGAAAATATCAGCTGAGATGAAACTTTCTTTTCCACAGCTTATTCTTGTAGGTGACCACTGCCAGCTTGGTCCTGTTGTGATGTGTAAAAAAGCTGCAAAGGCCGGCTTATCTCAGTCTCTCTTTGAGAGGCTTGTGGTGCTGGGCATTCGTCCGATTCGCCTGCAAGTGCAGTATCGCATGCATCCTGCACTCAGTGCTTTTCCATCCAATATCTTCTATGAGGGTTCACTCCAGAATGGTGTTACTGCAGGTAAGGAAGAACAGTACTTCTGCAAATTACTTTTTCCATTCATTAAGGATCAAAGGAAGGGTTCTTTAATCTAGATGAGGTTTTTAATACATTCGCTTAAAAAGAGAACTGCCACTGCACTTAGTTTTGAGTTTTTAAGATGCTTTGATATGAAAATGAGTGTTCTTGCTTGTAAAGCAGTACTAACTTTTTTACTTACTGTTTTTGTGCTCTTCAGCGGACCGTGTGAAAAAAGGGTTTGATTTCCAGTGGCCACAGCCAGATAAGCCAATGTTTTTCTATGTTACACAAGGACAGGAAGAAATTGCCAGCTCAGGCACTTCTTACTTGAACAGGTAAACAAAATTCAACACTGAGATATAAACTTATTTTAAAATACTTTGTCCCAGTGTATCTCAAATGTAAGGGACATTGTTAAATGAATCTGTTAATGATCCTGTGACATCTGTTGGAGACAGTCACAATTAATGAAGTCAAGGGAAAGTATGATACACAGTTCCCACTGCAAACGAAATACCTAAGCATTTCTCTATCCTTCAGAATTTCTGCAATAAAACTCATAGGCACAAAATTCATAGTATTCTGTATTTGCCATAACTTGTGGTGCCTTGCGATGTGAATGAAGGCATAACAGCTAAATAAAGGCTTGGGTTTTCGAAGAAGAGTTACGTTCTCTTTTTGTGAAGCTGGTATCTGTACTTCAAATGGGCCAACCCACAGACCTCAGCTGTATTGTGTGCTGGGATACAGTACTTCAGTGCTATTGATTCTTATGTTTTGCAGTACGCCTAAATTAATAAATGCTGTTTCCTGTTAACAGCTGTGATTGAAATTGCTTGTGTGCTTTTTTTTAAATAAAAGCTGTCCTCAAGGATAGTGCAGGCTAGGCTGCATTTTGGAGTTGATTTGCCCCAGGCTCCCTTTAGAGTAAATGTAGAGAAAAAAGGCATTTCCAGTGGGAGCAGTTCAGATCTTAAGTGGGTTTGAATTGTTCTGTGGAGGCATGTTTCTTCACTAGTAGCATAAGGAACACAGGACAATTTAGGTGCCTACTATGTGGGATGAATTTGGGCCAGCAAGTAAACTGACTGCAGTTGCAGCAGGAAATGCTGATCAAGTCCCATTTTGAAGCCAAAATTCCAATAGCTCCTGAAGCAGAGTCCTAAGTCTTAGATTTTGGCGGGGGTGCGAAAGGGATGGGAACTTAATTTTCTTTTTTCTGTCCCTTTTTTTCTGCACATTCCAACTTCCTTTTTCAAAGAGTGAGCTTGAAACATTTTGCTCCTCTTGGTTGTATGCATTTGTTCATGTGCCTGGAAGGGAAACCAGACCAACTTATGAAAAATATCTGCTGTGATATTTTTAATCTCTGTCTGTTTCATGAACAGCATGTGCAAGACTGCTGAATGTGGCATGCCAGATTGTGCACAAACAAATGGCATAATAGTTGGCTGACAGGGAGGTTGGCATTAAAAACATTCTATATTTAAAACTTTAAGATAAAGCAACTGAAGGATCTGTTTGCACAGCAGGCTGGAACATTTTTAATGATCTCAAAGTACATGTGTACATTTAACTCTACTCAGAAGTTCCATTTCAGAGTGATGGCCACCATTAACTTTGCTGTTCTGGGAAGTGTAGTCGTGTAGTTCTGAGAAAGTGGAGGTGTACATCAAAGAGAAATTTCTGTGTCATTCTGAGACCTTTTCTTTGAGGTGTTGGCTTTTGCCTGTATTCCTTTGAGAATATCTATGCATGGCCAAAGTCAAGAGGTGGTAGTGGTGAGCGCTCCTGCAAAGCTTAAGCCAAATTAATTGGAGTGCTCGAGCAATGCAGTGTAAAATTGTTCTTTTCCTTGAAGTATCCTTTCTGACAAAAGGCTAGCACAGCATGTATGTTGAAGCTTTTTAGACACTTTAACTTGCAAAAAGTTAGACCTAATGCCTTGATTCTCCTTAGATAAACAAATCTTTCTTTCTAGGACGGAAGCTGCCAATGTGGAGAAGATAACTACAAAGCTATTGAAAGCTGGTGCCAAACCAGATCAGATTGGCATTATTACTCCTTATGAAGGTCAACGATCCTATCTGGTGCAGTACATGCAATTCAGTGGTTCCTTGCATACAAAGCTCTACCAGGTATGGAGTTGTTGCACAAATGAGAACACTTGGGTGCAGAGAAGCTAGAAAAGACAGATATTGTGAAACTTCACAATATTTTAATTTTTAGTCTGGCTTCTTAGGCGTCAGTCTGTGTTTATTCTCTAGTAATTTTAGAGTGCTTTAGTTGATTGTAGTTAAAATAGATCAGGGAGAAGAGTTTCGGGGGTATCAAATGCCAGTAAGTGTCAGGGGAGCAGTTGGCCAGATGAAGGAGAAAGCCCTGTTGAGGTCTCTGAAAGGAAGGCTTCAGTGAGTCCATCCTCTGAGGACTCATTGAGGCCCAGAAGGGAGAGGTCATTAGTGCTTCAGCTGTGGAAAAGCATCAGTCAGCTTGTGTCTTAGATAAAAGCATCAAGCCAAGAGACATGTGGGAAACCAAGCTCCATAAATTCTGATGGTCATACTGTTTTATTTGCTTGGGAATACATCCTCCCATCAGTGGAACTCCTCTACCAAACATTAAAATTTGTTGCTACAAACAAGGCGGTTGTATATTTAATGTAGTCTGTTTTGCCATATTGAGAACTTGGTCAGTGTTTTCACTGAAGGAAAACTTGGTGGAAATACTTTTACTTCTGCCAGGAATAATTTGTCCCTCTGATTCAGGTTTCTTGGTAGCTGGGAGCAGCAGTGCTAATTTGGAGCTGTCTTACTACGAGGATTTGGAAGAGTCAGAAGTCTTTTTGGCAGTATACCCAGAAAAGGGATGCTTTCCATAGTGCAAATGCCAGTTTTGGGGAAATATGAGAACCATAAAGCAGCGAACATAAAAGTAACTTGTCCTGAACTGAGACTGTCTGTTCTCCTTTAGGGAAACTATTTAGCGACCAGTGGAATTATCAAGTCATTTGTCATTACAAAAATAACATTTTTGCCAAATGATGGGAACTGCTAGTGCATGGCCAAAGGATTTTGTAATGCCTGTTGGTAGCATAACTGTTTTGCACTGTGCTTCCGTGATTTACATGTTTTCCTCTGTTTCAGGAAGTGGAAATTGCAAGTGTGGATGCCTTCCAGGGCCGAGAGAAGGACTTTATTATCCTTTCTTGTGTGAGGGCCAATGAACACCAAGGAATAGGGTTTCTGAATGACCCCAGGCGTCTTAATGTAGCCCTTACAAGAGCAAGGTGAAGTAAAATTGGGCAAATTTTTACTTATTCTAGAGACCTAATTCTGTCTGCTAAAGCATTGATAACAGTCCAACTAACAAAAGGTCTGTGTTTTGTGGGTAGCAGGCCCATTGTCCGCCCGGTTTAAGGGAGCCTTGAATGATTTCCACATTACCTACAATTTACAAGAGCAATTTCAACATAGTGTTACCATTTGGCATTAGCAGTTTGTAGAAGCCACCATGTCGTTCCCCTTTGTTTGCAGGACAGAACTCTTCCCTTCATCTGCTTCTTTATCCCTTCCAGCAACCTTTTTTTTTTCTTTTTACCACTTTGCTTCTCTTAAAATGGATTTGATTACTGAGAAGGGTAACGTGGAGCCAATACTATGCTGGTTGGCTTCTTTGGTTTCTGCAAACTTTAAACCAATACAATGTGGTTGGTTGAGTACACTGACATGTTTGGCAAGCCTGCAAAAGGAAGCTTGTGATTATTGAGAAAGTGGCTGCAGCAATCTCCTTTCAAGTGCTTTGTCATATTACAGAAATCATCTGCTGTAAACAAACCCGTTGAGTCAGGGTCTCCTACACCTACCATCATGGGCTCCTGCTAGCTGCCTGGATTTACTGCAAAAGGGATTGACTTTGAGGCTGTTCTGACGTTAATAGGTATCATGGCTTTATTTTTAGTCAAAGTTAATTCTTGTTTCTGTCTGCTGTTGTACAGGTATGGAGTAATTATTGTTGGGAACCCAAAAGCACTGTCTAAACAACCACTTTGGAATCACCTGCTGAATTACTACAAGGAGCAGAAAGTTCTGGTGGAGGGACCACTGAATAACCTCCGGGAAAGCCTCATGCAGTTCAGCAAGCCTCGGAAACTTGTCAATACCATCAACCCAGTAAGTTGACCTCTCCTGTCTCTCAGATGTTTGTGGCATGAAGCAGTTGGGGGTTGATTGATCAGTTATAAATGGATGGAATAAACAAGTCGCCCACATAGCCTCACAGACCTGTAACTTTCCATTTTTGTTGCCTAGTTAATGCAGTGTGACCCAATAAGTTGCTGTTTAAACTTCATATACCTCAAAATAGACTGAAAATGCATCAAGTGTTTCACAGTTTGAGATAGGCTGCCTGTAGAATCTTTTTTTTCTTGTTGTTATGATGTAGTTGAAATGATAGTTGGATGTTTTCCATGTATTAGAACTAGTTAGTTTCCTCAGCACTTGTAAAGTATGTATTACCTGTGGAATTTAACTGGATTTTTACCCAAAATAACTTACACTGAAGTTGCAGTGCAAAGTTTTCTATGCAAAGGCTTTGTCTAACTCCTGTAATGCTTCCAGGGTGCCCGTTTCATGACTACTGCCATGTATGATGCACGTGAGGCTATTATTCCAGGATCTGTCTATGACCGGAGCAGTCAAGGTAAAGGAAGATACCAAAATTAACACTTCAGTAGATTCCCCCCCACCCCGCCCCCCTAGCTAGTCCTTGGGGTATGGTATCTTACAGACTTCAAACTTTTACATGTTTGAAGAGCCGCTACAGAAAAATACAGAATTTAAGAACTAGAAATGTTCGTGATGTGCCTGGATTTTGCTCTCTGTATATAGAAACCCCTACAGTCTAACTTGATGTCTGCAAAGCAAGTAAAAATGAGGGGAAAGGGAGTGTGTGTGTGTGTGTCTTTAAGTGTTTCAGGATTCTTAGATGGTGCTGTAGAAGAGTAACTGTGTAGGGATGAATATCTGCTAGATGAGTCTCTGAAACTTTCAAGTGTGGAATAAATGGTGAACTAGAAACACTGGTGGTTCTTGGCAGCGGTAGACTTGTCCTTTCAATTTCTGGTTCTCATTTATCCTGCTCACAAGTCCTCCCATTACTGTTAAAAGCAGGAATCAAACTGATTTTTAAATATTCGGGATGCCTGAAATCATTGTGGCTTTTCTTCCCCTCCCCAGGGCGCCCATCCAACATGTACTTCCAAACCCACGACCAGATCGGGATGATTAGTGCCGGCCCCAGCCACGTCACTGCTATGAACATTCCTATCCCTTTCAACCTTGTCATGCCACCGATGCCACCACCGGGATACTTTGGCCAGGCTAACGGACCAGCCGCAGGTATGGGGCAAGGGTGAAATGGTACAAAAGCCACAGTTTACATCTGAAGCTGGAGAGGGTTTTTCTGCTACTCTTCCAGCAGTGCTTGTGAGAGTAGATAATGATGTGCTTCGGTAATAAATCTGAGTTGTATGGTGTACAAATGCAATAGATAATACAAACGCAGCTTCCAGGGAGTGTCGCTTTGCCATGTCTACGCTGGTGGTTCTGCCTGAGTGCATCTAAAACACTGCCTCTTGCAAGTGATCAAGTCTCTATAGATCTCACATGTTTGCATGTGTAAGACTTCTCACTGTTGGTTGGAATAAATGCTTTTCCAGGACGTGGGGCGCCAAAAGGAAAGACTGGTCGTGGTGGGCGCCAGAAAAATCGTTTTGGGATTCCTGGAACTAGTCAGTCAAACCTTCCAAATAGTCAAGCGAGCCAAGATGTGGTGTCCCAGCCTTTCTCCCAGGGTCCACTGACTCAGGGGTATATCTCCATGAGTCAGCCATCACAGATGAGTCAGCCTGGGCTCTCCCAACCAGAATTATCACAGGTAAGCAGAATTTGATTTATAGTCTGCTCTTTTTCCTGGCTTTTATGTCGGTGATATGGGTGCATGCACATTCTTGTTTCTTAGTACTGAGGAAAATGGAAGCTAAAACCCATTTTCAAGGACTTGGCCACAGCATTTCATACTCTTCCACTTGGTGGACTTTCTAAGTATACTCAGGCATAAAAGTGAAATGTTGCATGTATAGACTTCAACTTCGAACTGCTTGCCTGTTCAGCCAGCTATCGCAAAAACCTTTGTGGCAATTGTGCAGCAAAAAGAGTAGATTTAAAAAAAACCAACCAACCAAAAAACCCCACCAAAAAAAATCCCCAACAGAACCTCTCAGACTTTATCATTAACCTTGGCTGCCAGGTATTCTGCTTTGTAAGGGAGCACTTGAGCTTGATCATGAGTTAGAGGCTTAATACACACTTTCATTTTCAGGACAGTTACCTTGGTGATGAGTTTAAATCTCAGATTGACGTGGCGCTGTCACAGGACTCTACTTACCAGGGTGAACGTGCATATCAACATGGCGGAGTGACGGGACTGTCACAGTATTAGAGTGTAAGGCACCTGAGGTTCACTCCTCTGCTTCTTACTCCCCGATTTAAGTTCATGAACACAATGTCTGTCTTAAGAGTGACATTCCTAACGCAACTGTTTTGCTTTCTTGCTTTCAGGTTGAGGAAGAAGAGCTAAGCTTGTGTGGAGCTTAGTTCATCAGCATTTTATTCTGGGTAATAAAAAAAAAAAATAAAATGGATACCTGTTTTCCACTGCTAAAACTGAAGCACCACTGTGTGAGAGCAACAGGAGAAAGAAACCAACCAACGGAGAGGAGAGAGAGAGAAAGGAGCGCGCGCGAGAGAGCCCACTGCTAGCTCACTGAGACAAGGAGACTGACCGGAGAGGAGAGAGAGCACCGAAGGACTGGCTGGCGCCTCACTGGGAAGGCAACTCACCCTGAAATGAGTGGTCAGCTGAGTCCCTGCTCCCCCAGTCAAACAAGCTCGAGAGAAGGGCCTTAAGCAGGTTTCACTTCATTCCATACTTCTCTTTGCGAGCAGGGCATTACTTTTCAGAGCAGATGGGGAGAGGAAAACCCTCATCTCAGAGTTGTTCTCCTTTTAAAGGGGTACTATATTTTAGCAGAAACTGTTTACATTTTAGAAGCAGAGTATCTTGAGAAGAGAGAGAGAGAGTTCCTGACTAAGTGACAGCAAGCCAAGCAGAAATCCAGCGGAACATAGCTGATGCTCAACTCTGAGATGCAGGTTTTGTTGTCCAACACTGGCTCTGAAATCCTAGTGTCATCGTGTCGCCCACATTCTGAACGGGTCTTTTGTGACAAGGTGGTTTTAAAGAGATTCTTTCAAAGGAGCACTGAATTTTTAGAAGTTTGTCTCTGAATTCTTAGTGGTGGACCTGGGAGATCCTTGTTCTGAGAAGCTTACAAAAAGTTTAAAACTAAATTAGAGCACCAACCTTGAGAACTTTCAGTGTGATTAAAAGTTGCAGCAATCAGCCTCTTCTTCCTACATTGGATAGCAGTTAGAGTGAAAGGAGCCTGCGCGCTCGAGCGGGAGGAGGGTTTCAAAGTGTTTTCTGTATGCTTTAATTGGCTACTGTCTGGACTCTACTCTGTGAAAAACAAGCCTTTCTGTAAGATGAACTTTGTGCTTGAAAGGGGATGGGTTCCTGTGCCCTTCGGCCCTGGAGGAAAAGATGCTAACAGGCCTGCTTTACTTGCTCCCTCAGATCTGGGGAAGAAGTAGTGGAAACTGGGGATTATATTGGTTTTGAAGTAAAGACTCTACAATGTTACCGAAGCAGGTTGGGAAAATGGACAAAGCAGGCAGTTGTTGGAAGGTGGCCTCTGATAGCTGGGTATAATTCGAGATAATGGGTTAGGCTTTTGTGTGGCTTCTTCGGTGATTAATGCAGATAGCTGAAAGATTCAGGTGTTGAAAACCAAACCCGGAGCCTATTTTTCAGGTAGTGGACACGGCTGTGCCATCAATGCTGGCTTGAGAAATAGCTGGAAGTCAAAACTGAAAACAGCACATAAGAGAAGCCATCCAATTTCTAAGTTGTACCCATGTCTTAAATAAGTCATATGGGAACACTGGGAGCATTTTATTTCTGTCTAAACCTTTTTAGAAACAGCGCAGAGAATTTAAAATTCCTACAGACCCATTTTTATCAGATCCCTAAATTAGACTAACCTCTACCTCCCAATTGGCAAAGAACAGTAGAGTGTGATTCACTAACCTAGGTGTTTTTAAAGTTTGAATTAAGTTAGCTTTATACTCAAAGGGCTCCAAGTGTTTCTAGTCTTTTTTTTGGGGGGGAACTCAAAATACCTCTCATATGAATGTACTTAAATGATGTAAAACCCACTTTTTGTAACTGGGGGGGAAAGCCCTTTCATTACTGTCCTTTCTGTAGATCGTTGACCCGCTTTCATAACCTGTATCTGCTGTAGTTTTTCAAGAGTGTCTCTCCCCCAGTGCAGACCTGGTGTAGCACACCCACAAACCGTGAGTAGCGTGCACATAAACATGGAACAGGTGTTCAAAATTTTCTTTCAGTCCTGCAGCGAACGTAGTTCAAGAACTGCAAAAGAAACTTTCCAGAAATGAAAACCATTCTTTTCTCATAAAAAGCCTCCAGAGTTTAGACTTCTAAAATGTGAAAGAATGGAGACACAGGCCACCTTCCTTCCTTGTAAGATGGACTGTTTTATTTATGAACATTGCCGAAGGGCTTTTTAATTTTTTTTCCTTCTGTAGGCTGCATAGTTGCATAGACTTTTCCGATAGGTTTAAGCTGTAACCCTCTGTGCAATGCAATCCATTAAGTAAAGTAACCCCCTCCTCTCCCCTCACCCCCTTCATTTCACTGATGGGAATGCTTGCCTCTGCTTTGTGCTGGTTTTTTCCTTTGTAGCAGTTACTCTGTTTTATAACCCAGACATCAGTGCTAGCACGGCGTTACTCTTTTTTGATTTTGTCTCAGTTTGTTTTAAACCTGTTTGTCATCAAAAAAATATTAATAAACAGCTCTTGCATTCAAGGTGGCCCCTAACTTTCAATGATGAAACCATGCAACATTCATTAAAACTTAGCCTGATTGTATAAACTTCCACGTTTATTACTTTTTTTTTTAACACAGACTAGTACAAAAGTGTGGTGTCTGCATAGCATACATGGGTAAGCAAATGAACTGTGAAAACTCTGTTAAATGCCCTACCCCCTTCCCTCCTCTGGCTCAAAGGGGCCTATCCTGAGCCTGTGCGGGGGGAGCCGCAGGAGTGACGAAGGGCTGGCTCCGGAGGCGACCAGTCCAGCCTGGAAGATCTCCTCCCTCCACATCCCCTGCGCTGCGGTAACCATGAACATGGCGTTTACCTGTGTTACAGGCGGTTGCTCAGCAAAGCTCGGCGTGGGCCCTGAGACAACCCTGGCTGTCCCAGGAGTGGCTCAGCAGCTACTGAAATGCAGTGTCAGTGTTTAGACCTGGTCCTGGCACCACCCTGTGCGTGTAAGCTCATGACAGCGACTCCAGGGCTGTCTCCGTGTCTGCTCACTGCTGTAACCTACCTCCTTATGCTGCTCCCCAGGCTCTTAGCGCTTGGAAGGGGTGATGGAGGGGGGCAGTCCCCCTCCCTCATGTTGGAGAGCTGGGTAAGCAGCCTACTGTACCCACTCCACAGCACAGGTACAAAAAGCCATAATACTTAAAGGTTTTCCTAATCCTGCCCATCTTAAATTAGAAAGAACAGCTTTAGTTAAGTCTTATTCTAAGCCCTTAAAACATTTAAGTACTTGAAATGGGTTTCAGCATTGCTCTTGTTCAGCTGCTGGAGTAAAGCAGCCCTGGAGCTCTCTGCTAGTCCATGGCGCTGTCAGAAAACACACTGGGATGTGAAAACAGGTAGTATGCTACACAGCTAAGGTACTTGAGCTACTCCAGGCTTGGCCTTCAGCTACACAGTTCAGGGGTGTTAGTGAGAACGCTCACGGAGGACAGGAAGACATTTTCTCTGCAAAGCCAACAGTGGTTAAACCTTTAGTACTTCCCTGGAGGGATAAGGCCCAGCTTAGCTTGGTAATACTTCATCAGACCTTGAAGACAATACAACATTGGTACAAAAACAACAACAAAAAATAATCTACGCTATGTTGTCAGATTCACATTAAAAACCAAAAAACACAAAAAATTCAAGTCTTAACTCAGATTTGTTTTCTGTTCCCCCCTTGCCCCAAAATAAAAAGCAAAGCTGCAGGTGTTGTAGGAGAGCCTCACCTGGGAGGGCTGGAGCTGAACCCCAGCCCAGGGGCAGACTGTTCAACACAGCAGCTTTGCCAGGGGTTCAAGCCTCCAGCTGCTGTAAGAACATGCAGCCCGCCTGCGGAACAGGGGGAGGGAAGCGGCGGCTCCGCTGTGGGCGATCACCGTTGCTCAGAGATGGGGCAAAGCTGGGTCCCTGCCGCACAGCGCCGCTAGCTCGTGTTAGTGGCGTTAAACAGATGCGGTCCGAGCACGGTCATGCTACTGCAACGGGCTGAGTACTACAGCCAACAACAAAAAAAAAAAAAAACAAACCAAACCCAAACCAACCCCGAAATGCACAACTGTATGAATGGGTGCCTGATGGGTCAGGGCTGTAACGCGGCTGTGCTGTGCGGCGCTGCCCTTGCCTGATGCTCGGCTGCCACCTGGCTCCAGCGTGGCTCAGCCTGGTCCTGCAGCGGCCACAGGACACGCTGGTCTCATCAATTTGCAAATGAGGTAAATTAAATACTGACACAGCGGGCTGGGAGGGAACAAGATGCCACCGACTCCCCTGCACCATCCCGTGCCCACCATCAGGGCACCGCATCCCCCCCCGCTTTACCTTTTCTTTCCTCAGCCAAAAACCATCCATCCATCATGCAGCAACCTGCCCTGCAGCTCCCACGGGCCGGTTCGGACAAAACCTCCGCAGCTGCATTTGGCCACCTAGCACTTCCAAACCACGTACACCCTGCCCCCCAACACACACTAAAAAAAAAAAAAAAAAAAAAAAAAAAAAAAAAACACAGCTCAGGCCTGCATTCCTGCAGCAAAAGAGAAACCCACGCTCCACCAGCCCCTGCTCCGCCGTGGGAAGGGATTCAGTCGCGCAGCTCGTGCCGTGACACCATACCCTTCCTGCAGCGGGATGGGAGCTGCCGTGCTGCAGCCGAACCCTGCACCCAGGCAGCAGGGACCCACCGGCATCATTTCAGCAAAAAATAAAAGCCATTTCTTTTTCTGCACTAAGCAAGCTGCAGCATTTAGCCGAAAAGCACAAGCCCTGCTGCTGCTCTCCCGAGCGGGTGCCTCGCTGGCACCAGCAGCAGCTCAGCCAAGCATGGGAGGGGGTCTGGGATTCACAGCCTGGTGCCGCCGGCGCCCGTGGAGAAGGGAACAGACAACCAGCATCAGACTTGGTCATAATCCCGTACCAGCCTGCTGGCTGCAGCAGACGGCTACCTGGAGGGCCAAGCACCCGGCTATTACTCAGTCACGACGCCAGCGACAATCCCTTCGTGCCAGCCCTCCGCCCCGGCTGCTCGTGGAGAAGGGCAGCCCGGGGGGAGCGCCGACACTCAATGCATGGGACCCTCCCCGAACACCAGCACAGAGGGGATTTAACACACTTGGATTTATTCCATCAATCAATCAGCGCCTCAGGCGGGACCCCACGGCACACGCTCCCCCCGCCGCTCCGCTATCTGCAGCCGCACTCATCCACCACCATGTCCTCGTAGTGCCTCAGCACCACGTTGTCGCTGTTGTCGTAGTAGAGGATGGAGATGGGGGAGAGCCTGACGGGGACGCAGCAGGGCTGGGGCGTCCCCTCCGGGTCCAGCGAGTGCACCATGGTCTGGAGGATGGCGTGGTTGGTGCTGTTCAGCTCCGCTGTCAGGGGAAAGGGGCACTCGCCCAGGCAGTAATTCGCCATGTAGCCCTGCGGGGCGATGATCCAGTTCTCCCAGCCGACGTCGCTGAAGCTGATGTAAAGCCGCCTGGGCTTGCAGAGGTTGCTCGGCGTGACAGGGGCGTAGTGAGCGCTTCTCCTCCTCCTGGAAGCCTTGCACTGCTGCCGGCTGAGGCTCACCACCAGAAGAGAGGTGTCCAGGAAGGAGTCGATGCTGGCGCAGAGGCTCCGCAGCCCGCCGCTCGCCAGGGCCGCCGCACCGTGGCCGCCGCTCACCGAGATCTCCAGGATCAAGCCCAGATTCCTGCTGTACGTCCTCCAGTCCTTCGCCACCCCGCTCAGGTTGAAGAGAAGAGACTTGTGCAGCTGGGCGAAGGAGCGCTCCACCAGCAGCTTTCGGCCGTGCTCGTGGGAATGCATCCCCCGGAGGGACACCTGGGTGGTTCGGTAGAGCCTCAGCTCAAAAACCTGCCCCTGGCTGGAGGTGTGGTAGGAGTTGTGGCTGAATTTGATCTCCAGCTGAGCCATCGTCAAGCTCTCGCCCTCCTCCAGCACGGAGAGGTTAAAGTACAGACGCTTCTGCAGACACCGCAAGCTCTGGGGCTGCCCGTTATGAATGAAGTGGCCTGACAAAGAAGGAGAAATAGAGGTGGTGGTGGCTGAACCCTTGTTACAGCAAGCAGGATCAGCCTCCCAGTGCTCCAGCCTAAGCTCTTGGCTGCACAGCAAGAGGAGGATGGGGCTGACGGAGGCGGGCAGCCACGCACGCCCGCAGTCCTTGGAGCGAGACGACAAGGCTGCAGTAGGGGCTATCAGCCCGATGGCATGGCCTTCAGAAAGGTTTGGAGGCGCAAATGCGAGCCTGGGCTCCAGCCTGCGGCACCGGGACGCTCCAGCCACTCCAGCATCTCCTCTAGATGCTACTTAACATCCTGGTGCATTATTTTTCCCCAGCTGTAAATATCTCCCCCCAGGACAGGGGAGGTGGTGTGGGTGCCGGCTGTTTGGGACAGAGGGGAAAAGAGGGCAAACAGCAGCAAACTTCAGGAGCTGGGAAGCTGCCTGTTTTCGCCAGCCCTAGGTTTCCACTGGAAACCCGGAACCACAAGAGAAGGGAGCTCCGTGGCGTCTTGAGACCTAGGGGACAGCGACCCAGCAATTCCCATGGAACTGAGAACGGCTCGGAGAGGCCACAGGCTGAGGCAGCCAGATGTGCCGCGTGGCCAGCCAGAGGCATGAGGACAAAAAGGAGGAGGGGGGGACGCAGCCAAATGGCCGAGCATCCCGTCCCCACCCAAAGCCGGGTGCTGGTCTCGCTCGCTGCGCCCCAGCGGCGTGACCGCTGCCCAGGCGAGGGGTCACCACCACGGCGAGCCCCGCGGTCAAGCAGCATCTCCGGACTGCATTAGGCGACTCCGGGACAGAGCCTTACACAGCTCCACACCCTCACCCGCTGCCTTGTCTACCGACTCATTTCTAAACTGCAAATAATTATCTGCAACACCCAGAGGGACCAGGGTTTGCAGAGCAGCGATTTCTCCTGGAGCCCGACTCCGGCCCCTGCCCTGTCCTCCTCCAGCCTCTCCTACCTACGAGAGATGGAAAAGCAAGGACTGGGGCGAAGTCTCCCAGCCCAGAGATCAGAGGGGCTTCCAAAAGGCAGGACCCAAACCACGGCGCTTCTGTACCTTGGTCAGCAAAGACACGGATGATGTTCCCAGGGACGTTAAATTCCTCCACCCTACAAGCATCCACCAGGTCTTTGTTTGTAGAAGGCAGTATCCTTCTCCTCTGGAAGATCCTCCAGAGCACCGACGGCACAGGAACGGGGGTTTTCGGGCTGGGCTTGGTGCTCAAACCCAAGGATTTTAACAGCAAACTTTCCTGCAGACTTAGCTCCATCCCCAGAACCGCGCTAAGGAGAGCGCAGGCAAGGCCGGCTCCGACGCCGGCGCGCGCGGGGAGAGGCCGCATTGCTTCGCTCTCCTTCCTGCAGACAAAGAGCGGCCTGGGCTGGCAACCTGAAGACAGGGGCCAGGGGGTGTTGATTGCCTGATTGGAGCCTTTGATCTGGTCAGTGCTTAATTAGCAGAGAGGGATTCCCAGGATTGGGCAGAGAGTGTGAAGCATCGCTCCAGGCTCCCCCCGGGACCTGTTAACCCTTTGAGGCTGCGCGGCAGGAGGGCAGCAGCTCTCCTCCCTCGGAGCTCCTACAACGTCTCCCACGTCTCCACACCGTCGAGGTCCAACAACAAAGTCCTTGGTGGCAGGGAAGAGCCCGCTCTTCCCCACACAAAGCTGCCGGCAAGCTGAGCACCGCTCCCATCCGCCGCGGACATCCCACCCAGCGCCAGGGGCACACACAGATCGGGCTCTCCTCTTGCTCCCTCCTCCCAAATCAGCTTGCCTTTTTTTTTTTTTTTTTTTTTTACCCCCCCTCCTCCATCACAGCATCCAACACTTCTCTCTCAAGGCCATCAACTTCCAAGCACACCAAATCATCAAACCCTCACTTCAGCTCCCCGCCGCACGCACCGCCGTGCCCACGAGACACGCAGCCCCAGGGCCGGCATGGAGGCACGGAAAGCCCCCGGCACCCACCCCCGGCCAGGCAGAGGGAGCCCCGCGGCCGCCCCGTTTGCACGGCCCCGCTGCAGCCATCACAGCGGGACGGCGGGCAGCACCCCGACGTTACACACCCCCAGCGCTGGCCAGCGAGGTACCCAGCTAAATGGGGACGCCCGGCCAAGCCGGCGCTACAAAATTCCATTTTACAGCGTTGCTGACTAGGGGCCACCATTACCCCAACTCCGCACCGGCGCTGCCCCAACTCCGCTACGACTGAGCAAATATCAGGATATCGGTTTCCTTCGTTTCCTCCTCCCTGCAAATCCTGCTTGAAAGCCAAGGATCGCACTGTCAAGCAAAGTCAAGCACTGAGACGCACCCCCTCGGACACCCCGCTAGGCGATGACAAGCGAGAAGGTGACGGATCCTGCCACAGCTTGGGACAGTTTCCATCAGCCCAAGTCACATTTTGCTTTCTGTTTACCGAGGAACTTTCCCCACGGCTCACACAATGAGCCTGGAGTTGAATCAATATGACAGGCCAAAAACAAAAGAAGAAGAAAAAGAAAAAAAAAAAAAAAAAAAACACACCCAAAAAACAATTAACCACCCTCTGATGCCTGGAATGGACGCCCTGGACGCCGCTCCGCTGCCTGCTGTCCCTGGGCGGGAGGGAGCCTGGCTCCCTGGGGAGCACGCAGGAGCGGTGGGTCCCGGCCCCGCGAGAGGAGAGGGGAGCAACGGGACAGCCTGGGTCTGAGGGGCTGCAAAATCCACGGGGCTTCCCAGCACGCAGGCCCACCGCCCAGCCCAGCCGCGGGGACCCTGCTCAGGGCTGGGGCTGCCTGGAAAACCACTGCAGGGAGCAGAAAGTATTTGTTCTTTACTCGAGCAAGCAGACGTTACTGGGCGAGAGTCCAGAGACCCCTCACCAGGGGACCCTGCAGGACCGGGACTGGCTTTTTAAGCAGCTATTAGACTTACACAGGCTTTTCAAGCAAATTAAATCTCCTGGCCCTCACCCAGCAGGGCAGGAGGCTGGAATAACGCTCCAGGGCTGGGTTTCCAGGCAGACCTACCCAGGGGAACCGTGCGGTGCCTCTGGACGCACGCGGGCAGCTCGGGGTCAGCCACCCCCCACCCCCCCTCCCCCCCCCCCCCCCCCCCCGAGGAGGAAGGCTCGAGGAGGAAGGCTCGGAGCGCGCTGCATCACCTCGCCAGGCCCTGCTGGGCAGCTAGAGCAGCGCTGGCGTCGGGCTCCCCGTGCCTGGGACGGCGATGCCAAGGGAGGAGAGGACGCTTCCCTCCCCACTTTGACGCTGGGTCGGAGGAACCTTCAGGGCTGCTGAGGCAGGGTCGGTGGGAATGTCCAACAGCGAAGACGGGGGAAATCACAAAGGGACTGAGGACAGCCGAGGGACGGACTGACAGAAGAAACACCAGGGGACCTAAAGCCAGCTCCAAATCCTACCTGGACCAGCAAAGCCACCAGCCTCTTAACCGAACCAGCACGGGCTGGCTACAGAAAGCACATTAGCATCAGGCGAAGCCTGGTCACAGGCAAGCCCCAGGGAGGGGCCCGATCCTGTCAGTGGCATCTCTTCCCCGGCTCCGGGCGGGGGACAAAGGGGTATCGGGGGTGAAGTTCTCCTTGTGCCTTTCAAGTTGCTGGGTTTGAGCGTAGGGTCCTGGGTCAGTCCCCAGATCCAGCCAGGCTGCCCGGGCTGCAGCAGCCACGCATCCCTTACAACCGCTTGTCTTTTACAAGTCCATTCTTCAGGTGCATCCTGTGAAAGAGAGCACAGCAGGCAGTGAGCCTTGGTCTCTGCACAGGCTCTTGTCCTGGTTTCAGACAAGCTCTCCCTCTCTTACTTTCACAAATCGCTACTGAGGTCAGACCTGCCTCGACAGGCTCACGCAGACAATTTGTCCCCAGTCAGCCAGACCTGCTCCGTGGGATCCAGCATCTTGCCGGGCTTCGTGCTCACCACACGAAGCGCAGATGCTGCTCAGAGAGAACGGCCTCAAGCAAAGAGCCGGTCCTACACGGTGAGCAAGGGAAGGGCTGGGTGAGGATTCACAGGACGGGAAGACAGATGGACACACCACAGTGCCTAGGCGTGGAGAGACAAAGCCCTTCCTGGTACTTGCGGCAATGTTTTATACTCCGCGTCAAGGCATCCTGCTGCTCTTCTGTTTTCCAGCCCAGTGCTGAACCCTTTGCCAGCGGCTCCAGAGCCCCGGGAGGGCTGCCAGCATCCCCTCCCCTGGCCCACAGATGCTGTGCACATGTGCAACCCCCCCCCGCCCACGTACCCTTCTTTCAGAGCGTTGGGCAGCTGGAGTCCAGCCTCTTTCTTCTTGGCCGTTGCGGTTTTCTTGCCGTCCTCCACGTCGTACTCGCGCACATCGTTCACCTCTTGCATCTGCCCCATCAGAACCTTGGCCACAAACAGGATGATGTACTGTGGGAGGAGAGACACTGTCAGCCACAAACCCCAAGGCTCAGAGCCCACTCCCTCCCGTTTGCCAAGCGGGACCTTTCTCCGCTGTCCTCCACCCCAAGAAGGGCAGGGCAGGTCCCTCTGGAACGGCCAAAGCCCTGGGATGTGGCTGATGACCTGCGGCAGCGGGAGGCAGCGCTCCTGCAAACCACCCTTAACTGATTTCACCCCCACAGGGCGATGAACTCGGACGCTCCCTGCCTCTCCCTGGGGCCGAGCTCGCTGGCTGAGCCCTCCGAGCCCACCCTTGTCACCCCCTCCCCAAAGCTCCAGGGGATGCCAGAGCATTTACACCCATATCAAGTTCCAGCCCGCCCCAGCAGCTGTTACCGCTCCCTCCCCACGGATCCCGGGGTGCGAGACAGTCTGAATTCCAGCGCCGAGGAGCCCCCCGGGCACTGACACGGGTTTCCCTCCTCCCCTCCCAGCCATCCCTCGGTCCTCCGAAGCCTCCCCCACCGCTGCAGTCCCCCCGGCTGCCCCAAGGCAGACGGGCAGCGGGCACGGGAGCCGCAGAGCGGGGAGCAGCCAGTGTAGGGCTTGCCGAGCTCACCCCACTCACCAGAAACCAGTAGATGTTCATCAGAGTGAGGATGAGGAGCAGAGCATTGAAGAAGAAGTAGAAGGGGATATTAGGGACCGACTGGAGGCTGGAGTAGCAAGTGGCGTAGAGCACCTTGAGGGGAAACCAGTAGAGACGGAACCAGAACCTGCCAGGGCAGAGGGAGCAGGGTGGGTTTAGGGGCTCACGGGGACCCCGGGAGAGGCGTGAGACCCAGCGCAGCTTCCCCCAGCACAACCCCCTGCCTCCGGGCAGCCCCCCAGCTCCCCGGGCAGTCCCTGCTCTCGGACCGGGCTGGGGTTTACGGCTCTGGCTCTAGACGGGGCTTCACACAGACCCCGCCAAAGGGCGGCTGTTGAAGGGAGAATACAGTTTCTGTGGGCAGAAAAGGCTTGGCGCCAGAGGCAGGGCAGAGAAAGGGCTTTCTCGGGGCAGGGAGGCAGGTCCACACTGCAGATTCTCTCAGCTGGATGGGGGACAGGAAGGGAATACAGCTGGAAGGCTTTCTTAGTCCTGCACATCCCTGGTTTATCACCAGAAACCTTCGCGGCTTTCCTCCCCTCAAATTGAGGGCTCTTGTTGCCACCCCTGCTTTTCAGAGCAGCCCCTGGAGAGGGAGCAAGGAGACAAAGGGAAAAACAAGGAGTGACAACCTGCGAGTTACCCATCTCTATTCTTCATCTTTCTTTTTTTCCTCCTGCCCTGCCCCAAGAGGAATAGCAAGACCGGAATCTGGGACAGCCCTACCTCCCGTTTCCTTCTTGCAAAAGCGCTTCTTACTGCTAAAACCAAGCGAGTGGGAAAATGGAAACAGGTCCTCCTCCCCTGGGGTCATTTGTCATGCCGCAATCGAGATTTCACAGGCACTTCTGCGGTGACAGACGGCAAAGTGACTACAGAAGGATTCCAAGCCCAGCATGGGGTCAGGCTCTGCGGGAACCTCTTCCCAAACAGTTTTTGAAAGGGGCTCGTTTCCCATGCGCACAAACCCAGGCGGCTGCACCCCAAGGCACCGGGGGTTTTACAAAAGCTGGTGAGGACGGTTGGAAGTGGGATCAGGCAGACACGCTCACCAGCTGACGCTGAAGGTGAGGCAGCCGACGTTGGAGATGACATCGTTGAGGCGATGATAGACTCCCCCCCGGTGCTTGAAGTAGACGTTGAGCTTGGTGAATTCCAGCTGCACATCGTTGATGTCGTGCAGGAAGAGCACAAGGATGCCCACGTTGTGGTACCTGCAGGAAAAAGGGGAGCAGGGAGGGGGACACGTGGGGCGGCGGGTTGGCGTTAGCACCCAGCACCCACGGTCCGCCACGCCGGGAGCAGACTCGCCGAATAATCCAGACAGCCAGACCTGGCACGGTACGGCGCAGCGGCGTGCCGCAGGGTGGGTCTGGCACCGTGCAATGGCTCACGAGCGCTGGGATTGCTGCGCTAGCACGGAGCCAGGGTTAGGGACGCAGGGGAGAACCCACACCAACGCAGCGAGAGTGCTGCTGCTCCCTGCCCGTGAGACGCGGGCGAGCGCGGAAAGGCCGCAGCTTTTGCTGCGCAAGGCTGGCCCGGGCGCATCGCGAGGGGCGGCGCGCAGGCAGGGACCTCACCTGAACGCGTACGAGAAGGCGATGAGGGTCAGCGTGACCACGTGGTGGAGGAGCATGACGACGGAGTCCTTGCGCCACGTGTCCATGTAGGCGGTGGCGTAGATGGAGTGCCCGTAGAAGCTGCACTGCAACAGGTAGGCGATGGCGATGTCCGTGGGCACGTCCATGCCCTTCTTCCAGTCTGGGGTGGGACAAAGACACCCGGGTGAACCCAGAGCCACGAGCACAGAGCTGCCATCAGCAGCAGAGACAGGAGGGCGAAGAGCGGGGAGCAAGCAGCAGCCAGAGGTGCCCCCAGCAGCCCCAGCACTTCGCTGTGCTCAGGTGCTCCCATTCGGAGCCTCACAGATGCAAAGGAGGCACAGGCTGGAAGAGAACCCCGGTTATCCTGGCTCCCAAACTCTGCTTTTGGCATGAGACCCGCTCCCTCTCCCAGACCTAAGGGAGAAACGCTGATTTTCGTCTCCCCTGCTTTAGCCACTCAATGCCATTCCCCTCCGCAGCCGCCACATCCCAGCCCCTGCTGCCTGCAGTAGCCGCGACGTGACTCTGCCTGGAATGAAACGCACGGAGCCAGCCTGCTGTGCCCTACGCACGGAGCCAGCCTGCTGTGCCCTTTCTGTACCCACACACCACAGAAAGGGCCATTTAGGGCTTCGGTCTTCTCTTTCGCTCACCCCAACTCCCATTCCCTTGTTCAACCCAGAGGTCCTGTGAACCTGGACATCCTAATCCGTACCCACCCCTCCCTCGTTCTTACTGTACCGTAAAAGACAGACGGTGGGTCGTAGAAGAAGGGGTAGTCGGTGAAGAAGAGCAGGTAGACGCCATACGACCAGGATAACGTGTAGAAAAGCAGCTTCCAGGCACTCTCGGGCATCTTGGCGGCATCTTTTGGCCGCAAGTTGCACCACTCCCCAAAGGGCTGCAAGAAGAGGGGAGAAGTATCGTCACGCAGGGCAAGACGGGCCCTGGGGAGCGCAGCGCAGAGCTCACCAAATCTCCAAGAGACGCGAGCGCCGTACGCTGCGCGCGCTACCGGACGGGGCAAAACCAGGGTTACGACCCCCGTTTTTCTGGCCTTCTTTACAGCATGAACAAGGAGGTCAAAGGGGCCGCAGAGAGAGCCTGAAGCAGGGAAAACCACGAGGCTAGAGATCCTTCCACTCAGCCTTGGCCACTCTGGAGAGCTGCGAAAGCAGAGCCCCGCAGAGCGGGCGGGAGCCTAGGGCACGCGTCCCACGGTCTGGGCACCGCTCCATCACCCTCGCTCCAGGAGCGGGGCCGACCGCAGCTGGCTTTTGCAGAACAGAGTCAATAACTAATAAAATAAAAATCAAGTCCTATCCGCGCAAGGAAACCCAGAAGAGGAAGCTGCAGCAATACTATCCTGCGCAAACGGACCTTGCAGCACCGCTAAGTCCCACAAAAGAGCTTTTCAGCTTGAGGAAGCAAAGGCTTTGCAGAGTCCTAAACACGCAGCCGCTGCCGCTGCCCCGGCAGCGCGGCACAAGGCTCCGCCGCGCATGCAGCCAGCGTTGGAGGGGGCCACTTTGCAGGTAACGAGCCAGCGAAGGCTGGGGCGCTGGCTCCTCGGGCTCTCCCACACCAGCCCACGCTCGCCCACGCTCCCAGCAGCTCTTCTAGCTGACCAGCGCCGAAGCGCTGCTGGTTTCCCCCACGGCTGCGGTTTGCGGCACCCCTGCCACCGGTCGGGACTCAGAAATAGGAGGTGAAGCCTCCCCAAATATGGCCAAAGCGAGGGGAGGGAGGACGAGCAGTTCTGCAGATTGCTCACACGAATCAAAACGAAACTTTCTCACCCCGAGTTCCCCACGCTCCCGAGGACGACGAGCACCACCCAGCTCTCCCGACACTCGCGCTCTGCAACAGCGAGAGCGCCGGGCCACCGAGGCCGGGGACAACTTGGAAATCACGGTAAAAGCAAAGCCCCAGCGTCACGCAGCCTCAGCTCCCCAGGGGTAAACCGGAGCAGCTGACGCTACCCTTCGTCTCAGGCCGCGTGCCGGAGAGCCAGCGATGCTGCACGCCGAGCGTGCCCTTCGCTCAGCCAGCGCTCCGGGCGTGGATGTTTTCCCTCCGCGGCAGCTGAGCAACACCAGGCACCATTTCTGCTTCTCATCACGAGAGCGACAGAGCCACATCAGCCCAGCCAACCTCCGCGGCCGTGGCTGCAGGGGAGCAGTCAACACAGGGCAGTGTTGCTCAAGGTCCAGAGGGAATTATCACTGCCCGAAACCCAGATAACGCCCAAAGGCCGCCGGCTGAGCGCTCCCCAGGGAGAGACCAGATAAGCTCGAGATGAAAACAAAATGCCTGCAAAGTAACCGTACCCTGCCCCAGGTCAGCACTTTCTGCAGCCGGCGCTCAGCTCCTCGATGCTCAATGGCTAAATTAAGGCCCCAGCTGTCCCCAGGCAGCGGCTGGTCTGGCTTTCAGCCCCTCTCTGCGTCAGATTTTCATAGGACTGCACTCCAAGCATTGTCCCAGCCTGAAAGTGCTTTGTTCTAAGCTCTGAATTTCCCAGCGCTGGTCAGACCTGGAAGCACCAGTCCCACAGAGCTCTGCCAAGTTGTCCTCATCCCCTCCAGCTAGAGAGGCACAGCTCCGGGCTCCCCGACGCATCGCGCATTCAGAGCGCGGCCGTCCTCATTGAGACCAGGAACACGCCGCTGCCAAGGCTTCTTCCAACAGGAGCCACGGCAGGGGAAAAAAAAAAAAAAAAAAAAAAAAAAAAAAAAAGAGGAGGAAGCTTGAAGGATGAATAAATAATGCAGAGACAGAAAGTCCTGAGCCCAGAAAGCATGAATTATTTGTGTCTCCATAGAGTGAAGCATAGAAGCAGCACAGATATGGGGACAGCTCGCCACGCTACCCTGAGAGCGAGCTGCAGAGCTCCCTGCCCTCCTCGGCTGGGGCTGAATTTAGGATGCTGAGCCCAGCCTCAAATCCCTGTTGCAGCCTCGCTGCCCATCACCAGCCAAGTCATTGCGCTGCTTCCCTGCACCTCAGCTCCCTACCTGCAAAGGGGGAAGGACACCAGGTCTACCCCCCAGGCAGGCAGAGCTGACGACCAGCAGCATCGCCCACGGGGCAGGCACGTACTGCCGAGACGACCTGCATTTTACGGACGCTCGGACCCTCGGCAGCAGCGCAGCAAATTGCAGCAAACAAAACGGATGGCCAGTCCGCTGCAGGCACGGCAGCGGCTCCCAGCCCGGAGCAAAAGCAAAACCCAGGGAAGGACGGGTCTGCTCCAGCTTGCGGTGGCTAATGCTCGGAGAGGTTTTAGCCCTCGCTGCATATATGGTTCACGACAAGTCCTGGAGAAAGCCGCCCTCCTCCCCTAAATAGCCACGGGGCATCTCCGGCGTACCCTGAGCAGGACAGGAACGGGAGCTGGCTCTGGAGCAGACGCGGGGAAGGCCAGGAAGAGAAGCAGCATCTCCCAGCACACGGACCCACACAGGGGGCTGGGGGGGACAAATTAACGTCCCCGGGGAGGCCCCACCAAAACGTGGGCCGCTCGCAGAGGGCAGCGCACGCGGAGGAGCCGCACAGGCCAGCCCGCAGCGGGCAGGAAGCTTGGCCACCCTCTGCTCTCCCCGGGGCGGGAGATGCTCGAGGCGGGGGTGTCCTCCCGCCACCCGGCCGCCGTTCCCACGGCAACGCTGCAGAGATGCCTGTTGCTAAGGGTGACGGGTGCTGCGGCGGGAACGGCGGATCCAGCTCCGGCTGAAAGAGCCCAAGGCTCTTGGCAAGTGATGTAATGGGGCTTCGCTTAAAGGGCGACCGGCTCTTCCTCCCTCCTCCTCCTCCTCCTCCTCACCCCCACGCAAGCCTTCACCGGCATCTTCTGATTCACTCGCAAAGTTAACCGGTCCCGGGACGTGACTGCTCCCCCGCAGCACTGCCCTGTGCAACCCGGGGGGAGGGAAGGAGCGAAGCAGTGGGCGAGAGCACGCTGCGAGAGCGGTTCGGAGCTGGAAAGAGAAACCGAATGGAAACCGTCGCTGCCCACAGCTCTGCTGAAGTGTCAGAAAAATACTCGTAGCAAAAAGCAAACACACGCTCTCTCCCTTTTTACAGCCGCCGGCACTAGAGGAAAGCAGTCAGTCCCCTTAAGCCCACAACCAGCTAAAGCACAGGACGCGTGTCTTTCCACCGACCTGGCAGGCTCACGGCGATGGGTTATGAATCGCGGCTTGTTACGGAGGAATCGCATCCCCCAGCCCGCCCCCGTCGCCTCTGCCACCTCCCCAGCCTCGAGGCGAGGGCCTGGCCACATCCCAGCCATGCCACGTCTGGCTGCTGGGCACAACGAGTTCCCAGAGGAACACAAAGGAATGGCTGGCACGAAGCATCCTCGGCCCAGGGACCTGGCAGCTTTACATCAGCTTTGACTCAATGCAGATGATAACGATGAGCAAGCAGAGCTCCAGTTCGAAACCTGGCCGCAACCAACAGCTACTGCCCCTCCCGCGGCGGTGGCACGGCTCCCCGCAGCCCGGTGTGCTGCTTCGCAGAGCTGCGACGGCGCCTTCCCGCCCCACGGGACCACGTCCCCTCCGTACCCAGCCTGGACGCCGCTCCCGGACCAGCTGCCACCCCCTGCCACATCAGGGACGGGGCACAGAGCCCACGGAAGGAAAGAGCCGGTAAAATGCCACTGTTCCCTAAACCCAAAGAAACGAGTCTCCCGGAGCCCGTGGACCCAAGGGCAGCGGCTGCCACCCCACCAGGAGAGGGGAACGAACCGAGCACAGCACGAAGAGCTCCAGCTCTCCTCGCTGCATCCCCGCACCGGGCAGCGAGCCGCTCGCTGCCTCAGTTTCTCTGCCCGCACAGCAGCTAAGACACTAGGAAGCTGCGTTAGGCTCCGGACAAGACTTTCCAGATAAACAGGTAGAAAAAGGCACTATGACAACAGCAAGAAACCAACAGACGCTATTTCTTCCTCTGTTCCTCTGCAAGCAGTAAATCTGCCCCTAAGAGAGAAAAAAGCAATAGAAGACGCTCTTTGAAGACAAGACACAGCTGCCCACGGGGTGCTGCGGGGGCTGAATAACCTCCTCATGCCTGACTGCTGACACAGCGGCACTGGGAGAGCGGCCCCCGCCGCGGCAGCGCGGCTCCGTTCCCCGGGGTGAAGAAAAGAGCCATTGTTGTGGCTTTCTCCCCTCCGGCTTCCAGGGTTTGTGCTTCAAACAGCGGGCAGAGCACCGCGGGCCGAGCCGAGGACACGGCGATGGCGGCAGAGCCTTCTCCCACCGCGGGCTCCGTCGGCGTCCTCTGCTCTCAGCGGGGACTGCGTTGGGTGGCAGGTTTTCGGGACAGGGGTAGTTCCCCCCGCTCAAGTCCCGCGTCCAGTGCTGGGGCTTGGAAAAACAAGTCTTGACAATACCGTAGGGTGGAGAAAAGTTGCGTAAATCACTGAAAGGGATAATAGGGACCTTTGCTTTCCAGCTTTCACATCCTTCCTGGGGCTACGCTGCATCACTCGCCCAGAAACCCTGCCTTCCGGAGCACATTTGTCAATTTACACAACGCTTTTCCTTGCGGAGGACACTGCGATGTCCTAAATATTTTGCCACCGCTAAGACAGCAAGCTGACTAGAGTCTGGGCCACAAACGGAGAACATTTACCCACTGCAGAGGAAAGGCAGAAGCTGTTACGGGCAGAGGTGACACCTGATGAACACCACCAGATCCAGAGGCAGCTTTTCTACAGAGCGGATTTTGCTCACTTACACTTCGCTGACTTCGGGGACTTGAGCTCCCAGCAGCAAAGATGGCTCAGGGTAGGTCAGGGCTGCAAGCGTCCGCCTCGGCTTGCCGCAGCTGTTCTGGGTCACCTCTGCGCGTGAATGCGGGCGTGCTCTTAGTTCTACCTCGTCGGGTTCACTGCCCTGCTCCAGACCTGCTAGGAAAGGAGACTGCTAGCACAGGCTTGCCGAGCTCCAGGCGCTTCACCGAGCCTTTCCCAAGCGGAGTTGCCTGGTCCTATTCCAATGGCGCTTGGCCTCAGCACCGCTGGGCTCAGCCGCCCTCCAGGCTGTTTAAGTAACGCAGAGATGCTCAGGTTGCTGCTTTTTAATCAAACTCCTCAGAGCCTGGCTGCAGCCGCTCCCCACACAGGGCACGCACCAAGGACGGTGGCTTCCAGAGACCGAGCTCGGACGCTAACTGCGGCAGGAGGAGAGGGCACGCAAACCGAGGAGGCTTCGAGGGAGGGGAACGCTTGCCTAGAACTGGCTCGGCCTTCGTTTCCGAAGGTGGCCGGCAGCTCCGGTGAGCTCGTACAGTCAGACGTGCCCCGGGTACCACTGGAGTTTGTGCACCCAGAAGCCAACGAGACGAAGAGCAGAGACTCGAGAGCACGGCCGTGTCCCGCAGGCTTTGCGGGGATGCCCGTGCCCCCGCTATAGCTGACTGGGGGGCTTTCCCTACTTCGTAATCCACATTTGCTCAGTTAACTGGGCACCTACACCAAACACAGAACTCCTTTCCATATTTGCACCAAGTGGGGGTTCTGTGAAGAAAAGGCAATGGGCCAAAAGTTCTCTTTGCTCTAATGATGATGGGGAAACCACACTTAATGCACAGGCACCAACCTAGCCACTGTAACAGGTGAAAGTCCCCACTTTCAAATTCCAACCAACCCCCTCTCATCACAGGCACGACCTTTACCACTTCTTCAACCCAACTGTGAGACCTTTCGTGACAAAGGCGTTGCAGGATAAATGCTGCTGTGGTCCTAGAAGGGAGCAAGGAGCCCACCTCCTCTTCTCTCGATCCCACCGATAAAAACCGAGCCATGCAGCTAGCACAGGAAGAGGTATCTGGCTTTAATGCACTCGTTTCTCAGAGGAGCGGTCACAGCCAGGGCTAAGTAAGGCGCACTTTATGCTCCAAGCTTCAAGGCCTTGTGGTAAGAGTCACTTCCTCTTCAGATGCAGAGAATCACAATCCAAGTGGCAAGATTTATTATTTATAAGCAACCTGCAGGAAGGTAGCATTCTCCAGATACCGCGTGGATTCATTTTTATAACTGTGTTTCAGTTCTTGCAGGGAACATGAAGGGATTCAAAATGAGGAAGGATGTTCTTTGAGTCTGCACTGGGAAGCGCGGGGTCCCGAGTACAGGAGAAGTTTCCCCCCAGGGTTAAACAGGAGGCCTTTTTTCTCCCTGGCTTTCCTCCTGAGCCACCCCACTCCACTGCTGCCCATACAGGGGCCATGCAATACAAACTGATTTCCTAAAGCCCCTGGCAATATTTAGAGGAAAGCCACAACCTCCAGCTTTTCCAATAGCAAGTCCAGCAGAATAAACAATAAAAAGCTTCAGATCCTTTAAGAAAAAATATATATAGGGAGAAAGAGCTGTCTCTCCCTACTGTTACCCTTCCACCTATCTGCTGGGAGAAAACTGACGCTGTCGCAATTGCGCTCAGCATCTCATCACTATAACACACGCAGACGTAGCCGCAAGAACCGGCTCCAATCAACCCCCCCCACTCTTCTGCAATTACAAGCGTGACCCATTTCTCCGAGGGAACGATACCTCGGCACTTGTACAACCCTCCGAGGGCACCGAGCGGACTCCACAGCGCGAAGGGCTTTTTTCATGCTCCGATCGCTACTCGCTCTGTAAAGGTGAGCAGGTAAGCCTTGCACAAGGAGACGCCGGAGCACAAAGGGAATTACCTGCAGTTTGTTACGACAGGCCTGGGGTTACCTCCAACCTTGTTCAAGCCAGTCCCAGCGCTCCCAGGCGCCGTACGCTGCCCATCGGCAGCCACAGGCAGGCAGGGGTGCAGGCAACAAGGAGAAATTCAGTCCTAGATAAAAAGCCAGCACGGTACCTTGCCTACATACCGCTTTAGCAGCTTCAAATAGCTCCAGAGGACTCAGACTGGAACCTTGCGCAAGGTCAAGATCCACCTCGCATTACCAGATAAGCAAAGACAGCTCTGAACAGCAAAGGAAGAGCCGCTTCAAAGGCAGGCTCGGCAGCGGACAGGGCAGAAGGGCCAGCAGTAGCTCCCGACAGCCTAATTACGGGATGCAAGGTAGCCGTCTTCAATCTGCGAAGCGGCCTCTGAAGGAAAGCGGTTCACCCAGGGAACGGGGCCTGGCCCCTGGAGCTGCAAAGAACCACGCGTGCTCTTCTACCTACTCAAGGCCTTTGCCATCGTACCCACGGGTAGGCGAGAAAAGGGTCGTCTCTGCATCCCCGAGAGCCAAGGGCCACCCCCTGACCCAAAATACCGCACCCCCATTGCTTCTGCCTTTCGAGAGCAGGGTAACTGCAGAGTAGAGCGTGCAGCATCTCTCCGGGAAAGCAGGGCGGAAGAAATCGCCTCTGCGGGGACCGAGCCATCGGGAAGAGAGGGGAGCTCTCGTTTCATTGCACACGCTTTTCACGGCAAGAAATTAAACGGAGCCGTTCTTTGCTCCCGGGGACGTCGTGCCCCCCCCTGCCCCCGAGGAAGGGCGGCACAGACACGGAGGGGACGGTGGCCAGCAGACGTGCGGGGAGGCGGCGAGGGCCGGAGCCTGGCATCCCTGCATCCCCGCATCCCTGCATCCCGGAGAAGGCCGGCCCGGCGCTGCGGTACAGCAGCCATCCCCACGCCACCCTCTCTCCGCCGCACCGGGGAGGCCGTTTTGCATGCGAACGGCGGCTGACAGGCAGAAACGTGCTCTTTTCCTTCCCCCCCGCGCAAAAAAGAACCCCCAAACCCTCCCGGGATGCGGCCAAGGGCAGCGCGGGATGCTCGCTGCGGCCCCGGGTGCAAGCGGGGGGAGCTCCCAAGCCCCCCCGCCCCAGCACGCAGCCCCGGGCGGGGGAAGGGGCACGCGCTTTCCCGTGCTCCCGACCCCCCGGTTCCCCCCCCCAGCCCCGGACTGACCCGAAAGAGCCTGCGGGCAGCGGCGCGGCGCAGCGCGGTCCACGCCAGGGCGCAGAGCCCGCAGAGCAGCACCTCGCCCCAGCCCAGCCGGGCGTGCTCGGCCCAGGTCCGCCGCGCCAGCTCCCAGCCGCAGTCCCCGCAGCCCCGCACGGCCGCCGCCAAGCTGCCGTAGCCGCGCCGCAGCAGCAGCCCGTAACCGGGCATGGGCTCGGGCGGAGGCATGGCCGCTCCCCGCCGCCCGCCCATGGCCCGCCGCTGCCCGCCGGCTCCGCGCAGGCTCCGGGCGGGGCGGGACGGGGGACGGGACTCCCCTCCCCGCCGTTACCGGGGCCCTAAGAGCCGCTTCCCCCCCGCCCCCGAGCGCGGCCCGGCCCCTTCGGGCTCTGCTCGGCCCCGCTGCGGGGCGACCGGAGCCGCCCACCCCCGCCGGGGCAGCACCGGCTCCTTGGGGGCCCCCCCTTCACCGGCACCTTGGGGGGCCCCCTTCACCGGCACCTTGGGGGGGGCCCCCCTTCACCGGCACCTTGGGGGGGGCCCCCCTTCACCGGCACCGGCTCCTTGGGGGGCCCCCTTCACCGGCACCGGCTCCCTGGGGGGGCCCCCTTCACCGGCACCTTGGGGGGCCCCCTTCACCGGCACCTTGGGGGGGCCCCCCTTCACCGGCACCTTGGGGGGGCCCCCCTTCACCGGCACCGGCTCCCTGGGGGGGCCCCCTTCACCGGCACCGGCTCCCTGGGGGGCCCCCCTTCACCGGCACCTTGGGGGGGCCCCCCTTCACCGGCACCGGCTCCTTGGGGGGCCCCCTTCACCGGCACCGGCTCCCTGGGGGGGCCCCCTTCACCGGCACCGGCTCCCTGGGGGCCCCCCCTTCACCGGCACGGAGAATCGCTGAATGAAGTTACATCACAATTTCTTACCCACAAAAAAAAAAAAAAAAAAAAAAAAAAAAAAAAAGAACCAACCCACCCCCAACAATGCGACTGCTCTCTCGGACAAGGAGCCGTGACAATAGGCTGGAGTCGCTCCAGCAGCGAGAGCCGGAGACAAACACTAATATTTCAGTATCAAGAGATGACAATCGATGATCTAAGAGCGGAAAACTGCTGCGCCTGCCAAGGTGCGCCCTTTGGGTGGCCGTGGGGGCTGGAAGTTACCCACAGGGCCTTGGCAACGCTGTCCAACAGCACAGAGCTCCTACAGTCCTCCCCATTCAAGATGCCTGACTAAACATTCACGCTTTAATGTTTTTTCGTTTGATACGCAAAGAGAAACAACGCTCCCGATCTCTCTTTTTTCCGTACCTCTCAGCAAAAGCCTCCAGGTAGCAGGAGATCCATCCCTTCCTCATGAAGCACAGCAGTGCAAAGCCATCGGGCATCTCCACCCGGCCACCACAGCTGAGCTTCAGCACCTGTTGCAGTTAAGGCAGCTCTGGAGTAACGAGATGCACCTGAAAAATGCAAATACAGGGTCCCAAAAGGTCACCCCTGAGGAAGGGCTGGACCCAGTGCCTCCCCAGAAGGCAGGCGGCTTGCACTCGGGCTAGCTGCTGATTCATAGAACAGAAATCTCATTATGTGTATGTTTAAAATTAAAAGTGATACATCCAGTCATGTACAGACACTCAGACATTTGGCTTGCTAGGAGAAGCGTGAGTTTAAGATGAAGATTCGCCTAAAATGCCAGCGCTTACATTGTCTCATGGTAAGGCACAACAGGAACCTCAGACCTGGGGCACTGGGGCAGCGCAGTGGTATTTGGTTTGAGCCACGGAGGAGTAAATGGGGTTCGGCTGTGTCCTAAAGCACCGAAACTATCGGCTCGATTGCAGCTGTGGGATCCTTACTACTAGAGATAGAGAATAATCACCATCATCACGGGCACTCATGGAACCGTAACTTGAACCAGCCTGACAGGGGAAGAAAAAGACAAACTATAAATGAGTTTTATCTCATTTAAAGTCATTCCTCTGACCACAGCCATTCTGCCTTCAAGTTCCCTGGAACCTCTCTAATTGGTCTGGGGCAGCGATGAGAAAACACAGACTCATTCCTCTCGGAGGTCCGAACAACATGTTCCCCTATTCCCACATTGACAGCGCTGGCTCCTACTATGCCACTTGCTTTTATTGTTTACATTTTTAAGTCAATTTATCATGGCCCATCAAGTGGGTAATGGCCGCCCTGAGCACACAAGCCCCTTTCACATCTCCCTCAGACAGCTCCACAAAAGAAACATTCATTCAAGACCGGACCATGAATAACCCCTCATTGAAAAGAGCTGCTCACTAAACAAGCCAAGGAGGGAGACAATGAGCCCTTTCAGAGCAGCCAGGGCCGAGGTGGGCACAAAGGAAACGCCAGTGAGACACATTTACAGTGTAGTACAAACCCCTCTTCTCCCTCTCCCCAAAGGCAACCCGAAAGATAATTCAAAAGGTAATTCGAATGTTAGAGTTCCGGCCGTCCCAGCTGAGGGTTCCACTTGGAGATCTGCTCTTCGCACCTCTGAAGTAACACAATCGCTCGGCAGAGGCAGTCTGAAATGCCAGACAGGAGTCCGAGGCTATGGAAAAGCATAATCCCGGAGCGCTGGATCACCTTATGTTCCACGACATGTTAGGTTCAACAACCACCACGCTTTCAGAAGCGACTGGTGACACGCGTGCTTCCACACGTATCGCGGCGTGTACGTTCCTGGCTCCAGGACGCAAGCTACCGCACTTCACCAGCTTAATCTTAAGGCTGAGCCCATTACAATCGGATTATTTTTATTTTGGGGAAGCTTTCCCTCTCACCAGCAGTAACCCCTACAGCTGTGCATCCTTCTTCCAGAGGATGCTGAAGTTAAAGGAGGAGTCACCAGGCAGACTGAAAGGAGTCACCAGGCATCCGTAACTTGGGAGTCATCCATGTACTTGAATGCAGATGCTTAAAATTAACCTTCATGCTCCTCCCACAGCATACCCTCGGGACAGATGATAGGGCTCAGTCTGAAAGTGGAATTACTTGAATTCCAGAAATTAAGGGGCACACAGATCCAGAAAAGGCTTTATTAGGAATGTTCAAGGTACAGTGTTGCATACTCTTGCTTCGCACTGCATTTTAAACAGAGTTCAGGACCCAGGGAAGCCGGAACACAGGCTTTTCAGCTACCAGATTCAAGTAGCTATGCGTTATGTACAGGTTTAGCACCGGCTTGCTGGATTGCAAGACGCTGCCACAGTGAGTTAAGCCAGACCGACTCGCAGAGGCCGTTTTTCCGTGTTACCAGGGAGCCTCTGCGCATCAACCCCAGTTCCCAAGGTACCACAGAGCAGGGCCGCAGCCTCGTTCCCCTCTCCTCACGCGCTGGGGGCATACTGCATGGCTAGCCGGTCAAAGTCATTCTCCTTCAAACCAGAAACAAAAATAAAATGAACAAATCTGGAACTTTACTGAAAATTTAATAAAGCCTGCATTAGCTGAAGAGAACACTACTATCACAGCTCACTAAGACAAAAGGAATTCTAAGAAGCAAGATCAGCTGTATCAGCTCTCAATTTTTTCCCATTTGTTCCATTTTCCCTCTGCTATTACCTTTACCCTTCTTTCCCCCTCCCCACATTCTCTCTTCCTGAAGGATGTTTCCTCTACTTAGGCAAAATGTCTGATGGTAACAAACTTCTGACTCGGATTAAGAACCCCTATCTCAGAGCTATTCTGTCAAGATGTTACCATCAGTCCTTTGGCTGAACACCTGGCTTGCGTTTGCCAACATCTCTCACGAGGGCTAGAAAATTCACCGGCGAGTGACGTGACAGAGAAAGAGCACAGACCTATCCCCTCAGAACTGCAGTCACGTTTACTGGTAAAGAATCCACTCGCCCCACCAGACACTGGTATGAGGAATGACAAATTCGGTTTTATATGAGAAAGTAATTAGTACCTTTGCCTGGTACTCCTTGATGAACGGATGATTTTTATGCGCATCTTTCAACTGTGACAAATAGCGATTCGTAACCTGATGGGATGAGATAGACAAATTTAAAAATTGAGATAACGTGAGGAGAAGCCAAGAGTTTAAAGCATCACACTTTCAATGTATTTGTCTGCAGTGAGCAAAGACCTGATTGTTTTCAGCATCCTGAATGTTAGCAGCTCCAGCAAAACCCAGTAAGACCTTTGCATACTCTGCACTTAAAAATTACGACCGTAAATAGTGGGCTCAAGAAAACAATCAGTGAGAACTGAACTCGGAACTCAAGAGATTTCTTTTTCTACCCAGGCCTTCCTCTCAAGTCTACCACTGTCTACAACACCTGTATTTCCACAAATACTTTATTGAATACTGAGGATGCAAGCCCCCCGCACCCCAGAACTATTTTTTTTTTTGTTAATGCCAATCCTGATGAGAAAAGATAAAATTGCAAAACCCAAGCGAAGTTACCACGTGCACTAGGAACACACAACCTGCCCTCAGCAGCAGGAACAGGTTGCCGAGCACAATAAAAGAAGCCTCACCTCTGGTGGCTTGCCCAAGTGCTGTGACAGGACAACGAAGTTGATCAGGGTCTCAGGATGGCCACTGTCCTGAAAACGAGAACAATCACCCCATCTACCTGACTTACCTCTACCGTGACTAGGCGTAACAACGGCGCAGCTCTGCAAGAACAAGTTCTGTCAAACCTATAGCTCGCTTTACTGGAAAAGGCGAAGTACAAGAAAAGGTAGGTATTAACAGCGACCGCCCTTAGCGATATATATCAATATACTGGTATTTTCATGAAGTTTAGCAGTGAAAGTCCTTGCTGGTTTACTCTACATCCCCATGAGAGCAAATCTGCCTGGCAAAACCAGAAAGCACCTTGTCCAATGCCTCCTGAAGCACTCCCTCTGCATCGTCCCACTTGCCCTGAGCCATATAGCAGGCTGCTTGTCCGTTAAGTAGGAGGAGGGTGGAGGAGCACTTGTCTGCCATCTCTTGGAAGATGTAATAGGCATCTTGTAACTTCTCACCACCCTGCAAAGGGAGGAGACAAACACCCACAGTTTCATTACATGTTGCTAAGAAGCCTGTACATTCTTGCCACGGTTGAAGAACTAGGCACAAAGTTCATTTCTAGGGTTACAAAGCACAGGTATAAAATGTGTAAGAACCAACGCTAACAGCTGTTGGCATTCAGGTGATCTCCTGTACCACAACAGCTCACTGGCAGACCATAGATGAAAGAAATGCAAAAATACTAAGAACCACTTGAATGATCAAAAGATCCAGGTTTCCATTAAAAAAAGAAAAAAGAAAAAACCCAAAAGAATCCACTTCAGAAGAACCACTTCAGATGTTTGACGTAATAAAGGATTATGAAATGAGATTTTTGTAAGTAAATGCAGGTACGGACACCTAGCTTTTCAAAAAATTCCAGCTTCAGAAAGGTTCCACATGCAGCAGCTGCCACCAATTAGGGGCTGGATCCCTTGTGGAAACCAAGATCTTAAGGAAAATCTCACCACATGCTATTGGAAAGCAAGGATGATATAGGAGAGATTTCGTAACAAAACCAAGTGAACGCTAAAAAAGAGAAGTCTTAATAGTGTAACAGGCTATTGCATGCATAACCTTGGACTTCACCGAATTTTAGGAGACTACTCTTAAAGAGAATCTGCTCTAAGTAGAGAATTACACTTTTTTCTTGGAGTTTTAATTGCAAGGTCTGGATGCTAGTAACACTGCAGCTTTCCTTTTTATATTGTAATGTTTTTGTGAATTATCTAAGCGTGGTTTAGCTCTTCCCTGGGCGAGCTGAAGGCTAAGGAGCACAGATGAAAGGCTGACAATCCAAACAGCCAGTTAGTTTGTGAAGCCAGCTATCAATATTTTCTGTGTACTTGAAGGAAGTGGGGGGAAAAAACCCAAAACCAACAAAAAACCTGCACGCTTTTCTGAAAGCATGATGTGAAAAGAGCAGTCGGGAATGAGAAACGGAGCGGTGTTTCTCAGATGTTGTAGGCTAGGGATCCCCATTTAAGATACTCACTATGGCCAGGTTCACCCAGGCAGTTGCCAGCTGAGTAAGAGTTGCATCCTCGTCTTGCTCCTGCATCTTCTTAAGTTCCTTGCTGCAGAAGCAAAAGTGGGAGTCACAGAACAGAAAGACAAGGCATCTTCTGCACCTCTTTAAGATAGAAACAAAAGGTTGTTGTTTCTCAGTTCTTTCACCACTACAGCACAACAGCCACAGCGTGTTGGCAACATGGCACAAGCACCTCAGTATTTTACTGAAGCAATCTGTGAAAGACCTCCCTGTTTTACTTCCCCATGGGAAGTGGGAAACCCAGGACTAGAGATTCAAACCACATTCTGCTGAAGGTAAGATTAAACCTAGAGGTCCATCTCTTTCTTCAGCTGTATCCAGCTACATTACCTCCACAACTTTTGCAACCCGAAGAATAAAACCCGTTTGCAGCGCACCCATACCTACACACAAGTTCTGTCCACTGCAGGCGTTAAAATGCTGCACCTCAGGGGAGGCTGGGTGATGAAAATTCTCTTATCAAGGCCCACCCCACAAGAGCACCATTAAGAAGCAAAGGGACACAAACTTAGTTACCGAGCCAGATCAAGCCTGTCGAGCTTCAGAAGAATCTGTATCATCATGGCCATGCTGCAACAAAAAAG
Source organism: Pelecanus crispus (assembly GCF_030463565.1). Taxonomy (NCBI): domain Eukaryota; kingdom Metazoa; phylum Chordata; class Aves; order Pelecaniformes; family Pelecanidae; genus Pelecanus; species Pelecanus crispus. The sequence continues at coordinate 5,219,380 of NC_134662.1, read as the reverse complement.
AGCAAGGTGATTTTTCACAGCTGCAGGCTTTGCTGCTCCCTGCGCTTAGCCTGGGAGCCTGCTGCTTAGCAGCGCTGCCAGCACCCAGGGACAAGCCTCCCTGCCGCGGGGAGCCAACAGAGCTTGGAGCTGGACCCGGATCGGGGAAGCTTGCTCCTAGCTCCCAAGTACTCCCTCGCTCCACTGACATAATGCTCATTTCAGCAATTCTGAGCACACATGAATCAATAAATCAGGTTCTTCAGTCTCACAAGGGAGCAATAGACTTGATATTGTAGGGTGAGCACCAAATCACTTACTAAGGCGGCAAACCTCAAAGCAGCTTCTCAATGCTTTCAAAGCTTTTTAGAGATAAGCCAGACCATTTCTACGGCACCTCTCCCTAGAGAAGAGAAAGGCTTTGCTAACACACACCTCCGCGATGCCGGGGTGAGCCACACTTACCATTCCAAGCTCTCCCCTTGATGCAGAGTACGCAGAGCCGCATCAGGATTTTTGTCGTGGAAATAGATAGAAGCAGCCATCAGCAAGAAAGTAGTATTGGTTATATCAACACTTTTTGCCATTTTCTTGTCCAAATCAGCAACAATTGCATCCCTATAAAGAGCAAGAATGAGAATTTGGGAGAGTTTCGTTACCAAGCAAGAAAAAAAGATCCTGCCTCCATGCAATTCTGCCTTTTTGAGATTCACTGCAAAACCACAGAAAATCACAATAAAGACCACACTTGTACAAGAAACTTTACGCATGGAAGCATATTCCCTGTTACACAGGGCTTGAGTTCCAACTTATTACCAGACTTACCTTTGATTCTCATTTGAAAGATATTCTGCAAACATCCTCACCGCTTGGAGCTCAGGACTAGCATTGGCTTTAATTTCATCCAGGACAACACCATATTTTCTCTGTTGAAGGCAAAGAAGAATCTATAATTTACTCATTTTTAAGAACACAGGAAATAGTTGTTTACTTTCTGAAACCTTTTTTACAACCACCACCACCACCAGTAATGGCAAATTTCTACTTTATGTCTCCCATTATACTGCACAAACACAGCCAGTCTTCATAACTGAAGACTATTTCCCCATATGCTATTTTAAAGACAAAAAAGTATCTCTCAAAGAGGTCTCATCAGGTCGTCCTGACCCTACAAACAACATACTGCGTTCGCAATAGCATTACTTTTGAGAGATGCATTACGTTCCATTGCTGACAGAGGAATCGTTACCAAACTGTGTAATGCTGTATTCACAGGACTTGGATTCACAACCTCCCCAACTCCAGCCCTGCGCTCTAATTACGCTGCTCTAAATACAACACCAGCAACCTCACCTGGGCAATGTAGGCTCGGAATAAGAAAACGTCCCTCTCCACTTCCTTCTCCGGATTAGTCGGCTGAAGGGATGACAGGAAACAAGAACCTCTCTCAGCAACCCCATGGCCATAACCCAACCCTGCAACACCACAACTCCGCACACGAGACTCCCCCAGAGAAACGACACACACACACACACACGCTCCCGGGGCCCACGGGAGCCCCCCCTTCCTCCCCAGCGTCCCCCTGCCAGAGCAGGGAGGCGGGCGGCACCGAAAACAGCCTGGGACGAGGCGGGCAGGGACGAAGGGCACTCAGGGACCCCCAGACTCGCGCCTTCAGATGCCGGGGCGGCCGAGGGGAGGCCGGGCCCGGGGAGAGGAACCGACCCGCGGGCCAAAGGACAGCCTGCCCCCGCCGCCGCGCCGCCCCTACCTTGACCCGCTGTGCCTCGTTGATGGCGGCCTGGTAGGCGCCGATGTAGAAGCTGTTCTTCACGTCGAAGAGCTCATCGACGTCGCCGCCCTGACCAGCGGAGCCCGCACCCGCCCCGGACGCCATTTCCCCTCAGACACGTCTCCGGAAGCAGCTGGGCCCCGGCGGCTGCCGGGAGCCGCAGTCTCCATGGAGACCTCCCGCGTCAGCCAATAGCCACGCAAGGAGGCGGAAACGTCAACAGAGCGCCGGAAGCGCCTGCTGAGCAAGGCAGGCTGGGCGGGGCTCAGCGGGAGGCAGCCAATGAGCGGGGCGGACGCGCCCGGTGACGCGCGGCCGGAGGCGCCGGCTGCAGACGGGGACCGAGCATGGTGGAGTTCCGGGCGCTGGGGCTGGCGCCGTGGCTGGTGGAGCAGGCGCGGCAGGTGGGGCTGAGCCGGCCCACGCCCGTGCAGGTCGCCTGCATCCCGCCCGTGCTGCAGGGTGAGTGCGCCGGTCCCCGCTCCCCCCCGCGTCCCCGCTCCCCCCCGGGTCCCCGCTTGCCCCGTTAATGGCCGCTCCCGGTCGCCGTCCTTCTGCTTCCCTCATAGGTCGCGACTGTCTGGGCTGCGCCAAGACGGGCAGCGGGAAGACGGCGGCCTTCGTGCTGCCCGTGCTGCAGGTGCTCTCCGAGGACCCCTACGGCATCTTCTGCCTGGTGCTGACTCCCACCAGGTACAGAGCGGCCCCGGGAGGGCCCAGGACGGCTGAGCCGGTCCTGGAAGGCCCCGCCGTGGCGGCCGGCCCCGCTTCAGCTCTCTCCTCCCCGGTAGGGAGCTGGCGTACCAGATCGCCGAGCAGTTCCGTGTCCTGGGGAAGCCCCTCGGCCTGAAGGACTGCGTGGTGGTGGGCGGCCTGGGTGAGTGCTGCTGCGCGCGGGTCAGAGCGTCCGCCCTTCCCCTCCGGCCCTAGTACGGTTGAGAAAGAGCAGAGCTCCCGGGGAGGCTCTCCTTCCACACGGTGTGTTTTCTTCGTGCTGAGGAGCCATTATGCAGTGGCCAAGGCAGAGGAGGCTAGTGGAAATGAGGAGAGTGACATTTTCTGGCCTTACAGACCAAGCGATTTTAGGGTCCATGTTCAGTTGCCCATAACTCGGCTCTCTGGTTCTTGGTGCAGACATGGTGGCGCAGGCACTGGAGCTCTCCCGTAAACCCCACGTTGTCATCGCTACGCCCGGCAGGCTGGCAGATCACCTCCGCAGTTCCAACACTTTCAGCCTTAAAAAACTGAAGTTCTTGGTAAGGCGGCTTTCCAGGTTTTTTTTAACGCTTTTCAGATTTTTAGCTTTGTAGGTATGCACGCAGGTGATCTCATTTATTTTCGGCTGTGCCTAGGTTTTGGATGAAGCTGACCGGTTGCTGGAGCAGGGCTGTGCTGACTTCACTGCGGACCTGGAGGTGATTCTGGAGGCTGTTCCAGCACGCAGGCAAACGTTGCTGTTCAGCGCCACGCTAACCGATACGCTGAACGAGCTGAAGAGCCTGGCTGCAAACAGACCGTTCTTCTGGGAGGCTGTGTCCGAGTAAGTCTTCATCCACTCCACCGAGCAGATGAAGAATCCTGTTTCCTCTCTGTTATCTCGTCTCCTCGCTGTCTCCCTTGTGTTCCATCTGCACTTGCCAAACCGGTGCTTCTTGGTGGTTTGCCTTCCCCTCCCGACAGGGTGCGGACGGTGGATGAATTGGACCAGCGCTACTTGCTTGTACCCGAAGCAGTCAAGGACGCGTACCTTGTCCATTTAATCCAGACCTTCCAGGACGAGCACAAAGACTGGTCTATTATTATCTTTACCAAAACCTGCAAGTGAGTGGTATTGTTCCTCGAGATTGCTCTTAACATAGGGCTGCCTTTATATTTCTAGTTCAGATTCTAAATTCCCGCTGTATTCGGTGTTAGGCTGGGATAGTATTTGCTTCCTCAGTCTATTCTGAAATTTGGTAGAGAAGCACCTTTTCCTTTGAGCGGTCTGGGGCTGAAGGGCCACCCAGAAATGTTGCACGCCAGAAGGTCAAGCTGCTTTACCTTCCTGCACCTTCCTTTCCTCCTGCTGATGGATACTGGAAAGGGATGGGGCATATAGCACTGTCTGCTCCACCGGGCTGTTCCCTTTCCTCGGGTGGTTCAAGGGACTGGGATTGAGCCGCGGAGCTGGTGACATTCCCGTGAGTGCAAGTGGGAATCCAGTCACTCTCTGGGCTGAGTGGGTGTGGAGTGGGTGTGCCGTTCCCTACCTCTGTTAGAGCGCTTCAGTAATTAATGGCACTGCAGTAATTGTAGTGTGAGGGCTCCTCGAGGAACCCCAGCTCTGTCCTGATTCATCAGCTTTACGTTTCCCTGTTATGTTCTGATTTTTTGTTTGTTTGTTTTCTTTCAAGGGACTGCCAGGTCTTGAACATGATGCTTAGGAAATACAGCTTTCCTTCTGTAGCTCTGCATTCCATGATGAAACAGGTGAGTGACGGGACACCCCTGGGAGATGGATCCTTCCAGCTGCATCCCTGAGCCAGACGCCTGTCCCAATCCTACAGCTCCTGTGGCTCACAACAGCCCTCATACAGGCTTTTCTCTTTGCAGCGGCAACGATTTGCAGCTTTAGCAAAGTTCAAGTCCAGCATCTTTAAGATTCTCATTGCCACTGATGTTGCTGCCAGGTAAGGGAAAAATGCGGTCTCTGTTGCCAAAGGTCTTAAGCCTGCTTTTTAAGCACCAGAACCGCTGTGGAAATTAGGCTGGGTTTGGCAAGGGGAGAGCTTTAAATTCCCCCTGCCTGGGTAGGACAGGGTTGTTTGCTTCCGTTGTAGAACACCTCTGAGCTGTGTTTTGGAGCCCATTTGTGCGTGATGTAGCTCTGATCCTGGCTTGTTTTGCTGCAGCAGGTGTGTGTATGTGTTCTGGCAGAATGATTTCTGTGAGGCTTAGTGTATCCTCTGGGCCTAGGAGGGAGCGGCAGGCTACAAGGCGACATTGCATTTTGTGACTGTTGGAGAGCTGCATGAGGAGAGGGTTTGTCCTAGAATCATAAGCCCTAGAGCCCATAAAGGCTATATTCATGAGAGTATAGGGCTCTTGGAGAAAGAAAGCAGGGACAGGAACTTAAACTGCATATATTAAAATAGTGTTTCTCAGCTTCCGTTCTCTTTCCCTGCATTCCAGAGGTTTGGACATTCCTACGGTACAAGTTGTCATCAATCACAACACTCCCGGCCTGCCGAAAATCTACATTCACCGGGTTGGCCGGACAGCCCGTGCAGGTGAGCAGGGAAAACTGCGTGCGGTTTGCTGGCTAAAACTGGGATCCCAGTGCTGGGGCTGAGCCCTGAGTGGGTGCGAGGCGGCTTCACAGCAGCTGCAGCGCAGTCTTCTCAGCGCCAGATCTACTCGGATCGCTGGCTCGGCTTCCTGCCTTAGGGTTGCGATGGTGGCTCACCCTGACTTGTGTCTGATCTGCACCAATAGTTAGCTGAATTTTCAGAGCAAATACAGACCCCTCTGAGGATCCTGTCACCATAATGTGCTAGCCTGACTCATGGGGATGGATGGAATTTGGCATGGGTTAGGCTTCATCTCCCTCTGCTTGTCAAGATTCATATATCACTGTGTTTTCATCATCCAGGTCGGAAAGGAATAGCTATTACACTGGTGACGCAGTACGACATCCACCTTGTACATGCTATTGAGGAGGAAATCAGTAAGTACAGCACCAGTAATGCTGCTAAAATGTGGGATCATGATGTTCCTTTGTGCTTGTGGAACTTGCAGTACACGCAGTACTGATTTCATCGGTGCAGAATGTCTGATCCAGAACATCAGCATAAAAATGGTTTCCCTTCCCTGTGTGGCTAAGGCTTGGAAAAGAGCAGGAGCACTTGAATCTCCATCAGCAGAATCAAAATTCTGCTCTTGAGTGGGCCAGGCGTGAACGTGTTTGTCTTCCTGCTATTTCTAGTGGAGGAGAACCAGCGTGTTGAACTTTCTCTGTTACCTTTTTATTAAAGCAACCAGCTTCTTCCCTACTTCCTTGCTACTGTGTATGCTGAGGTGGACAAAAAGAACAGGTTGCTTTGCATAGGTTCAGACTTCATCTTTTTTTTTTTTAGAAAGTAGACCTAATAAATGCAACATCTTGAGCTATGGGGAATTGTAGGCAGAGGGGAGGATTTAATCCTTTGTTGTAGGCCTGAGGAAGTCAGAGCGATCGTAACATATGACAACAATTCCACTGATAATCAGTGGAACCATATTGGGTTTTTTACTAGTTGAGAATCTGCCCCTGGATTTTGTAACCAACCGTGGTCTGTAAATGTCTCGCCCTGATGCAGAACTGAAGCTGCAGGAGTTCTCTGTGGAGGAGCAGTCTGTGCTTGACATCCTCACCCAAGTGAACGTCACCAGGAGGGAATGTGAAATAGTGAGTGTGCAAACATGCAGCCCCTTTGTTCAGAGGACTGGAGATCTTGGGCAGCTGGGTGTAACCAGGAGATTCGTTGCAGTCTAACATGCGGCTCTGGATACGCAGCTTTGCTCTTGAGCACATAAATAAGAATTTTTGTTCCTTCTTCTAGTGGAAGCACATAGACCTGCGGGGGGGAGGGTTGTTTTAGTTACCTTCCCTAGGTTTGGTCTATTATTGCACATTTTTGCAGCATTTTTATGCTGCTGAGTGTTGAGGCTGGTACTTTGAGGGGAAGATCTGCAGGCTACCAAATGTGTGCACACTGGCGAGGTTCTGCTGACCCTTTAGAGCTGCACTGCTTTTCTGCATGTCAGACTCAGTGCTTGGTTACTGATTGCCCTGCTGTATTTTTGCTTTGACAGGAGCTGGAGGGAATGGATTTTGATGAGAAGAAAGAAGTAAATAAGCGGAAACAAATGATCCTGGAAGGGAAGGTGAGGGTTGCTGCTATATAAACGACTTTGATCAATAGCTAGGATAACGCCATCGATGTGGAAGAGGAATGACAGTTCCTCCTCACTGCTGTGGTGTGTCCACCTCACTTCCCTTCAGGGTGGTGAAGTTCTGTCTTAAAGGGTGACTGATAATAAAAAGTGCATTGGAGTAGTGGCTGACTTTTGCAGCCTACTCAGTCACAGGCTAGAAGGCGGCGTGGGCATCTAGGAATGGCAAAGGGGCTGGCGCTGTCCCTATGCATGTCACTAGTGTCCCGGCATTTGCCATTGCAGGATCCAGATCTGGAGGCAAAAAGGAAGGCAGAGCTAGCCAAGATCAGGAAGAAAAACAAGCAATGCCGTGAGAAGGTCCAGCAGACGCTGCAGAAGAAAAAGCAACTGCAGCTGAAGAGGAAACTGCAGAAGAAGATGGAGCGGCGGAACAAACTGCATGCTATGGAAGAGAAACAGCATCCTTTGGCCTGACTTGCTTGGCTCCATCTGCCCTGACGTTGCTGCTGCTTTGGGAATACTGGGATCTAACACGTTTTAATGTTGACACTTCTGACCCGAAATCAGTGTTAGAGAGTATGGGGAATGTAGGTGAGGGGAGAAGGGAGACTTTGATCAACTGTCTCCGTTATTTTTCCTTCCTGCACAATGCTGCTGGCTTGGGCCATTCCTGGCAGGCCGGATCAGTCTCCTGGAAGAGTGTCTTTCAAGAGCATGTTTCCTTCCTCCAGCAAAGGAGAGGCCAGACCTGAATTCTTGGTGACGTGAAGGGAAATAAAGATCCCCTCTCTCTTCCCCCTTCATTCAGTCATTGCTCTTTCCCTTTCAACGGCTGGTGCTTGCCACTCACACTTGTTTATATCAACAGAATCTCCCCTGAGCCAGAGTCTAAAAATACTGTGACAAAATGAGCTCAGCCCCTGTCTGCGCCATAGCCCAGAGTTTTCTGAGAGGAAAATTCCTGGCACATGTGGGAAGGTTGTATTGTGTGGCTGGTCCTGGGGTCTTCTTGGGGTGATTCTGCTTTATACGTTCAAGCGATGCTCTTGCCTGCAATTGTCTGCCTTGGCTCAGGCTCCAGCCCTGGGCTGCTATCCGGAGGGATAGCAGAGTCATGGTTTGGAGACCGGGGCTGCTGGGACTCTGCTTTCCCAGACGATCAGGCAGTTCAAGGACCATTTCTGGCACAGAAGAACCCCAGGAGCAGGATTCCCTCGTTTCTTGCACCATCCAAGACTAACCAGAGTGGTTTATATTTGGGCCTGCTCTGTAGGTGTCTGGGCCTCCCTGTGTAGATTTGCATCACGTATGTTTGGAACAGGAGGTTGGTTAGGCTGGAGGGGGCTGAGCCCTCCTAAGAAACGGTTGCATTTCCCTGTGGAGATGGAACTTAAAATCCCAGAGGAGCTCGGGCCAGAGGTTGGCCAGCTCTGTTCTGATGTCAGGTTTGATCCTCAGTGCCTTCTTGAATGTTAAGAGCTTTCTATGACTCGAGACTGAAGATCTGTTATTTCTGTCCTCTGGCTTACAAAAGCAGTTTCTACGGTCAGTGCCCAAATAAATATTTATTGCAACAAGTGACTGGATGTTTGACTTTCTCCAACACACGGGGGAGTTGTGGGATCTTAGGGGCGGGGCACAGTACTTGTGCGGGCAAACAGCATGGAGATAAAATCGGTTTTATTTCAAGAGATGAGTTGGATAAGGATTGAGCTTCTTGTGGGCGTTGCATCCCTCAGTCCCTTCATTGCAACCTCAGCCAAGCTCCTTTCCTGGGAGCATGCGGTCTCTGTGGTGCTTTTGCCTGACTCAAGCGTGGTCTGTGCACAGCGAGGTCTTGCAGAGGAAAGCTGGCGTTTCCCTCCGGGAAACCCCTCCGGCCACGCACAGCAGGTCCTGGTGCCTTCAGGCCACGCACAGCAATGACAGGGGCTTGGGAGGCGCGGGTCCCTGCCTGGTGGCAGGGGAGATGGGTGCGGTACCGCCTGGCGTTTCGGAGATGCCTGAACGCGTTCCTCCTCGCTTTGTCCTCTTGGGTGCCCTCCAGGAAGGGAGAACGCGCTCCGTAGCCTGCCTTGTAGCACAGCTCGCTGTCACCGGCGGCAGCCGCTGTAGCAGCGGCAAATAGGTTTGTATCAGACTGATGCTTTCTGAATGCTAAATGCTTCCACAGCCTCGTGCGTGCGTATTTGTGGAACAAGCCTGTTAGCTGTAGATTAAAAAGAGATCCTCTCTGGGACAGGCTGCTCCTGCCCTCCCGGGGAGGCTGCTGAGACTGCCTTTGAGCGCCGGTTGATCCCCTCCCTCTCGCAGACACTTCTTAACCTGCTGTCTGAAGTCTCTTTGCTTCAGCCTGGTGGGGGTTTCTCAGTTCGCCTCCTTCCAGCACAATGTGACATGTGGGGTTTGATCAAGGCTCTTGTCTTGAAGCTTTATTCAAAATTCCTTTTAATACATCGCCTGCCTTTCTTGAGCAGCCTTCTCTGTGAGGGTAGGACACGTGCTGGAAATGAGAGCTCTCTGTAGTGTTGACGAGATGTTCTTGTTTCAGATAACCAGTTTTGGGAGTGGCCGAGTAGAAAAAGAGGTTGCTGTGCTAGTTGGGATGTAGGAAGATGCCTTAAATTCCCAGATTAGGAATTTACATCTTGCCCGGGGCCAGAGGACACTGGGTGACGCTCCTGTACGTGCTGTCAGTACTGCCCCCCAAGTAGGATATTCCATTCTGGGGTTGCTAAGCATTGTCATAAACCTTTGGGATCCCCTAGGAATATAAGGACTTCCTCCTCATCGCAGCCTAGATTGCGTCTTGGCTGTAAACCCACCCTCCTCCGTGGTGGCTCTGCCCGCCGGTCCCCGAGCAGGCGCTCGCACGCTTCCCTGCCTGTGCTCCGCAAGAACCGGCCCAAGCACGGCCGCTGCCTCGTGCCCCGCCGTGCCCGAGCGTGCCCGTCGCCTCTCGCCACGGGCCTGCCGCACGCTCTGCCCTCCCCGCTCCTTTGGCCCGAGCTCCCCAGCTCGGGGGGGGGTTCCCCTGGCTGGGTCACCATGGAAACGCTTCTCAATTCAGCATCTCCCATTGCTGCTTCTCCCACCCAGACCCCGTGCGGCTGCTGAACACCGTGCTGGCACGGGGGCTGCGTGCGAGGGGACAGCCCTGCACCAGTGCCAGCCCTCCTCATCCTCCTGACTCCTCTGGGCGTGAAACCATCGTGAAACCTGCTGCTCTGAGGGGCTCGGCAAGCACGTGCTCCTCTGCCTCCCACCTCGTGGGGCAATTCTGCCTGGCCTTTACGCTGATGGGTCGGCAGGCACACACCGAAATCGGCTGCTTTGTGTGTGTTTAAGGAAGTATTTGTCTCTTCCTGGAGCGTTTTCCCCCCATCTCTGCCCCTCTTACAGAGGAACAAACATCTCTGAGGAATGCTTCCCAGAAGTTTTGCGGGGAGAAGGGAGAGGCTGGCATCCTCCTAGGTGAGATATACAGGATTTGATAAATCCCCCACACTGGCACTTCTGCTGAATAAGGAAATGCGGCAGCGGGGACAGGTTTGGTAACATGGCAGTCACCTTCAGGGGCTGGCACCTCCTGCATATGGATGCTGTATCAGGCAGGAAAGCTCTGGATCTCTACAGTGAAGAAAAGGCAGCTGCAACGAAATAGTCTGGGGTCATCTTTGGGCCGGGCTTTTGATTTCTCTCTGCTGAGACAGCATCGCTGCATTGGCACTCATGTTCCAGCTTTGCTGCTGCTGGCTGCAGGTGCAGCCATTTTCAGCTCGCCCCTCGCAGGGGCTGCGCTGGGCGTGCACCCCCATGTCCGTGCACGTTTAACACGGCTGGACCTCCACCTGGGTTCCTCATGCTGCCCAAAATCTCACTGGTCTGGCCTGCGCTCTGTCACCTGCTGCTTTACCTTTGGATGCTCTTTGCAAACACAAACTCAGCTGTTCCGAAAGCTTTAAAAAGCTGCTTAACAAGCTTTTCTACCAGGAATGGCCTTTTCCCCTCCGAGCCCTTCTCCCGGGGCAGCTTGCATGCAGCCCGGGGGGCCCCGCCGGCAGGTCAGCCGGTAGATGGTTGGTGTGCTCTGGACACCCTCGCTGCTGGCTCTAGTCCTTGTTCAGAAAAATACAGCACAGGGCTTCTTGGCTGGGCAGCTGGATATTAAAGATTCGGCTTGAGAAAGCAGGGAGACGGGGGGGGTGACAGGGCTGCTGTCCCCACGCCCTGCCCACGCAGCAGTCAGGCCCCAGCCGGGTGCTGCTGCTGGCAGGATCCTCCCGGATCAGCGCTTCAAGCCTCAGGATTTCTTCCCCTTTACTTGCAGGGCAGGATTGATCCTGAAACTGCAATGCTCCATCGCCGTTACGGCTGCTTCTCCGTTCCAGGGCTCTCCTTCCAACTCCTTGCAGTTTCTTTGTTGAACCTTCACCTTCCCTGCTGCACCTTCAAGCTCTTCCCTGCTAGTTTTTGCTGATTAAACTCCTTGTCCGTGGCACACCCTCATTCAGGGCTTGACTGCAGCTGCCTGGACGTGTGTCTTCACGCTGGGTATGACATGCTTGACATGTAACTCCCCTAGTTCCTCCCTGCCAGCATCAGCACTCCAAAAATGCGACAGAATACCTGGATTTTTTTTTTTTCCTTCTTCTGTGCTAAGAAAAACCTCCCTACTGGCTCTGTTTAATTCATACCCCTGCATGACTTGCTTTGGATTCCTGTCACCTCTGGGAGAGCAGTTGTCAAGGAGCAGAAGACTCCGCTCTGGCCTTGCAAAGAGAAGCTGTGAGCACAGCACTAGCCTGTTGCAGTGCCTCATCCCCATCCCTTCATCTCTGTTCACTGCTTCCCAGTAGCATTCTCGAATTCCCAAGCCCAAACATCACAAGTTGTGCTGCTCCCAGGTTGAGACCGCTGGAGAGGCGACACTCACCCCACTCTAGGCTCAGACGCTGTTTTCATCTACGCATAACAAGGTCTGGACATCAATATCTCCAGCCGGTAAGGCGAGAGTGAAATGTTTTCTGTCTGTCGCCTGCTAGGATTTGAAACCCTGTTAGCCCAGCACTGGTGGGAACAGAAGGCAGAGACTATATCCAGCATCCTCTCGCACTTGCTGTCCTACCAGCCCTTGGGAGAAATCAGCTAGCAACGGGGTGAGGAGCTAGTGCTGAGGCAGAGGCTGCCCTGTTCTCTCCGGAGCACGCAGTGCCGCACACGTGCAGGCTGCAGGACGGGGTACGTGAGAAAGGGGTGACGATTAGGGGTGACGATTCACATTTGTGGCAGCCTAGGCAAGTCCCTGTGAAGTACAAAGGGGACCCAGGCCCTGGAATAGCTGGTGCTGCAGAGTGCAGAGCCCTTCCCTGCATGCCATGGGGAGAGAGCTGATGCCGTGGGGCCAGAGGTGACAGCAGCCTCCCACCCCTTCCCACCTGGCAACTTCCTACAGCTGCAGGCGACAGCGGCATCCGAGGAAATGGAATTTGGTACCTTTGATTCTCACTTCGCAGGCTTGCGCTCAGCAGAGCCCCGGGAGCTGAGCGGATGCTTCAGCTGTGAGCTGAGCGGAGCGTGCAAGCGCTGCTCCTTTGCGTTACCTGTCGCTGGAGCTGCCACGTCTCTTGTGTCTGGAGCGTTGCTTGCTCTTACAAGCGTCTCATTTCCAGCATTATTCCAGCTGCTGCTTTTTTTGGTAGGGTGGAGGGAAGCTGACGGAGGAGGTAGGACTTTCTGCGGAGATGATTAGTGCTGTAGCTCACGTTCTTTTCCCTCGGAGCAGAAACTACCTTTACACACCACAATCTAATAATGATAATAATTATAAATTACTCTGGGAAAGGGGACTGTGAACCTCACTGGGTTTTTGGGGCTTTATTATGTGTTCATGGACATTTTCCAAAACACACATTTAATTGCCTTCACCGGTGCACACGGAAATTGTCTTCCAGTGTGTGCATGTGTGTGGGGGGTGTTACACTCACGGAGTATGCTTGCCTGTGCTGTCAAGCGTAAACAGACCATTTTTGAACTAAAAATAACCTATCCTCTGAGTAACAGAGCAGCTGATCTCTGCAGCCCAGATGCAGGAGCTCAAAAGGATTAGGTCACCTATTTTTCATTAATGTTGCTATTTAATTACAAATTCCCGCAAGTTTGATCCTTTGGAGACGTAAAACAAAGCACCTAGTTGCTTTCCCTCCATCAGGAACTTGCTTCAGTGTGTTCTCACAAAAATGCAGATATCAAAGACAATCTGTTAAGTAAGTTTGATGTGAGGCTGCCTAACACCACAACACAGACTACCGGGGGCTCTGCAGTGGCTTTTTGCGAAGAGAAAGATTTCTACCTCTTGTTTAAAATCACTCAACGGACTAAGGGTATTAACCAGTCTGGCTTGCGCTAACCTTTTCTTCTCTTGGCTCTCCAGGCACCTCGTAGATGCTAGCAATTTAAGTGCAACAGTCCTTCAGGGAGGGTAATTATCTACTTTGTGGAGGAGGAGGAATCAAAGCCCGGCGAGGCGAGGGAGTTTGCAGAGCGAGCCAGCGGCAGAGCTGGTGGTGGTCTGCCACCCTGCCTGCCAGGTCAGCTCGACGGCTGGACTGGCTTTGCATTCCTGTTCAGCCTGGAGGGCCTGCATTGGCACGTCAGATGGAGTTTGCATTAGACACATCCTTTTTCTGAGGCTCTATTATTGGCACGTCCTGTAATAGCAAAGTTTCGTTTCCTCTTGCTGAGCTGGTCAGAAGGACCTTGTCACGGGCCCGGATTCAGAGCAGAGAATCACACCTTGCTGCTGTTCATCAGAACGTCATGCAAAGGGGGGAAGGTTGCAAGATTTTTTATTTGTTCATCCTGATCTCATACGTGAACCATTTTCCCCACGTTCCCTTTATTAATGTTCTGTCTAGGTTTTCTATGAATAATTAAGATCCTCATTTGCCAAAAGAATTAGGTCTCTCAAGGTTCCTGCAATCAGTAGCGTTTCTCCTCCAGCAAGAAAGCCGCTGTTATTTAGTTGCTGACAGTAATTGTTACTGTGAGACAGAAGCAAACATAAAACTGCAGCCTTGCCATTCACTGCTGGCTTTTGTAACACAAGATTTTCTCCTTTTGAAGCAAGAGAAGCATAAACAGGCGAGGGGTGAGGGTTGGAAAGTGCATGGTGGGGATGTGTTAGAGCGCTGCTGTTCTGAAACACAACTGAAGCCCTTTTTAAAGGCTCGCTCGAGCGGGGCACATGGAATTAGTGCTTTGCTGCTATGCCGTCTACAGTAGGGTTGGCTCATTGCTAACCACAGATTTAGGGCATTTGTGGAAATAGCTGGTGATGAATGGGTTTTCATTAGTTTAGAAGAGGGGAAGACTGCAACGGAAAAGTGCCTCCCAGAACCATCCATCACACTGCCCTGCAATGCCTCAATAAAAGACTTTTAACAAATGCTGAGCACAGGACAGATCTCATCAAAAAGCCACTATTCAGATTACTCTGGCAAGGAAAAGAATTGCGACTAGCACCCATAGGGAATAGCGTAAAGGAAAACGGCCTCTGCTTCTGGTTCCTGACAATGGAAGAGCAAAGGAGCACAGCCAGGACGGTGACTAGCTGACAGAGCGATGCACGGCAAACGCATGAGAAGTACCACGGGCCTCAAGGTATGCTGCGTACAGTGAAACAGCATCCAGCATCCTGCCAGGGACAGGGCAGCTCCAATGGCAAGGTTTCCAGAGGTGGACAGCACCGTTTGTTTGCAATGAACAGGCTGTTCAGAAAGTTTAGTGCACGGGCTCTGTTTGTTCGTACTGCAGAAGTGTTGCTTTCACAAGAGCTGAGTGGAGGAATTTGCACTCAACAGTATGACTGGGTGTAATACTTCCCCCACTAGACAGAAACAATACTTCCAGGGGGTTACACCTCCTCAGGATACCATATATTGAGCTGCTGAGTCTCGAAAGGAGGCACTATTTTGGGATCCCTGCATGACCAGTGCCTGGCACCCCCTTCTTGGTGGCACCCAGATACCCCACCCACATCTGAGCTCAGCAGCACTCTCAACGCTGATTTTGCACACCTGAGACCTGGGGGGCTGGGACTGCACCTTGCATGCAGTCACACCTGGACTTTGGCTTCATACAGGATACGAGGATAAGCAGCAGCCTAGAACTGGCGCTTTTCATAGCACTGTGGTTTTTTCATGGCTTTTTTTTTTTTTTTTTTTTTTAAACAGTCTGGCCCTGGCTGACTTTTAGCCTGACGTGAAGAGGTTGAACACTGTGTGAAACAAGGAGAGCTTCCTGCAGGATGGAAGATTAACCGCAGATTCCTTACATTTGTGACTTGTTGCATGACTCGTAGACCTTCTTGCACTCAACCTAGACCGTCAGTGCGTCAACTGTCTTTGCTGTAGGCCTGGTGCAGTTCTCCAGTGACGCTAGGTTGTACTTTGAGGATATAAAAAAGCAAAAGGGATGAGAAGAGCCTTAAATAGCAGAAGAGCTGGGTCTCATGCTATACTGTTGCCTGACCCAGAGCGGCAGGCAGCACAGCGCTCCATGAAGCTGTCGGAGCTGCTGTCTCAGCTGAGCCCCACGCCGCAGCTTGCATCTGCCTCTCCCCAGCTCCGAGGGAGTCCTGCTGGGATGTGCAGCAGCTCGACTCAGGTCCTCCCTCGCGCTTCTCGGGAACGGTGGGAGCATGGCCTCCCTCGGGAGAGATGACCCACCCAGGCGCGGCACACGCCGGTCTGGCCGGCCCCCGTCAGCGAGCAATCCCACAGGCACTGGCCAAGACGCAGGGCTCTCAAATGGTCACTGCCAGAATTCAAGGATCCATACCCAGCTCCACTTTGTGGGTCACAGCCACAGAAGTGTCAGAGAATAACAGCACAGAACATAAGAAACTTTTGCTCAACTTTCTTTCTCCCATACTCCCAAATCCCACCCCTCCTCCCTCCGTAATACAGCGACGGAGACACAAACCAAACACACCTTTCTTGGAGCTGATCTCTATTTCAAAAGAAGGCTGCTCCTGTAGGAATAAAATATGAACACTGGCATGGGGTGGTAAACAAGTCCCTAGAAGTTTTTGCCACCCAGTTACTTCCTTCCCTTCTTAAATACCCTGAAACAATTATTACTACAGTAGCTCCAGCCCCATACAGCTGTGAGAACACTTCATGCAGGGAAAGAAAAAAAAAAAGGGGGGGGGGGGGGGAGAAAAGTAAAAACTAACAAAAATACCCCACAACAGAAAAGCCCTTCCCTGGCTATGCAGGTCTAGAAATCTCGCTGTCTCCTCATCACCCCTGGGAGAGGGAAGGGCTTTGCCTAGACATAATCCAGCACAGAGTCACCAGCAGTTCTCCGCTCCAGCACGTTCCCAAGGTGCCAAACCTAATCCTGCCCCAACTTGCAGGCAGTGCGTGGAGCTGTGGGTTCCTCTCGTGGTCACCAGGTGAGCGAAAGGAGAGGCAGGCCCTGAGGAGCCGCGCTGCCTTTACACAGGTCTGCCAAGGTTCGGCTGGGCGCGGAGCGGGCAGCACTTGGCAGCCAGCGCTTGCTAAGTACCGGAGTTTCTGCAGACCTGTGAAATATTCCCAGGATTACTGCTGTCTTTCCCTAACCTATAGCGGCAAGGAGGGCAAAAAACCAACAACAAAATCCAAATCCATCAACACTCCTGTAAGGTTACTAACTACTTCTACACAGACACTGCTTCGTCATTCAGCACAGGGCTAAGCATGCTCCTAGGTAACTACGGGGGTGCAGCGGGCGCCGTGGGGGGACACAACTTTCCAGGTTTCTGCAGCTCCCTCAGGCCTTGCCCAACTCCTATTACTAGACAACATCTACGATAACTCACAAACTTCCCACAGGCCCTGCAGGGCACCGGTCCCAGCATGCTCCTAACACCTCCTGTTCTTGTTTAATCTGGCCAAGCGTGGCAAGCTGGGACCCGTCCCCGTCACAAGGAGTACTGCTCGGCTGACACGGAGCAGGACATCTCTGTGGACTGTTTCCCAAGAAAAAAGAAGGGGAAAAAAAAAAAAGAAACCAAGAGCAACTGCGATTTGCTCCATTTAATTTCAATTAACTGCAGCCCTTAGAGGCCGGGAGAGATGCCAACCTAGCAGTTTGTTGGCCACCCCCTCGGGGATGTCCCATTTCTCAAATGCCCCTTTCCCAACCAAGCCTCTACCCTTCTCAGCCTGAAGGAGTTTTAACAAGTCATTAAATCCCACTGTGTTAAACTAATAAGAGCTTTAAAACCTGCAGTTCCTTTTCCTCTGGAGGATGTGACTGAACAGTGGAAAGGACACACGGTCAGGCAAGAACCCTTCTCTGCAGTGGGGACTCTGCTACTCTGGAAGCTCCTGACAGTGACCAGTGTTACTGGGTCCTGTTAGAAAGACATAACGTAGTTAGGGCTGGGGAAGAGGAAAAGGAGCAACTGTTGTCCTTGGTCTGCTAGAACTTCTCCTCCCTCCCTAAGTGGGGAAACAGGCAGCTTATTTGCAAAAGGCAAGTGGTTTCCTAAAAAACTACTGAAAAAACGCGAAGGCTGCTCAGCCCCTTCCCCTAGAAAACCGTAAAAATGTTGGAGACACAGTGTGGCAGCAGGGAGGCTGGGAAGGCAGCACGGGGACAGCTGCTGTCTCTGGACCATGCAACAGCCATGGCAGGGTCCAGAGAGGTCTGGCTGTGACTTGCAGATGCTCCCTGTAGAGGATTCAGGAGCTCGAGTCCTCTCTGCCCTCTCTCTGGGTGTTCAGGGGGCAGTGAGTGGCTGTGGCTGGTCTCCACACTGTCCAGGCAGCTGCTGGTATGTTGGCGTATCCTGCCCGAACAGGCCTCGAGGCTGTTCTGTGACCGTAATTGCTGTCAGTGACCAGTCCCAGCTCGGGCTCCCCTCCTCCGGAGGTGCCTCCTTTGAGCGTGCTGTTGCTCAGTTGCTCTCCACCAGCTTGGCTAGTCCCTGACGGATCTCGCTGAGCTCAAATATCTTCACATCCATTATCTCTGCCACCTTGGTGACCTCATTCTGGATCTTCTCCCTCTCGGCCAGGGTCTCTGCCAGCGTCTGCTCAGCAAGGTGAAGGCGTCGCTCCAGTTCTGCGTTGCATGCCTCCAGCTCCTGCCGAAGGACACAAGCGCAGTGAGGTGGCTGCCCCAGCACTGGTACACGCTGCTCACAGACCACCACCCTTATCTCCACGAAACAGCCCTTCTAGCACCCAGCGCCAGGCTACCCACACCCTGCCAGCCCGGTCTCCATCAGTTCTTCCACTGAGGGACCTCCCTATCTTGAGCCACAGCATCCCAGCATCCACATGCATGCGAGCACACGTTCCCCAAACCCAGGCATCTGCCCAGTTTGCAAAGGTGTATAAATGCAGATCTCCTCACATGCCTATCATCTCCAGGCCTGATGGCATTTGACGTTTGGAGATATCTTTCTGCCATGAAAGCCAGTGCCTGCGTATGGGGCCGAGCCCCACAGCACATCCCCTCGTTCAGTAGCTGGGAGGTAAAACACAGGCAGGCAGTGCCCCCAGAGACCGCACAACAGATCGTGCTTCCATCTGCATCCTTGCTCTGAGGTGCAGAGCAGCTTGCATCCCTCCTGCCAGCCAGACTGAGTCAGAGCTCTGCTCCCCAGCCACCCCTGTCCATCCAGCAAGCTAAGCAGGACTTCAGACAGATGGAGGGTCACAGGACATCACGGGTCCGGCTCCAGTCCCATGTCAGGGGCTACTGCAAGCGCTAGAGGAGAGTACGTGAAGGCTGGGTTTGCTGTTGCCTGCTGATTGTGCCCCATGTCATATCTCTGAGGGATACAGGGACGGTGGGAGAAGGCAGAGACATAGGCAAGGACCTGTTCCCATCATCCAGAGGCAGAGAGGCATGGCAGCTCTGCGGCATTCACTCTTTGGCTCAAAGGAGAAATGGGGACGGATCCCTCTAATCTGACTGCAGAGGTGTCCCAGATCTGCCACCCTTACCTGCAGCTTCTGCAGTGTCTCCTCACGCTCGCCCTCTGCTTCCCATCGGCCACACTTCTGGCTCTTTAGCATCTGAATCTCCTAAAACACAAGGAGGAAGAGCATCACGTCAGACCCACACCTGTCCCAGTGGGGCCAGCTCCCACCACATACCCCAACCAAGGCCCCTTCCCTCTCTCCAAGGAACACATAACCACACTCAGCTCCAAATTTTAATACCTTCCTTTATTTTAATACCTTCTTTTCTAACCTTCTACTTCTGCTGTACCTGCTGCCTCCCTCTAAGCCATTAGTCCCTAATCATGATGACGGGCTGAGTGCCAGCAAGGCGCAGTGGTCTCTGCACCCTTGCTCAGGATCAGCTCCCGGGCTCCTAGGGCCAGGGTCCCCGCTCAGCTGTTGGGTGAAAGTTTTGCACACCTTTGCCTCACCCCAGCATTTTTGCTCTGGCCTGAGCAGCTCTGGGGAGGGGGTAGAGATCTCTTCTCACTAAGGATCAGGAACCCCAAAGCACCTCCCCTCCCCAATCCCTGCTTTGTGGCTCCAGCCCTAAGGCTCTGTCCGCCCCCCCTGCTGAAGCACAGCCACCAGAGAGCCTGCAGATGTGCACACCACAGAGATTCTCTCCACATCTCCCCTCTTTCACAGCCTCTGTAATTAAAACTCTGCTTTAAATCATTCATTTAAATGCAGTGAAAGTGAGAAGCAATTACTACACTAGAGGCTAACTGCAGCTGCAGATGGCTGAGAGGGGAAGGGGTGAGACACATCCCTGCTGTTTGCGCAGTGCCTGAGACTCTCCACTCAAGGCTATTTGCATGGGAAACTCCCAGCACTTTACTCTCACCCAGCTTTGCCTCTCTGGGAAGGGAAACCACCGAGGGGGCTGTGCTGGCTTACACAGGCTCCTGGCTTGCACAGGCAGCACGTGCAACAGCACGAGGGGCCCTCTGACCTCCTACAAGCTGCAGTGACAGATAGGGTGTTGGTGACTGACAGGCCACCCAGCTTCAGGCTTTACCCTGCTTTGTGGGGTCTTACCTCATCTTTAGCCTTGATCAGTAGTTCCAGCTCCTCCAGGGTTTGGCTCAGCTCTTCCTTGTTGTTCTCGCTGGAGGAATCGTGAGCACCCTGTGACTCCAGTTCTGCTACCTACATGGAAGCAAGCACAGGGAAGGCGTGCTCAGAGATATAGGAATGTCCTGACACCTTATCACCCACAGTCATTCTCTGTCATGGTTTGGCTTCCTTGCAAACCCAACCAGGCTTACAACAGGATAGCAGTTCTCACCCTGGGGCTGTTTGGAAAAAATTCTCTCCTTCTGCTCTGCATAGATCACACACAGAAACACATTGCGGCAAAACTCTATCTAGAGACTCTGTCTCTGCTTTCTCCTGCAGTCTTGCTCTTCCAGCAAAGCCTGACTGGCAGACATCAAGCACATGAGCCTACAACCCATAGCGATCCAGCTGCATTTACATCTCTGGGCAGAGATTGCTGAGGGCAAGGGAGTTACTGCAGCTCAGCCACAGCAGAGCTGGGAGGAAGGGTTTGCCCAAGCGTGCTCCCCATTCCTGAAAAATTCAGCCTGGTGGCTTAAATTATTCATGAAGAGGATTCATTTTTAAAAGCTCATTAGAAGGTCTGCAGCAGCTATTGCTGGGGCCCAAGCTCTCACAGGGCCCGCACTGAGCTCTCCAAGTGCGGCTCCAGTGACGGGTCCTCTCACACAGAAAGGGCTCGGACCCTGGTGGGACACTTTCCCACGAGCAGGGGCAGCAGGGCAACGCCGGCTGGACTGGGCCTCTGCCAGGGTCCACGCAAACAGTGGTTGTGAGCTGGCAGGCTCACGGGGTCGTGGCCAGAGCCAACCAGCTCTGGTCCCAAAACGCTCTGGTTTAGGGACAATCATCTAGATGTTTCACCAAGTGACAGTTTCTTCTGTGATTCTGCAAAAGTCCCCAGTGGTTTCCCTCCACCCCAGGCTCATGAAATCCTCAATCCCACCTGTGAGAACAGCCACCAAACAGCTGAGTACGCACAGAGCAATGGCAGGGAAAAGGCAGCTCATCCCAGCCAGCCCCAAAGCCACACATATCTATACGCACAGCCAATATCTCTGCTATACCCAGGGCAGGCTCCCGCTGCAGAGGAGAAAATTTGTTCTGTGCAGCTCTTTTACTGCCTGACTCTGCACTGAGAATTAGCAATGGGCACGGTGAATCCTGGGGGATGGCTGTTTACTGCACAGACTGGCCACACAACAGCCATCAAGTAGAAACAGCTGTTAATTGCTATAAATCCCTGCTGTCTTTTGAATGAGACATCTAGAAGTGAAATGGCTTTATGCCGCCTTCTCCAGGGCTCCAGAGTCCTTTCCCAAGTTACTCCGCAGTTCTTCCCTCCCAACAAACCCAACCGTGTGACTGTCACTCCTCTGTGCCCAGATGCACACAGGCCTCCTCAGTTGATCTGTGACCTCTCTGATATTCCGTAGGTCAAAAGATCCTATTATTCCAACCGAACAAGGGCTTGTTTGTACTGCGCCACCCGGGTTTCATGATGTTGCAGCTTGGATTCGAGCTAATTATAGCAGATAGAGCAATCTTCATCCTTCCTACCAGCAGCCAGAAGGCTGCCCTGATGCCCAGCTCGGGGTGGGGGGTGGGCACAGGCCTCACTCAGTATTGCTGGCAGCTGGGAACTACCCCCAGAAAGTCTGAAGGGAAGCTGGTATTCCTTGGCTGTGTGCTCTGGTTTTCTCCCTTTATCTGCAAAGACTCAGGACACCCCCAACTTGCTCTGCAGAAAACAGGAGCTCTTGTGAGAGCTCCCTAGTTACATGGCCTTATTCCTTGACATGTTTTCCCTGCCAGGCTCATGCAGCATCCTGGATTTCCTTCCCATCTCCTGCTGACACCCATGGAAACTGATGGGAGAACGGGGTCAAGGGCACCATCTGGCTCTGGGACAGGGCTTCCTCTGACCCGCTCTGCAAGTGCCCTCCCGTGCTCACCCGCTGCCGCAGCGTTTCCGTCTCCTCCTGATAAGCAGCCAGCTGCTTCTTCCACTGGTCCACGTTGGCGTTGGCTTCATGGAGAGCAGCCACGAGCTTGTTGTTGTTGTCCTGGAGGCTGAAGAATTCAGCCTCCCACTGGACCTCACTCACCGAGCTGTGTGAGAGAACAGGGAAGCGTGCAGGAGAGCGTAAGAGAGTCTCAGCATGAAGGTTTCTTCCCCCCGTGCTAATGTGCACTGAAACCATGCTCTTGGAAGTGCTGGGCAGCTCCCTGTTTTCTATTTGGCTTTCGTATCACTTCCCAAATTTAAATGCTCCTTCCAGCCCTGAATCTGCATCTCTTTCCTTTATCCCTGGATAATATTTGACTTTCGGGCCATGTGTGCTTGCTTGAAACTGCAGAAACCACACTGTGAGATTAATGGGGTTGGGGGTGGGGGAGATACAGCTACTATAAAGAAGCTGTAGTGTGGGACTGTCAATCCATTTTTAAAATCTTTGTTAGATCTGAGTTTGCTTTGAATAAAACCCTACCACCCCAGACCCAGGAGAAGGTAGCAAAGGACACTTGCTTTTGATTTAAAAATATTCTAAGTGTTCAGCTGGGAGCTCAATGGGAGCCACAGGGCAGAATCCAGCCCAGAGTCTTTTGAACACACAAAGAGCGGAAGCAGCAGGGACTTTGCTGGAATCGTCAGGGGAATTAACATAAATGCAGCCCTGGGCCAGCTGGAAAAGCGTGAACATCTTCTGGTATCACAGACTACTGATCTGTAGATATCTGGCATCGACTCATCCCCACTGTGGGCAAAAAGCATCCTCCTTCCCACGCCACCTGAACGGCAGATTTCACCTCCACGCCGGACTAACTTTATACTGGGGAAGAGGGGAAATTGGTCCGGTGGAAGGTCTGAGCAGCAGCAGACATGGGGCATTGCTCAGCCACCTAAAGAAGTAGCGTCGGGTCGAAAGCATTTGGGACGACAGGGACAGACACCAAATCATGACAGAATAGACAGTTTAGGAGTCAGGAGCGGAGCGCGCTTGTGGCAGCCTCACCCTTCTGAAAGCATCTTCTTCAGCCGCTCCTTCTCTGTTGTTATCTCAACATCGGCACTTTGGCTTCGGAATAGTTTATCTTCTCCTGGCCCGTTGGAGCTGATGATGGGGCTGGGAAGTACCTGGGGGATGAGGAGGAGGTGGTTAGCACACGGCAGTGAAGACAGGCCATGTGGCCGCAGGGTCTCTGCAAACGCATTCGCAGCCCGGGTTCACAGGGCTCGTTCCCAGTCCCTGCACTCGTGAGAAACGCTGGCTTTCAGTCCTAACTCTGAGGTAGCGCTGTGCTTGTCTACATGACGAGGGGTGGCAAAGGTCCTCACGTATGGCTCAGCAGCACCAGTCACGGCATAGCGATGACTTTGGAAGCTATGCGGACGCAAGGCTTTCTCTTGGACAGGCAGGTTAGCGCTTAGCTCTTCCAGCAGCTGCCCTGCTGCCACGTTCTCCCTTTCCCTGTCTCCGTGCCATGCTGGGGCAGCGATCCCAGTGCACAGACGCCCCGAGCAGGTGGGCTCACAGCTTGCACACACCAGCTATTCCTCCCTCCTGACTAGAGGTACCGAATTCTCTGGCCCTCAACCTCCCCTTGACAAACGCCAGCGATGTTACAGCCGGTAACTCGAGTCCCGTGGCTGTCACAACACCCCGAGCTGCTCAAGCTGGCCATTTCAGGGTTTTGCCGAATTCTTAATAGGATTTTCTTGCTGGTTCTCAGAGCAGTGGAAAGACTTAAACTCTAAACGCAGACCTGCCAAGCCATCTGGGTTCAGTCGCAAGTCTAGCTTCTGTACCTTGAATTAAGACACCAGGTGCCATTGGGATAGCATTTCTCAGGCTCAAGGGAGGGAAACCTTGCTATTGCTCAGATGACTGTGGCACCCGCTTTCCAAAGGCGTGAGAGAAGAAACTCACAGCCCCTGCACCAAAGTATACCCTTCTCCATGGCTCCATATGCCTGTGTACATCAGAGCTAGCAGAGACAAACAGTTTGCCCTCCAAGGCTGGAGAGAACTGACAGTGGAGCAAAGATGAATATGCAGCAGCCAAAGCAGACTTTACATCCTCTGGCCCCTCCAGAAGACCCTGTCTGCAGTGTCTCCTCTCACAGCAGGGAAGAAGCTTGGCACTGACAGGGCAAACTGAGCTATAAAAAGACTCTCTGAGCAACGAGTCTTGGGTCCTAAGTTGGGGGCTGTGAGACCAGGTGGCTGGTGAGCCTGCTGGAGTTGACAGGTAGCCCTCAAATGCCTGCGGTAAGGACAGCCACCTGCCTTCGGAGTCGGCTGACATCTATAAATAGAGCCAGACAGGGCCACGAGATGTATCGAACATGAAGCCTTCCAGAGAGTGACTGAGAAGCAAGACCTGCAAAATACAACCCTGCCTCACCTTTACCACAAGGTGGGGAAACTGAGGCAGGGAAGGGGCAGAAGTTTCCTGGTCTGGTGTGTTGAGCTCCTGTGAGTCCAGCTGAAACTGGCAACAGTTGAAGATGCTCCACACTGTTTCGTTGCTTACACAGTACTGTGTGATGGGGATGCTAAATGGGATGGGGATTGGCCTAAAAGGTACTAGAGGACAGAAGGAGCTGGTATCCTGGGATTTCCCCAGCTCTGAAAATCTGAAGGCCACGTAAACTAGTGCAGCTGCAGAAAATGAGGGAGCCCTGATTTAATTTCAGGAGACAGATCTGCTCTCTGCTCACTTGCAAACAGAAACACAATCAATTATTCAAGGATGAAGCTCATGTTTGAAGCTCTACTAATGTAGAGACTGCAAAATCAGCAGTGGGATGGTGGGAGAAGGGATGACGGGCTGATGTACGTACAGGCTGGGGAAGGCAGGACAGGATCTGCATGCCCACATGGCAGGGGACGCTGCCTGTGTCACTGTGTCAGCACGCTGGCTGCCGGATGGCTGCAGGCAGGGGCCATGCATATGTGTCCGAGCTCTCCCACCGAGAGACGAGGCAGGCTGAATGGGAAGAGTGAGCGTGGGTTCCCAGCTGTGGCACTTTTAGCACTGCTGAGTCAGGTAAAGAAGAACGAACAGAGCCTTAGGCCATTTCCCTGATCTGTGTTTAACCTTCACCTTCTGACCTCCTCATCCCTCCTGCTGCAAGTTGCCATCGCAGCACAGGGGAGATGAACATGTCCTTTTGTGGCACCTGATGAGTTCTGCCTGGTGTAAACAGGATAAGAGGGAGTATCTCTACTCCCAGCCTCCCTCTCCTGGCCAGGGGAGCTAGGAGATGGAAGCTCCAGCTGGCCATAAATCTCTTGTCTTGGGCAATTACTAGAGATCAGGGTCTTTTACCTAGAACTTTGGTTCTGCTATGAATGCTCTACCCTACTCCCTTCTTCATTTGCCACCCATTAGGATGGGGCTTAGAGTTAGCAGGAGCCAAAAGCTAGGCAGATTTTCCCCATTTTTGCACCCCACGTAACATTTCCAGTCTCTGCAAAGCCACCGCCTCCACCTCCCCCTCTTTTTCCTGCAGGCCAAGGTACTGTTCACACTCCCTCCTCCTCCTCTGCTGCCACTCCATCTGTACTCAGCCCAGAGAACGCAGTGTCCTCCATCCTACAGCTTCTCTCCTACTGCCAGGAGCTCTGGAAAATGCAGAGTCACCTCTGGAGTGAACTATTTGGGAGGGCAACTTCACCACCAGCACTGAACTGCTTCACCATGGGAAAAAGCAGCGTAGAGCTCTCCACAGCTTCTCCTCTCCCCTCCATCCCACTGCTGCTGGAGTTGGTTTAGCTATACGGGGAGGAAGGTAACAATGCAAACGCAACACGTGCGAGAGTGATCTGTGACGGGCTTACTCTTTCTGGCTTGGTCTCCTGGGGGAAAGAAAATTGAATGTCTGGCTGTCATGCGTGCAGCTCTACCTTAGGAGAGAGTCCCCAAGGGGGGGAGTGATTTCTACTCTCACAGCACAGCTTCTCTTCCACAGTGGAAATATGACAGAAACAGAAGTCTGGCCAGCACTCCTCAGTCACCAGGTCTAAGAAATCACTTTGTCTTTCCACAGACCCCCATGGACAGCACCATCACCTATCAGAGACAGAGACACGGGAGAAGAACCCCGTGCAGCCCCAGAAGAGGAATAAAAATGGCTGGAAATGCCACGTGTCTTTCTTCCTATGATCTTCAACCAGGCGACATGCACTCCTACGTGCTACTTGCCTGTTATTGTCACACTGAGCCCAGGGAGAGCCAGCAGCTCTAAAGAAAAAAAGACACACAACAAAAACCACCAAACCAAAAAATCCCAACCACCACAACAACAAACCCCCCCCACACACACCTCCAGCATGGCTTTATAAGACATCAAAAGGTTTTGATAATTTAACTGGCAAAGAAGGAGGAGTGTGAACCTTCCCAGGAGCTCCACTTAAGCACTAATTAGTTAATCTACTTCATGTGTTTCAGTAGAGTGACCTCAGGGCCACAGGTGTCATCAAAATGGGAAGCTCCAACCTCAGTGTCCGGCAAGAAAGCTCTCGGAGAGAAAGGGATGAAAGCAAGAAGTTACTAGAGGAGATCAGCAGAGTGGCCATTTTCCCTAGCTGTCACCACTCTGCCATGAGCTTTACTCATGCCTCTTTCTAATCATTACCTGGTGAGATGTGATATTCAGGGCAGGATTGGTCAGCTCTGTTTTATCCTGGGACTTCTCCCTTGCCAAACGGGCTGCTTCTTTCACTTCCTGGAACTTCTCTGCAAACTAGAGGGGAGCGGAAAAGTCACTCTGGTGCTATGCCGAAATGTGGAACAAACTAGAATTGACGCCTGGGTTACTCCTCCCTTTGCAACTTCATTCAACATGCTTTTTAATTTCTCTTCAACTAACAATAAAGCTCAGGGAATAGCCCCTTCCTGCCCTGCCCGTGATTCTGGCACTCAGGGCTGTGGGGTTAACTGAATAGCAATGACAGAAATTGAGCCTGAAGTCCTAATTCAATTTGTGATGCTCAAAACACTCTGCAAATATTAATTTAAAGCTCTCCCTAGCATCTCTGCATCATGCATTAGATTTTAGCACAGTGGGAACAGCATTACATCAGATTCCTAAAGCGTTTTCTCCAAAGGCTGCTCTCCCCTTTAGGGTTTCAGGGACATTCCCCCTGCTAGCACCAGGTTTCTGCCAGCACCCACAGCATTCGTTACCTGGGAGAGATGTTGCTCCGAAGCAAAGCCCAACCCATACACTGTGTTGGCTCGGCTGTCTGCCCATTGTCCAAATTTCTGGGACGTCTTTGTGAAGGTCATGTTGGGGGTAATAGTGCTGTTGATGATCGCCTGCAGAGAGAGGCAACAAGGAGAGTCAGAGAAACCTCCAGCCTGCTGCCCTGGGGTGGTGGTGTGGGACTGAGCACTATAATCCCTGTGTACTCTAGGAACTAGGGGTAGAAAGCTCTGGCTTTTAATCTGTAAGACAATAGTTCAGGCTTTTGGTGACCAAAAGTCTTTCTAGTCTGGCTACGTGACACAAACAAATCTCAATCATCTTGTCTACTGAAAAAGAAGGGGGGGGGGGAAGCCTCAGCATCATCAGCTTCCTCCATTGCTGGAAAAGAAGATAAGAGACAGCGTGTCTCTGGGGACTTAACAACTTTCTGATGTTTTCCATTTTCATGGCAAGTAAGAAAAAAGAAAAAAAAAAAAGGCTTAAACAGCAGTCAGGACTATCTATTACGAAACATTCTCTGCCGGTTAGGGTAGCAACAAAATAAGTTGCCTGGGAAGATTGCCGTATCTCTGCCATGGGAGGTCTTCAAGAACAGGTCAGGAAAATGCCTATCAAGAACAATTTAGGGAGAGTTAATTGTGTTTTGTGGAAGCGGCTGAACAGACTACGTCCAAGACTCCCTCAACCTCTGGCTGCCATTTCATTATATCTACAGGGGTTGGTTTTAGCACAGGATAAAGGCTCTCAGAAAAAGCTTGTGGTTTGCATGCATCAGGGGTGAGAGAAGAGTGGGGCAGGGAGGGACGACATCAGACCCTAGGGCATACTTTTCATCAGCACGGATTCTAGCGTCTAACACTAAATATGCATGAGCATGGAGGCAGTGCTTTACCTTCCATTCCCTGCAGTGAAGATGCTAGAGTGCTCGCGCTGAGAATTGACCAACTTGACACTAAAAACACCAAGACCAGAACAGACTTTGGCCGGAGAAAAACCTGCTGTCAAAGCTGTGCGACGCTGTCAGCAAATGCCCCCTACCTTGGTGCCCCCCACGCTGATGATCCGGTACACATTGCGCGTGGCATCGTAGAAATAGGAGACAGTCAAAGCGTGCTTGCTGGCAGGGATCCAGTTCCGTTTGGTGGCAGGGTCGATCTGGAAAACGTGAGCCCTGGTGCTGAAGATTGGCTGCTCCCTGCAAGAGAAACGAACAGGGCTGTCAGGGCAAGAGGGGAAGCTGAGCAACAGGGGAAGCGCATGGGCTTCCTGGCACTTGTGTTGCGTTATGCACCACCAGCAGCACTTCTGCTATTCGCCGCCTCTCCAGGGAGGGAGGGGATCCGAGATGGTAGGTGCTAAGCACTGCGGCCCCCAAGGCCACAGCATCTCTCAACCAGCAGCCCTTCCCTGAGCCTCTGTGCAGGGAGTAGCAGCTCCCCGCTGTCCGGGCTGGTATCACCTAGTGTCCCTTCTTATTAGGGCAGTCATGACCCAAGGCCTTCATCATTCCTGCGAGCTGCTTTTCTAAGACCTCTGGGCTTCTCTGTGCCCTCCCCAGGAGCCTTCCACATCCTCGGCACTCTTCTAAAGCCCATTTTAGAAGCTGGGGGACTGCTGGCTGATGCCCCGGCAAAGTAAAAGCCCACGGCTGCTTATGCCTCCTATTTGCCCACCATCCAGGCAGCACGATGCCAGCACTTTTCACTGCACACTAGTGACCTTGGTCTATGAAAACACCCTTGGCTATTTGTTATTGTACAAAGCTACCGAGGGTGTTTAACTACAGGTACAGGTTTTTACCTTCCTCTGCAGTTTCTCTGTCCTCCTCTGCAGTCTTCAGACATTTCCAAAGACCACAGCCTGGTCGTTCCAGCAATAACAGACTATGCCCTCGGGTTAGTAGATCTTATACGCACATTCACCCAAGGATGGGCACAAAACTCGCAAGCAGAAGAGCAAATAGGACATCACAAGCTCACGTCTGGGGATACCAGATGGCCCTACACAACACAGCCAGTGTGGCAGAGTTATGCTAATGATTAGGGGTTACATTATTTTTAGCCTGACTTCAAGCTTTCTTTCACCATCCCTTGGCACCTTAGTGGTCAGTTCATGGCAACTTCACCAGGTATACGATTTTTCTGGTTGCTGTATTATTTTTACTTCATAGAATATCTCCAGGCTGGAGCTCTAGGGAAATGGATGGATGGATGGAGGATGTGTTTGGGATGTGAGCCCAAAAAGCACCTTCCCCTCAGCACAGCTCTTCCTCCCTTGACTCACGCTTGGGAAGCGCATCCTGTGGCGAGAGGTCACATCGCAGGATTAAAAGCAAGTCACTTAACAATGAATTAAAGGAAACACTTCACCACACAATGTGCAGCTGCTGCAAGAAAGCACTGAACCAAGCAATGCCAGGATTTTGTAACCAGTAATATCTGAGCTGAAATAAGGAGCTGAATCTCAGGCATCAGGATGTAACTTGAGCGTTGCAGGAGGCAGGAAGGAATGTTTCCATGACACAACAGTCCAGGTGCATCAGGTCTTGGGCTCTTTGTCTGACTTTGGTTAAAACCCAAGGCACTGGCCATTGCCACACTCCTTACCCAAACCTAGTGAAATCTGATGTGATTGGAAACATCCCACACCCCATGACAGCTGCAAACAAGGCATAGTCACAGTCCTGCTACGTGCGAGCTCCCAAAATCCAGACATTTATATTTCCTCCCCATTCCAAGTCCTCACAGCTGCAATGAGCAGACCTTCCCATCAATCCAAAGACAACTGTACCTGGTGCTTTCTGAACCCATCACTAAAACTTAGGAAGGAAATCAAATGCTCCCTGCTACCTCCCAGTTTCAAGCCTGTTCCCAGTTTACAGCCCTGACTCAGATCTCTTGTTCAGACGCAGTCTGCACGAGGGTCTAAACCAGCCCCTTCTCAGTATCCTCTCTGTCTGGTTTTATTCATCTACATTCTGGTTTTGGAATGAGATTCAAATTTTCCAGGCTCCACTAACAGATACTAAATTTTATATGGATCACGACTTATCCTTTGAAACACAGCATCTACAGAGCAGGGAAAAACTAACGTTTCTGCACCTTAACCCCTGAGTCCTGGGCTAGTGTCAGAAAGAACAGAGGAAGGACATTACCTAGTCGTTGACATTTGTTAGTAAGGGTAAGACAGACTACAGGTCAGTGGAGTTAGTATGCGTCTCTCCTCCAACAGCTTCCTTCTCAGGTCTCCTAGCTGGATTGAGGCTCCTTTTTGGTTTTGCCTCCACAGTGATTCATTTCCTAGCGATGGAAAAGTCAGCTGTTATTTATCACACAGAGCACAGAGCGTTCAACCAGGCAGCGTTCAGGGGCTTCGTTTGTCCCAAACTCACAAAGCTTGTAATTTGTAATGATTTCTCATCACCGAACAAGTTTTCTTCCCTGTCATGAGAGATAATTGGGTGAGCTGTGTAACTGGACTAAATCCCTTTGGCAGCAGGCACTGGCTCTTGGGAAAGGGCCATAGAGGAGCCTGGAAGGCTCTAGTGTTTCCAGCCACACACACGTGATGCTGGCTGCAAGACGGAAAACCCTCCTCAGAGATCACTCCTCACACGCACGGCAGCTATTCCTGTGCTCGCTATTCATCAGCGAGGTCTGCACCCAGCGTCAATGGAAACCATCCTGCTGACCGCAGCAGGTTTCAGACCAAGCGATGTTTCAAACAGCCCCCTGCCATGCACCCTGACGGAGCTCTCTGACATTCCCGGAGATAATCCCAGGGACGGGGTTTGCAGCCGCACCTGGGAATTCACCCACCACGTGCGCTCCCCGCCCTGTGCTCCCCGGAGCCAGGCACGATCCCAGACCCCAGCGGTGAGGAGCCCCTGCGGCTGCCTCGTGCTGTCTCCCCAGGACACAAGAGACAGCTGTGCTATTCATTTGCTTTGTAAATTAGTCTCTCCAGTAAACGGTCCCCACCCTGCTCTCTCCCATATCAACCGAGACTGCGTATCTCGAAAAGGGAGCAAAAGGGTAAGAAAGTGAATTTGCATGATGAAGGATGCCTGTAGAAGGGGTAGAGAGCCCAGATCTCCCAGCCTCTGCTAAGTCTGCCTTCAAGCAGGTCGACTCAGAGCATCTTAATACTTAGAAAACCCCACTGCCTTCCTACCTATCACGCTGGGACAGGAGAGGCTCAGGAGGCCACTCAGATGTCAGCTGTCCTGTAATTACAGTGTCGCTGACCACAAAAGCCAGCATTACTTTCCTTCTGAGCACCAGGAGTAGAAAACAAGATGCCACTGGAAGGCCTGTCAGACAGAAGAAAACCCCATTTTCACAAGGGTTAGCTTATGCTTTTTCCACTCGAATGAGGCTGACTTGGCTGCTCCCTCGCCCAACACACAGCCCCGGGGCACGCGTGCTCTTTTCCCGGTCTCAGGTACACTGAAATATGCACCGCTGACGGTGTCGATGGGGAAGGGCACTCTACTTTTGTGCCTTCACATAATCACTGCTGTCTCGACACTCCTCACACATTTGTTCGTGCCTTATGGTCTTCCCTGCAGCAATCAAACTTCATGCTGCCTGCGCGAGGTCTACCCCTTCCAGTTACAAATGCGCAAGTCTCGCAGACTCTCCGAACAGGCCTGCTGCCAGCTGCAGCAGATGTGCTTTGCTTCCAACAGATAGCAAACCGGCAGCAACAGCAGCAGGGCATGTCGGCAACTTCACCTGCCTGCCTGGTGCCAAGGAGGGAACTCCCGTACCCACCTCCCTCCGAGGGAGGTAAACTACGCAGAATCTCCTGAAATTATCTCCCCTTTCCTCACTGCAAATGGGAACAGCTGCTGCCGGCTTGCACGTCCCTAATAATGGTGACTGGAGTTTGCTTTATGAGGCCAGCACGTTACTGCCTTCTCCCAGCCACCTGAGCATAGTGCCAGCCTGGCACGGGGACAGTGCTTTCTAGGAAGCAGTTGCTTAAGCTCTGCAGATAATGCTCAGGAGGGCTTTGTGCTCTGCTTGGGAACAGCACAGAGATGTTCATGCTCCTTTTGCAGTGCCTGTGCAAGGAACAAAGTCTTTGTTTGTTTGTTTCACATCCATCAAATGATACAAACTGTATCCAGCTAGTACAACAATTTCATTGTCGAGGATACTGGCTAGCCTGGAAACCTGCCTTTCAGTACTCACTTGTCTGACAAGGTTAAAGCAAACGCTAGAAAACAGAACCTCTCCCAGAGTCTAAGTGGTGGAGCACAGCAAAAAACAGACAGAAAGAGTAAGCAGCAATGCAGACCGAGAGAGAAGAAAGCCTGCAAATGTAGGGGCACCCCTCTACAGAGTCACAAATGGCTCATTACGTGGAAAATGCCCCTACCTCACCCTTCCTACAACTCCTTTAGCAGCGAACAACCACGACAGGGGTTGACACAGCCGAGCGGATTAGCAAGGTGGGGACACAGGCAGGACTGCGGGGCACGGGCGCAGGTGCAGAGGGACCTTCGGAGCAGAAGCATGGGTGCTGAAAGCAGAGCTGAGATGCATGAGCGGAGCAATGCCTGAGGAGCACCCGCCTGCATTCAGCTTGCTTCTGGCCAAGCCGCTGACCTCTTGTTTCCCAAAACACTACAAAGCATTTAAAAATAGTCCTGAAAGCGCCTAGGATTCAAACTGTCATGTTCTCTCTCCCGCTACAGCCCTCTTTTCCCCTGTGTTTTAAGTGTATATGCTGGATACACCACACATCCCTAAATGCTGACACTTCTTTTCCTGCTCCCAGCTGGGAGTCCCCATAACAATACAGACAGAGCAGTGAAAAGGGCATGTGTAAATAAAACCACCTACATCCCCCCAGGGCTGTCCTTCGCAGATAATTAAGAAAAAACAAAGCAAATAACTGAAAGGACAAAGATCTGGCTGAGACACAGACATGATCAGCAAGTGCCTGATGGCAACTGGAAAGGATCCAGGTCTCATCGCTGCCGGAATTTGTTCCCAGCCTAGGAAGGGCAAAATTCGGTATCCCACCTCCCACCAATAGCTTAAAAACGACTTGTCCCCCACGAATGTTCCCTAACACTCCAGCAGCCGGCTTCCAGCTACCAGGCAAAACCAAGCAGCTAAAAATGAAAAGAAGAGATGATCTAACTAACCTAGCTATTCCTCCTGTGTTCTGCACATCAGCAAAGCACCTGGCTGCAGGATGCTGCCCGAGGAAAGACCCAAATGACTCCTCTTGTGGCTTCTCCTTACAGAGAAGCTGGAAGAAGGTCACGGGGTGTTTGGGGAAGGCATGTGGATATAGAGTATGGATCGATCGTTTCCGATTTGCTCACTGGCTGGAGTCTCTGACTCAGTGGTCATTAAGACAACACGTAAAACCACATGCTGGTCTCATTTCCACCCTGGTTCTTCTATTATTCCCCTCTCTACAGCATCCAAATTGATTTCTTAACGAATAGCTGCTTATTTCATCATTGCCAGGAGAGCAAATCATTATTTGTCCACTTAATTTATGGTCTCAGCAGAGTAGCAATGGACTGAGCAGGCCAAAGGGCCCAAGTTCGCTAAGGCTGGATGAGGGACCTCGTCAGGTTAGGACACACGGACACGCTGCCAAGACCCTGAAGAAGCACGCCCTGCAAGCACTGCCCGGTGCCAAGGAGGCACAGATGGTACCAAGTCAGTCCCTTGCACCAGCGGCACGTTTTACCTAGCAGGGGAGCAGTGGGCATAGAAGGTGCCAAAGCCCAGCGAAGACTAAAACCAGCACTGGCCCCTCCATTCTGTGCGATCTGAACGCATATGTCACTGGATGCATGGACTGTCCTTGAGCATCCTGTCCGGATGTGGGCTCTACCCTCCTCTTTACAGGCACACGGGCCTCTTCCTAAGCAGGGTCTTCTAAAATAACCCAGTGCTGCTACAGAGAACGCAACAGAAAGGGAGATGAGCCACCTCCCAGACAGACCTCTCCAGAAAGGGACTGCAGCATCGCCTGTTTAGGAGACGGCACCAGGGGCTGGTGCCAGCATCGTCCCATGATGCACCTGCAACGCGTGGGATCGTATGGATCGGTATAGACACAGGCATGGCAATAACACAGGCCCAGCACGCCACGGTAAGACAACGGCCAAGCTGAAGCAGAGCCGCTGACACCAGGCTGCTGGGAGCTCAGCTCGCCTGCCCTGCCTCAGAGCCCATCTTGCACGGAGGATTCACCACACACGCCTACCTACGCTTTGAGCAAGCCACCTTTAATCCCTCGATTAGGTATGTCTTTAATTGGGGGATTTCACAAGCGTCCTCTCTAATCCTCACCAGAAAAATACTCTCAAACCTGCAGACAAGTCTAATAGTGGAGCAGAAGTAAAAAGGTGAAGAGATTTTTGGTTTAAGCCACAGGAGTCACAGACAAGAGCTGGGAACAGGGCACGTTCCCCCACTGCATCCTGCATCTCCCGCCACAAGGTAACGGCGTACAGTGCTCTGCAGAAACACCTCCCATTTCAGGAACGGCCCAGGTTAAAGGAAGGGACAGCCAACCTTCGAAAGAGCTGTTCAGCAAAACGTTTATCCCTACGTCTGAATTTCAGTAGCACTGTGGCAGCTCCAGTGCTTCGGTACGTGCTCGCTACCTTCTCTTTGCCCCACCCCAACTTCAGCTGCCTGTTGGGGTCCTTGCCCTACAGAGTCTCCTCAGAGAAACCGCATTTTACTGCTTTTACTTTCTCAGGGCATTTCCAATGCAAACAGCACCTCTTTGGGAAAAAGAAAAAAAATCCTGTTTGATAGTTACAGGTTCTCTCTCTTCAGCAGGTTCCTAAACCTAAGGGCAACTGCTAAAATGCAGTCCCCCTGCCAGACCTTTTTGAAAGGGAGAGAGGTGGAGGAAGAAATCAGGTTTTTATTGTTTGCTTTAGACATCACTGGCTGCAATAAAAGATCTTTGCTGGATAGCTTCCGCACTGGGTGTGGGGAGGGGTCTCTCTCTGACTGCACAGCTGCATTTGACTTACGCTTTGTCCTTGCCCTTCTCTGATTTTCTGTGCAATCTGGAAGGTTTTTCCCACTGAGATCCTCTTTATTTTTTTGTTCTCGGTAATTCTCACCTCACAATCCTGTCTGCCTGCCTGTGACATGCCCATTTAAGTTAACCACGTTACCACATCCTCCTCACCTGCCCCCACCCTTTGCTGCATGACCAGAGAGAAGAAACCTGACATTTGCTGTGGAAAGGGAAGCTTTTAGAGTCGACATTCCCCAAATTTATACTAATGTTTCCGTCCTGTTTTCAGTTCCAAAGCGAGATGTGTGACAAAAGAGCAGGATTCAAGCCTAGGCAGAAGTATAGAGAGATTTGGTGGGTGCGTCTGAGTTCAAAGCACTCCGGGAACACAGACAGTGAATAGGTCTGAGGCTTAGGAATAAAGTCTTTCAGCCACTTACGGCAGCAGCTGGAATGTGCTGGGGAGGCTGAGCTCGGTCCTCATTAATGGCATTTGCCTTGGTGCTCCTGGATGGGGTTCGGCCAAGCGCATCTCTAGGAAGCCCGTGTGCCGCTCCCCAGCCTGCACCTCCTCTCGCTCGCTGCAGCTTCTCTTTGCAGGGACGTTCATTTACTTGTCAGAGGAAGGAGCCTCTGCGCACTTCGATGTGGAGAGGATAATCGCTTCGAATACTTTGCACCTAGCCAGTCTGTGGTCCCCCTTCACCTCAAAACCAAACCAAAAAACGCCTTGCGAGAAATCACAACGTAGCAGATCAGCAGAATCATTTGTTTCTGCGGACCATGGGCACAACAGTACTCAGCCATGAAGGCAGGGAAGGGCTCTGGGGGTGCGATGCTCCTGCTGACAGCAGCGGGATACCTCAGCGTGCAGCCACAATGAGCAAGCCCCCCAAAAAAGAGGTCGGCTTCTGACAAAAGGCTCATTGCCGGCCACAGTAGGAGGCAAGGATTTCCCAGCTGCTGTGGTGGGAACTTCGCCATTCTCACTGCAATCTTCCCAAAAGTCCTTTCTCTCTGCAAGGTCAGGTTTCCTGGATGGGTGTTCACCAAGGCAGCTTGTGCAGAGCAGAAAGGGGTACGTGAGAGCATGTGAGCATGAGAGAGATGTGGCTGAGCTCTGGCGCTCAGCCCACCGCCGCGCTGAGTCAGCCGGGAGGCCGCGCTGGCTGCGTCAGGGCCAGGGCTCTCCCTCCTGCGGGATCACCAGCCAGCGCGCTCGGGTGCGAGAAGCCCTGCAAAGCAGCGCGGCCCGGGATAATTTGAGGGAAGGGGCTGGCCAGGGCAGAGGCAGGGGGAAATGTGGGCTCCAGACAGGCAGAGCCCAGTATTTCAAAAGGCAGAACCGGAGCAGAGAGAGGGCATGAGAACCAATCTCCTCCTCCACTGCCGTCTTTGTTTCCTTTTATCTTCCCTCAGCAGCTTGAATAGCTGCTGACTGTATGTCAATGCTGTTTGGGGAAGAAGTGTGGGTTAATGAGAGTCAAACCTCATCATCTCTTTCCCTTTGCACTTCTCCCCACAGCCTAACCCTTCCTCTGAGCCAGGGACAGGGTGTAACTCCCTCCGGAGCCTACGGAAACTACCGCTGCACTGTAAATGGGTGCAGAGAGCATGGGTTGGTATTGCCTGCCCAGGACTTGGGCGCAAGGCCCCACGACACTGCCTGTTAGCCACCGAACTGCAAAACTGCTTTGGGAACAAACCTTGGGAGGGGTGATTCTCTGCTCTGAACACCAGGCAGGTTTTCAAGCCCTCTTAGCTGCAGCTTTGCTTTCACTCTGTGCTGCATAATGTCACCTTGGGGAAATGCATAGATGCTGCTCATGTCCAGATGGGATTGAAGGACGCCAGACTCCTACCCCACAGCCACCAAGGGAAGGTGGAGCAGTGCAGCTCTAGCAACCGGAGCTGGCTTGGGGCTGCTTTCCCTTCTGCCTCCTCCAATTCCCAAGAGATTACCCAGCAGGGCTTAGCACGGGAATGAAAAGCAGCTGCCTCATGGCCTCTCTGCAGATAAAGGGCAGCAAAGGAATCCTGGCTGAACATGCTCCTGCCAGATCAGCGTGGGGAACGGCGACAAGCATGCAAGGTCAGGCACAGAGACAGGGGAACAAGGTCGTTTAAAGACACAACACAGCTGAGAGATTTTTTTTTTTTCTTTTGGAAACCAGTCTCCATCTACAGAGCATCTTGGCTGCTGAACACTGTGCTACCGGGTGCCTACAACACAATCTGTGCATTCACCTCCCTGGGACAACTGTTACTTCTGCAGCTCTTTCTTTCGAGACAACAGACCCGTTGCTGGAAGTCTGTACAGCAATTAAAGTTAAAAAACCCAGCAGAGCCAGACTGCAGCTAAGTAATTCCTGATACATTCCAGAAAATATGTCCGGTAATAATTAGAACCAGACAAGTGGAGATACGTGCGCATTTCAAAATGCTCCGTGCCTCCAACACATTCTGCCTCTGCATCTTCATTATAATCTACAGGACCCGTAGTACTTCCAGGCATGGATGCCTGCTCAGCTTCACTAGAACAAGTCCCTCCGATCCGCTGCTATTTCCGACCTGCCCTTGCCAGAGCTCCAAAAGCACAACCAGCAGCCCCCCTGACAAGGCCACTCCAAATTGCCCGTTTAGCAGAGGTCAGCGGGATGACAGC
This sequence comes from Pelecanus crispus, assembly GCF_030463565.1. Classification (NCBI taxonomy): domain Eukaryota; kingdom Metazoa; phylum Chordata; class Aves; order Pelecaniformes; family Pelecanidae; genus Pelecanus; species Pelecanus crispus. The sequence continues at coordinate 5,181,723 of NC_134662.1, read as the reverse complement.
ATAGATAAGAGCGGGTGAATTCATTTGCTTGATATATGTGACCAGCGGGTAAACTCTGTACTGCTCAAATTAGAAGCCGGCAAGTTGCGTCTACCTGTACTTACATTTGACAATACTATCAGCAGAGAGTCAGAGAAATGTTAAGTGTCCACCAAAGACTCAGCTAGGACCTAACTAAATTCACTTCCCTCAGGGTCGTTACTTACAACCGTCCTCTTCAGAGAAGAAATGCTAATGCATTAATACGTACAGCACGGTGGATACAAAAGAGTCCACGGAGAATTTATTCATGAAAACCAGAACACGATGCTACAAAGAAACCTAACATGGAAGAACGAGACCAGAATCCCTGCTTTAAAAATAAGTTAACTAAAATCAACTGCCAGAATGTGATGTAAGAGGTGACACGCTTTTAATCTCTTTTGTATCCAGAGTCATCTAAATGCTGCCAAAAGCTACTCAATATGCCGGTGTGATCAACGTACAAGCAAAAAGACACTTTTATCTCAGCAGTTCAGTAGAAATAAGGAATTTTGGGTGGAAACGTCATCTCTGGCTTAAGAATAGTTTTGCTACTACAGCACTATAATTATACAGTGACATCTAAGCAGAGAGAGATGGTGACACTCCCTTAACATCTTCCATGGGAGCTGGCGACCCTCTGAAGAAATCCCATAGCTGCTGGGTGTACCTGCGGCAGGTCCGAGAAGGATTCACCCACCAGCTCTAATAAAAGTGCCAGTCCCAAGCTATCTGCTTGTTAAACCGTTCCCGGCAGTTCTAGAAGTTTTACAGTAACTTTGTGGATCACAGGGAAAGTTCCAGGAAAATAGGGACACTTTCTGATTTCACCTGGATCAGCACATTCTCTGCCAACTTCAAAGGATCCACGCCAGATTCACACTGCTGTCACTTTTGATCCTCTGCCTCTACCTTTTCTGCCTCTTGAATCGGTGTTTGACTGTTCAATCATTTTATCTAGTCCAAGAGGAAAATGAGCAAAAGGAAAACAAGCCCCTAAGAATGTTATGTATTTCTCTTGCATTGTCAAACCCCCACGTTTGGAGGGAGTCGATCAGACAGGCTTCCCACAGATCCACTCTGCTCTCAAACTGCCACGAAGAGTTCATTGCACAAGAAACTCACAACAGCACGTCAGGTCCTTAAAGTTACACGATTGAGACTTGTAACTAGAACATAAATTAAATACCAGACTAAGCTCTTATTTCCATGCCAAAATCCACTGCCACGTCCATGCAGCATTATTTCACTCTTGGAAAATCTGAGGGGGATCATAAGCTAAGTCACCAGGGATTTTCAATCAGCTATTTATCCATTTAGAAATGCAAACAGGATCCATTTTACTCAATGCCAAAGTCACAACAGCCAAACAAAAATCCCTGATTTCTAAACTTCTGGAAAAGTTTGTGAACACAGCCCAGCTCCAGTCCTCCCACCCAGCCTCCCAGTTTGGATTCCATACCACACGTAGATCACTAGAGGCTTCCCTTACACACGAGTTTATTTAAAGAAGTTGCAGAGACTTGCAATTACCCTTCTTTCTAACCCCTAACATAAAAAGCGAGTCGAAACTTTAAAGCTCACGGTGCGGAAAAAAAAGGCGATTTAAAACCTTCATTTCATTTGCAATTACCTTAAAAACAGCTCAGCGGCCATGACTAATAAAAGCAATTCAAGAATAGCAAAACTGCCAGTCTCACCCCATCTCTGCCTGGGTGTCAGCTCCTTTCTTTCTCTCCCGTCCTTTCTCCAGCTGCCGGAGATTCTCTCCGCGTTTTGATTTATTTCTCCCTTCCTCTTTCTCGTCTGTCTTTCTCCGGATCCGGATGCTCTTTAAATTTCCTCCGGAATTTCACTTCGAAATCTGGCTAGGGTGGGTTTTTTTTTTTTGCCGTTGGCTCCAAGCGCCCAGCACCCCCCGAGCGTGCGGGGCGGCGGGGGCCGCCGGGACCCCCCCGGCTGCGGGCACCCAGCCCGGCCCGGCCCCGAGCGCCCTGCGGGGAGCTCCGGCTCTGCCCCGGCCGCCGCAGGGCCCCCTCTGCGCCTCCCAGGATCCCTCCTGCCCTTCAGCATGGGAGGGGAGCGGCGGGATGAGGTGGTGCCTCGGCGAGCCCTGCCCGGCACAGCCCCGGCTGCGGCTCCGGCAGCCCCGCAGCCCGCTCCACGGCGGGTTCTTTGTTCTCGGTCTTTTTTTTTTTTCCCCCCCCTCTTTCTCTCTTCCCTATCCGCTTCCTCCCTCTGCCAACTGCCCCATCTCGGTCACATTTCTCCGCTGCTTCTTCCCGACTTTATTCCGGGGCTGGGACCGGCTCGGCGGCACCACCTGCCGGGCAGCGCCGGCCAGCGCCTGCTGCCTGCTCCCTGCTCCCTGCCTGCTCCCTGCTCCCTGCCTGCTCCCTGCCCGCTGCCTGCTCCCTGCCCGCTCCCTGCCTGCTCCCTGCCTGCTCCCTGCCCGCTGCCTGCCCCCTGCTCCCTGCACCCTGCTCCCTGCCCGCTCCCTGCCCGCTGCCCGCTCCCTGCCCGCTCCCTGCCTGCTCCCTGCCCGCTGCCTGCTCCCTGCCCGCTCCCTGCTCCCTGCCTGCTCTCTGCCTGCTCCCTGCCCGCTCCCTGCTCCCTGCCTGCTCCCTGCTCCCTGCCCGCTCTCTGCCTGCCCGCTCCCTGCTCCCTGCCCGCTGCCTGCTCCCTGCCCGCTGCCTGCTCCCTGCCCCCTGCCCGGTCCCTGCCTGCTCCCTGCTCCCTGCCCGCTCCCTGCCTGCTGCCTGCTCCCTGCTCCCTGCCTGCTCCCTGCCTGCTCCCTGCTCCCTGCCTGCTCCCTGCTCGCCCCCTGCCCCCTCCCTGCTCCCTGCTTGCTCCTTGCTCCCTGCCCGCTGCCTGCTCCCTGCTCGCTCCCTGCCCGCTGCCTGCTCCCTGCCCGCTGGCCTGCTCCCTGCTCCCTCCCTGCCTGCCTGCTGCCTGCTCCCTGCCCGCTGCCTGCTCCCTGCTCCCTCCCTGCTCCCTGCCTGCCCGCTGCTTGCTCCCTGCCTGCTCCCTGCCCGCTGCCCCCAGCACCCATCGCATTCCGGCGGGCCGCACTACAGCTCTGCGCTGGGACTTGAACGGGCGCTGGCCACCCATGAGAACAAAAATCGCCTTCTTTTATCTCAGTCTAGACATCTATCAGAAATAGGGCGCTCTTTGTTGTCTTGTCTTTTATGAAGGCGCTTGTACAAGTGGGAAATTAACATAAAGCATGAATACATTTTTATGAAATGGGAAAATACCCTGGGAAGAAGGGAGGCTGAAAAGGCTTGGGGAAGCGGAGGGGATAATTAGCAATCAGCCACTCCCAGCGTGCTGCTGTGGCCGGAGGAGCTAATGCAGTCCTCAGCTGTGATACCCAGGCAGGGACCAGAACCAGAACCAGAACCAGAACCAGAACCAGAACCTCAACCTCAACCTCAACCTCAACCTCAACCTCAACCTCAACCTCTGCCTCTGCTCCCCTGGGGAAGCCTCTGCCCAGGTCTAGCGCTCACACCTCCAGGATGCTGAGCACCTGGAGAGGGCTCATGGGAAAGCCATGAGAAAGAGCAACACACGCTCTGTATTGAAAGAATAAAAGTGCTTCATCTGTTCATCAAAGAAAAGTGACTTCATCATAACCATAAAAAACTTCCTAGTAAAAAGAAATTTTATACCAGAGTGCTTTTTAGTTTAGCCAGCACAGGTGTAACAAGCTCCGAGGGCTGGAAGCGGTGCTGAACAGGTCAGTCCAGGAATAAGATGTATTTTTAATCACGAGGGTAGAGATGCACCGGTAGCCTGGCCTCATGAAGACAACAGAAGGCCAGACCAGGAACGGCTCTTTTCATGCCTGCCCCTTTTCAGCATTATATCCAACAGGTTTGCAGTAGAGATTTTGCAAACGGCAGCTGCTCCAGGCGCTGCTCGCATTCCGTTCTGCAGGCAGAGCCCAACGTGCATCCACCCCAGTGTTCCCACACAAAACAAGGACAAGGATGCAGGTCTGCTGGTGAACGCTACCTATTCTAATGTGTTTGTGAAAAAAAATCAGAATTGACCAGTATCAACCGTACTGGGCAGGGTGCAGTTATTCTGGGCTTTAAGTATAGACACATGTTTAGAGAAGATAATAACTGTGCAAGTGTCTTATACAAACGTGCCTGGTGAAGAACCTGAGGCTTGGCTTTGGCAGGAAAATATTTCCGCATCGCCTCCCAGACACCCCTACCAGCACACTCAAATCCTGATTGAACACCAATGCTCCTCGCTCAGTTCCCACAAGTGCCTCAGTTTTGCCTTAAAATACGCCACTACTCCAACACGAAGCTTCCCATGAGCAGACTCAGCGTTGCTGAGTTATGTCACTGCTGGATGATCCCAGCCCCCTTTATGCTCCTTACTTATCAGGACACTTTAATAGGAAATCTTCCCAAGAGAGGTTTTGTTAATCCCAGGCAGTTCTGCACATTAATTTCTCCGTGGGTTAATAACTTCAGAACTTGCACCAAAATAGTAAGCTCTGTACCAGTAATTTTACAATAAAAGGTGGAAGTAGCATTCGTAATTTAGCAATATTCGTACCAGAGTTCAATACTAGCAGCAGAAACACTAGCAATAACGCCGCTTCTCGCACTCTGCTTTCAGCGTTTCACCTCCACCCGTTTGTGTAATGTATTTTCAGAGGGAGGTTTACTGAGCCCGGTATAATTCCTTGTCTCCAGCGTCCCCGCTACTCTTGCCCCTGTTGTTTGGGGTTAGGGTTTGCTGTGTTTTAAGCGCAACATCAGCCAGCTCTGTTCTGAGCACACTAAGGCAATGCTCTGTTTGAGACAATGGCAGCAGCTGCCAGCACAGAAGATTTTTGGCACCAAGAGAGCTGAACCCGTGTTAGAAGCAATGGGGAAGGTCTGTGTTTTCACAGCGTATTGGTGTACGCTCGGAAGAGCCACTGCAGGGTGCATGTCGGAGCAGCGCTGGACGGCTCTTCTGGGCTGGCAGCTGAGCAAGCAGCTCAAGGACCACCTTGGCTCCGTCCTCTTGCCCCATATTCTCTGTCCTTCCTACGTGCAGCGTGGCAACCGATGACAAAAGGACTAAAACTGCACCGAAGACACTACTGAAAGTAGGGCACAGTATCTTTCATATCGACCTGTTAACTGTAACTTATCTACGACTTCGCTTAGAAGCTAATTATTTTACACATTTAAATTAGGGTAATTAGATCAGCAGGAATTGAACTAAAACCAAATGCTGGTAGCCTTGTGAGGATTTTCTGAAATGGGGTTTTGTATTCCATCTGCACTTCCTTCCACTAAGGGAAGAGAGTAAGTGTCCCCAAAGATAAGAATGGAAATTTTGATCGTTTCCCACGTTATTAGTTACATACCACTATGCAGTCTGCATCATTAATTTCCATATAGCCCTCTGCATTTAGGGAGTAGGAATATAGGTAAAGGAACCCTGCAAGGAAGGAAGGAGACTCCCTTTCAAACTGTGAGACAAGATACACACCTCAGATCTTGGTTCTGCATTGCACTGACACAATCACTGAAATGCAGCCTGGCAGGTCTTGGTATAAGTTTGCCACAGCTATCCAGTCTTCTGATTTTCAGACGTCCATTTTGTGTACTTCTCTTGTCCACACTTCGTGGCTGTGGCTTCGCCTTGCTAGAAAGGCTGACGTTGTTCCCACCTTTACATCCTTCCATGGAAAAGGCAAACCTTGCTGTGTTGATAAGTAGCAGTGACAGACAGACACAGTAATCTGTGAATTTGCTTCTTCCAAGGTCAGCAACTGGTCTCACCTTCCTTCTATGGTATTTGCACACCATACACAAGAACACGTTGTTACAAAGCACAACAGAATAATAATTTGATCCAGGGAGAAAGAAGGCATTTAAAAAAAAAAAAAAAAGAGACTGTGACTTTGCTCCAATGTAAAGAAGCTTAACCTATCTATGTTTTAAGGGAGAAAAAACGCTGCATAGCCTCTTATCTGGGCTCTCTTCCTATCCCGGTATCTATGTCGTACACATCATCTTCATTTCCAAGCATTCTTGTTTAACTTGAAAGTAGGTGTCTTGGTACAGCTGGTGCAGCCTTCCACATAGGAGAATCCATTTCCAAGCAGGTTTCTCCTTCCATAGCTATGTGAAAACTGGGAAAAAAATGTGCTGTGTCTAGAAGAGAATCAGCCTTGTACTTCATGCATGTCAGGCAAGAGACAGAGTGAGGCAGCACAGCCTTTTGTTCAGGGATTTCTGTGATCAAGAACCCGTGTTATTTTCCAAACAAGAAAACGTAAGAGAACGTTCATTTGAAAATGAAGAAGTGTCTCAGAAAAAATGCTCAACTTTCAATGGCCTTTAACAAAAGGAGCTACAATGTCTGAATTTTGACCACACCTCAGAAATAAATTCAGAGCAACGATGCAGTATGTAAGTTGATTCATGACATTTTTGGACAGAGGAAGATGTATCATAAAGGTCACTAAAAACACATTATAAAAATACATGCATGGAAAGTGTTTTGAAAGCTTAAATAAAAGGAAAGGAGAGGCAAATAGAGGAAGGTAAAATATAGGAAGATGACACAGGAATTTCTAGCAAAGTGCCAGGTCTGACACCAATACTCACTATGGTCAGTGACAAGTAATTTAACCTCACATATAAAATGGGGATAGTAGCAACCTCTTGAGGCACTGGGAGACTTAATTAGTTGCTATTCGTAGATTAAACAGAAAGTCTGAAGGTGAAAGCACTAAATGCTAAGTATTATTAGCTTCTGAAGTATTAATTTCTGTAATTGAGCAACCCCAACATTACAAAAAAGTGGATCAGTGTCAATTTTTGAAAGAAATTTATTCTTAAGGTTCTATCATGTCAAAAAGGTACCCAAACAAGGAATTTTGCTTTTAAAAGTGGTAACTGGTAACACATCTATGTAATACACAATGCAGCTTGTCATCTTCAGGTTTCAGTTCAGTTCCTGACTCCTACCCAAATTTCCATCCCACATTCCTGAACAGGAAACATCATGTCATCTTAACCAAACAGTTCCGTGAGCTGCAAGCTCCCGGAGCTCCCTGTGAAACTTGCACTGCAGTGCATTCCCGCTGTACTCCTCAGGAAAAGCTCACAAGCATTGATTCATTAACACAAGACACGGTCGTTTGTGTGGCTGAACTCTTCCTTACGCCGCCTGATCCCTCTGTAGCCAGTGCTGGCCTTCCCAAACCAGCTGCACCAGTGGTTTTTGAGCTGGTTTCTCTGCTCTTCCAAGGCAGAGATAAATGACCCTTGCAGAAGTTCCAAACCAACAAGAAAAAGAAAAGAAGAGCAAAGCCAGCTCCCAAGAGTTTTAAAACCAGCTTCTCCCTTTGGCTGTCCACAGATAGCTGTTTTGCTGCCTCGTTCAGTAAAGGTGGTACTGAAGACTGAAAACCCTCAGCTCCTGCTTCATTACGCTGCTTTGCTGCAGCAATGACATTTGCTTCCTCTGTCTTTTCTTGGGCATAAAGGGCATAGCGGGCCACAGTGATAAGGAATTCCTTCCCTTTGGATTTCTCTACCGAGAGACAATCATAGAATCCAGCCGCATCCACTGTCACATTAAATATTGCTATTCCTCCATCATAGAGGAGATATTTAGAGTCCTCGGCCTGGAGTCTGCTCCCATTAAACTTCCACACTACGCTTGCCAGATTCGACAGAGGAACACATTTAAGATGAACATTGTTTCCAAGGGTAAAGAGACATTTTCTCACACTGTTTTCTGAAATTATGAAGATTTTTTTTTAAGTAAGAACACTGGGGATTCAGTTTCACTTACACAACCAAATGCAGATTCAAATAAATATAAAATTTAATGCACCAGTCTGACAATGGGTAATGAGCAGATAAGGGGTAAAGACAGATAAATCCCATTGCTAACGGGTCTGACTATCAGTGACGTCTTGCTGGCCTTATTCCCACGGATGTGTAACAGAATAAATATGGGACTAGAAGTTTAAGACTTCCAGATTTTAATCTGATTTTGCCTCACCCGTATACATAGCCACGCATAAATAAATTCACCTCTGTATGCCTCAACTTCTCTATCGGTTAATGACATCTCTTCACAGAAATGCTTTGATGTTTAGGTTTGCCAGCACAATGCTTATATCAGCTATGTAAAAGTTCCCCACGTGTCCCACTGATTGCCTTATTGTCATTTGTCACGCAGTCTAAAATACACAAGACTAACGGCAACTCTGACTTTAAAGAGACGTAAGTGGAGGTAAGAGATACATCTTGTGTCACGAAGAAAGCAAATCTTGCAACTCATTACGAAGTCACTGCATAATACTACCAGATCACACACACCTGCAATTCTACATTAAAAGTAATTGATTTTCCAATCCCACTAAAAATAATAAAAAGTAATTCTAAATGGTTGATAACAAATAGCCTTCTTTCTAAGTGTACTCTTGAATAGTACGTCATGTATCTGCACAGCAGCATCCTAAAGCAGTGACAGATTTTAACAGGACCTCTGATGCGTTGTGTGATTTCTGCAAAGTGGGTGTGGGAGGGACACCAATACTTCAAACGGGTCACGTTTATGCTTCCCTTGAGAGTTAAGAGTTTCAGTCTGAGCTGAAGCATTCTGACATTTAGACTGAGAGGGTTAACAGCATTATGCAGTATTGGCTCAGTGTGGGTTTTTTTGGTCTTAGTTCAAAAATAATAATCAACATGTTTTTAATTCTGCGGTTTTCTGTAATGCAAGAATTCCAGTGAGCACAAAGCATTTTGATCACATGAAGTTAAAATATTCTTTCTTAAAACAAACATTCACATACCTACACTAAGGCAGCTGGAAGCATCCCCATATTTCACACTTTGAATTAAATTCCTGAAAAAAAAAAAAGAAAACACCCCCCCCCCAAAAAACAAACAGATGAAAATACAGACAAGAAATGTTCCAGCTTGTATCATTCCATTTCTAGGAATCATCCCAGTTTTGTGTTACAGACATTAAGAGCGCACTGATAAAGCCATCTCACAGCAGGTGTGCAGCTGAAACAACAGCTTTACTTACTTCGTACGACCAGTTTGATTTGCCAGTAGAACACATTCATTAGCAGACTGAGACCATGCGCAGTAAGGATCCCTCGCCAGGATGCAATCCAAGCAGTACTTGTATCGGTGGCACGCAGAAACTGGGAGCTGCACCACTTGAGATGGGGACCCTACATAGAGCATTCCCTACAAATGCAGGAAGGAGTTCTTTTATAACAGTGAGTGAGATTTTAAGCTGTTATTTTCTAATATGCATTGTAAGATTTTCTGGTATTTGTTAAAAATATCAGTAAACTAAAAATCTTTTAAGAATAGATGGTACTATGAATGAGAAAAAAAACCCCTAGCTTTCCATAGCATGTAAAGTGACGGAGTGCCTTCCCTAATTTTTTAATGAACGTAAAGGCTTGTTTCAGTTATGTTTTGACACACACAGATTCTTCTTCTACAGAAAAAAGATGTTTCATGCTTCTGTTATTAACAAATACATGACAGAAGCAGAATTATGAGACATTTACAGGCTATTTAAAAGTCAGAAGAACAACACGGAAGAGCAAGGCCTGAGGCAAGCTATTACAGCAGTCACTTTCCATGTGTAGGGACAGAGGTTCTACCTTGTCAGAAGACAGCTGGAGAGATTGTACAGGCTCAGGAGACGGAAACAGCTGTAGCTCTTCCACAATGAACATTTCCCCATCACAACTGAAAGCTTTATGCAAATATCCATCATCTACATAAAATGAAATGTATTTCTAAAGAGAAACTTGTTTAAACATAGCATAACATTTTAGCCTGATAATTCATGTTGAAATTAGATAGAGATTTAGAAGACATTCCTGGGCACAGGGAATTTTTGAAATTCTTCAAAGCAAATCTTGTTCTTTCAATAACAGAGAAGCAATGATTTTTTTCAGGGGGAAAAAAAGACCTCAAACAATCCCGGAATTTGCAAATATTATTATGTCAAGTCTCCTTTGATATGGAAAGTTTCTAAAGAGAGCCTTTTAATGTCCAACAAGCCAAACACATTTAATCTAACTGGGATGAAAATATTAAACTAGCAAGACAGCTTCTGAATGCAGAACTTCAAACAGAGCTGATGAATAGTTTCACTTTTTTGAAGTCTCAGGAAAAGATTCTGGAATAAAATACATAAAAATGTACAGTATCTTTTCCTAAAATAAAAGCACTTACCTGTTCCTAGAAACATAACATCGTATGTTTGTTTATCTAGGCCAGTGACTCTGTCTACTACGATCCTGGTATAGTTTGAACCTCTCTTCAGCAGCACCGGTCGATTACCAATTGGATTTACAGAATTATCCATTAGAGGGTGATCTCTAACAAACTGCAAAACTTTGTCAGGCAAGTCAGAAGAAGTATTATACCCAATACTCCGGGCAAAATTATCAATGCACTAGAAACAAAACATAACAAACATGATTACCATTGCTTTTACACTTCACCAAGGTATATAAAAAAGGTGTATTTCCTTCTAAACATTCAGTTATTTCTTTTTACGTTCAAAAGATAAAAATCATTATTTTGCTCACACTTTATGAACTAGTTAATAGCCCCACATCTCCTGTGGAGCGGAACTGTAAGCAACGCAGCTTTTCTAGGAGCCTTCGTACGATGGAATGAGAAAGCAGGTATCTCTTTGCTGATCATAAACACTGCATTTATATTGGTAAAACACGTGCTAATGATTTGCTACCAAAAGAGATAATCCAGAGGCTGTTCTTTAATTAGAAGAAGTAAATTCATATTTACAGCACCAGGACGTGGAACTGGCACTTCTCCCCTGTATACCATCCACTTCACAGGGGAATGGTCTACAGTTACTGGTCCTTTGTAGCTTCCTTTGGAGAAGACTTCCTGAATCTTTTTCATACGGTATGCACAAACAGCTGATATGTCTAATCTTCCCCTTAGAAGAAAAACAGAAACAAAACAAAACAATACACAAAATAAAAGCAAGTTTTATTGGCTTTTATATAGAAAGAAATACTGCAAAATAACCCAATCTCCACAGTGCACACTGCTGTATCTTTTTCAGGATTAGTCAAAAGAGACCTAACACTAAAAATACTTCTCTGTTGCAGTTTTCATGATTCACTAAGAAGAGAATAAAACAAAGACATTCATAAAAGATGGTATTAAGTATGTTTTTGTTAAAAATCAAGTAACCGCCCTCAAATAAATGGAAACAACTTAGAGAATGAGGGCCTTTTGACAACCTTTCTTGTAAACAGACGGATGAGCCCCCGTATCATGGTAATCAACGTTTTGACAGGATTCTCCTCCCTTTAGCTCCACACTTCTGACACAGACCATTAATTCTTCTTCTAATCCCTTTAACTCATGTTGCTGAAAGACACAGTACTTTTCCTCTTTGCCTCCAATTATAATGCTTTTCAAAATGACAACCGAAAATTTAGGTAGACTTTTAGGAGTGTCTGGATCAGATACCAAGGGGATTTCAGTTCTACCAGTGAATACCAAGTCTAAGTCTCTTTGCCACACCCAAAGGCACAAATGTTCTCCAAATTGCTGCCTTAGGACACATTGAACCCAACCTGCCATAACCAGAAATAAAACTCACATAAGCTCCAGTGGGTATGAACTGATGGGTAAATAGGTGGCAGCAGGTTAAACTGGACAGTGCTGACTGTGCTGCATTCTGGTATTTCTGAAGCTTTTATAAAACATGAGAATTACCTATTCACGGCTACTTTGTCATTGGTATTTTTTGACATGTAATGTTTCGATACATTTTGTCTTGTTTTTCTTCATTAGTCAGAGCATTAAGAAAAAGCTAGTTAACCCTAAAACTTGCAAGGTATTTGTCTGGAGTTCTGTTTTCATTTTCACAGAATAATTCTGCACCTTGAAATGTCAGCTATTTCCTTTAGTGCTATAAAGACCAGAAGAATCCAGAGCTTTGTGTATGTAATTATGTAATTTTATATGTAATTAGTTTTAATTGCCCCACCATCCCACTAGAGAAAAACATAACTCTAGAAACTTGGCTTAGGAGAAGCTTTTGGTTAGTCTTTAATTGAAGGCTTTGGCCCAGGAACCAAAACTATTTTGTTTCAGATGATAATGTTTGCTCAGTTGGATCAAGCTGTAAGAAAAACAAATGCGGTCCATTCAAACATGCAGCGTAAGTAGCTAGTAGCCTCTTGGTCTGCGTTAAAGCCAAAAGGCTGTACTCAGGCTATTAATACTGAAGTGAGAACCCTTACTCAGTTCGTTACAAACTTTAATAGCAGACGTAGCCCTCTATCTCACCATTGTTGGGAAAAAATTCCATAAAATACGCTGTCCTGCCACTTTCTTCTCCTAAGTAAAAAGATGTCCTGGACAATATTGAAATGGAAGTTTAATTCTGGAACGGAACAGGAAAGGCGGGATTTTAAAAATGATGTCCATCTTCTCTGCAATATGCGTTTTCCACCAAGATCACCCTAAATGAAGGAATAATATCAACACTGTAGAATGCATAAGAAACAGACGTAATTTTCACCTACCAGTGTTTCTGTGGGGAAGAATATAGTTGGCCTTTCAATACAAATCTCAGTTCAAAGGCAAAGAAAAAAGGTTTAAATATCAAATGCAACCTGAACAGCTGGTTCTGTTCTAGCAGGAAAAAAGAGGAAGCTAGCTCAGAAATAAAATGTATATGACAGGGTTTTGTTTGGTTAGCCAGTGTAGATACCACTGTTAATCACTCAACTATGAAACTTCATCTGAAATACACGAAGTCTTTATACTACAAATACTAACTCTGCAGATACGGGCAATTCTGGACACCAGAAGCTTGTCATAAAATTCAAATTCAACAGCTGTTTCAGTGAAGAACACATAAATTTTATCATCGTCTCCATTTGGATTAGATTCACTTTCATGCACTATTTCCATGTTGACAAAGCTTGGTTCTGAAACACATAAATACACAAAACATTTTAAGTTTATTACAAGAAAAATGCCAGATGTTATTTTAAAATGAAGTCTAATTGAATTTTTTTGTGGACTAGTGGACAAGGAAAGGGCTGAAAAGTATTTATGAATCTATCAAACATTAGGAGAAGGAACTGTGCTTTCACAAAGGGAAAGGGGCTGTGGCTTGTCTCATCACTGTAGTCTGTAGTCACAAATTCCTTTTACGTTCTGTCCTCAGTCTGAGAGCTCATGCTACAAAATCAATACATAACACACTACTACATTCTAGAGAGAATTCATACACCAAGTTAAAGTTCAAGAGCCTGAAATATATAAAAACCCTTCTTACCATTTAGCCATGATGTTTTAAACTCCGTTCTTACAGGATTTCTCATGCTGCGAAGTATTATAGGTTCTGTTCCCAGGAAATTATTTGAAGTAGCTGAATAAAATTCCCCATCTGTAAAGATTTGGAAAAAACCAAAAAAGTATAAAGTATGTATTTTTAAAATGCAAAGACATATCATAAGAAACAAATTGGGGTTGACATGCAAAAATAGAATCAGGATAACAGCATCCAGTAACTCAGTTCAGGTGAGGAGATCCATCTCAGGTTGCATGTCAGTCCAAACATACCTACAAAAACAGACGCATACTTTAGAGTGGGTTCGAATGGACACTTCCCTCTGCTCTCTTCAGCTCTTCCTTGCAAGCTTATGTTCGTCCCATCGATAACCTATGGCAAACAATAATTTAAAAAAATAACATTTGGTAAGTACTTTTCTGGTCTTTCATACTTTTATAGAAGAATTAGGAAAGTTGCTAATTTTCAACAGGAATATTTTGAGAAAGGTGGTCAAAGATTTCCCATACTACTCAAATATCTGCAGTAAAACCTGTATTCAAACATAATTACCATGTGATCACAAGTTGGGTGATATGCGTTGGTTCCACAAACATATAGGTTGGAGTCATTTATCTTATGGAGGAAGAGGATGTAGTTCTGGCATCTTATCTAAAATAGAAAATAAAATTTATATAGTGTAGTGGATTGCATCTGAAAATATCCTGGTGTCTTAGCAGCAAGCAAACCCAACAGATTTAAATGAACTTGCTTTTACTTCGTTTATTAAAAATAAGCTTGATAATGTAGGCATTTTCATTTTAGTTAATAACATAGAGGGGGCAACAGAAGTTCCTACCTTGTCCTTTCCTCTATGAATACATTCCAGTTGTCTTTCCTGAGTAGCAAACCAGTATTCCTAAAAGCCAAAAATACTTTTAAGGTGGTATGTTGCGGTGGTATGTTCACAAAATTGTGTAAAAAACTCCCTAAATAATCCTAACTTTGAACCTATTGGGTAAATAAACATTTTTCTATGTATCTCCATAACGTACAAGGCATAATAACTAACCTGAAGAGAAGTATCGCTGTGCTTAAAAGATTCTGTGATAAAGTTTCAAGCCTTGAAATAGTAATACTTTTATACATTTAAAATCAAAACATTATGTTCAAATTAAGAAAACCACAGGCAAAGTATTTTTTAAAGAAGGCATGGAAAAAAAACTCCAAAAGTCTTTCATTTACCCTGGCTATTTCTCTAGAAATATTATTCAAATCAAGAGCAAATACTGCATCTCTGCCTCCAACAAATAAGGTATTGGTTTCTTCATTCACAAGGAGAGTGGAGACATTGGATAATCCTTCCTTCATAAAAGTGTTTATATTTCCAGCTGTAAAACACAGAAGGTAAGTTATTTATCACTGGAATCACAGCGTTATGTAATAAAACTTCCAGATTTCAAACAAATTGTAACAGAGCAAAGGTAAAAGCTTATACACATTTCCAGAACATCTTCTAAAGAATATGAAAGTATTTGAATAAATGCATGGGTATTCAAATAAACAACACTATTATTATTATTATTACCACCGATAAGCCAGAACCTCCTGCTACCACAATTATTGTTCAGGCATTCCTCACTGTCATTCGGATGAGTGCATCCGCAACACTTGAGGTGGAACAGTCCGTAGCATTCTTTCTATGCCTAATAAAAAATAAATTCCCAACACTGTGCTATGTTTCTTTCTGCTTGTGAAATTACTATTTTTTCACTTACTTTGGTATTTTACTGTTTTTCTGGGAATGCAGTTCCCAACAGAGGCGTTTGTTGCTTGTATTAATTGCAAAACAAGATAAAGGACAACAGCAGTGCTACCCATTTTCAGAGATTCAACTAGAAATAAGTCCTTCCTAGTTTTTATTCCTTGTCATTAAATAACTACAGGCAGAAATTTCTTCATGGTTCTTGCAAACGTTCTGTGGAAGCCCTCCAAAACACGTATCTATAGTCTTCAAATCTTTTCTGAAACTTGTCAAAGCCTCTTACATTTTCTGTTCAGATAACTGCTTCCACATGTCCTAAAATTAAAAGCAGTGTAAGTTCGCTGTAGTATTTGGTTACCTTCATTTTTATAAGAGTTGGACAGCCATGCCCTTTTACAAGATTTTGTAGCTATTACCTATATTTATACTAATCAGAATTAGACACTACTCTGATGGCAATTCCAAACTATTACCAGCAAACCAACCTTCGCGCCAAGTCTGTGATTCTTATTTGCAAGCTGCGACATTTTGGATTTTCTGCAGGATATCTAAGTATTATTTGACAAAGAGTAAGAGCAAGTGGGAACATTTTGCAGCAGTTAGCTATTTTAAGTATTTAAGAAAAATCGTAGCTAAACCGGCTTTATTTACAGTAATTCACCAGTTTATATATGTTATATAAAAATAATATATATACATATCAACAACCATATGTTATGAAAAAAGAATTTATATTTTATTAAGTTAATTAGAATCAGGTACTCTTATGCCGGGAATTTTGGCAGTCCATCTAAATAAATATGCCCTCCAGCCAACGCTAGAAAATTGAGCAAAATTAAAGCTAGGTAGTTGTAATCTGCAATTACAGAAACCACGAAGCCAGATTCCAAATCTGCTTTCATACAGAAGGGCATCTCTGCTCTTTCTGCGCTTTCATCTGTAGGCAAATGCCAACAGCTGAGGAAACCGTTTGCATTAGCATAAGCCAAGTAAAACATTGTTTGGGTTAGAACACTTTTAAATTAGCAAATCAGGTTGGAACCTTCAGAAAACTGTTAAGTAACTTCCGTTAGCCCCTGTATCGTAACCCAGGGCATGAGCTGCCCACATGCCAAGACGTCTCCTTGGCCGACAGCACCTATCTCCGCGGCCGCGTGGTATTTGAGAACACTTTTTCCACCGTCGTGGTTTACGCTTCCCTGCGCCCAGCTTTGTTCACAGCAGCTGGGACGGCTGGCCCCCGCAATAACGGACCCCAGGACTTGGCAGCTGTCTGGGCCCATCACACCTTTTGTTTCAGTGGACAAATCTTAATTCTGACCGCGGATTCCCACAGCACGTTTTCCTTTAACCCCTTCCCCGACGGGCGCTTCTGCACGTGCGGCGCAGAGGCGGCGCGGGCCCGAGGGGCAGGAGAGGCGCGAGCGCGTGCGGGCCCAGGCTCCCCAGCGCCGCTCCACCGAGCCTCTGCACCCCTCTGGGGACGGCCCCCACGCCCCGCTGGGCCCCAGCAGCCAACGCCGCCGCGCCCGAGGCCCGACACCAGCCCCGCTGCCCTCGGCCCGCACACCCCCAAAATGGCGACGCTTCCCTGGGCCCCGCCGGCGCCTGCAGAGCGGCCGTTGGCCGCCCCGGGGCACGCGGGCCCTGCGGCCTCGCGCCGCTCGCGGCGGGAGCACCCCGGGGGAACCGGGTCCCGGGGGCGCAGCCCCTGCCTTGCCCACCACCGGGGAGCGGGGGACTGCGGGGACGGAGCCACGCACGCTCCTGGGAGAAGGACCAGGCGGTGCCGGAGGCTTGTGGGAGAGATGGGTGCTGTGAAATGGAGGTCCTGACCTGCCTGGGCTAGGGGCTGCATCGAGACCTAAGGAGGAATCGGAACAAAACCATTCTCCTCGCTTCAAGCAAAGCCCGTCTCACCCACCACCCCTCCTAACATTTGGCTTCTCGCTAGATCGCGGTGGTGGCCCCGGCGTACGGAAGCCACTACTGATACGCGGGAGAAACATTTGCTTTTCTCTGTGTCAAATTACAGCCCTAAACAACTTATCCCTAGTATTTATGTTCATTTTTGTGAGTTAGGAAAATGCACGTAAATTACGTATGCCTATGGATGCAAACTGATCTGCATCCCCTTAGTGACTTGGATTTAATTACCAGGATCGAACAGTAAAATAAACCATGGATTTTTCTGTGCTCAGTGTCCGCAACAACTGCGAACTTCGCAGAACTCCCTCTGCTAACCTTCCTCCCGGTGACGTCGGTAAATAACACACAGTAACTGATAAGGCATCAAACAAAGCCAGAACTTACGGATTCTCTTTCATGTTTGTGTTGTGTGACCTCTTAATGATCTCTCATTTTAGATTGTTTTTTCAAAATTCTTACTTCCCATCCAACAATAGTTCCGGTTTCTGAAATAGGTCTTGTAAACTGTTCAAAGATAGAACTTTTGTTAACCCCATGAATCAAATAGTCTATAATGAACTTCTGCCAAAGAGGCAGCTGTTTTAAAAATCAGATTTTATTACTTTGTATTTGCTGCTTTACTATTGCTTTATTACCTACTGGCAGGATAATGAAATACGACTTCCCCTTCCAAGCAAAGTCTTGCCTAGGAAAAAATTTTCAAGGACATTAGCACAACCTTCTAATGACATGAATTAGGCACAAAAAGCTGAAGACAACACACTGTGTGCTAGCGCTTTCTTAAACAGCAGTAACTTTATTGCCCACAGATAATGCAAACATTTTCCACACTTGCTGCAATTCAGCAAGTTACCTACTTAACAAGGTTCACAAAAACTGTTTATTTCAGAAGTACCCTATTGTTCTTTGAGCATATTCTCATTTAAGGTGTTTATTATTGCTCAAATCTACAGTCTGGTTGTGATTGGCCACTCAGTCATGAGATATGCAGAATTAAAGATGATACAGGACTTGCAGGAATTCACTTTTAGTTAGAAAATATACCTGCTTGTAGGATAGAAAACAATCCAAAATAACAATATTTGAATTTCTGAGTCCAGACTTTCTTTGGGCACAATACATCAGGATTAACTTTAAAGCAGAACGGAGTATCAATAGAAAAAAATACTGTACACTGATTTTGAGAAGTAACATCTCAGCACAGATTAAGTGTTCACTGAGGATGCCGTAGTGTCTTCTAAAAAAAAAAAAAAAACACAACAACAAAAAAAGGAAAAATATCATTGGTATTACACCAAAGAAAAGCTTTGAAGGCAAAAAAATGAAAACATCTCTTTTAGTCCAACACAATTTCTCCAAACCGTGTCTTATTGACTGTAGTTCTCTAACTCTGTTAGGGCACCTGCCCCAAAATGAGGACCTCATTTCTCTCCAACAAGAGCAAATGTCCTTTCTTCTAGAACCGGGTCCTTACGTATAATAAATTTTTGAAGGAAAAGGAGGAAAAAGGTGTAGCCAGGGCTTGAACTTGCCTCTGTAAAGCTTTTCCTAGCTGTCAGTATAAAAGCAAGGGATGGGAGACCTGGCTGGTATCTTTCGCAAATGAACACTCTCACTTTACCTCTGGGTAGAAGGCGGCTGCACAAGTGTTACATTTCAGTTCGCTGCAATTTTCCCCCTCATATCCTGTCTAAAAAAGGAATTTCAATTTAAAGGCAACAGTAAACCACACACGTATGCAAAGAGAAAGTCTTGCTGTTTTAAAGTCAGTACGCCAAGAAAATCAGAGAGAACTAATTCCTGGGATATGTGAACAAAGGGTAAAACTCGTGCATTCTGACTGGGGCACAACGGTTTTGGCGTTCATGTGGAAAGTAACACTGTTGTGTATGGATTTAATGCACCAGAAGCCACATGAAAAAGTAACTAAGAAATGATTTAGTGGGTATTCTCAACAGAGACATTTAGCAGCACAGAAACAGAGGGACCTTCCTTCCCTCGTACACTATAAAATCCTGCTTTATACTCATATAACACTGCATAATCTCAATTCCACTTGTTAGTGCCAAAATGATGCATATCTCTTACAAATGGCCAAATTCACAAGCAAAACATTTAAACCAGAAATTGTTTAGTTCTACATTTATTGCAGATATTAAAAGATTAACAATGCTAACATGTTTACTTACACTAAAAAGAAATGTCAGTTATCCAATAACATAAACATCTAATTGTTACTAGCTTAGCACTACTGCCAATTTGCACGGAACAGAAACTAGCAAATTGCTCTACAAGATTAATGGCAAAAAACAACCAAAAGACAGTAGACACACCACTGAAGTTAGTTAAAATGTTCACTGAAGCTTGCAGTCTTCATGGAAGAGAGCCTGGAACTAAAATAACAGAAAAGAAGCTAGTAAACTTTAAACAAGGCAATGTGTCTGCATAACAAATGTTTCACATGTACAAGTATTTAAAATTTTCAAATCAGAGCTGCCTGCAAAAGCAGGTCAAAATAAAAGGAAATTCCTTTTGCAAAAGGAGCATAAGGTCATCTCTTGGTAAAACAAGATAAAAGTGGCAAACGGTAACCCACTTGAGAGCAACACTGGAATCTCGGCACCAGTACTGCTCTGCTGATATTTTGTCCAAAATTAAAGTTTGGCACAAGAAAGACAGGCCGTACTACAGTCATCCAGGGTAGCAGATTAAGATTTTCCCAATGTTCACCTTTATTCTCAAGTCAGCATTATACTCTAAATTGAATTGCACTCCGAAAGGATAGTACCATTTTCCAATCTGGATACCAACAATTTTCCCAGATTGGGTAAGCAGGTGTTCAGCGAATGCACCCTGAACGGTACTATGCCCAACAAACTCAGGTTCAGTCAGAGCAGCGCAGAATGCTGATCCGGGTTTGAGAGAGTGGATTTCAATCTAGTGTGAAACTCCACTTCGCCTTGTGCCTTTCTGCAAATAGCGTAACAAATAATCAAGAATCCTTCCAAAATGTAAATGTGAAAGAAGAGGTGAACTGGAAGTTTGCAGGGAAATAAAAATTGTGAACAGCTCACACTGGCAGCTTCATCAATGAAACTAAAAGAAAAGCTAAACCCTTTGAGTGGGTCTGAGAAATAAATCAGAGGCCAACAATATTGGTTCCAGAGCGTCATTCTAAAACAGACTGTGACTGATAGATCTCCTTTTTGAAAGGCTCAAGTTTTACACTGTGTGATTGCTAATTAGGCACAGGAAAGAAAGAGGGGCAGTGAAGAACACACCCAAATAGGAACTTAACAGGTAAGCATACACTGCCAAATACTATAATTGATGATCTTTCAAGTAGCCTGTCGTCCAAAACATTTAAGGATTTTAAACATCTCCAAGTAAAGCCTATGAGAAACGTCTGGGATATCAAACGTCCTTAATCAAGTGTGACAACCAGACAAATTTATTTGTATTTATAGCCTTCATGCTTCAACTTCTTGTAATGTAAAGGTGAAGACACATGTGATGTTCATGGAAAAACAGAACCACCAGCATATTTTTCTATCCCTGCCAGCACGGTTTTATTTAGTGATTATGTGCTTCAAGGCAACTAAAACTGAGTGATCAGAAAATTACACTGCGACACGATTTTGTTTCTCATGGTTTCAAAGACCCATACAGTAAAGAAAAATTAAACCCCAAAACCCTTGCATTGATAGACTACAACTGGTTGTTACAAGCAAGGAAAAGGTTGTTGCTACAGAATGAAAATGAAGACACTCCCTTTCAACCAGCAGGGTTTTTAATGGAGAAAGAATATCATTTTGTTCTTTAAACAGCAGGCACAGGCAAGTTGATAACTGAAGAACACATTTTCTTGCATATTTGTCAGTTAGGAACTTGAGATGCTGCCACATTACTGTGGGGTGCTATTAGTGGTGTACCACAAGCTCTTTGCTCTACAAGAAGCATGGTGCAGGATGAAAACAACAGCAAGACAGCACTCACTCCTAGTAAGCAAAACATGCGTCAGCTCAAGATAAACTGTTTAAAGAAAACTTCAGTGAAGTAGGTTTTGGTACTACAACATTCAAGCAAAGACTTTTGCCTAGTTTTAGAAAGGTAATGATGGAGAATGAGTACACTAAAAAGTGCGATATTAAATTCTGTCACTTTCAGTAATCCGGTCACAGATCCCTCATTGATGTGCAAGTCGGGAAAAGATGAATGATCAGACCTTGAACGTTTATTTGTGGTAACGCTGCTAAATCTTTCATGTCTTCAGAACTGCTTCACCAAGCAGTTAGGTAATGCTTTTTGTTGAAGCACAGTAGATTAATCCAGTCTTCTCTTTCAGTAAGTTCTGGAATAGTCCCTTAAAAGCACAAGCTTTTTGTCTTACTTCTTGGGGTTTTTCAATAAAAGAACTTCTGCAAAGCAAATATTTAATAGAAACAGAAATGACTCTCTAAACTGATGGTCTTATAAAACTGATGATCCACTTCCAGATGACTTCCGAGTATCTGACTTCCAAGTATTTTCTTCAGTGTTTTCTGCAGACACATGAATTGCACCTGCTCATGGCTTAAGCTTCTTTGAGAAGGAAAGAAATTATTCAAGAATTTGTTGGAGAAGAGCTGCAAATTTGTGTAAAAGCAAAAAGTACACTTAAAATATGTACTACTTGTTCATTACAGTGAAAAAACTTAGCAGCCGAGGTTTTCAAGGAAGAGTTTAGTGTTCTCAGACTCAGATGAACTCAGTTATTCATCCTACACTTAACATCTAGAATCCTATACAAAAGAAGCACGCAGGTAGAGACTCTTCTTAATACTGGCGTACGGAGGAAACTGCTTTATGCAGACTCCCAAAGTAGATCAGAAGATTAGCCCATCAATAAAGTGTAGTAAAATAAAATCTGAACTGCCTTGCAAGAAGATCTGAATTTGAGAAGATTCTTGGCTTCAGAAAGGATCAGAGCCAAACCAGGCTAGTCATATTTTTCAGGTTGCTTAATTCGTTTTTTGGTAAGCCATCTCATCACAAAACAGGCAAACTTGGCCAAAGAGAGAGGTAAACAGGCACTTCCGAGAACAAAATCAGTTGTTTCTTCCTCAGAAGATGACATCCAAGTTGTTAGCTTGCTCAATTAAACACAAGACTAACTTTAATCTTGGAAAATGTTTTAATACATTAGTATTCGAGTCCACTACTATAGAACAAAGTGTTCTTCATACTGGCATACTCTGCCGAAGATCTTTCACACAGCAGCCTTTGCATATCCGTGCACTTTCTAGCGAGCGAGTCTCTTATGTCAAACCTAGAAAGTAAGATTTGGGGTAATTCAGCAGTTCAAAGCAGTTCAACGTAGGTCTGGATTTTCATGAAATGTTAAGAAGCCAGATATACTCATGGAAACAGTAATATTTTCTAGGTAAAGGAAGACTTAAAAAGCCCTGCTATTTTAATGTTTGCAGGAATTCATAAACCAGACGTGTCCATTGCACATACCTATTTACTTGCTCTTTTCTGCCTGTACATTTGTATCATTCTTTGACGGAAAACATCAAATGCATCTTCTTTATTTTCTTCCCCTGCAACACCCAAGCCCTCCCCTGCAGAGGTAGCACCCCTAGGGAGTAAAATGAATAGTTAGAACACTCTGTTTCTGTTACATTTGACAATGTGCAGAAGAGATCTAAACAATAGCTTCCAACATAGACAAAATTCAAGTGGAGAGTAATTCTGCTTCATCTGGGGGAGAAGGGGAGCAGAGGCTTGGTACCTGCATACCAGATCACCTATAAAACAATTCCCACCTCCCATTACACATGCAAATACCCACCAGAAGAAAATGCTCCTACGATATTAAGGGAGCAATGAAGATATAGTCATCTAACAGACTGAATTCTTACATGAACTCTCGTATTAACCACTTTATTCATGGTAGATAGGATCCTCTGTTGAAAAGATGGCAAAAATTGCCTTATTTCTTACATTTCAAAAATGACAGAAGTCAGAGACTTTGAGGAATGAGTAGAAAACACCACATAACTCTGGATAAAAGATGAAATTTTTACCAAGGGAACATAATGCTGCTTGCTTAAAATTTCTAGCACCCAAAGCAAGCTGAAGTCTTGTAGGACACACACCATAGACAAAACGCGAAGCTCCTGCCCTTCCAAGAAAGATGAGTCATTAACGCATCTCTCTTCATCCAAACATGCCAACAGAGGCAGACAGGCCTCAACAATGTCAAAACAACGTTCTGCCCTGGAAGTAGATGGAGAGGATGACCCACAAGAATGCAGAGAGACAAATAATTAAAAACCATCTTTCTCCAGGCTATGTGCATAGAATGTAGACATTACAAAGCTAAGATTAACGAAGCCTCTGCCATAGGAATGATCCTCTGTGCTAGTTTTATCCTCCAAGTCAGTTACGTTAGTATTCTCTGTGAAAGATTTCATTACATGAAGTAAGAAAATTTAGATTGCCCTGTGTACTGAAATTGGGATTTCTGTGCTATCAGGGTAAATCTGAGGACCTTAAGTAGAATACAGAAAAAAGATTCTTATCCAGTTTCTCTAATAGGTCCACTTAAGCCAAGTAGATTGTTGTGCAATTCTGAAAGAATATTCAGCCTCTACAAAGCAAATTCAACTTCACAGTCCACAGTAGAAATCCTGTGCTGTTTTTTCTTCCGAATGGTACAGAGTCTGACCTGGCAGCTGTATGATCAAGTTAAGTTATGTTTTAAATTATGGTTAGAAGTCAAGTCACCCAAAAGACCTCTCAAAACTTGGCTTTTGTTTCACCTTTTATAGTATGACCTTTTTGAAGCAGACTCTCTTCATTTGCTGTTTCCATTACACAATGGCTGCTTCATACTCCCAAACAGAAAGAACAGATTTTTTTTTCTCCATTTACACCACAGTTTCTCTTCTAGGTTACTTTCACAATAAAAAGACTAATCAAAGACATGAGATAATTACTCAGAGGATGATCTGTCCCATAACAATGTTCTGCCTTTGAGTGTGTTTTGGTTTGTTTGGGGTTTTTTTGGTTTTTTTTAAACATCTCATTAACTGTAGAATTGGTCAGAGCCATAGCTGTGACAAATTATTCTCAAGACAGGGAACATCTCACAAGACTAACGTGAAACTCCATTTAAAATTGGTGGACCCATCATTTCCATAAGGAGTATGGAATCATTTCCATGCAATTCATGTATCTTTACAGTAACATAAATAAAAATCTCTTCAAACCTGCAAATGTGACTTGCTCTCACAGCCAAAGACAAGCTTTAAACTTTCCTAACAAAAAAGGGCCTCAAGTTTCTTTGTGTAACAACTGATGTGCTTGAATACTATTCATCAGTTTTAGGTATCGGTGTTATGTAATGATCACAATATGCTCTACGCTAGAATTGGAGTGTCTCCAGTTATTAATCCATCCCCTTTTGCTCGGAGAATGAGATTAGACAGCATGTGGACTTTTAAACAAGTCATCAATAGAAGAGCTGGTAGTTTTCAAAAAGGGAGGAAAGAGTAGAGGCTACAGATTACTAAATGAAAAACCCTGCACTGTATCAAAGCAACTAACAAGAGAAAGCAAAATATTAAATTACACTGGTTTCATCCTCACTGAGATTGTCCCAAAGTATTGTCCGAAGAATGACTTTGATGGGAAAGTAAAGAGAGGTGCACACCGTGAAAATAATAATATGGAGTTCTCTCTACATTACAGAAAAGGTCAACAAGTTTTTGTAAGAGGTACAGAAAGCAGTTGTTGCAGGTGCCTTTACAACAGTAACATAGCAACAGACTCAAGCTGGCAAAACTGTATTTTCACATATTAAAAACGCAGTTCTTAAAGATGGCCAGAAACTTTTAGAATGTGGTGGGCTAACTGTCAGACCAGATTCGATTAAATAGCTCATGATTAGCTGTGCAGCGAAACTTGTGCCAGGAGCTACAGAAACAAAAAAAATTACTCATATATTTGGTCCCAACAAGTTTTGAGGTTAAGAACCAAGGTTCTAACACTGCTGAACACAAGAGAGCTACAGGCGAAGTAAGCTGCTTTTTCATTGTCTGTTTGCTGCTGAAGAAGGAAATAAAGAAAAAATAGAGATGGCCATTGGACTACAGGGAACACTAAGGAAAAAAGAAAGCAAACAACCAGAAGTATCCCATCAACTAAAATGACCAGTACTATCCAAGGCATGAAGAGAAAATAAAAATCCCTGGAGAAAGAAGACTGTTAAACCACAGACTACGTGTGCAGACTAGAAAGCTTGTCATATGGGTTCAGAGAGAAATAAATAGTTTCTGCTTCCTTATTCAGTCAGGGAGTTGAAGGAGCATAATTTCTGCCTCCTTATTCAGTCAGGGAGTTGAAGGAGGTATTATCCATTCTCCGTGCTGGCAGCAGTGGACACTGGATACAGCAACTTCAAAAGACAAAATGAAGATTCAAAAACAAAAGTGTATTTTAAAGGAAAAAGCACACTTACCTTCTGGCAGATGCACTTACCTCTTTCCGTATGCAGTGGAATGAATCACATAATTAGAGTGAAAATAAATTTGTTGCCTAAACCTAGGAGTACTGTGTATGACATTTCTAAGGCCTATTTATATATTATGTACCTGGTGTGGTAGCAAGGAGATCCTCAGGATACTACTATGTGTTAAAAAAAACCCTAAATACGCCAAACACCACCTCCTGAAGAACAGGGGCACCTATATACCTTTAGAAAGTGTCTGCACACTGCAGCATTCATGCTGCAGCCCTCAGTGATGTCAAACTGGATGGCAAGAAACAGCCACCTTCCAGCCCAGGCTTTGCCCAGCCTGGCCAGAAAAACACGTGAAGTCTCCCCGCTCAACTTTGCTGTGGCCAGAGGCCAACGTCAAGAAGGAAACAAAACACTGACCTAGCCACATCTACGTGGGTTAGCTAAACATCGTCACTATTAGAATCCCAGCCTTTTCCAGAGCTGTCAGATTTCTCTAGTATGTTCCCATTACATACACTTTTACAGGCTCTCTGATTCCTTTTCCTCGTGTACCAAGGCCATGTCCTTCTTGCCAGCCCATCTTCTGAAGCATCTGGAAACCCACATTCCTGTTTGTCAGTTTCTTGTGTGAAAATTCTAAATCTTTTGGTTTCTGTGGAAAGGAGAAAACAGAAAAACAAAGGGGTTTTTGTTATACAGGGAGATCACGTATAAAAATCCTTCAAAAAAAAACCCCTATAAACTAAGTGCATTTGAATTTCTGGATATACAGAAATATCTTCTAAGCAGCACTTCTCTAGCTACACAGAAAAAGTCTATCAAAGAGTAAATATCTGCCTTACCAGTAACAAATTTACTTCAGCTTCTCAAACTGTTTAATTGCATTATTAAAATAGCAAAGAGTACACCTTCATATTTTAAAAGGTATTTATGTTTTTTAGTAACAAATATTGAATGATCTGATGACTGAATCCCTATTACAAATACAGAAGCAGTCAAATAACATCTCACCAATTTTGGAAAACTACAACTTATTTTCCAGACAGCAATGCACGGATTTCTTTTTTTTTTTTTAAAACAGAAGACAAGATTAACACACAACTGTTCAACAGTGCTCTAATAAAAAACCATTCAATTTTGACACAGGTAGTTAAAAGACAACAGGAGCCATGGCCCTCTTCAGATTTAGTCCAGTCTTTTTCAGGATCAGGCTCTTCAGGGTTTAATTCGATTTCATGACAGTAACACATTTTCAGAGGCTGTCTCTTGCACAGACAGTTGACTCTCAGAATGCAAAGGCAAACCAGAAGAGTTCTTTACCTTCTTCTTCTTTGTAACTGGGCAACCACGAGGCCTATCATAAGCAATTCTGACAGGTTCATGCACTGCAAGTCAAATCAGAGACAAAACTCAGATGTGAAGAAAACCAATTTTAATACAGAACTCCAAAAGTACATCTCAAGTGGGACTCTAACTCAGTGCCTTGGCCTACAATCAGAACCAACGAGAAAGATCAGAATAAAAAAAAGAGAGAGAGAAGAAATGGTAAGACTTTTTTTCCTCTCCACCACAAAAAGGTAATTAGTACATGCACGTATTTAGTTTTGGACATATCATGCCGGCTGATCACTGATGGATGATGTACTATAAGGACTTTATATCTTTCATTTCCCTGAGCTTCTGTAAAACTGATAGAAAATTCAGACCGGACTTAAATGAGTTATTGTACATCATTTTCACACCACAAATGACAACCTTCACCAATAAAGATCATTATGCAAAAGACATTTGTTAAAGTAGCTGCAGAGCACATACAATCAGTTTTAAGCTACTTATCTCTCAATGCTTAAAATATCATGACCCACGCCCGCTGTGGCCATATTGACAAAATTTGACAGGCCAATCCAAAGTCTAAATATATTTAGTCAAACACTCAAAATATGTTCAGCGCTATACTTCAGACTGCTAAACCTTCCATACACTGATAAAATAAACCACACAAAAACCACTACTGTGAGTTTTTTAAGCAGCAGAGAGAGGCTAACATTCATGTAGACTTAGAAAATATTTGAGGAACAACGTTTGACACAAACTTTGCTATTGCACTATAATACAAAAACTGTTACACAATTTATCCAGATTCCCCTTTGTCAGTTGAACGAGCCTTTAAAGTGAACATTGTATTCATTTTTGTATTAAAGAAATGTAATTCCTTTAGCCAATAACAGTCAGTAACAAAGTACATAAAAATCAGGAATTCTGTACTGATACCTACAAAATATCTTGTAAGTAACACTCACCTTTTGGTTCTTCTATGAGGCAAATCCTTTTAGATGCAGGAATCATACCAACTTTCAGAGACTTGCTGCTGATTCGTTTGCGAGGAAATAGGGTACCAGGAGCAGGAGTTGATGCCTGTGTCGACAGATTTGGTATAGCACCATCAGATGACGTGGCTAGCTGCATTTCACCTGTTGGAATTTCCTCTCCTGTTTTGGAAATCATCTCTTCAGCTAGGTTTTCCACACTTCTACCTGCTGACATGTCATCCTCCTCTCCCTCCTCTGCTTGCTCCATTTCCATTTCTTCCAAAGGCTGGGAGATATCCTCCTCAAACTCAGCTTCCTCCTCATTATCTTCTTCCTCTTCTTCTTCTTCATCCTCTTCCTCTTCTGAAATATCCAAATTTCTCTCTTCAGGTTTAGCACCTTCCCCAGCATCAGTTGCTTCTGACACAGCACTGAAGTTAATAGATGGACATAACTCATAGACTTTCATTCGGTAAAATTTGAAAGCAGAACTGTTTCGATCCTGTAGAAACCTGAGCAAAAATTGCAGTGAAAATAGTATAAGGAAGAGATCACCTTTAGCTAGCATGAAGCAAGACATTAGAAATAAATATCCTATTAATTTTTTGAATGGTCATTCCAGGGGTGGTTTTGTAGAACTGTAGGATTCCCCAACAACACGTACTAAGAACAGCAATCATTCTCCTCAGTTCTTACAGGCTGCTTTTTATCAGCACTTCTCAAACTGTGCTGTAAAGAACTCAGTACAATCATCTTCGTTATATAGGTGGAGAAACTAAGACAAGATGCTAGCTCTGGATGACCCAGAAGGCAAATGACAGACCCCAGAGAAGAATTCAGGTTTTCCAGGTTTTAGTCATGCAGTTCATGTGGAAATAGGCATATTGATTCTGAGAGACAGAAGAGATAACAGGGCTCCATTTTTGTTGGCACAGTATGACTAAAAGAAAAAAAAAAACTGTGCTAATTTACACTAGAGCACTTAGGCCACTGTAATCAAAGCCTCACTTAGAAAAGTAAAAGATTGAAAATACTTTGGCAGAACACTGTTTCAAGATGCAAGCTGATTACTTAAGATATAAAAGAAAAAAATACATGTATCAGTGCATGTACGCATTTGGGAGAAGTGTTTTTCTTTCTTAGATACTTCAGATATTCACCATTAATGGAGGTGCTGAGCGGGACAACGGGGAGTATTGCTCAAAATCCTCTGTTCCTAAACACATTGAATAAAAGCATACATCTCAACAAACAATAAAAGGAAATATCTCTTTAATAATTGTTTAGTTGTATTTTGATTTTTCTTATTGGACCATTTACACAGATAAATGTGCAGGTTACTCACCAAAGATCTGGGTTATCTGCACTGTTGTCTATGCTGAACTGCTCAATTTCTGGTCCTACCTGAGCAACAAACTTGGCAAGCTTCTCAGCAGTTTCCATTGTTTTAGCATCCACTGCAAGAAACAGAACGCTCGTTATCTACAGCTTCATACAAAATCTGCATCTCTGGAAGGTCAACACAGTTGAGAAATATCTACTTTAGCAAAATAAATTATTTTTAGAATTTCCAGCAGAACATTCGATGCAATTTTTTTCTCATATCATTTACAATTTAAAATCTAATGTTGAATCTTCGCTTACCATCAGGAAACTTACCATCAGGAAACTGAGAGGACAATGGTGGGAAAAGTTCAGGTGGTGCTAATAAATCCTCAGAATCTGCCCTTTCTTCTGCTGGCAGAAAGACCTCTGAACTGGTGGCACACTGTGAGGGGGAGGTTGTAACGAGGGAAGAATTCTTCTCAGACAGGCTGGCTTCTGATACAGAAGGCTTTGACTGCACTGAACCTTGAAGATGCTTGTCTTGGTGCTTCAGCACTGTACCAGCTGAAAGCACAGTCTGCGTCCCTATGGTCGCTCTCCTCACCTTCCGTCCTCGAATACCACGTTGTGTGGTAATTCCAAGCCTTTTTCTTTTAAATAGCCTTCTCTTAATACTTGCGACTTTCCGGGCATACAACATGGCCCTGACTGATTCTGTTGCAGATTCTTCTAGTGTTCGGCCCTCACCACCCGCTTCCTTTCCAGATGATGTCCGCCTTTGCATCTCCGATAACTTCAGTCTGTAATACTTGTATTCTAGACTATCTTCATCAGATAGGAACCTAAATAAAACCATGTAAATAAAATGAAAGCCTAAGCTGAAAGCACAACTAATCTCAAATTCTCAGATCAGAAACTCAGTAGCAATTGATCCTTTTTTCCAGGGGTCTACACAAGTTGCTGCATTAACGTTAGCCTGCATAGTTTTTTCTCAGAACAACAGCCAGCTCCACCTCTAAAGCAGTAGGTAAAGTATGCCAAGCAAATAATGACAGAGAGTTTTGACATAAATCATTTGGCTAGTAATTAATCAGCTATGCTGCAATTCACACATGAAGAGATACTGTCATATTAAAAGATCATTACACTTGGAAGTGTCTCAGCTTTCCTCTTCCAACATTATTCATAGAACGCTAGATCCCTAAGTCTGTTACCTTACCGTATATTAACTACATTTGCTTACTATTTTCATCTTCTAAATGTAAATTGCTTTTAACATCTTGTATTTGGACTGACATATAGTCATTACTGACAGATCAAAAGGAACGTGATCTACTAGACAAAACAGAAGAAACAGGACAATTTCCAGGGATATCAGGAAGTATAATTAGCTGAGGAAACATTTTCAAGAAGTCTGATTAAATATACAATAGGCTTTGATCTTACACCCATTGAATGAAATACTGAATTTAATTAAATATATTCCAAATATCTTGAGCAGAGAGTAGTATTACAACACACTGTTCAAACACACCTACCAGTATTCAGGACAGTTCTTTTGAGCATTCCTCTCTTTGGCAGACAAGGTTCCTGAAACAATGCTATTCACTAGCTGTTCAATTGTCTCTACGACTTTCCGATCAGCTCGCTGGGGGGCTGTAGGAAGAAACAAAATGCACTCATTGGATTATTCTCATCAACAGAGTACCAGTATGTCATCTTTGTTATTCTTTGACACACTGATATTTGCAATTTTTCAACATATTAATACAAAAAAGGCTGCGCTTAATACTAGAATAAATTAAGGAAACCCCAGAAACTTTCCAACTGTTTTCTCAACTCAACTTAGATTCTAGAACAGTTTATTATGAGAAGCACTGTGGTTTAAAAAACTTATCCTTTGCCATCCTTGGCAAGCCATCCTTTAAATGGCAATTACTTACTGCACCAAAAGGATTTTGTGCAAAATAAGTGTATTTGAACAACACCCTGAAGGGGTGTGTTCCAAGTTACTAGCCATTCAGTGTCAGAGCTGCAAGACCTCCCTGCGAAAGTATCTGAAGTTCAATTGGGAAAAACCAGGTGAGTATAGCAATGAGTAAGAATGCTTTCGAGAGGATGAACAAGATGGCCTAATACGGTAGAGGAGATAGTATTCCTGTAGATGGTAGTATATAAACAGCTTCAAAGAAATATGCCTGCATCTGACAAATGCGGTAATGGTAACATCTCCAACTTTGCTTATATGCAAATACTTACTCTGTGACGTAGCCAGTTACAGCTGCGGTCCTGGCCTCCCTACCGCAAAGTTGTGAAGCTGGAGGGTAGGGCAGCTAACGCTGCCAAGGGCACAGAAATCCCAGATTTCAAGTATAAGCATGTGCAGGAGAGGGGAGGAAGGAGAAATGCTTTCATCCACAAAGCTGAAAGCGATTGCTACAACAGATAGTATTTACTACCTGCCTCAGCAGTGCTAGGGATTTACATGGAATTCCCAGAATTAGGAATTCCTAACCTAATGAAACCATAAAAATTAAGATAAAATGCTAGTGACAAATGAAGAAATTATGTAGTACAAAGTACCTTACAACAGTTCACTCACTTTTAACTTTTGTGTCAGGAGAGGGTTTTCTAAGCTGTACTGTGGACTCCGGCTCAGCTTTTTTCATCTGAATTGGATATCCACTCTTCTCCAACCAAGCCTTCAAGTTTTCAATGTACTCTCTTCCAAACAACGTTGAATCATCGAAGTTTGGGAATAGCGTTGGTGCTGGAGCCATTTCCTGGAGCCCTACAGCTTCAAGTATTTTCTCTTGCCTAAAAACCGATGCTAGCGCGAAGGTCTGACCCAGAAGTGCTAAAGACTTACGACACAGAGAAACAGTGGTCTCAAAAGCACTTGCCATTTCTCTTGGATTACCAAAACCGCTCGTCTTAATGCTTAGTTCGTAAGCATTGCAGGCCATAAGCAGCGGTGTAACACCTTTTAGGAGGCGGTCTTGTAGCCTCATTATGTATTTATCAAAAGGTTTTATTATTTCAAAGAAGCAGTTCTTTGTTTTCACAGCACCCTTGTCCAATAGCATATTTAAAAACTCATTGTCCACTTTGGGAGTTTTCAGAGCAGCATGTTGTAAACTTTTGATAGTAAAGAAACAATAATCCCTGTGTTCTGGCTTTAAGGAGCATTTGAATGAAGCCAGCATTTTTGCACAGGTTTCTGTCTCCAGCTCAAAGAGAGCTCCAAAGAGCCGGGAAAATTCTGCATCGTTTTTTATTGCATGAAACCCAGCCCATTTTATAATTTCTATTCCAAACGTTGAAAAAATGTCTGATTTGTCCACGAGGTCAAAATTGAGATTTCTGAAAACATGCGCAGGCTTTGGGAGCCTGAGAATAGGTCTCTGGGTTGTTATAGTTGGCCTCTGATTAGGTCGTGGAGGCAACTTTTGATTAGGGCGCTGGATGGTCACCGGCCTCTGGTTAGGTCGTTCAGCAGCTTCCGGCATTTGATCAGGTTGCATAGCTGGCTTCTGATCAGGGCCCGGTTGCAGTTTCTTAGTGTTCCATTTCTTTAGCGGAGTTTTGATATCTCCTTTGAATACTTTAGCTTTAACAGCGCCCCTTGTAATACGCTTTCCTCGCAGAATTCTTCCCCTGCCAATGTTGCCCCTCCGTATTGGGGGTCGGAACTCGCTGTCAGATTGAATTCCAAAGTCCACATCATATTCCTGATTTTCCATGTTGCCATATTCATCTTCCATGAGACCTGGTGATCTAAAATCACCTAAAATATCCGAAGAACTAAAATCAGTTTCGTGTGGTCCGGTGGCTTCCCAAGAGTCAGGAGGGCCATAATCCTGGTCATGAGAAGCCAGGCCCCCATACTCCCGGTCATGGGAAGTTGGGCGCCCGTACTCCCGATCACGAGATGCTGGGCGCCCATACTCCCGGTCATGCGAAGCTGGATGCCCGTATTCCCGGTCATGCGAAGCTGGACGCCCATACTCCCGGTCACGAGATGCTGGGCAGCCAAATTCCCGGTCACGAGATGCCGGGCGGCCGTACTGTTCATGGTAATAGTTATCTTTCCTTATGAGAGGACTAGTAGATCTGTAAGAAGGTCCTGGATAGTCATCTCTAGGGTCTTCACTCCAGTCATCATGTGGATGATGCTGGGCGTTGTCATGAGTATATCTTCCATCATCATGAAAACTGTCTTCGTACCTTGGTCTTGGGACTGGCCTTGAATGAGCTGTAATGATAAAAACATAAATACACCGATACACTGCAAGTGGTATTAAGAAAAACATTTAATAAACGCATTTAGACACTTACAAGAGTCAACACACCAAAACTTCTGAAGAACAGTACACATATCTAACTTTAAGAGATTCCCATTTGCTTTCTTACGTACATTGAGTAATTCATAATAAGCAAAAAGCAACAAATGATTAACAATGCCTAAACACACATGACAAAACAATTTATTAAAAATTCTACTCTCACTAAAGCTGAAAGGCAAGTTCTGCCATAAAGCCCATTTTCTACTTGCTCGCAACTTTCTCAGTCTAGGAAGATGCTAATGTTGTGCTCATAATGCTTGTACTCGGATTTCTCAGATGTAAAAATATCAAAAGCATGCACTTTCTGTTTCCACATTGAATGTTCCACAGTTGAACAGAAGATCATATTTTCCACAAACTCATACACAATTATCTAAGATAACGTTACAGTCAGAAATACTAGAATTCCCTGCAAAGTATCCAAGAGTCCCTATTCCCTAATTCCAGTAGTTAAATTCAGAAAGTAAAGAATACTTGAACAAATTAAGTATTTAAAATAAATTATTTCTTTGGAGCTTATACAACTTTAAGAAAACAGAAGAGATCTCATTTTAAAACTCTCAATTTCCTATGAATGCAATCCAAGCTGTTTTTCTAGAAATTTTAAATATCAGATTTAGAGGATAAAAGAATTTGCAGATCACATTTTGTATACATTCACTAGATTAACGTCCTGCTTTTAGCTTTTTCTCCAGAAATAACATGACATACAAAGAGCCAAAGGCTTCAAATACACTCCTACATTTATTTAACTTATCAGACATCAACAGAATTCCATCCTGCAGCGATGTCTCTGGAGACCTCCCTGAAATTGGACTCACTCTCTGATGCAGCCTGAACAGAATTCCTTTGTTTGAAATTCATTTTTTTGCCTGGAATTTGCATTTCATGTTGAAATAGTGTCAGTCATACCGAGCTATTAGCCTCTTAGAGAAAAATGGATGTGGAAAAACACTGGCACAAGTCCACGTTTTAGGCAAATATACGTAAACGGAAGGCAAGAAATCTACCAGAGCTGCTCCCAGAACAGCTGGTATAATCCACGGCACGTCATGCCCGGGCTTCATTACCTTTGAAATGATGGATTGTGTCCTCTATAGCATCACTCCGGTCCATGCGATACCTTTTAACTTTGTCCTGCACTACAGCATCAAACGTCTCCCGTGTGATCCGCCGAGAGGCCATTTTTATCCTGTAGCAAAACAGCACAATGCCGTCCCTGACCGGGGCACGGACGCTGGGGAAGGTCCTCCCGCCGCCGAGCCGCTATCGCTGCCGGCACCTTCCCGGCGCCCCGGACCACCCCCGCCGGGCTCGGCCCGGGCGGATCCCCGTGAGGTGCGGGCAGTTCCCTCCCCCGGTTCCCCGAACGGGGCGGCCCAGCCTGAGGTGAAGCGCAGCGTGAGGGGGAGCCGCGGCCGCTGGCGCCTCCCGCCTTCCCACCCCTCACCGGGCGGCCCCCGGCGGCTTGCTGCCCACCGCCCCGCGCTGCCACAGGCGCAGGCACCGGGGGGGGGCAGGAGGAGGAGGAGGAGGAGAAGGAGGAGCCGCCCCCGGCCCGCCCCGCGGCCCGCCCCCGCCGGGAGCCGGCCCTGCCCTCACCGAGGCGGCCCCCCCCGCCCCGGTCCCGCAGCCTCCCCGCCACACGGGAACCTCCCAGCAGCCCCCGCGGGACGCCGCTCGCCCCGCCCCTCCCCGCCGCGCCTGCGCGGTACAGGCCCTGCCGCCACGCAGGCGCGGCCGCCTCATCCCCCTCACAGCGGGGGCGTTCAGGGCAGCGCTGCCTTGGCGCGGGGCGGTACTAACGGTGAGGGTGCGGTCCCCGGTCGGACGGCGCCGTAAGCAGAAGGGGAGCGGGCGGGAGCGAGCGGCCCGCAGCCTTCCGCGCCGTCGGCGGGGCCCCGGGGCACCCGCTGCCCGGTGGGCCGGCCTCAGCGAGTACCCGCATACTGCGCATGCGCAGAAGGCAGCTGACCGCAGAGGAGCGCGGTGAGGGAGGACGCATGCGCACTGGCACAGCCCGGGTTCTTTTTCGCGCCGCGTTTTCTCTCCGGAGGGGGATTGGCGTGACTTTTTTTTGCCTTGGCGCATGCGCACTGAGAGGGCTGGGCCGGCGGAGGGCGGGGCGGAGCCGGCGGTGTACGGCGGCCGAGCAGGGCCGCTCCCCTCAGCCCGCTGCTCTTTGTCAGGCGGGAGGAGCCCGTCAGGGAGCGGCGCTGCGGGCGGCAGACGACGGAGGTGGGTCGGGAGGAGAACCGAGGCCCGGTTGTGCGCCCGGGAGCTCCCCCAGTACCTGCGCCCGGTTCCTGGGCCCTCTCCGGGGCAGGCCTCGCCGAAAGCCTGAGGGGCTGGGCCCGCCCGGCCGGCCTGGCCCGCTGAGGGGAGTGCGGGGAGGAACCGGGCCCTGCTGTGGGAGCGGGGGCAGAGGCAGAGGCAGGCCGAGGGGCTCCGGGCTCCGTTAGCCCTCGAGTGTGGCGGGTGCCGGGGCCGTGCCCGTCTGGCGGGCGAGGTGCAGCCAGAGCAGTGTCACGGTAACGCCCAGCCGCAGCAGAGCAGCGGCGACTTCCCAGTGCAAATCCTGGGCCTGTGAAATTCCTCCTTATTTCTTCTAATTGTTATATTTCTGCCCGATAAGAAAAAAAAATCCCTTTGATTATATATTTTTGTTTTCAAGTTCTGTGCTTTTGTTTTGGAAAAGAGCAAGTCGCTTCCTTTGTTTCTGATTAACCTTAGAAGGTTTTGTACCCAAACTAATTGTGGACTATCTTAATGACAGGACGAGGAAGCAGTTTATCCCATTCAAGTAAAATGGGATCAAAACAGATTGCGCAGGAAACGTTTGATGATGCAGTGCAAGAAAACATTACAGAATTTGAAATGGATCCAGAAGAGGCTGTGAGAGAAGCTGTGCAGCAGTTTGAGTCCCAAGGTATTGTAAATTCATCTACTTTTGCAGTTCAGGTTATTACAGACCGAGGTTTTGCATATCTCAAAATTTAATAGAATGTGCATGCAAAGATTGATCATCTGGTATTGAAAAGAAGCCTTTGTGAAGTGGAACACAGATCCTATTAATGCTAACCTAGTTTCATGGAGTAATTATGACTGAGAAACTGCTGTAGGTGAAACTGCAGGGTGCAATTCGGTGAATGAAGTTCAACTTTTTTTTTTTGTCTTTTTTTTTTGGTCCCCCCCAATTGATATTTAGCTAGAATTGATGTTTTGTTCCAGGACATATTTGACCATCATAGTTAGCCAGACCTTTGGCAACCTTTCAGCATCTTTGTGCATTGATCCATGCTTTACAATAAGCTTATCTTTGTTCACTGTGGCTAACTTGACAAATTTTACCCAAGCTCCTGCAACTAATTAATCTTGTTTCTGTTTTTCCTTTTAGGTGTTGACCTAAGCAATATTGTGAAAGCTGTGCGGCAGCCTGCCTCTGAAAATGGTCAAAAGCAAAAGCATGAAATTTTGCTGGTAGGAGCACAAATTTATGTTGTCTTCGAAGGATCAGGGTTATATAATAGTTTAAGTAATAGACTAAGGATAATGAGATGTACCTTCGACTTCTGCCTCTGTCCCATTTCTTTGTCAGCTCTTCAACAAGCAGTTAATCCCATCTGTTCTGCAAGCTAGGAATAATATAAAAGTTCAAAGAGCTAGCTTGCACTTTTCAGTGGAAGTATCTGTATAAGTCCAAAATGCCAGCATTTCCTACCTAGGAAATGCAGAGACTGCCTTTCATAACTTAGAAGCAGATTCTGCTGTTGTCAGGTAAACTCCAACCACAGAAGAACTTCAATGAAAGAGGTACAAGTAACCTAAGCGGTAGCTGTTATCTAGCCCTTCTGAGGATAGATGAAAAGAATGAATGCAGTCCCTCACCAGCACGAATATAAAAATAATTGTGCACACCACTGACCCCTGTGAAATGCTCTAGTTGGGCCCAGTTTACCTGCTGCTGGTCAGACTGGCGTACAGTGATGGTGTGACATTCGTGGCAGAAGTGCAGAGAAGCCCCCATTCCTCCAAGGGTCTTGTGCGTGAAGAGAAAATGCTGCTCTTTGAGACAGCCATTTCTTAGATATGTCAAACTACTTTAAAAGAAGGCTATTATTTTCAATAAGCAAATTTGTCTCACTGTAAAGAGCTGTTCTTGTTCCTTCACAGTTCAGATCGAAAAGTAACTCTCATTCTCTTCTTTAGACTTTAGATTCCCTTGGGAGAGCCATTGCTGACGCCGATCTTGCTGAGATGGCCGAGCAGCTGGTGGTCTTCACTGATCAGTGCAAAGAACAGCTGGCTTTCCGCTACCTGGCTGGGCAGAATGGTGCCTATTCTGTGGTATTCTCTGCCTGCCAGTTGGCTTCAGGAGACAGAAATTTAATGCTGAAAGCCTTTTATACTCTGTCTGCCATCTTGGATGGGCAGCCAGACCTACTTGACTCCACTGGCCAGGATCTACTGCTACAAACTCTGAAAGAATATAGGGAGGATGCGGAAATGACGCTGGCTGGGATCCGATGCATTCGGCATGCCTGTCTGAAACACGAGCAGAACCGTCAGGACTTTGTGAAAGGTGGGGTTCTCCCACTTCTGACTGGAGCCATAGTCCAGCACGGAGACAGTGCCGATGTCGTCCGAACGGCCTGCTCGGCGCTCAGGATCATGACGTTCGATGATGACATCCGCGTGCCCTTTGGTCACGCACATGATCATGCCAAAATGATTGTGTTGGAAAATGATGGGTTAAGAGTCCTCATTGAAGCTGCAAAAGGTAAAACGAACCCCATGACTGTTGATCCTAATTTTGAATCATCTGCGCTTTCTTATCTCAAAACTGTGCTTTGTCGTACTTGAAGCTCCCCAGAGACGATTCGGAAATTTGCCACTAAAATGGTGTTTAATTCTTTTGATGAAATGTGCCCTGAGAGAGAAAAACAACGTGCTGCTCCAGAGGCCATCAGCAGCACCAAGGTGACAGTTATCAGAGCTATTTGTCAGTCTATCTAGGAAGTATTTTACAGCCCAGTGCAGGTTTACAGGCACATCATCCCCACTGAGGTGGTGCATTCTTGCCAAGAAAAGATATTCTATCTCAGGCTATATACAGGGTGAACAGGATGTCATCTGTGCTGATGCCTTTTAATATATAAAGGGAAATTCACTGTTTCCTGTTTTGTGGGTTGTTTTTTTTTTTAAAATGAAGCAAAGTAAACTGTCTTAATTCTGCAACACCACTCCTTCCTCGTAGTTACTCCATTCATCATCTGTCCTCTGCAGCATTCACAGATAACTCCAGTGTTCTCAGTGAACTGTGTGCCACCCTTTCTCGCCTCTCTGTCAGGAATGAATTCTGTCAAGAAATTGTGGACCTTGGCGGCTTAAATTTTATGGTGGCTCTCCTGGCTGACTGCATTGACCATCCGGTGAGCAATATAAAATGTACTTGGGAGTGGAGGTAATGCAGCAGGGCATGCTTTTCAGTTTAAAGTCCTGGCTGTGAATGGCCCTCAGAGTATGCATTATTTTAGGTGCAGTTAGGGTTGAAACCCAACCACTGATCTCTATTTGCCTCCCTACTTACGGCCTTATACACAGAACTAGGTTACATGTGTTCTGTCAGATAAGAATGCAGGAATTCTGAGCCCCTTGCTCATAGTTAACTTCCTCTGTCCTCCACAAGCAGAACTCTGCTTGCTCCCAGAAAAGCTGAGCTTCTAGTTTTCCACCATTCTAACTAGAGGAGATTCAAGAGGATTTAGGTGCTGGGTCCCAGAGGGTTGATGTTTGATTCTTTAAGCTTCTTTGAAAACCCCTGCCAAACTAACAAGGTTCCTTATTACTCTGTCATAGCAAGAAAGTGTCTGAGGTGTGAGTGACTTGAGAATAGTGTTGCTGTTTGTAATTGGGAGTTACAGCTGTTTGAGCGGAGTCACTGGGGACGTTCTGGTTGGCGTTCAAAAGTCTGTAAAACTCTGCAGCTTTCTAAGCTGGTTTTTCTTGATGAACGCAGGACGTGGTGAAGCAGGTGCTGAGTGCTATCCGAGCGGTTGCGGGTAATGACGACGTGAAAGATGCCATCGTTAATGCCGGGGGAACGGACCTCATTGTGCTTGCTATAAGCCATCACCTTGCCAACCCTCAGGTACGTGCCTAAGTGGTTGGTGGATGGAGATCAGGTTTGGGCTGCATGATGGAGCTGCGTTATCTCGTCTGTGTTATCTCGTTGCTCTGACTTGTGATAGACAGCTTATGCTGAGAGCAGATACATTCTAAGTGCAGCTGTTAAATGAACAATGTGTTAAACCTTTACCATCCAGTTGTTGTAGAGTGGTTAAGTGCATGCTTTGGCAAATATTTGTGTAAATGTAAAGGTATGTCCACCTTATTATGTTAGGTTTTTTTCTTGTTCCTGAATCAGATGGATACTGGATACAGTGTGTTATACCTCTGGGGTGTAAAACTTGCTTTACATGCCAGAGAAGCAGGATGTTTCAGTGGAAGAAACTTAAAAAAAAAAAAAAAAAATTTAAAAATTGCCAAAAAAGTAAACAAATGCCAAACACTTCTTCCCTTAAAGCAACATTTGCAGTCCGTGAGTGTTTCTTTCCCCATGTCTTGCAGATCTGTGAGCAAGGTTGTGCAGCCTTGTGCATGTTGGCTTTGCGCAAACCTGAGAACTGTAACGTCATCATGGAAGGCGGAGGGGCGCTGGCAGCTCTTCAGGCTATGAAAGCGCACCCACGAGAAGTGGCCGTACAGGTATTTGCCTCAGAGCACTCAGTTATTTATTCAGGATTGGTGTTGGCTGTGTTCACTGCTTCATTGGGATTTTGTCCTCTTCTTGACAAATACCAAAAGGTTCCGAGTATGTTGGGGACGCAGCATCTAACTGCAGGACTCCCTACATCTGTCACCCTGATGTGATCAGAGCAAAATTTAGTTTGGGTTTCAAATCCACCTGAATTCAGGTTCAAGCAACTGTGGAATGCCGTGCTTCTCTTCCAGGTATTACTACTTCTCCTCCTTGAAAGAGCAGGATGAGCATAGGCTCTTTCAGCCCCAGCCTGTGCTACGATGTTATCTATCCTATAGGAGGCATTGCCATCTGTTCTCCAGAGTCAAATAAAACACCTACATGGCAAGAAGTTAGCCTCTGGTTTCTCATGCAAGTCTCAGTAGGTCCTGTGTCCACTTTTGCGCTCTCCAGAGTGTTAAAATACCATAGAAAATATTTTCTGAAGGAGTAGTTTAAGCTAGCTGCCAGAGGAGGTGCCTGTAACTGGAGAAGTCTGTCTTAGCATTATTTAAAGAAGTACTTGGTATTGCCTGGCTGGTGTTTGAGATTTGCTGGTGTCTGAGAATTGCAGGAAGTTTTATTGTATAAACTTCAATGTGAAATAGCAGCCACACTTTTGTCCATGGATTTTATTCTTCCAGGAAATAGTTTGTTGCTGTCTACAGCATCTCACATTTGGTTGCCCAGAGAAGATTCTTTAGTTGGAGCCCGATCTGCGTTGTGTGTGCCAGCATATCCTACATGGATGGTATTTCCCTACAAAAGATGCTAATATCTCTCATTTACCTCTCTCCTCAGAAACAGGCTTGCATGCTGATCCGCAACCTGGTCTCCCGGAGCCGGGACTTTTCTCAGCCCATCTTGGAGATGGGAGCTGAGAACCTAATAACAGAAGCTCGTGCAACACACAAGGACTGTGATGATGTGGCCAAAGCTGCACTGAGGGATCTTGGCTGCAAAGTGGAGCTCCGAGAGCTGTGGACAGGTCAGAAGGGAAGCCTAGCTCAGTGAATCAGCACTCTGCTGAGTAGTGGAGCTTCGAGATGGCTGCGTACATGAAGTCTAAGGGGAGGGAAACAAAGTGGCATGGATTAATTTGCAGTTACATTGAACTGGAATATCTGAAGCAAATGCCTGGCTTGTGAGGCTGTGGTGAACTTTTCAGTGGGAGCTACAGCTGAAATGGCTTAATGCATTCACGGCTGCAAATCAACTCTGTGTAGTAATCATTCCCCGAATCATCTATGCCTGAAGGTGATCTGCTCCCCCCTGTTGTTATGTATGTTACCTGTGTACAGAACAGGGCCGTTCCCACGTGCTCTGCTCTATGCACTAAGAGCAAAAGTGGATCTTTTCTGGTAGGAGTTTGGTACGTACCGTGGCAGCTGGTTCTGATTTGTTCCTTTGCTCTCTGCCGATGCAGGCTAGCAGCCTGATCCAGTAATGGGATGGGTGAGGAGGAATCCCGTCATTTGTGAATGTGTTCTGTCCTGTTGTACTGTTCTACTGTTACTTTACTGCTGACCATATTCTGTGTTGCTTCTTTGTTTTGGATTTTCAGCCAACGTAACCTTTTAAACAAAAGCAAAGTAAGGATTTTAGATAGTATGGCCCAAAGCAATTTACTTTATGAAGTTGCCATTTGCATCCAGGAGGAAAGTTCATGTTCTCTTTCAGTGAGATGAGCAAGTCAGGGACTGGTAGCGAGGATGGTAGTTTCAAAGCAGGGACAAACTGGCAGTGGTACCACGCAGCAGGAAGCCAGCGCTGGGGAGCCCAGGCTTTGGTTCTGTCTTAGCAGGGCAGCGCTTCCCTAATCCAAGAGTGCTGTAATTGTAATGAAGAGGCTGTGCGCCTTGTGGGCTGAAGACAACTGCGGACTTGGGGGCAAAACAGGAGAGGTGAAACATCCAGAAAGGTTCTGAAGTCTCAGCTGAAGGCTTCTGCGTGCCCCTGGCCAAGCGGTTCCTGTGTCTTGCTGGGCTACGTTGTTACCAGCTCTGCTCTGGGTGCTGAACCTTCCTCCTGCGCTGCTACTGATGTTGTACTTGAGTGGATGTTTTCTAATGTGATATCTCTGTAGAAATGTTGACACTATAAACTATAAAAATGTACAAGGGTGGTTGGCTCTTCATGGAGCCTTTTTGAGACAGGAAAAGAAAGGTGGTGGAAATGCCTTGCTGATGAGTTTGTAAGTCAAGCCTCCCACAGCCCTGAGCTATCTGCCAGCAGACAGCAAAGGTCGTTGTGTTCTTCAAAGGCTTCTAACCCCGCGGCAGCCTTTGTAGGAGGAGAGGCTGCCTGGGTCTCCTGTCTTCCTGCTGCGTGAAAAGCTTGGCGTGTTTGCGCGCTGCTCTGAGCTCCTGGCTGCGATCCTCTGGTGAAGGTGCCCCGCTCCTTTGTGGCAGAGCGGCCGAGAAGAGCTGATGGAGAAACCCCCAGGTCCTAAGTCCTGTGGGTGCCCTGCATTGGAGAGAGCCTGCTTGCTCTGGGGAGCACAACGGGTGCAGCCCGGCTCTCTCGGGCTTGGCCTCGCTGGTGCGCGTGGGACGGGTGACAAGCAGCCAAAAGCTTAACATGGTGCTGTGAGAGAATCAAACACGGGCTTCCGCCCTAGGGCCAGGAAAGCTTGGATTTATTTTCCTTCCCTCAGCTGTTTTCCAACACCTACAGCCATCTTTTCTGTTCCTTTACGCATTTTTTGCTGAGCTGCTTCTATGTAACCCCGACTGGAGCGTGGGGACCCGGGGTGCAGGGGCTGTCGGGCAAAGCCCTGCAGGGACGCAGCTGCAGGCCTGGCACGGCAGCAGGCAGGCAGGGGTGTGCTGCCTTGCAGGGCGCACCGGCCAGCCCCACGGGAACACCGGGACCGGGCAGGCCCCGGCGGCCGGGCACGGCAGGCGGCCCCTCCGGGGGTGGCCGGGGCCGGGCACGGCAGGCAGCCGTGCGGGACAGGCGCTGGGCGCGGCACGCTGCCGTGCGGGATAGGCGCTGGGCGCGGCACGCTGCCCCGGGGGAGGCGGGCGGCAGAGCCCGGGCACCGAGCAGGGAGCTGCGCGCCCCGGCGCCGGGCTCCCCCGCCCCGCTCCGTACCGCCACACCGCGCTCCGCCCCCCGCCGCGCAGCCCGCCCCCTTTCCCGGTAGCGGTTGGCCGCTGCCGCCGCCTGTCTGCGACGGCGCAGCCACTCCCCGCGCACGGTGCCGCCCCTCCGGCGGGGATTGGCCGCCCGTCAGGGCGAGCCCCGCCTCCCGCGGGCGCAGCGGCGGAGGGGGAGGCCTGGCGGCCGCGGGGCGCAGCGGCGGAGGCGGCGCGGAGCGGAGCGCAGCCGGTGAGTGCGGGGCGGCCCGGGGCCCGCGGCGGAGCTTGGCGCCGCCCTGGCCGCCCATCGCCGCCGCGGCGCGCCTGAGGGCT
The DNA here is from genome assembly GCF_030463565.1 of Pelecanus crispus. Classification (NCBI taxonomy): domain Eukaryota; kingdom Metazoa; phylum Chordata; class Aves; order Pelecaniformes; family Pelecanidae; genus Pelecanus; species Pelecanus crispus. The sequence continues at coordinate 5,137,944 of NC_134662.1, read as the reverse complement.
GGGCGGCCCCGGGCCGTGTCGCGGCGTGCGGGGCCGGGTGACATTGCCGCGGCCTCCCGCGGGGTCACCGCCGCCTCGCCTCCCCCTCCGCCCCCGTCTCCCTCCGTGCTGTCCCGGCGGCCCGGCCGGGCTCTGGCTTCCCTGGCCGGGCCTCGCCGCCCCCCGCTTCTGCCCGGGAGTTCGGGGGAGCGGCTGGGGCCGCGCCGGGCGCCGGCCCGCGCTGCGGGAGAGCGGCGCCGGCCTTTGCCGTGGTGACCGCCGAGCTGCGGCACCGCGCCGGAGGCCCAGCCCGGCCCCGGGTCGCGCTGCCTGGCTGCCTGCAGGCTGCCCGCCCCGCTGCCCGGCCCCTGCCCGCCTGCCTTCCCGGCCCCTGCCCGCCTGCCTTCCCGGCCCCTGCCCGCCTGCCTTCCCGGCCCCTGCCTGCCTTCCCGGCCCCTGCCTTCCCGGCCCCTGCCTGCCTGCCTTCCCGGCCCCTGCCTGCCTGCCTTCCCGGCCCCTGCCTGCCTGCCTTCCCGGCCCCTGCCTGCCTGCCTTCCCGGCCCCTGCCTGCCTGCCTTCCCGGCCCCTGCCTTCCCGGCCCCTGCCTGCCCCCCTGCCTGCCTGCCCGGCCCCTGCCTACCCCCCTGCCTGCCTGCCCGGCCCCTGCCCCCCTGCCTGCCCCCCTGCCTGCCTTCCCGGCCCCTGCCTGCCCCCCTGCCTGCCTTCCCGGCCCCTGCCCCCCTGCCTGCCCCCCTGCCTGCCTTCCCGGCCCCTGCCCCCCTGCCTGCCCCCCTGCCTGCCTTCCCGGCCCCTGCCTGCCTGTCCCGCGGCTCGTCTTGCCTGCCCCTGCCCCGCTGCCTTGCCTTGCCAGCCAGCCCCCCTGCCTGCCCCCCTGCTAGCCAGCCCCGCTGCCTGCCCCGCTGCCCTGCCAGCCAGCCCCCCTGCCTTGCCCCCCCTGCCTGCCCCGCTGCCCTGCCAGCCAGCCCCCCTGCCTTGCCCCCCCCGCCTTGCCCCCCCTGCCTGCCCCGCTGCCCTGCCAGCCAGCCCCGCTGCACGGCTGTGGTGTGGGTGTCCGGGTCAGGCGCTTCAGGCTCCTCTCCCCTTCAAAGCCTTGCCATGGAAGCAGGCAGGGATGAGCGTGCGTCTCCAGTTGCACACTTAGGTGCAAGATGTGATTTTTTTTTGTTTTTTTAAGTGGATGTGAACCTGGGAGTAAGGCGAGCTTGTGTTTCTCTGCTGAGGGGCAGATGCCAGAGGGCACGGAGGACAGTAGACGCAGCTCTCGATGTCTTCTGCTTCTATCCGACTTCAGCGTAAGCAAAAAGTTGCAGAGCAGGGGTGACTTTCCTGCTCTGCCTTCAGATGTGGAATTGGAAGAAGCGTCTCGGATTGGGTTTAGATTGCAACATAAAAAGACACGTGGAGAATGCTGGAAATGGTTGTGCAGGGTTAACAAACGCTGTTCCACCTCTGCTGCGTGCAAACGTGTAACTCGCTGCACCGCGGGTGTAGCAGTTGGTGCTGCAGTTGCTGCGTCGACCTTAAACCCGCGCTCCCCTGAAGTTTGGAGGAGTTGAAGATGTGTTTGCGTTTGTTGACTGTGTTTTTCCTGTTGGCTGTTGATTTAGCAAACTGCGTGGAGTGGGCTTGGAGTCTGCTGTCACTTGGCTCTTTTTTTGTGTTGGATTCTTACGCTTCATGGTCACATTAACTGCAAAGCTTTTTCTGGGGGTTGTGTGCTCCGATGTTTTTCTGTGGTTTGATGAATTTAGAGTGTTTTGAAAACATTCTGGTTTTTAAATAACTCTAGTTTGGGAGAAGGGTGTGTGTGTAAAGGAACAGAAAAGATGTCTGTAGGTGTTGGAAAACAGCTGAGGGAAGAGAGACTGTGCAATAAGGGTACCAGAGGGTTGGTATAATCATACCAACAACCCGTAAGTGAATAGATTTAAAAATAATCATGTGATTGGGTGTCTAAAACACCAGGGCCGGATTCTAGGTAACTCTGAGCTTCTTTACATCCTCCTGCAACTGTGGATACTCAACACTTATTTTCCTTTCCCCCAGCAAGTCAAAATCATTGTTTAGGACCTCTGAATCTTGGTCTTGAGGAGAGCTGCCGTGGAGGGGGGGACTGGGACTGTCCGTGATGCTGGATTTCAGCAGGAACTCTCTGGCCCCAATGATTGCTTCAGGCAGGGGAATTTTAGCTCTTGATAGCACAGCAGTATGAGTCAGGAGCTGCAATAATTTCTTTTTGCTTGACCTGCAACTGTAGCTAGTACACGGACTTGGGCAGGCCCCGCTGTAAGCGCGTTTCGGGTGTATCTGGTGTCTTAAACTTTGCTTCAAGAGGTTGCATAAAACATAAGGGGAGCACCAAGGCAGTCTCAAGTGCATGGTTACCCAGTGAAGCAGATGGGCTTGGTACAGGTTGGACAGGTTTGCTGTCAGAAAAAAGCTCAGGAACCAGGAATAATTTTCTTCTAGCAACTTTGCTGCTAATTGTAGGAAGATGCATTCAGGTTTGTAGCTTCCTTACGTGAAACTGATACCAGTACTTAGCACTGCAGTGCTGTTCTCCATTTTCCAGGTGATATATAAGCATTCCTGGCAGCTTACGAAGGGAGATTACTTTTTGTGTTGTATGGAAAGGTGAATGGAAATGCGAACAGCTTACTCCAGGTCACAAAATAAATGAGTGTTGGAGAAATTCTTTGCTCTCTAGTTACTTGCTTGCTACTCCTTGCTGTTGTGCAGTTAATGGTGAAACGTGTCTGTGTCGTGTTAGTGCTGCTAGGCCCGAGTTACCATAAGATAATCAAAGTTAATTGAAATCTGCAATGCTTTGGCTAAGCAGAGTTAATGCTTAACTTTGCATTACTTTTTGTACGATTTGGAGCGAGTACAGCGGACAGCGGGGTGGGTAACTTGCGATCTAGCATGACTACGTACAGTCAATGTGGAAAGCATTGCTGTTAGGAAATGACACCTGCTTGGCATGCTTGTGGGTCGTTCTGCTTAATGATGGAAGATTTTTAGTTCTTTATTTTCCTTTTTTTTTCACAGGCAATTTAAACTGCTGGGGTTTTAGAGCAGAGATTGTAATTATCCGTTATTGTGTTGAAATAGTTCCTGGCAAAGATTGCTCACGTATTGACTGGGGGTTGCTTGTATTCCAAATAATCTCAGCTTGAGTTCAGAAATTTCATCTGTGCTGGGTTCTGTCGCTTTGGGACCTCGTGCGTGCCTGCGGTGACATTCAGGTGAATATATCTAGGATCCGTGCACAGGAAAGCTTGTATTTGCATGGGCTGACCGAGAGGTCATATATAAGACTTTATTGTCATTTCTTTATGACATTACCTTTGAGACGGAATTTTTGAGAGGAGTATTCAAGCTGGGAGGATGCTCGGGGTTTTGTGTGGGTGGGTGGTTGGTTTTCTGCCTTTGCTCCCGAAGGAAGGTGATGGCTGGCTGACAGACGGAGGGGGCTCAGCAGAAGGCCCCTGTGATTCCGTCCGCTTGATGAAGTGCTCCGTCCTCCCTCGGATAAAGCTGTTATCTGTCTTGCAGATAAGAACTGGTCTTCAGTTTCTGGCTGTGGAAAGCATAGTTGAGGTGATCCCAGCAACAGTCGTCTTTTAGCAACTGAAGAATGAAGCACTGTTTTTTCTTGCCAAGATTTTCTCTGTTCTGTGGCTCATGCCTGCCTTCCAAGCTTAGTTCAAAATGCGAGTCTCCTGGACTCCTCTGAATAATACAGCTGGCTTTGCTAGCAGAGGTTTAGATTTAACCATTTCTCAGTGTTCAACAACTGGCTTAATTCAAGTCAGGTAATCTAAAGCCATGCAAAGAATTGGGATCGTTATCCTCAGCTTTATTGGCAGACTTGAGTCTCCCTCTGGCTGAGGGAGGCAGGAGGAACGCTTATTTTGTACTTTGGAGCTAAGAAAGCATGTAAAAAAAATGAAACTCTTCCAGATATTGTAATTTAGTGAGTCTTTTAGTCGATGATTCTTTAAAATCATGCTGACAGTTTCTGTACAGACCTTTAATGGAAGAAATGCGATGGACTATTCATAGCTAATGTTTTGGGATCAGATTTGTATGCAACTGAAAGATTAGTATGACTGAAGAAAGTTGAGTCTGCAGGGCATATCTGGTTTTGATTTTTAATGGCTTAATCAAACTGGAAGGCAAAGATGGACCTCAAGGGGCCATCTAGTTATAGTCCATCCCCCTGTTCTGAGTGTTTCAGCCCTTTTTTTCTGTGATTTTTTTGCTCCAAGGGTGAATGTAAGGCTGCAGTAATCTCAGCTCTTACCACATCTCTTTCTCTGTCAGGCTCAATTGCTCAGTTTAGCAATAACAATTGAAGGAAACCTAATTGAGCAACTTCCCTGGGTACTGTTTAACTTCAGCCTGCCTGGGAAAATGTGTGAAAATTTCTGCAGGAACTCTCTCAGCTTTCTTTTTTCCTAATTTAATTATACGCTTTCATTAGTGATGTTAACAACATAATAATAAAAAAAAAAAGACGAATTAGGAACTGGAGTGGAGTTGAGTAATGAAGGGAAGCTGACATATCTGAATGGAGTTATACAAGTGACTTTACCTGAATGAAATCGAAATTCTGTGCCAGAGGTGAACTGTGACTTCATCCAAGTTTGCGTAACAGTAATGTCTGCGAGCTGTAAGTATGGTAGGTCCTGTACATGGCTCCCAATTCTTGAATGAAAAAGTGTTCTGAGTTCCTGTATGCACGTTGTTTTGTCTCCTCAGAAGCAGTTATCCATCCTTGGTTTTGCCAACGATTAGAGAGAAGCCGATAGCAGGACTGGCATTCTTCTGCCTTATTGTATGGATACTGTGCGTTTTGTGGGCATCAAGTCATAGCAGCTCCTGCCTGCTGAAACTATGTGGTTTTGCCATTGCCTGTCTGTCAGGACACTCCCATGTCCAGGGCTCTAAACTACTTTTAATAATTACTACAGGGGTTGTTTGAGGAAAAAGCAAACATTTCTTATCAAATAGCTGCCGCTAGATTCAGATAGCTGGTGGTGCTGACTGTTTGCTTTGCAGTGTATCTGCTGTTCTTGCTGGATAGATGACATTCTTTCAGAAATTTTAGTGTTTTGTGACAGGTCTAAATTCCACTGGAGAGCATCAGACAAACTTGTTTTTCAGCAATGACACGTTGCAAGCCAGTCTCTGGGCTGGATGCCCGGGCTTCTCCTGTTTTCTGACTATGTAGTAATGTGAAAACTGTAATGACTAGGTCTGCTTTTGTAGTTAAGGTATTTTTCTATTAGCAGGTAGTTTCAGGTCTGCCTGGGTGTTGGCACAACGGGAGTGGTTGGGATGTTGGTGAAGCTTGGAGAGGGTGGGCAGTGTGATTTCTGACGGACTTCCCTCCTTCCCGCTGCTCCTGCCTGCGCGTAGCTGGAAAAATGCACAAAGGAGGAATTTCAGGCAGGTCGTGCCATAATGATGTGAAGTCAAACTTTTAAATAAGGTTTAATTTTGAAATATGGAACTGAGTAATAATCTGCCAGCCTTTAATTTAGCAATGTGATTTTAATTGCACGCACCCTAACTGGAGAATTTGCGCTTATTTCTTAGTTGTGATGCTGGTCTCTGAAACTTATTGGCTCTTGTGCTGAGGAACTAATTATCTTAAGACTGTGTAATTTAAAATATGTTCAAATGAAATAGCTGAAATACAGCATCACGATTGGATTCACAAGTGCCTTGGACAGCTAGAGCTGGTTTTTTTTCTCTGAACCCCCACCCCGCTTTGGGCAATGAACTGGCACCTGCCTGTAAGACAGTCTTCCTGGTGGGTTGCTTTTATCATCTGAATAACTTGAGTCTGTCTCGCCTGTCCTTTTAATCAAAATCACCACCAAGAAAAGCAGAACGTCTAACTTGTCAGAGAGTCAATTTGACAGCTTGATTGAACTTGCTCAGGTATTCATTAAGTGCCGCTAGAGAGAGCTGGGAGAATGGAGAGGACAGACTAACAATGCTCTAGTTTTTAATGTGCAGAGCATATTCCGTGCATCTCCTGGTATGCAGGGAATGCAGCTTGCTTTAGCGCACAGATGTTTCTGCAATTGCTGGAACACGGGCAGGATACCTAGAAAGAGTCCCAGGGCTCAGGGGACCATCGCAAAGCAGACCATTGCAGCCGAGTTCATCGGTTTGTCCGAGATGCCGCTGCCAGAAGCGAAGGGCCTGAGCTTCCCCGTTGTGCAACTTGGTGAATAACTTTAATCTGTGACTCCGAGTTAGCACGGCTAACTTACAGGCTGTGTTTTCTGATGGAGTTGAAACTGGATGCCCGAGTAAGTGCTTTGTACTTTCAATAAACTATCATGAAATTTGTTGTAAAAGCACAGCGTATGTTACTCATTAAACCTCTTTACCTTTTGAACTCGCCTGCGCCAGCAGTTTTGCTTTCTGATTATATATTCTCTTAGGGAAATGGTTTGCTCCACAGCATGTAGTACTGAGGAGTCTGGATCCAGATGTGTGACAAGGACCCGTGTAACTACAATATAAATAACACGGAAGTGTGTTATTAAAAAAAAAAAAAAAAAATCTAATCCGCAGCTATTTTTTGCTTGTTTTCTGTGCCTTTGTGAACATAAGTAATGACTGTTATTGGGGCTGTACAAAATGCACGGATTTAAAAAATAACCAGCTGCTCCATGTTGGGTTTCAGTGGATTACTCGATGAGTGAGTCAGATTGCTATATATGCAAAATCATGTCTGGCTTCTAATGGCCAGGCACTACAAATTCACACTGAAACTTTAAAGCAAAGCTTTGTTCCCTGTGGCTCCTGTGTGCATTATTGGCCATAACAGCCAGAATTCAGTTAATAACTCACCAGCATCGGAATCCAGCCCAACTCGGAAAAAAAAATAAAGCTTCATTGCTTTGGAGAGAGCAAATGTGAATAAAAATAATAAATGCTATTTTTACATTTAAGCCTCTGCAAGTTTAGGGCCTATATTTATGTAGAGCATGTGGGTAGTTTTAATATGTAAAATTGAGCATATAGACAGGTGTTTGTAAGATCAGGGCATTGGGCACTAAAAATAAATAAAGAACGTTTCTGAATAGGACCAAAGAGAATATTGTTGAGTAAATGGATATCATCTTTATGCATGTGCATGTTCTAAAATAAGTCCAGGCTTAATAACATCAGTTTAGTATTTATAATTTCCTTTTAGTCATCTCTTTCTCAATCATCTTTCAAAACCATGTTTTAAAATAAAGTGGCATATTGCATTTCTAAGCTCTTTAGCATGATTTCTATTTTTGTGAGCTTATTTTTGGTAGAGAGAAATCTGATATTGTGACCTACATTTCTTTATTTGAGATAGCTAGGGATAATATCTCTACCTGTGATTTCTTTCATGCTTTTGCTGAAAGGCATTGTTATACAATACATTTTCCAGGTACGTGAGATAAGAAGGAAAGGAGGTAACTACAGAGAGTAATTAGAAATAATCAATGGTCTCTGTTCTTCAAAACCATTTAATGAAACGCCCTGCTCTGTGTTATGAATCACCTTTGGTCTTGATCCTTACGGGAGTTTTTGTTCACGTGGTCTGATGTGACCACGCTTCCACGATAGAACTTCCCAAGTGCAAACGTTGATGCTGTTTAGGTCGTGCTTTGGACTATCAGATGTTATCTTTCATTAAAATTTTGAGTTATTGCTCTCTGAGCAGCATCCTGCGATCTCCTCTTTCCAAACACACCCTCAGGAGTTGTAAACACATTGATACGTGTCTTCCCAAAGCTCTAGCAAGTGCTGTCTGGCATTAAAGGCACCCAGGTGTGTTTGTCCTCCCTTGGACTGAGTGCGCGGGTCACGCGTAGCTTCATCATCACAAATTGGGCATGCACGAATACGGACAAAGCTGATCTGTCTCTGGCTTTGTGTTAATATCTCTGCTGCAACCAAGGGGTTTTGAAAGTGAAGTCTGGCACTAATTTATGAGAGCCATGTGGGGAAAAAAAAATAGGTCAGCAAGTATGAAAGGTGCTGACAAGCATATAATATCTAGAGATTGTTAAAAAGGGAAAGAAAAATAGTCTTAAGACGGCGTTTCCAAGTAAGCAAGCTGTTTTGCCTGAGGTTTCCTAGGCATCAGAGCTGGGCAGGGGTGAAGTAACTCGCTGGAGGACACGTGAGAAGGCTGTTGCAGAACTGGGGAGCAATTTGGGGAAATCAGGTTTCCTAATATCACATTCCTTGAAGGGAAGCGAACAGAATGGAAATGTAGCTATTTGAGCAGGCTTGTTGCTTAGAAAACTGATCTCTGTAGTTACACACCCCACTTGTGAATAGATTCAGAACTCAGAGGCCACCTTTCCATGCTAACTCAAGTTTTTCAAACTTCAGCGCTCTCATTTCTGCATATTTAAGGATGAAAGAACTGCATCCTAAAAAGCAGAAATATTAGAAAGTTAGATGCTAAAGCGATAGCTTCTATTTAAAGCATTATCTCTGCATTTATACTCTGCAGCTAAGGTTAAACTGACCTTGCCTTCCATGAGGCAAGTGAGAACGTGTATCACAGCAAGAAACATCTGCGCAAACTGCACCGATTCACTAGCTACAAGCACATGTGCGTTGCAACTGTGAAGAAGGGGAGTTCTGAAATCACTGATGTGCTGCTTTCAGTCAAACCGCTAGCATCATCAAAATAGCCTTTGTGGCACGTGTGAGGCATTGGATCTCGCTCTTTCCTAAAATAACCTCCAATTGCTTATGGCAGGCTTTTGAGACTTACTGCTGTGACTATTTTTTCCATTTTCCAGGCCTGGGTTTTAAATTTCTATATGCCTTCTCCAATATCTAGGTGCTCAGCAGCCAGACTGAGCAGCAACCAAAATCCTCGCTGTAAGCGATGGAAGAGGACAGAGCAGGATCTGACTCTTCTCTCTAGAAACCATGGATATTTTGATGTTGTAACTTGCAGCTGAGTTCCTTGTGGGCTGAAAAGGGTGAATGTGATTGACAGAGTGTTTACGTAGCACCAAAGTGCCCCCACACACATACACTTGCACCTTAAAGGAAGGAAATGGTGCTAGGATCCTGGAAGTGCTCCTCAGCTGGGAGCTTGGGATTTTCCTACTGAAAATGGCCCTGGGAGTAGGTCGCTCTTCCTTCCTGTACAAGCTTTTTATTACCTGCATATTTCCTACTTTTGACACTAACTCTTGCTTTGTTCTTGTTCTCGATTTAGGAGCCGTAGCTCTTCTGCCCACTTGTAAGTGCAACTGGTATGGGTAATGGTGTGAGAGAAGGTCAAGTGGATTTCGAACGGCAGGATGTGGAGCCGATTACATCAACCCATCTTCCGTCAGAGGTAAGAGCAGGAGACTGTTGGGTATATGCAGTGGGTTTGAGAGAAGAGCTGCGTGGCTGCTCTCCGAAGGAGTCATCTCAATGCGATTTGAGCTGCAGAGTCCTGAAGGAGTTGCAGTGTATGTGCAAGCCACGTAATGTGCAACTTCTGCTTTATCTGAGGATAGCCAAGCAGTTCCAGCCCTCGGGGCAGATGCTGGGCATCGCTCACAGCTGACAGGCAGGCAGGGCTGTGTTCCTTGTTCAAGGTTATGTCTTGTTATGTCTTTAGTGGCAGAGCTGGGAAGAGCGCCCTAAGTCTTGGTTTCCCTGCTCTTGCTGTTGTTACTAGACTTCTGCTAGAAATGCTGGAAGAGATGCTGAACCTTGGTCTGATTTAGACTGAAACTCAGGCTGAAGTTCACACAGCGCTGCCTTTGCATGGCTGCCCTTGGCATTTAGCACCAGGCAGGCAAAGATTGGAATGGAAAATTGAACTGAACCATGTATTTTGGTAACAAACATTAACTTTTTAGCTGTGAAACATTCTGAAAAAAGAAAAATGTTAACTCCTCTTCTTCATGAAAACACAAAGCATATCAAAAGTTAACATTCTTAAGCCTTGTCTTGACTTGTCTTTCAGTCCGTAACCTTCACGGTGTTAGATTTCAAGTCACTTGTTTGCTTTCTGCCCATGTGTTACAAGAAGATAGCTGCTTTATAAACATGAGCTGTGGCAGGAATGTCAATAACAAAAACACTTCCATTCCATTTATCATAGTAGGAAACCTGTCTTGGTTTATTCTTAGGATCTTGGGAACATTGTGGAAATAGGGCTTGTGTGTTACTGGAAGGGCAAGAAAGAAACTTACCTTCTGTACACGGCTAAATCACGAGGAGGTAGTGGCTTAGCTTTTAAAAATCTTAATAGAGAGAAAACGGCTCATGTGAGAGGTGGCAGACCGTGGAACTTTGCATCTTGGCAGACAAGTCTAATCTTTGTTCTTCATGATCTGACCAGGAATTTACTGTACTTGAAACTTTGAAGAGAATTTTGACCCAAGTCCTTATGAGCGGGTAAATGCTGCAGCAAAGGTAAAATACTACAACTTTTGCTTAGGATTGACTGTGTCTTCCTGAACGATGCTTTGTTCCAGGGTAACCAGGAGAAGAAGAAAGTACTCAACTCCCTGATGTCTGGTGCACTAGCTGGTGCTGTTGCTAAAACTGCAGTAGCTCCACTGGATAGGACAAAAATCATGTTTCAAGGTCAGTGCCGTTGGCTTTTGCAAAACGCTCTTACTTTATTGTTAGCAGAATCCAAAACAGCTCCTCTGATCTGCTCAGCCAGCCTGTTCTCCAGCGCTTTGCCCTCCTTCGGTCTGCAGAGACCTGGCAGGACGCAGACACAGTAGTGACGTTACCACAGTGGATTGAGCCTAAAAACCTATTGTTTGATTCTTGGTAGGATTATTGCAGGTGTCAATCAGCCGTGCATCTGGCCCCTACTATTGGATCCAAGTCCCGTGGTAGTCAGCAAGAGTTTTGCTGTTTCAGTGCAGCGCAGATGCTGGTTAGAGACAGATGCCCGTGGCTCATGAGCGTTGGCCGGCCGCGTGTTCTGTGACATAAGGGGGAGTTTTGGAGTGCAGAGTAAATAGACGCTGTAAAGGCAGCATTTGAGGGGATGACTGGTAATGCTCCGGGTTTCTGTGTCTGTTCAGTTGAGAGAAATAAGGTGGGGAGGGGAAAGGAGCAATATAAGGAGATGCGGTGATGCTGGAGGGAGGTAATTGAGCTGTTTGAGTTTCTTGCTAAAGGCTGGATGCCAGGCTGCGCCTGCTCGAATGTATGCGGTCTTTTCTCCAGAGAGTCGCGTTGTATTGCAGCTGAATTCTTTTGGTTAGAGTTGAAGTTAATGACGAAAAGTACTGCAAGAGGCATTGAAGCTGGCGTACCTAGCTTTGTATTACAAAGCCCTTTTTGGAACTTGTAAAGTGCAGAACTGAAAATGAAATTCATCTAATTGGAATAGAAAATTCTCACGCATTTAGCGGGATTTGGGATTCGGGCCCATCATGGGCTCTGTTCAGGTCCCCTGTTTCAGTGCAGGAACTGTCAGCTACACTATTTGTCCCAAAGGGAAGAGTGCAGACTGTTAATACAGTAGGCATGTGGTGAGGCCAAGAATTTTAAATCTGGTTGACATCCCGGATTAAATGAATTGGGTAGGTTTAATCTAATCCTTAGATGAGATTTAATTTGGAATTGACTTTCATTTGACATGATTTTAATTCTCAGCGTAGCAGGGGCTGAGGTCTGGAATAGCGGGGATATAGATGAGGGAGTTGAAGCTGCAGGGAGCTAAAGCCCGGGCCGGCTGCAGGCTGGGATTGCGTCTGTGACCAGATGCTCGTGCAGCAATGAGTACGTGCTGTGCTTTCTCACCAGAACAAACACTGTAGTTCATCTAAGGTTGGAAATGTCAGGATCAGAGGTGAGATGGAAACTGCAGAACTGGGGTGAGTCAACAGCTGTCCGTATAAATCACCTTTAATTTGTACAGGCCTACATTTATAAGAAGACCTGTTTGGTTTGGCCCATTAAACTCGCTGCAAAGGATATGATTAAAACTTGCCTGTTCTGACCGATTTCTTAGCATTTAATGTATTTCTTAGTCTCTTGCTCTCCTAAAGGTTTTTACTCTGGGGCCTCTTCCCTGTCTGTGAAAAGGGAAAGCACCTTTGGGTCATGTGAGTGTAGGAAGGTTGTCCCTTGAACTAGAGACTGAAGAATTTTCCTGTGGGAGAGGGAAAAGAGCTCTCTTCCATTGCAGAGCCAGCTGCAATTGGTTATTGAGGTGTTTTTATTTCTTTAAAAAAAAAAAAAAAAAAGTGTTGAATTGCATAAAGGAGCAGCGTGGTGAAAATGTATTTGCATGTGATTGTTTGATACACTTGAGAGGTTACAAGTCTCAAAGGAGTTTGAAAGAAACTGCAGTAGACACTTAATTGGAACCATGTTTCATTAGCGTTGCTGTTCGGGTTTTAGCCTGGGTTTCCTTCCTGCTGTAGGAATGTTACAAAACAGAGCTGCTGTACGCCAAATAAATCTTGCTTCCAAATGCCTTGTGTATTACATAGTTAAAGAGATGCTGTCAGTCTGAATGGATGCAAGAAAAGAAACTGATTGTTCATTTGAGTTTTGCCAGGATGAAACCATTCTTGCGTGGAGCCTCACTAAACAGACCGTTCTTTGCTGGATTCTGGCATTAGGCTGGAACCCGTGCATGGACATGCTCCACTAAAATAAGTGGTCGGTGCAGTTTTGATTTTTTTTTTAAGAATTTTTTTAATCTATTCGTTTATTTTTAGTGCTTTAAGCAGTGTGACAGAAACTGAGTGTTTTCATAACAGTGGTTGGAAAAATGAACCTATGTGCTAAAGAGAGTTTGAGAGCACTTACCAGTGGATAGTCTTTGTTTATTACAAAGAATCTTTGTTTTCTCTCGCATTAATTCTTTTGCTTCTATTTTTATCCCTTAGATAAAATACCTGTATGGTTTATTTGATCCATCTAAATGTATTGCAAGACCTAATGCTCATTTTTTCTTTTTAGTGTCTTCAAAAAGATTTTCTGCCAAGGTGAGGTGATGTGTCTGTCTCCTGTTGACCTGAAATGTTTGATTAATGGTAGTAATAGCCCTAACAGCATCTTTTGTTTGTATTTATTTAACTTTCTTGCTTGGGTTTTATTAGCAGCACTCATAGTGAAAGAGCACAGAGGGAAAGACTGGAAACAGTATTGTTTATAATACTCTTTAGGACAGTGCTCTTTCATGTTCATGTTTTTGTCCAGTGCCTAGCACAGAGGGGCCCCATTCATAGTCCAGGTTCTACCCGTGACATGACAGTAAATGTTGTGGCATTGCTCAGGGCTTTGTTTTCTTAGACCTTCTCCTCTAGTGGGTGCCTTCTTTCCCCCAGCCACCGTTGGAGTTGTTTCAGCATATATAAGAAATTTGAATTTGGGAGCTGATTGCTGTCATGGCTTGCTGAATGTTTGGTTGCATGTGCATTACAGCTGTTCCATGTGTGCCATGCTAATAACGTGTCATCCAAATTTTTCTGTCTTATACCAAGAAGGTTAATTTGGGTTGAGAAATGGTTTGTGAAAACAGCAATCCAGCTCTGTGCCTTGCCCTTGGAGGGAAAGTGAAGATGTCTTGAGTGTAAAACTCTGCCTTCCTGACTCCGGTTCTTTTTTTGCTCTAATGTATCTGATTCAGTCTCCCCAGACAAGACGTTTTAGTTGTCTTATTCTGGAGTCAGGGTTGCGAGCGTAAACAGCTGATATCAGTTTACTGTGGTTGGGGTGAGAAGGAGGATTTGGAGAGGTTAAGCTATAGGGTCACCTTTTCCCCCTCTTATAATGATCTCCCTGTCTGACCTTTGATCTGTTGCCTGCAGGAAGCCTACAGGCTGATTTATCGCACCTACCTCAATGAAGGCTTCTGGAGTCTTTGGCGGGGGAACTCAGCCACCATGGTCCGTGTGATCCCTTACGCTGCCATTCAGTTCTGCGCACACGAAGAGTACAAGCAGCTCCTGGGGAGTTACTACGGCTTCCAGGGAAAGTAAGATGCCGCGTGGCTTTGATCCTTGCAGAGGAGGATGGAGCAGTCTGTGGGACCGTAGATTGTAGGGAGGGAAGCACATTTCTCTGCTTTGTGCAGGCCTGCTGAGTTGAAAGCTCTGTTGGTACAGAGTTGTGCCGGCCCCTCTCAGGATGGCTTCGCGGAACAGGGTGTGTGAGGGGGCTAAGCAAGGGGCTGGGCTTCTAGTCTTGCACAGGGGAGAGCTTTGTGAGAGGAAGACCCTGTCTTCTAGAGGCATGAGCAAGAAGTGGCCTAGACATTGAGTTAGCACTTCCCTGTGCTGAGAGTGGGCAGGCAAAACAAAGAGCTTTTCTTTGCAGGAGAAGCAACAAGATCCAGCCTTGTGCTGTTATCTGAGCCATGCGCATGGCCTGAGCCTCTTGCTCTTGGGCACGTAGTGTCTGAGACACCCCAAGTCAGGCTTGCTGTCCTCAACAGATATTTCTCTAAGCCTATGTCTTGAATGGCTGTGGCAAACCACAGCTGCTTCAACCCCTACCCACCCGACGCTCTTCAGTACACAGGCAGGGAAGGGATTCAGTAGCTGATAGAATAGAGCCATCCTCAAAAGCGACGTAGTATTTCCATCTCCAGGTGATCTGTTTGGTCTCTTCTCTCACCTTACTTTAGAGCGCTGACACCCTTTCCTCGATTCATTGCTGGCTCTCTGGCAGGCACAACGGCTGCCATGTTAACCTACCCCTTGGATATGGTCCGTGCTCGAATGGCTGTCACGCCGAAGGAGATGTAAGTGCCTAACGAAAGCAAGTACAAGCACCACGAACAAATGCAGAACTTTCTTTTAAGGTCAGATGACTTTATTCCCATTTTCTGGGTCACTTCTTGCTCGGAGCCTCTGGTGTAATAAACCTCTTAGTGCTGGGGTCTGAGCACTGATTAAATGACCAGAGTCCTGGTTAGTCCAGGGGCTGGAAGGAGATCGATACTGAAAGACCTCGCTAGTAAAACCTGTGTGTTGGTTCTTTAGGAGGCCAGCTGGCACCATGCCTCCGGAAGAGATCTAACACACAGGACAGCATGTTGTGATAGGACTGTAGGAGAGCTGGTGACTGGCTTCTCCATTTGCAGACAGGCTTCTGAAATCCCTTCTGAGCTGTTTGATGAGCTCAGAGCTGAATTAATTAATTGCTGATCCTTCAGAAAGTACTGTTGGAAATATTACTGGTGTGTGCAGTCACTAACCAGCGCAGATTTGGTTTTCCTGTGTCCGCATGCTAGGTACAGCAATATTGTTCATGTCTTCATCCGGATATCCCGAGAGGAAGGATTGAAGACATTGTATAGGGGATTTACACCAACCATCCTTGGAGTGATTCCATATGCTGGGCTTAGCTTCTTCACCTACGAGACGTTGAAGAAACTACATGCAGGTAAAGGCAGCTTGGTTTGCTTTCAAATGACATGGTGTCGGCTTTTGGCCAGTTCGAGGCGTTTGAATTCAGTGGTACAAGTCCTTTTCCTGGCCTTGAAGCCAGTCGCACAGCTCTGTGCTTGTGGAGGATGCCTTGTGCCCTCGTCTCTCCAATTCCAGACTATCAGGAAGGCAAGCTGCAGAAAAGCAGTATCTCTGTCTTGCAAGGAACAAGGAGGTGCAAGTCCTGGGTGCAGAAGGACTTGGTTATATACCAAGTCAGCTAATAACCAAGTTGGGAACAAAATCTCGGCAGCTCTGGCACTCTCTTTGGCTCTCAGCCCACTTGACCTTAATCATGTGTTTATTACGAGAAGCTTTCTACACCGTTACTTTCTCTTTCCCAGATCACAGTGGGAAATTGCAGCCATCTCCTCCAGAGCGGCTTTTGTTTGGTGCCTGTGCAGGTTTGATTGGCCAGTCAGCTTCTTACCCCCTGGATGTGGTTCGCCGACGAATGCAGACAGCGGGGGTTATGGGACACACGTACAGTTCCATCCTTCTCACCATGAAGGAGATTATAAGAGAAGAGGGACTAATCCGTGGCTTGTACAAAGGACTCAGCATGAACTGGGTCAAAGGTCCGATTGCAGTGGGAATAAGCTTCACAACCTTTGACCTGACGCAGATCCTTCTCCGTAAATTACAGCACAGCACTAATGTTGAAAGGTAGTAGCTTAATCCCCACAGCCCTGGCTGGGGAAAAGTACAACACGTGTAGAAAGAGCAATGCTAGCGTTCCCTCACTTTGTACATGCTCTCCTGCAGCTGAGAGCTTACCTTTCTTGTTTGTTTTTTTCTATTGTTGTTTTTTTTCTTTTTAATGAGCCTCTGAGTTGTTTGGAAACCTCGACCTGAAACTAACTCTTCCTAAACAAAAGTCTTCTTACAGTTCTGCAGAACTGAGTCCTCTAAAGTAGCTGCCTCACCCTTCTGTTTTACTCTTTGATACCAGGAATGGAGCCTTTCAAACAAACACGTGCTGCTGCTGGCTCCTCACCTGGTCTCTGGGGGCAGATAAAGCGGTGGATGATGAAAGAGAGGACTTGGTGCTGTCGGAATGAACCCCTGAATCTGGGAAGTGACTGCTGCTCCTCGTAGGCAGTTTTTAGTTACTGAACATGTGTTAGCTGGAGGCAGTCTGCCAAGTGCAATATTCCAGTTAGTCTGTAGGGAATTCCAGATTCCTCTGACCTGTAAGCATCAGTCTCCATAAAACAGGACACAGCAGGATTTAACAGGTCCAGGTCAATTCTTTTGTTCTGGAAGTTGAATGTGAGCTCCGGCTGGAAATGCTGCCCTTTTTCAAATGTTCTTCTCATTTCTGGGTTTTGTTGCATAAAATATCCCTTGCTTGCAGTGTCCCTCTGAGATTACCAAAGACTGTAGACAGCAGGGGAGGAAAGTTCTGAGCAGTTTTGTAAATCAAATTCTCATGTTTGTTGTCAGTGTTGTTGAGTTGGGGCTGTGCCTGGATTCACAAACTGGATTGAGTCGAACTGCAGTAGTGCTTTTGGGCTACCCAAACCCTTCCGTTGTTGTTGTCGTCTTAAAGGCAGCGTTTTCTGGGGGACTTGGCAGCCTGTAGTGTCGATGCACTAGAAAAGGAAGTGTTACATACTTAAAACTTAAGCAGTTTTATCCTTCAGTATTATTGGTGCCGCTTTATGCACGATGCGAGAACAGATATCTCGAAGACGCACATGTGATGCAGAATTAGCTGTCCTGCAAGGCTGTTCACGTCTGGTGAATGCAGCCTAGTAGTTAACTCAAGCTGCTGGCCCTGCTTCTGAACAACCTTCTTGTCTCTCGGTGCCTGCTGTGTCGGTGGTGTCACCTCTGTTCATTAGTCCACACCTAAGCCCACTTGCTTTTATCCCTAGAGTTCTGGACCAACTGGGTCCTTGGGAGAATGGACTCCGCAGCCAGTATTTAACCTTCAGAAATTATATAGAGTGCCAATCATTTCCAGTTGCGATTTGAAAAATGAATGGTAAAGTACCTTTCAGTGTTTCTATTTCAAATCATTTTTCGGGGAAATGGAGATTTGGGGGTGGTTTTGTTTTATGTTCCTTTCCTACATTAAATTTGGAGTGCAAGAGAGGTCAGACCAAACTTTAGACTTCTCCGAGAACTGGATTACATAAGCCAAGATTAAAAATCCCTTTCCAGCCCCTATAGTCCATAATGTATAAAAGAAAAAGAAGGTGTAACTTAAAAGCTGTCCTTTTCTGGTGTATGTATTTTAGCCAATGTAGTTTGAGCCTTGTGTCACGGCTTTATTAATGGGAATGGAGGTAATTGCACAATTGGTAGAAATAGCTTTCTCCTTTCTTTTGTCTTTGCACTTGTTCTCTGGAGCATAACTTGCTTCTAATGCCAAATATTTCCCTAGGAATTGAGCACCTACACTTCCATTTTGTGGACACGGCAGAGAGCCAGCATACTGAAGTATTAGCATGCATGTTGTTCCCAGAACATGTGGGATCGATCATACTTTAATGGTTGGGCGGGGTATTATCCTCAGTAATTTCTGCCTCCAAGCCCATTTCCATTGTGAAACTTGACTGCAGTCACTGATTTACCTTGTAATTAAAGAAATGTGAGGTGGTGTTGTTTTAAGAGTCTTTAGAGATGATAGCCATGAATTCTGTATATTTTTTGCTCCCATTGCTAATGGAAGATGATCAGTGGTTCTCTTCGTTTGGGTAAAATTTTATTTAGTCCTTTGCAAGAGCTCCGATTTCTTTTCTCCAATGGAGAAGCCAATTACTCCTGCTCTTGTCTTTATCTTGTCTGGCCCAGTGAGGAAATACTAAGGCAGTTGCATCCTACCGCAGAAGCGAGGTACAGACCAGCAACGGGGTGTGTCAGCAGTTGACTGCGCGTGTACGTGTGTCTGTGTACAATCCGTGCCAAGTTCTCTCCCAGCTTGGAGGCTGCCGGTTCAAAGCCCAGTCCTTCCTGCGCAGCCGACGGGTACTGTATGAAGACGGGAGGAAGCTGAACTGTGGCATCCCAGTTCGAGGAGGCTCCTTTGCTCCACGGTACGGTAGGTCATCTCGGAGGCAAGTGCAGCAGGCCTTGTCTTAAGAGATGTTGAGCGTCACTGAACCCTTATGGCAGCAGAAGTGGCTTAATTCCTCCTGGGTCCTGACTGAGAAAGGATTTACACTGGATGACTAGCCTCTTGTTTGGGACTGAGCGGGAGGGCGGGTCCGCACAAGATACCTTCTGCCACGTCGGGAGCGCAGCTAGTGTGTTAAATGAACGGGAGGCAGTGGAGGAGGCAGCTTCTGGCTGGCTGACCCTGGTGTCACCCACCCTGCAGCTGAAACGCGGTGCAGGCAGCTTGTCTGGAGCCCGGGGACTCCGAGCTGAGAAACGCGACCTGAAGCACAGCCAGACTTGGAAGCATTGAGCTCAGATAAGTTGTTCCCTAATTAGCAGCTGCACCTGATTTTAACTGAGTGGAATTTTAGCCAAACATGTTTTTCCAAGTTTTGCAGGCTGAGTGTTTGTTCAGAGACAGATCTTTGAATTCAGTCTGTAATGATTTTGGTGCTTTTGTTTCTTGGGCAAAAGTGTTCAGAGTAACTGTGTGTTACTGCTTTGGGTTGTTTTAAATAGCTTTTTTTTTTTTTTTCCCCTTCTGATTTGAATGTAGAAAGGGAGAAACAGAGTGTTCTCTTCCCTCCTCTTAATACTTGCATGAATTCCAGATCTCTCTGCTGCCTGGAATGAGTGCCCAGGGAGTTTTGGCCATGCTGATTTGGAAAGGGAGGGTGCCTGTGTGCTGGCCAAGAAGGACCATTGCCTTTAGCTCTGAGAAGGGAGACAAGTCTAACGGGAATATTCTCTAGTCCTTCTTTTCTTTAGAACCTCTTTACTACCCCAAATTCCCCATTTTTTTCATTTTATTCTTCTCAAATTCCTTGCTTTTACTTTCAAGTCACGTTTCTCATTGTTCCTTAATGCGTTAACGCCAACCATGAATTTGTGCTTTTTTTTCTTGCCTACTCTCCCTCCCTCCCTGCTTCTGCACCCTTAGTCCCGCACTAGCACTTCGAGAAAATCAGGTCCAATGAAACGCATCCAAAATGACAAAATTGCAGCTTTGGTAGCGACACCCAAACAGCCCCACTAAGGCTTCCCACTTGCAGGCAGGGATGCTTGTGTGGGGGCAAGAAGTTAAAGGCACTTAAAGGTGATGGGGCAGAAGGTGTTCTTGAAAGGTTCTTGAGCTACTTGTCCAGCCTAGCGCCTTTCCTTCTAGCACCTTTCCTTCACAAGCTGTGAAATGCTGCTGCTTCTTACCGTTTCCTCTTTCGGTACCTGCACGCGATGCCCGCTGTGCTCTGTGACAGTGGCTGCTCGCTGGGTAGGTAGCTCGGGGAGAGCTGGACCTTCTGGGAGCCTCGGAGGGAACTTGAATATGCGAGAGGTGGGATCTGAGCTGGCTTCTTGCAAACCCCTTTGCCCTGCATGCCCCTGGCAGACCTCTGCCAGTTCCCCGGGAAGACGGAGCCGCTGAAGAGCCGGCTGGTGGTTGGCAGGACCGTGGTGGAAGGATCGGGAGGCAGGCATGGCCTCCTGAGGCACAAAGTCACTGAAAGCCCTGGGCTGGGTAGCGTGGTGTAGCATTGGTACTCCGTGGAAGCTCTCCAAAAGCGGTTTCATAGCTTCTATGGAAAAGTAGCGGTACTGCTGTTAGCTTCTTGCTGCCTTCCGCCCAGAAGGACTCGAGCACTATCACCTTCACCCTCTGGTGTCTGACACAAAAGCAGGTGAGGCGTGAAAGGGAACTTTGAGCAGAAGCACTGTGGCAACCCCGAGCGAGCCTGGTGCCAGTCCTGGGCAGGCAGGAGGAGGGGGAAATGCGGCGGGGTAATTCCCGTGCCATTTCCCCAGTGCCTGACGGGTCCTTGGGCTCCGCAGGGAGCCAGGGCAGATGCTGCGGACCCTCCCTACCTGGACAGGGCCAGAGGAGGAGGTGGCCTTCCTACAAAGCAGCCTTTATTTTTTTTTATTTTTTTTTTTTATTGTAGGGGCTGATTCCTCCCGCTACCCCCGTCTCCCCCTTGAATGCCATGTGACGCAGGGTTTCCCGGCACTGTTCGCTGCCTGTGTGGTCTATGCATATATTAGCACAAACACTGTTAAATGCCTTTTGTCAAGACGTGTCCTCACCATCAATGTGTGCGTGTATGCGTGTGTGTCGGTTTTGACTGCTTTTCTTGGATCTGGAGTTCTATTTTATTGCAGTGAAGACACTTTGTTATATAATGTTTATATATTTTAAGATTTGTGCCAAGAGAGGATGTATATTTAATAAAAAATATAATTGACTTTGCAGGCTCTCTCAGGGTGTCTCCTGTTACACGTTGCTCGTAAGGGAGAGGGGGCTGGCACATCTGGGTGGATTTATCGAGGGGCTAAACGTGGGGGCTGTGGCCGGGGGTGCCACTTGTGGGTCTGGCCGTGCCCCCAGGCACGCAGGTCTCTGCATGCAGCTCCCTCCAGGGTCCCTCCCATGGAAGCTGGGAGAAGCTTGAAGGAAGGAGCTCAAAAGCTGTGGTTCCTTCAGAGGAGGCCTGCGCTGTCCCCGTCCCCAGCACGGCAGCGTGGGACAGGGCCGGGTGTGCAATGGCAGCAGGTGGCACTGTCGGCTCAGGCATGGCCCTCTGCCTTCCCCCAAGTTGGGGGTCCCCCGGCTGCTGCTCAGCCCCGCTCGGCTCTTGGGGCTCTCGGTGCTTCCAGCTGCGTTTCAGGTCCGGTGTGGACGTGCCATCGCCATGCTTCGCCGGCCGCGCTCCTTGCGAGGTAGGAAAGTCTCGGCAGGGAGGACGGATCCAGCCCTCTCGGAGTAACCTCCCTGTAGCCCACGGCTGCTCCCTGCCAGGGCAGAGCCCATGGCCTGGGTGTACCCCAAGGGAAACTGAGGCCCGGAGGCTGAGGCTTGCCCTGAACCTTGCGGGAAGCCTGTGGCGGAGGCGGAGGATGGTCCATGTCCGCCTCCCCGGGACCCTGCCCCTCGAGGGCAGCATCCCTGCCTTTGGCTTTCTGGCTCCCTGCGTGCAGGGCAGCGTCCAGCCGGGTTGGCTTGGGCTGCCGGCCACGGAGAGAGCTGCCATGAGGGATTTCCCTCTGCTCCGAGCAGGAACAGCTCTGCAGGATGCAGGCGGTAAGGATGGCAAGGGGGCCTGGTTTTTGGATGGAAGTGGGGTGGGAAGGCAGGGCTCACCGCTTCCCTCCCTGCCAGGGCACGAAGGAAGACCTCCAGGAGCTACTGCGGTCCGAGCCCTCTCCCCAGCCCGTGGTTCCTTGCCAAGGTTGGCTCAGCAGGAGCCGAAGGCGGGTGTGCAGGGGAGCAGGGGTGATGCGAGGCCGGATCCGGGGCACAGCAGGGACTCCTGGTGCCAGTCTGCATCCCGGTGCCAGCGGAGCCTCTGCCGCATCCAAACCTCTTGGTCCCAGCTGCTCCCCTCTCTGCCAAGAGCCTCAGCGCCGCCCTTTGCAAAGCCCAGCCCGCACCCTGTTCTAAATAAAGCAAAGCTACAAAGAGTAAAAATAATTCTGGGGAGAGGAAGATGGGGGGGCTCTTTCATTTTATTTGATGTGGCCCAATTTCAGTGCCTGTGGATCTGTCTCCTGCTTTTGGCTAGTCTATCAGTCATTGTCCCCGCCGGAGAGGGTCACGTCTGGGCAGATCTCAGGGGAGGAACTGTCTGCATGTTTGAATGCAGCACAACCCCAGGCCCTAGCAACCATCCTCCTGCTGCGAAGGCTTCCCTGCCAGCTCAGCCCCCGGCCGCTTCCTCCACATGCTTAAGGAAAATTAGATAAATGAGCCATCAAGGCAGTTAGACTAGCTTTTAATGGGACGGCGCAGGCTGGAACAAGTCCCTCTGCATCCTCGCCCTGGGGGAATCACTTCTGCCTTGCACCTTTCCACCCCCGTCTTGGGGACAGAGCTGCTGGAGCCAAATTCCTCCTGGCCCTGTGCTGCTTAATGGTGCTGCTTTGGGCTCTGGCTTCCCCAGCTGTTTGCTAAAGGGGAATTTCCCCTTTTTTTTTTTTTTTTTTTTTTTTGCTAAAGGGGAATTTCCCCATCATGTTTTGCAAAAGGGCTTTTATTGCGTCCGCAGCTCGGGTACTTGGGAACCAAGGCGGAGGAGTGCTGTCCGGATTAGCGCTGTTAACACCGGGCGAAGGGCTGCCTTCTCATCCCGGCCCGTAGCAAGAGGGAATTAAGACCATTACAAGGCTATCAAATAGGATCAGAGCCCCTCTCCCTTTCTCTGAGCAGCCCAGACCTGCTAATCCTTTTTCATGCAGCTGGACCGGCACACACCGTGCGGCAGGGAAGAGCTCGGCCGAGATGGACGAGGGGCCGGGGCCCCGTCCCCTCCCCGCAGCCGCCGTCAGGCTGAGCAGTGCTGTATCAGCCCGGCTGCCATCCCAGCGCCGAGGGGACGAAGGGCCAGGAACGGGCACCGCGCCGGGGTGAACGTGAGCTCTCCTCGAGCGCCACAGGGCCGGGCTGCAGGGTTGGTTCGAGCGCATGGCTGCAGTAACACGTACGGGGCTTTGCTGCTCGGCCCCAAGGCGGCTGCGCTCACGCCGTGGGAGCCCCTGCCCTGCTCGAGGGCTTCAGGGCCACGAAGTGCAAACAAAACAGCAGCTTTCAGCGCGGCAAATGGCCTCTGGCTTAACTTATTTATTTCTAAAACAGCCAACAGCCGAGGCTGCTGGGCCTGAGGATTTCACACGAAGCAGAGGGGTGACTCTAGGAGCGCCGACCCAGCTGGCCAGAGCAGCGACCCTACAAAAATACACTCACCCTCAGCCGGTGGAGGCAAGCGCTAGGCAGAGCAAACCCCAAAGCCTGCGCTGCAAAGCCACGCTGTCGCTCCAGCCCGGCTGCGGGGTCTCCACCGCGCAAGGGCGATCCCCGCAGCGTCCTTTGCCCGGCACGCGCTGCCCGGGGCTGGCAGGAGCCGCTGCCCTCGAGAAAAACACAGCAGCAGAGCCTTGGGCGACCGCACCAGGTCAGAGCCGCGGGGCTTCAGCTCCTCCATCACCGTGCAGGGCTGGGAAGGGGAAGAGGGGCCGGAGGGACGCAGCGCGGAGCGGCGGCAGGGCGAGAGCAGGCACGGTGGTGATCGGTGGCAGGAGCAGGCGGTGCCCACGCTGGCTGGGGTGCGTAAAACCCGTCATGACGAGAGCTGGTGGCAGAAATGTCCCCACGTGCGCGTCCACGGGCACGTGCAAAGGGGGAAACCAGCCAAGGCAGGGGCAAGGGGAGCAGCAGCCGGGCACCGACTGCGCCCCGAGGCAGGTCCCAGCTCCCCCCAGTCAGGAGGCTGCCAGGTACTGGTGGAAGTAGAGGCCGAAGAGGCTGGTGACGACCTGGCAGGCGGCCACCCACCAGGTGAGGAAGGCGAAGAGTCCACGGAAGAAGAGCGGGGTGAAGATGCCACCCAAGATGCCTGTGATCTGCTCCACCACGGCACGCACGTCCTCCCCGTCCTTGCCGCCGGGATGCGGCAGCGCTGCGGTCGCTGCCGGAGGGAGGGGAGGGGGCTCCGGGTACAGCCCCCACGAGTGGTGCCCTGCGTGATGGAGGGGACGGGTCCGCAGGGGTCGGTCCCCACACTGCAGCCCCGTCCCCATGCACAGATGTGCTCGTGGCCGGGTCCCAGCACGCTCACAGCGTGCGTTAGGTTCATGCCACCTGCAAGCCATGTCTTGAGAGCCTGGGATGTGGATGCTGACAGCTTGACGATGACTTCCAGGTCTCACCCTGCCCCTCCCGTGTCCCCTGCGTCCCCCCCGCCACCTCCTTACCCAGCGTCTTGAGGAGCAGCGTGCAGTGGAGGGTGAGGATGATGGGTCCCAGGTACTGCAGGCTGACCACGGAGACGTAGCAGTAAATCCTCGTGATCTGCGGGCAGTGGAGATCAGCAGGAGGGCAGTGGCTACGCCCGGACCCCCGCTCCCACCCCGGCTCCCGCATCCGGACCTTGCGCTGGATCTCCAGGATGGCGATGCGCCCGGCTTCCTTCCTCATCTGCTCCACCCAGCGCTCGGCCAGGCCCAGGTACGCCTGGAGGTGGTGGCGGGTGACGGCCAGGCGCAAAATGCAGAGGCCGACGATGGCCCAGAGGCGCGCGGTGTTGTAGGCAGAGTCTGACATGCTGGGGCAAGAGGAGGGGGCTGTCAGGGAGATCTCAGGGTCCAGAAAACCCCTGTGCCCCAGAGAAGGTGTCTGATGGGAGAGGAGGTGGTGGTGGGGAGGGCTACTGGTGTTGGAGGAGGTGGACTGGTGCACCCGTGCCTCAGTTTCCCCTCGGAGCAAGGATGCCGGGGCACAGAGTCGGACCCGCTGCCCCACTTACATCTGCACCGTCTGCTTGCCCATGGGTGCGTGGAGCAGGAAATCCCGCGAGATGGGCTTGATCCACATCACCACCACGAGGACGGGCGCCAGGAAACTCACGTGGAGCAGGACCCTGCGGCAGAGCTGTCAGAGACCCCCACGCAGCCCGGTCCCCTCCCTCCACGGGCAGGGACCGGTCCTCACCCCTCTCCCACCACCCAACCTCGCCACCCTGCAGCCACAAAGCCGGGGCGGAGGGGGGGATCCCGGCCCCCCAGACGCCAGCACCGACCCCCTCGCCTCCTTCCCCACCCGCAGATTTCACCCAACTGGATGAGGGGCTTGTTGGCCGCCAGCCGGAGAGCGTCGAGGTGCGTCTGGGCCAGGCGCAGCCCCGGGAAGGTCAGGCAGGCGCCCAGGAAGGAGCACAGGGCCACCAGCCCCAGCTTGAAGGCCAGCTTGGCGAGGGGCAGCCTGCGGAGAGAGAAGGCAGCGTCAGGGGGGGGACCGGTCATCCCCGGAGGGGTTCCCACCCCAGATTTCCAAAAAACCTCCCCAA
Organism: Pelecanus crispus; assembly: GCF_030463565.1. Classification (NCBI taxonomy): domain Eukaryota; kingdom Metazoa; phylum Chordata; class Aves; order Pelecaniformes; family Pelecanidae; genus Pelecanus; species Pelecanus crispus. The sequence continues at coordinate 5,112,563 of NC_134662.1, read as the reverse complement.
AACCCCGTCTCCCTCCCTGCCCTAGCACCAACTCACGTCCACTCCCAGCCCCGCTGCTTCAGGACGCTCTCCAGGTTGCTGCTGACACCGGCCAGCCCTGCGGGGAGCGACCCCCCGTCAGTGGGGGGCCCGCAGCCCCAGGGACCGCCTGCCCACCCCCCGTCCCCCCCCCACCCACCGGGCTCGAGGCCGAACTCCAGGTAGTCCTCACGGATGACCAGGGCCACCATGGCGAGGAGGAGGAAGAAGAAGGCGAAGGTGAGGCAGACGGAGCGCTCGCCCCCCTCCTCTGAGCGGAAGTAATGGCGCATCACCATAAAGAAGACCTTGCTGCGGGCGAGGGGCAGCCGTCAAGGAAACCGGGGGGCTTCGGGACCCCCCCCAAGGCCAGTGGGAGCCCGCTGCTCATTAGCGCATCGTAAACCATCCGCGTCGTTAGGCCACCGCCACCTTCTCCGCGGGGAAAGACTCTCATTAGGCACCTTTACAGTTCATCAGTGAGCGGTTTATAAATCCATAAATGTAAATTTTCCACCTCAACTGGCTTTTAAGGGGGGAAAAACCAAGGACGGCGGGTTCCCCCACCCACCCATCGGCAGCCCAGGCCCGGCGGGTAGCAGCAATCGCACCCCGAAAGCCGGCAGAAGGATACACGGAGAAGACGACCGTCAGCAGGCACCAGAGCACCCCGATGTTCGTCTCCTTCTGGGGGTCCGCCAGGCAGTAGTAGCCCTCGGTGAAGATGTACACGGCGGTGGAGTAGACGGCAAAATCCACGAACCACTGGTACTCCAGGAAATAACGCAGCACTGGTGTGACAGAGCGACCCGTCAGCACGCTGCGGGGACCCGTGGGGCGTCCCGGGCATGGCCGAGGGTCCCGGGCGATGCCGGGTGCCAGGGTCCTGCGTGCAGAAGGAGCAGCGGGCGCACGGGAAGCGTCCTGGAGCTGAGGCCGCGGGGGTTACCGAGAGCATCCACGGCGGTGACGGGGCTGGTGTCCAGGCGGAGGTCGATGTCCCGGGGCACGGAGAGGGGCTTGTCATCCGTCAGGCCGTTCATCCTCCTGCAAGGGAAACCCGGGCTGGGGACGGCAGGCAAAGAGCTGGCTCGTCCCTTGTGTCCCACGGTGCCGAAAGCCCCTCGCGTGGCGGCACGTCCCCGGCTCGGGGCTTCTCGTCGGCAGCACCGGCCCCAAGCCTGTCTGCGGCGCAGGCTGCCGGTGCCGCACCTCCCCGGGGGAGTCCCACAGCACGCCGGGCCGACTCCCATTAGCATCAACGCAAAATATTTATCATTTTAAGTCCCTCCTGCCCGCCGGAGCCACGGGCGCGAGCTGACCTGTCCCGCTTGGCCTTGGGGCGCTGCTTGCCTGCCAGGGCGCAGAGCTCCTCGTCCGAGGGGTGCTTGTAGCGGTGCAGACTGGAAGGGAGCAGTCGGGCGTCAGCGGCGCCGGGTGTCCCCGAGGCCCCGGGGGAACGAGCAGGGAGGGACGGGCCACGTACCTGCCGTTGCAGAGCAGCCAGCGAGCGAAGGAGCAGTGCGGGGCCATCTTCTGCATGATGCTGGCTGCCAGCAGGCTCACCACCACCTGCACCCCCATCACCGCCTGCGCCGGGGACACCCTCAGGGGTCGACCCCGGCACTCGAGCTCCCGGAGCTGGGGAGCCCCCCGCCAGCCTGCAGTGCCGGGGCTGTCTGCGTCCCCCAGGCCCTCTCCCTGCTATGGGACACCCTGGGCAGGCACCCTCCGGGCATGTACCCCCCCAGGCATGCACCCTCTGGGCATGTACCCCCCCAAGGACACCCTGGGCAGGCACCCTCCAGGCATGTACCCCCCGGGGCATGCACCCTCTGGGCACGTACCCCCCCCAGGACACCCCAGGCAGGCACCCTCCAGGCATGTACCCCCCCTGGGCATGCACCCTCTGGGCACGTACCCCCCCAGAACACCCCGGGCAGGCACCCTCTGGGCACGCACCCCCCCCAGAACACCCCAGGCAGGCACCCTCCAGGCATGTACCCCCCTGGGCATGCACGCTTTGGGCACGTACCCCCCCAGGACACCCCGGGTGTGCAGACCTCGTCATGCACCCTCCAGGCAGGCACTTTCCGAGCATGCACCCCCCCCCGGGTGGGCACCCCTGGCACCCTCTGGGCAGGCACCCCCCGAGACAGCCTGGGTATGCATCCCTGGGGGTGTGCACACCCCTGGGGCCCCCCGGGCGTGCACCCCCCGGGCATGCAACCCCCCAGGACAGCCTGGGCGTGCACCCCTGGGGGTGTGCAGTGCACACCCCTGGGACCCCCCGGGCGTGCACACTTGGTCATGCACCCCCGGGCATGCACCCCCTGGGACAGCTTTGGCACACACCCCACTGGGCATGCACCCTCCTAGGAATGCACCCCCCGGGACAGCTTGGGCATGCACCCCTCCGGGCCTGCACCCTCCTAGGCATGCACCCCCCGGGCATGCACCCCTCGGGACAGCTTGGGCATGCACCCCCCGGGCAGGCACCCCCCGGGACAGCTTGGGCATGCACCCCCCGGGCATGCACCCTCCTAGGAATGCACCCCCCGGGCATGCACGCCTCGGGCATGCACCCCCCGGGACAGCTTGGGCATGCACCCTCCTAGGAATGCACCCCCCGGGCATGCACCCCTCGGGCATGCACCCCCCGGGTCAGCTTGGGCATGCACCCCTCGGGCATGCACCCTCCTAGGAATGCACCCCTCGGGCATGCACCCCCCGGGCATGCACCCCCCGGGTCAGCTTGGGCATGCACCCCTCGGGCATGCACCCTCCTAGGAATGCACCCCTCGGGCATGCACCCCCCGGGCATGCACCCTCCTAGGAATGCACCCCTCGGGCATGCCCCCCCCGGGACAGCTTGGGCATGCACCCCCCGGGCATGCACCCCCCTAGGAATGCACCCCCCGGGCAGGCACCCCCCGGGTCAGCTTGGGCAGGCACCCCCGTGCATGCACCCTCGGCCATGCACCCTCGGCCATGCACCCCCGTGCATGCACCCCCGGCCCGCGCTCACCATGCCGGGGTCAGTGCAAAGGCGGCCGCAGGAAGCTTGCCCACCGCCCTCCCGCTGATTGGCAGCTTCTCCACCAATGGAGAGGCGGCACTGGGCGGGGGCGGGCCCTTCGCGGCGCGCGGTTCCGCGGGCGCTGCCTCCTGGGAGCCGCGGCCCCCCCCGCCCCCGTCCCCTAGGTCGCGGGTTCGAGCCCCGCCTGCGCCGTGCGGGACAGCGGCACAGCCCCAGCAGCGGCCGCATGTACGTACATAAATTAAATCATATGCATGTATATGCCTGCACCCACTATGTGCATATGTGCGCACGTATGGGTGTGTGTTTGCACCCAAAGGGCCCCTTCAGGCTGAGGCTGTGCGATAGCCGCCCCTGCATGCAGCCCCTGGGCGCTGTGTTTCGGGGCAAAGGAGGGCACAGGGGTTTGGGCAGGGGCGGCTGGACCCCCGTGGCCTCCCCGTCCTCCTCCACCCTGGGCCTGGGGCTGGCTGAGCTGGGACCTTCCCCTCCCCAGGACCCTCGGTGGAGCAACGATGGCTGTAAGCATCTCGCCCACCGTGTCCTTCTGCCCACGTCTTCCCTGCAAGACAAACGGGCTCCTCTCCCGCATTTATCCCCGCTTGCTCCCGGCTGCATCCCCCTGTGAGCACGGGAGGAGCCGAAGGTGGCCGAGGCCAGGGCAGAGCCCGCTGGGTGCAGCTCGTCCAGGCTGACGGTGGGTAAGGGGCTTCAGGGCCAGCCACGACGCCAGCGCCTGCGTCACGGCGGGGGGCTGCAGGCGTTTCAGCCGAGCTCGGGGTTCTTTAGGGCTGTGACGGCCCTGCCCTGCAAGAAGCACCCGCTCACCCTGGCGGGGGGCTGCGTGGGTGCTGGTGGGTGCCCTGGTCCAGGCAGGTGCCGGTGGCCCCGAGGGGTTGCCATGGATATCGATCTCCCAGGCGACCGGATGCGCTTCCCGCTAGATGTCGCTTCCGCCCGTGCCCCGAGCGTCCCCCGCGGGTTGGGGTCCCCAGGTTTGGGGGGTGCCACCCCACACCACCCCCCCCGGCACCCCCAAGGCCGCCTGGGCGTGCAGCCCCCAGTGTGCCCCCGCACCAGCTTTGGCCAGGAGCTGAGCAGCCCCTCCGCCGACGGGGGGAGAACTCGGGGGCTGCGATCCCAAACCTCCTCCCAGCCTGCCCCAAGGGGCCTGATCCTGGCTACCAGGTGCCCCCGGCTGCGAGCCGAGCCAGGGTTGGGGCGAGCAGCAGCTCCATCCCCGTGTCCTGGCCCCCCAGAACCCCCAGGCCCCCGCAGCCCTTGCGCCGGGCAGCAGCACTGGCCGCGGGGTCTGCACAAACCGGTGGCTGCGCGTCTCTGGAACGAATGCAGGGCCCCAGGACCCTCGCAGCCCCCACGGCGTCGGCTTTCAGCTCCGCCGAGACAGAAAAATAGGAGGGAAAGGTGGAAGATGGATGCTCGGAGCACCCCCAGCCCGGCCACCCTCCCCCAGGACACAAAAGCCCCTTTGAGGACTGATTTTACACCGCTCCTGCAGAGCTGCCGGAATTAGCATCAGCAAAGGGAGCTGCCATGCCGCTGTCGGTGCTGCTGTAAAGTCACTGAATTAACGGGGCGCCCCGGCCCTGTGCCCGGTGAGGTGGGGCCAGGCCCAGCGCGGTCCCCGTACGCGCCGGGGGATGTTTCCTCGAGGGGCTGGGGCTTGGCAGCCACGCGGCACCCGCCGAGCCGGAGCCCATCCCCGGACAGCCGAGCTCCTGCCGGCCCCGCAGTGGGGGGACCCCATGGGCGCCGTGGCCAGGGACCAGCTCGGGGACTTTCCGCCTCCGGATGATGCTGGGGGCAGCTGGCGGAGCGGGAGCCGGTCTGTGCCCGTTCCCCCCGCAGAAGTTTCCCATTTCGCACAAAGACGGCGGCGGGCGGCGGTGGGCATTGTCCGGGCTGCATCGCATTACCCAGGGCTCCCGGAGAAATCACTTGTATTTCACGCTCCATTGAGCAGCTGCCTGTATATATTTTCTGTGTTGCACTTTTAGCATGACAAAAGGAGAGGGCCTGTGAACTCCTTGCTCTTCAGACCTCTCCGACACATCCCCTGAGCGGAGCCCCCCTCGGTTAGCATAACAAACTGCCACGCTCCCTCCGACGTGCTCCGGCTCCCTCCCGGCCCTTTCCCTGGGGTAATTTAATGTATAGCTCAATATTTGGGCGTCTGGGTCGCTGGCGGCGGCGGGCGGGCAGGCGAGCGCGTGCTGCGGGGGTTCGGAGGCAGGGATTGCGGCGAGGACGTCCTTCTGACGCAGCCGTAGGGGAGCCGGCCAGGCCCCACGTCACCCACGCTGTGTTTAACTGGTCACCAGAAACACTGGTGGGACCCCGCAGCCCTCCCTGGGGAGGGGACTGAGCAGCGGCAGCCCCGGCTGGACCCGGCACCGGCTCCGGCACCCCGATGCCGAGCGAGCAACCGGAGTCACCAACCTCTGCGGCGACGCTGCGCATCGTCCCCTGTCTGCTCCTGGAGCTGCAGGTCTCCAGGCTCTGGTTTTGCCTTGAAATTTGACTTAAAGACGGAAAAACGGGGGCTGCAGGGCTGGGGTGAGCCTCAGGACCCGTGGCACCAGTTGGGGCTGGAGCAACCAGTCAGTGCACTGGGAGCTGGTGGTGCTGGCTGGGTGTTTGTCCCTCCCGGGTCCCCGTTTGCACAACCTGTCCCACCCGTCCCCCATCAGGGCCACCCCCGGGTGAGGTGAGACGTGCCCATCCCCACGCCAGCCAAGCCCGAAGCCGGGCTGCTCCTGCCTCCCCCCAAGCCCCAAAGGGACGCGACATCGTCCCCTCTGGGGCTGGGACCCCCTCGGGGCACCCCTCGCCTCCCGCTGCGGGGAAGGAGAGGGCTGGTGAGATAAAAGCCAGACCCACTGGAAAGGAAACATCCCCTGCACACGGGGTCTTGCAGGGATTTGGGGCGTCCCGCAAGAAAAAGGGGCAAAATCCTGCTCAAGCAGCAGCGGCGCGAGGGAGACCAGGCTGCGACACGGCTGGGGGCTTCGAACACCTTTAATGCGCGTGAATTTTTTTTTTTCCCTTTCACCTCGTCAAGCTGCAGACCTCGTCCTCGATCCCGTGGGATCCCGCCCACGCTTCAAACCAAGCCTCGGCTTTCCTCCAGCCTTTCTTGGTCACCTGGACCCCACGGCGTCCGCTCTTGTCAGCTGTTAATGGGAGAAACTGGTGTGAGCCCAGTCCCAGCCCGGTGAGAACCGAGGCCGAGTCCCCGTGGGACGGCCGGGTGACGTGTCACCGCCACGCCAACTCGCTGCCCGGATAATTTCTGCCATCCCTACAACCGCAGTCCCCATCCCGCCATGCACCTGGGGACATTTCTAATGGTGTCTGGCAGTGGGGACAGGCAGGGGTTGGGGGTCAGTGTGGATTTAAGTGGCTGGTGGCCCCTTGGGACATCTTGAAAGAGGGCACATGACAGCAGGAGCAGGAAAAACCATGTTGCTGCCGGTGTCTAATGGGGAGAAGAGCTCCCACCTGGGCAGGAGAGGGAGTTGTGTCCTGCAAAACTCATGCAAGACCTTTAAGATGATGCTCCCAAAGCACCGAGAGCTTGGGGGGGACCGGAGCGCTGCTGTGGGGTTCACGGGGTCCCCACCTCCCGCTCCGTTCCCGCTGGCTGCTCCAAAAAATCCTCACCGAGAGCCGCGCTTTGTGCCAGGTCTCCTGTGAACAGGCTGACCCTCACGCCGTCCCCGGGGCACGCGGTGGCCCCTCTTCACTCACGTCCTTCTTGCTGTCGGTCGCTTGCGGGGGGTCCCAATGCCTCGACCGTGGGGTGCGGTCAGCAGAGCCCCCGGCGCGCTGCCGGGCAGCTGCCTGCAGATGAACACACATGGCGTTAGCCGCTGCCTGCACCGGGGCTGCCACGCCGCGTCGTGGTGCATGCGCCCTTCCCCTAATTCCAGCTTCCTCCCGCATTTTCCCCGTCCTCCCCACGGCTGCGTCCCCCCCAGCCTTTCCCTTACGCAGCTTTGCAGGGCCTGAGCCCGAATTCGCTCATTAACTGGCCGTCGGGGCATCCTTGTGCTCTCCCTTCATGTTCAGCCTTCGGCGTTGCTTTATGGGGTGCTAAAGCTGCGCTGACAAGTGCTGCGTGGCATAAATCCCCAAGAAGGGCCTGTTCTTGCTGCCTCACCCAGCCCCGCTCCCCCACGAGTGGGGACTCAGCGCAGGCTGATCGGGGGGGGCTCCTCCCCCCGAGCCCCTCCGATCCCGCGCGCACGCGTGCCCGTGGGGATGCACACGGGGCCGTGCGTCCCCACGCGTGCGCACGGATGCCCACGCAGGGCTGGGGAAGGCGTGAGCGCGTTTGCACGTGCTGAGAGACCGCCTGATGCTCCAGCAGGAATACTGCGCTTGGAAAAAGCTCCTTCTCGATGCTTTTATGCTTGGGCTTTGCCAGAGCGCGCCTGGGCTCTCCCTCCAGGGTGCTGCAAAGCTGCCGGGGCGCAGGGAGGATGCTCGCTGCTGGAGGGCTCCCCTGCAAAGCCAGGCTCCCTGCAAACCCAGCCTTTCCCACCACAATCCCACGTCAAACGCTCTTCCCGGATCGCCCTCGCCCCTTGCCTGCGCTGACAATACCACGTCTGTGCCCCATCTCAAAGCAGCCTTGTCCGGGGGATGCAGATGCCCTGGATCCCCCTCCCCGGGGGCGGATGCGTCGCTTCCCCGGAGCTTGGGGTTCACAGTGGCGCTTGCTCGGCCTCCCTGCAGCCGAGGGGCTCCTGTCTGCCCCCCACCTCCCCTGTCTCGTGGGGTGAGACCACTCGAGCCGAGGATCCGTGCAGCACCTGGCGCCAGGACGGCCAGGGCCGGGATGAGGATCTCAGCAGCTCGTGCGGTGCGATGGGAACGGGAAGGGCTGGATCTCACTGCTGCACGCGGTGTGGAATTAATGAATTAACCGAGGTGTGTTTTGGGCAGGAAAAACGAGTATTTCTTATTTATTGACATGCTCAGCTAATTTCTCTATTCCCTGATGAACTGACCAAGCAGAGCTGCTTACGGGGCACAAAGCAACCTGTCCGGATGCTCCCCCCCGACCTTCGCCGAGGCGCAGCGAGAGCCACCGGCATCTTCTCCCTGCTCCAACCTGGGGACAAGACACAAGTGCCCCCCCGGAGCCCTGGGGCAATTTGTTGGCCCAAACCTGGGTTTGTGGCACGGTTCAGCACCGCTGGGGCAACTGCCTGGGGGGGGAGAACCCCCTGAGATGTGGCTGTGGTGTGGGAACCGGGGTGCCCGGGGGGGCTGCGCTCCCTCCTCCCCCGGCTGCCCTGCCCTCACCAGGCTGGGAACAGCTTGAGTGTCCAGGCAAGGAATTCATTTAAATAAATTTCCATAGGGATTAATTTCATCCCTTCTCCAGCAGCGTGGCGGAGGCGAGCGCGTGTGTGTGTGTGCGTGCATGAGCAAAGCTGAGCCTGTTTTGGGGGAGCTGAGGAGACAAGGAGGATGGGGGCACCATCCTCTCCCCGCAGCCCCTTCCACCCTCGCTGCCCTTCATCCCTCCGTTCCCAGCTGCGGGAAGGATTTGGCCCCCTCCTCGCCTGCACGCGAGCCCTGCCCAGCGGGGACTCGGTGCCAGAGATGCTGGTCCCAAGCAGAGGGGATCATCCAGCCCCAAAATTTCAAAACTTTCCACGCAGAGCTACAGTGAGCCAAAAGACAGCGTCGAGTGGCTCGAAATACCATCAGGGGGAGAGATTTGGGCTGTGCAAGCCAGTGGGAAGAAAATCCATGGGATTTGCCATGATTGAAAGCCCTCGGATGCCCCCCTGACCAGGAGCCTTGTCCTGGCTTCGCCCCGGCGTGGGGTTGCCCTGGGGATGCCTGACCCGGGTCCTTCTGCACCAAAAATCTGCATTTTGTTTTTTGGTGCTCCCCGAGCAGCGCTCCGGGACCCCGGACACAAAACCGCGACGGGGCCGGGAGGCGGTGGGACGCGGCAGGGGCTCCTCCGTCCGCGCCGGTGGGCTGCGGCACGGGGGAGCGCCGGTGCGGGGCGGGGGGCGTGCGTGGGGATGCCACCAGCGATTCTCGCTGCTCAACGCTCCCGCGCCGCTGAGGAATTCAGCCCACAGGTCCCTGCGAGCTCTGCTCACCCGCAGCCCCGGCAGCCTCCCCCACCGCGGACGGGGATATCCAGGGCTGGGAAAAATACTCCTGGAGCAGCCACACAGTCTGGATGCTTGGAAATCCCAGGAGCTGATAATGCCATGATGTTTTTCGGCTTTTCCAGCCCTCCCCAGGACCCCCGGCGCAGGGGACGCCCTTTCGGCGAGGAGAAATGATAATCCCCCTCCCATTAAACGAGTGCAAGAGCATCTAAATGACAGATGCAGGGTTTTTTTCCGTTCTGCTTAGGATTTGGGATTCAAAGTGCACGGCGGATTCGAATAACCGGGGTAAATAAATCAGGGCTAGTGAACACTTGGAAGCAAGCAGAGCGATAGCTATTTTTGGCTGTCAAATTTGGGAGGTTTTAAGGCTCCTTCAGGGCACAAACTGCTGCAAGAATTCGTTACCGCTGCAGCAAAATAAAAGCGTGGCGAGGAAGGAGAGTTTCCTTTCTCTTCCCGGGGAGATGGAGACGGGCAAAGCCAGCAATGCCAGGTCTGCCAGGGGTCTGGCACCCACAGAAACGCTGATTTTAGGCTCTGGGGTGGAAAATGGAGACCCTGGGTGATTCCTGGAGGGAATGTCCCCATGGAGGGTCCGTCCCAGGAACCTGCCATCGCTCCCAAGCGGAACTTTTTTCCACTGAGGATGGATACATCAGAATTAAACCCATTTCTTTGAAGATGCCAAGTGGAACACAGAACATCGCCGGGATTTTTTTTTTTAACTAAAAAATACCATTTCCATTTGGATTTTTTGCAGGAATCCCAATTTTTAAGTGCCTCACATGCCCCTTTGGAAGAGCGAGGCTGCTGGAAGGGCTTTCTCACCATGCCGTGCCAGCCCCCACCAACTCGGGCTCCAAAGCACCCGCCCCCCGTTTGGTTTGGTGCTGCAGCACCCACCGGCACCCAGCACTGTCCGGGCGTCCTGCGCCTCGTTTCCTTGAGTTCATTAAGGCAGGAAAGCAGGGATGGAAGGAAAGCCCGCAGCCCCGCCGGCGGCTGGGCTCATTAGAGCAGTGTCGGAAGCCTGGGCTGCCCCGCGTCTGGGCACGGCTCTGCCTTGAAACCCCAAAAGCTCCAGAGCCGGGCTTGCAGGGGATGGAGAGCAGCTTTTTTGGGGCGCACAGCGCGCCCCAGGCCCCCCTTTTTTGCAAGAAGAGGCTCTGCACGCTGCAGACCTCCTGTTCCCAGGTAACCCGCCCTTGCTTTGTGTCCCCAGCCTGGCTGGGAGCCCGGAACAGGCACCCGTGGGCCATCCCAGGGCGGGCAGCCCCCATGGGTGCTGGGGACCCGGCCCACGGGACAGTGGCCACGTAAGATGAGCTGAATTACAGTTTAAGGCAAAGCTCAGCATCAGCATGGAGGTTCTCTGCTCTTTACCATGGAAACAAGCGTTGCTAAGGGATTGCTTAATAGGGAGTAAAATATTCTAAAAACCTAAGTTTATGCGGCAGCAGGATTGAACCCCCAGTCCTGGCGGGTGCATGGGGCTGTCGGCGCTGCCCTCGCAGCAGCTCCCACGGGCAGGCGAAAGCTCCAGTTCTCCATCCGTACGGAGAAACCCCTGGCACAGGGAGAACGGGGCACAGGGTGCTGGGTGATTTGGGGTGGGCACGGGCTCCCCGGCAGCGTTGGCACGGTCCTGGGGGTGCTCTGGCACAGAGCTGGGGATGTCAGGTCTGCCACCCTTTAAAACAAGCAGATATGTTATTAATCAGACTCACCAAAGGGTCCCCGAGGGATAAAGACACCAGCGCTGCTCCCTCGGGGTGGGTGCAATGCTGGGCTCTTGCACGGTGCCTCAGTTTCCTTTCTTGCATGAGCAAGGCGGCTGCTGCCGTCAGCACCGCTTCTCCTGGCAGCCTCCGTGGGCACGCCGAGCCGGCGGTACCCGCTTAACTTTACCAATTTTATGGGCATGAGGAAAGGGGCTGGCGGGGGGGGGCAGGGAATAATACGGGCAGGGGCCACCTCTGACCTTGACCCCCGTCCTGGTTCCCCGCGGCAGCTGGGCCGTCGCGCCTCCGCCGACAGCTCAATGGGCGCTTTGTCTGCGCTCGCCGGCCCCGCGCAGCCCCGTCGCCCCCAATAATATTTATGGAGTCGGCGGTCACCTTCTCCCCTGCTCCCTGCATCTCAATAACAGCCGGGCGGGTGAGATCCAGGGAATCTGGGAATTTATAGTCCGGAGAGTTGCTGCTCTTTAGCCCTGTGGGGTGCGGAGTGGCGGATCCTGCCCCTCGGATGCTCGTGTGCATGAATAACGCACCCCGGCTTGGTTTCGGGTACTGTTCACAGCCCTCGAGTCTTTTTTTTTTTTTTTTCCCCCTTAAAAAATGCCTGTTTAAAAGCAAACAGGTGGGGGAATTTTCTCGCTTTTCCCAAGTCTTGCAAAGCCGCGCTGCTCCCAAACCAGTTGGGGGGGGGGGGGGGAAGGTGATGAAAACGCGCTGCTGATTTATTTTACTGCGTTTTTGCTCGCTGCCCAATTCCGCCATCAGTTAAAACAATCGAAAGCTCCTTTCCAAAGCTCCAGCGAAGAATATTTTAAGATCCTTCTGTTGGAGATGCTGCGGGTGGGTGCACCCGGTACCCCCAGGTGTGGGGGGATTCGGGTCTGCCCTGAGCCCATCGGAGTCCCCAGGAAGATCCCTCAGCATCCCGGGCTCCAAAGCAGAGGATTTAAGCAAAGGTGCTTGTTCAGGAAGGGTTTCGACCAGGGAAACCTTAACATTTGGGGAAGAAAGAGGAGGATCGATGAAGGCCATTTTGCTGGGATTTGGAAAATCCTGGTAAAGGGTAACTTCTCCCTGATGGGTGATTTGGGGTACGAAGGGACCGGGCGTGAATCCAAGTTCTTGCAGAGTTATTTCAAACGCTACCGAAACAGGGCTGAGGCAGGGGATCGCTGCGGGTGGGAAATCGGGCTAATGTGGGCTGGTTTGGTTGCTCCCAGATGCTCCAGCTGCGCAGAAATGGGTCAACTGAGTCGGATGCTAGCGCCGCTATTCCCACATGGAGAAGAGTGGGAGCCTCTCGCCGTGGATCAGATGCTGAGTGATGGGGGACTGCCAAGGCTCACGTCCTTCCCCGCTTCCTGGGGGAAGAAAACAGCCCAGAAAGGATCCAGCAAATCCCCCAAATGACGCACCGGACACCCAGGGCCTGACAGCGATGGCTCTTCCAAGAGCCGGGCCGGATCTTCGGGTCCCTGAATACCGCCCGCGACGTCGAGTTGCTCCCACGCGCCATCCCCAAAGGCATGTGCTGCCCCGTCCGGCAGAAACTGCATCTTTGAGGCTGTTTCACCGGACCCTGGGAGATGTTCCAGGAGCTGGCCATGGGAAAAAGCTGGTCCTTTCCCAGATTCGCTGTCGTCTTCTGATAAATCCTCCAGTTTGGAGCAAACCGGCTCCGGGCTGATCCCAGTACCGAGCAGAGCAATCCTCCAGTGCCGACGGGCATTTCTGTGCTGGTTTGGTGCTTCCTTCTGTTAACTGAGCTGGGAGGTAACGGGCAGAAAGATGCTGGGTATGTCCACAAGCCTCCCTCTATGGAAAATCCTCTTTTTGGGCTGTTTAAACCAGGGCTGTGGGTACCGCTGTGCTTCAAGCAGGCTTTTCCCTGGGACTGGGGCGGGGGGTGGCCCATCCTGACCCCCAGACACCACACAGGAGAGAGGAGGAGGAGGAGGAAGGATGCTGGGGAAAGCGGAGCCGTGGTTTCCACGCATGCTGAGCTCCTTTATAGCCGAGCCATCAAGGGAACGCTACAACCTTGTCCCCCCGTCCCCGCTGCACCGGGGCACGCCGGGGAAACACAAGCATCCCCCAGCACCACCCCCTGACCCGGCTTGAGCCGGGGCAGCTTCCAGCCTGTTCAAAAGGGAAAACCGATTTATTTATCTCCCCCTCCGCTGGATGCGGGTCAGGAGGCGCCGGGGAGCATCCTGCCGATGCTCGACGCCGAGCCGCGTCTGCGCAACCCCGAGTCGCCGAGGCCACGGCGCAGGGGCTGGTCCTCGCTGCGCCGCAGAGCATCGCCCGCCAGCCTCGTGCGCACGTGGCTGCTTCCCCTTCCCCTTCCCCTTCCCCTTCCCCTTCCCCTTCCCCTTCCCCTTCCCCTTCCCCAGGGCTCGTTCAGGACAATGCTGCGTGACACCGGCCCTCGAGCGCTGGCGGCTGGAGATGAATCTGGAGCGTCACCTCCCGCCACCGCCCTCATTCCCAGCCTGCGGAGCGGATGCGTGGGAGATAACACGCCCCTGCGAAGAGCGGGGCGAGCAGAGGAAGACGGGAAAGGGAACGTCCTGGGAGGCAAATATAAACTGATTTTTAGTGAAGCCGGAGCGCCAGAGCTCCTTTACGCAAGGGGTTTGTGTTGCTCTCCACGCAGGGCAAGAGCAGCCGGGTGCTGCCCGGGCCAGGGGAGGATGTTTTCCGGAGATGCCTCGGACACGGCGGGTTTAGTCCGGGTGGGAAATGGGGGTTTCGCTGCAAGAGGAGGATTTGGGAGGGTGGCTGGGGCACCGGGAGAGCGGGGGGCAGCTTGGCGGGGGGTGCCCAAGCAACGGCTGCCCCCAAGCCGCAAACCCAGCGGGACAGGGTCTGCCCGCAGCCCCTCGCCAGCCCCAGGCTCCCTTCCCGACAGCGCCACGGGGAGAGCCGAGGCCGGCGCAGCCCTCCCGGGAGCGAGCTACCGGCGGGCGGGTGGGCGACGGAGGGTGGCTGTAACAAGCATCATTGCCGGCTTGCTGAGCTAGGCATAATTGTTGCAAAACCGCCGCGCACATGCTGAGCTTCATAATTATCAGGCTTGTCTGCCAGCCTCTCCCTTCCCCCAGCACAACGGCACACTTGATTATGATTATGGTGGCTAATTTTGTCTGGTGCATCTTAGGCATATGGGCCCCCACCTGCTCTGAATATGCAAACGCCGCTGATTTGCTCCTCAGCGGCCGCTCTGAGCCGGGGCCGTGGGCAGGCGGGGAGGGGGAACCTGCCCGGCGCCGCGAACAAAGAAACCCCACGCGGCAGCGCGGGCACAAAGAGCCACCGGCACCGGAGCTGCCCACGGCACGGCACGGCACGGCACGGCACGGCACAGCGGTGCCCGCGCTTGGCGAGGCCTCCGGGTTTGTTTCCCATGGGCGAGATGGAGCATCTGCGAGCAGCGAAAGCGCGTGGTGTGGCGTGCACGTATACCATGGCGTGCACGTATAGTGTGGCGTGCACATATACCATGGCGTGCACATATACCATGGCGTGCACATATAGTGTGGTGTGCACATATAGTGTGGCGTGCACATGTAGTGTGGCATGCACATATAGTGTGTCGTGCACATATACCATGGCGTGCACATATACCGTGGCATGCACATATAGTGTGGTGTGCACATATAGTGTGGCGTGCACATATAGCGTGTCATGCACGTATACCGTGGCATGCACGTATAGTGTGTCGTGCACGTATAGTGTGTCGTGCACATATACCGTGGTGTGCGCATATACCATGGCGTGCACATATAGTGTGTCGTGCACATATAGTATGTCGTGCACATGTACCATGGCGTGCACATATAGTGTGGCGTGCACATATAGTGTGGCGTGCACATATACCGTGGCATGCACATATACCGTGGCATGCACATATAGCGTGGCGTGCACGTATACCGTGGCATGCACGTATAGTGTGTCGTGCACGTATAGTGTGTCGTGCACGTATAGTGTGTCGTGCACATATACCATGGCATGCACATATACCGTGGTGTGCACATATAGTGTGTCGTGCACATATAGTATGTCGTGCACATGTACCATGGCATGCACATATAGTGTGTCGTGCACATATAGTGTGGCGTGCACATATACCGTGGTGTGCACATATACCGTGGCGTTCACATATACCATGGCATGCACATATACCGTGGCATGCACATATAGTGTGGTGTGCACATATAGTGTGGCATGCACGTATACCGTGGCATGCACGTATAGTGTGTCGTGCACGTATAGTGTGTCATGCACATATACCATGGCATGCACATATACCGTGGTGTGCACATATAGTGTGGCGTGCACATATAGTGTGTCGTGCACGTATAGTGTGTCGTGCACATATACCGTGGTGTGCGCATATACCATGGCGTGCACATATAGTGTGTCGTGCACATATAGTATGTCGTGCACATGTACCATGGCGTGCACATATAGTGTGGCGTTCACATATACCATGACATGCACATATACCATGGCGTACACATATAGTGTGTCGTACACATATACCGTGGCGTGCACATATAGTGTGTTGTGCACATATAGTGTGTCGTGCACATATACCGTGGTGTGCGCATATACCATGGCGTGCACATATAGTGTGTCGTGCACATATACCATGGCGTGCACATATACCATGGCGTGCACATATAGTGTGTCGTGCACATATACCATGGCGTGCACATATAGTGTGTCGTGCACATATACCGTGGCGTGCACATATACCATGGCGTGCACATATAGTGTGGCGTGCACATATACCATGGCGTGCACATGCACCCCCCTATGCAATCAACACCCTATGGACAACCCCTGCCATGCAACCCCCGGCGTTTGCCTGCTTCCGCCTGCCTTTCCCGCACCGCCGTTGGATGCATCCGCACCCCGCAGCCTTGCAGAACCTTCCCTGCCCACCACAACGTATTGTTTTGCGAAACGTACGAGCGGGGTTTTGCTCGCGTGTCGGGAACGCTCATAAAAGCATCCACGCGACGGTGAAGGGCAGCTGAGGTGGTCTCACGTCTGCCTCGCCGGGACCGCTGTCAGAGGGGCTTTGCCATGCTAATGGATAATTAGATAGGCAGACAGACTGACAAGGATCCAGATGGATGGATAGATGCCACAAGGATCTGGTGACACATAAATAGGCAGATGCTAATGGGCAGCGCAAACAACAGCTTAGACTCCTGCTAATTCCCACTGTAATTTTTAAGCTCTCTCCATCCTCCCCCTTTTCCCCCCCCTCTCCCCCAATGCAGAGCTCTCACCAGTGCATCCATCACTTACATATATTTTTTTTTTTTTTTTTTTTGCACAGAAGTAGCGTAAATGGTTTGTAAGGGCTCTAAGGAATAACAAGTAGCAGCGAGCTGAGGTGGGCGTCGTGCGGGGGCTCGGGGAGGTGAAACCCTTGGGGTTACCCTGGGACCGGCCAGAGCCAGGCTCGGCTGTCGGGGCGTCTCCATCCCTCCTTCCCCAGCGCTGCCGCCACCTCCCCGACACTGATTTATTTTTCAATTAAAAAAAAAAAAAAAAAGAAAAAAAGAAAAAAAGGTTTCTCCCTTTTCTTCCACCGCAGGGATGGGAAGAAAATTGTGAATGGAGGGGAGGAGGCCAAGGAGGATCAGAGCCGGAGAGCCGTGGCCGAGCGGGCGGCGGAGACAAAAGAAAGCATCTTCGCTTGTTTTCCCTTGCCGCGGGGAATCCACGTGGCAGTTGCGGGAAGGCGGGGAAAGTGGGAAGGGGAGATAAATCCTGCTGGAAAGCTTTTGGCGGGCACGGGCACCGCGCGGGAGATTTATAGCCCCGCGCTTCGCAGCCACCTGCCTGCCATGGGTGCCGCTCACCTGCTCCGCGGAGCCGGGCTCGTTAGCCGGGGCCCCTGGTTAATGAGGTATGGGGATACGGGGATGCTCGTGTGGTTGTAGACCTTCGGGTCTTCCCAGCTTGGCAGGGGCCGCGCCGGCGCCGTTGCCACCCCGCCGTGCCACCCTCAGAGGGGCTGAGCCTTGGTGCGAGCCGGAGCCTCCAGCATCCTCCCGTGGGTACCAGCTCCGCGGCCGCCACGCTCTGCCTCCCGCTCGCGCTGCCTGGGGTCCTCTCTGTCTTCTCTGCCCATCTCCCGCTTTGTCACCTCTCCCTCATTTGTCTCTCAGCCCATCAGCCCCTCCGCTATCTGCTATTTCTTCCACTCGGCCCCTTTTCCCCTCCATGCTTTTTATTATTTTTCCTATAGTTCTCTCTCTCACCAGTTCCTTTCCTCCCCTGCTCTATAGATTACCCTCCTCTTCCTCACCCTCTCTCTTCTCCTCCTCCTTTTCCCTCCCCCCAGTGTATTTGCTCTCCCCTCTGCCATCCCAGGAGGGGTGGGCAGGACCGTGGCAGTGGGGACGAGCACGCTGGGGCAGGCGTCCCCATGAAGCTGGGTCCCTGGCCTGCCAGCACGGGCGGGTCTCGTGGCCCTATTTCAGGCTGAGCTGCAAAATACAGCCTAGAAGATGCCATCGGCACCTCCTGCATCTTGGGAGAGAGCCAGAGCCCGGTCCGGGATGAGGAGAGCCCGGGAACGGCTCCCCAACAGCACCCAGAGCATCACTGCCAAGCTCCCGGTGCCTGCCCCGCGGCAAGACCCGGAGGAAAAAAACACCATTCCCGCCTTATTTCACCCAAACTGAAGCCAAGGGGGGGTTGGGGACGAAGGAAGGGCCCTGGCCCCTCCATGTCCGTCATCGCAGGCGCACCGGCCGCGGGCTGCGGCGGCTGCCGGGGTGGCCAGATCCAGCACCCGCTATGTAGGGCAGAGCCGGCGCCGCGAGGGAGCGCGGGGGCCCCAGCCCCGGGGTCGCCCCCGCCCGCTGCCGAGCCGCCGGCTGGGATGAAACCCCTGGGAGCCGCTTGCCAGCACCGTATATATGCACACATATATATACACACCATAGCACCATATATATACACACACGCACACCCCATAGATGGGTATATATTTTATATATATGTATAATTTCAGCCTTTTTCTTATTTCAGATGGAAGCAGCTTGCCGATGCAATTAAAAGTTTTACCAGAAATGACCCTCTTGCAAATATTCCGGTTTTTAAAGAAGCCGATTCGAGTTCCCAGCAACTTGCTGAGGAAGCGCCCGGGGGCTTTTCTGACGAGCTCCCGCAGGTATTCCCAATTTCCTTCGTTTGCTTTATGAGGTACGTGAGAAAAAAAGAGAAATAGTTTCCTTATAAATATAGACATACGCATAAAAAATATTCCAGGGATTTTTTTTTTTTTTCTTCCCTGAGCAGATCCCTCTTTACAGTTTTCCAGTCTCCGCACCATCACCTGGCTCAGGTGGGTAAAGACCCAGGAGTTACGGGTCAGGGCAACTGGATGGACACCGCTAAGAAATGTGGGAATGGCAAAAGCTTTAATTCCCAGTTTAAAAAAAATCCTTTTCTGGGCACAGATGTTGAAAGCACGTTCAATTCTTGCTTCTTTTCCTTCCCATCACAAAATACCCCGGGAGAAATCCCAAAAGCAGCTTCACCCATCCCTGTGCATCAGCCAAGGGCAGCACCCGCATGACATGGGGACCCCCGCAGCCCATAGCTGTCGGACAAAAAAGACGATATTGGGAATGGGAGGGTCAGGGAGGCTTAAAATACGGCCCAGCTTTGGGAGAATTAATTTTGGACCGATTTCTTGCTACGGCCATCACCTGCCGAAATCCCGCTTCTCCTTTTGGGTAGCCGCCCTCATCCCTCTATGAGCACCTGGCTTTTTTTGGGGGGGGGACACAAACAGGCGCACATGGGGTACGGACACGGCTGTTGGCCAAGACAGACGGACGGCATCGCCAGGACGGACAGAATTTGGCGTGGGAAAGGGGGCGGCGATGGCATTGCCTAGACACGGCGTTTCATTAAGATGCAGGAGCGGTACTTTGGGTGCAAAAAGCGGAGGGGGAAGGGTTAAGGGGCGGCGGGAGAGAGGGGTGAGAAGAAAGCCCAAAGAAAAGAAGGGACCTCACAGCACCCGGCGGGGCTTGATGGCTTAATTACCATATTCAAATCTAATTAATTCCCCTTTGCATAAAAAGGCCACGGGCGGGCGTGGGACCAGCCTTGCAGATGGCGTCTCATGCTCAGCACCATTTTGGGGCCGCCGGCCATCTTAGAGCGAGGAGGAGGAGGAGGACGGCTTCGCCCGCGGCGCCGAGCATCTGCTCGGGGCACCCGTTGGGCACGGGGCTGTGCCGGGTGCCGGCACCAACCAGCCCCGCCGACTGCCATTCATATTGTTTTGAGGAAGAAGAGGCGATTTAAAAGCAGGGAGGAGACGGAATGAAGCAAAGATGGATGGGGAGGGGGGGTTAAAGCGATGGGGCATCATAATTTGGGGGTGTTAGCGTGCCCCTC
This sequence comes from Pelecanus crispus, assembly GCF_030463565.1. Taxonomy (NCBI): domain Eukaryota; kingdom Metazoa; phylum Chordata; class Aves; order Pelecaniformes; family Pelecanidae; genus Pelecanus; species Pelecanus crispus. The sequence continues at coordinate 5,093,151 of NC_134662.1, read as the reverse complement.
ACCCTTGGTTGGGGCTCCCCGCTCCGTCCCTGCGTGCTGGGGTCTCCAGGTGGGACGGCGCCGGGCTCTGTGCGGATGAAGATTGACTGCCGATGCGGGGATTAGCATCCCCGGAGGTATTTGCTGGAGGAGGTGGGCGATGGGGAGAGAGGCGCGGCAGCCGTCCCGGGGAGATGGGCGTCTCCTTGGGACCACCGCTGCACCTTGCTCCCCTAAAAACCAGCCCCGTGCCATGGGAGCATCCCAGAAACCTCTCTGGAGGGTGACTCCATGGGGATGCACCCCGCATCCCCCTTGGGGTGCTGGCCAGCAGGAAAAGCCGGGAAAATCCAGCCTCAACAAACAGATACCCAAAACCCCTCCCGCACAGGCATTGTTTTGGGGAAAAATGGGGAATAATATTCCTCATCTCCCCGTCGTGCATCTGGGGGTGAACCAAATCCCTGCTGGAAAACCGGCCCGGAGAGCGTGGGCTGCTGACGGGCACCACGGCAGCGCCTGCGCTGGCTGCCAGGCTCACCCTGGGCAAGGTGAAAGTTATTTTTCTAATGTTTCAGACAGCTTCGCCGTCATGTGAAAAACTCAGAGGAGCAAGGACCGCAGGGGATGTGGTTTTTCTCCCTTGACTGACTCCCAAGGATGCAATGCTGCTGCTGCTGCTGCCGCCGTGGGGCTGCGCTCCCCGCCCCCCCCCTTCCCAGCGCTGCTGGGGGCTGGGATGAAAATGTTACCCCAAAACAGACTCCCAGACAGAGCTGGAAGTCGCTTGTGTGGCTAAATCCGATGTCTGCCAGCAGGAAAAATGGGGGCTGGGGGTTTGGATGGGGCGGAGCAGGAGGAACTGGGGATGGATGGGGGGAGGCTGTGCTCCCAGCTGGGGGCAAAGCAAGAGGTGAGGGGGGAAGATTCCCCCTTACGCTGGTAAGTCAGAGAAAAGGTTGGTTCTGAGTCATAGAAGATAGATTTTTAGATGTACATTAAAAAGGAAACAGGGTGAAAAAGTCAATTATTTGGCAACCAAAAGCTGTTATAATAGCCCAGCTTCCACGAGCTTTGGGGGGGGGATCTAAATATTTTCAAAGAAGAATATAAATAAAATGGGGACAAAAGCTGGGTTTTTTCCCCTGAAACGATGAGAAAAAAATCAGTGTGGCACCTCACAGCCTGGCGATCGCAGCCGCCTGCCCGGACCCGCCGGCGAGGGGCAGCCCAGCCATGCGCGGAGCCATCGTGGGTGCCCCCCTCTGCGGCGCTGCTCCCTGGTCCCCCCAAATCCCCGGCTGGAGAGAGCCCGGGGGGAGCGTTTGTGGGGAAAACCCCGTGCCGGCTGGCTGGGCTTGCAGGAAAGGAGAGAAAAGCAAGAAACGCCCAAACTTACCCCATCCGGGAGAGGCGAGGGGGTCTCGAGCATCCTTGGGGGAGCGCAGCCAACTTCCCCTGCCTGGCTCCGCAGGCGCTGCCCTTGCCGCGGAGCGATGCGACCGAGCCAGCCCGTCCCCGGCAGCCCCGCGCAACCTTGCCGCTGCAAACCCGTGCTGGGAGCAGCCTCCTCCGGGCCCAGCGGCTCCCACGGGCAGGAAAGCCCAGTCCACGGCACCCCACGGGGCTCCTCCGTCCTTCGGTTTCCCAGGCGAGGGTGCTGGGGTGCGGGTGGTCTCCCTGGGGCTCTGCCCACGCCATCCTGGCCGCTCCCTGGCGCCCTGGCCGCTTCGCCCCATCCCCGTCCTCGGCGATGGATGCTGCCGGACCGCGTTGATCAAAGCAAGGTGGGGATTTCTCCTCTGCAAAAAATAAAATGAGCGATGCCATCATGTCCAAAATCACACCGATCCCCTCCCGAACTGCACCGATCCCCTCCGGAAACACACCGATCTCGCTCTGCTCGTCACTGAGCCATCTTAACCAGCCCAGCTGCCGCGCCGGGCAGGCCCACGTGGCCAAAACGACGCTTTAAGGGGATCACGAAGGTTTCTCCTGGCACCGCCGGAGCCGGGCAAAGGGCCTGGAGGTCTCTGCGCCCACCTCTACGTACGAGCCCCGCTCTGGGTACCCGCACAGGTCCCTGCTTAGGGACAGATTTCTGTTTGACCTCTCCATCGCGGTGCAGAGAGAGGGTCAAGCGGCTCCATCATTCCCTGGATCGCACCCCGGACTGCGTCCCACATCCCATTTTACAGACGGGGTGGCATCGGCAGGGAGAGGAGCCAAACCTTCCCAGGACCGGTGGGGAGGGAAACCCCTCTGTGTCAGATGATGGGGGCAAACCCCCTCCAGATGCGCCCTTGGGCGTCTCCCCCGTCCCCCAGCACCCGCCGCCGGCCTTGGTCTGCCCCAGATCAGCCTTTTGATCACCAAAAAACATGGGGTGTGGGGGTGAGGACTTCAGCCCTCGCTGGCCCCAGCACCCATGTTCACCCTGCACAACCCTGCCAGGGCGGGGGGGCACCCATCAGCCCCTTCGCTTTGCTCCCAAAAACTCAGCCCCTCCAACACCCCTCAGCACTCCCGGGGGGTGTCCGATGAGAAGACCCCAAAAAGACCAGAGACAGGGCGGGTTGAGGGTGCTGCCCCAGACGGGTGGCAGGAGCTGGGGGGGGACACCAAGGGGATGCCCAAGGGGACGGGGGGCTCAGACACAATGCTGCCATTGAGGGGGCCCCGCCGTGGGTCCCGGCCCTTCCTGCCCAGACACAATAGGGGCGGCCCCGCGCGCCACTTGTGCGCATTGTGCGGCGGCGGCCCCCCCCGGCCCCTCCTTTCTGTCCCCCATCGGATAATGGATCCGCTTTGTGTGCTTGGCTGGACAAGGACTTTGTGGCGGAGAAAGAACCGGTGTTTGTCTGTCAGAAGAGATCGGCCAAGAAAGGGACGGGGAGGAGCGGTGGCTGGAGCGGGGCAGCGTTCCTTGCCGCAGCATTGGCCTTGCACGGCCCCCGTGCCGCCGGCAATATTCCTGGCGGTGCCAGGGGGGGGAGAAGTCCTTGCTGGGAACTTGGGGAGGTGCAGCCCGGTGACTGCGGTGCTGCCGGACCCACTGCTCAAAGCCCATCCCCGGCCCTGGCGAGCATCCCGGCGAGCATCCCGGCTAGCATCCCGGCGAGCATCCCGGCTAGCATCCCAGTGAGCATCCCACCAAACGCCAGCTCCCCTCCCTGAGCCCAACACAAATCCGCAGTGGCAAAGGGTCTGTGCCCCCCCCCTGCCCGGCTCCGGCCCCTCTGGGTCCCCCCCCGGCCACCATTCCTGGAGATGGGATCAGCAAAACCTACAGGAGATTAATTCTCCAGCCGCCCCGCTCTTGCTGTACCGGCGTGCAGGCAGGCGGACGCGGTAATCCCTGACTCCAGCGGAGCCAGAGCCGCAAAGAGCAGGATTAATAAGAACTAGGCTGTAATTTCGGCAGCCCTGAACAGGTCCCTTTGCCTGCAGCATCCGCAATTCCAGCGCGTCGGACAATTAAGGGACGGGGGAGCTCTGTGACGGCCACGTCCTAGCTGCTCTGGGAGGGGAAAGTCAGCCCTGGCACCTTCCAGCTGGGCAAACCGCTGGATTGCAGCCCAGCCAAGCAGCCAGCGCTGCGTCTGCAGGTACACGCGTGTGCCCGCGGGTACATGCTAACGCCACACGTGTGCCACGCGGCCCCACATGCTCCGCAGGAGCAAGGGCAGGGCCCCTCCAGCAGCAAACCCTATGCAAAGCAGGGCTGAAAACTGGATTATTTCCTGTTAAAGCAATTCAAGAAACGGGTCACATTTATCCTGTAGGTTGGGGCAGGTTTTTTTTTTAATTGCTGAAATTCTGGTTTTTTAAATCAGGTCTGCGCCAATGCTGGTATTTAATGAAAAAATGTAGAATTTTGTTTCCCAAAAATTTTAGCCTGCTAATTGGTTTCTCGATGTGCTGATGGCTCTGTGCTCACTGCCGGGCGCTCGGGGGACATCTGCCAGCCCAGACCCTTCCCGAGGGGGCCAAGGCGGGGACGTGACTTCAGGAAAAACCCAAACCCCATCGCACCGGGCACGGGTTCATGCTTCGTCAGCACGGCTCAGCATCCCGGGACTCCCACCCTACACCCCACGCGTGGGTGGCATTTTGCGGGTGCCAATAGCCATGGGGCTGGAGGTGGCATCTCAGCAGCACGTCCCCCTTCCCCAGTATAATTTGCGGCTGGCGTTTGGGGTCCAGGTGCCCAGGTAGGGTGAGCGTCCCCAGCAGCATCACCCCGGGGGACCCCGACCCCGCACTCCGGGCGCTGTGGGGCTGAGCCGGGCAGCTCATCGCCCGCCGGGGCAAGCGGCCGGGCCGGCGGGATGATTAGGGTGGCCTGTGGAGTAATTATCTCATTGGGCAAGTAATACCCTTTCAGCGGGAGCGGGGTGGGGAAGTATTGTTCGGGCTTAGGGATTACATCAACCCGGCTGGAGCAGACAATGTGCTCCCCCTGGGAAGAGGCAGCTCAGCCCCAGGGAGAGAGGAGGGAGGCAGGGGCTGAAGCTGTCTCAATTAGCGAGTGTCCCAGCGAGGAAGAGGGTGGTGGGGGCTCATGGGGGGACCTGGGGAGTTTAGCGGGGAAAGAAAGCGTCCTTAACCCTTCGTGCTCCTCCCGCAAGGGGACTCGGTCCTTCACCCCTGCGTTAAGCCCTGCAGCGACGTGGAGATGCCGGGAGGGCTGGATGCATCCCCTTCTCCCCATGATGCCGGGGAAAGCAAAGCACAGCCAGTTTTCTCCTTTTTCTGCCTTTTTTTTTCTTTTTGACAGCCCAATGCCAGCCCCTTCCAGCCTCCCTGCACATCAGCAGCGCGTCAGCCACTTCGTCCTTGTATGGGGGACGGGCAGCAATCGGGGACAGTGGCCGGGGCCAGCCAGGTGGCGAGCGGGGCACGTCCCCATCCCCAACCCCAAAAAGCAGTGCTGGGGGCGGGCAGGGGGGAGGGATAACAACCCCATGCACCCACTCCCAGCCACACGCAGCACCGGGGCACCGCACGTCCTTGGCATCCCCCTGAAACACCAGCTCCGGCCCCGCGCCCACCTGGCGCGGCCGCCCTGCTCTGCCTGGCGTGGGGCTGGGCTTCGTTTTGGCCGGGTTCATGGTAAATCAGGCGTGAGGCCGGCGAGCCGGCGGCAGCCACCGCGCCAGGTTACCGGCGGAGCAAGGGGCCGGCTCCACCTGGCCCTCGCCATCCGCGGGGTGATTAAACACGGGGCTCCCAGCTGCCATACATTTTTAAATAAATGAATAATACATAGCGGGGTGATAAATAAATAACGGCCGTACATTTGAACTTAGCCTCTGAGAAAATCCTTTTAGTTCAAAAGGACTGGGGCGCTTGGAAAGGGGAGCCCATGCATTTTGAATGGGCTGCCATCAAGTGTCAAGGCTTGGCACCGGAGACGAAGGGGGGAGGGACAAAACCGGCCTCGACACAAGCAGGGGGGGACAGGGATGAGGGTCCTTGGGCATCGCCAAGGGCGGCTTTGGTGGGAGCAGGCAGCGATGGCACCGAGGGCTGCGACCGCCCCGGTGCTGGGCACCGAGAGCCCGGTGTGCCCCCCGAATCCCTGGGAAGGAGGAGGAGGAGGATGGAGGGTGCCAGGCCAGGAGGCGAAGGGCAGCCCCTGAGAAAGGCGAGCGGCACATGAAAGGTCCGGTCCCGCTAACCCCGACTGTGCCGAGGAGGAGTCCCCGTTTAGCAGAGCAAAGGCAGCGTTTACTTAGCAGTGGCCCTCTAAAGAGGTGGGTGGCCCTGGAAGGCGGCCCAGACAAATACAAGGGGATTAGAGAAGTGAAAGGTGTGAGCGGAGGGGCGAAGGGGGGGAGGATGCTCAGGGAAAGCCGTCAGCGGGGCGCAAGGAAGCGCCCGGAGTGGGGAGGGGGTGGAGAGGCAGAGGCGGGTGGGAGCTGGATGGGGGAACCTTATTGTCACCTTTTGGGGGGGGAATCTGGGGAGACCCCGTGTCAGAGGAGCTGGGGGGGGCTGGGCTCAGCTCTGAAGCTGCCCCAAGCCCCTGCACGGGGCGGCTGACGACACGCGCCTGCCCTAACGTGCGTCCCTGCCACGCACACATGTGTTCCGGCCACGCATAGCTATGACACACGTGTCCCAGCCATGCACCGCCATGTCCTAGCCACACACAGCCATCCGCACGTGTGTTCCAGCCATGCACACGCATGTCCCGGCCATGTAACACACGTGTCCCGGGACCGGGTCCTGGCGGGACTCGCTCCCTTGCTCTTCGTGAAGCCCGAGAGTGGCGGAGGCAACTTTAATTCTTTGCGCCAACTGCACCCGCTCGCTTGCATCGCTAAGTGGGTATTGATTTATTAGGCTGTAATTTAAGGCAGAACGTTTTAAAATGAACTCACACACCAAGCCCAGGCACGAGAATAAACAAGACCTGATTTATTCGCTGCCCGTCTCTCAGCAGATGCCTGGCCGGGCTGGCAGCACCGCAGCCAAGGGGGGACGGGGAACCGCTGCGGCCGGATCCTGGCACGGGAAGACCAGGAGGGGAGCATCCCCCTCACCCCTGCACACCCCCCATGAGGGCTGCGGAGCAGCCCCGCACGCACGCGTCCTGCACCCCCGCAGCCCCATGCAATGTCCCCCAGAGCCCCCCCGGTGCTGGGGTGTGCGGGACGGGGACGGTGGCAGCGAGGGCAGGGGCAGAGCTGCCTGGCCCCAGGCTTGCCACTCCGCGGGACAGCACAGCACGGCCGGCACCGGGACAAGCAGGGACCGGAGAGATCCCACCGGCAGCACCGGCGCCAGCGGGATCGCTCTCCGGTCAGGGTCTGGAAACTGCGGGCTGGGGGGCTTGAACCAACCCTTTAACTCGGCTCCAGCAAAGACCCACAACTTCATCCTCCCGACAAGCAGCCACGAGGCCGGAGCTCTGCCGGCATCAATCAGCCACGCTCCCGTGAATGCACGGACACCCCCCCCCCCCCCCTTAAGCTCAGCATCCCCCACCCGCCTCCGCCAGCTGAGTCCCGGGTGCCAAACCCCCGCCAGGTCCCATCTGCGGGACACGGCTGCCACGGCGCATTCCTGCGAGCCGGCCCCGGCGCAGCAGCTGCCGGACAGAGCCGATTGCCGCCGCCACGGCGCGGGCAGCTCGTCTTGACCTTGCCGGTCAGGTGTTGGGGGGGGGGGGGAATAAAAAAAAAAAAAAAAAAAAAAAAAAAACCCCAACCCAAACCCCTCGGTGCCGCCAGCCGTCGCCAGGGCACGGGGAGGGTTTAATGCAGCGGGGACCATAATGGGGCCGGCTGGGGGAGCGAGGGTGAGGAGAAATTAGTGTCAGTGTGTGTGTGCCTTAAACAAACCTGCGCCGGGGTGACGTGAATGAGGGCACAGCCTGTGTATATATTAGTGATGGGATCTGACCTCGCTGGGAGGGCTCCTTCCCTCGCTCCGCTCCTCTGGGCGTGGGAAAAAGGCCTGGGCTCTTTTCACAGCTGTTCTCGCTGCTGCACTGAGCTAATGGAGGGGCTGCCGGCTCCCTCCTCCCCCCGCCGCCTTTTCAGTCCTTCAGCAAAAACCCCCCTTTCACAGTCCCTTAAAAACACACCTCATTGTTCCCGCCTGGATTGCATTGAAATGCCACTCGCACCCGGTCTCCCGGAGCAGCCGGCCCCAACTCCGGCTCGGCTGCATGTGCACACGCGTGTGCAAGCCCGGGCATGCGTGGGAGCATGCGTGTGCCTGTCTGGAGGTTGATGCATTGCAGCTGGCGTGGGGTTTCATCCCCAAAGCTCGCTCTGAAAGGGGCGGCTGGCAGCGGGGGGAGAGATTTGGAGCCGAGGGGGCTTTCCATGCCCCGGGCAGCCGAGCCGGTGTCAATGCCCCCAGCCCGGACCCCTCCTGTCTCTCCCTTTTATCCAGATGCTTCAATTTTGATATAAGAAATGGGCCAAAAGCTCCTGATTTGCAAACCCAGAGGCTCAGCGAGCAGAGGGGGCACGTGGCCAGTGGCCGTACCCCCATCCACAACCCAGCCACGGGGACCGACGGAGACCCCAAACACCCCGGCACCAGCCTGAGCTCCTCCGCAGCCCCGGCCCTGCCCAGGTTTCACAGCCAGCATTTGATGCTCTGGGAGCGAATATTCCACGTTAAATCCACGCCTGACACACAAAGTGATGGGATTCCCCAGGGATGGGGTGGTTCGGATACATCACCCCTTGATTTCCCCTAACATCGAGCCCGTGGCTTTCCCAAAAATCCTCTCCAAGCTCTGTAGAAATCCAAGATTTATAGAAAACAATAAACAGCCACACAAGGATCAGCCCTCGCCTGGTTTCCCGGGGAATTAGGGCAGAGAAAGTCTGGGCCCTGCCTCCCAAGGAGCTCCGGGGATGGCGGAGCCGGGGGTCCCGCTCGCCGCGCAGCCGCCGTGGAGGGGGGGCTGGTCCTCGAAGCCGGCAGCAGCGGCACAGGCGCAGCCCCCACCCCCCCGCCAGCCCCAGCACCTTCCCTTGTTTGCCAGGGCCCAGCCCCAGAATAGCACCAGGATCGTGCTTTTCATTAAAAATAAATAAATACGTTTCTGGTGGCGGCGGCAGAAGGCATGAAAACACCATCCCCAAAGGCTCGAAAACCAGAAAGCAAAGGCAGCGAAACCCACAGTTATTATTTTTTGAAGCAGCTGGGATTTTTTAAGCTAATCTCCTGCTATCCTGGGGTGGGGGGCAGGCGTCGTTGCCTGGTATTAGCAGCAGGACAGACGGACACAGGGACAGCATCCTCGGGGCCCGCTCGTGCCTCCCCGCGTGCTTTTCCCGCTGACCTTTCCCCGCTGCTCTGATAGATACTTTCTGACAAAAGCGGGGACGTCGCACACCTTCCGTCCTTGCTCCGCACCCAGCGCAGGGACATCGCCACTAGCAAGTCCCTGTCACCGGCTATTAGGGGAAGAAGATCTCCCCCGCCGCCCTGCTCTTTCCGCATGAGCGCCGGTGCCAGGCTTGGGGGGGGTCCCCCGGCCCCCCAGTACGTAACGCGCGTGCCCCGCGTTCGCCGTTTATAAACGCGGATGTTTAACAGCCGCACGCGGGTTTGTTACGGGCGAGGATGAGCCCCAGCTCTTTGAAGTCACCGTATGGATGTGATGATGCACGTATGTGGGTGACCGGCGCTGGGGGCGGTGGCACCTTCCCCGGGTGTGCGATGCCCACGCGTGCCCGCGTTAACCAGGGCAACCGCGTTAACCAGGGCAACCGCGTTAACCAGGGCAAAGCCTCACCGCCGAAGCGCCGCCATCCCCCCGGCTTTCCCTGCGCAGGATTCCTGGCACGGGGAAGGGGAAAGGCTTCGGCAAACACTGCTCGGCTGGAGCATCCTGAAAAACCACTCACCGAGGAGCCCGGGCGAAGGGTTTGGCTTTGGCAGGAGGGACAAAGCACAGCCACCAAGGCCACGTCCTCGGCAGCCTGAGCATCACTGACACGCGGCGGGTCCCCCCGCATCCCGCGCCTGACCCTACCCCGGTCCCTGCACCCCGGCGCCGGCGAGCACCCGCCCCGCTCCTCTCGCTTTCAAATATTGCCATTTCCCCACTGGTTTTGACTTCTCCACCCAGCGCAGCCATGGAGTTTCCATAGAAACATGAAGATATTAAACTGTAAATAATAATTTCTCCATAATAAAAAAAAAAAAAAAAGAGCGAAAGAAAGGCTCCGGCGCATCACGTGGGGCTGGTGGGCTGGGAACAGACCTCGACGCCCTGGGCACCCGGCCCCATACGTGGGGTCTCATCTCCCCCCTCCCAGGCTGGGTCCTGTGGGTGGGGGTCCCGCGCACCCCTGACGGGGAGCACCGCATCCCTCCAGCACCGGAGGGCTGAGGGCTCTCGCACCGCTACCTCCACCGCCGGCACCTGATTTATCCAGGTCGGAGACTTCAGCCTGACATCTATAAAAATTAGCAGCTAAAGAGCCAGCCCGGCCATCCTCCACCAGCTTTGGGTAAATAAACGGGAGCTTCGCCACCACAGTGACACGTACCTGATGGGAAGGAATTGTTATTTCCTGCTCCCTGTTCAATAGTTATTTTTAAATGGCCTAAAGTTAAACACATCAGTGTTTTTCATTTTCTCCTGCTTGGGGATATGTTTTTGTCTGGGGCTTTTACCCTTTCTGTCTATTTAAGTGATACTTTTTATCATAAATGATCTGTTTTCCCCCTCCTTGCTGTCAAGTCGGAAAATCAGCAGCTTGTGCTGGGAGGAGGGAGCGGCACCGGGGCTGGGGGGCAGCACGGGGACCCCCTCGCCGAGGAACAGGGAAATTTGGGTTTAACGGCCGAGGCCGGGAGGTGCAACCTTTGGGCACACACGCACGCGTGATGCCGGCGGCCAGGACAGCTGCGAACACGGCTCCCACCACCCACCCCCAATTAAAACCTGACCATGGCGCTGCTGGTGGCGGGAGGCAATCCTGGGCGGCGTTATTTTTAGGGCTCCGGCAGACGAGGTGCTGGCCCCGCCATTTCGTGTTTCCCGGCTGAGCTTGGCGGCCGTGGGGTGGAGGTGGAGCTGCCTCCCGGCTCCTCTCGGCACCCCAATCCCCGGCATCCCCCCAGCCCCTCCGCCCCTTGCACCAGCCACAGCACAAAGGGCTCCTTCCATCCCACCGCCAAACCCGGGGCCGGATCCTGACCGCCCAACCCGACACGGGGCAGCAGCACCATCCCGACATCCCAACAGCTAAGCCGGCCGTGAGCTCCCTATTCCCATCTCCGCAGCTGGGCCAGGGTTTTGGGGAGCACCCCGTTGCCCCCGACTCGCTCTGCTGTGCCCGCGCTGGGATGCTCAGCCCAGCTCCTCTCCCAGTGCCGGGGACCGGGACCAGAGATCCCCGGGGCCGACCGGGCTCAGCCCCGACGCGCCGGCAGCAGCCCGGGACTGCAAACCACCCCCTGCCCCAAAGTAGCCATGCCGAGCGCCCCGGCAGCGCCTGGGATTATCCTCCGGGAACAAGATTGCAGCTTAGGGTCTAATGGAAAAGAGGAGAGAGATAGGATTAAAAGGAAAATAATGACGATTTCTTTAGCGAGGCCGGGGGAAATGAGACGGGGATTAGCGTCCTCTTTACCAGCAGCCCCCAATCCCACTGGGCGGTCCCGGCTCCGTTCGGGCATCGCTCCCGAGGGTGACATTTGGGGCTGGCAGCGTCAAGCCAGGAGGGACGAGCCCAGCCGGCCCGAGCACCAGTCGGTGCCGGCTCCAGCCCGAGCACCCGCCGCATCCCGCTGCCACCGCCTCTGCCCGCACGCAGACGGCACGAAACGAGGGTGATTTTGCAAATATTGGCCAGCATGGTGATTTTCCTCTCCCTGCAGATTCGCCGGGAGAAATTATAAAATATTCTGCAAGGAATAAAACATTGAAAATTACAACTTCACTTGCAAAGACACAAGCCCGAGAATAAACCTGAAAGGCTCCTTTCTCTCGCCTTCGGTTGCACACACCGCGCAGCGCAATTGGCTGCTTCCCTGGAAAAGATTCAGTTGCTATGATACCAAGTTTGCTTTTAACGAACCCCAGAAAATTAATGGTATTCAGCAGATAAGTCCTTAAAGTGGAACCTATTTTAAGAAATTCTTGCTGAATGGTTTACAAGTAGTCAGGAGGGAGGAGAAGGTTTCCCGAGCGCGGCAAAGCCTGCGCCGGTTCCCCCTCTGCTCCCGGCCGGGATGTTGGGGTGCACGGCGTTGTGTTTTGGGGTACACTTCAGCCTGGAACCCCATGCGGTGAGGGCAGGATTGATGCAGAGCATCAGCTCCCCGCGCTGTGCACCGCGCATCCCTCCTGCTGCTGCACGGCCGCCGCTTTGCATCCTCCCGGCTGTCCCCACGCGGCCTCGCTGCTGCCAAAATGCTTCTCCCGCCAGGCAGCGGCTTCCTCCGCCGACGCTACGGAAACGCGGGCGGCTCGGTGCAGGCAGCCCCTGCCCAAACCCTGCCCTAAGCCGCACACAAAGCTACGGGATTCACGGCTGGTCCAGATCCTGGAGAGCCCGAGATGATCGTAGGGATATGAGCAGGTCTGGCACGGAAAGCCTGCTCCACCAGAAACCAGCCGTCCCTTGGAGGAGCTCAGGGCAAAATAAGCGAGGAGCTGGGGAAGGTTTTCCTCCCGGCACAGTGCCCCATCCATCCGGACCCGCAAGCGGCGCGCAGGGTGGCATCAGCCATCGGACGGGGCGCATCTCCCCCCCGGGGACCTGCGTCTCCTGCAAGGAGACGAGCCGGTGCCTCTGGACGCCGCAGCGGCCCCGCGCTGCGCTGCAGCAAAGGCTCTCACCCAGCTCGGCGCTGCCGCGGCTAAAGCACCCGCGCTCCCGGCCCCAAGCCGCAGGCGGAGCAGCTCTGTGGGGCATGCAGTATATGAGGGGCCGTCTCCTCTTTTTCCCACACCATATTTTGGGGTGTATGGGGGCCATCCCCGCTTTATCTTGCACTATATATAGGGTCCACGTCCTCCCTGCCCAGAAAAAGGCCTAAATTGGGGGAGCCCAGGGTGTTCGAGCAGGCTGGGGGTGCAGGATCAGTGCCAGGGATCACAGAGAGCCGGGACAAGGAGCCTGCCCCTCTCCTGCCTGAACAAAGCAAGACCTGTGGAGAGGGAGGAAGGTGCACCCCTGCCTCTCGCACCCCAAATTCCCTCCTCTGCTGCAGGCTCCAGCAACACCAGGCGAGCGAGTAGGTGCAACCCGCCGGAGAAGCGAAACCCTGGCCAGGATGCGCAGGGCAGGGAGAGGCTGAGGGGCGAGGGATCGGGGCGCTGAGCTTTTTAACGCCCGGAGCTGATGCTTTTCTCTTTCTCATTTCTCAGCACCAACCCAGCCAGGGAAGCGAGGCACCCAAGAGCCGAGCAGCGAGGCGGGGGGGACGGGGACGTGCCCCAGTGCCACCGCCCTGCTCGGGCTGCTGCGCCCCTCGCACCGTGCGTGCCTCCCGCGGGTGGGCCGGCGTGCTCAGGGCCTGATCCTGCAGTGGTGTAAGCACCTGGGTCCCTCTGCGGAGCCTCCCCGCTGACCACTGCCGAAAGCCCGAGAGCGCAGGGCCGGACTCTGCGGCCGTGGAGGGGCCTCCCTCGCTGCCCGCTCCAAGCTGCGCCCCGAAACACACGCCTGAATACACCGCTCCCCGCTTCCCTGAGCTCCCCAGGAATAACTGGGCACCGCTCAGCCTTCGGGCTCACAACTCCCAGCCTTTCCCCTCTTCCAGCATCAGCTGGCAGGGCCAGATCCAGCACCCCTCCGCCTGCACGGCCCCCGCAGCCCCCGGGCAGCCCGGGCGCAGCCCCGCGTCCCTCGCACCGGCGAGAATCCCCAGGCGCCGCGGGGACCGAGAGGAGCCGGAGGAAGCCGGAGGGAAGGAGGGAGCTGGCTGCACGCAACACCCCAACCCACGGGCAGCAAAGCAGGAGCACGGGGGGGGTCCGGGAGAGACCGGGGGGGAGGCTGAGACCGGAGCACCCTCGGAGCGATGCTCCCAAATCCCCCTCTCAGAAGAACAAAGCTGCAATCTCTCTGCAGATGCAGAATAACCGATGAGCAAGGATGATTTATTCCTCTTTCCCAGTAGATAAACTGGCCTCGGGAACGGGTTTGCGCTAAATTACAATTTGCATGCGGTAATATATTTAAGCAACTTTCCTTCTACTTCGTTATAAACAGGGTTTCTCTGGGGGTTATTTCTGAGCTGGCCCCGTTTCATTTATCCCCAGCACACCCGGCGCAAGCGAGCTTAATTGCCGACGTGGAAATTAAAACCACAGTGGGAAAAAAATAAAAAATTAATAAAATAAAGGTGCTGGGTTTGTAGGTAGCCTGAGGAACCCCGGGTTGGAATCGAAATAATCACCCAGGCACAGGCACTAGCTCTGGGCCTCAATAAAAATGATTAAAGACAAAACCCCACTGAAATTTCCACTCCACAGCCGCGTGTGGCTTCCAGCCGCTCTCCCCCTGCAAAGGAACCGGGCCGGTGCTTCGGGGAGGCTGGCGGCCACCGAGCCCCTCTCCTGCCGGGAGGGCAGGGCTCTTCTCCCGGAGAATAGCGAGCGGGTTTTTACATTCGGTTCTCTAGCTTTATGATATCACATACACTCATACAGCTAGATAACCAAAGAGAAAAACCAACCCAGGTCTTTACAAAACGGGCCTCGGCCGCGCCACGCGCCCGGGGGTGTTTTGCTCCGGTGCCGGAGCCCCCCGGGGCGGCCGCGATCCGCGTCCCCTCGCCGCCAATAACGAGGAAACCCCAACGGTTTCGGTGGGAGAGGAGGAATCTGCCCCGGCGCCTTGGGATGCAACGCACAGCGCCGGCGCTCCCCAAAGCCCACCCGAGCGCCCTGACCCAACGCCTGCACCCCAAAAGGGACCCGCACCCTAAAGCGGGCTCAGCCCCACGCAGCCCCCCGTGGCCCGGGAGCCATCGCAGGGCAGGATGCTCCCCCAGGATCCATCCCCGACGCCTGCGGCCCAGGGACCTGCCTCCTTCCCAGCCCCAAATTCGCCCCGAGACCCACCCCGGAGCCCGCTCCCACTTTATAATTACTGTAATTACTGGCACGGAACTGCTGAGTCATGAGAGCGGCTGGGGAAGGGACGGGCCCAGCCGAAAGGGCCCCCCGGGGGGTTCCCCCGCGCCCCCTCTTTGCTGTCCGCTTCTCCCCTTCCTCCCGCACCCGCTCCCCGCAGCCGGGCCCTGCGGCTCCGGTGGGACCCCGCACATTCTGGGGGTCCGGGCCGTGAATCTCCCACGGCGGGGGGGACCCTGCCCGCCCCCCGGGGTGGCCCCGTCCTCGCCCACCCTTCTCCGCAGGGACCCCGCGCCCCAGCTGGGAGGCTCCGGACACCGGCCCCGGGTACCGGCCCCGGGCACCGGCCGCGGCGGGGGAGGCTCCCGGGGAGCTGCCCGAGCCGGGGGGCTCCAGCCGTGCTCGGAGGGAAACTCGGCGGAGCGGCTGCCCCCGGCCCGCAGCGGGGGACGGGGAGAGGATGGGGGACCCCGGGAGGGGACCCGGGGAGGGAGCCCGGGCGGGGGGGACCCTGGGAAGGGGACCCGGGGAAGGGGACCCGGGGAAGGGGGGTACCTGCTCGCCCCGCTGGGGCCGGTGCTGTCCGCGGTCGCCGTCGGCTCCGGGTCGCCGCATCCTTCCCAGGCTGGCAGGGTGGGGAGGCGGCTCGGGCCGGGCCGGAGGGTGGGTGCCCCCGCCCGGTGCCGGTGCCGGTGCCGGTGCGGGCCCCGCTCCCGCTGCCCGGCGCCTCCGGGACCTGCCTCTAAAGTTGAGGCAGAGCCGGCGGCGGAGGGATGGCGGGAGGGCGGGGGAGGGCGGGAGGAGGGACGGGGCGGCCGGCGGGGACAAAGCCCGAGCGGCGGGGCTGGGACAGCCCGGGCGTGGGGCCGGGGCAGGGGTCACCCCCCCGGCGGGCAGCGCCATTCGCCACGGCCGCCGCTGTCCCCGGGGGCCGGCCCGGCTGCTCGCCCCGGCCCCCCGCCCCCCTCCAGCAGCCGGCCCGCCCCGTCGGGGAGGCGGCGGTGCCCCGGGGGTAACCCCGCTCGGGCAGGGCCGTGGCGGAGCCGCCCCCGCCCCGGCAAAAGCCGGGGTTAAACCCGACGGGCCCGGGGAGGGGAAGCGGCCGGTGCGGCGGGGGGGGCGGCCGGACCCTCCCGTCGAGGCTGCGCCACGGGCCCCGCTTGCAACGGGGAAAATTTGCGGCTGCTCGGGAGGAAAACGGGGCTCGACCCCGCCCCCGCCGCCAACCCCCGCGTCCCGGGCGGTAACCGGCTCCCTCGACCGCCCCGGCCGCGGCTCTGCCCCCCCGGCCCGGGAGGGACCCCCCGGGACAAAGCGGGGCCGCGGCTCGGAGGGGCGGTGGGGCAGAGCCCGGGGCGCGGTGCCGAGCTCCGGCTCCACGTCCCCCCCGTGCGGCCACCCGGGGCCGGTCCCGGCCGGCTCTGCCCCGGGCAGGGGACCCGCTCGGCCCCCCCGGCAGCGGCGGGGGGCAGCGGCCTTGCCCCGGCACCCCGGGCCGCCTCGCACCGGGAGCGCACCGGGAGCGCACCGGAGGGCACGGCCGTGCCCCCCCCGCCCCCCGTGTGCACCCACGCCCGCAGGCGTGCCCGGGCACCGGTGGGCACAGGCGGGAGCCCGGGCAGATGCACACCCGGCAGCGCTCACACCGATGCACGGCCACGCTGGTCCCGAGGCAGGCGCACGGCCCCGCACACGCACCCGTGCACGCCCACGCACACCCCACGCAGGACACCGGGCCTCTGCCCAGCCTCCTCCACGCCCCGGGGACCCCAGCCTTGCCCCGGCCCCACGGGCTCCGCAGCCCTCCCGGAGCCGCCTCGTCGCACCTCTCTCCGGTGAAACGGCGGAAAATGAAACGGAGAGACGGCCCGGACCCGGCACCGGCCGCGGCCCTGGGCTCAGCACCGTGCCGGTGCCCCCGGTACAGCATCGGCCGCGGCCCCGGGTACAGCACCGGCCGCGGCCCCGGGCTCAGCACCGTGCCGGTGCCCCCGGTACAGCACCGGGCCGGTGGCCCCGGGCTCAGCACCGGCCGCGGCCCCGGGCTCAGCACCGTGCCGGTGCCCCGGGCTCAGCACCGGCGGGCTCAGCACCGTGCCGGTGCCCCGGGTTCAGCACCGTGCCGGTGCCCCGGCTGCGGGCAGCCCCGGCCAGGCTCCGCTTCCAGCGGGGCCCGGGAGCAGCGGGTCGGGTCGGGGCGGGCGGCGGGGCCCGGTCCCGCTCACAGCGCTGCGGTTTTCGGGGAGGATGCACGGAACCGTCCCGGCCCCCGCTGCCCACCCGCGCCCTTCTCTATACGTACACACCTATACATACAGATGCACAGCATGGATAGGATCAGCGGCGTTTGAAGGGAGCGATGCGCGGCCGCGCTGCCGGAGATGCCAACCCGCCCGCACCGGCGGCTCCCCGGGAGCAGCGGGGCTTTGTGCCCCGCACCGGGGACCCCCAGGATGCGGGGAGCCCTTGGCGGGAGCCCCGACCGCGGGCAGCGCCCGCAGCACCCCGGGGGGCGGGCGGGGGGGGGGGGCTCCGCCGGCACCGGGCCCCGGGAACCGGGCCCCGGCCCCGCCGCTCTCCGTGGTGCTGAACCGCGGCCGCGCCCCGGGGCCGCGCCGGGTCGCGCCTCCGCCGCCCGTCTCTTCCCAAACCGCCGCTAATTTCTCCTCATTATCGCTATTAATAATTATCGGGATCAACCCCGAGCTTCCCGTCGCGCCGGTGCACCGCGGCACGGCCAAACCGTTCCGAGCGGGAAGATGGTGCCAGCGAGGCAACCGGTTGCCAAATTAACGGACCGTGTGTTTCCCCCCCCGCCCCCCCCGCCCCGCGCACTCCCGGTAGCTGCCTCCCGCGCCCTCCCCCCACCCCCCGCACCCCGCACCGTGGGCCCGCACCACGCGTGGGCCGAGCCGCTGCCGCTCCCTCCCGCAGCCGGGCCCCGCCGGGCCCCTCCTGCCCGGCCCCGCCGCCCCCCGCCCCGCCCGGGGCACCGCCGGTGCCGGCCCCGCTCCGCCGCCCCGGGGGGTTCCGCTACCGGCTCGCTCCTTCCCCCGGGGGGGCCCGGCCCGCGGCCCTGCCCCAAAGGGTAAAAAAAAACCCCAACAACGACCGCGGCCCCGAAGCTCCGCCGAGGGAACGAACGGCACCGGCGGAGCTTCGCCGCCGCCCCGGCAGCACCCTCCGTGCCGGGCCCGGCTGCGGGAAGGGCGGCTTCGGGCACCGGCGGGGCCCGGTAGCCGCCGCGCAGGGCCCGGGCGGGCCGCAGCGGGCCCGGTTTTTCCCCGCCGGGCGCCGGTCCCGGCTCCCCGCGGCTCCCTGCCCCCCGAGGGGGCCGGCGGCGGGGGGTCGGTAGCGCCGGGACGGGAGGGGCGGCCGCCCCCACGCGTGTCCGCGGCGGGGGCTCCACGGGGAATGCCCGGCCCCGGTCCATCCCCGGCGCTTAGCGAGCGGTCGCCCGGTACCCCTCGCCCCGGGGGGCTGCGGGCGCTGGCTCCGGCCCCGGCGCCTCTCGTCGCCCCTTCTCCCCTCGCCTGCACCCCCGTGTGAACCAAATACCTTCACTACAGCAGCCATGTTGGGCTCCGGGGCCGGCACGCCGCTCGCCGCAGGAGCCGCCGGCCGCCTCGGCGGGGAGGCAGCGCGGCCGGGCTCGGCTCCCACCGGAGAACCGGGGGCCGGGCAGCCCGGCCAGCCGCCGGCCCCCCGCTCCCATGGCACCGAGGGATGCCGCGGCGTGCCGCTGCCCGCCAGCCCGGTAACTTCGCAGCGTTACCGGTAACGCCACTCACTGCGGGTCCCGCACCTGCCCCGCATCCCCTCCGCTAGAACCGGCCGCATCCCGGGGCCGCCTTTGGAAAAGAGGGGGGTGGGGGTGGGGGGAGCCGCGGTTACCTCCGCCTCGCCGTGTGCCGGTCCCCGCGGGGCCGCTCGGCCGAGCCCACCTGGGGAGGGAAAGAGAGAGAAGAGGCGTCAGGAGGAGCCGCCGCCATCGCTCCAACTTGGAGCAACTTTCCCGGCGAGGCTGGCAGCGGGGGCGGGGGGGTGGGCGGCGCTGGAGCCCCTGCCCGGCCAGCCGGGACCGGTCCCACCGGCTGCCGGGGCGTGGGATGCCCCGGAGCCGGTCCCTTCCACCCGCGGAGTGGGGACACCCACCCGGAGCCCCGGCCCTGCCCGAGGGGCCAAGCCGGGACCCGGCCTCTGCTGCCGGGGAAATACGGGAGACCCCCCGGAGGGGCAGCCCCCCGCCCGGCGGCTGGCCGGCTGGCTGGCTGGCTCTCTTTACCGGGCGGGGGGCGGCCCAGCTCCCCCGCGCCGTGGGCACCGGAGCCTCCCCGGGCACCGGAGCATCGCACCGGGCAGCCGCCGCCGCTCCCCGGCCAGCGGAGCCCCTCGAAAGCGCATTTTTCACCTTTTTTTTTTTTTTTTACCCCCCCTTTTCCTCCCCCCGAGATTTTTTTCCCCCCCTTTTCTTTTCCTTTTCCCGCCCCATTTTTTTTTTTTTTTTCGCCGTTTGATTCCAACGTTGTCGCTGGGAATTATTTGCATTTAAAACACAACGACTCGTTCCCCTGCACATCGCTTCGCAGCTCAATTCAACCAGCACCGGAGAGGGTGGGACCGACCCCGAGGAAAAGGGGTCCCCAAACCCCCGGCCAAATCCACCCCAATTCCTGCCCGGCTGGAAATATCGATGTGGGCGAAAACTACAGATTCAACAGATTTTAATGCTTTTTCTTTCTGCAGCCGCTGTCACCCAAAGGTGTTGTAGCAACAAAGAGCGGGAGGGGATTTGACGCTCGTATTTTTGGCCTGTTCCCGTGCAGAAATATTCCCCCAACGCCCCGCACGCTTTGCAAAGATTGATCTCTCTAAAAAAACCAATCATACCCTGCCCTGCAAAGTGCTTCAAAAGAAAAAATCTGATTTTATATTTATCCCCCCCGTCGCTGCTAAACCCGCCGGAGGACGCGCACCCGCTGAAACTAATGGGAGGACTGGAAATCAAACCGGCACCCCCCCACCCCAAACTGGGGGCAAACGGGTTCCCCCCGCGCACGGCAGCGATTTCCCCGCTCGGGAAACAACGGCGTGGAAATCCGCGCCGTGCCGAGCCAGGCGCTTCAGCACGGCAACAACCCCAGTTACTTTTTTTTTTTTTTTGGGGGGGAGAAATAATAATAAAACAAGATAATTTTTTTTTTTCCCCTTTCTCCAGAAATGCTGCAATCAGCCCCGGCCCTTTGAGTGGAGAATTTTTTTGTTTGTTTGTTTCCTGGGGTTTTTTTCTTTTTTGGTTTGGTTTTGGGTTTGGTTTTTTGGTTTGTTTTTTTTTTTCGGCTGGGATACAGCCCAGCACAGACGCAGGGCTGGGAGGGCACGGGAGCGGATGCCCACAAAACACACAGCCCCGGCACGGCACCCCCAAGCCCCCGGCTCCCTGCTCCCCCTTTTTCCCCCCCACCCCAAACCTCCCCTTCAATAAAAATAGCTCCGCACAGCGAAACTTCGCTCCGGCAGCCCCTTACCTCGGGCAGCGGGCAGTCGGTCCGGCCGGCCCGGGGCTCCGGCCCCCGGGGGTGGCTCTTGGGAGTTTGCCGGAGTTTCCCCGGGCTGTCCCCTTTTGTGTCCCATTGCCATCTAGAGGCCCTGATTAATTAATTTCACACCGGAGCTCGGGAGAAAATTTTTCCCACAAAACAAGCGGCCGAGGAGATTGTGAAACCCCCCAAAGAAAAGGAGTCAACATCAAGTTCAACAGCATGCGGGAAAGGCCGATTTCCATCACAATCGCGTCTGAGCGGGGGCCGGGCGGGGGGCGGCGGGCGGCGGCCCCCGCGCCCCCTCCGCGCGTTCCCAGGCTCGGAACAATCGCGCTCTGTTCGCCGCGCACATGCCGGCGTTTGGGCACGGAGCTGCCTTGGGATAACAGGAATAATGAGGGAGGGGGGGGCTGGGGAAGGCGGCGGGGGCGGCGGCGGCGCGCGCACCCGGGGACTGTCCGGTACCGACCTGTTGATCCCCGGCCGGGAGCTCCCGGTGGAGTTTGCGGCCAGAGCCGGGATGGGCAAGAGGGAACGGCGGGGTTGGGCGGGGCGGGGGGGTCCCCAAAGCCGGCAGGGCACGCAGCCGGCCCCGGGGATGGCGGGGGGGGACACTTTCCCCTAAGTTTTTCGCCCCCCCCCCCCCCCTCCCGCCAGCCCCGGCCACGCGTTTTCCCACAGCCCCGGGGGAGCGGGGGGTGCCTGCCCCGGGGGGGCGGGGGGTGCCTGCCCCGGGGGGGCGGGGGGCCGGGGTGGCCGAGGCGGTGGTGGACGTGTCCTGCAACCCAAGCAGCTCGGCTCCGCCGGGCATTGTCCCCACGGAGCCCGTGGCCATTGTTCCCGGCGCTGCGGGAGCCGGAGGGAGGGCAGCTTTCCACGCCTCCTCCGCCCCCCCCCCCCCCCCCCGCGACCCTCACACCGGGCTGCCGGGACCCGCAGCCCCTAACCCGGAGGAGGAGGAGGCAAAAACCACCCCCCCCACACCACCCCCCCAAAAAAAAAAAAAAAAAAAAAAAAAAAAAGGCCCGGGTGGGGGGAGGCGCGGAGTCCCCCCTCGCAGACTTCCTCCAAGTTGGGAGAAGCGGGAGGGGGAGCGGGGCGGCTGCCGGTGCCCGCACAGCGCTGCCCCTCCGGCGGGCAGCACCGGCAGCCGCCCGCTGCCCCCGGGAGTTCAGTGCGGGGCAGGGAGAGGGGAAAACAGCGACGAAAAAGGGGAGTGGGGGGGGGGGGGGGAATTATTTACCTCCCTCCGCACATCTGCATCCATTAATGACTTAGCGACAGCCTGAGCCGAGAGCCGCCGGGACACCGGCAGCCTCCGGGGCGGGGGCTGGGGGCACCGGCACCGGTACCGGCACCGGGGGGGGGCAGGACGCGGAGCCCGGAGCCATCCAGCCGAGGCGGAGCGCGGCGGGGCCGGCTTGCGGCTCCCGGAGAGAGGACTGCCAGGAGCAGCAGTGGGAAGCGGAGCCCCCCGCGATCACGTTGCCTTTACGTGGGGTTAAACAGATAACGTCTGCCCGGGGCTTTAACGCCGGGAGCCCCCCGAGCGGGCCCGGGCAGCCCCGGCCCCCCGCCGCCGGGCCCTCGGGGCTGGGGGGGCGTGGGGGGGGATTCCGCCCAAACATCCATTTTGTCCCTTTTGGAAATGGAGATGGGAGAGAGGAGGGAAAAATGCGCCGCTGCTTTTTTTTTTTTTTTTTTTTTTTTTTTTTTTTTTTCTTTCCCCCTGCTTTCTCCATATTTTACTACGTAAGGCATGACGTCCTCACGTCGGGAGCGGGATAGGTTAGCCCTGCGCTGGGGGGAATGCACCGGGCTGGGGGGGGGCGCGGGGGCGGGGGCGGCTCTGGCACCACAACCTAAAAATAACTGGGATTTTTATTATTTAAAAAAATAAAATAATAAAATAATAATGCCGGTGACCCCGCGGATGCGGCCCCGCACGGGCAGCGGGAGGCAGGGCTGGATCCGGATCCCCCCCCGCTCCGCTCGGCCCCGGGCACCGCGGGACCCTCAGGGCTCCGGGCACCCCACGGGGCGCGGAGGGAGCGGGGCCGGGGGGGGGTGGGGGGGTCCCTTCCCCCCTCCCGGGGCCGGGGCTGCGGCAGGAGGCGGCGGGCGGGCAGGGTCACCCCGCTCCCCGGCCGGTGCGGGATTCTCCGGTGGAAATGAAGCAGAAATCGGCTATTTTTAAATTAAATCAAAAATCGGCCCCTGCCCCGGGTGTTAACACCTCCAAGCTCCGACGCGGCCGGGAACGGAGCCCCCCCCGCCCCGTTCCTCCGGCGCACCGGGATTTTCGGAGCGCGTTACAAACCGGGGGGTGCAGAGGCGGCTTCGCGCAGCCCCCGCCGGGGTGTGCGCCCCAAATCCGGCCCCGGAGCGGGGGGGGGGGGCAAACCCCCGCTGACCCCGAGCTGCCGGGCGGGGCCGGGGTGGGCTCCAGCACCTCCGGGGGCGCAAACCCCGCCGCGGAGCCGGGACCGGGCCGGGGCCGCCCCGGTGCCCCCCCCCCAGCCCTGGCCGCCCCGGGAACGGGCAGCCCCCGGCCCGGCGCTGCCGGGGAGCCCGCCGGCTCCCGGCTCTCCCCTAATGAGCTCCGCTTATGCATTTCCCCCTCAACGAATATTTCTCCCGGCGGGGCTGGGGGGCACCGGGATGCGCTGCCCCGGCCGCCCACCGCCCGTCCCGTCCAAGCGGGGCTTCACGGGGGCCCGGCCGGTCCCGCCCGGCCCGGGGGGGGTGTGGGGGGCAGCAGGAGGCCGGGCCTGCACGTCGGACACCCCAAATCCTGCCGCCGGCCCCGGAATAGCCATGCCCTTGGGCGGGGGGCGACCCCCGGGGCCTCCCCCAGCAAAAAGCCCCCGGGCCGAGCCCGGCTCCCCCAGACCCCCGGTACCGGCGGGCCCGGCCCCCCCCGCGACGGCGGGGATTGGGGCGAGGGGCGCGCGGTGTATTTTGGCTCCCTGATAACGTTTTGATCAAAAATTCATTAAGAGGCGCTCGGCGCAGCGCCATGAATATTTCAGGGTTTTTGCAAAACAACAAAGTGGGGGCTTGGGGGAGGAGGGGGGGCGGCAGCCCCCGGTGCCCGGCTCGGCCCCGGTTTGCTGCGGCGGGGAGGGGCCGGGCCCCCCCACCCCCGTCCCCGTCCCCTCGGGGCCGGAGCCGCGCTCGCTCGCCCCCAGCCCGGGGCTCGTTCCCACCCCGTTATAAGGCGTGAAACGGCTCCGGTAAGCGGGGAGCGGGGCCCGGCCCGTCGGGTGGCCGCAGGGACCCCTCAGCCCCGGCTGAGCCCCCCCGGGCCCACTGCCACAGCCCGGAGCCGCCCCGGCCCTGCCCGCCCTCCCGGGGCTGCTCCGCGGTCACGCGTGGCCGTGGGGCTCCGGAGGGCAGCGGCTCCCGCAGCCCGGGCCAGGCCCGGCGCCCTCCCGGCGGGGGCAGAGCCGCCTGGGTGGGGGCAGCGGGGGGACCCCATCCCCACCCGGGATCTCCCCTCGGTGGCACCACGACCCCGAAGGACATGGACCCCCCCGCCGCCCCGGGCTTGGGATCTGATGACACGGGGCTGCTCCCCCACGGCTCTCGGGAGGGGATGGTCCCCCCCAAAACCAACCTGCCCGCCCTTTCCCCAGCAAGGGAGCACCCTGACTGCAAGGTCACAGCCCCCCAGATAGGGGTGCGGAGCCCCGCCAGCACATCCCCCCCCAGCAAAGGGAGAGGTGCCGGCACCAGCCGGGAGACAAAGCCCCACCGGCTCCGCAGCCCCGAGCGCTGGAGCCCAGCACCCTCCCGGAGCAGCACGGCCCCCCGCCATGCTGGGCCTGCAGGTAACTGGGCTTTACTGGGACAGCTCCTGGGCCGGCTGGGAAGGGGACGCAGAGCCACAGAGGTGGGGAGATGGCCCACACCCCTCCACCGTGGACCAGGACCCCGTAGGACAGGTGGGTGGGGGTCACAGAGCGCCCGCAGATGCTCTGTCTCTTCCCAGTGTCAACCTGAGCACCGTCCCCCCCAACAAAGCCGGGGGTCCCTGGGTGCCACCTTTGGGTCCAGCGCAATGGGGCATCCCCCCAGCGCAGCGGAGATGGGGGATGCTCGGCAGGTGGGCAGGGGCACGAGGCCGGGGGCAGAGGGGCCTCCCTGCGAGACCGAAATGGGGCTGGGGGCACCCCAGGGCACCCTCCCACCCCAGTTTAGGACCTGTCGCAACGGGGCGTTACTGGACCTGCAGGCAGCCAGGGGGGTGCGCGGTTCCGGTCGGCTCCCGGGTCTCCCACCGCTGCCCTCCGGGTCCTGCCGGCCGCTCCCACGTCCCCGCGGTGGGATGTGGCGAGGCTCCCCGGCAGCCCCAGCCCCTCCCCGGGGCTCACCTCACCCTGACATTTCCTGGCGCTCCTTCCATGCCAGCGGGTTGCCATAGCAAATCTAAATCTTACAAATAAAACCAGGAGAAAAGCCTTATTAGCATATATTCAAATGAGCCATGCAATAATGCAAACCATAAATCATGCAGTCATTGCTATTCAATCAGTGTCTCTTACCCCAGCCCCCACACTTTCCCCGGGGGTCTCGGCTCCTCCTCGCACGCAGAAGCCCCTTCCCAGCCCCAAGGGTGGCCCGGGAGGGGACCCGCCGGCCGGGGGGGGCCTGGGCCCAGGCTGCGGCCAGCCCTGGGCTCTCGGGGCTCCGTGCAGCCCCTAATCCCAGCGCGTATTTATGGTGCTTGCTGGGCTCTGTTAAAACCGGGCAAACTCTTCCCAGGATTAATCTCCCACCCATGTTTTAATCTCGGGGCTCGGCCAGCAGTAATCCCCCCGCCGCGGGAAGGGGCCGAGTTCAGCACTGGCGAGCGGCCGGCGCGGAGGGACCCCCATTCCTGCCTGATCCCAACCTGCGGGTGCCCAGGCAGCGCTGGGGGGGGACCCACGCCACCCCCGAAACCAGAGCACGATGGGCACTACCAAAGCCGGGTCCCCCCTCTTCCTCGCTCACCTCTCAGCAGCACGGCCATGGCCACGGCCAGCACAGCGCCGGCCCCAGGGGATGCTCGCCGGCCCCAGGGGATGCTCGCCCGCCCCAGGGGATGCTCGCCCGCCCCAGGGGGATGCTCGCCCACCCTAGGGGATGCTTGCCTACCCCAGGAGCAGCAGAAACCCCAGCCCCGAGCTATAAGGGACGAAGCTCAGCTGGGCCAGTCCCACCCTCACCCTTAACGCCCACTTGCCCCCACCGATGCCGACCTTAAGGGCACAGAAGGGGTTTTTCCTCCTCCCGCCCCCTCCCAGCACCAGGCTGTGGCTTCTGAGCAGCTTTTTTGGGGTCTCCCAGGGTGCTGAGGGGTGGGAGCAGCGTGGCTGGGCCCCAGGAACCCGGCTGTCACCCACCTTGCTGGTCAGTGACCCTGGAGAGGCAGGTCTGAGCCTGGGGGGCACGGGGGGTAGCAACACCAAGCCGAAAGGGACGTGGGGGATGGCAACGCTGAGCCTGGGGGGCACGGGGGACGGCAACACTGAGCCTGGGGGGCACGGGGGACGGCAACGCTGAGCTTGGGGGGCATGGGGGATGGCAACGCTGAGCCAAAGGGGGTCAGGGCATGGGCCACATCCCCCCTTGGGGACATTAATGACCTGCCACCTCGTTAGCCACCCTGAGTCGCGCCGCCTGACCCCAAGAAGCTCACGCCAGACACCCAGACACCCCCATCTCTTTATTGGTGAGAAGATAATAAATAGAAAAGAGCCCCTGGGCCGGGGGTGCAGCACCCCCACCCCCGGCTGCCTCCCTCCCTCCCTCCCACCTCGCCGCGGGACCCCGGCAGCCGCCCCGGCTGGGTGCAGGATTGGGCCAGGGGTGTGCAGGGTTGGAGCTGGCGCGGGTGCTCTCAGTCCTGCTGCCACCCCGTGGCACTTCTCAGCCATTCCCGCTTGCTGGGGACACGCTGGCGCAGGGACAGACGGACGGACGGGGATGTACAGTGTCCGGAACCGGACAGGGCACCGGGGTAGCGCTCCTCGCCCGTGGGGTCCTGGCCTCGCAGGGGGCTGGGGGGCAGAGCTGCAGGTTGGGGGGGGGCGGTGGCATGTGGGGGGCACCGGGGAGGGGAGGGGGGGGTTGCCGGGAGCTGCAGCCCCAGGGTGGGGGACCGGCACCCCGCGGGAGGCCCTGCGGCACCGCCGACCCCCCCGGCAGCATTGCAAAGGGTGGGGGGGGCTTCCCGGGGGTCCGAGGATGGGGGCGAAGCGGGGGGTTGCTCCCCCAGGCTCGGCCCCCTGCCCCTGCACCCCATCAGCCTCGCTATCTCTGCCAAGCGTCCATGGCCTGCACCCGTCGCACGGGGACGGGGGCCCGCTGCTCCTCCGCCAGCGGCCGGGGGGGCCCCAGGGGGTAGGGGTACCCCTTGGCGTAGTCGTCCCGCGGCTGGAGTTCTCCGGGGCCCCGGGAGGCTTCACTCAGGGAGGCCAGGCTGGCCAGGGGGGGCTGGGGGGTGCCCGAGGGGCAGCCCAGTCCTGGGGAGACCCTCTCCGACTTGATGCTGATGGCTTGGTGCTGCGGGGAGGTGCCGGGGGCTGCGGCCGCCTCTTCGGCGGGGACGATCCGGCTGCTGACCCTGGGGTGAGAGGGGAGGAGGAGTGAAGCCGGGTCTCCCTGCATCCCCTGCCGAGGTGCATGGGGTGGGGAGGGGCTGAGCTCACCCCCCACTCCTCCCTAGCGGCGCTGAGACCCCCCAAACTCACCTCACGTACCAGCTCCGAACCAGCCGGGCACCAGGCAGCCACCCACCCACGCGCCTGGCATGGCTGCTGGGAACCTGGTGCGTGACGGAGAGGGGACATGGGGACCAGGTCCCCTGGGGAAATCTGGTTCAAAATAGGCTCTGCCGACGGCAGCGGGCGGGGGGGGGCGACCCCGTGCACCCTGGTTTTGGGGTGAAGCTGGACAGACTCCAGCACGGCGGGTGCCGGCAGCACCCAGGGCTGGGAGGTGGCACCCATGGGTGCAGCAGCTCCTCACGAACAGGCTCATCCCCAACCCGCGCTCTCCCCGTCCCCCCACCCCGCCGCCGTCCCCCATCCTTACCCCAGCACTGCCATGTCCCGTGGGTGCTGCCACGCCGTGGGGCCGGGCTGCAGGAAGCTGGGGGGTGGCGGGGCCTCGCCAGCCCCGAACTCTGCCGAGCAGGAGGCCAAGAGTGAGCAGGAGCTGGGGGGGGGTCTATGGCCAGGGGAGTGGGGGGTCCATGCTGTCCCAGGGCCGAGGGGCCAGGACTTACCCGCTTGGGCCGGGGCGAGGAAGGGGAAGCCGGCGAGGCTGTGGCTCGGGACGCTGGCGCTGCCCGGGGCGAGCACGGGGCTCAGGGTCTGCAGAGCGGGGTACAGCGGCCGCTGTGGGGAAAGCGGGGTGCCCCCTGTCAGCCTTGGTGCTGCCGACCCCCTGGGAGACCCAGGATGCACGATCTGCCCCCCCAGCCCCCTCCCATGCCCCCCCAGCCAAGCCCCGGTGCCCGGCTGGGGAAGAGGAGGTGGGAGAGGGTCAGCGAAGCTCCTCGCTGAATTTGGGCAGGGGACGTCCGCGTGGCCCCGGGGACACGGGCACGGCGACTTGCTGGGAAATGCCTGGCTGCAGCGAGCTGGGGGGTCCCCTCACCACCTGCCCTGCTGTCCCCTCCCGTGGTGTCACTGCTGGGGAGGGGGTGCCCGCGGCCACCGAGCACCCTGCTGGCACCCACCCCCAGGGAAACCCCACGGCCAGGGGGTCCCGACCCCCTCCCTGGGCACCAGAGGCACCCTGAGGACCCAGAGCCAGCCCACCCCGGGGGGCTATGGATTTGGGGGGGGGCTTTGTCTCGCATGCAGGGACACGTCCCAGCGACGGGGCCATGCTGGGGCTGCCCACCGCCTCCCCCGTAGCACTGTCCCCCCATGCCAGCCGAGGCAGCGGATACCGCAGAGCCGGTGCCCCCCGCCCCGGCACTCACCGCCGTGCTGCCGCCGCTCCGGCCGCTCGCCAAACTGCCGTGGGCTTCGCCGCGCCGGCCCTCTGCCCCCAGGTACAGCGGCGGGGGCGTCTTGGTGGCCAGGGCTCGGTTCAGGCTGCCGGCGGGGAAGAGGGGGTAGCCGATACCTGGACAGACAGAGGGACAGGAGGACGCACAGGGTGACCCTGAGGAATGCGGGGTGCCAGGGGCTCCGGTCCTCGGGGGGATCCCCACGGCTGCGGCTGGTGGCCCCGGTGCCCTCGTCGCCGCGGGCGGCCATGCGTGCGTGCACGGTGCCGCGCTCTGGCAAACCCACTTCCTGCACGAGGCCGTCGGCGCACCTGGGCTGCGGTGGCCGCCCCCGGACCGCCGCGGCCACACGCTGCGAGCGGAAACGGAGCGCGAAGGTGGTGGCTGCAAATCTCCCCGGCCGGACTCTGCTGCGGGGAGCACCCTTGCCCCAGCTCCCGAAGGAGCGGCCGGGATATTCTGCGGGGACATCCAGCGTGCCTGGGGCCACCACACCGTCCCCTTCCAGGGAGACAGGGATGCTGCGCGCCTGCATCCTGCACCGGGAATATCGCCCTGTCCCACCTTCCACCCACCCGGGGGGTTTCCGCCGGTCAAGCCCCAGCATCATTTTTTCCAGCTGCTTTTCTGCTGCGTGGCCCCGGAGGCACCCGCGTCCCCGTCACCACCCTGGGCTGGTGCCATCGCACCGGGCAGGATGAGCCCCTCGTGCCCAGCTCCGAGCTGTGCCGCACGGGAGGGAGCTGTGGGTGCGGGGTGCCTGGGGTGCCGGGGCCAGCCGGGTGCCGGGTGCCGGCGGGGCGCAGGAAGCAGCTGGAGGGGAGGCAGGGGACGGTGTTTCCACAGCTGCGGCAGCGCTACCTGCCCACGCACCCGCCCCGGCCCCGCTCCCGGTAAGTCCCCGGGAGATACTGCGAGAGGAGCTTTGCATGCGGCGCCCGGCTGGGAAAATCCCCGCGGGGCTGGCGGGAATGGGGTGCCCACCACGGGGACCTTGTCCCCTGCAGCAGCCCCGGGCGATGGGTCCCAGCCTACCTGGGGGCAGCGGGCCCGGCGGGCGTCCCGGTGGCTTCGGTGCTGCTGGCTTGAAGGCGGGCGGGTGGCCCTGGCCCTGCGGGGAGCTGCTGGTGCTGCCCAGGGATCCGTCGGCGGCCGGCGGGGAGCTGCCGTAGGCTGCCTCGGGCAGCGGTGCCGGGCTCTGCAGGGCAAAGCGGAGGTGAGGGACAGGGAGGGGACGGGGACCCTCGGGGTCCCTAGCCCCCCGCGCCGTGGGGCGGCAGCGACTCACATAAAACCTGGGCCGTGCCACCGAGAGGTCCATGCCCTCGCTCAGCCGCCGTGCCTTCTCCCCGGCATCCAGCCCCTCGTCCAGCTCCAGCTCGTGGCTCTCCAGCCCCAGCCCCTTGCGCTTCAGCGTCTGCGGGGAGCGGGGCAGTGAGCGGGGTCCCTCGCCCGCCCCGGCCCCCCCGGCCGCCCCCCGCCGCTACCTCCAGGATGTCGGAGTTGGTGCGGCTCTCGTGGGGCTCGCTGTACTCCGTGTACTTGAGCAGCACCTTGTCCATGTCGGTGCTGGCGTACTGGAAGAGGCGGTTGGTGCTGTTGAAGATGATGAGGGCGATCTCGCAGTCGCACAGGACGCTCAGCTCGTACGCCTTCTTCATCAGCCCGAATTTCCGCTTGGTGAAGGTCACCTGCAGAGCAGGGAAGAGGATGGGATGCTGCACCCAGGACCCCTGGATACGGCCCCACATCCTCCTCCTGGTTGCCCAAACCCCCTGCGGCTCCGGGGGACCCGACACCCGTGGGGAAGGTGGGAGCAGAGCGGCTTTGCCTCCCTTCGTGGCCTCGCGGCTCCCCGTCCCCCTCGTCCCCACGCGGCTCCTACCTGCCGGTTCCGCTGATCCAGTATTCGGCTGATCTGTATTTTTTTCCGGCCCATTTTCGCCTCCTACACTCGAGGCGGGGCTGGAAGAGAGTGAGAAGCCCCTGAGCCCTGTGGCCAGCCTGAGCGAACATCCGCCCCGGCACCGCACGCACCTCCTCGCCCCTCCAGCCACCAAAAATAAGTTTTGCTAAAAAAAAAAAAAAAAGTTTTCAGAGGAAGTTTCAGCAATTTTTTTTTTTTTCAGCAAAACCAGTGGCAAACCGAAAAATGAAAAAAAAATTGGGAAATTCTGCTGGGGCAGCGGGGGAAAAAACCCTTAGCTGTGTCTGGCTGACTCCACCGCCCCGGCTCCATCACCTCCAGCCCACACCGGCCCCAGGGACCCGAGCGCCTGCGCGTGCCGGCTGGAAAGCCGCGGTGCCGGCTCCCTTGCCGCGAACATGGGATCAGTCTTCGCATCCCCAAGCGCCCACCCGGAGCCGTGGGGGCTGCTCCGACCCTGCCCCGTGCGCTGATGCTGTTCACCGGCGGGTCCGGTGGCTGGGGAGGGCGGTTATAAGGGAGGCCGGGCTGGCTGTGGGGAGGGTCCATAAAACAAAAGGGCTGTTTTTAGGTTCAAGGTTATTTTTTTTTTAATTTTTTTTTTTTTTTTCTCTAACGTGAGCAGACTATATTTGACCTCCGCCATTCACAGGTCAGGAAGTGGCTGTATGAGGAGACAGCAAAGCGAAACCACCCACCTCTTTGGGCCTTGTGAGCCGGCGGTGGGAAGGGCAAGAGTTGGGGGACCCTGCATCCCACCCCGGTCGCAGCACCCATTGCAGCCCGGCACAGGGCTGTGACACCCCCTGTGACATCCCCTCTGCCGCAGGGACCCAATTCTTGTTCCTCTCTTTATCCCCCAGCCCCGGTCACCCCAAAACCCCTCTGGGATGCTCCGGTGCCACTGCAGCCTGGTGCAGAGTCATGGATGGCATCAGGACCCTCCCAACGGGACCCTTGCACCCAGCTTCTCCACCCCAATTTGGGTGCAGACCTGGTCCAGCTTGGCACCCGCCAGCCCCAAGGCATGGCCACGGGGCAAGAGCCGAGCTGGGAAGCCGGTGGGGCTGGGAGCTCTGTGCTGCGGCTCCCCGGGGACAGCAGACACCCCAGGAGCCCCCCAAACCCAGCCAGCAGCCCCCCCCCCCATGGCAGGGATGCACCCCAGGGGTGCAGGTTGGGGACCGGCCATCCCTTCGCTCCCCCAGTGCCCCGGCTTGTCCCGCTTCCCCCTCTCAAGCACGTTGCCATTTACCATCTTGCTCAGCTGCTATATTTAGCTGATCAAAACTAATTTTAATTTATGGAAGGAAATTGCGCTGCCGTTCCCACGGCCCCGCTGCCACCCTGTGTCCCGGGGCCCACGCACGACACCAAGGTACAGGGGGTGCCGAGACCACCCCAGCCCCCCTGGAAAAAGCCAGCGGTTCCCTGGTGAAAAGGCAGAGGTTTTCCCAACGATTTCTGCTGCCCACGCAGGGCCAGGGCTGCTCCTGCAGCCCTCCCAGCGCCGACACCTGCGGCACAGCACCGGGCCAGGGCACTCCCAGGTACGTGGCCAGGAATGCCCGGAGGGGTCAGCCCTCGCCTGCCCACCCCCATCCCACAATCTTTAATTTGGGGTGCGGAAACAGGGGCTGGAACAGGGGGCTCCAGCTCGCAGCTGGGTTTGGGTCAGGGGATGCTCACCTGGCTGCGAGTCCCCACATCCCTGCTCAGCCTCACCCCGGGGGGATTTTTAAAGGCTGCAGGGTGCTGGGGACAGAAGGACGTGTCCCCCTGTCTGCAGCAAGGACATGAAACACTGCCAAGGGCCCCCTCGGCTGGGGCCGCCACCCCCAGGTCCTCAGCTGCCGCGGCACCCCGACGCCCTGCTCCGACGGCCCCGTTTCTAGCAGCGCGGGAAGCACAGGGGGAGAGGGTCCCTACGCCGGGACTGATCCTGTAAGCCCCTACCTGGCCCCAGCCCGCCCCAATGCCTGGCCGTGTCCCCCGCTCCGTGCTGCTGCAGGGCAGGGGACACGGGGCAGCAGCCACCCCAGGGCACCGGCACAGCTCTGGGCTGCGGCGGAGCCGCATCTGCCTGTCCAGGGTGCTCTGGGAGCGGGGCCCGGGGGTGCTGGCACCCACGGGGTGACGCTGCGGGGGTGCCAGGGGGGTACCAGCACCCACAGGGTGATGCTGTGGGGGTCCCAGAGGGGTACCAGCACCCATGGAGTGACGCTGCAGGGACCTGGGGGTACTGGCACCCACAGGGTGATGCTGTGGGGGTACCAGGGGGGTACCAGCACCCACAGGGTGATGCTGTGGGGGTCCCAGAGGGGTACCAGCACCCATGGAGTGACGCTGCAGGGACCTGGGGGTACTGGCACCCACAGGGTGATGCTGTGGGGGTACCGGGGGGGTACCAGCACCCTTGGGGTGATGATGAAGGGGTTCTAGAGGGGTACCGGCATCCATGGGGTGATGCTGCAGGGACCTGGGGGGTACCGGTACCCACGGGTGATGCCGTGGGGGTCCCAGGTGGGTACCAGCACCCATGGAGTGATGCTGCAGGGACCTGGGGGGGGTAGCAGCACCCATGTGGTGACACTGCAAGGTTCTGGAGGGTACCGGAACCCACAGAGTGACGCTGTGAGGGTCCCGGGGGGTACCGGCACCCATGTGGTGACGCTGCAAGGTTCTGGAGGGTACCGGCACCCACGGAGTGATGCTGTGAGGGTCCCGGGGGGTACCGGCACCCATGTGGTGACGCTGCAAGGTTCTGGAGGGTACCGGCACCCACGGAGTGACGCTGTGAGGGTCCCGGGGGGTACCGGCACCCATGTGGTGACGCTGCAAGGTTCTGGAGGGTACCGGCACCCACGGAATGATGCTGCGAGGGTCCCGGCACCCATGGAATGACGCTGCGAGGGTCCCGGGGGGTACTGGCACCCATGGAGTGACGCTGCAGGGACCTGGAGGGTACCGGCACCCATGGGGTGACGCCATGGGGGTCCCAAGGGGGGTCCAACACCCACGGGGTGATGCCATGGGGGTCCCAAGGGGGTTCCAGCACCCACGGGGTGACGCCATGGGGGTCCCAAGGGGGGGTCCAACACCCACGGGGTGATGCCATGGGGGTCCCAGAGGGGTACCAGCACCCACGGGATGACGCTGCAGGGACCTGAGGGGTACCAGCACCCACGGGGCGATGCTGCGGGGGCCCCAGCCCAGAATAGCAGGCGGGGGTGGGAGGCAAGAGGAAGCGGCAGCCGCAGCACCACTGGGCCGGGGGAGCCGGGAACCCGCCGCAGCCGGAGTCATGGCACGCTCACCGCGGGCTGGGCGCGGGGCGGCTCGTTCCCCCGCCGGGGAAACTGAGGCCTCGTGCAACACGCGGGGCGGTTTCATCAGCCGCCTCCCGGAGCAGCTCATTACGGCTCCGCTCCTCCTGGGGCATCGCCCCGGCCGCTCGGCCACCGTGGCCATGCAGCACTGGTGGGGACATGCACAGCCCTGACCAGGCCACTGCTGCCGCCGGCACCGTGCCACGTGCCGGGGTCTTGCAGTATGGGCGCGGGGCTCGGCCCGGCCGCGGGGCAGGGGACGGATGCTCTCTGGGAGCGGGGTACAAGGCATTTCGGCTCGCTGCCTCCACGGGGTTCGGTGCCTCGGCCGCCGCAGTGCGGCAGGGCACGGGCGCTCTGTTCCCTCCAGGCAGGTATTAATGGCTGGGAGGGGAGGGGGGACTTTCACTCTGGATTTTAATTGCCGCGCCGGGTGATAAGGCGATAAGCAGCATTACAGCTGCAGGCGGATTATCGCAGCCGGCGGTGACGGGCGCAACGGGGCGGCTCTGCCCGGCATTGCCACCTCCGTCCCGCGGTCCAGCGAGGTGGCAGCCTCCAGCCTTGTCCCCATGGCCAGGGACAGCGTCGAGGGAGCAGCCTGGCTCCCGTAAGGAGCCGGCGTCCAGTGAGGGCTCATGGCCGGGGACCCCCGAGCAGGAGGGAGCGGGGTTGGGGTGCTGGCCCTGGAGAAACCGCGCAGCCGCTCGTTGCATTGGTCTCCACCACGTCCCACCTCGCCCAAACGGCTCCTCACAGCCGCGATGGGGACCAACGACGCAGGCCGGCTGCAGGGACGAAGCATCCTTCAGCATCGTCATTACGAACGAGGCCGACAAAACCCAGCGCGAGCAAAGCTCTCGAGCCCTCAGAACCTTTCGGAGAGGAGACGCTTTCCCCTGCCTGCGCCGGGCAGAGGCTCCCGTGCTGCCTGGCATCCTGCCGGCCTCCGCTCCCTCCCACGCGCGCTTATCTTTAGCCCGGGCTCTCTGCTCGCTCGCACGCACCGGGCTGGCTTCCACGCCCAGGCACGGCCCCTGGTCCCCGCTGTCCCTTTGCCAGCACCCGCAGCGAGGTGTCACCCCAACCCCTGGGCTGCAGCGAGGTTTATAATTAACTCCCCGGATCCTCTACATCTTTCGGGGTCATTGGCATCATGCCGGAGCGTGTAAACTTCCTATCCCAGCTCCTAATTAGCGCGCTGAGACGAAGCGAGCCTCTTGAGAGCGACGTGTTTTTCTGTGTGCCGCAGTCCCGGCGTGGGATGCTCGGCGTGGTACCGGGGGGTCCCAGCGCTGCCTTTGACACCTTTACATCCTTCTCCATCCCTGAAGGATCCCAGAAATGTTAAATTCACCAAGTTTATCCTAAAGTCAAAGTGGAATCAGGTCAGGGTCTCTGAGCTCCCCAGCATTTCATCCTCCTACCTCTCCCATGCCCATGGCACAAAGCAGCATCGATGTAGAAACTGGAGAAAAAAGCTGTTTTCACCAAATTACAGGGATTTTGTTGCACATCTGAAAGCTGGGGGTGGCTGGGTGGAAATAGGGGTGGGGAGATAGCGGCCAGAAAGTACCCTCTGTTGGCATTCGGCAGCTTCCAGAAAGCGTTTTGTTGGAGAGAAGGATCAATTAAAGTAGGAGAAAGAGTTTCCATCCCATCTTTTACAGGGAGAAGCAGCGAGCTTGGCTGGGAGGGGAAAATCTGAGCCAGGAGCAGCGAAATCCTTGGGGGGGCCAGGCCAGACACTGCCTCGCCGGAGCTGGGAGGGCAAACGGGCCTGAAAAGGGGCTTCCAGGACCACCCGTCACAGCCGGACACGTGGTGCTGGGACCACCGTGGGCCGCATCCATCCCTGGCCGGTGCTGCCCCGCTCCCAGCGGGGGACGTGGCCCCGGCTCTCACCGGTCCCCGGGGACCGGCAGCGCTGGGGCCTCGTGGTGCGAGCAGCATCCCGAGCCCGGCACAGGGAAAAGTCAAAGTTTACCAGGGTTTCTGCTGGGGGTTGACAGGCCCTTCTGCTTTTTATAGGTTGTTTAAACAACTAACCAGTATAAACCAGAGTGGGGCTGGCAGCGCGGGAAGGGGAGCGGGGAAGGCAGGAGGAGCCTGCTGGGAAGCAGGGGAAAGGAGAGTCCGGAGGGGACGGGGTGCTGCCGGGGCACCGAGGGCACGGCAGGGCGCTGAGGACACGGGGTTCGCCTCCACTACGCACCTTTCCCCATCTCACAAGCATCACCCCAGCACCCAGCAAAGTCCCGGGGGGCAATTAGATTTCATCTGTCTACCCCATCCCAGCACGGGGCCCGGCTATGGCATTGCCCTGCGCCTTTCCAGAGCCAAACCCCGGCTTCGGCTGGGCTCAGGGGGACCCGGCTGCCATCCAGCCCCGGCCCCGCGCCGGCTCCAGCCCTGCTCGGGGTGACGCAGACCGAAAGTCCTGCCAGCACCCAGCACCGCCGTGGCCCGGTGCCGTCGGGTGAAGCGCGGCGATGGGCGGAGGCTTTTCGGTTCCAAAATGACTGTGTGGAAGGAGGAAGGATTGGAGGATTGAAATGTCCCCGAAAAATGAAGCAGCTCTTTCCCTTGGAAAGACAGAGGGACGCCACAGACCCCCCTCCAGAGCCCAGACCACCTTTTTTGCTCAGCATCGGCAACGCCGCTGGCAGCAGCCAAGGGAAGAAACACGCTGTTCCCGTGGGGCTGGGCCGCCCCAAGCTGCAGCTGGGCTTTAATACGGGAAATGATGCTCGTTGTTGCCGGGGGCAGCCAGAAGTTGCTGCTGGCTGGCCTGAGCCCATCCCCGTGGCATGAGGGCTGCGTGGTTTATAAACCTGGTTTGCTCCTGACGATCCTGCTGTAATTCTTGTGAAGAGTAGGGAAATCCAAAGGTCTTAAATTCACTCATTCCCCAGCTCCTTCTGGGCACCCCCACGGCAGCACGGCATGCTGGCCTCTCCAGCCCCCTCGCTGCTGGGATGCTTCTCCCAGGTGTCAGCAGGAATCCCCGTCCCCTTGCACCACGCAAATTTTCCCAAACCCGCTTTCCTTCCCTGCTGCTGCGCCGGCCGGCTCTCAGCACCGGGGTATCATCAGTGCCCTGGGCTCGGAGGCAAGCTGGAACGTTTGGCATCCTAAACCAAATGTGGGGCCTGCATCTACATCCCAAATCCCCCCCCTCCAGCTGAGCAGGTCTCCCCCACACGTCACCCGCGGGTGCCGTGTCCAGCTGGCAGCCAGCGCCGTGGAAAAGGGCCAGGATCCGGCTCCCCGGCCGGGTTGCCCACGCTCCCTTCCCAACCGGTACCCGACGCCCCAAGGGATGCGCATGGAGCAAGGGGGCACAGCCCATCGTCACCCGGCACAGGTCCCTGCCTTCCAGCTCACCCGCCAGCTGCCACGTTAATTCATCACCTGCGAAACCCCATCTCCAGAGCCCGCAGCTCTGGGAAACTTTCTCTCATTAAAAGAGTAAAGCCCTGGGGACGGGGACTCGCTGGCAAGCGGCTGCAGTGGGCAGGAGGATCCGGCAAAGGATCCACCTCGCTCTCCTCGTGGGCACGGGCAACGGAGGGAGGCTCACGTGCGCCGCGACATGCCGGAGATGCCACACGCTGGCGAGAGCCACGGACGGGTCACATCCCCACCCGGGAGCGGTAAGGAACCGGGCTGCAATTCGGCACGTGTCACGAACTGCCAGGCCGGTGCGGCAACCCCGGCGAAGCTGCGGTGACATCAGGCCCTGGCCCTGCATCGGGATGTCCCGGCGCTGCGTCACCAGCACCCTTGCTGCTTACTCCCCGTCGAGCCGACAGCCCCGCGGCGCCGTGCCTCAGTTTCCCCCCTGTGCAGCGGGCTCAGCCCCAGTGCCCCAAGGCCTCGGCGGGCCCGGGGGTGGCGGAGGGGCGGCCGGTGGGGCCCGGGCAGGGCGGCTGCCATCCAGGCTGCACTTTTGGGTTAAACCCGGGCGTTCCTCCCTGCACAGAGACGAGTAAAAATAACCGCCCCGAGCGCGGCGCAAACCACAGGCTTTTTATAGCCCGCCATCCCTAGACGGCGGGGCGGGGGCCGGGGCTCCGCCGTGCCCAGGGCAGCCCGCGGGGCGCCGGCCCGGCCGCAC
This sequence comes from Pelecanus crispus, assembly GCF_030463565.1. Classification (NCBI taxonomy): domain Eukaryota; kingdom Metazoa; phylum Chordata; class Aves; order Pelecaniformes; family Pelecanidae; genus Pelecanus; species Pelecanus crispus. Next base: position 5,055,667 of record NC_134662.1, on the reverse strand, counting down.
CGGCACCTCCCCGGGCCGGCACCGCTCCCGCAGCCCGAGCGCCCCGACGGGGCGGCTGGTGGGTGCGTGGGGCCGCCCGCCGCGGAGGGGGAGCCCCGTCGGGGCAGAAGGACCGGCTTTGGGGGTTGCGCGGCTGCCCCTGCCTCCCGCCACCCTCCCCCGCCCCTTCCCCGGTACCGGTGACACCGGAGCGCGGCCGCGCCTCGGTGCAACCCGGGACTCCCCCTTCCCCACCCCGGCACACGCACCTGGACACCGGCTCTTCCTCCTCGGCAGCTCCCCGCCGGCTCGGCCGCGGGTGCCCGGCCCCGGTGCGGCCCCGCCGCCGTCCGGTCCCGGTCCCGGTCCCGGTCCCGGCCCCGGCCCCGGCCCCGGCCCCGGTCCCGGTCCGGTGCGAGTCCCCGGAGCAGCGCGCGCCCGCCGCCTGCCCGAGCCGCGCCGGCAACATTTGCATATCCCCGCCCACCCCGCCGAGAGATTTGCATAGCGCTGCCGGGCTCGCTCTCCATTGGCCAACGCGACGGGGATGATTTGCATATCCCCGCCTCTGCCGGGAAACGGGGCGGGGTGGAGGTGGAGGGGCGGGGGAGGGCCCGGTGGGCGTGGGGCTGGGGGGGGATCGGTGGAGATTGGGGGGGCTGGAGGGGGGATTGGGGGCTGGGGTGGGGATTTGGCAAGGGAGGACGTGGGAGAGTTAGCGGGAATTTGGGGGGCTGGGGTGGAGGTGAGGTGGGGGACGGGGGGGCTGGGGTGGGGGTGAGGAGGAGGATTGGGGGGCTGGGGTGGGGCCGAGGTGGGGGACGGGGGGGCTGGGGTGGAGGTGAGGAGGAGGATTGGGGGGCTGGGGTGGGGGCGAGGTGGGGGACGGGGGGGCTGGGGTGGGGGTGAGGAGGAGGATTGGGGGGCTGGGGTGGGGGCGAGGTGGGGGACGGGGGGGGCTGGGGTGGAGGTGAGGAGGAGGATTGGGGGGCTGGGGTGGGGGCGAGGTGGGGGACGGGGGGGCTGGGGTGGAGGTGAGGAGGAGGATTGGGGGGCTGGGGTGGGGGCAAGGTGGGGGACGGGGGGGCTGGGGTGGGGGATTTGACAAGGGAGGATGTGGGAGAGTTTGTGGGAATTTGGGGGGCTGGGGTGGGGGTGATGGCCGGGGGGGCGCGGGGGACACAGTGCCCTCGCCGGGGGGCTCAGGCTCAGGCTGAGGGGTCCTGGGCGCAGGTTTAGGGCCAGGCTCCGGGTTTGGCCCACACCAGACCCCTGGGATCCCCCTCTTGGTTTCAGGAGACCCCCCCCCAGCACCGCCGGTCCCCTCTGCCACAGGGCTGAGGGGTGCCGGTCCCCAAGGTCACCGAGGGCTCAGCAAAACCATAGCAAAAAAACCCCAAACTCATCAGCTTGAAACCCCGCCAATGATTTGCAGCTCCGAAAGGAAACATCCACCGCGCTCCCTCTTGGTTTTTATCTTTTATTTTTAGAAAATGAAGTGACCTGTCCTCGGGGGGCTGCCCTCGGGGGGCTGCCCCGTGCTCCTGCCCCTGTCCCCCAGCGAGGCCACCTTGCAGCCGGTGGCCCTGGAACCCTGCGCGGGGGCCGCTGAACCGCAGTGACATAACCCGAGGGAGGCTGCGAGGAAGCACTGGGGACGCCGAGCGAAACCTCTGCGCGCAGCTCACGTGCTGCCGGCGACCCGCTTCAACGAAAAGCAAAACCCAACGCCTGCAAACCCCAAACACCGCCGCGTCCCCCCCCCCACAACCCGGCACGGAGGGTGGGGACGGGCGCCGGTGACACTCGGGGCCATCCAGCGCTGGGATTTCCTGGCACCATCCCCGCTCCCAGCCTGGGGAAGGTGGCGGAAACCCGTTCTGCTCCGGAGCATCTCGAGCGGGGACCGGAGGGTGCCGGTGGTTGTGGATCCTGTGGCTTGAAGCCCACGAGGATGACCCGGAGTGGACTTTGCAGAGCGCGGGGAGGCAGCTGCTGCTCTGTCACGCGGTGACAGACCCACGGACAGCCTGGGTCTGACGGAGGGGAGTAGCACAGCGGGGCTGGGGGTCAGCGTTCCGGCTGGAGGGCGCAGAGAAGCCGGGCTCAGAAGATGCTTTTCCCCGGGCGGGGAGCAGAAGCTGAGCTCGAGGGATGCTGATGTACCCTGGCTCTGCGTTCGGGTCCCAACCTGACCCCAAAATCAGCCCCAGAGAAGGCACTGCCCAACTCACGGCCCCGCTTGTCTCCTGTCCTTGTGTGACCTCTGCCTTGGCGGGGGCAAAGCCGCGGTGCAGCCGCAGGGATGACCGTGACCACCACACTCTGGCTCCCCCGAGCCCACGATCTGCCGGGCATCCCCCGGGCGGGTGCTGTGGCCGTGCCAGGGGTCCCACTCCCTCCGGCCCGCGGCAGGGAGGTGGAGGGCTGTCCGGGAGCCGCTCGGCGTGTGGCTCCCGTGGGGAGCACCCATGTTTACAGCAGCGAGGGGGAACTGATGCAATTCCCAAGCTCCTGTTACGTGAGCGGAGCCACCCGGGCAGCAGGTGGGAAGCGGGGGTAGCGAGGGCTCGCTGGAAATCGGCTCCTACACCAGCCCCATGACGGGGACATGTCCTTCCCCCCCCAGCCATGCTGGGGATCTGGGCCCGGCCCTGGGGGGTTTGGGAAGAGGGGCTGGAGAGCTGGGAACTCTCTGGACGAGGCTCGCGGTGCAGGCTGCGCTGGCAGAAAGGACGTGACATCTTTCTTAGATCTGCTTTTAAAGCTCATGATTTATAGAGGGCTTCAGAGTGCAATTAGCAGACTGTTAATTAGCCCTGCTCATAATCTTAATTGATCCTGAAGAGGAGGTGGGCGGGAGAACAGAAGTGCGAGAGCATCGCGGAGCAGCATCCCGGCAGCTGCAAAGTCCGAGATGACGTATCCAGATGCCCCGTCCCGCCCCGGGATGGGGTTTGGGGACACGCGGGGTGGCCCTTCACCTGCTCGGGGCATGGGACCTCCCTGCCCCGTCCCCCCACCTTTGCCTCGCGCTGCCCAGGGGCTTGGCCTGGCCCGGAGCTGCTTCCAGCTGCGGCAGCCGAACCCCCTCTTTGGGCACAGGGGCTGCCTGGACCCCCCAGGTCAGGGGGTGCCCCGGCTGGGCTCTGCCTGGCTGCTCCCGGCAAGCTGCAGCTCGGCAGCGTGAAAGCTTTGAGCTCCCTCTTGAGGCTCTTCCTGCCCCAAAGTCCTGGGGTTTTGGGGAGCCCAAGCTGCTGGGTGCCCCGGGTTGCACCCCAAGTGACGCAGCCCGTAGGACACGGCGCTCTGCCACTCTCCCGGCCACAGGGAAGGGACAGAGACACCGTCACCGGGAGCTGGTTCGGGGGACGTCGGGCCAAGTGCCAGCGCCACGGGCCTGGGGACCGACATCCCCCCCGCCCAGGCAAAAAAATGCGAGTGGGGCTGGAAAGGAGCCGGGAGCCAAACCCGCGCTGCCTGCCAAGGCCAACACACCAGCTTTCAAAATAACCCGTGTCCCGCGCGGGTCCGGCCGGAGCGGAGGGTGCCAGCAAGGAACCACCCACGCGGGACGGGAAGGCCGGCAGCGCCGCGGCGGGCAGCGCTCCTCCGCCAGACGAAAAGGTCACCCCGTCCAAATCCCACAGCCGGGCTTGGGCACGGGCCAGGCGCTGATGACACGAGGCTGGAGGAGTCAGCGGCGCGGCCGGCCCCCCGGCCTGGCGCTGGCGGGGTGCCCAGGACATGCACGGCAAGGCCCGACCCCGCTGTCCCCTTGTCCCGTGCGCGGGGGAAATTGCGGCTCTGGGGGCTGAGGGTTTAAGTGGGGAAACTCTGCCTCAGTTTCCCCACCGCTCCCAAGGCGCGGGGTCTTTCCCAAGGTAACAGGTGACCTGTAGAGTGAATTTTCCTGAATTAATCCTCCTGGAATGCTCCCCAATTCCCAGAGGGGACCCGCTAGCGGGGTGGATCCCGGGGGAAAAGGCACTTCTGCTTCCCAGGATATTTATAAGACACGGGAAACCAGTGGTGGCCCCAGGGGCCGGCGGCTGACGGCAGGGCAGCGCCTCACAGCTCCTTTCTCAGCCTTGCGGGACTGAGAACATTTTGGGTGCTCGCCCCGGCCCCAGTGAGGATGCTCCGGTGGCAGGTGGAGGCCGAAGGCTCCTTTTCCCAGGGGAAGGAGCAGGATCCGGCCACCGCCGTGTCCCCTTCCCACCGCCCCCCTCCCCGCCCGCTCCCCGCCGAGGCCGCGGTAACGTCAGCGGGGCTGATCCCGGGATTTTCCCAGCAGCAGGAAAAGCTCAACCTGGGAACGGGGAGAGCCGAGGGGAGCGGCGGGGGATGCACCGCACCGAATGCTGCGGCACCTGCCCGGCCGTCTGTCCCTCCGGCCGTCCGTCCCTCTGCCCGCCCACCCGAGCCCCGGCGGGCTCCCGGGCCCCCCGCTCCTGCTCCCTCCGTCCGCCCCCCCCCCAAAGCCGCCCCCGGCCCGGGAGGCTCCCGGGACCGGTGTGGGGGGGGTGCTGGGCGGAGCCGCTGCCCGGGGGGTCGCGGCCCGGGGGAGCCGCTCGGCTGCAGCCCCCGAGGCGGGGGGGCCGTGCCGGGGGGCAGGACCGGCCCGCCCCGGCCCGCCCCGGCCCGCCCCGGCCGGGCAGCGGCGCAGGGAGGGAGGCGCAGCCAGGCCCGGGACCGGGTCCTGCTCCCGGGGCCGGTTCCTGCTCCCGGTACCGGTTCCCGCTGCCGGGGCCGGTTCCCGCTCCCGGTACCGGGTCCCGCTCCCGGGACCGGTTCCTGCTCCCGGTACCGGTTCCCGCTCCCGGTACCGGGTCCCGCTCCCGGGGCCGGTTCCCCGGTCCGAGATCCCGCAGCAGGGCGGGGGGGGGAGGCGGGGAGCGCACGCAACTTCGGCGGCGCGGAGCGGCTCTGCCGGCCCGGTGCCCTCCCCGGTTGCCGGTATCCCCCCCCCCCCGCCCCGGTTACCGGTACCGGCCCCGCCATGCCGGCCGCCTACCCGCAGCGGGCCCTGACGGTGCTGCTGCTCTTCGGCACGCTGGCCGCCGCCATGGCCCTGCTCGCCTCCAGCCTCATCTTCCAGCTGCCGTCGGGGCGCAGCGGTCCCGGTGCCGGTCGAGGGGCTCTCCCGGAGCCGGCGGCCGCCGTGCTGCTGCCGGTGTCGGCCGTGCTGGCCGCGCTCTGCCTGGTGCTCAACGTGAGCTGCCTCCTGCTCTGCCTCCTCCACGGCTACTTCAGCACCGAGCTCTGCCGGGGGCAGCCCGGGCCCGACCGGTGAGAGCCGCGGGGGCTTGGGGGGGCACCGGGCGCTCTGGAGCCCCGGGGAGGCTCAGAGGGGTCTTGGGCACCCGGGGGCTGGGGAGGAAGGGGGTCCGCAGGGAGGGGAGGGTGCTGGAGGGGTGCAGGAGGGAGTGGGGGAATGAGGGGTGCAAGGAGGGCCCCGGGGGTGCACGGAGGGTGAGGGGCGCAGGGCAGCACCGCTGCCCCGGGACCTGGCACCGCGCGCCTGTCCCCTCAGCCCGGGCTCATGCGCAGCCCTGCCGACCCCTCCGGCACCCCCCGATCCGGCCTTTGCCAGGGCCCCCCACTCGCTGCCCCTGCGACAGGGTTGCGGGGAGCGAACAACGCTGCTGGCACTCGCTGAGCACTTGGATGTCACAAAATTCATCTCTGCGGTGCCTGCCCGGGCCGCAGGGTTATCTCTGGCCAATGAATTCCACCGTAAATGCGCCCCTTAATTTGGGGTGTAGCTGTGCTTAGCGACTGTGTTGACCAGGAGCAAGTTTATAGCAGCCCGGCCACCTGGCTGCACTAATGCACGCTATTTCATTTTTCCCTGATAACGTCCCTGCGTAAACCCAGCCCGTGCGTTAGGGTCCCTCTTGGGGCGTGTAGGAGTGTGTGGGGTCACAGCAGCCTGCCAGCCCGGCCCAGCCCTAGGGACGATGCAGAGAAGACGTGCCGGGCTTGGCCGCGGTGCCCAGGAGCACCCCAAATCTGTCCCTTTGTAGCGGGAGAGCTGGGCTCTTCGGGTCACTGCTGGGGTGACTGCACGGGTCACTTGGGCAGCACCCAAATGACCGCAGGCCTGGGGTCATTAACCATAGACATGTGTCGACTTAATCATTACCAGCACGTTTACACTTACAAAACTGTTTCCAAAGCAATTCGCCTCTCCGTCCTCCGCCGAGACCTGGGCTGGGCTGGTGGCTCGTCCGCCTGCGCTGGCCCGGCCAGCCCCAGCTCCGCTCCTGGGTTAAAAGAAAAAAGCAACGTGCAAATAATCAGATTTAAACGCATCTCGGTGGAAACTGCTCTGTACATGGAGGTCCCTCCATGTAGCTCATGCGATGGTCCCCACAGGACCGTTTTGGGTCCACTCTGACTTAAGCAAGTCAAAACTCATTTAAAGGAGATGATAATGTTTCAACAGTTAGTTTTGTCCCTAATTAGACAAATCCATCAATGCCTCGTGCTCTGCGTGGAGCACGACCGCTGGAGGCACTCCAGCAAGCGGCAGCGTCTCCTCTCGGCATCTTCAAATGAAGCTGACGCTCGGTGCATTCGTTAATGAAGGAGAGCAAAGTATTTCTGCAAAACACAAAGTTCCCGTAGCAAACTTTGCTTTCCATGGGAGCTGAGTTTCTGCTGGAAAACTGTTACAGCAGAAAATTCCCCATCAGCTGCAAATTTGTCTGAGATCTGGTATTGATTCGGGCTGCAAAACGCTCAAAGTTGTGAGGTTCAACTTTGAAAAATCCCGAGCGTGAAACAGGAGCAGAGCTAATCAGGCAGCCAGATGCGAAGTCACAGGTAGAGAGCCGGAGCGTGCCGGCCGTGGGACAGCCCGTGCTCCAACAGCAGCGACTTGTTCAAGGGCTTACAGGGCAGAGCAACCATCGCTGCGCGGCTGTGGACCCCGCCGGCACGTCTCGCTGAGCGGGAAAGCCGTTCCCGAACAATTTGATTTTAAATAATATTTCTGTGCTCTGCTCCAGAGCCCCAGCAAAGCGAGAGGCTGCTTTTGGCTTTGCTGCCAGCGATCCGAGGTGTGGGTAGGGTTGGGAGCCCTGGGTTGGTGTCCCTCTGCCCGGCAGCTCAAGCAGATCACTTAGTCTGGCCGTGCCTCAGTTTCCCCAGCTGCCACCTGAAGGTTCCATTCCTCTTTGGGAGGAAAAGGGCAGGTTCTCGGGACACAGGAACACTGCCCCCAAGCAGGATGAAGCCCCTCTCCCCCACGATGCGGGATGCTGAGCGATGTGGGATGCCGTTAGCCTCCATCTCCTCGTGGCCGAGCTGGCCTGGCCCCGCTGGGCACCGGTTTCATTAGGGGACCCGCTCACGTCCCAGGGACCTTTCCCACGTTGGGCCTGTCACACTGAATTACCGCTCCGCTTCTCAGCGCTGCGCTCAATAGTCGAAGCCAGCTCCAAACAAAGTCCTTCTCCTCCCCGCTAATCCCCCCCGACTCAGGTAATTAATAAAACAAAGCGGCTGCTCTTCCCCGCCGGCAGCGAGGAGCGGGAGCAGGTCCAGGGTCTATTAATGGCTCCCGGCTGCAGGCTCCCCAAGCGGGCGGCATCGGCCGAGGGGCTACAAGAAGCCCAGGAGGAGGGGAGGGGGCCAGGCCACGGCATCCTCAGCCGTCGAATTCACCCCGCAGGGTGGAAGGAGCTGGCATGGCAGGGGAGCAACTGGTCCGGCCAGGAGGATGGTCGCGCCACTGCCCCTTTGCCTGGTCCGTCAAAGCCGGGGCGTGTTTCCAACCGGCTCATGGGGACTTCTGAAGGTGGCCAGCGGGACCAGCCATGCCCTGTGCACCCCAAGTTGTTTCAAGGGACTGTCTGTGGCTTCCCAGCATCCAGGCCTGCCAGCATCTCTCTGAGCACTCGTGTTTCCAACCCCCTGAGTCGCTTGGCACCCATCTGCCACACTATGCTGCATCCCCTAACGACCGCGTCCTGCTCTCCCAATTAGCAGAGGCATCCTCTGGTGACAGCAGCCTCCAAAGCCCAGCGAGCACTGAGGTTTGCCAGGTCAATCCGGCTCCGAAGATGCCCAAGCAAGAGCCGTGGGCGCCAGGGCTGCGGGTTGGCTCGGCGGCGAGCGTGCGGGTGGAAAGTGCAGGCAGCAGGCGCAGGGGTCGGTGCTGGGTGGGAGACAAAGGCGCTGCTGGAAGGGAGCTGGTCTTTTCATGTGTTTTAAGCACAATTCAAGTACCAAGCCCCCTCCAGACAAAAGGCTTGCAATCTGAGCTGAGCACAGAAATCCAATCCCAAGGGCGAAGAGAGAACCTGGCCTTGCTTAATTCAAGGCGCCAGCACTTTACTTGTCATTCTTTCTTTCAGGGGGAGATGGGCTGGGCAGGCCTCAGTTTTGTTCCCTGCTTGCTCTTCAGGGTTTGCTGACCAGGGGCAAAGCACCTGCAAAAAGCCTCCAGCCATTTGTCTCTCTCTCCTGAGCCCCTGGCCCCATCTGATTTCTGAAGCACAGCTGGAACCAAAGCTTGGAATGTCAAGTGATCTCAAAATCTTCTGTTCCAGAGCGGGAACAATGGGCCCCAGAGCTGTGCAACCCAGCACCCTGGGGGAATTCAGCAGCGGTCCTTGGGCTCGTGAGCTGGCTCTGAACCTCTTCTCTATGCAAAACCAGCGTTTCAGTTTCTCAGCAGGGGCCAGAGCATCAGCGTTTTTTCCTGTGCTGAAACCAGGGCCAGGAGATTTCGCAGACCTGTATTTTTCTCGCCTGTTTTGCAGGGCAGACTGGTTCCTTCTGGACAGCCGGACGGTTCGCCACGTTGCCATCGGCTTGTTCTGCTGCGGGGTCTCCGTCTACCTAACAGGCAAGTGCTCGGTTCCCACCAGCACAGCCCAGCAGGGACGGTGCGTTTTCAGCCCAGACCGTACATCCTGCACTGGTTGCTGAGTGCTTGTGAGCTGCCAAGTTTCTACTTCAGCATCGGGTTTGTTCTGCAAATGGCTTTGCCACCTCATTCCCGTAGTGCGAGCTTCCTGTTCTTGGTGACCAGCCCTCACAGGGCCTGCAGTTTGCAGGTCAAGCTGCATCGCTTTAGTCCTTCTGGGTCCTCAAGATGTTCTGCGCTCTCCTTTCCTTCCAGCTCTCGCCATCTACATGCTGCTGCTGTTCGAACTGGAGGCCGGCATTGCCAGCGCCTGTATCCTCTCCTCCGGCATCATCGTCCTGCTGATCACGGTGACGCACGCCCTGGTACGGGCTTCCCAGGTTTCGCGCCGCAGCCGCTCCGAGGTCTCTCACGCCCTGTACGAGAACGACTCTGCCCAGCACGGCGAATCCTCCACCACCGATCTGAACAACAAGAACGTGGCTGCACCCCGGAGCCGGCCCGAGATCCACCGGGAGTTTTCTTTCCCTCCTTTCCTGGAGCGCAAATCCCAGCTGGGCTCTCCGGCCAGCAGCAACCTCACCTCCTCGGGCAGCCCCGGGCTTCGCTCCGAGAAGGAGAGCTACAACCTGCCCCGAACGCACAGGACGCTGTCGGCAGAGTCAGGCCTGCTGCAGGCACAGGGCAAGCCCTGGCACGGCGTCACCCAGGAGATGAGGAACGTGCTGTCACACAAACCTGGAGCCTCGGGCAAGGACTCGACGCTGGTGTGAGTGGAAGCGGGACCTTTTCGCCCCATCTCGTCCCAGGGGAGCCGCAGGCACCAGGGCCAAGATTTGCATCTCTGTTTAGAGCTTAATATAGGTCACGTCTCACCAGAGCAGGGGGATGGCTGCCTTGCCACCCTCCCACCTGCCTGGCTGCACAGCCACCGCCTGATGCTCTTTGCTCCCTTTACTGAGAAGACGCCACCTCCGCTCAAAGCCAAAAGCCCTTGGCGGCCTGCCCTGAGCCCCCAGCCCCTCCTGCCACCTGCGATGCTGCTGGCCCTTGCCGCCCGGCCAACAAGGGCTGCGTGGGCAGGGCAGCGGCTGGCCGCGACCCACGCAGGACCCCCATGGCTGTTCCCAGCTGCACCGAAGGGAGTGGAACTGGTGGGTGAGACGCAGCGAGCGGACCTTGACCACGAACAGACCTACCCTCCTTCTGCAGCAGATCCCAGCTGATTTCTCTGGCTCTGTACCTCCCTGCCCGTCCCCTGCCTCCTTCCTTCCTCCTCCATCCCCAGCAGCCGGCCCTGCGCCGAGCTGGCTCCTACAACCGACCCAGCAGGGCTTCCCCCCGCTGCATGCGGCCAGGCGGGCATAAGGAGCCCAGGGAGGTTGTGGAGGAGCAACAAGTGAGCTGGAGCAGCCTGCAAGCTGCAGCGGGTGCGGTTGGCGTGGCAGAGCCTGCTGCTCGGTCACCAGCGCATCCGCCCTCTGAGCAGGACACAGCGTGCTAGGCAGGGTCACTTAACAGCTCTTAGCAGGGAAAGGGGCTTTGCTCGGAGGCAGGGGGACCTCTCTGGGGATGGATTACCTGGGTGCCATCGGGAGAACGGTGCCGATTGTCGAGGCTGAGCTCCGGGAAGGGGTTTGCATCGGCACTGCTGCGTGCAGGGCAGAAAGCGCAAGTACTAAAGGCAGCGGCTGTTAAACACAAGCAGGTTTCGCTTGCTCTGTCCCTGCGCTGACGAACGCCTTGCCGGTTACTCACAGCCCCACGCTCTGCCAGCCTTGCCCAGGCCCAGAGCAGCAGCACGCTTCGTTCTTCCCCAATTCCTTCTCATTCAGCCATCACTAAAGCATTTCAGGGAGTGAAGGGAGGGCACCGATTCAAGCAGATTCCCTCTCGCCTCCCCTGCTATTATCCTGAGACACACCTGTTACCCTGAGCACAATACAATTTCTTTGGAAACTGAGTTTAGCGCTGCTTTGATCCCTGCATCCGTGGTAAATTCTTCAGCAGAACAGAACTGTTGGTTCCAGGAGAGATTAACATTGAAGTCGCATCCTTTTTAAAGTGACCTCCAAAGCTGTGAGTACAGCTCTGCTTCCCACTGCTTGACAGGGGACGAAGAAAGTCCTTTTGTTGTTGTTTTTTTGAAGAACAGGACAGTTTCTTTTTTTACTTGAAAGGCTCCAACTCTGCACGTCTTTGTTTTGCTCCATGCCCTTTGAAACACACAGAGCCAGCAGGCTCCAAGACCCCCCAGCCCGAGGCGAGCAACAGGGGAAGGTTTTAGACACAACTTTCTTGTTTTTTCTTTTTATTTTTGTTCTCACCAAAACCAAATTCAGCAACTCCCTGGCACACACATGAAAAACACTCCTTGCAGAATGCCTCCTGAACAAAGCTAAAGGGTGCCTACATTATGTCATCGCAGAGCCATCTACAAAATACTGAAAGCAAGACCTAGTTTTTCTGAGATATTTCTGTGGCCAAGAGGTAGACAGAAAAAAACGCCTCATAGCAGTCTGCCATCAAAAAGAACTGGAAAGGACAAATGCAGATCCACCCCATCTCCCTTTTGCAAAGGGCTGTGGAAAGGGACACAGCTGCTCCCCAAAGCACCCCCAGAGGCAGTCCTGACCCCAGGGGCAGGATTTGCCTGCTCAGGTGCAGCACCTTGTTACTGGGAACAGAGAGGCAGGCAGAGGCCTCTGTGCAGCTTCACAGATTGAGCAGCAGGTTTCTCACTCCTCCCCGTGGCTGGAGAACATAGAGCTGGGCTGGAGAAGGCGGCAGAGGACGGCCAGTCTTGTCTGAAATCAGGAACTGGCTGGAGGATTCTTGGCTTGTGGGGCAACAGTGCTGTAAAAAGAAAAGAGACAGTCACATCCAGCAGGCAGGCAGGACAGCAGCAGCCAGAAGGATGTGAAGAACCAGGGGTTCCCTCAAATAAAACCTCACTGCTTGCAGCAGCAGAGCGGCTTGGACAAGCACACCTCTCCGTGCGCTGCGCAGGCTATGGAGTAGCACACACCAGCCCCCATGGGTGTCAAGACAGCAATCTTTGCAGGCACATCATCGCAAAAACCACTAAAAATGCTCTGGGCTGCAGACTGTGACCCTGCCACGCAGGCCAACTGGGAAAATACGGAACCTGAACCAGAAGTGTCCAAGACAGAGTCATTCTGCAGAGACAGAGGCTCTCTGTTCGCTGCGGTGGTTTGATCAGGGATGGGCATTTGGGAATTTTCTCACTTCTACCCAGTCAGACTCCAATACCACCAGCGTTCTCAGGAGAGACAAATACACTAGACTCAGACGATCTGCTGGAAGATGTTTTAGTAGCTGTAGTCCAACCGCAAACATACAAAAGTGCATCATTGTTCTGCCACCACTTATCTCTGTGGGACTCTGCCCCAAAAGAGCCACGTACGTGACAGAGAACAGCACCAAACGCAGCCTCTCAACTGCTCCATCTCGGTAGCACCATCTCACTCCAAATGCCTTTGACACAACAAAGATTTAATGTATCACACAACCAAACATCTCTTTTTACATAAGGAAATCAATTATTTTCCAGTTACCCTTTTGTAAACAAGATTATTTGCTTCCCAGTAAACAAAGGCAGAAGATCACCGGAAGGCAAGCAGCATGCTCTTTCAAATAATAGTCTAGAATCGTATTTCTGAGATAGCTGCTTGGCCTATTTGCACCGGGCCAAATTTATCACCAAAGCCTCTGCCAGCCAGACCGGTCACTCAGAAAAACAGGCAGTGTCACATCCCCCTGCTACCTGCGGCCCTGAGCAGCGTTCAGCTGATCCTTCATGGCGATGGCGTGTTTGAGCAGGCTGTCGATGCTCTTGAAGTACACGCTGCTGTCAGTCATGTTCTTTATGGCACTGAAAGAAGAAAAGAGGTGGGGTGGAAGGAGAGGGAGGACTGCTTAGCCTTTCCAAAGGCATCAAGGTTTTAGAGCAACACAGCCCCTGACAGAGGACTGTAAATAAGAAACCTCAACTTTATACAGTGCGTTGCATCTTCACACGGTAGCTAGCTGGCGGGTGGATTAACCGCAGGAGATGGGCAGCTCTGCACCACGCACAGAACTGGGGAAGAGCTGGCACGCTCATCAAAGCGAAGCCCCCAGGATCCACGGGAACGGTTCGGAGAGCACTGCCTCACACCCTCGCACCCCCAGCCCAACTGTGCTCTCTCCCTGGCTTACTCCAGGGAGGCGTCAGGGAAGCGCAGGCGGCTTCTGCTTTGTTTCTACTGCAACACCTCCGCCCGCGAACACAACCCTCCTGCTTGGGGGAGTCTCTCGTACCTGCAGGCGTACTCCACCGTGTAGATGGCTCCTTGGCTTTGCTCCTCCCAGCTCTGCATGTCAGACTGAAAGAGAAGAGAAGGTGGCATCGTTAGGTGTGCACTGGACAGCCGCGGCGGCGCAGCCCGCAGCGATACGCTCTGCCAGCCCTGCCCAAACAGGGGCTTTGGCTGCTTTTCACTGGAAGTTACGCTTGGATTCTGTCTCCTGCTTGACAGCCTGTGATGCACAGCAGGCTCTGGGTGCCATGCACTAGCATTTAAAAGGAACATTTATTGTGTGTATTTCTGGAAGGGCTATGAGTTCAGGCCAACATTTTGGATACTCTGGCAAAATTTGCGTTGTTTTTAGATGTTTTAGCCCGTGATCCAGCTGAGAGCCAGGTCAGTCAGGTTCCAAGCAACCAGCAACTGCGCTGAGTGCAGCGGACCAGCTGGATGTTTCGGAGTACTCGGATCTCCCAGTGCGTCTGGCTCAGCAGGCAGCCAGAATCTGAACCAACACAGCTCCTGCAGAGCCTGGTCTTTAGTCCTTCATGCAAAACCAGGTAAAAGTTTCTTTCACAGCACTGAAAGTTCTCGTTTCATTGGACCTGCCATTCATAAACATTTTCACAGCTGCAAGCGTCCCTGTCCTCTAGTCTGCTCTGAAACTCTGGCATCTGATCCCAAGCAGCAGTCAGCACCGTGCCCTTCCTTTCACGAGCTTCGAAGGAGCCCTGCAAACTTCACACAAACTCAAGCAGCACTGCAGGCAGCCAGTTCTGGCATGGGACATAATTGTAAGCTGTATAGCTCCAAGGAAAGGGAAAACCAAACAAATACACAAGTCACAATGAAAGCGCAGCTGAATTCAGAGGTGTAGCTCAATAGATAACTATTTCCAGAGTCCTTAAGTAGTTTGGGCACTCTTTAAAACATGTTCTCATGGGAGCTAATTCTCCAGTCTATTCTGCTGGGTCTAGTTACAAGCCAGAAGAAATCCAAGGGCCTCTTTCTGTGAGTGAAGGAGGTCGGGTAGGAGCTTGGACTTCATCCAGAATTGCTTCTGCTGTTGAAAGCCTGTCCTACATCAGGACGCTTGACCACATAGCTTTAAACTACAAAAGAAACAAGCCTCTACATGCAAGACTCTAGGCAGTTCTCTGCAGGAGAGGGTCCTTCGACCCAGGACTCACAACCCCACAGAGGCTGCACTCGTTCCAGAGCCCAATCGTGTTTTACACGACTGTATCTGTTGCTGGGAACACGCTTTGTGTGCGGAGGCAGCTGCAAAAGACGCAGAAAGTTTCCTGCGGCTCCTCACCGTGCTCTCTCCAAGAGGTGCCAGATGATCTTTAATAACCATTTAGACCCCGACATCGCACTGCCTCGGTCGTGTGTGTCACAGCCGCGTGCCTGTGGCCCTGCCATTTCTGAGCACCAGTAGATTTTAATCGTTTCCCAGTACTAGAGCCAGTGATGTCTGTTCCCAGCATTTCCACCGCTTCCTGGGATTTTCATGTCCTTAATTAGGAGCCTTTCCCTAGAGCTCCTCACTTCTTAATCTTTTCTTGATGTCCTTTCTTCAAATTCCCAGGACACACCCTTGGATGCAGTTTAAGAACTAAAGCCAGCTATTAATACACAATAGCACTAATGATACATTACCGTGGCTTGGAAATAAATTAACGAGGAGATATAAGTTCTCAAAAGACCAGGCGAAATGCAGGAAGGCCGCTCTGTGTGGAGCGGGGCTTAGCAGCACCGCTACGACGCGCGGAGGCAGCGAGGGCCTTGCATTACGCTGTATCTTATCAGGGAGGTGGTAAATCTGCTTGGAGAGTTTGAGATGGTGAGGAAAGTATTAAGATTATTGTTTTACCAAATCATAGAAAGTTGCTTGTTGTAAAGGCATGGAGGTGACCTTCTCTTTGCGGAAACTTTCCTCCCAGCCCCCTCCCTCCCAATTTTTCCTAGGTTTAATCTCCCTGGGAATTTCAAAGGCTGTGTCTCAGGAGAACTCAGCCAGCCAGAGATGGAAGAGCTGAACGGCTGAAGGAAAGCTGGAAACCACCAATAAATCCTGTTTCCATTACACATTACGTACATCCTGGGACTAAATTACCTGAGAATGGATCCACACAGAATGTTTCTTTTTCTTCTTTTCTGTTCTGAAGAATTAAAACCACCTCACTTTAATGCCTTTGCTCTGATTTAGATAAAACCTGACAGCGTTTTCACGGTGCACAGCCCTGCTGACACCCTCCTGTTCCAGTCTCTAGCCACGAAGCCGATGGGCTCTGGCAGAACAACCCAAAAATCCATCCCCACCTAATTGAACACTCCGCTGTGACGATAGCCCTGTCAGGGCCCTGAGCACATCCCTCTCTCCTGGGGTTTGGCTGCCTGGGTTCAAGGGCTTGACATGCCCAGCCTGTTCGCTGCAAACAGCAATGCCCAAAACTGGGATAAAATGAGAGCGGGATCAAGGATGACAGAGAGAACCTGGTCACAAGCCCATTACCAGCAGCCTGGCAGCACAGTCAGGACACTGGCCTAACTGAGTTATGTTTAACCCTCTCAGTTCCTACCAGGGACTGGTTACCAGCAGGGAGGAGAGCATGCTCCCAAACATGATGCTGCAGCCTTGGAAAAAACAAGCTCGTGAGCTGACAAGGCTGGAGGAAAAGTCACTAGCAGCAGCTCTGGATCTGCTGTTCTTTCAGCTGCCACAAATAATTTTCTTTCCATTTTCTCCCAGCTCTTGCCACATCAGTGCACCATTAAACACAGAGCCAGTAACCAGGAAAGCAGTTAAGCTGGAAGTGCCCATACAGCGGGCAAAAAGAAATGGATGTAAACAGCAACCCCTCTGAGCAAGCATCAGGAAATGTTTTCCAACACCAGAGAGGCCAACAGGTAGTGGGGTGGCACCAGGGCAGTGCCCCACAGTTCCCCGGGGCAGAGGGCACTGCGCAGTCGGTTCCGCTTTGTCCTGATGTGTGCCGTTGCTGCAGAGAGCACAGCGAGCTCTTCCTCGTGTACAAAGGCCACCACGGCCCCAGCTGGGGCTAGCGGCCAGGGCAGGAGGGAGGCTGCAAGGCTGAACACAAAGGCATCAAAGACCAAAGGTATCTGACGCTTGTGATGGCTGCAGTCCCACGGTGGGGGATGCAGGATCCTTGCATTTGCTGCTGGTATCCGCAGGGCAGCATGGCCTCCTTCCTCACAGGAAGAAAGTGGAAAACAGCAGCAATTTTGGCTACAAAAGAGATTTCTCTGGGGTGGCTGCAGCTAGGAAATGAACTTAGATGAGCCAGAGAGGTTGCAGAACACTGTGGATAACTGCCATGAGCCTGCCAAGCAGGGAAAATGAGAGAATCAAAGGTTTTCAGAGATCTTGCCCAGCATAATCCCCGCTGCCGAACACCATGCTCTGCGTCCAGCGCCTTCACTCGGCTGTCGCTTCCATTAGCACTTCTGCGTTGCCCCTCGCCCTCATCCCTGTTACGCACCCTTCCGTGATGGAAACTGATCTCTTCCCGCTGCATGACTTGTCATACAATTTGCTCAATTTCCTTTTGTTCAGGACACATTCCCTGAAATTGGGACTATCTTGATTAAATGAAAGCAAGCGACAGCTCAGGAATAATATTACAAACCTGTCTCCCACATGCCAGTGATGCAATCGCATCAGCATGTGCTATACATACATATACATCTCTATATACCTACCATTGCACACAGACACATATATAAAATGTTAATAAATAATTGAATAATAAAGTGTCACAATCCAGGTTAATTTGGAAACCAGGGCTGTAAAGCAAAGGTGAAAAATGGGGCCTGACAGTGCATTAGCATAGACATGAAGCAGTAATCTATTCATGAGACATCACTCCTAATGAATCATGACTGGCAGAAGAGGGAGAAGGACAACAAGGCTGGCATTAAAGTGTCTGTGCTCCGTGCTCTGGAGGAAAGTAGGAACACAGCTGTGAGATGCGATTCATTATCCTGCTTTGCCTCATGTGGGCTCTTCTCACTTGTTTCTTCACGCTCCCGCTTCCCTCCTCTCACCCTCCCCCTTATTTTATGTCGGAAATAAAAACCTCACAGCACAGGCAGCGGTAATAAGATTTAACATCACCCTTCTCCCTGTACAAGACAGACTACTCATTTTTCTTTCTCTCCACGCACAAGTCCAGCCGTGAGAGCACAGGACTGCAGTTGGACTCTCAAGTTTTTTTCCTCAGGTCCGCAGGTAAATTTGCAATGTCCCCTCATCCCCTCTAGTTCAGACCGAGCCAGGGTCCCGCAGCGCGTTGCACCCCGATGGCTGATTTCCTCCCTCCTTCCTGCTCCCCACCAGGGAGGTGAAATAGGGACAATGTGCCAAGTCAGGAAAACAGCTTGTGCCTGACTGTGTAGTGAAGTGCGGCTCACCTTGTGCTGTGCAAGCTCCGGAAGGGATCTCCGCACGTGCTCCTGGAGCCGGTACAGTGCCACGGAGGGCTCGTTGGCCAAAACGTACATGCTCTCGGTGAATTTGTCCGTAACTGCAACAAGAAACACACCACAGTTATGGAAAGCAGGGAGCAACAGGGGGGAAGGCGGGTTGGAAATGGTGCCCTGGAGCGCTGGTCCTGTCCCCAGCAGAGTCTCTGACACCTGCATAGATGTGCGGGCTGGAGAGGTTCAGAGAGCACCCACTGCACCCTCCTGCTCCAGCTTCAGCACCCGCAGGGGCCTTTACAGCAAAAGGCCCAAAGTTTCCAAAGCGACAACGCACCAGAGGAGAGATCAGAGCAAAGCCTCATGTATTTTGGATAACTAGTCTGTTAACAAGGACGCAAAAGCAAAATCCCGCTGAACAGGCAGTTCTGTTCCCACTCTCCCTGTAACAGCACCTGCAGCCAGCGCTGAGCTGGGCTCCAGACGGAGACAGAGCAGCCTGAGATGTCACCGCCTCCACGGTCCCCTGCGAGCTCTGGTTGTTTTGGTTTCAGGGACCACTTGGGTTATGCCCATCACTGGGCCCTTTCTAACCAATCTGGAGGGGAGCAGGAGATGAGCAGAGCCCAGCAGTGGCCTGGCTCCTGTTCCTGTGCTCCGCAGCCACCCCATCCAGCTGGGAGTGCTGGCATCTCCTGGTCTGGAGGCTCCCTGTCTCGTTACTGCCTGTTCAGGTTCAGCTCTGCTCAGGGCCTCAAGCTCTCCTGTGTCTCAGCCACCCCCGCAGTGTCCTTCTATTGCTCCCTTCCAGACATCTCCCCCTGTGACATCCTAAAAATGTCCACGGAGGAGACGCAGTGGCCGCAGACCAGGGCTCGGTAAGCTTCGGTGCCGTTCTGAGCTGCTGCTGAGCCACTTCCCCCTGCTCCACCCCTCTCATCCTGCCCCAACCTCTGCCTAGGCCACCCTCCACACAGCAACACCTTCTCAGCTGGCGGCTTGCGCAGCTACATCACAGCTCTGATCTCTCTTTCCCTGCGGGTCTGCAGGGAGAACGCTGACAGCTCCTAATATTTGAGACACACAAAAATCAGAGATCGCTTCATTGTTCACAGCGGGTGTGCGTGAGGGTGAAGCAAGGAGCGTTTTCACCAGGCTGAAGCAGAACATCTTCTTTCAGCTCCTGCATAATTTTCTATTTTTAAGGAAAAAGATTCTCTGCTCCTCCCTTCAGCTTTTCTTTCGGTGACAACTGCTCAGACACCCCAGCTCTGTACCACCGGCAGACGCGCCGAGCCTTCCAAATGCAAATGGGAATAAGTTGAAAACTTTACAGGAGTAATTATACCCCCCGGGACAGGCACAGCAGCTGTCTGTCTGTCTGTCTGTCTGCACTCACAACGCGAGACACGCAACAGAACCAGGCAGCGGGAGGGGGCCACAGGGCAGCTCCCAGGCAGGGCAGGGCTCTGAGGGGCTGGGGGGGACCCGGAGGGGTCCCGCCAGCTCTGCCTGCCCCGAACCGCGGGGTCCTGTCGGGGCACGTCACCCCCTGCCCTGTCACAACCTCCAGCGCCCTGTCGTGACTGACACCACGGTGCCTTTTGGGGCCTTGTTGTGACCGCAGCGCCCTGTCACCACCTGCGACAACCCTGTCACCATCCACCCGTCGTACCTTTCTCCCTCACGACCCGCAGGGCCCCATCGCGACTTCTGCTGTCGCTGCAGAGCCCTGTCGTGCCCGCGCCCTGTCACGACCGGCCAACACAGACCCACAGGGCCCTGCCGCGACCGGCCCCGCGACTGCCGGGCTCTGCCGAGCCGCCGTTCCCCGGCCGTCCCCGGCCCGCTCCCACCTTTCTTCACCTTCAGCTGCATCTCGGACTCCTCCATCCCGCCCCGCCGCCACTTCCGCTTCCGCCGGCGCCCGCCAAAACCCCCCCGGCGGGAAACCGCCGCGGCGCCCGCGCCGCAAACAACCGCGGCTGGAAACATCGCCCCAGCGCGGCCGTTCCGCCTCCCCCCCTCCCCCGCCACCGAGCGCTCCCCCCGGGCTGTGCCCCCCCGCCGGGGCCGGGCCCACACCGCGGGTGGGCGCTGGGAGTGCCCCGGGGCGGCCTTCCCCAGGTCGGGCCGCTGCGTCCCTGCTGCCCCGAGCCAGCCCGGCCCCCGGGGGGGGTGGGGGGGGGGGGGGTTAAAACACCACGATCGCCCCTTTTCTCATCAGTGCCCCCCCTGCCCCTGGGGGCTGGGTGTGGAGGCCTGGGGCGGGCGGGGGCCTCGGGCACCCAGCGCTGGGACCCCCCCCCGGTTCCCTAGGTGCTGGACAGGGGAGTGGGGACATCGCTGGGCACTGGGGACATCGCTGGGCACCTTGCCCGGGGGTCCCCTCCCCGTGGACCCCCCCCTCAGGACCCCTGTCCCCTCACAGCCCCGCCATGGTGCCATGGGCCTGAGGGGCTGAAGCGCTCCCACCCCCGGGGCCTGGGGGGCCCGAGCCGCTCTCCTCAGGCGGTAGCGGGATGTCAGAGACGAGGGACAAATTGGGGGGGGTCCCCCAAGTCAGTGGGGACCTGCTGCCCCATGGCCAGCACCGCCACCCCATCCCTGTCCCCCCTCCACGAAAGGGACTGTCGCTTTAACAGTGGGCTTTCCGTCTCGCCCGTCCTCCATGCCGTCAGCGGGCAGGTGGAGCTGGACGGCGGGCCCCCACGGTGCCCCCCGCTCCCCTCGGGCAGCCCCCCCAGGCCGGCCCTGCCAGGCCGCCTGGCTGAGGCCAGGGAAAGGGGAAGCGCTGAGACACGGGAAACGGGGGGCCCCCGCGCCGGGGGATGGCGGGGGTGAGCCCAGACTCCTCGCCGGGGAATGGCGGCCTGGCCTGAGCTGGGACAGGCCCCAGCAGCCAGCCCGGGGACGGCGAGGCGGGCAGGGAAGGCTGGAGACGGCGGTGGGGTGGCCGGGGAGAAGCGGGGGGGTTCCCTCTGACCCGCCCTGGCTTGGCCCCGTTGCGAGCGGGAAGGCGGCCATGCTTGGGTGAGCGGTTCGGTGACGGTCTCGCTGCAGCTTCGCAAAGCTCCCGTGACGGGAGCTTTTGTCCACCGGCGGTGCGGGGACTCTGGCCGGAGAGGGCAAGCGGGACCCCAAACCGCGCTGCCGGCACGGAGGGGTTTGGTGGCCGCAAGCGCTCGGTGCTCAGGGACTCAGCAGCCTCCCCCCCGCTGCCCTCTCCGTCCCGGGACATGTCCCCGCTTTTTCCCCCTTCCTAACGCGTTGTTGTGCAGCAGCTGCCCCATGGAAGGTGAAAAAGCGGTCACTCATCTTGTGGAGACCCCCCGCAATGACGGGGATGCCCAGGAGCTCCTGAAAGCGGGTGAAAACAGAGCCAAGGGAGCAACAACCGCAGAGGAGCTGGCTGCAACCAGGGACACGGGGGACAGCGGTGCCCCCCTGGGGCGTCTGCAGCCGGACCAGGACACGCCATGCTTGGACCAGAGGCATGGTGAGTGCTGGGGGTGACGGGGTGCTGGGAGGCGAGATGGGGCATGCACGGACCCAGGATCCTGCAGCGCCTGTCCCCCTGTAACGTGGGATCAGCGTGCCCGCCGCCCCGGGACCGGGGAGCACACAGGGTGCTTGCCGCGCTGGTTGGGTCTTGCTGTGCCGCATGCGGAGCCCAGCCTGCGCCCCAACAAGTGGAACCAAGGTCCCTAATGGCCGCCCTTGTTTTGTAGGTGGAGCAGGCACTCTCCCAAAGCCCTCGGTTGCCTCGATGGACAGGCAGAGGAGCACCCAGCTCTCGGCCCTTGACAGTGAGTGCTGCAGAGCCTCAGGTGCAGCCCCAGTGAGAGACAGGCATGGGAGAGGTCGGCTGGATCTCTCATCCCACAAAGGCAGCTAGAAAACAGTCTTTTACTGCTGCTGGTCCCTCCCATAACGTGGAAGGCCAAGTCCAAACCTAGACCTTGCTGATGACTCGTGCCAGCAGTGAGAGGTCGCTGCAGCTCCATGTGGTGCAATCGGAGATGGCAAACTCTTTCCATATACTTTCCTAATTAAGCTACAAATGGCTTGTTGAAAACGCATTGAGATTTCCAAGTGGAGCTCTTCAAGGGTGGGAAATATGAGGATGAACTTGAGTGCATCCCCCAGGCTGTCCTCCGCAGTATATCATTTGCAATTATGCCATTAATGCCAGATCCCTGCCTCCCGCAGTGCCCCAGATGCACCCTGCCCCTCCTTGGGCAGCTGTTCCAGCTGTTTTATCTTCCCTGCTCAGCTGTTGGTCCGCTCTCGCTGGTCAAACCTCAGCCTCCAGGCTCTTTACTTGCAAGGGAATAATTCCTTTTTTGCAGGACTCAGTTTTTGCCAGGGACAGGAGAGAACA
The DNA here is from genome assembly GCF_030463565.1 of Pelecanus crispus. Classification (NCBI taxonomy): domain Eukaryota; kingdom Metazoa; phylum Chordata; class Aves; order Pelecaniformes; family Pelecanidae; genus Pelecanus; species Pelecanus crispus. The sequence continues at coordinate 5,033,664 of NC_134662.1, read as the reverse complement.
GCTGCAGATAAGGTGCATGAGCCCTGAGCTTTCATGAGGTTCTTGGCCTCAAGTCAGTGTAGTTCCTCCCTCTGCATGGAGGAGATGTGCCCTGACTCTCTCCTCTCTCTGGAACAGGCTTCCCCCTGAAGCATTCGAACACGCTGACGAACAGGCAGCGAGGCAACGAGGTCTCGGCCCTCCCAGCCACGCTGGATAGTGAGTACCGCCGGGAAGAGCGGGCTCTGCGTCCCAGACTGTAGATGCATACGGGGTGTAGAGGGAGCAGAGGGATAGTGGGGCTGGAGCCTCCCTCCGTCTCCTGCTGCCACGCCGTTCAGTGCCCGCCGGGGTGGTCTCTTGGGCTGCTCCCTGCAGCGCCGTTGCTCTCAGCACTCGCCATGCCTGGCTGTCCCCACCGCTGTACGGCAGAAGGGTGTCAGTTACCCACTGGGTTTTTTGGGGGCTCAGACTTGCGGGGACCCACATACAGATGGTGGGTGCAGAGCTGGGGAAAGTTTGTCCTGATGGGTGAATTCTTTCTGTCCCACAGCATTGTCCATCCACCAGCTTGCTGCCCAAGGAGAGCTCAGCCAGCTGAAAGAGCACCTTCAGAAAGGTACGCGGCTATTCCTTTGGGTTCTTACCCCAGAGCGTGCAGAGTCCGGCCAGCACACCTTTTGATAAACCCTTGGCTTAGTTTTACAGCCTTCATTGGGGGGACAGGGAGCAGAAGTGGGGCCTTTACCCTTCCTATTTACGATGTCTCATCCATGTTTGTGCAGGTGAGAACTTGGTAAATAAACCTGATGAGAGAGGTTTCACGCCGCTGATCTGGGCTGCAGCCTTCGGAGAGATCGAAACGGTCCGTCACCTGCTGGAATGGGTAAGGCCATTGGGCTCACGCAGCACCTCGTGAACAGGAGACTTCCCAGCTCCAATCCCGGTGCCTGCCAAATTGCCCAGCACCATTCTGGTACCATCTCAGCCAATCTTCCCCATGGCACCAAACAGGACACGTTTGCAGAGCTAACGGCTCAGATGCTGTCGGATCCTACTCCCCATTGGGCTGTGAGCTAAGTCAGGAGCATGAAGAACCTTATCTCACAGCTAGCAATAACTGTTTGTAATTAAGTATCTGCTTATTGGTAATTTGAGATCAGGCTTATCACTTGGGCCCTGTAATCCGCCAGCAAATGTGCTCGCCAAGGTATCGTTGTAGTTAATGAACTCATTGCTGCATCGTCCTTGAGTGCTGGGCTTGCAGTCGAGGACTGTCTGGGGGTGAGCAAGAACCAGGTCCTCCTGCATTTCGGATCAAGCTGCTCCCCAAAGCTCCGTCCCACATCCATGTGTGTCCAATGGCCAGCAAGCACTCACACCACATAAGCACTGGCCCAACTCTGGCTCTGTTACTGTATTAGCAGCAAAATTGCAATGCATTACCAGAGACACAAACAGAACCCAAAATAAACGAGGTGATACATTGATAAAGGCTATAATGAAGTCCAGGAGGGATCCATGGCTGGCAGGGCTTGGAGGACAGGGAGGTTTTCTAGGTAAATCAGGAACAAAAGAGATGGTGGATGCTGTACGGGCATCTAGACGGCACCAGTAACAGCGTTACTGGCGATGGGGAAAAGGGCCGAGTAACAGGAACCATCAGGCTTGGTTTCTGACACTGGCGAACGGCTTTTAAGTCCTCACCTGAGATGTTTGATGATGATTAAAATATGCCCAGTAGGGACTTTGGTAAGGAGAGGTCACTGGGCACATGGGAGCTGTCTGTACCCCATCGGGCCGTCAGGACCTGGCTCTGTGCTCAGCCCTCCTGGGGTACCCAGCAAGGCTGTGCTGAGCACCCTGGGTCCCAGCAGGGCTCCTTCGCCTGTCGGGGCTGACGCCTGTGCCTTCCCCAGGGCGCTGACCCCCACGTGCTGGCGAAGGAGCGGGAGAGCGCCCTGTCCCTGGCCAGCATGGGCGGCTACACCGACATTGTCATCATGCTGCTGGAGAGGAACGTGGACATCAACATCTACGACTGGGTGAGTGCCGCCGGGCGCAGGCTGCTGTGGGGACCGCGCCAGTGCCGGGAGCGACACCCAGCCCCGGATGGGGCTCCGCAAAGCTCATTTTAAAAAGCAGCAGCGAGTTCACATCGTTCTGGGCTGAGTTAGCAGCAGTGCCTTTCTCCTAGATGTTTCCCAGGCTTGCAGCGCTCATTTGCCTGCTCATGCAGTTGTTACGAGAAATTAATCTGGATAATAATTTTAAATGGTTTCCTCAGTTGTTCACACTGGTGATGTTACCAGCCGCAAGGAAACGGCGCTCAGAACTTAAGGTTGTCTTTAAAATTACACAATTTAAAAGTTATTGTATCGCATACAGAGAATAAAACCTGCGCAGAGCTGCTCTGCGAGAAAACACCCAGCCCCGAGCTGGGAGAGGGCGGAAAGGGGATCCCAGCAGGTCGGGGACCTACCGCTCTGGGAGAAGCGGGAGGTGCATGAGCACGGCCCCGTGCGAGGCCAGCAATGACACAGCCCCTTCCCTTTCCCTGCAGAACGGCGGCACTCCTCTGCTCTACGCCGTGCGCGGCAATCACGTCAAGTGTGTCGAGGCCCTACTAGGTAACGGGGAAGATCTGCATTTAGTCCTTGGCCTCGGATCTCTGCTCGTTGGTAACCGCCTCGGGGAGAGAGTGTGACATGCCTGGGGGGAGAAACTGAGCAGCCTCGGGGTGTCATGGGGGGCTGCTGAGCCAGGACGGGCACCTTTGGGGGTCCCCTCGCCCTGTGCCTGACCCGGAGGGGACACCACATCGGCAGGGGAGCACCGCACCCTGATCTCCACTGCCTGCTTGCAGCTCGCGGCGCCGACCTGACGATGGAGGCAGATTCTGGCTACACCCCGATGGATCTGGCCGTGGCCCTGGGACACAAGAAAGGCAAGTGTCCCCTCCGTGCCTGGCAGGGAGCCCTGCCTTCCCTCCTCAAAAAGCCTCCACGCAATTCCCAGCTTCCAGCCTTGCTCGGGGCTTTTTTTGACCTTCCACCACAGCTCCCCGCTCTGCCATGCAGAGAAACTGCGCCAGAGAAATCAAGATGAGTCCTGTTCCCCTTGCTCCCCCTCCAAACCAGAGCTGTGCTGGCGATAGGGCTGGGACAGGGGAGATGGGGACAGGCCCCCGGAGAAAGGGGTTTTCCGACCTCCCACTGGAAAACAGGAGCAAAATGGTGACCAGGTCCTGCCCGCAGCAGTACTGGCTTCTCACAGGCTTGGCTTCCCTGGGTTTCACTTCTCTCCTCTCCGTTAGTCCAACAGGTTATCGAAAATCACATCCTCAGGCTATTTCAGAAAAAGGAGCTGCAGTGACGCGGCAGCTCGCGCTGCACCACCGCAGCACCAGCGCTTCTCCCGGCTGACGCAGGGCTCTCCTCTGGGACCAACACGGCCTCACCCAGCCGTCCCGAAACGGGCAGCGGCGCGATGCTCCAGGCGAGGAGCACGCGGAGGAAGCCAGGAACTGCCTGCCCTCCGTGGACCTGTGCCTCTCCCGGAGGGTGGCACGGCCACAGTGCCTTGCACCCGGGGACACTCATTCCTCACGGCAGCTGCATTTCTGCCCTGTCCAGGCTCGGCTGCTTTGTGCGCGTGTGCATTCAGGTATCGCATTAATGGAAGTAAACGCTAAAGCAGCCGTGCGGAGCCTTCCTTGTCCATTGCCTCAGCCTGTCACAGCTGCCAGTCCCCAATCCCAGCACCAGCTACTGGGGAATTGTGAGGGGAACTGGGCCAACCAACCTCTTCAAGGCCTGCACCCTCCCAGTGCCCCGGCATTCCTCTCCAGAGCTGTCTCTTTGAGGAGGGAAGCTCCCTCTTAAGCCCATAAACCTGCCAAGCCCTCCCTGCACGCAGCGCTCTAACCAGCCAGGGAAATATCCATAGGCAGGAGCAAAACCCCGCAGGAAGCATCACCCGGCCAGCCACGAACACGGCACGGCTCCGGCTGACAGCCGGCACGCTGCGATCCCAAGCCGGAGCCCCGCCAGGCTGCAAAGAGCTGCTCCAAGGAGTTCAGGGGTGGTTATAGCAAAGGTGAGAGACAGCCAGAGCTCGCAGCACGTGGAGGTGGCACTTCTCCTCTCACCTGCTCGAGCCATGCACCGGCACGGCCGTGGCAAACCCCGGAGGGCTCGGTCCTGGGGTGCCGCTTGCCCAAGGAGCAGCCGGAGGGAGCGGGGACACCGTTTATTGGGCTGGTTACACAGGCTGCGCCCCGCCAAAGGCTCGGAATTCCGGTGTGTGGATCTCCACTAGCGTCCCTCTGTCCCTGCCGTCCCGAGGGGTGTGGGTTCCCTCAGAGCCTTGGGGTGCAACTGGGGGCAGCGTGTCCCCGCTGGCAGGGTTTGCTGTCCCATTTGCCCCCACGGGGGAGCGCAGGCGAGGGGGGAGCGGCCCCCCATGCTGTCCCTCGCCGCTGCCCTAGAGCCGCTCCCCCAGCACCCCGAGGTGGTACACCACGATCCTCCCGAAGAAGTCACTGCTGTTCCCAAAGGTGATCTTCAGCTTATCCAGCACCGTCTCCTCCACCTGGAATCTGTGCGGGGCCCGTAAAGGAGAAAAAATAGGCAGGGGCACGCCACGACACATGGGAGACCTGCTCCGAGCGGGCCCACGTGGGGCTCGCAGCCCGCTGTACCGTGGCCGGCGATGTCCAGATTTGCTCCAGCTCCGCTGAGTTGCTTTAGCGGTAGCAAAGTGCCAGCAGGCACCCACACGTCTGTCGCTTAAACCGCAGCTCTGCCATCGCCCCCCTGCCCCTCCGCAGCCGCGGGTGGCTCTGAACCCACCCACCAAGCCGTTCCGCCCAGCCCGCGACGTGGCAAAGGATATCTGCATGGCATTGATGTCCTCGGGGTACAGCTCGGATATTTTCACCAGTTCTTCGCCTGCTCTGCAGCCTGCGGAAGGCGAAGGTGGAGGCAGCCGCGCGGAGGCTCGGGTGCTGGGGGAGCCTCCGACGGCTGCCACGGCCTCGGCTGCTCCATCTCTGCTGCGGGGCTGGGAGCAGGGGCCCATCTAAGGGACCAGGTTCCCATCTGCACCCAAAGCGTCGCGGAGAACCCCAGCTCCTCGCTATCCACCCCTCTCCGCTCCAGCCCACAGCCTCAGCCCCTCTGGGGTTTGGGGAATGGCTGGCAAACACCTCTGGGCCTCGCAACAAACAGTTGTGGGATCCAGATGTGGGTAAACAGAGGCAGAGGGACCCCCACACCCCCAAACCAGCTCCTCACCTTCCAGCGTGCACAGCCGGCTGGAGAATCCCCCCTGGAACTGGATGTGGAGCTGCGAGACCTTGACGGTGCGGGGGAAATCCAGGGTGACCCACTGGCACGTGCCCTGAAGGCAGGAACGACACCGGGGCTCCGTCACGGCGGGGAGCGCGGGGTGTTCACCGTGTGCGTGGCTCCCGTCCCCCGAAATGGCTCTTGTCCCGTGCACGGCTCCCGTCCCACCCCTCCTGCTTCCCCTGTCCTCATCCCCCTACCTGGTCTGAGTTCCAGCACGTCTCCTCGCTCCCGTCGAACATGTGCTTCTTCCCAAATTGCTTCGCATCCCGGTTAAGCACAGAGCTCACCCTGCAGGGACACGTGCCACCGTCCCGGGGACACGACGGGGACAGCGTCAGCGATGGGACTTGAGTCCCCCGCAGGGCCCGTGGCACCCAGGAGGGACCCGCCTGGGGGTGGTGGCCGCAGCACCCCGCTGCCTGCCGTCCCCTCGGGGGGCTGGGACTCACCGCGTGGCCGTGTCGGCGCAGATCAGGGGCTCCACGGGCATCGCTGCCTGCGGCCGTGCTGCCTGTGGAGAGACGGGGTCAGGAGGGGCAAAAACGGGGACACCCAGCAGCAATGGGGACACCTGGGCAGCACTGGGGACACTCCGGCAACATTGGGGACCCCTGAGCGGCAATGGAGACCCTCGGACAGCACCGGGAACCCCCGCACAGCATTGGGGACACCCTGGCAGCACTGGGAGGGCTCTGGCAGCACTGGGGACCCCCAAGCAGCACTGGGGACCCTTGAGCAGCACTGGGGGCACCCTGAGCAGCACTGGGGACCCCCAGGCCGCACTGGGGATGCCCAGCAGCATTAGAGGCATCTGAGCAGCAATGGGAACCCCCAGGGAGCATTGGAGACCCCTGAGCAGCACTGGGGGTACCCTGAGCAGCACTGGGGACCCCCGAGCAGCACTGGGGGCACCCTGAGCAGCATTGGGGACCCCCAGGCCGCACTGGGAATGCCCAGCAGAATTGGGGACCCCTGGACAGCACTGGGGACACCTAGCAGCATTAGAGCATCCGAGCAGCAATGGGGACCCCCAGGCAGCATTGGGGACCCCTGAGCAGCAATGGGGACATGCAGGCAGCAATGGGGACCTCTGTGCAGCAAAGGGGACCCCTGAGCAGCAATGGGGACATGCAGGCAGCAATGGGGACCTCTGTGCAGCAAAGGGGACCCCTGGGAAGCGTTGGAGACCCCCGTGAAGCATTGGGGACCCCTGAGCAGCATTGGGGACACCTGAGCAGCAATGGGGACCCCTGGGTGGCACTGGGGACCCCCTAGCAGCAATGGGGACCTCCAGGGAGCATTAGGGACCCCTGAGCAGCAATGGGGACACCCAGGCAGCAGTGGGGACCCCCGGGCAGCATTAGGGAACCCCCGGGGAGCAATGGGGACCCCCGAGCAGCAGTGGGGACCCCCGGGGAGCATTGAGGACCCCGAGCAGCAGTGGGGACCCCCGAGCAGCAGTGGGGACCCCCTGGCAGCCGTGGGGACCCCTAGGGAGCAATGGGGACCCCCGGGGAGCAATGGGGACCCCCGAGCAGCAGTGGGGACCCCCGGGGAGCATTGAGGACCCCGAGCAGCAGTGGGCACCCCCGAGCAGCAGTGGGCACCCCCGAGCAGCAGTGGGAACCCCCTGGCAGCCGTGGGGACCCCTAGGGAGCAGTGGGGACCCCCGGGGAGCAGTGGGGACCCCCGGGAAAGCAGTGGGGACCCCCTGGCAGCCGTGGGAACCCTCGCAGCCCCCAGCACCCGCGCCCCCCGCGCCCCCCGGCCGCCCCGCACTCACCGCCCGCCCCGCGCAGGAAGCGGCGGAGCCGCGGCCCGGGACCGCCCCCCCCGCGCCCCGCCCTCCCCGCCCCGGCCGGCCCGGGCTGCGGGAGCGCCCTGCCCCGGCAGCCCCCCCGGCGGGGGGGGAGGGGGGGAGCACCGGGGGGAGCACCCCGGGCAGCCCCCCCGGCAGCCCCCCCCCCGGGCCCAGCACCTCCCCGGGGTGCTGCGCCCCCGGGCTTCGCCCCCCTGCAAAGCCCTCGCCCCCCCCGCCCCCTCCCCGCTGCCCCCCGCCCCTGCACGCCCCTGCGGTCGGGGTCCCCCCCCCACCCCGGGCCGGCTCCAGGGGGCCCCGGCGGGCCCTGCGCGGGGGGTGCCTGGGTGCCCTCCTGGGCCGGCTCTGTAGGTGGCACTGGCGGAGCGCGGCTCAAAGTGGCAGCGGCGAGAGGTGGCGGGGGGGGCGGGGGGGGGGGGGATCCCGGCACAGCCCGGCGTCCTGCACATCCCGGCATCCTGCACATCCCAGCATCCTGCATATCCCGGCGTCCTGCACATCCCGGCGTCCTGCACGCCCCAGCATCCCTGCACATCCCAGCATCCTTCATATCCCAGTGTCCTGAACATCCTGGCATCCCTGCACGCTCCAGCATCCCTGTACATCCCGGCATCCTGTACATCCCGGCATCCTGCACATCCCAGCATCCTGCACATCCCAGCATCCTGTACAGACCAGCATCCTGTACAGCCCAGCATCCTGCACATCCCAGCATCCCTGCACATCTCAGCATCCTGCACATCCCAGCATCCCACATATCCCAGCATCCCGCATATCCCGGCATCCTGCGTATCCCGACATCCTGCCCATCCCAGCATCCTGCACGCTCCAGCATCCCTGCACATCCCAGCATCCTTCATATCCCAGCGTCCTGCACATCCTGGCATCCCTGCATGCTCCAGCATCCCTGCACATCCCAGCATCCTGCACATCCCAGTGTCCCTGCACTCCCCAGCATCCCTGCATGCTCCAGCACCTTTGCACATCCCAGCATCCCTGCACACTCCAGCATCCTGCACATCCCAGCATCCTGTACAGCCCAGCATCCTGCACATCCCAGCATCCTGTACAGCCCAGCATCCTGTACAGCCCAGCATCCCTGCACATCCCAGCATCCCGTACACCCCAGCATCCCTGCATGCTCCAGCACCTTTGCACATCCCAGCATCCCTGCACACTCCAGCATCCTGCACATCCCAGCATCCTGTACAGCCCAGCATCCTGCACATCCCAGCATCCTGTACAGCCCAGCATCCTGTACAGCCCAGCATCCCTGCACATCCCAGCATCCCGTACACCCCAGCATCCCTGCATGCTCCAGCACCTTTGCACATCCCAGCATCCCTGCACACTCCAGCATCCTGCACATCCCAGCATCCTGTACAGCCCAGCATCCTGCACATCCCAGCATCCTGTACAGCCCAGCATCCTGTACAGCCCAGCATCCCTGCACATCCCAGCATCCCGTACACCCCAGCATCCCTGCATGCTCCATCATCCCTGCATGTTTCAGTATCCCTACACGCCGGAGCATCCCTGCGCACCCCAGCACCCCCCTCGACGCAAGTCACCAGCAGAAAGCACCGGGAAACCCAGGCTCCCCACCACCGCTGCCTCTCGCCAGCACGGCAGGGCCGGCTCTCCCGCGGGCACGCCGGCCAGGCAGGGCTGAGCTCCCCCCGAGCCTGCGAGGGAGCCGCGGGGAGCCCGGAGCCGCTGTGCGGGGAGAAACCACCCCCCACACGCACACGTATAACACGGCAGCTGCTTAAAATTCTCCTTCGCAGGCGTATGGTGCCGCCACGCTTGCCCACGGCCCCGGGTCTTTGCGGATGCGCCCTGATGCTCAGCGACGTTGCCAAGCCTTGGCCCCGCGGTGGTCCCGCGTCCCCAGCCGGCCCCCGCGGCCGCTTTGCTGGGAAAGGCAACGCAAGGCAAGGGCACGGCGGTGCTCCGCAGCCCTCCCAACCCTCCCCGGGCGCTGGGCTGCCTGCGTGAGTCACAGCGGCCGCGCCGAAGCTGCCTGCGCTCAGCCACAAGCAAAAATAAAACACGCCGAGCGCTGCAAAGCTGTCACCTCCCCCTCGCCGTGTGGCTCCGGGGGCTCTGGCCGGCCGGCTGGGGCTGCGCACACGCCTGCACCTGCGTGTCAGCGAGCACACACGTCTATGCCCACGCATGCACAGACACGCGGTGACACGCAGCAGCGCCCGCTGCACATCCATGCGCTCCATCTTCCTCCTCCTTCCTCCCCTTCTCTCCTCCCCCCCGCCCAAATTTCGCCTGAAAAATTGGGTCAAAAACCACAGGAGCCTTAATAGCCCCTCGGCTGGTCGCGCGTCGAGGACGGGTCTGCCATTTGTGCCACCGCCACCCGTGTCACCACCTGCCCGCGCCTGCCAGCACCGTCCCGCTCGCCCCGGTGACCCCCCGCCTCGCCAGCCCTTCCCGCCTGCGGGGAACTGGGGGGGCAGCTCTGGCTGGGGGCTCTTTGGCCTCGGCATCTTCCTCACCCTCCTCGCTCTCGAGGAACGAGGCGGGCGGTAAATGCAGCTGTTTCGCGCCGGGCTGTGCCGGGAGCGGCTTGGCGGCGTTGGCTCCCGGCTGCCGTCCAGCCCGGCACTCAGCCGCCCGCCGGGGGGGCTTTTGCATTTTATCCAAGCGCTCACAGAAAGGCTGGTGCCAAACCAGGCGCCGGCACGGATCCAGGCCCCCCGCTCCCACCGGGCCCGAGCTCCCACCCACGAGCCGCCGGGATGCTGGCCCTGTGCCGGCGCGGCCACCTCGTGCCGGCGGTGCAGGAAACGGGTGCCGGTGCCTTTTGTGCGGCGTGGTGCCGGCGTGTGAGTTTTGCTGAGCAACCCCGGCTGGTGCCGGGAGCTGCTTCCGAAGAAGAAGCCGGTGTTGTGCCCTTCGCCGTTAATTACTTGCGGTGATTGATTTCCAGTTCCGTGTAAACACTGGAGATTACCGGTGAATGCGGCACAGGCGTTATTCAACGCCGCGGCCTCTCGGCCCGGCACAGGGCCCTCCTGTTCTCCGGGAAGCGCCTCTGCCTTTATTCCCCCTGCCTGCACAGAGGGACCGGGGGTCCCAGGGGGGCCGGGGAGGGCAGGATTTGCCACAGCCGGTAATTAATGCTAAATAACAATGTGGTGGCATCTCCGCGCTGGGAAGGAGCTGCGCAGGGTGGCGACGGGTGCGTGCCTCTGGAAGGGGATAAAAGGCTATAATTATAATTATCTCCTTATAGCCTTGATTTTAAGCCACAAACCAGCATTTCCTCCCAAAGGGGTGAGGGCACTGGGCTCATGGACAGGCCGCTGCGGTGCCGGTGGCCTCCCCGCCGGTGCCGCTGCGCAGGGGGTGCCGGGGACACGGCGCAGCGGCCGTGAGCAGGTGTCGGGGTGGGACGTGCCAGTAATGAGCTTGGCTCTGCTACCGGGAGATGCTGCTGGGCATCCCCCCGCGGGCAGTGCCGGGGGGGCAATTACCGCCCTGGCTAATGAACCAGCACGGCGTCCTGCCGGCCCTGCTGCTAATTATTGCTGGTGGCAGAGAGGGGCTGACCGGTGCTGGTGTCCCCCGCACCCGCTCCCAGTCCCCTGCCAGCGCTGCCGGCTGCTCCCCCAAAATCACCCACCGGTGCCGTGGCGGGCACCAGGGTGCAGGGTTGGGCCCTGCCCGCGGATGCGGAGATGGTGGCATTGCCACCCGGGAGAGCGTCGGGAGGAGGGGACCGTGCTTGTGCCGCCCGTGTCCCCGGTGGAGGGTGGGTGCTGCGGGGCTGGGTGCTGCCGGAGGGCGAAGGAGCGGGTCCGGCTGCCGGAAGGGGGAAGGGAAGGAGGCAGTTGCCATGGAAACAGAAAATAAAATCAATGCATCCTACCGGCGGGTTTGGAGGGAGTTGGGCCTGGCCAGGGCAGAGCCCCTGCATCCCTAGGGGGGTGCCGCAGCCCCCAGCCCGGACCCCTCCGTGCCCTCGCCGCCGTGCCCAGCTTGTGCCATGGGGCAGGTCTGGCCCTGGCCGAACGCAGAACGGGGCTGGGGGCGAGGAGCCGCGGGCAAGGGCTTGGGGGCAGCGTGGAAGTGGGTCCATGGCGCCGGGTCTCAGCCCGTCCCCTCCGGAGCAGAGCCCGGGTCAGGGCATCCCGCCCTGCTCCAGCCCCGGCTGCAGACCGGCACCTCTGCCAGGACAGGCACCGGCTGCCGGTTCACCCTGCCATGAAGCCGTCCGGCTGTCTGTCCGTCCGCCCGCCCTCCCGCTGCCTGTCCCCGTGCCAGTGCCCCGAGCGCTGGCCCCAGCTGCGGTGGCAGAGCCCTCATTAATAAGCCGCTCTCCCCATGAATGTGGCAGCTCTCCTGGAACGGGCTTCATTAGCCGGAGGCGGACCTGAGCGGAATAACAAGCGGCTCCGCCGGGCATGGGATGGGGTCCCCCCGTGCACCCCCGGCGATGCAGGGACCAGGGTGTGCAGCCATGCTCCAGTTGCGGGGAGGTGGGGGGCCCCTCACTGCACAGGGAAGGTCCCTGGCACCCCACTCCCTTGGTACCCAGTGCCGGCGGGATGGCAGCGGCGGTGCTGCTCAGCACCCCGGTCACGGCGCCGTGGCCCCGGCTGCCAAATCGGGCAGCACCGGTGTTCGGGAGGCTCCTGGCCTCACTGCCCCCCAAACTGGCTCTGCCATTGGGGTGACGAGGGTGCTTCGCCGCCTGCTCTCACAGGGCCAACCCCTCCATCCCCCTTCGGGTCCCCATCAACCCTGCAATGTCCCCACGCCTGTCGCCACGCTGCGTGTTGGCCACGTCACCTCTCTGTTGTGGCTCTTGACGGGAGCGAGACCTGGCTGAGACCTATCAAACTCATGTCACGAGGCTCCTGGCCCCTCCGCTGTCCCCTGGGGTGGCTGGAGCCAAGCCAGGGCTGTGCTGGAGCCGTGGGGACCCCCCCCAGCCCCATGCCAGAGCCGGAGCCCCGCTGGGTCTCCCCGGGGGCAGCGGTGGGTCCCGGCCCCCCGCGGTGGGAGCCCCTCGCCATTGCCGCTGCGCACCCCAATCGCCGGCGGCCGCCTCCCAGCGTCCCTGTCACAACAAAGGAAAACATCTCTGGATGGAAACTGCAGGAGGGTCGTCACGGCAACACTGCTGCAGGATTTCACCAGAAACCCAGCGTTCCAGCTCAAAAAGACGCTCGGGTCCCTGCTCACCCTGACAGGCGTTGGTGCAAAACCCAATGGGGTCGGGGCGAGTGAGCGGGACCAAGGGATGGAGTCACCCCGACCAGGGGCCCGGGCTGTCCCCGGCGGGGTGGGGGACACGGGGTACAGCGGGGACCCGGCCGTGGCGGGCGGTGCCTCGTGGGAGCAGCTCGGGACAGAGCCGTCGGTGCTCTCGGGGCGATGCCGCAAGGTCGGGCTGGACGTGGGGCCAGGGGTGTGGAAAGGACGCCGAGCCAGGCAAGGATGGGGACGTGGGGACATCCCGCCGCGCCAGGCGGAGCTGGCTCTCCCATCCGGATGGAGGGGTGGGCACGGCGGGATGTTGGGGCTCCGGGCTGGGCCTGGGGAGCGGGGACACCCCACAAAGTCACCTCCCAGCTGCAGGGACCGGCCAGGGGGACAGCAGGGCTCAAAACTGGTGCCGGCGGAGGAGCCGGACCCCACCGCCACCCCACTGCGGGCTGCGGTCCCTAGGCGCCGAGCAGCTGCCGGTGCAAGGAGGAGGGCGGGGGGAGAGGTGTCTATTAAATCCCCATCCATAAGCCGCGCTGGCTGGTGTCTGTTATGACATTTATCTCCACTCGAGAGGAGAGCTCCGATAACTCACTGCCGGCACCTTCCTCAGCAAGACAAATGGCTGGTGGCAAATCAGCCACGCTGCCTCTGCCGGGGCCCTCTTTGCCCCCGGGAGGTGGGTGAGTGGGTGCCTGAGGTCCCTCCGCTCCCCCCTCACCTGCCCCTTGCTGCTCCGAGCCCACCGGGAGGTTTGAGTCCCCGAGCGGCTCCGGCTCTGCTCTCCCCACAGCCCCTTCGCTCCGCAGACCCGTCGTGGGTCCGGGTCAAGGCTGGGTGCAGCTTCGCCGCTGCGCCCAGTGCTCGTTAGCGAAGGGTGGCCCATGGGAGGTGGGTGCCGGGGGGACCCCCCTCCTGCGCCGTGTGTGGGACGGAGCTGGGCTCCCGGATGAACCCGCCTAATGTCTGACCTGTGCACGATGCGTCGTGCGGATCAGACCCTGCCGGCACCGCCGGCTTTCTAGATGAAGCTTAGGAAGACGAAGAGCGGGAGGAAGGGTTTGGGCAGTGGGCTGCGGGCAGCCCCGCGGGCAGGATGGATGCAGCAGGCGGGTGGGATGCGGGTCTTGCCGCGGGTGCAGGACCCGGCTGCGTGGGTGTGCAGGCCTTTGCACGAGCAGGGCACGCATTTTGGAGCCGACGCCGTCCCACCATTCACGGGCAGTGGTCCTGCCTCGCCCGGCAGCCACGCTCATCCGCGCTGGATCATCCGCTCTGGGCACATCAGATGGGTGCAGCACCCTCCTTCCAGCAAACACCAAGCAGCACCCATGGGTGCCCTTTCCAAAGCAGCACAGCGGGATGGAAACCCGTAGGGTGGCAGCACTGGCCACCTGGATCCGCTCGGAGAGGGAAGTAGCTGGGACATCAGGGTGCCGGCAAATTCACCGGGACCCTCTCCCAAATCCTGCTTGGCAAACACCATGGGGGCATTAACCCCTGTCGCTGTCCCCCACGCTTGGGCACCTACGTGGGGACAGGGACGCCAGCTGCAGCCACATAAAGAAGGGGAACAGAAGAGCTCTGTGCGCTGGCAATGCCGGGGTTGTGCCGGGCGGGGAGGTTCACAAAAGGCAGGAAACGCCACGAAAAGTCTGGCACAATGGAGTCGGAAATGAGAACTTTGCTCTCGGGTTTCCACGGATCCATCCTATGAGGAAAATGAGAGACGGGGGGGAAAATCTTTTTTCACCGGTTGTTGCCAAGTCGTGGGAGACAGGGTGGCATTCTCCATTCACCGGTGGGAAGGTGACCCCCCCCCAAACCTCCTCCTTGAGAGCTCAGTGATGGTTTTCCCTCTATGTTGGGGTTCATTTCTGGTATCGCAGCTCCCTGGAGTCTCTCACCCGTTTTATTGGGGTTGGTTGGGCTTTTTCAAGCCTTCATCCATCCTCAGCATCTTCCAGCCCTTCCGCACCCCCGTACGGCCCCACGCGGGGCCGTACGGGGGTGCGGAAGGGCTGGAAGATGCTCCTGGTTTCACCCTGTATGGCTTAGCAGGGATTTTGGGGTGCGGAAGGGCTGGAAGATGCTCCTGGTTTCACCTTGTATGGCTTAGCAGGGATTTTGGGGTGCAGAGGGGCTGGAAGACGCTGCTGGTTGCACCCTGTATGTCTTAGCAGGGATTTTGGGGTGCGGAGGGGCTGGAAGACGCTGCTGGTTGCACCCTGTATGTCTTAGCAGGGATTTTGGGGTGCGGAGGGGCTGGAAGACGCTGCTGGTTGCACCCTGTATGTCTTAGCAGGGATTTTGGGGTGCGGAGGGGCTGGAAGACGCTGCTGGTTGCACCCTGTATGTCTTAGCAGGGATTTTGGGGTGCGGAGGGGCTGGAAGACGCTGCTGGTTGCACCCTGTATGTCTTAGCAGGGATTTTGGGGTGCGGAGGGGCTGGAAGACGCTGCTGGTTGCACCCTGTATGTCTTAGCAGGGATTTTGGGGTGCGGAGGGGCTGGAAGACGCTGCTGGTTGCACCCTGTATGTCTTAGCAGGGATTTTGGGGTGCGGAGGGGCTGGAAGACGCTGCTGGTTGCACCCTGTATGTCTTAGCAGGGATTTTGGGGTGCGGAGGGGCTGGAAGACGCTGCTGGTTGCACCCTGTATGTCTTAGCAGGGATTTTGGGGTGCGGAGGGGCTGGAAGACGCTGCTGGTTGCACCCTGTATGTCTTAGCAGGGATTTTGGGGTGCGGAGGGGCTGGAAGACGCTGCTGGTTGCACCCTGTATGTCTTAGCAGGGATTTTGGGGTGCGGAGGGGCTGGGAGACGCTCCCTGGTTTTGGAGACCCCCTAAAATCCTGCTGGGTGCCAGGGCAGGGACAGAGGGGCCCCGCAGTGACCTGGGGGGGGCTGCAGAGGGGCTGCAAAGTGTGTCCCCTTTTTGGACACCCCCTAAAATCCTGCTTGGCTGCAGCCGGCTCGCAGCGCAGGGATGCGGGGGGGTGCGGTGCATACGGAGGGGGGGCACCCCCCCCCCACCACCGACCCGGGGGGGGGCTGCGGAGGCGCTGGAAGCGCCCCCCCCCCCCCTTTTCGGGACCCCCAAACCCCCGCCAGCCCCGGCTGCGGGGCTGCGGCGGGGGCGGCCCCGCTCGGTGGGGAGGGGGCGGCCCCGCCGGTGGGGGGGGGGCCCGGTTTGGGGTGGGGGGGCGGTGGCAGCGCATGCGCGGCCGCCCCTCGCCCTGCGCCGGGCAGCGCGGCGGGGCGCGGAGCGGGCGCGGGTTCGCGGCCGCTGCGGGCAGGTGCGGGCGGGCGGGCGGCACCGGCGGCACCGGCGGGGGGGCAGCGCCTGCCGCCAGCCGCGATTGGCCCGGCCCGGCCCGGCTCGGCCCCCTCCGGGGGGCCCGGCCCGCTGCCCCCCCCCCTCCGCTCCCGGAGCCCCGCTTTTAAGCCCCCGGTGCCGGAGGGGTGCTCGGCTCCACCGGCGGCGATGACCCCCTGCGCGCCGTGAGCACGGCCCCAGGTACGTGCGGCACCGGCACCGGCACCGGCACCGGCACCGGCACCGGCACCGGCACCGGCACCGGCACCGGCACCGGCACCGGCTCCGGCACCGGCACCGGCTCCACCCGCGCCGCGCCCCCGCTGCGGTGCCCGGTGCTGGCGGGGCCGGGCCGGGCGGTGGGAGCGCACGGGGATGGCGATGGGGACGGGGACGGTGGTGGCACCGGTGCGGCAGGAGCGGGGTGGACCCGGGCTGGGGGATGCGGTGGGGACAAGGGAGCTGTCGGGGCTGGGGGGTGGGGGGGACACAGACACCGGGATCGGGGCTGGGGGACGCTGTGGGGTGGGCAGGGATGGGGGGTGCCGGCCCTGGGGTTGGGGACATGCTGTGAGGGTTGGGGGCACTGAGGGGACTGGGGCTGTCAGGGATGGGGACGCTGGGATTGGGGCTGGGGGCGGTGGGGCTGGAGGGGACGCTGGGGTCGGGGCTGGCGGGGGTCAGCGGTGGGGCTGGGGGCACGGGGGCAGGGGGACAATGGGGCTGGGGCCAGCGGGGTTGCGGGGACAGCAGGACAGGGGGACGCTGGGGACAGCAGGACAGGGGGGACGCTGGGGTGACCAGGGCTCTCAGGGCGGGGGACGCTGGGAGCGGGGCTGAGAGGGGCTGGGGGACCCCGGCGCAGGGACAGGCTGGGGGACCCCGGCGCTGGGGCCAGCGGGACGGGCAGGGCTGGGGGACGCAGGCAGCACAGCGCTGTGCCCGGACCCCCCGCCCAGCCCGCAGAGGTGGGCACGGAGAATGGGCGAGGGATGGCAGGAGAGCAGTGGGTGCTGGCGGATGGGTGCTGGCGGATGGGTGCCCACCGGGGAGTTGTCCCCCTGCGGTGCCGGAGCCGGGTGCGCCTCAGCCCCCTCCCCTGCCTTGGCTGCCCGGTTCCCCGCTGGCGCTGCCCGCGGTTCCCTGGCAGGGAGGCAGCCGGGAAGTTTCGCATCCCCTGGGTGCCCCCGGCTGCCAGGGAGCAGGCAGGGCTGGCAGCGCAGGGGGGGCTCAGAGCCACGGGCAGAATGAGTCCCAGCCTGCACGCCCTGGCACGGGGACGCCGCACGGCGAGGCCGGGCTGGATGGACGGGGGGCTGCTGGGGCGGACAGACGCGGGTGCGGGTACCGGCGAGGGGTTCGCGGCTTCTTGGGGGCTCCTTGCTCCCACGCACCGGCCTGCGGGCTCGGCAAACCCAGCGCCGGCAGGCAGGACGGTGCCAGAGGCCCGGCTCTGTGCCAGGCCCACCGGCCCGGTGTTCTCCTCCCCGCTTTCGGTGCTGGGCACCGGTGCTGCTTTCGGAGTCGCTCGCTGGCGTGCGGCCGAGCCATCCGCAGGGATGGGGCCGGGGGCTTGCTGCGACGCTGCACCGGCTTTGGGGCTCCCGCGGCGCTTTCAGCTTCCCAGGGAGAGACAGAAAGCGGGAGGAAAAAAATGAAAAAAAAAAAATAAAAAGAAGAGCAAATTCTAAAATAAAGGCTGCAGACTGTCTGCCTAATAAAAATCGCACCCAGCAAAGGGCCCATATTGGACGGGATCACAGTTTTCCGAGGTGCTAATTTATTCTCGCAGGCTGGGGGGGAGCGGGAAGCATCACGTTGCCTGTGAGATGTGACGGCAGCGAGGTTTGCAGAATTCCTTTGTTGTGGGCAGAGAGGAGGGGACGCGGAGCCGGCCCCACCGCCGGGCTCCCGCCGCGGCCGCGCAGCCCTGGGGGGGCCCTCGGCGGACGCCCCCTCCCCGTTGGGGCGGCGGAGGCTTCGTGGCACTGGGAGGGAGGTGGGTGCTGCGGGGGGCTGGGGGCTCCGGCGGGGTTGGGCGCGGGGGGGTGCGGGATGAGCCCCGCGATGAAGGGGGGGACACACGCTGGGTGGGTGGGCACGGAAAGGCCGTGTGTGCGCTGGCGGTGCTGGGGAGCAGAGTGACCCGTGGGGACAGCGCAGAGGTCACGGGGGCTGCGCCCTGGCTGGGGGGCAGCTGGGGGCACCCCCAGGGCTGGGGCATCCCCAGGGTGGGGGCACCCCTGTCCCGCTGCAGCCAGGCTGCCAGGATGGGTGGGCAGTGCCCCCCCACACTCAGCCCAAGCCCATGTCCCCCCACTGTCCCAAATGTCCCCTCTGCTCCATGGGGATCCCAGGGGCCGCAGCCGCCCCCATCCCAGCCTATGGCTCGGGGCAGGTTGGGGCGAGAGGAGACCCCAAAACCGGCCAGGTCGTGCTGGTGCCCAATGGGCTGTGAGGAATTAAGCTATGTTTCAGCTGAAGCTAATCACCAGCCCCGGCTTTGCATATTCATGAGATGGATGAATTATTCATGAGGTGACAGCTAGTGACAGATGTGAAAATGTTCGCCCGGGTTTGGGGGGGGCAGCTTTGCACTGGCGTTATTTTAAATTTCTTTCGCCTGCCGTCCCCCCGGCTGGGGCTGAGCCGCTCGGGGGACGGGGACGCGCTCCTTGTCCCCGAGGGGACCCAACCGCGTGGCACCGGGGACGTTGCCGCGCCCTGAGCCGGTGGCATCGCCCCGACTGCGGAGAGAGGCACCCCCGCGAGACGCGGCCCCTCAGGCTTGCGGTGGCATGGCCGGCGCTGGCTGCCCGTGCCACCCGCCTCGCCTTGCTGTCACCCCCGGGGACGGCGCGGTGACAGCCGGCGTGGTTGAGCCCGTGCCCCTTTCCGTGGGGACGCCGGGCCTGATCCTGCCCTGGCGGGATGGGGCCGGTGCTGCTTCCCCGCCTTGGCACAGCGGCTGGCGGTGCTGAGCCGTGCTGGCAGCAGCGTTCCCCTGCCTGCGGTGGGGAGCCAGGATCCGGCCAGGGCCGATCCCAGCGGTGCCGCAGGGTTGGGACTCGGCCGTGCCAGCCCCGGGCTGCCTCGCTGGCGCTGCCGGCGCTGGATTGTGGGTTAGTGGATCAAGAGGAGGTGGGTGGGAGACGGTCTCGATAATTATCGAGGCGCCGAGGCTGGGAGGACGCTGCCTGGCTGCCGCTTCGGCAGCCCCCGGCGCGGCGTGGGGGTCCTTGCGTGGGGGACGCCGTGTGTGGCGGCTCCGGCACCGGCAGGGATGGAGGCCGCCATGCCGCTTGCCCTGACCTTGGGATAAACTTTTTGCTGGCTCAGCGCAGGCCTGGGCTCAGCGGAGGCAGCAGCCGGGGGTCTGGTGAGGGGCTGGGGGGAACGGAGCGCGGCGGGGACATTCCTTTGTCTCTGCGGCTGGGAGCGGAGCTGCCGTGCCACCGGGAGCATGGTCCCCGTGTGCTTCGAGGGCAGGGGTGCCAGCCGGGTGGCCCCAAGGAGCGGCAGGCTGGGGCTGGGTGTCCTGTCCCCGGGGTGAGGGGAGTCCGGGACCCCCCGCCTGTGCTCCGGGTTCCCCAAGGAGACAGCGGGCGCTGCCAGCGGGGCTGGCCCTTCCCACCGCGGCACCTTCCCTGCTGCGAAAGCAAAACCTGCAGAAACGCTGATGTCAGGGAAGGCGACGGTGCAGCCGGAGCCGCGCAGCCCTGTGGCCCCCCAGCCCCGAGCCCCCCGGCCCCTCGCCGCCGGCAGCGCCCGCTCCCCTGGCGCTGCCAGCCTGGGGTGCCCCCGGCGGGGTTGGGGACCACGGTCCCATTCCTCCGGCCCCGGCGCGGCGTGCGCCTGGCTCCACAGCTGGCTGGGGTAGTGGTTGCAAATCCAAAGAGCAACTTCTCTCTGTTTAACATTTAAATAAACCCCGGGCTGTTTACCCAGCGGCGCTGCCCGGCGTTTGCTCAGCGAGGACCCGTCTCCAGAACAGCGGCGCTGGGTAAACAGCCGAGAGCTTAGCGGAGTATTTGTACGCTGGCACGTTAACGCGGCTCTTCGGGGTCTCTCGGGTCCCTTCGGCTCCGGCCCACCACCCCGACGTGGCCCTGGGCAGGGCACGGCGCCGGGACCCCGCGGTTTGGGGCTGGTGGTCCCGGGTTGTGGCCGGGAACGGGGGCTACCCCGCTGGGAGCTGGGGTGGCCGTGGGCTGGGGAGGAGGAGGATGGAGAAAGGGAAGGTCTCAGGGATGCTGTGGAGAGGTGTCGGGGAGCGAGACTTGGTCGCTGTTGTCCTGCGTGGGAAATTCTCTTGTTTGCCCTTCGATGAGAAAAGTCACCTGGATGCTGCAGCGGGGAGTGTCGAGGGATGCGAAAAAGAAAATGGGTGATAAGGCCAAAAAAAAAGGGACCGCGGGTGATTCGAAGCCCTGGGAGATGTGCGGGCGTGGTGCTCAGGGCACCCTTCTCCCCCGGTGCTGAGTGTCTGGGATGTCCCCATCCCGCACCCGCCGCCCCATCCCGCACCCAGCGGGTCCTGGGGCCACGGCTCGGCGAAGGCCGCGGGCCGGGGGCGTGGGCAGGGACCCCCCCAGAGCCACCCCACCCCACGCCCCGGCGCTGATGGTTTGTGCTGGGAGAGCTCCCGACACCCCAGAAAGTCAAAATTACCATTTCAATGGGGAGGAGCTGGAACCTCCCGAGCGTGACCACGCCAAGCAATTTATTTTTTCCCCCGTAGTGGGAAGACAGGGAAAAGTTTGGTGCTGCCGAGGCTGCGAGGCCGGGGGATTTCCTTCCCGGAGCGTCTCTGAGCAGGGAAGAAGGAGCTGCCATCGTGCCGTCGATGCCACAGAGCAGCGCTGCTCTGGGGTTTTTTGGCTCCCGGGATATGTGGCTGGGTGACGGCGCAGTGGGCTGCATCCCACTCCCCGCTCCGCACCCCGGGAATTTCCCTCCGCGGCCGGAGCCGGGGTCAGGTCACCTCCTCATCTTTTCTCAGCAGCCGGCTTTGGAGGCAGAGAGCCCCGCAGAGCTGCCGCGGGAGGGAAGGGGCTGCCACCGCTTTCTTCTTTAGAAGAGATAAGATAAAACACAGTTTTGCACCCCCCAAAAGGCCCTTTTCCAGCGCTGAACGGGGGGGGGGGGGGGTGTCTCCTTTTTTCTCACCATTTTGCTCTTTCTTTCTATTTTTGTCCCATAAAGGCAGAAGGAACAGAATGAGAAACCAAGGGCTGGAAAATGGAGCGTCAGGGATGGGGGAACCTGCGGGCTGAGCCCAAGCCTCGGCTCCAGGCAGCTGGGAGAGGGATGGGGGGCTCCTGGTGTCCCCCCAAAGCCGGGTGCTCCCCAGCTCACTGTGCTGGGGGTCGGTGTCGGAGCCGGGGGACCCGTGTAGGGACCAGGAAACGCCGTGCCAGGTCTGCCGGTGCGCAGGGCACCCTGGCTCTGGTTTTAGCTCGTGGCCACGTGGTGCCGAGCTCCAGCGCGGCCCCGTTTGGGGTTCGGGGGTGCTGGTTGCATCCCTGCTGCCTCCGCTTGGCCGGTTCGGTGGTGGAGGGGTGCCGGAGCCTGGTTAAAATCCCAAACAAAGCCCAAACCAGGTGGTGGTTGTGGTGGGAGCCGGGCGATGGTTGCGCCCGTGCCGGGCGAGCGATCTGTCCGACATCCCTCCAAGCCCGGAGACCAAATGATTTAGAAAATACTAATCGTTGCTGCAGTCAAACAGATGGATGGGAGATTTTCGGCGAGCGGCGGTGCCGGCTTTGTGCTCCACGCGCCGCACGCCGGCTCTGGCAGCCGGAGGCGTCCGCTGCATGTTAATGCCGGGGGCAGAGCGAGGGCCGGCTCCGGCACCGCCGGCTGTGCCGCGGCCGGGCTGGGGGGGCTGCGGGACCCCCGAGCTTGCCTGCTGCCCCCACCACGGAGATGGGTGTCCCACCTGCCGCGGCGCACCGGGCGGGTGCAGGGGTGTCACCGTGGGTGGCACTGGTGGCAGGGGACATGGGGACACCCCGGCAGGGCGGCTGGGGGCTCGGTGGGTTGACGGGTGGCACCCCGTCCTCCATCCCGACCCCACGCCGGCTCGATGCCGAGAGTGAAATCAAACTCTCCAGGCTAATGGCATCTGGCTAAGCGGGGCTAATCCTGCTGTCCCCACGGCTCCCGGGGCTCGGTGTCAGCGCGGCCCCGCGGTGATTTATGGTCCGACGGCGTCGCCGAACAAGCAGGGAGCGGGCGAGCAGCGGCCTCCCACCCCCTTGCTCTCGTTGCAGGTCAAGGATGGTCCATGTGATGGGGGATGCCGGCCGCTGGTTCCTGCTCGGGCTCTCCCTCCTCCCCATCGCCGTGCTGGGTAAGTGCCACCAGCGCGCCGTAGCCGGGGCTAATTAGCCGATAACGGTAAACAGCCGCAAATAATGAACTCTCAGCCATACTAAATAGCGAGGGTGAATAATAACCAGGGGAGGGCTTGGGCTGCGGCCCCCCACAGCTCCCTGCCCTGGGCTGCGGGGGATTAGCGAAGCCCCCCGGGCGACCCTGACATCCCCCACGCTGGCATCCTCGCAGGCGAGACCTTAAATCCTTAATCCCGTTGGCGGCACCCCTGGCCCTCTCCCCGCCGCGGAGCTGAGCCCCCCGGGGATTTGCCGTCTCTCTGGCTGGGAGAGCCCATATGCCCCCCCATTCTGCACGGTGGGGGCATCACGGCATCCTGCTGCACGGCTGGGTTTGGGATCCCCCCACCCCGGTACCCTCCCCGGGTGTCTCCCGGCGAGCAAAGGGCTTGGGGTGCAATGGAGGGCAGGGAGCTGGGGGGGAAGGTGCCAGGCAGGGATTAGTGGCCGTCCCCGGTCCCCAGGCAGCCGGGCTCTGCGGGGAGCATCCCCCCGACCCCGCTGCGGGCAGGGAGAGCCGCGCCGTGGGGCTTTCCGAGACTTGGGGGATTTGTGGCGGTGGAGCTGGGAGCCGGCACAGGCTGGGGCAGGATTAGTGCGGGAGGAGGAGGAGGAGGAGGCGGTCACAATCGCTGCCACGCTTTATCCCAGCGTGGGGATGGCTTTCCTGCTGGTGCCGCAGGGGTTGGATGGCACCCAGTTGTTGGCGAGGGGTCCACCTCTGCGGGGCAGGGACGGGGAATACTGGTATCCCCATGGGAGTGGTGCGGGACCCATGGGTGCCGAGCAGCAGCTACAGCCTGGCAGCATCCTGGGGGGGCACGGGGACTTGGCCGAGTCGGGGTTCAGCCGTGAAGGAGCAGATTTAACTGGCGAAGTTGATCTGCAGCCATTAGACGGGGAGGCTGCACATCGTCCGGCTTCACGCTCTTCCTTGGGAGGCTCAGGGGTGCCCGGTACGGAGCCCCCAGCACCCCGCACTGCCCCCAGCTCTCCCCGCTACGAAGAGCCTTGCAGGAGCTCCCGCCGCCCGTCCCCGTGGTATCTGGGCGCCTCTCCCCTCAGGCTCCCAGGACGATGGGAAGGTGATCCACATCAACAGGGTGCAGCACCAGGCCGTGCGCGTGGGGCTGGGGGAGCCCGTGGCCTTGCCCTGCCTCTTCCTGCTCCAGCCCTCCGCCTCGCTGGGGCCCAACGAGCCCCCCGACCCTCCCCGCGTCAAATGGAGCAAGGTGCGCTCGGCCACCGGCCAGAGGGAGGATGTCCCCATCCTGGTGGCCAAGGACAACGCGGTGAAGGTGGTGAAAGCCTACGAGGGCCGGGTGTCCCTGCCTGGCTACCCCCGTGACCGCTACAACGCCACGCTGCTGCTGCGCGCCGCCCGTGCCAGCGACGCGGGGCTGTACCGCTGCGAGGTGGTGGCTGGCATCGATGATGAGCAGGACCTGCTGCCGCTGGAGGTGACGGGTGAGCCGGGCACCGCGCCGTGGGGTGCCGAGAGAGCTGTGGGGGCATCGCCGGTACCCGCGGCGGGGTGGCATGGGTGCCCGTGTGGGTCGTGTGCCCCATGCAAGCTGCGGACCCCGTGCACCCCATGCAAGCTGCACACTCTGTGCAAGCTGTGGACCCCGTGTAGCCCGTGCAAGCCGTGCACCCCACGTACCCCATGCACCCTGTGCAAGCTGTGCACCCCACGTACCCCATGCACCCTGTGCAAGCTGTGCACCCCATGTACCCCCGTGCACCCTGTACAAGCCGTGTGAGCCGTGCACCCCATGCAAGCTGTGCACCCCTGCAAGCTCTGCTCCCTGTGCACCCCATGCAAGCCCTGCACCTCGTACAAACTGTGCGCTCCACGTACCCCGTGCACCCTGTACAAGCCATGCACCCCACGCACCCCATGCACCCTGTACAAGCTGTGCACCCCACGTACCCCATGCACCCTGTGCAAGCTGTGCACCCCATGTACCCTGTACAAGCCGTGTGAGCCGTGCACCCCATGTGAGCCGTGCACCCCATGTGAGCTGTGCACCCCTGCAAGCTCTGCTCCCCGTGCACCCCATGCAAGCCCTGCACCTCGTACAAGCTGTGCGCTCCACGTACCCTGTGTACCCTGTGCAAGCTGTGCCAGCTCTGCACCCTGTGCCAGCTGTGCCATCCGCTGCCTTTAGGTGTTGTCTTCCACTACCGCCCTGCGGGCGAGCGCTATGCCCTGACCTTCGCCGCCGCCCGGCGCGCCTGCCTGGACAACTCGGCCATCATCGCCTCGCCCCAGCACCTCCAGGCCGCCTTCGAGGATGGCTACGACAACTGCGATGCGGGCTGGCTGGCTGACCAGACCGTGCGGTGAGTGAGCAGCACGGGCTGCCAGCCGGGCACACCTCGCTGCAGGCGGCCGTGCAGCTGAGCGCCCACCGTGCCCCTCTCCGGCAGGTACCCCATCACGCTCTCCCGGCCCGGCTGCTACGGAGACCGCAACAGCCTCCCCGGCGTCCGCAGCTACGGCCGGAGAGAGCCCGGCGAAGAGTACGATGTCTACTGCTACGCCCGGGAGCTGCGAGGCAAGCGGTGCCGCGGCGGCTGGGTGCACGCCGGGTCGGGTGGGTGGGTGCCCGGGGACACCCCTCCAGGGACATGGCTGTGGCAGGAGCGCAGGCGTCTCCGTGCATCTCTTGCCTGCCGCGTTTGGCTGTGGGGATGGGTGCCGGTGCCATGCCAGCGCTCGGTGTCCCCCTCGGTGCTGGTGCCGAGCGGCGCGGCGTGGCCATCGTGCTTGAGTCATGGAGACTTCTAAAACACACCGCTCGGCTCCGAGCCGGCAGGACCGTACAGCTTTCCGTCCCTGCATCCCCAACGGGCTCTGCTCTCTTGTAGGGACGGTGTTTTACGCCACGGTGCCGGGGCGGTTCACCTGGCAGGGGGCCCGGAGGCACTGCCAGAGCCGGGGGGCTTCGTTAGCCACCACGGGGCAGCTCTACCTGGCGTGGCGCGAGGGCCTGGACCAGTGCGACCCGGGCTGGCTGGCCGACGGCAGCGTCCGCTACCCCATCAGGCTCCCACGCAGGAAATGCGGTGGCGACGCCTCGGGCGTCAGGACCCTCTACCAGTTCCCCAACCGCACCGGCTTCCCCCCCGCCGCCTCCAAATTTGACGCCTACTGCTATAAAGGTAAGGGGGACTGGCCCCCAATGCCGGCACCGCGTTCCCCCCCAGGCCCCCCACCAGCTCTGGTCCTTCTTCCCTTGGGAATCGGTAGCCATGGCTGGGAAAATTGCTGCAGATGAATATTTAATTGGGGAATTAATGAGATAAATGAGGAGAGCTGCGCTGGGAGGGAGCCCAGCTCCATGCATCACCCTGGCACGGCGCAAGGCTGGGAGATGCGGTGCCTCGGGGCGGGGATGCGGGTCCCTGCTCGTGCCCTGGACGCCCGTCCTGCCCCTCGGTCCCGCCACTGGCACGGCTGACGCTCATGGTTTCACCGCAGCGCGTGTGGCCGCAGGGCAGAGGGAGCCGGAGGCGCCGGTGCTGCCCACACCCAACCCGCCGGGCAGCGACAACGTGCTGGTGGAGCACGGCGAGGAGCTGGGCACGTCGGGGGACGCCCGGGACACCCCGCGTGACCGCCACGGCCTCCTGCCGCAGCCGGGGCCCGTGGGGCTGGGTGAGGATGAGGACGAGCAGTTGCGGCCGGCGAGCAGCAGTCCCGCGGCGCGGCGCGGCGACCTCCCCAGGGCTGCGCCGTCGTGGGTGCCGGTGGCTCGCGGCCTGGGGCTGGGCGACGGCACATCCCCGCCTCCCACCACGGCCTCCTCGCCGGCGTGGCCCCACGAGGATGAAGCTCTCAACGTGGTGGACCGGGCGCCGGTGAGCTCTTGGCAGGATCTGGCCAGCACCAGCCCAGCACCGCCGCTGCAAGAAGCCCCTGGCCCCGAGGAGCCCCTGGCTGCCCTCCTGCCGCAGTCCCAAAGCCCAGCCTGGGAGCACGTCACCGGCTCGCCGCCGACACCACCTGGGCTGGGGACGGTCCCCGGCGTGGTAGCAGAGACCCCCAGCACCCCACCGGCCAGCTCCCGCGCGCCAAGGCGGAGCAGCTCTGCCGGGCTGAACGGGCGCTACTTCCAGCTGCAGCGGCAGAGCCAGGACCCGGCGGTGGTGGCTGGGGACCCCACGGTGGCTACGGACCCGGCAAGGATGGTCACCCGGGCCCCTGTCTTGGCCCTGGAGGTGAAGGGGGCTGCAGCCAACGTGGTGGAGACGTGGAGCAGCCCCGGTGCCGGCACCGAGAGCCTCCGGTGGGAGGGCACCTACTCACCCTCCAACGCGGTGGAGGAGGAGATCGGCCCCGGTAAGTGATGCCTGAAAGTGGCTGGGGGGGGGGTCCCGGCGGGGGCTGCGCTGGCCCGGGGACCCCATGGCTGCGCTGTCTTTTGCAGAGCTGATGGCACCGGCCACCGCCCCGGTGTCCCCCTCGCCGCAGGCGCCTGCCCGGAGGGATTCACCATGGTGGAGCCCCCGCACGGCCGCCCACAATCCCGGGGGGCCCGCACGAGCACCCCCTCCATCGTCCCCATCCCTCCCTGCCTCCACAGTTCCCCACGATGCTCTCGGCCACCGGGACGTCACCATGGTTGGGGCTCAGCCCCGCGTCCCCAGCGCCCATGGGGACTCTCCCCAGCCACCCACGGATGCCACCGAGGACTTCTCCGGCGATGCCCTCTCCCAGGAGGACGGCGGCTCCGTCCCGCCGCGGCCCCCGCTGCCCCCAGCCCCGCTGGTGGCCGAGAGCCCCGAGGTGGCCCCGCAGCCCCACAGTGACGGTGGTGACGGCAGCGGGGCCCCGGGCGATGGCTCTCTGGAGAGGCAGAGGAAAGCGGTGACCTTCTTCCACGCAGCCGGCCCCTCCGTGGGGCACCCCGCCACCCCCAGCCCCACCGAGGCGGCTGCTCCCCGGCCCCAGGGGGGGCTGAGCCCCACGGCTCCCCATGGACCAGCCGAGGCACCGGCTGATCCCAGCCGCGAGCAGCCGGCCGGGCACGGGGATGCTGGGATGGGCTCAGCCGAGCTGAGCGGCAAAGCGTCCATGTCCCCCCTGGCACAGGATGTCCCCTCGCCTTCGCCTCCCCCCGCAGCCGGCGAGGTGACCCTGCGGGCCGGCATGGAGCGGCCGGCGGAGGCGGAGGTGCTGGAGCCAGCGGCTGAGGAGGGGTCTACGGGCTTCGCCCCCACGGCCCCACGGCCCAGCAGCCATGCTGCACCGGAGCTGGGGGGAGCGGAGCATCTCCTCCTGCCCCCCCCCGGCCCCTCGGCAGCCCCCCGCCAGCCCCGGCCCCCCGGCCATCCCCAGCCACGAGGCTGCACCAGCGGCCCCCGGCGATGAGGATGCCTCCGGGGAGGTGAAGAGGGAAGAGCCCGCCGCACCCCCCAGCTGGGCCACCCGCAGCCCCTGGCCAGCACCCACCGCCCCCCACCCATGGGTGCAGGAGGTGCCCGAGTCCCCGAGCGTGGGCTCGCTCTTCGAGCCCTCCACGGCGGCTTTGCTGGAGGGGCCGGGGGGGTCCCTGCTGCTGGATGCCGACAGCGGGAGCGGCGAGGAGCCGGGGCTGGAGGAGCGGGAGCTGCTGGCCTGGGCGGGCGCTGGCAACGCCAGCCGGCACGGTGAGCACGGTGCTGCGGGGTCGGGGTGCTGCGGGCACCCGGAGCTGATGGGCACAGGGAGAAAGGGGCTGGGTGGCAGGAGGATCTCGAGATTGACCCCTCCAGGCTGGCGCAGCACGGTGCTGACCCACAGGGTCGGTTTTAAGGCAGAGGTTTTGGCGGGGGGTAAAAGGGTCTCCCCTTTTACCCAAACCAATTTACTCAGCGGGGAGTTTCTGCCAACCGTGATGGGCTGGGAGCGGGTCCTGGGTTTTTCAGCGGGAGCCGAGCTATTAACGTGAGCTGGGAAAGCAGCCTCTTTAATATTTGCAGTTGCTAATAATAGTAGCTGGAGAGGTGGCTGCTGGCGGGGGATGCGCGGCACACGCTGCCCGGCTGCGGCTGGCACAAAGGCAACAAATATATTTAAAGAGTAGAGCCACGGCCAGGCGGAAAAGGCAGCGCAGTTAACGTGCAGCAGCCGGCAGCGCTGGGTCCGGGCCCTGGGTGCTGGTGGGGAAGGGGGTGGGTGCCGCGGTGTCCCCCCCACCCTGGCTCAGGGCGCCCGCTCCCACCCCGCAGCTCCGGCTGACCCCTGCCAGAACAACCCCTGCCTGCACGGCGGGACCTGCCGTGCCAACGGCACCGTCTGCGGCTGCAGCTGCGCCCCGGGCTTCACCGGGGAGAACTGCGAGATCGGTGAGCGGCCGGAGCATCCCACTGTGCCGGGGCAGGATCCATCCCTGCCTGCACGTGCCTCCCCGGCACGGTGCGGCGCAGCGTCCGTGCTTGGGAGCGGGGAGGAGAATGGAGCCGCGGCTCCAAGTCCTGCTCGATCCCCCCATCCTCGGTCACCGCTGGCGCCGGTGCTGGCGGAGGGGCCGGCGGGCTGGGTGGGTGGTGGTGGGGGTCTCTGCACACCCACAGCTCCCGGCGTGTCCCCGCAGACATTGATGACTGCCTGTCCAGCCCCTGCCAGAACGGCGGCACCTGCATCGACGAGGTCAACTCCTTCGTCTGCCTCTGCCTGCCCAGCTACGGCGGCAGCCGCTGCGAGAAAGGTGAGGAGCACGGTGGCGGCGAGGGCCGGGGAGCAGCCGATGTCCCCCCAGGGTGTGTCGCCATGGGGTGGGCGAGACCTCCACGGGGACACTGCCCAGCCCCTGCCCCTTTGGGCCAGCCCCTGTCCCTTGCAGGGGCAGGTGTGGGGAGCTGGGAAGGGGATGCAGGAGTCCTGCCCTCCCCGCGATGGGGAGCTGCTCCCTGCATCCCTCCCATGGGTGCTGGGGGGCCGGTCCCCCTCGCTGCCCCCACCGTCCCCATCTCCCCACAGACACGGAGGGCTGCGACCACAACTGGCACAAGTTCCAGGGTCACTGTTACCGCTACTTCGCCCGCCGGCGCTCCTGGGAGGACGCGGAGCGGGACTGCCGCCGCCGCGCCGGCCACCTCACCAGCATCCACTCGTGGGAGGAGCACGGCTTCATCAACGGTGCGGGGTGGGGGGGGTAGCACCCCATCCCCCAGGTCTCCAAGCAGCAGCACCCCTCGGTGCTCTTTGCCTTCACCGTGCAAGATGTGGGTGCCTCTCTCCGTAGGCTTTGGGCACGAGAACACCTGGATCGGGCTCAATGACAGGATCGTGGAGCAGGACTTCCAGTGGACCGACAACACCGGCTTGGTGAGACCCTTGGAGGTGGCTCCTGGGGTGCAGGGTGGGGCTCGGGGTGCAGGGTGTGGGGGGCACGGGGGCTCTCGCCCTCTCCCGTGTCCCACCAGCAATACGAGAACTGGCGGGAAAACCAACCCGACAACTTCTTCGCGGGCGGCGAGGACTGCGTGGTGCTGGTGTCCCACGAGATCGGCAAGTGGAACGACGTGCCCTGCAACTACAACCTGCCCTACATCTGCAAGAAAGGCACAGGTACCGCCTGCCCCGGCGCCCCCATCCCGGCTTCCCCATCCCGCAGCCCCCAGTGTCTCCATCCCAATCCCGCAGCCCCCAATATCCCCATCCCGCAGCCCCCAGTGTCTCCATCCCATCCCGCAGCCCCCCCCCCCCCCATCCCACAGCCCCCAGTGTCTCCATCCCCATCCCGCAGCCCCCAGTGTCTCCATCCCAATCCCGCAGCCCCCAATATCCCCATCCCGCAGCCCCCAGTGTCTCCATCCCCATCCCGCAGCCCCCAGTGTCTCCATCCCAATCCCGCAGCCCCCAATATCCCCATCCCGCAGCCCCCAGTGTCTCCATCCCCATCCCGCAGCCCCCAGTGTCTCCATCCCCATCCCACAGCCCCCAGTGTCTCCATCCCATCCCGCAGCCCCCCTGCCAGCCCGCAGCCCCCAGTGTCTCCATCCCCATCCCGCAGCCCCCAATATCCCCATCCCACAGCCCCCAGTGCCTCCGTCCCATCCCGCAGCCCCCCCCCCATCCCGCAGCCCCCAGTGTCTCCATCCCATCCCGCAGCCCCCGGCACATCCTCATCCTCAGGAAACCTCTCCCAGCCCTTTGTCCAGGAAAACTCGAGCAGTTCCCCTTAATCTCCATTTTTCCTTTTTTTTCCCCCCACAGTCGGTTCTTCCCTCTCCACTTGAATTTGTTTAATTTGCCACCATTAAAACTATTCAGTTCTCATTCCTTAAGTTCTCTCCCGCCGGCCGCGTGTTAACGATGCGCTCGCCCCGATAAGGCCGTTAATTAACGAAGTAAATCCTGGGGAACACCTCACTGCCAGCCTGTCGGAGGAGCCCCTCGTAAAGCCACCCACCGCCGCTCCGGCTCGCGGAGAGAACCGGTGCCCTCGGCGCGGTGTCCCCTTGTCCCCATCCCGGTGACGGGGGGTGACGGGGGTCTGTCCGCCCCCCCCAGTGCTGTGCGGGCCCCCGCCGGAGGTGGCGAACGCCTTCACCGTGGGGAAGAAGAAGGAGAAGTACAGCATCCACTCCAGCGTGCGCTACCAGTGCGAGGAGGGCTTCACCCAGCGCCACGTGCCCACCATCAAGTGCCACAGCACCGGCAAGTGGGACCGGCCCAAAATCCTCTGCACAAAACGTTAGTGGGGAGCGGGGGTCCCGGGGTGGGGGGGGTATCGAGGCACCGGCTCCCTCCCGGGGGCCACGGTCCCTGACCCCCCCGGGTCCCCTCCCTTGCCCCCGTTAGCCAGGCGGTCGCACCGAGCGCGGCGTCACCACCGCCACCGTCACAGCCACCCCCACCACCAGCACCACCACCACAAACCCCGCAAGGAGCGGCGAAAACACCGCAAGCACCTCCGGCTGGACTGGATGGAGGAGGGCCACTACTTCTAGAGCTGGGGGATGAGGAAGCACAAGGGCCCCCGGGACCGGCCGTGTCCCCCCCGGGATGTGGTGACGTTTCCCGCCCCCCTCCCACCCCCCCCCCCACTCTTTTATAACCCCCCTTGGCTTTAGCTCCTAGGATGCCCGGCCCCGTAGGGATAGGATCCGGAGGGGGCGGCTGCGTGTGCGTCCCCAGCCCTCCCTGCATGCCCCACGCTCAGCCCCCCGACCTGGGGCCGAGCCCCCAGCCCTGCACAGGGACCCCCCCGGCCCCGCGCGGGGGCTGTTCCCCGGCTGGGCTCTGGCCCCCTCCCCGAAGGAGGGGGACTCACCCGCCAGCCCCCCCATCTCCCACCTCGGGGTCTCACTGGCCCAGGGTGGCTCCAGTTTTTTAGCAGCCCCCCCATCTCCCCGCCCCAGCCCCCCGGTCCTGCCCGCGGGGCGTCCCTGCGGCCGGCACGGGGACCCTGCCCGGCGCGGGGTGGGGGGATGATGCCGCCGGGGCCGGCGTCCCACTCTGCCGCCTGGTTTGGGGGGTTGATTTTTATTTTCCCTTTCCGTTCGTCGTCGGGTCCCCGTTGGAGTTGGCGTGTGTGTGTGTACGGCGCTTTCTGATCTCTGCTGTTTGCGACGTGACTGCCGTGTCCCGAGCCCCCTCCCCGTCCCCCTGCCCCCGTGCCATTTCTGACTCTGCCTTTCTGTACTGCTGGACATTTTAATAAATTTTTTTAACAGTTGAGTGGCCTCAACCCTGCGCTTTCCTGGGGACAGGGCGGGTGCGGGGACCCCAGGGACAATCCCCCCGTGGCCCTCGGCCGGGGACTGCCTCGCCAGCGCTCTCCATCTGCCTCCTTTCGCTGCCACTAAATTAATTTAAACAAACCTACTCCTTCTCCCAGGGCTCATCGTGCCAGCCCCGCCGCCTGCTCGTGCCACGAGCCGAGAGCTCATGAATCACGCCGGCGGTGGCTGCCACGTGTGTCGCCAGCGCTGAGCAGCGCGGCCGCGGCTTTCCCTGCCAGCCCTGATAAGACGCAGAGATGCTGATGAATTTATCGGGGTGCTGCCTGCGTTAGCCATGGGTGCAGGGGCTGCGGCCCCCCCCAGCCCGGCTGCCATCCATCAGCATGTCGCCATCCATCAGCCACCACCTGCTCCGGTGGCCCCGGCACCGCGCGGTGCCACGCTCCCCTCCTGGGCGCCGCGGTGGCACTGGCAGTCACTAAGGTGATGGATGGCCTGCGCTCAGCTGCGCCGGGCACAGAGGAAGCCCCCGAGCCCCCTCCAGCATGGGGGACCCCGGGGTGCCCACCCGTGCCTCCCGGTTGCTGCCAGCACCACGATGCCCTGAGGCGGCTCTGCTGATGCTGCTCCTTTGGATCTGGTCCCGATAAATCCAAGGGGATGCTGTCGGGGTGCTCCAGCTGGGATGCTCCGAACGTGCCCAGCTCCTCTGAATAGGGAGCGAATGTAGCAGCTGCGGGGGGAGCGGCCCCGCGGCGCAGGGCAGCCCGGTGTCCCTTTGCACCCGAGATGCCCCTCGAAGGTGGCATCAGCGAAGGAGACACGAGAGCCCGGCTCAGCTCTCAAAAGCAGCCGAAGCTTTTATTTCATCTACGTCCAGCTTGCGAGCGCCAGGGCTGCAGAAAGCCTCGAGCCGGTGCTCGGCCAGGTGGGCGCAGGGGACGGTGCCCACCCAGCACCTCCCCGCTCCGGGCATCGGCCGCTTCTGCACGAAGCCAAGCGCTAAGGAGCTGCCCCAGCCTTGGGCTCCCGGCGTGCGGCACTCGGCTTGCCCGGCAGCGGCCCTGTGGGGTGGCCAGTGGCGAGCGGGTGCATGCGGGTGCTGGAGGGGCTGCAGGTGCCCCCCCGGCTGCCCATGTTGCACAAAGCCAAGCCCAGTGCCCCCAGCCCTTGCCCTGAGCCAAGGTGGGATTTTGGGGGGCAGGAGGGCCACGTGGCAGGTCAGCCCCCCGCAGATACCTGCCGGTCCCGTGATGCCGCTTGCCCGCAGCGTCTCCCAGGGGGGTTCAGTGCTGCACAGCCCCGGGGACAGCGCGGAGCTGGGGACCCCAGGCACGAGGATGAGGATGTCGGGGGCTCAAGCCTGCTTTGCTCCGGATGGGCCTTTAGCACATGCAATACGCTGAGTGATAAGCAATAACCGCAGTGAGCTGGGGAGCCGGCCCCGCATCTGAGCGCAGGCTGCTGGCTGGGCTGCTGTAGTCGCTCCCCTCCCGCTGCCTCAGTTTCCCCCAAGCGTCACCGGGCTTTGTCCGCAGCCTGCGGCACAGCAACCGCACCGGCATCGCACGGGCACCTCTCCCAGTCCAACGCAGGGGCTGCCCGCAGCTCCCCGTGCCGCCGCGTCCCCGGAGGCAGCGATGCCGGGAGCCCAACACATTGCGGGGGGGGGGTCCCCGGCCAAGTCTGGGGGTGCTCCCGGTGAGGGTGAGCCTCACACACAATTGGGGTGTCCCCCACCCAGCGCCTTCTCCGGGGCAGCCTCGCCAGCCTTCTTGAAGCAATAAACCCCGAAAAGCTTGTACTTCTTGTCGGGGAAGCCCAGGTTGCGCACGCCGGGCTCCCGGCCCCCGCAGCGTGCCCGGGGGTTGACGATGGGGTAGCGGATGCTGCCGTCCTCCAGCCAGCCGGCCTCGCAGCGGTCCAGCAGCTGGATCTTCCAGGCAGCGTAGAGCTGGCCCACCTTGGCCACGGCCGCCCCGTTGTTCTTGCAGGCCTGCACCGCCTCGGCGTAGCTCAGCTTGCGGTACGTCTTCAAGAAGTAGACTTTGCCTGGGAGGGGGGGGGGACACACACAAAATGGGGGCTGTCAGGGATGGGGACCCGGCTGCAGCATCCTGCATCCGGCGCGGCACCGGCACCCGGCGGGGTGGGAGGGGGCAGGGATGGGGCTGAGCGGTGCAAGCCCCGTAGAACCCCCCCCAACACATTTTGGGGGGGCTGGAGGAGGCGACCAGCCGGGTGGGCTCTGGGGGAGCCACCGCCACGGTGCGGGCAGATTTATGGGGGCTGCACGGCGGCGGTCGGTGATGGCTCCTCGTGGCGATTACAGCTGCTATTTATTCTGCCTGCCACCATTAAATAAACATCAGCAGAGCCCCCCCCGCGTGGCCCTGCCAGCCGGGAGGAATTTACAGAGCCCGGGAGCCCTCCCGGCTCCCATCTGTCTTGCGTGGCCCCGGCCTCATCCATCACCCGTCCCGTTTGCTGCTGCAATTACCTCGTCCCCTGCTCCTGCCCGGGGAAGATGGGTCTCGCTAAAACCGGGTGCTCCAGCCCCAAAGGTGATAGGGCCGGATCCTGGTCCTTGCTGGGGGTCCCCAGCACCGAACCCCCTCTTGATGTGCTGGGGAGCCCAGGGAAGGCACACGCAGCCGCATCCTTCTCTCGCCCCAGGGCTGAGCACCTTCCCAGACCACCGTGGGAACCCCCCCCGCCCCAACCCCGCCCAGCCAAAACAGGGAGCTGGGTGCTCTGCGCCTCAGTTTCCCCTCCGCCGTTACCGTTGAGGTTGGAGGTGAAGCAGAAGGCGTCGTAGTGCTCGCTCTCCTTGTGCCGATAGCCGTAGTTGCGTACCCCCACCGGCGTGTCCTTGCGGCCGCACTCCTCCCGCGGCCGGGAGATGGGGTACTGCACCGAGCCGTCCTCCAGCCAGCCGGCGTTGCACCAGTCCATGCCCTCCAGCCAGGCCTGGTGCAGCTGGTCGTGCGAGGCCAGGATGCCGTCCTGCTCCAGGCACGCCTGCTGCGCCTCGTGGAAGTTCAGGGTGTAGCGACCCAGGCGCGGGTGGTAGGGGAAGATCACGCCTGGGGGGATGGAGAGGAGGGCTGGGGTATGGGGGGGGTCTCCCCGTCTTATTTTGCAGCTGCGCCCAACGAATGGGGTCGTTGCGTCAGCGCAAGGCGCTGGGAGCCGGTGGGGAATGGGAGCAGCTGCAAAGCCCAGCGAAGATGAGCTGCCGTTGTCTCTGCTCGGGGAGGTTGGGTGCTCCAGGCTTTGCTCAGTAACCTCAAAGCTTCCCCACCCTGCGACCGCAGGGAGCCCCGCAGCACCCCCGGGCTCCAGGGGCTGCAGCTCGGGGACCTGGGGACATCAGTGGTACCTGCGTGGAGTCTCAGCCGAGCCCCGGTGTCCCTGGAGTGAGCCTGTACCGGCCTGAGCCACGTGGCTGGGCCTCCCCAGCCCCCCCAAAAAAGGGTTTTCCCCCTTTCCTGGCACCCCCAGGCACAGCAGCCTGTCCCGGCGGGCTTGGAGCCTGCACAGCACCAACGCTGCTGCCATGTCCCGGTCCTCCCCGGTGCTTTACGAGGCCGTGCCCGCTATCTATCTCCGGCATTTATTAGCTGCCAGCGTGTAAACCTGGAGCAACAATAAAAGCCAATAACAGAGGCAATAAACCACGGCACATGCCAGGAAAAACAACCAGCCGTAAAGCAGGACCAAGCCCAGCTCGGGGACGCGGCACCGGGAACCATGTCCTGGCCATCCTGCACGGGGCACAGGGACACCCGGAGCCCTCCCCGTCCCCGTCCCTCCTCCCTGCCATCGCCATGCCGCTACCTTCGAGGTCCAGCTTGACCATGCCAGTGTCGTCCTCGAGCTCGTTGGTGACTTCGCACTCGTAGCGGCCGTAGTCTTGCAGGGTGACGTTGCGGATGATGAGCGAGGCATCGCCAAAGCCGTCCTCCTGCAGAGCCGTGCGGCCGCGGTAGCTGCCGAACGCCCGCCGCGCCTTCCCCAGCGCCACGAAGACATCCACGAAGGCCATCGGCTCCGTCACCTTGGTCCACTTGAGGCGGATCTCAGCCGGGTCGTGGGCGGACACGTCGTAGTGGTACCGGCAGGGCAGGATGATGGTGCCGCCCCGGTGCGTCACCACCTTCCCCGGGGGCCGTTTGCACGACCACGGCCCCGCTGTCACCCTCTGCAAGGGACACCGAGCTCAGGGAAGTCACTGTCCCCAAGCCTGCCCCTGCCTCCCCCCGGGGCAGCACCCGTGCGTGGGCAGGACCCACGGCAGGGACAAGGCAGGCTGCGGGCATGGGGCAGGCAGGGGGGACCACCTTTGGGGGGAATTTCCCTCTTTTGGGGGCTTTGCAAACCCTGAGGAGGGTTGGGCAGCTCCTGGCCAGGGCAGGGGGGACACAACGGATGCCCCAGAGACCCTGATCATGCTTTAATGGATATTAATCCCAACAGCCCCACGGCTGCAGGACGGTTCCCCCCCATCCCATCTCGGGGGTGCAGCCCAGCTCCCCGCTGCGGACCCCGTCCCCACTCACCCATGACATGGACCACCTTCTTCCGTCCCCGGGTGCTGAGCAGCGTGTCGGAGGCAAGGACGCCGGCGAGGAGCAGCAGAGCTGCTGGGCCAGCGGCCCAGGGGCCTCGGGGACGCATCTGGGGGGGAGAGCAGAGCCCCTGAGCACCCGCCGGCACCCCAGGGAGGAGGGCGGCGGAGGGGAGGTCCGTGAGCAAGCCCATCTGGCCAACCCCCGGTTCGGCAGCCCCCCCGGCAGCGATGCTGGGCCCCAACCTGCACCCCAAGGGGGCTGTGCTGGCTGGGGGAAGGAGATGCCGGCACCCACCGACACCCCTCGTGGGGAAGCCCCCCGCCCCGTCTCCCACCTCACCCACCCCAAGCAGAGTGGGGGTGACCGGCAGCACCGGGTCACCCATCGCCTCTCCCCACCGAGCAGCCCAGGCCTGCAGGGACCCCCACACCCCCCGGCCTGCGCCGGCGCTGAACTCCCATTCACCCGCTCAGTTACAGCCAAGATGAATATTTCATGGCAGCCGCGCCGGGCCGGATCTCTTGAGTTATTTATGTCAGCGCTGGCACATCTGGAAACTGAACTGATGGCGTGGGAGTGGGCTGCGGCTGCCGGAGCCCCCCGGAGCCCCCGGGACACCCACCCCGTGCCATGTCCCCCCTTCCCCAGGGACAGCCAGCGGAAATGCGTGCCGGCCCCCCCTGCTACCCAGGGGCTGCAACCCCCCAAGCCCCACGTCCTCAGAGATGTCCCAGATCCCGGCCCAGGCAGACTGGGTAGGTCCCCCCGGGGTGGGTCCCCCCCACCGTGGGAATGAGACCCCCGTGGGGCTGGGGAGGGGGAGCCAGGGCTTGGCTGTAGGGTAGGGAGACCAGCGTTGCCCCTCTGGGGGTGCCTGGTTGGGGGGCAAGGGGAGCGGGGCTGCCCTGCTGCGGTTCCCGGTGCCCGGTCGGGGGCAGGGGGAGCGGGGCAGCTCCTCCCCGGGGGTCCCGGTGCCTGGCTGGGGGGCAAGGGGAGCGGGGCAGCCCCTCCCCGGGGGTCCCGGTGCCCGGTCGGGGGCAAGGGGAACGGGGCAGCCCCTCCCCGGGGGTCCCGGTGCCTGGCTGGGGGGCAAGGGGAGCGGGGCAGCCCCTCCCCGGGGGTCCCGGTGCCCGGTCGGGGGCAAGGGGAGCGGGGCGGCCCCTTCCCGGGGGTCCCGGTGCCTGGCTGGGGGGCAAGGGGAGCGGGGCAGCCCCTCCCCGGGGGTCCCGGTGCCCGGTCGGGGGCAAGGGGAACGTGGCGGCCCCTTCCCGGGGGTCCCGGTGCCCGGTCGGGGGCAGGCGGAGCGGGGCAGCCCCTCCCCGGGGGTGCCGGTGCCTGGCTGGGGGGCAAGGGGAGCGGGGCAGCCCCCCCCCGGGGGTCCCGGTGCCCGGTCGGGGGCAGGCGAAGCGGGGCGGCCCCGGCTCTCCCCCGCCGGCGGCCCCGGGGCCGGTGCGGTGTTGCAGTGCGGGACACTGCGGCGGCAGCCCCGGGGCTGCGGGACGCCGGTGCCCGGGAGCGGGCAGCGCAGCGCGGGGGGAACCGGCCCCGCCGCACCCCCCCCACCCGCCGGGAGCAGCCCCCGCCCGGGCTACCGGTACCGGGGGTCCCGTCCCGGCTCCCCGCGGCCGCACCGCAGCGAGCGGAGCCGCCGCCGCAGCCGCCCGCACTCACGGTGTCTCCGCCGGTGCCGGCCCGCGGGAGGGGCCCGGCCGCAGGAGCGCTCCGGTGCCGCCGGTGCCGCCGGTGCTGCCGGTGCGGCTCCGCGCAGGGGGCGGCACCGGGAGCTCGGCCCGGCCCTGCCCCGGCTCCCGGCGCTGCGCAGGGCCGCCGGCTCGCCAAGGTCACCGGCCCCCCCGGTACCCCCGGCCCCCCCGGTACCCCCGGTCCCCCCGGCCCGGGCTGCGGGCGCGGAACCCGCGGGGTAAAAGCAGTTTTGCCGAGTAAATCCCGCCCCAGCCCCTGCAAGGGCAGCCCCGAGCCGCCACCAGCACCCCCACCACCGTGCACCCCCCCACCTCTGTGCACCCCCCCGCACCCCCCTGCCCCCCGTGGGCACCCCCGGCACGCGCAGCCCCCCCCCCCCCCCCTTTCCCCGGCTCCCCCCTCGCAGCCCCAGGCCGAGCTGCAGCAAGGGCAGGCAAGGGCAGCGCGGGCAGCGGGACCCCCCCACGGCCCCTGCGCCCCAAAAGGCAAAGTCAGGCAGCTCCTCCCGGCCCCGGGCACCGGGTGGGAACCGGCAGCACCGCGGCGGATGACGCGGGGGGGCCAGCGCGGTGCTTGGGCCGCTGGCATGGGGGTGACATCCCCGGCGGGAGCACGGACGCGGGTTCAGAAGCTGTACCCTCGCTCCTTTATTTTGTAAACAGTGTTTTCCTGGCACCGTCCCCGCTCCTGCGTCATTCCGGTGTGGCCAGGAGCACCGGGGTGGGACGGGGCCCCCACAGCCCCCGGGGATCCTTCGGGAGGGGAGCCCAGCTCCCGCAGCCCCCCGCCAGCGAGACCCCTGAGCTTGGCCGAGGGCAGGGCTGCGGCTGCAGCGATGCCCCCGCAGAGCACCCTGGGGTGCCCCCAGCGCACCCCGCAGCGTTAGGGGACGCACCGGGGACCGGAGCATCCCTGGGGACACCTCTGCCAGCCAGGGCCCACCGCAAGCTGCCACGGCTGCTCGAGGGGAGCCGGGCAGCAGCCCCCCGGCGCGGGCAGGACAGGTCACTGGTGCTTCTTGCCGGCGGGAGTGGCGGGCAGGAAGAAGGCAGGGCAGCGCAGGCAGCGGTAGGCCAGGAGCTGGGGGCCCAGAGCGTAGAGGACGTTGGTGAGGAGGAAGCTCCACCAGACATCTTCAGGGGTCTGGTATGGGAAGGGCGTGCGGCCGTGCAGCGAGGAGCCCAGGTGGGAGAACTGAGCCTGGGGACGCAGGGCAGGGGGTGGCACCGGAGGGTCCGGCAGCGATGGGCTGGCCCGCTGCCGCCCGCCCGGCACCAAAGGGTGTTTCACAGGAGCGCACCCAGCGCATCCTATCTATAGACCCGCGGGCTCGCTCCAGCCTATTTCTGTCAAACTAATCCTCGGCTCCATTAAGATCCACCGAGGCCAAAGTAATTAGCAGGCAGCGGCGGTGGGAACTGCTCCACATGCAGCCGCGGGTGCAGATCTGGCTCCCCAGGCTCAGCCCCGGCTCCCCGCTTGCTCTCTCCTGGCTGGGACCAAAACCCAGCCCGGGGGTCCCGCTGTCCCCCCCCCGCAGCCGGAGGAAGGACGAGGGGGCAGCCCTCACCTGCGCGACAGCGCCGGCAAACACCAGGCTCCAGTCGGGCAGCCAGGAGCAGCCGGGCAGCACCAGCCCGTAGATGCAGAGGCAGAAGAAAGGGAGGACGTAGAACATGTAGATCAGCATCTGGGGGGGACACAGAGAAGGTCACCCCGTCCCTGACAGCACGGGGGGGCTCCAGCCCCACCTCGACCCCACTCACCTGCACTTTGGGGTAGGCGACTGGGTCGCGCAGGTACGGCTCGTGCTGGTAGATGTACTCGAAGCACGAATCGGCGGGACAGTCCAAAACCACCTGGGGATGCGGAGAGGGGAGGGGAGGCGGGCGTGGGGCAGATGCACCCACCCCGGGACCCCCGTGGCCCCTCTGGGACCCCCTTGTGGGGACCCAGCACTCACCATCCCCCTGAAGAAGGTGAACGCCGCGGTGAGGAGCAGGACCAGGACCAGCGCCACGTCCTGGGGCCGCTGGTACAGGCGCTTGCGTTGCTCCTCTGCAACCTGGGAGAGGGAAAATGCCGTATTTTCGGCTCCGCATCCTGTGGTCCAGCCCCGGGGGGGGATAAGGCTGACGGCTCCCGGTGCAGCTCCCCGCAGACCCCCTGCCCCGGCTCTGGCTCCTG
Source organism: Pelecanus crispus (assembly GCF_030463565.1). Classification (NCBI taxonomy): domain Eukaryota; kingdom Metazoa; phylum Chordata; class Aves; order Pelecaniformes; family Pelecanidae; genus Pelecanus; species Pelecanus crispus. Next base: position 4,993,419 of record NC_134662.1, on the reverse strand, counting down.
GCTCACCTTCTCGGGGCTGAGGCACGGCAGGGCCTTGGGCTGCTGGAAGAGCCTCACCCCAGCCCAGATGGGGATGAGGACGTAGGGCAGGTTGAGCAGGAAGGCAGGGCTGAGGTCGGAGCTGTATTTCCCTGGGGAAGGAGAGCGCGTGGTAGGCACGGCGGAGCGCTCGGCGCCCGGTATCGATACCGGCCGCTTTCCCCCAGGTCAGCGCCTTCCTCCTCTGCCCGTGGGGCAAGTGCCAGGGGGCAAACCCGCCGGGCAGACGGGGGATGGAGGCAGCCTGGAGGGGTCGGCAAGGGCTGGACGTGGAGCTGAGCTCCCCTCCACACCCCCGTACCTATCAGGTTCCCAAGCAGGAAGACAACGATGCTCATCATCAGAGAGCCCAGCCAGAAGAGACCCAGGTTCCTGTAGCTCTTTCTGCAGAGACAGCCGGGATCAGACACCCCTGCCAGGCTCAGAGCTCCCCTCCCCACAAAAACCGGGACCCTCCCACCCCTCTGAGCTCGCCTCCCCGCCGCCGCCATCCCCGCTCACCTCTGGCCGATGGCTGCCATCATGGCGAGGTAGAGCCCATAGTGGATGATGCCGTCCCAGTAACAGATCATGATGCCGTGCGCCGTGCGCAGGTAGGGCTCGCCCTGCCCATTCGGAAGACAGCGGATCAGATGGGGTGGGGGCAGGCGCCTTCCCACACCCCCTCCCCAGGGGACCCCATGGGAGCCGGGGCTGCTCCGTGCACGGTCCCTCTGCAGCGGGAGCAGCTTTGGGAGCCAGAGCTGCTCCGTGCATTGTCCCTCTGCAGCGGGAGCAGCTTTGGGAGCTGGAGCTGCTCCGTGCATGGTCCCTCTGCGGCAGGAGCAGCTTCGGGAGCCGGGGCTGCTCCGTGCACGGTCCCTCTGCAGCGGGAGCAGCTTTGGGAGCTGGAGCTGCTCCATGCATGGCCCCTCTGCAGCGGGAGCAGCTTTGGGAGCTGGAGCTGCTCCGTGCACGGCCCCTCTGCGGCAGGAGCAGCTTCGGGAGCCGGAGCAGCTTTGGGAGCCGGAGCTGCTCCATGCATGGCCCCTCTGCAGTGGGAGCAGCTTCGGGAGCCGGAGCTGCTCCGTGCATGGTCCCTCTGCAGCGGGAGCAGCTTTGGGAGCCGGAGCTGCTCCATGCATGGCCCCTCTGCAGCGGGAGCAGCTTTGGGAGCCGGAGCTGCTCCATGCATGGTCCCTCTGCAGTGGGAGCAGCTTTGGGAGCCGGAGCTGCCCCGTGCATGGCCCCTCTGCGGCAGGAGCAGCTTCAGGAGCTGGAGCTGCTCCATGCATGGTCCCTCTGCGGCAGGAGCAGCTTCAGGAGCTGGAGCAGCATCCATGCTTGACCTGGGTGCACGGGGCTGCTTGTTGCACGGCTGGGGTGTGTGAGAGCCCGAGGCGGGTGATGCGGTACCTCTCTGACGTAGACCTCCATGAAGCCAGAAATGTAGCCATCCTCCTCCAGCGAGATGATCAAGTCGACGATGGAGGTGAAGGAGAACACCACAAACACTGCGGGACAGCGAGCCAGCTCTGAGCGGGTCCCGTGGCTCTCCCCAAATCCCAGATCTCCGCTCCCTGCCCCAGCACGGGATCAGTCCCCACGCCCCGGGGGGGGACTCACCGCAGAAAAGGGGGTCGTGGAAGTGGCTCCCTCCGCTTACGAAGAAGATAATAGAGATGAGGATGGCGAGCACCAGCACCCCTGTCAGCATCAGCACCAGCGGGCTCCTGCAGAACAGGGCGACAGGTTCAAGCACCCCGGGCACAGCTGGGGGGTGAAGCCCCGTTTGCCCCAGTCCGGGTGAAACACCCTTTGCCCCCGCTGATTTTGACAGGTCTCCGCGGAAGCAGGGGGAGCGGCAGGATCAGACCCCGCGCCCCTGGCACAGGTGGGGTCCCACGGCGGCACTGGGTGCTGCCCGTCCTCTGCGGGGGGAAACGGCTCCCCCAGGGTCTGAAATAACCCCGGGGAGGCGAAGCCTGGAGGAAGGCTGGGTCTGGCACCCGGGCATGGATGGGGAAGGGGCTGCCTCGCCAAGGCTCCTGTGCCAGGGCAGGGGAGAAGCCCGTGGCCAACCCTCTCCCTCTCCAGGCTGCGGCGATGGGCCGGTGTTCTAAGAGACCGGGGAAACCGATTATAGAGCAAATCAGTAACGAGGAGACAGGCACTGAGAAGGTGTCCTAAGAGAGTGAAGAAGTTGTAGGGAAATCTATCCCGAGCTTGCTGCATCCCCTCCAAGAGGCTCTTGCATCAGCGGGAATAGCTACAGCTCTGGTCTAGCCAATGCTTCTGCTAGGAAACACGGAAAACAATACGGGTTTTTTCACTCAAGCCTTTAACCCTGTTACCTAAGAAAAAGAAAAGGTAAAATCATGGCTGACTGCCTGCAGACACCGGTGTTAATAGCTTATCCTGCAGAAACACCCAATTACCACCCGAGCGCTCCTCAGCGCAGCACGGTGACGTGCGGGCTGGGGACGAAAGGCCAGCCGTCCCCCTGCCCCCGGGTCACCGGCTGAGAACAGCTCAGCTCTCATTTAGAGGAGGCTGCGATAACACCCACTAACACCCACTCGTGTTTTTGCTCTGCCAGGGACAGGGCTGGGGGCCGGGGAGCGCAGGACCCCGCGCCCAGGACGGGCACCGCAGCGGCGCTGAGCGAGCCCGAGCTTGTCCTCACTGCGCGCCCTAAGCATCCAAACCCAACACAGATACTCCTGAAAAAAAGCCTCAAAACAATCAAATAACTGAAGCGTCACCGCCTAAGTGCATTATTACTAGTGCATAATTAATTACTACACAACTAATTACTCCCACAGAACAATTAATTCAAAATTAAAATACAGATGTTGCTGCGGAATAGCACAACGCCGGGCTCCTCTGCTCACCGTAAGACGTGACCGTGTGCGTGATGGGGCCACCCCGCACGTACCAGCACCTTTGGGTGCTGCGCTCAGGGCACCCAGCTCACCCTGCCAGGCTGAGGGGCTCCGAATCCACCATCGCTCGTCCCGCAGCAGCGACTAATTATGAAACAGGGGGATGTACCCCCCCCACCTCCCCCTGCAACGCCTGGGCGGGGGAATAATATTGTTACGGGCTCCAGTTTGGGGGGCAGGAGGGAGGGGCTGGTGCTCCCCACAGCTACCGATGGTTTTCAGCCGGTGCCACGTCACGCAGAAGGGCTGCAGATTTCAGCGATGGATCCCGGAGATCCGGGCTGCAACAGCGCGGTGCCACACGGGATGGAAGGGAAAGAGGAGGGCAAAAAGGTGGGAATGAAAATCGGGAGATCTTTAAGTTTATCAGGTGGCCAGGAAAGCCCCGGCTCCGCGATGAAGAGAAGTTTGGCTAAAAGCCCTCCCTGCTGGTAAAGCAAAAGCAGAAATTAGCTATAAAAAGGAATGATAACGAATGGGAAAGGGAGGGTGAAGGGGCCTGGCAGGATGTCGGGGTTCAGCCCCAGCTCAGCACCACGCAGCCATCGCTCACTGCCCCTACCCCGATGGGACGGGGGAGAGAATCGGAGGAGTAAGAGTGAGAAACACTCCTGGGGTGAGAGAAGAACAGTTTAATAATTGAAATAAAGTAAAATAGTAATGATAATAGTAACAATAAAATAATAATAATAATATCCAAAGCAAGTGATGCCCAATGCAACTGCTCACCACCCGCCGACCGATGCCCAGCCAGTTCCCAGCAGCGATCGCTGCTCCCCGGCCAACCCCCCCAGTTTCCATACTGCCCATGACGCCGTATGGTATGGAATAGCCCTTGGGGCAGTTGGGATCAACTCTCCTGGCTGTGCCCCCTCCCAGTTTCTTGTGTCCCTGGCAGAGCAGGGGAAGCTGAAAAGTCCTTGCCTGGCATAAGCAGTGCTGAGCAACAACTAAACCATCAGCGTGTTATCAACGTTCTTCTCCTACTAAATCCAAAACACAGCACTGTGCCTGCTACTGGGAAGAAAATTAACTCTATCCCAGCTGAAACCAGGACACAGGAACGAAAGGATAGAAAGTGCAGTAAAATGATGAAAGAACACAAGGGGAAAACTCGTAGCTGGCAGGTCCTGGGGCGTGAGACTGGAAATAAGAGAAAAGCAACCAGCCAGAGCGTGGGTTTACATAGAAGAGAAATAAAGCACGTGAGGAAGCGGTGGGGCTCTGGCCAGCTCACCGGGGAGCCGGCCCTGGCTGGTACCAAATCCCTGGTGCGAGGGTGCCGGCCGGGGATGCGCAGAGCAGCCGGAACACGGCCGGGCTGGGGCATCACACGGCGTCATTCAGCGGAAAAACCGAAAGCGGGGCTGTTATCGGGCAGCACGACGGCGGTGACGACGAGGCCGGCGCAGAGGGGTGGCATCGGCCACGCTGGGACACGCCAGCGGCTGAGTTGCCGGGGGGATCGCTTTGGGAGGGGGAGAGGGGGCTTGGAGGGGTCCCCAGCGCCGCGGGAAGCACGGCCGTGTAGGGAGGGGACACCCCGCGTCGGGGGTCCTGTCCCTCCGGCCCCGAGGGCTGCGCTGGGGCCGGGCCAGAGAGGATGCTCACAAATCAGGGAGGTGCCAGGCACCCTAATTCCCAGGGGATTTGGGCTGCTGGCGAGCCCCGTTACGCTCCGCGTCGTGCAATGAGCCTGAGCAACCCTGCTGCGTGTCTATTCACCGGGAACGGGATTTAAAAGTCATAAAGGCAGCCGTGAACCACGTCGGCAAAGCCCCGGCCCGCAGCGACCTTTCCATGGAGCTCAGCCGGGGCAGGAGCAGCTGGACCGAGCCCCCAGCCCCAGGAGGGACCCAGCACCCTGCCCCGGGCACCGCTCTCCGGGTCCGGATGGGACCCAGCGGCCCATCCCGGCTGGGATATGTCCCACCCTCCTTGGACACAGCCTTGTCCTGGGTCAGTCCAGAGGCTCCCACCCGGTCCCAGGCTGGACCCAGCATCCAGGACCAGCGGGGGACAGGACCCAGCGCCCTGCCCCGAGCCGGACCGCAGCATCCCAGCCCCAAAGCTTTGCCCCGGGCCCGCACTCACTCTGCCAAGGCGGTCGCGCCGTTGATGCCGAAGGCCACGGGGATGGCGAGCAGGGAAGGGGTGAGCGCACCCGGCGTGGCGGGGAGCTGCATCCCCAGCCCGGCCGCCACCGCCGGAGCCCCGTGGACTTCGGCCCCGCTGCCGACGAAGAGGCAGCGCCCTTAAAGCGCCAGAGCTGCTGGGGCTCCCCGGGGGGAGGAAGGCCAGGGGGTCCCGGGGGGGAAGCAGGCAGCAGCCGAACACGCGTGTCTCCTTACACGGGGCCCTGCCGGTCTCTGCAGCCCTCGAAACGGTGCTGAGGGCTGCGGGGGAAGGATAAAACCACTCCAGAAGAGGCTTTGAAAACTCAGGGACTGGGTTTTGGTTTGGTTTTTTTTTTCCCCAATTCATTATGGAAACCTTAAGTATTTAAAAGAGCCGAGAGGACACACCTCTTCAGATCTGTAGGAGGAAGAGAGGAGTGAAGCACATGAAAGCCAACGCTTCATCCCTGCCTTTAACAACAAATTGAGCCCAGCAGAGCGCAGGAGTTTCAAGGTCTCTGCATCCAGCTCCTCCTCTCACGCTTTCTGCTCAAAACATGAGCATTTGCCTCCCCACCAGCCCGGGGAGAGACCTGGCTCAGCGGTCCAGAACCGGGCACGCACTTGGAAACTTCCACGGTACTTAGCAGACGCTCAACGCGGCCGCCCAACCTTTCTTTCCCCTTCCTCACAAAGCTGTCACGAACGTGCCACCGCGTCATGTCACTCTTTTGCCCTCTTGCTTCAGAGTCCAGGGGCTGAATCGGCCGCCCCGCACTTTGCCCTGGGCTTGTTCGTCGTTCCTCCGTGCAGGAAGAACTCGAACGCGCCCTGTGTGCCTTGTCAGCACGGAGGTTGCGAGCCGGCTCGTCGCTGATGAGGAAAGGCTCGTTAGGTGGTGCTCCTTCAGCCTACGGCAACGGGAGCGCGCCTGAGAGCAAGGGGGGTTCAGTCCCCAGGGCTCAGGAATGAGACGTGGCTTTGTGGCTGAGAAACCACCCACCAGCCCTACTCGTACAGGGAGATGCATGAAAAGCAGCGTGACACCCTGTAAAAAAAAAAAAAAGAGGGGTGAAACCAGGTAATCTGGGGTGACTTGAAGCAATAACCTTCAGATCTTCCCAAACACCGAAGCCCCTACAAGTGTCGCTTCAGTCTCCCAGCTCTTGCAACAGCCGCTGGGGGCAAACCAGCCCCATCCCCTTTGCCTCTCCCCGGCTGGGTGATTTCACGGTGCCCCCCGTGCCGTGCTCACCACGGGCGCCCATGCTCATTCACACGCGTGTTCACGCCAGCCAGGCAGCTTGGCACGGTATTTGCACGGTGGGCACCGGGAATTTACTTTTTAATCTGAAAGAGTCCAACTTTGGTGACCTTCTGGGCACGCTGCAGCAGCCGCCCATTTGATTCCATTTCTGAAAACTAAATCGCCGCTTCGTAGCTAACAATGGCGAGGAGGATGACTGCGCTAAGTGGCTCGCGGGGTTTCTGCAGAACTGACCCCTGCCTGCTGCTCCCAGCGGCAGGGCACGGGGAATACTGTGTGACTTACAATGACATAAGAAAAAACAGAGCAGAGCAAAGCACCGGTTGATGAACACCGTCATCAAGAGAAGGGGCTCAGGAAGACCAAGGCCACCGTGTTGAAACAAAGGACTAAACCAACTTTTGCCAACGCGACATCAACAAAGTGCCCGGGGATCGCTGTAGTATCAGATTAGCTTTAAAGACCTGACCAGCAATAGCAGCAAGCTGGCCCACTCACCCTGCCTTTAAGGCCATGCTGTGACCAGGTCACCGTCAGTGCCAAGAGGATGTTGTGCCACATGCACTTAGAATAAAAAAAAAAAGACTGAAAATGCCTCCGCTCTCCCAGCAGCCTCCCCGCAAAGCCCCTACTTCTACAGAAAACCCAGCAGCGCAATGGGCAGCCCAGCTTCAGCCCCGTGGTGCTCCAGTCTCTGGTAATTCAGGACAACCAGCTCAGGCTTGTGCCAGCCCAGAACCGAGAGCGAGCGGCACGGCCACGACGGGGAGAAACTGAAAGGATGGGTGTCCTAACTTACCAGGAAAGCACAGTTGTCACACTGACCTTCATCACTTGAGCAGAAGCTTGGCCCTACTGAAGATCTGCCAGCTTTCTTATCTTTATTTCCCAATCTTCCACAATTGCTGCCCATGCTGATTAGCCATCCCAAGCGCAACATCCCCGCGGACAAGCTGTAGCGAGCGTATGCGATGTGCTGGCACACCACGCGCTCCCCAGGAACGAGCCCAGCTCCATGCGGTGCTCACATTTTTCTCAAAATGAACCCTTACTGAATTTACTGTTTCAAATGTTTTTATTGAAAGCCAAGTCCTTGACTCTACGTTGTTAAGAAAGTTAACAAAAGAGAATCACACGCCAAGTATTCAGACTGAGGGAAAACAAATGCAAAAGAAACCAAACCAACCAACCTCACTTTGTTTCTCTAGGATGCTTGGATGGGAAAGAGATCTAGAGCAGTCTCAGCCTACGAAAACCCACAGTAAGACCACTCTTTCCAAAAACTCAGTGATTAAAACTAAGGAACAAATGAGCTTTATTTTATTTACAGACTGAATGAAGGAAATTTGTATTTGTAGAGGGGCTTATGACAACAAAATCATAATGGCCTTTGACAAACTGTGCTTGAAGGCTTGGTTCTTCATCACCCCAATCCAGAGAAAGTGTTAGCAAGTCTCTTGTTTCGCTAGGAAGCTGAGGGTGAACTTAGTGTTCAAGAAACCAAGAGGCTGCGGCCTCTGAAGTTGAGTGAACTCTCCCTGCGCCCCTCAACCCTTGCAGCCACGCTCCGCACCGATCCACGCCTTGTCTTCCACAGGGCAGAGGTAAAACAACTAGGCACTGGTTTTGCAATGTCAGTTGAAGGTCAGACTAGACTTCAGGCTTCACGACAGCATCAGAACCCAGTTCTTCAGGGAACAATAGCTCCAAAAGCTGGGTCGGAGACAGTCCCTTGTTGTATTTGCAATTAAACCCCCCCCCCCAAACCAAAGAAACCCCCAGAGCAGCACAAGCTGCATATCTGAACAACAGAGGACCTGCTGTTACACAAAAAAATGCATTCCTTGTAACATGGCACTGAGCTAAACACGAATGGAGTCCCTGAACTATTCCTATTTTGTATCTTTGGTGCTACCCTTCCACTGTCAGCAGGGCACCGTGTGAAGATCTCCGTTCTCACCTGCTCTGTTCTCCTCTCCGAATACCACCCAGGCCTTGTTACGACACGGTTGTCATGACACTCGAGTGTGCAGCGAGTGGGCTTGCAGGCCTTTCTTCTGGGTGAAAGATGGTACTGTGACTTCAGTAAGTTTTACAATATTAGCAAATAAGAGAATGATAATGCAGTTTCATAACATTTCACAGTAAAGTTACAATTGTTTTGAAAATACATTGTCCCAAAACCATTCTCAGTAGTAAGGTCGTCGTGGATTGTTCTGTGGGGAATAACAAGAGAAAATTAATCAAAATTGCTGTCTTCACAGAACAATGAGCATCTGAGCTTAATTATCCGAAAAAGCCACTGAAACGTGACATTTCTGACAGCAAAACCTGAGGTTTCCCATCCAAAATAACAAATGTAGCTTTCTAGGTGTGCTGGCATGCTGAATGTAACAGAGGCAAATGCAAACTTACAAGCCTTTTGCAACCAGGAAAACAATTATTCAAAATAAACCACGGATTCATGGACAACTCACCCGCTTCCTTTGTGGGCAGTTTAGACTTTGCATGTACCAGATAACATTAAAAACAGGGGCTTTTGTATTTAAAAAAATCATAGCAAGGAAAACTGTACATCCATGGATGTTTTGGTAGCGATAATTTGATTCAACATGAGAACAGAATCAAAGAGAAACTTTGACAGCATCCGCTCTCTTGGCTAAGCACTAGAAACACTCCCACCCTTATGAGATACGCACAGAAGCCTCAATGGATTTGTCACTGTGTCTGCTCTGGTTTCGGGACCACCTTACCAATGGATTTGGTCGGAAGCGGTAGGCGAGCATCATTCGTTTACGGAATGCCTCGTACTCATCATCCTCCTTGGTTAGCTCGGCGGGACGATCGATGCCAAAACCAGCTCCATCCACGGCAGTAGTTCCTCTGTTTGGAAAGAGGGAACAAAGCCTCCGAGGTAAGCGGATGTGACAGATCACCTTCCTCTTCACCAGAAATACCTGCTCAGAGCTCAGGGAACAAGCATCAGGGAGCGCTGGGCATCATCACCCAGAGCGCGCTGCATCAAGACAGACAGCTAATGCCGAGCAGCTTATTGCATTTGCCACGTTTCTACATTGCTCTTCCAGATCAATGACGCTTGCTATTGTGAGATGGAAGCAGTAGTGTCAACATATATTTGCTTAACCTTTTACAGCTGGAACAGAAATATCACCTATGCTTTGGATGCCTCCCTACTGAACGGTGCTCCGACTGGCAGACTAACCTTTGGCAACCAAACGCTTTGATTTGTACCTCACTGAGGTACACAGACCTGTTAAACGACATGTCTGCCTCCCATTCCTTCACTCCAGTCCAAAAGCAGAAGCAATTCCTTTCCATCTGCAGTAGCACCTTCTTATCCATTCTAAGAACATCAGAGATGGTAGAGCCCAAGCAAATCACAACCCTTGTTCAACCCTGTGATGGACAAAACTGCCTTCCTCCTGTTGTTTGTAAGCCTTGCTGTTTTGATTACAATAATCTTCTATCACAGCACTTCTTTGAACCGGTAAGCGTGTTGCCAGAGAGATCTTCTTGCGAAAGAGGAGCAGCAGGGCTTTGTAGAGATACTTTCTATTGTGCCGTAAACAAACAACTGTTATTTCTAAAAGGATCTAACGCTAAAAAACATTTCAGAGTATTTCCTATCCCCAATATTTGGTTTTGAAGTTCAGCATATGTTACCAACAGCTGATCCACCTAAAAAGAGATGCTCATCTATTTTTGGATGGAACTCTCATAAAGCTTCATTATACACAAAGCGTGAGCAAATTGGAAAACTGTGCAACAGAGTGACGTCAAGACAGTTGCGTGATCACACACAAAGCGCTCTGATCTGGACGAAAACATCTTTCAAACACGGGTCTAGCAGTAGCAAATATTGCTAATCGCCTTTCACCCACAGTACACCAGGGACTAGCTGGCAGAGAGCAACAGTGCTTCAGATGCAAAAGGCATGTTCTTAATACTTAAATAAATTTATTACTTTAAAGACATGACTTAATCCTCACATGCCCTGGGAGAGGGGAGGTGCAGACAGGTTATTATCTTCATTTTATAGATGGGGAAACCGGGGAGAAGGCACCTCTCAGAAGAAGGCACTATGCAATCTGAGATTAGAAACTCTTGGCTCAGATCACACCTCCTGCCCGAGATAAAGTAACAAACCCAGACCCTGGGGGGAGGGAACCCCAAAGAAATCAGAAACGATTTTTCTTCTTTGCTGCGAGGATTCCATATTCTGTTCAAGTGATGAATTACAGTCACATTCGTTGCAGCTGCTTCCAGTAGGCTAGGGTAGGAGCATCAATTATCAGCCCAAGAGGAAAGGACTAAATCAATAGTAGAACTCTGCTTACTTGCTGACTGGGTTTTTAATCCCCTGTCCATCTGAGCCAAGTCCCTCGCCTTCCTTCCAGCCCATCTTCATTAGCATTTGATAACCTATGTTTTCCACAGTCAGTTTGAACTCTTTGTATTCAGAATAATCTGGCTCACGTCCTTCCTGCAGAGACACAAAAGGTAGTGTTGGTTATTTTTTATATGCACCTATCTTTGTGGGTCAGGAGGGGAAAGGCAGCTTCAGCTACTCAAAGTTAGATGGTTCTGGCAAACAATTAGTAACTAGCACGATTTCTTGGGATTCCAGTTCTGCACCACCACAGAGAAGAAAATAGGTAAATGATAAAGCACTGCACAGCCCTATAACATAATCTGCAAGAAGCAGGGAATGCTACTGCGAGATTAAGCTGAGAAATATTTAGCTCCTGAATTTGAAGTTGCTCACCGGATCAAGCTTCAGATACAGTTCTTATTTAAGCCAGGATCTCCAGGGAACGTCAGACCCCATGCTGGCTACACAAAAACATTATGAGGGATGCGCCAGCATCAAGAAATTCTACAGTTCAGGAAGAATTGGCAGGTATTGAAGTGCTTTGCATAAGCTTTTTGTAGGCTTTGTATTTTCACTTTACTGCAATCGTCTGGATAAAAATTCAAATTTTCCTTGCTTGGCATCAACAACCACTTATCCGAAACGGGAACAGCAGACAAACGGTGGGTAGTCTGAGAGGCTTGTCTAGAGTCTCAGCTAACCCCCAAATGCTGTCCCACTAGTCTGTTCTCTAATTTGCTACAGCCATTTCTCTGCAAAGAGCAAAAAACCAACCCCTTGTTTCCTCCAGAAGTAACAGAGCTCCAAGTGTAAGGGCAGAAGTACCTCGAGGCTGCAAGGTAGCTAACTGCTGTGACAAAGGGCTAAGCATGCTTGAAGTCTTTCCCTCACTGCTATGGGACAAGTCTGAAGCACTGCCTCCGCCCTGTGAAGTCTCTGCTATTTCACCTTCAATGCCTTGAACGTCTCCATGAATTTCTCCAGCTCATCAGGAGGAAGAAAGTCTCCAATGAAATGTTTCCCTCTGCCCATCTGGGTCAGCTGCTCAGCCCATTCTGCCAAAGACACAGGAGAGAAAACAGCAATAACACAGCGTTCTTTGACTCAGAATTTCAGAGGGTTCATGAAGCATAAAGCCTCACAGCAACACAGATGGTTATTATCTCCACTCAACAGGCAGGGAAGCCACAGCACAGGCCAGTGAAAAGTGACCTGCAACTCCCATGCCAACAACATGATCTCGGAGGTCTCCCTCTGGAGGCTTCTGTACAACCACAGAGCAAGACGTTTGCGTGGCAGATCCCTACACACCTCGCGTCTTGTCCATCTCCATGCGTCGAAGCTGGTGCTCCCACGTTCCCAGCTCACTGTCCACCTCTTCATCACTGTCATAGCCATGCTGGTGCTGCTGAATTGCCTTTTCCCACATCATCTGCATCTCCTGCATGGCTCGCTTGTGCTTCATGATCATATCATACATCTGCTGCATCTAGGGGAAGAGATGCAACAGCACTCTCGGTAAGACAACAGGCAGCAGAGTCCGCCCCAGAGGCACGCAGAGTTCTGCAGCACAGCCCATGCCCGCCCCAGCTGCTGTACAAAATACAGGTTATGACAACTACAAATCCCAACAGGCAGTGCTCTTGCTTGATCTGATCCGCTCGCTTCCCAGATCAAACAGGAGCATTACATGCTAGCTCCTCCAACAGAAGTACCTTGATATTAACACTGAGGACCGCTACCATCTGATCATACCCACACAGTTTAAACATCGCCCTCACGTTCTGGCAAAAGCCAATTTTGCTCTCATTCCCCCCAAGCTTGCAAGTATCCACTCACCTTCTCCCCACTGCTGAAGCAATACATAACCAGCTGCAGATGTGACACAACAGACCTTATAGATTTTGGGTTTTAGTTTGGTAGGACAGCAATTGGCTGGCTTAATTCATTTTCCCCAAAGTCCTCTAATATTTCTGCTGACTGCAGCATCACATGATTCTTAGGCATTCCGCACAAATCCTAGAGATTTATTTGTGGACCACTGGGAAAGTTTCTTTGCTGTCCACCTCCATTTTCCCATCTAACTCAGCCATGCTGCAACGCAATATGAATTTGGAAATCATTTCAGGGCATTACCTCCTGCTGCTCCTTCAGCTGTTTCTTCTGGGCTTCGGAGAGCTCCGTCACACCCACCAAGCCAACTGGTTTCCCTTTTTCATAACCAAGACCCTTGAGGTCCTGAACTGTAATAAGCACATGTTAAAAGACTTTCAAAAATCTGAGACAGCTGTTGAGACCAGCGAAACTGTATCTCAAGATCCCCATGTGAAGTTTTACACTCATTTCATGGTTCCAGCATTGAGACACTTAACTGAAGAACCACCTCCTGGTAGGACTTAAGAACCACAGGAGCAGGAAAGCCACTGGGTCGCACCTCCTTCACCAGCCAGCTCAGAGCGTTCCCTCACCCTGGTCCAAGGCTCTGCCCATATCGCATTAGCAGACTCACAAACTCTGTCTCACATCCTCAGAGGTCACGCTGCACGGCGATCTGCTACACCATGCCTTAAAAATCATTCCTCCTTAAGATTAATTCCCCTCATAAGGCTTCCTCATGAACCCCAGCCATTGCAAAGAGTGACACTTAATTATTCAGAATTGAGTCACAAGCAAATCCGAGCCTGTCAGCATATTGTCCAATCTGTGCACGTAAGTGCCTGCTGATTACTATGTAAACAGCAACTTCATTCAAAATGAAAAGCAAATGACCACATTAGAATAAAGACATGAGCATTATGCTGCTTTTGGAAGTTGCCATTCCCCAAAGAGATTTTAGTTTCTGATCTACAGGCTCAAGAGCAGCATTGCCAGGGATGTTGCCCTGCTTTCAAAGGGGGGAGCATTTTAAGTCTCTGCTTGACACTCCCATTGATGTATCCTCCTTTTTCTGCATCATCCCCTTTTGGAAGCTCCTCCTTTGGAATGATTTTTGCTGTTGTATCAGATAAGCACCTGAAATTAGCTATTAACATTATCTGGGCAGGGCACCTACTGACTTAAAATGACCATACAGAACTCTGAGTTCAAAGGGCAAGTTAAAGGAAAGAGGGGGGGCGGAAAGGAAGCCTATTTGTAATTGCTGCACCGCGACAGAAAGTAATAGAAACACTGCTGGGGCTGCAAAAGAGAGATTTGCAATGGAGATTGCCTTGCAAACTTGCTTCCTATATATCTAGCAGGGCTGGCAGCTCCCCTCTAAAGCACCTCGGAGTTAAGATCCCAACAGTTAAATATTTAAGGGATTAAAAGAAGACGCACAACGGCACTTGAAAGCACATTGCATTTTTCAATACAAGGAAAAGGTTTTCTTCCTAATGACTGCAAAAACCTCCATTTGAATGTAAGTCCAGACTACAGTTAAGTGATGCTTCATTAATTATTCATTATCTATTAATTATGAAGCCCGATAATAATAGGATCATTGTTCATGACACCAAATGTCTACACAGCATGCTAATTAGGCCCCAGGGGTCGTCTTCTCCCTTCCTCTTATTCGCACTCAGGGCAATTGATCTGAGCGCTCTTATCTCCCCTCCTTTCCCGCACGCTTTTGGCTGAGCACTCCACGATTGGAAAGCGGCTTCCTTAACTCCAGCCTCCCGAGGAGAACATAAAACAGCGCATCCACCCTCCCTCGCACAGCTACAGCCTCTGCACATTTGCACCAGCGCCGGGAGTCAACTCTGCAGGAAGAGTTATGTAAAACACTGCAAGAGGTTTTCCAAGAGGAGGGAAGCAAGCAGCCGTGTTACGCTAGGCTTGGTGCTAGGATACGCACTTTCAGCTCCCAAGAAATAAGAACAAATAGAAAAATAAACCTATCTATTATTGATAAACAGCCCAATTTCTGTCTCGGAGAGCAGTGATTTGGAAACAGTTTTAATGAACACACTACGCCTATGCCAGGTGAGAAGAATCTGGCCCCAAACTTTACGTGAGACCGGGGCACGTCAGCATCAGCCCTAGTCGAAGATTCACCTCCTGTCTCAGGGCATGGGAAAGCTTTCTCTGAATGCACCGAGGAAGACTCTCTGCCCTTCACAGAGGTCAGCAGCTCTTTGGCTTAGTTCTGAATTGCATAAACACTCAGGCTAAGAGCCAGGCATGGCTCTAGAGGCCCCGCGAGCTGGTGGCTTGCCAGCATATATAACCACCTTAAAGGAGAAAGGTGAGACTGTAGCATCTTCTTTTACTTCCCAGAAAGCATATGCGACTGCTCCTTCTTGTGCCAGAACTACACCTGGTTTGTCCGACTGCTCTGGTACCTTGCAGGTTTTATGATGAGAGATGCTGAAAGAGTCACTGCAGAAATTTAGCTCTGGGGGATAATTTTGTAGTCTTGGCCCAAAGTATCACACTACAGGCAAAGTTGACAGAAAAAGCAAAGCTCCACCCCAAGTCCACATCTGAAGATAGAAAAGGCTATTCATAAATAAGATCAGTCAATGAATTTGCATAAAAATAGGTAAGATTTATAAGTTCCTTACACTGGTCTAGCACCAGGCAAACGCTATGCAAAAGACAAGGAGTTGCTTCTCAGTCTCATGTTCAGCAGGCCTGGGAAAAAGTACATTTTTTTTCCTTGAATGACATCAGCTTTGCCTACAGGGTTAATGGTGCAGTCTATCTGCAGCATTGGCAGAAGACTACCTGAAGGTTTATCCCTTTCCCACATGCTCGAAGAAGAGCTTGTTACAAGAGGAGTGAATGTCCTTTAAGGACAGCAGGAGAAATCCCAATACAGAAGTGCCTGATTTTTTTGCTTCATAGTCTGAAGATCTTACTCAATTAAAACTAATCAGACCCAAACCAATCCAATATTAGGTTTCAGAAAATTCTAATGACAGCCTGTAATTTCCCATTGGTCTACAGAGTTCACTGATCACAATATCTCTGTTTTGTTCAGCTTTTCAGGTGTATTAGTCCCTGCAGTATGTATGCAGTTAAGCATTTCGATATCAATACATTTAAGAGGAGCCTTGCTTCTGTCCAAAAGGGCTACACTTTCTCCTCTCTGCGATACTGATTTATTACTAAGAGTAGGCAGGAAAAGAATCAGAACAGTCCTCCGCTAAATCCAAAACAATTGCTAAGGATAAAGGGCTAAGACGTAGATATTTAGGTACCAAAGCATACTGTGCGACTCTAACCTTCCACAGGATCAGGGGTGTAATCTGGAATTCTCTTCACCTGTCAGGTTGAAGATGTTAATTCTAAAAAGGGATTAGTCCATCTGAACAGATAAAAAAAAAAATCCTTCCCCCTGCAGAGCATTAACAGCGCATTAACGGTTGATTTGTTATGCCTGGCAAATTGTTTGCTGTCCTTTTCTTCTACTTGACACAAAGCCCTGCAGAAAGTGAGCATGAACACAACGAGCATGTCCCTGTCTAATTAAGGGGAGGCTAAAAGAGCCAGGGGAGACTTCAGCAGGAAGCATGCTGGAATGAGCACACGAATACCCTTGCAGCCCCCCCAATGCAGCAGGAGGTATTAAGATGGAATCTGATGCTTGTTTTGATAGCGCCTGCCCAGCTTCATCATCGAAGCTTCACTACTGTCTGCAAGAAAAAAAATTACTCTAGAGGTACAAAATCAGGAAAGACTTTTGCATCTGATTTCTGCCTTACTATGAGCAGCAGTTCAAGGTCAAACGAATAAGCCATCCAGGTCAGTATCCTGTCCTGTACATATGAGATGTATAGCCAAGACTTCTGTATAGGGCTGTGATCAGAAGACAGAATTACAGAGGAACTTCTCTTCATCTACATTTGAAGTGCTGGATTAGGAGAGTGCCCTTCCTTCCTGACCTCCACAGAATCGACAGACACCACAGCATATAGAGCCAACCCTACATCTTACCCAAGCCTAACGATCAAAGCTAGTAATGGCTGAGCAATTATCTCCTCTAAAACCCGGCCAAAGCAGAAGACACACTGCCTTGCTGGAGCCACGAATGGTACAGGATGACCATGCGTTGAGAATTATCTGTGGTCTCACCCTGCAGCTCAGAAAATTATAGCTTGTTTCCTACTACTTGTCCCACTTCATCCGTTCTGCTATTGCTTTTTGAAAAAGGTCCTTACTGAGGCAGGTACTTACTACTTTTCCTGACTTCAGCCTCATACTATTAATTCTCTCAGTTTGCCAACACTGACTGCCTTATCTTGTTTCTTCTCTTTCTCCTTTTCACATCCTTTCCCGACACCACACTAATTGGGCAAAGGATTCAAAGATGCCATTTTAAATGTCTGCATTCACCTGTTGTCCTTGAGTGACTCAATTTTTGTATGCATCTCTAACTGCCTGCCTAATTACCTATCCGCACATGCACAGATGAACAACCTCCGAGAGCTCACTAGAAGTGCCTCGACTGGAAGAATTATCTTCCAACAGCCGAAGAGAGCTGCACCCCCTGGGTGAACTTGGCAGGTGAAGTAACAGGAGCATGAGCCTCAACGCTGGATGAGGTCTGTGAACCCCATCTGTAACCAAATGAACTGAAATGGGTATAAATTGGAACTGGAACTTATACTTGTGCCTGCCAGCACTTGGGGAACAGCAATTCCCATTCAGCCTTCTGATCAGTTAGAGTGAGATGGAAGTGCTGCCCAGGGATTTTATCCTACCATGGGGAATAAGCACAATTCAGCCTTTGATATTTGTTTTCTGACAGACTCTCTTCCTGAAGTGAAATATCCCTAAATAGTGTAGAGGCTGAGGCTGTAATGAGCTATAGCACAGCAGGGTTTTAGAGATAGCCGGAGAACGATAAGATCCAATCCCTGGTGTCGGCAAGATAAAGTGGTTTATCTGGGTTTCCACACAGGGGAGAGTTAGCTGCTAGACCTAGCTGAAAGATAGGGGGCTGGCAACCAAGGAGATTACAACAAGAGATAAGGCTCCTGGGTTTTCTGTTTACAAAGCCAACTGTGCTAAGGCAGAATGCACTCCCCAGGAAAAACAGTTACTTGACACAATATACAGACCCACTAACCTGAGAGAGGAGAAGGAGAATCCAGCTGTTGGACAAGCTGTGGGAGGGGCAATTCAACCTTGTCCTCCTCTGGCCCCCACCTGCTCTTCCGCTTCTTTTTAGTAGTGCCTGTAGCAGTAGCTGTAGTTGTTGTTGCAGCTGTAGTTGTAGCTGTCTGATCAGGTGGAGTTGTAGAGGATGATGGTGAAGGTGAGGGCAAGGGGGAGGGTGAGGGCATGGGCAAGGGCAAGGGTGAGGGCACAGGCAAGGGCAAAGGCGAGGGAACGGGCAAGGGCAAAGGCGAGGGAACGGGCAAGGGCAGGGGCAAAGGCGAGGGAATGGGCAAGGGCAGGGGCAAAGGCGAGGGAACGGGCAAGGGCAGGGGCAAAGGCGGTAAGCACAAGGGTGATGGTGATGCCTCGGGACTGGTCTTCCTTTTCAGACTGGACTCTACAGGCATGGGGGCACACACAGTGCTGGTTTTGGCCTTACGGAACTCCTCCAGTTTCTGCCGGTAATACTTGTAGCCTTTGCTGTTTGGCTCATATAAAAACCTATACAGGAAAAAAAAAAAAAAAAAGAAAGTTTAGATGTAACAGTCATATGCAGGGGTTAGACATACCAGTTTGGTCAGGGCTTTTCTTTCCTGCAATGCTCTTGCACAACTAGCCTTCCCACACACTTCCTTGCTCTCCAGCACCATCCTGTGTGTATGTGCATGCAATGCAGGGCTCTGCATGCTCTTGCAAGGTAGGCTGCAAGCCTTTGGGATCAGGAAGCATATGTCCTATTCACAAGCAAACCACAGCTATTTTTGGTGCCAAATAAACACAAGGTACTAAAAAGGACCACGTTACATTTGTGGAAACACAAGGCGCTCCCCCAGAATTCACCTGCCTTCCAGAACATGTCTGGAAAAACTGCAAGGGCTCCACAACACATTGGGTTTCAGTTCACAGAAGAAAACAAACATTCAGGTCTTACCAATGGGAATGCCAAACCACTACCAAAAGAAAAACTGCTCCCAACTCTCTATTCAAGCTAGAAGCGTTGACATTACCAGTCTGCTTAATTACACCATGACTCCTCCTTTTATTCCCACATACACAAAAAAAACCATTGCTTTATTTGCTACCCCTTCCAGAAATAGGCATCTCTGACCTTTTGGGTAAAATAAAACTGCTTAGTCTTTGTGGGAAGAACATGAACAATCCTCAATCTAGCAGCTACGCAAAAAAAATCAATAGTCATGTTTGTTACAAACGCTGTCTTTTTGGGCTCACTCCAGTTTAAATACCTCACAGAGAAAACTTGTCTATTCCTAACGCCTCTACAATCTTCCCTTTTTAGACGACCAGTTTAATACTTGATATAACCTCTCCTTGGGATAGTGCCCGCTCCCACAAGGAAACATAAAAGATGACAGGCCTTTCCCATCTACCACTGCACAATATGCACAGCCAAACACAAACAGCTCTCTGACGTATTTTAAAATTCACTAAATGTGGTCCCGCATCCCTCCATTTGAATAACAGCACTAAGGACTGCTTCAGGACCAAGCAGAGGGCAGGATGGGGCCTGATGAAATTCTAACAAAGGAGATGATGTTTAACTTGACCGTGCTCAGGTGGGATCACAGCGGTGTTTTAAAGTAAATAATGAAACAGCTCAGGTATTAGCACATCTGTCTAATGTAATTCACAACACAGGGGAGTACCCCAGAGGGCCAGAAGGCAGCCAATAAAATACCAAAATATCAGCAACAAAACAAGGCTTGCTGAGCCCCACTTCAGTTCCAGAGAACACACCAAATTGTTTGTAAGAGCAGAAAAATGAAACATGGATGAGACCAAAGGGAGGCATTAAGCAGCTGTCAGTGAGCACTGAAGAGAACAATTCACATCTGAAAGGCTGAAAAAGATATTCCAAAGGAGGACCTAATGGTGAAGGAATGCTACCTGTACGTTAGTGAAGATGCTGTGTAAAGAGCAACCCGGGAAATTAATTGGACAGCAGCGGTATGAGCGGTGGATGGGGGCCCACACCAAAACACAGCTATAGGGAAAAGTATAAAGGTTAGAATTATACTAGTACATTGCAACAGAAAGCAGGTGAGGGAAGGGGGGGTGGAAGTTGTAAATTAGTTTTGGGGAAAGCAAATCAATTTCTCTCTCCCTGTGCCTTTCTCTTATCTATGAAGCTTGAGAATGTGAAAGTATTGTTGCTATATAAGTGCACTGTCCTTGTAACTTCAGACTTATCACAAGCTTGTCTGTTACTTCCCCTTAAAAACCCAAAAAGACCCATCCAAGCCCGTTACACTCAGCAGCAGGTTTCTTCCCTTACCTGAAAGCATGGTTCTCTCGGTTGTTCTGCAAGGCAATAGCTTCCACCTCAGGACCCCCGTCTGCTATGAACCTGGCCAGTTTCTCAGCAGAGTTCTTTGTCTCTTCGTCGTCTGGGGGTGAAACTTTAAGCAGGCTGTCAGTACTGGGCCCAACTCACACAAGCAACAGTCAAAGCCTATCTGTTCTAAGAACCCCAAGAGCAGAATAAGGGCAAAAGGTCGAGTTTAATTTTTAGAAATATTACACATAAACAGTCATAAGAGTTTATATCACAAAAACATGATATTGCATAAGGCTGTACAACAACTTTGTAACCAGAGGAGTGCCCATTCACACATCAGCTTCCTCTGTGCCAGGAGCTAGATGAGAGCAGATTAACAGACAAACCAGCTTTTGTCTTCAAAGATGGACACTTGTTTCTCTCTACGGCAGAGGAAGTCTTTTTCTTCCTCGTGTCAGGCGCTTTTCCATAGGGTTACACCTCAGCACTCGCAATTATCTCTAGTTAAAGACTTTGCCACTGACGTCCCCAGGAGCAACGGGAAAGCCTCAGAAAAAGTGGCCGACTAATACCACACCGTAATCCCACTTGTACCTACTGTCACTACACATCTGCTGGCCATTTTAGGAGCAGGTTGTAGGACAGAGGAAATTCTCCATGGAACAGCCCCAATCCTCACCTGGAAGAGGCAGCTAGTGTAGCCTTAGTCCAAAGGCACAGAGAAGGCTCTGCTCATTAATATTTCAAGCATATTTGATGTTTATAAGGAGCCAGGCAAATACGTTATTTAGCCACGACAGCCTTATATGAGATTTGCTACCTGCACAGTACCAGTGCCAGTACTCCAGTGTGCTGGCACAGGAGGCAGAAGACATGATTATAAGCCATGGACAAGTCATAACCTTTCCTTGCTTCAATATTCCACACCTGTAAAGTATGGATAATACTGCTTAGCTTCCAAACTGTTGTTATCAGTTAGTTGATATTGGTAAAAAGCTCTTTCAGCCTACAGTCTATTAAATAATGATTTGTTTAAGCTGTTAACTCATCAGCATGACAGCAAAATTGCATTAATACTCATTTCCACAGCAAAGGAAGCTGACACAGAGAGGCTGAGTGATTCGCCAGGGCCACACACAGGCCTGAAACAGAGGCTGCACCAGAAGCAATAAATGCCTGGCCCACAGACCACACTTCAACCACTAAATAATTTCTGCCTCTTAACACAGTTAACCAGATTCCACTGCTCACGCCACCTGCCTGTTGGCAGGTCACCCACTTCTGCTGTCTTCCCACCTGAAAACACAGTCCCTTACTTGCAAGGATTTATGTCCCAAGCAGAAAATAAAAGCTTTAGTCAGGGAAAAGGCAGCAGAAATGGGGATTATGTTCAAGAAGCAAACCAGCCGTTTTCATTGATAACAAACCAAATAAAAACATCTGAAAAAAAGCACTTTTCCTAAATGCATTTTCAGGGCTGAAACACTCGCCAGAACACGCATGGTGGAGAATCAGTTTAGTTGACTTTGTTAAGGATTTTGGAGAAATACAACTAAAATCTCTTTCAAGAGCCCTTTACATAGAGCATGGTATAGCATGCTGTGGGCTTGGAAAACAACCGTTTTGGCACAAGAGTTTGATGCCATCATGGTGATGTATCATCACCATCTCCTTCCATTTTGAAATTTTATTTACAGGCAGCAGATTGACAGCCAAATATCCACTCCAACTGTTTCCAGAACAGACCTAACAAGCAGTTACAGAGAGAGTGAAGAAGTTGGATTTAACTTATGCAATTCATATTCTCCAGATTCCAGTCTTAATTACCTTTCTGAGAAGAGGATGCCTGAGAACTTTGATTCTCTTTTCTTATCTCTGCCACTTTCTTTCTGTAGTAAAGGAATTCTCTGCTGTTCTTATCATGCAAAAACCTAGGGTGGAGATGGAGGAAAAAAGGGCAAAAAATACGCATCAGGAACAACTATACACAAACATTGATACTTTGGGATATAAATAGCTCAAAACCAAAAAATACAAAACAGATAAACTATTCAGGCTGCACTTAAAATGGGGACTACAAAGTCTTCAGAATGTATAAATACACATAACTTTAATCTAAGGCCTTGCATCCAAATTTTGTGTGTCACTTGAAAGGAAAAAAATAACAGCATCCTCTGATATAAGAGGGAATCCTCTGTCCACAGGCACACAGCGTATCAATGGCAGAGGAGACAGAACCAGTCCCGAGATGGAGTCCAGTATCCCTGTATGCTAGATGTTGTACAGGCAGCCAGAGCTCCCAGGCTGCATCCCTAACTCTAGCTGACCCGCCTCCTCAGCACCATCACAGTATCACTTTCTGCCTCAGCTATAAGACAATGACTCACAACAAAGCTCAAATCCACCAAATGATAATTAAACCAAACACATCCACGAGGACTACATACACAGGGCTGATGTTTTTCTCCTACAAAAAGACAGCATTCTGCTTTGGAAGACAAGAGTTATCACCACACTTACGAAAAAGCTGGGTTATCCTTGTAGTCTTCCATAGCGACCTTCTCTAATTCTGGTCCCCCTTCAGCCACGAACCTAGCCAGCTTTTCCACCACTTGTCGGGTCTCCGCATCCTCTGGGGGTAAAACTTTAAGCAGGCTGTCAGTACTGGGGTTCAACTCACACACCAAACAGGCAACAGGTACATTACTTCTAAGAACCAAGGCGGCAGACAAAAGTAGAACGGGAATGGGAAGAAAAAGGATGAATGGGGGATCCAGTCTTACACAGCTGTACAAATTACAATCCCTAGGTTACTGTCAGCCCCTGCACTCCCTTAGTAGGAAGTTAATATTTTGTCTAGATTTTTCCTACAAGGAAAAGCCTAAGATTTGGATCACCACAGTTTAGGGTGCAACTTCAGTTGCAACCTAATTTGCTTCTGACAATTCTGCTCCCTACAAAGCACAATGGGAAAGAACAGGAATTTGGTTTTAACCACCACATTACTCACTAAAGATAACAGATTCCAGCTCCCAAGACATTGCTCTGTACCCAGATAGCAGAGACAGATTGTGTAGCCAGAGCACATAGTTCTTCCTACTGGCATATGCCCATGTCTCAACCCTCGCTTGGAGGGAATCCCACCAGAGATAAGAGGAGAGCTCAGTCTCCAAGAAACTGTATTTTGGCTTCTGTGCCAAGAAAGGAATGCACTGACAGCGATTACAGAGCTGGTGCAGGACACATTCAATGGGAACTAAACGCATTTGTCTAGACAACAGTATTTTGGGTAGGGCATTGAACAGAGAGCACACAGAAGCAGAGCTGTCCACACTGATCTGGACTAGATTTGAACCCACGATCTTTGAATTAAGTGTCCACATTCCATCTTTGCTCTCTGCAACCAGTGGCTATTTCTCACATTCCTGCAGCACATTTCACGCTTAAGTTCAGACTTGCTAAGATTACGCTTTTATAAATCCCACCAGAAATAGCTAGACATGGTTTTGTAAACATATAATGAAATAAATTATGACACAAAGCTTAGTGTGACTTATTTAGCAACTCCAATCTAATTTTATACTCGATTAATATGCATGCATGAAATGCAGCTTATTAAGTAAATCTGCCTTCTGGCCTCCTAGCCTAGGTTATCCAGAAAAACTTGGTTAGTTAAGTGCTGCAACATTCTTCATTGGTTTTCTATGCTACTTGAAGCAGTCAGGACCTAGAGGTGAGATTTTCTAATGAAACTTTGAAAAGAGGCAGGAACTTTGATTTTACCTGGTCACAGTTCCGTGCCTTACACGGAACCTTATATTAACACATACAATTTTTCACCTTACGCAGCCACACCCAAACTGAGGCCTTTTTATTTTCTATCATTTAAAAAACCTAAAATTCCTTTTTAAATACAAGCATTATATCTATGTGTGTTCTAGAGAACCCGGCACTAGCCATAACAGATTTCAACCATACAAAAGCAGAATTATCATCATTAGCAAACAATCAAGCTTCATTAAGCAGAACATATTTCTTCTCTACACATTATTTTTCACAGAGACTTACAGACTAGTCAAGCACTATGCCTTGATAACTCAGAGAAAATAAATCTTCCTGGCACAAAACTAGAGCCGGTCTAACTATGGTGACCCACCCACCTCCCATACCGAGTTCAGCTGGATAAGGAGTATCTAACAGCATTCAGTCCCCAGCTTTTCTGCTGAAGCTGGCTTTGGAGGAGTCCACCAGCATTAACTGGTGCCATTTATGTTTCACAATGCAGAAGTCTGCACACAGGAACTGTGCTAAGAATACCAATCCACAGCATAAGGAAAAAAGCCCAACGCTCTACTGGGGTAAAAGATCCTCCTATCACTAGGGTAAGTGAACCTGCACCCCAAAACAAACAACGTAGCAGAAGGTGTCATTTACCTTTAATTTCCAACCACTGCTCATAATCTTCCTCCTCATCTTCATCTGGCGACTGAAACACACTGAGGCGGTTAACGACTGGGGTCTGTTTGGAATGGGAGTAGTTCTTCGCTTGGTGCAGCATGCTGCTCAGGACCTGACCGGGGCGCTTCCCAAACAGCATAGGTTTCTTCCCAGCATTTGGCGCAGAAGCATTTGCCGAGTTATTAGTAGAACTTGGGGGAGTTTCTTAGAAAAGAATGAGGGGAAAATAATTCCTGTGCATCCTTACTGTTTTAATCTCAGAAGGTTACAAAAAACAACTCAGGCAGTAATACAGCTGCAATAGGCCATTACTTTCAGAGTAAGTTAAAGACACTGACTGGTAAAAGCTGCATAACATGAAAGCTGTGATGATTTTTACAAAGCAAGATTCAAGCTAGAAGAGAGATGCTTCTTTTACAGCACCTATAGAGGGAAAGAGGGCAAACCTCCCTATTGCATCATGAAGAAAAACTTTAATCCAAATCTAAAGGGGTCACCGTTGCTTTAGAACTTAATCATACTGGTAACAGCGCATAGCAGTTTCTAAAGTGAACATACATGGAGGCAGCTCACACAAAGCTGGTATCAGCAGAGAAGGAAGGCCTCCTGTTGCTCAGAAGTCGACCTACCAGTACTTGACTTTTCCTTCTGCAGCTTGAGAAACTGCTGGAGGAAACTGCCATCATTAACAAACTTGTTGGAAACACAGGCTTCGTTGTCAGTACCGTCATCTCTGAACAGAAAAAGAAAAGTAGGTGATGGTACTCATCATCCTCCCCAGCCCACCCCTCCCTGCATTTATTTTGAGTGGAAAACAAGACAAATGCCAGTGACTACTAATCTCTCTCATCTAACGTTGAAAACACATGTAGCTTTTCAAAAGCACAAGAACTATTCAGCTTGCTGCTTACAGTATTTATCCAAGCTGTCCACCTGGCTTGTTTACTACTCCATTGAAACAGGATTTCTACTTGCTTTGTTACACTACCCTGCTTCCAAGAACCCCAGGCAAGCATTTAACTGGAAAACTGTGCTAACCCTTAGGAGTTGCGGATATAAGAAAGACAACAAACGGGAAGCGGAAGAAAAGCGTAGTAACACCCTGTTAAAAATATGATTGCTGGTAGCACGTACCTGTTCTCGCTAGTATCTGAAAAACCTGGCTAGATCAATTAAAGTGCAAGTATCCTATCCTAACCTTTACTCAACTACCAATCTCAATTTTCTCAGTATTTGCCTCCAAGTGCAAGAGCTTTGTAAAGCCCATCTCTTCCATTTCATTTGACAAACACGCCCGTTTTCCATCAGCGAAGCTCCCATCTAAAACCACGGTAATTCACCCGTACTCTCCAAACAGAGGTAGCTGTTGTATGCTCAGGTAATTCTGTTTCGCTTGCTGTTCCAGTCTGGCTTCAATTTCTCTCTTTTTCTGCGCTATCAACTCCTCTTGGTGAAGAATATTCACATTCGTCTTGGCCGATTTAGACTGCGCGACCCCAAACCACCGGCTCGCTTTCCCTACGGGAAAAAGGGGGGGTGGGGCGGCGTGTGAAAATTAAAGCTGCAGCGTTCGGGGCCTCCCCGAGCCACCGCACCGACCGGGGGGACGATGCCACGGCCCTGCCCCGGGCACACACACGCACACCCCCCACGAATCCCACCGGCATCTCCGCGGGCGGGTCGCTGCCCACGCAGCGCCGGGGAGGCCGCCGAGCCCGGTGCGCCGCCGCCACCCCCGCACTGCAGCCAGCTGCCAGGCCGCAGGGCCGGGGGCTGGGCCGGGGAGCGGTAACAGCGAGCCAGGGGCGGCGGGGCAGGGGCCGGGGGCTCGGCGGGACCGGCCGTACCTGGCGCATCCCTGGGGTTGTCCATTTTGGAGCTCCCGTCCCACGATGCACCGCGGCTGGCGGGGCGGGCGGCGCCAGACGGCTCTGCCGCAAAGGCCTCTGGGAGATGTAGTCCCGCGGAGGCCTCCCGCGCCTCCCGCGCCTCCCGCGGCAGCGAGACCGATCAGAGGGCTGAACCGGCTCGCTGCGGGGAGGGGGATGCCGCCGCCACGCTCCTTCCCCGGCCCCCCGGCGCAGCCCGGCGGCAGCGGCCGGCCGGACTACAACTCCCATGAGGCCGTGCGCGCCCCGCCATTTCCCAGCAGCGCCTGAGGCGCGCAGGCACCTCCCAGCGGCCCGCGCGGGCGGCGGCGGCGGCGGGGCGGACTCCATATCCCGTCGGCCCCCGCGCGCCGCTCCCCGCCCCGCCCCTCCCGCCCGTGTTGTCGCGGCGGTCCTGAGATGGCGGCGGTGGCGGCGGGCGCGTCGGGCTCGGCGGCCGGCGCGGCCCCTCAGCAGCAGCCGCCGCCTCAGCAGCAGTCGCAGCCGGCGGCGGGTGGCGCGGCGGGCTCCGGGGAGGCGGGCGGCGGAGGCGGTGGGGGGGCCGGCGGCGGAGGAGGAGGCGGAGGTGGCGGCGGAGGTGGCGGCGGCAGCAGCAGTGGCGGCGGCGGTGGTGGCGGCGGTGGTGGCGGCGGCGGTGCTGGTGCTGGGCCCACGCCGGGGTCGGGGTCGGGCGGCGGCGCGGCCGGGGGGGAGTCGTGGTACCTGGCGCTGCTGGGCCTGGCCGAGCACTTCCGCACGTCGAGCCCGCCCAAGGTGCGGCTCTGCGTGCACTGCCTGCAGGCCGTGCTGCCCCGCAAGCCCCCGGCCCGCATGGAGGCCCGCACCCACCTCCAGCTCGGCTCCGTCCTCTACCACCACACCCGCAACGGCGACCAGGCCCGCGGGCACCTGGAGAAGGCGGTGAGTTCCGGGGGGGCGGCTGGGGGGGCCCTGTCAGCGCGGCCGGCCTGTGGTGGTTGCAGACTAACCCGCTGTCTTCTCTTGCAGTGGTTGATATCCCAGCAAGTATCCTTTTCCCGGCCTCCCGGGCGAGGAGCGTCGCTGCCCGGCCACCTCGCTCCCGCAGCGAGAGCTCCGATAACAAACCACCTCCACAGAGGGAGCCTGGCCCTGGGGATGGGGATTTAGCCAGTAATTTTTAATCTACTTCCATGGTTGTGGGCCGCTTTCCTAACACGTATGTTCTCTAAAGGTTTTTTTTGGATCTTGGAGTGTTGCTGTGTTCCAGCTAGCGTTTAATATTTACTTAACTGATGCTGCTAGATTCCCCAATTTGAAGATGTTAAGTTTGAGGCGGCCAGCCTTCTGTCCGAGCTCTATTGTCAGGAGGTGAGTGCACTGAGACTGCTTCAGAAATTGTCGGTTGTCCTGGGGCTGCGGGGCTGTGTTTAATTTGAGTGTCTTTGGTCTTGGAGTAGTATATCGCTATTAATAATAGGATTTATGAAATTTTTAGAGGTCAGCTGCAATGTAAATATAGAGTGCTAAAAGCGTAAGCCTGAAAGACTTGTGTTCGTTCTTACTGTGGAAGTTGCTGCTGGAATTGCAGTGCAGGTCTTCTTCAGCAAAGGAAGTTTACTTGGCCAAAGCATTTCTTTAGCCCTCATTTAGACAAAGACAGGCTAATTTGGGGGGAGGGAGGGAAGTAGATGGTTTTCCTCAGGCTTTTGTTGTGTTCCCAGGTTATTTTTATTATTTTTCTCCAGAAAAACCTTAACTTGTCTTTACTAGTCACTGAAGCAAGTGTTTGCCTTTTCTCTCACATGTAGGAAAAAAGTGCACGTTAGAATAGTGGCCAAAGGACTTAAATAGCTAATACTTTTGAACAGACTTTGAGTCAAGTGTAGATGTGTGGGCCTGCATGTTAAATATTTGGTTTTGTTGGTTTTCATGTTCTAAGGTTCCTGACCTGTGAGACTTTAATGGGGGGGGGTCAACATAGAATGCAACTAGTTTAAAAGTTATTGTTAGTGATGAAGTTCCCGGTAGGCTGTTTTTTATGTTGATTAGGGTGCATGTTTCTGTTTCAGAATTCAGTGGATACAGCAAAACCTCTGTTACGCAAAGCCATTCAGATTTCACAGCAAACTCCATACTGGCACTGTAGATTGCTTTTTCAACTTGCAGTAAGTGATTTATATTGACAGCCATGTTACTGTAGTACTGTGACTGGAAAAAATGCCTAGAAAATATCTGTATTCCTCTTAAAAAGAGCTTGGATGCCTGCCCCCAATCATTGCTGTTAATGGAGAGACAAAAGAAGAAAAGTTAGTAATGATACATTGGTAGACTACGGATTGGATCAAGGCCCACTTTTTACCTGCTGAAGGCAGATGGGGAAGAAGGCAGCAAGGGCTGTGGGCCCTAGTAACACACAACTTTAGAGGTGGAGCAAAATGAAATCCACCTTATGGCTTGCAGTAAGGGCAGATGTTCTCTTAAAGCCTGCTGGAATTGGAGCTTCCCAACCTGAACTGTTTGTTTGATTATTTTCAACCTAATTATCACGCAGAGCAGAACTGGGATGGGAAAAGCAGCTGGTGCAAAGGCCTCCAAGCGATGTTACTCTTCCTGTAATATTCTCTAAGTGTGGCTTCAGCTGCACAGGTCAGACTGTCTTCGCTTCTAGGAATAAACTGGTGCACGTTGGAATTCGCAGTGTTTAACGTTTGTTACAGTCTTCAGCTGCGTAACCACTCTTAAAGTGCTGATTTTCCCGAGTGATCCAATGCATTACGTGGGGAGCATATCCAGAAAGTTAACTGATCGGTGGGAAGAGCAGATCATTGCTGAAGAACTCCCCCTGTTTTTCCAGGTTATGCCTCTTCTTGGCTCCTAAAGAGCCTCAAGGTGTTTAACATGAGAGTTGAGGGAGTTAATTGCTCTTTACAGGTAGTCTGCAGCAGAGGGCTAGTTAGGAAGCAATTTTACCTTTGAAGACTGTCTTAATAGCCACCTGTACTTGTCTTTTCCCCTGTCCTGATGAGCTTAAACAAGCAGACCAGCTTTGTTTAAAAGGAATTGCCAAGCTCCTTTGTGTAGTTTAGGAACAGTGAATTGTGGAGAGCCTTACTTTCCTATCGATTAAAGGACAAATGTTTACTTTGCAATGAGTTAACGCCTGAGTACTCACAAGAAGCTTAAGTGTTTTTCTCAGTGCCTTCCTCTGAATAGGATCCTTCCTCGAAGCTTGACATTCTTTGCCGATTTCTCTTCTGTGTGGTATTTCCTTTCTGGCTTTTGCTTGACCACAGGTCTGTGTGTCTCATTGCCTTGGTGCCAGTTCTTCTACAACTGTGTGGCTTTCTGCCTGAGTTTGGAGAAGGTACAAAAGTCAGCAGGCAGCAGGGAGTGAGGTGCTCTGGCAGCTGCATCATCCTCTCCCTGTCACCTGAAACATACTTTGCAGACTTTCTCTGCTCTTCTTGCCGGAAAACACACTCTGTTGTTCCAGTTACTCCAATGTAATGGTCCATGGTTATGCTGGAGCTGTTGGGATCTGATCTGCACATGATCTTAATGAATTACAACAGCTTTGCGTGGTATGAAACTGGGCTGAGAAATTGTCTTTGAAATGTTACAGACTTTTTTTTGGAGAATGCCAGGTGTTCCTGGATAATGAGTCTAAAATCAGATGATACCTTTAACAAGTACCAATTTAGCACTTGTGATGTGTAAAGCACAGGATTAATTGCATTTTAAAAAATTGCTAATGAGGTTCACAGAGAAAATGCTGATCTCTTACGTCCCCTTTTTTTTTATTTCAGCAACTACATACACTTGAAAAAGACTTAGTATCTGCATGTGACCTTCTCGGAGTTGGAGCAGAATATGCTCGGGTGGTAGGATCCGAGTATACCAGGTGAGTTCCCTAGACCTTTATCCCTTCCCACAGAAAATATTTTGGTTTCCTCCACACTTTATTTAGAGATATTCTAGTTTTATTTAGAGATGTGATTGCTACGTGGGTTTTGAAGGCAAACCAGTATTTCTGAGTGTTCTCTTTGGTCTGAGAGTTTCTGCAGCTCTTTCCTTTTTCTGTTAAAACCAATAATGTCCACTAAGACTCTGGAGAGTCTTTTTTTCAAAATGAATTTTGTTTATTGCCTTCAGCATGTTTTCCCAGTAGCCTGTTTTGGTTTTAGAAACTATTGTAACTGGAACTGTCCAAAGCTTAGATACAAACCTGGGAGGATGGGATTTTGATTCCGGGTGCTATGATTGGACTGTTCCATCTAGCTTTTAAATGTGCTTTCTGTGGCAGGTTCCTTAATACTGTTTTGTCTGGGGGCTTTGAGGGGGAAAATGGCAGATTTTTTTTTTTTTCCCCAGGGTTTTTATATATGGTTGTGGGTTGGGTAACTTTTTTTGAGTATGACATCATTTTGTTTCATTTCAGAGCACTGTTTCTGCTAAGCAAGGGGATGGTAAGTTAGACATAGTTTCTAACTGTTTCCTTGTTTAACTAGTATAATGCAAATTACAGAGCGATAGAATGTAGCCTGCCTGAACACAGGTTATTTGTTTTAAGGTATCTTGCATGCTTATCTGTGCTTTATATATTGGCTTATTCATGTGAGCAAGCACTTTATTAAAACGTGCCTGAATTGAGCCTTAAGTCTGCAGGATTCTTGTGAATAGGTTTGGTGCTTTTTTTTTTCTCCTTTTCTGAAAGGGAAAAGGATAACTGCAGATTGTCACTGGAGCCCTTGTAATTAGGGATGAATAATCTGGTCATGTGACAAGGCTGCTCTTGCAACAAGATGCCTTTGAGTCTGTTTTTGTTTTAAATAATAGATCAATGTACCTGGGGCTCTAGTGTGAGTGTTTAAACTATTTAGCAGAAAAATAATGAATTTTTCTTTTGAACTACAGCTCCTTCTAATGGAACGAAAGCTGCAGGAGGTGCACCCTCTCCTTACCCTTTGCGGGCAGATAGTTGAAAACTGGCAAGGAAACCCCATCCAGAAAGAGTCGCTACGCGTATTCTTCTTAGTCCTGCAGGTCACGCATTACCTGGATGCTGGGCAGGTACGTGTGAGTTGGGCTTCTTACAGTTCCCATGTTGTGAGAACTGGGGGAAAAAGAGTACTGCCTCAAAAGTAGCTTATTATTACACTGAGGTGATTTGGGGGGATTTTTTTTTGCTGTGCCATGCGTTTTGTTAATGGAACGTAATTTCTGTATATTTAATCAGAAATTAAATGAGGAGTGAAGAAATTACATTCATTTCTTCTTCCCCAAGGAAAGTTTTACTGTGGTGCACTTATAACCACGGCGGCCACTCTTGCTTCCATATAGTGTTGGCAGAGATGATAGGCTTTGTGTATAATTTTGAAAAACATTTTGAGTGTCTGTTGGCCGTACGTGCAAATATGAAGGGCTGATTGTTGTTAATCCTGGAACGGGTCTAAAGTAGTCGCTGTTCTGTCATGCTGGTGTTGTGATTTATGCATGAAGTAATTTCCTGAATGTGGAGGTTATTTATTGCCTGGCAAGTTTTCCCAACTAAGTAAATGTTCAAGCATCTGGGCTGCAGCAGCTATGCCTGATGTGAATCATCTTTTGCAGGTGAAAAGTGTGAAGCCGTGCCTGAAACAGCTTCAGCAGTGCATCCAGACCATCTCCACGCTGCACGATGATGAAATTCTGCCCAGCAACCCTGCTGATCTCTTTCACTGGCTGCCCAAGGAACACATGTGTGTGCTTGTCTACTTGGTGAGAAGCTCTTTTTTTACTTAATGTATATTGCTAATTAATCAGGAATTGGTTAAAAATCGCTTGGAGGCAGCAGTGATGGATTCTGCAGGCCATATGCTGCTTTACGTTACACTGACAGTTTAATTCTGCCACAGCATCTGCGAGACTATTGCTTTCAGTGATGTCAGTGTTTGAAGAGACTGTGCAAGAAGTCTGGAAACTGGAATGTAACTTTATTAATCTCTAAGCCAAATAGAATCAGATTAACTCGTATGAAGTAGAGCTCTGTTGGCTTAGTTTTAGCAACAGTGACAATCTTGACTTCAAATTCCTGCAACTAGTTGCCCCACTTCATGAATATGGTTATACTCCTGAATGATGTCGAAATTTAGTTTAGAAAGGTGGTAACTAAGGAGTTGTGTGAGCTCCCAGACCTTTCCTCTTTGCAAAGATAATTTTTTGTAACTTTTCCTGTGTTTTCTGGCAGGTGACGGTGATGCATTCCATGCAAGCAGGGTACCTGGAGAAGGCTCAGAAGTACACAGACAAAGCACTCATGCAGCTAGAGAAACTAAAAAGTAAGGATAGGGATTATAATTTAGCCGATACCACAAGATTCCATTACTTGTTGCTAATTTAAATTTAAAAAAAAACAACACAAAACCAAAAACAACCAACCAAAAAAACCCCCAAAAACCCCTCAAAACACACAGCAACCTTATTTAGCTCACTGGGACAACCTGCTGTCAGTCTGTTTCTGCTGCATCTAAGAACTTCGCTCTGTTCTAAAACTGGATAGTTACTTTGAATACAGAAATCAAATTTTGGGGGCTTTTATTATTGTAACTCAGTAAATTGGGCTGCAAATCCATACATTTTCATACTGCCTTTCTGATTGTCCATGTATTTGGTTACCCAAGGTCTCGATTATCTAAAACGAGCATGTGTTCCCAAGAAGCATTTCCTTACAGGTGCTCAGACTGCCACTCCTGACAGTTCAGGGCATTGTGGTTTTGGGGGTGTGATGTGGAGTTTTGGGGGGGGGGGGGGGTGTGTTTGGTTTTTAAACCTGTGCCATCCTTCCCGTGGCATATGGAAGAGGAGCTGGGCGGTATGCTGGCTCTTCTGACACCAGGTGGTCCAGCTGAAGACATCACTCTCCAGATTTCCACAAAGGAGTCGATGTACTTGTCTTGCTGAACCACCTGCAGCTGAGGAAGCTGGCTAGGTCTGGGGAGGCTGCGTGGTTAGGATGTTAATACTGTCTTAACTTCACTTGCTGAATTACTTTTCCTTCTTCAGTGTTGGACTGCAGTCCTATCTTGTCATCTTTCCAAGTTATTTTGTTGGAACACATTATCATGTGTCGGCTTGTCACGGGACACAAAGCCACAGCATTGCAGGAGGTAAATATGGGGTTTCATCATTTCCCTAGTTGTGGGTGTATGCAGTGATAGCTTTTAAAATACGGGAATTTCAGTTTTGAGGAAGATGCTTGGGCTCAGATGACTATTCCAGCAGTGCGAAACTACTAACGGATATAGGCAGGCCTAACGGTGCTCAGGAGACCACAACTCTGAAGCCGTGGAATTAGTCTTCTCTTAAATATTTTATTTAAGAATACTTCAGAGTTGCTCATGGAGTCAGCAGTAATTGATCAGTGGCTACAACTGACACCTTCCTGATTGTACTTTGCAGTCCGAGTCTGGTGTCTCTTCCCTTTCCCTCAGATTCATGACTTACAGTGGCTCCTAACTCTTCCTTTTAGCGTTCCTGTCTTATCCAAGTGTTTCTCAGTTTTTAAGGTTCCCTGCCTTTCTGTCCTTTCTTCCTCTTACATAGTTTGGGGGAAAGGAAGAGGGCAATGGTGTTTTCTAATGCAAGAAAGAACTGTGCTTTTTTCCCATTCTCACAGTAATTTCTAAACCCTGTTCATCCATCCCTTATTTATAGGACACAGTGCTGTATCATCTCCACCTCTGCTGTCAGCCTTCTCATGAATGTACTGGGGGGGTGGGGGAAAATTTAGCCTGCTAAAAGAATAGTCGTTGGTTCTGGCTCATAAAACTCATCCCAAGCACATACCCTGTGGAAGATCTTGATTCCAGTTTTTCTGTTGCGTGCCAACTCAAATTCTGAGCTTGTCAGAGGAGATCTGTGACTTGGTTTGCAGGTGGTGCCACCATATGGTGGAGCTGCTGCAAAGCAAATAATGCAAAACCAGGCTGAGTGTGTGTGTGTGGGAGGCGTGTGTATGGAGCAGTGCGTGTACCTTGGCTTGAGGCAAGTCTAGCCTCCGCTTTTACCTCGGAGCGTGACTTGGGATTCTTGAACCAATCACTGAAACGTACTGAATGATATGCATGATGCAAGTAGATGGATTTAGAGCACAAAATGAAATGGAGAAAAAGTCTCTTAAAATATTATTTTTTCTTCCTAACAGATTTCACAAGTCTGTCAGCTCTGCCAGCAGTCTCCCAGACTGTTTTCTAATCACGCTGCCCAGCTGCACACTCTATTAGTAAGTGTCTATGATTAGCAAAAGTAAACTTTGGCTCTTTGGAAGACCGTACCCAAGACTCAGGCTCACCACCAGTAACTAATGCGACCGTAGTGAGGCAGGCAGCAGGGCTTCCTGCTGAGTCATGGGGTCTGCGTTACCGATTGCCAGCCCTGCTGTGGGGACTCACACCCAGTGTTATTTAAGCCTGTCAAAGGCTTCAGTCCCTTTTTAAAATAAGTGACGTGTAGCATGATCGTGTGCAAGGGGGATACACGGGATTTATACTGTGCACGTTTGAGACAGTATGTTGTGGGAACTGTGTCAGGGGAAGAATTTATGTAGCATCGCTGTTTATCAGAAATTAAAAGGGTTTTCTTGGATAAATGGGGCGTTTTTTACAGGAACGTACTATTTCGAAGGACTTTGTGTAGAAGTTGCTTATTTTTCCCAGAGCCAAGCAAAGCTAAGACTTGTTGGTTACCTTTTTTCCTGATAATATCCTGAGATTTCTGTGGTTTCGTGTGTGCCTTTCTTCTTTGCGTTCTCAGTTTGCTATAATTGTATTATGTGTTACCTTAGAAATACCGTGTCTTCTACAGGGGCTCTACTGCATTTCTGTTAATTGCATGGACAATGCAGAAGCACAATTTACTACAGCACTGAGGGTAAGATTTTCTTCCCAAACTATTTACTATGGATGTTCAATGTGGAAAGGGGCTTGTTGCAATTGTGTGGGTCACCGAACAGTTGAGGTTGGAAGGGAAATCTGGAGATCATCTGTACATTAGTTGCACTGGTTCATTTTTTTCTATGCTGATCACAATTCAGCTCAGGAGGATTTATTAATAGCAAAATACCAGACACCAAATCTGCGATTTACATGGGGTGAGCAAATTCTGGGTTAGACGCTGATGTGTTTGACTGTGCTGTTGGTATCTTGTTTATTTTAGCTCACTACACACCAAGAACTGTGGGCATTCATTGTGACAAACTTAGCCAGTGTGTACATCAGGGAAGGCAACCGGCATCAAGAGGTAAGCTGGTTTCTGACTGTCGTTCTAAAAGTCAGAACTTTTTTGGAGAGAAAACTGCTACTGTGCTTGGATTATTCTTTTTTTTTTTTTCTGAGCATTTTTGCAAAGCAGTGCCTTGTCTGGCAGCCAGGCAACTCCTTCATCAATTAACTCCTTCATCAAAAACTTTAACTGTCAATTAGTGGTAAAGAACCAGTGGCATCAGCTGGCCTAGCTGCAAACCACTGAAGCAGTGTTCTGGATCGTACACGGAATTCTCTGCAGCCCTGGGAGGGCAGGCTTCCCAGCGTGAAGCGTGTGGTTAACTCTGTCATCTTGACACATTCAACCTGTTTGCTTCAGTTTCCATCTGTGTAGGGGGTTTATTAGATTACATAAAACCTAGAAAGATTTAACTAAACATCCAGAAATAGGTCTGTGCACGTGTATGTTCATTTTGCTTCAGCGGTGTGCCTGAAGCCATATTAATACAAAAATTCAGCTGCGTGCGCTCTTTCAGTGGCGTGTCTGATCCCTCGGTGGTATCTTTTCAGAGACGTGTTTGCAGGTTTCTTGTGAAGAGCCTGGAAATGAACTTTTTCACCAAGCACACAGTACTTTGTTAACAAGCTTAGAGAGCAAAAATAAGATGTAAAAAAGTTGACTTTTGGGGTTTTTTTGCTTAGCTGATTTCTGGTTTTAATTAAATAGCAAACGTGATACAGCATTCATTTGGGTCTTGAACAGCTCGGTTAGATACAACAGCTAAAAGTTTTCTGTGGAAATATTAACATTGTATAGAAGTTCTCTAAAAGTCTGAGAAAGCATATCTTGTATAAAACTTCATTTTAGGATCAAAATGGGCATGAAAACTCCTAATGTTGGAATGTCTGTGCTATGATCTAACCAGTACAAGTAAACTTGAGTGTGTTTGTGGTGACTGGCACCATTTCGATTTGATGTGCAGTTCCTATAAAAACACTTGCTGTCAGTACTGTAAATCTGTATGTGTGAGAAACACTGATTATCTTTCTTTTCCCCTCCCACTTTGTAGCTTTACAGCTTATTGGAAAGGATAAATCCAGACCATAATTTTCCTGTGAGGTGAGAATTCCAGAAACTATCTACGTGCTGATGTTGCATTGGTGATGGTAACAGTGGATTTGTATCAGGCTTTTTTTTAAAAGGAAACAAAATAATCAACTTCTTTTCAAGTCTAAAGTTCTGACCATGCATTAAATATAATGTTTTGTTTGGAGATTGGATTATTAGGCAGATCCCTAGAAATCTGTCTGTAATGCATTTAATCACTGCACAATGCCTAGATTTCAATGCGTTGCTTTGTCCGTAGCTCTCACTGTCTTCGAGCAGCGGCTTTCTACATCCGAGGTCTGTTCTCCTTCTTTCAAGGAAGATACAACGAGGCAAAGTGAGTATAAATCAGTGCACTTGGAAGGTGGGGCGGGGTGGAAAGGAGAAACTAAATCGAGCTTTTTAAGTTAAAAATGAAAACCCTGAGGCCTTGCTTTCCAACCTGCTAGATCTTCTCCCTGTGGGGTTAGTCAACCTTCTGTTTTTTACTTAGGGGAAAATATCAGGAAACTGTTTGGTTTAGATCTCTAGTTCTAAATGCTAATAATAATGCTTGTGCAGTGTTCTGCAGTCGTACATCTGAAACAAAAGCTTTTCAAAGGAGGACCTGTATTACAGTCATTTTTGCTAAACGAAAGGTGAGGTTTGGGAATTAAGTGCTTTGTTTAAGGTCACCTGCGACACACATTTATTCCCGAGTGCTAATGTTTGCCAGTTGGATTAATTCAGTTCTTAATGATGTTTCTTACATGCTGGAGGGAAAGTAGAGTGTTTAAACCACTTTCTTTTTGCTCTGTTTTGGTAGACGATTTTTGCGAGAGACGCTGAAAATGTCAAATGCAGAAGACTTGAATCGATTAACAGCGTGTTCTCTCGTACTCCTGGGTCATATATTCTATGTGTTAGGGAATCACAGGGTAAGCCTTTGCTGTCTCTGGTATTACCATGTAAACGTTTGACTTGTCATTTGCCAAAGAAAATCAGGACATTTTGTAAAATTAATCTTATTTTAAGAATGCTTGTTTATTGGTCTCCCACTAAAAGTTGGCAGCTTACTGACTTAGCTGTAATTTGCATGTTAATAACACTTTAACAAAGTAGTAGTGTTTGAAGTCTGTTCTAGAAGTGTGTGTTTCTATAATGCCTAAAATCACTTGAAAAAAGGAGCTGAATAAAGGACAAATAACATCATTCAACTGGATTGGTTTGGAAGGAATTGTGGGTACAAGCTCCTTAATTCTCACCATATGCCAGAATACATGAAATATTTCTATTATCTTGCACAACATGAGCACCATAATTCCTAGGACAGAGCAAAATTCCAGACAGCTTTAGATGATGTGTTTGGGTTATTGTGCCATTACGCACTTCCACTTCTTAGCTAGAACATGGCGGCAATTAAAGTAGACAAATTTAAGATCTCTATGTAATGTGTGTTTGCAAGGGGCGGGGGGAAAGATACCCATTTTATTTTGATGTCTGCTCTTCACCAGGAAAGTAATAATATGGTAGTACCAGCCATGCAGCTTGCAAGCAAGATACCGGATATGTCTGTGCAGCTGTGGTCTTCAGCTCTGTTGAGAGGTAAGTTAGGAAAAGGTCTTGTACTTAAAAAAAGCGGCAAAGAGCTGTTGCTGCTAACTGGGGATGAGTATGGGGATGTATGCCAACGCCGAGAGACTGCCTGGGTTTACAAAATACCCCTAGAAGTGCAAGATGGTTCTTCCAGTTACTGATCTGCCGCTCTGGCACTGCTGTCACATACTCCAGTTGGGGTTTTTTTGGTGGGGGCTGTAAGATGCCTGGAGTGAGAAGGCCCTGTAGAGCTCCAGCATCCCCGTGTCATTGGAGCGAGGCAGCGGTTGGGTTTCTCCTGCCGTTGCTGGATGGCAGATTGTGATACAAACAGCTGAACTGGTCACCCTTGGCAAGGGCTCCGGCTCGTACCCGTGTAGCATTTATTCTGCTGGTGCTCTGCTTTTCTTTGACTGCAGTTCCAGTTGTAGTAAACATTTGATTAAGTTTCACTTAGGCTTTGCTTCTGTGTATGGGCTTTAATAACTATAACAGACTATTATGTCACTTCATACATAAATATTGTTTAATCTGACTTACACAGGCCCCAGGATGCTTTGTTCAAATATTGACTAGCTTCTTGGCAGACCGTCAACATTAATGCTGCAATTGATTTGCTCTCACCAGAAAATAAAGCAGTAACTTTACTCTTTTTCCAAGAACTTACCCCGCAGCTTCAATTTATATTAAATTGTTGTGTTTACTATAAGCATGGTGCTCTGCATTGAGCAATGCGGGCCAGGCTTATTTTCTGCTTTGCTGTTGCCTTTGCTACAAAACCGCTTCCAGGCGATTGAAATACTTTTCTTATTCATTTCCAAGTGGTAGTTCACATACAAAACATGCCGATAGTACAGCGATGAATCCAATGAAACACCATGCTGTGTTCAGCTGCTGTTGCCTCCGGTTGTATCCACTAGCCTGGGAACGGCGAGAGGCAGTTTCCGTTCTGCTTTGAGTTTTTCCTAAGAGCTTCCTCTATAGAACTAATTACCTGCTCTTGAAGAAAAGGTGCTTGATGAGGAATAACAAAACACAACCACGTGTTCATTGATAGGAGGTGCAGCGTCTCAGCCCCTGCCACACTGTGCTGCTTGTAATTTTTAGCTGAAATTGTGTGATTCTTAGTAGGATACCAGTCTTAAATCCGATTGAGCAAATACCTTGTGAGTAAACCTCACAGAAGACTTGGTAGCGTTAGGTTAACGGTTGGACTTGATGATCTTAAAGGCTTTTTCCAGCCTAAACAATTCGATGACTCTAAGACAAGACGTGAGGATCAGCTTTTGGTGTATGCAAAGCAGCAGGCTTCTGTAGCCCCCCCCAAAAAGCAGGGATTCACCAAAGAAAAAGCGTTGCTTGACTTCTGAAGCCTGCGTTTGCTGAATTGTGGAGCTGCAGCGAGAACCCGGCAAGCCGTTCCTGTTCCCACTAGATGGTGCTGGAAACTCAAAAGACAAAACGCGAACTGCACAGGGGCTTTTATTGGAGTGAGGTGTTTGCTTCCTCCTTTTAGAGCTACTGTAATGGGGTTTTTTTTAAATAGTCGGAAACTAAAATGACACCAAATCCTGCAATGTGCACTGCCAGTACTGTTGGAAAAGGGAAGGTTTTGGGTTCCCTGTGTGGCCCTGCTTCTCTTAAAAGGGGTTTTCATTCAGAAGTGATAAGGGCTTGGCTGTATTGGCTGTTTAAATTGTTGTTGGATTCATCAAATATAAGGAATGGTCTTCTCAGATAAGGGAGCTGGTCAGTTGAAAAGAAGTACAAACAGTGTTTCCCGGTGAGCACACGATGCTCTTGTCTTTCAGACCTGAACAAAGCCTGTGGAAACGCCATGGATGCACACGAGGCAGCACAGATGCATCAAAACTTCTCACAGCAGCTCCTCCAGGACCACATCGAAGCATGCAGTCTTCCAGAACACAATCTAATCACGGTAAGCAATCTTCATCTTGCAGTTATGAGTGGTTTTGAGGCAAAACAGTGTGCTTTGCTTTCCTTTACTGTTCCTTTCTTCTGCTGAGCACGCTTCTCAGTAAGTTGCCAAAATTCAGTCTGCTTCCTAGTATTTAAACTGGACTGATAACAGGAAAAGGAAGTGTGACTCAATTAATTAATTTTTATAAAGCTTGTTTGGTGGGTAAGGTCTTTGTTTCTTAGAAGTGTTTTCTTGGTACACCAGAACTGATGTGTTTTAAATGGCTTTGGTAGCAGGTAGCCACTTTGTTTTGGTGACAACTATTACTTTTGAAAGAAACTTATCACGTTCTCAGGTTTTAATTTTAATGTTTAGGTCATGTAGTCTGTCTTGTTCTGGGGAATGCTTTGTTGTACACTGCTAAAAGTACAGTTTGTATCGATACTTTAGCATTCCTAATTTTTTTTCCCCCACTTACCTATAAATCTGAATTGCCAGTTAATATACCATTCGATGTCTGTATAGCCATCACCTTAAGGTGCAACTTTCTCTGGACTTCAAATATTGATGTCCTTCCTGTCAGAGACATTTTTAACACTGTTTTAAAAATATAGAATGGTTTCCTAAGCTGCAACTCGGCAAGGGCATAAGATAATTTGCTGTTCTGGACTGAAATAATGTCCAAATGGGAATGTGAGATGCAGCAAACTTGACATCTTTTTCCCAACGTTGCCTTTTGGGGAGACGAAAGGAGGAAAAAAGGCCAATAGGAGGACGCTGTTTGCTAGCTTTGCTCGCAAAGGGATCCCGAGGCTTGGGAGAATGAGAGTGTTTGCGATGCGGCCCGTCTTGAGCGATCCCCGCAGCCAGGTCCCTGGGGCAGGCACAGAGGCGTGAGCTGGTGCCCCAGCCTCCCCTGTCTTTGCTTGCCTTTGCATAATTACGCTGGATTAAAAATCTGGAGGGGGAAGAGGATTGAGAAAGAAATACTAAATGTGTCCATTTCAGAACATTTTGACAAATGTGAGAGGAAAATATTTTAGTCATGAAATGGGTGAGATCCAGAGGCTTTACTTGCTCTGGAAACGCTATGGCTGCAGCTCAGATGCCTCTGAAGTTAGGTGCCCCGTTTGTGCAAGGCACGGTTTCCTGTGTTTGGACGGTCAGGCATTTGCCTGTAAGAGCAGGAAATGCTTTCGCTCGATTGCCGTTCACCCTGGATTCGGCACGGGAGTCAGCTAGGTTTGGAATGACGGGCATGTGGGGTGGCTTCGAAAGAAATACTGTTCGAGGGACGGGAGCTCCATGCATGTACAACAAAGTCAAACCTGATACGCAACTTCTCATGATGAAATCTTTAATTATCTCGAGGTAGCGAATGTCTGTATGGCGAGCTCCTTCCTCTGGCCTCGCCACCGTTCCACCCCAGGCAGTGGCTGTAGGATTTTCATGCTGTTTGTTATCTTTCAGTGGACAGATGGACCACCTCCTGTACAGTTCCAGGCACAGAACGGACCCACCACCAGCCTGGCCAGTCTCCTGTGAAACAGAATAACTATCAGGACAGTGTGTTTAAAAAGACAAAAACAAAAAAGGCCAAAAAAGGAGAAAAAAAAAGATTCATGCAAAATCTTTTCTTCAAAGAAAAGGCAGCAAATTCCTCTTCTAGTGAGGGCCTTGTAGGAAACAGATTGCATAAAGACAACGTACATTTCATAGACTTGCAAAGTGAGAAGGGCATTTTAAGCTGCTTTTACATAATGTGTGTGAATATACAGCTAGTGTGTATATACCTACTGGTTTTAATCTGCTTTCCTCTTTCTGAGAATTAAGGTTTAGTCCAAAGGACGCTTGTTCCTTAAATTGTTAGATACCTACTTTTTAAAAATTGTCACAGAAAACGAAGAGGACTCCCAGAGTTTTGAATACAAATTGTATTCTAAATACTTAAACCTTCCCTGGAGTACGATGCATGCCAGTTTTAATGTTTTCTGCACCCTTCCACTCTTGGGAATAATTGGATTATATCATGATTGATTGTAGGGTGCCCTAAAGTTCTAAATCTAGTTTCTGAGGTAATATTCTTTCCTTCTCATTGTCTGCAAGTCGCTGCCAGTGCTGTTTGTAGCCTTGCAGCGAAGGTAAGGATGAGATCGGTGAGATCCGAGTTCTGACGGGCAGGGCGTTCGGAGCTGGGGGTGCGCTGGCGTCCTCGGGGTGCCCTCCAGGCCGAGCGGAGCAGACCGTGCTGCTGTCAGAGGAGCGAGTTCCACCTCCCGGATTCACGAGTGGGTGACAATGTGCCACCGCTTTGTCCCTAGGAGGGGCTTCCTTCTGTCTCCCCGCACCGATGTCCGGTCCCGCACAGGGTAAGGCAGAACCACAGCTCTCTCCATCTCTGCTACTTTGTCGTGACTTGTTTGGAAGGAGGAAGGTTCTTGTCCTGCTGTCTAGTCCCTGCTTAGGCCAAGCAGCGGGGAAACAGCGTTTTGCATCTTTACTGCAGCCTTGCCAAGGGAAGGCAGCATCTGTGCCTTAATGATTTTTACAAGTGATTGAAGTTGGAGTTAAACCCAGGTGGTTAAAACCCAGATCCAATACAAGCCAGAGGCTTAGGATAAAAACTATAGTCTTGCCCTTGGCAAAAACTCCACGTTTCCAACCTTTTCTGTGTTAGCGTTCCTGATCTAGCTCAGTGTTTTGAACTCTTCAGCTGTGAATTCTCGCTGCGTTTACCTGTGCCTCTGCAGCTGTCTCAAAACAGGAGACACGAGGCCTGAGTCTGTTCTGCAGAAAACAGTATGAGAGGTGTTAATTCCGTGAAGCCTCGGCAGCTTTATAGCAAGGATCTGTGCCGGTCCGTCGTAGTGCCATGTAAAGCTTGCAAGGTTCATGGGGTTGAATAAAGGTGTTTTTCATTCTTGGTAGCTCTGCATATTTATCTCCCAACTTAAAAGGGGGAGGGAAAAGGAATCTGCTAGAAAAATTACTCGTGTAGGGCTTTCTGTCACTGCTTCTTTTGCTGAGGGAGGAGGAGAGTATTTTAGAGGAAATAACCTTTAGAACTACTGTAGAAGGAATACTGTGAAATCTGTCTTCAATCCTATGGTTTGGGTTGGAAGGGACCTTAAAGATCATCTAGCAAAGTCTTGTCCCCTGTCTAGCAACAGCTCACAGACACACTTGCTTTTTGTAATTCAAACCCTTCAGTTCTTACCGCTGAATGATATTAAGGGGACAAGTGCTTGTCCAATTAGCAAAACGGGCTTTTATGTTTCCTCTACTGGACACACGATGCTGATTTAGATCCTGTTCTCAGACATTTACCCTTGCAGAAGCCAGGTATATTTTAGGCCTTGTTAAATCTCCAACAGGGAAAACATGGCCTCAATATTAATACAGGGAGAGAGTCTTATTTTCCTGGGTTTGCAAGCAAAAAAATTCAGTGCTGTTTAAAGTCTCCCTTAAAACTCAAAAAAGTGGGGAAAAAAAACCCCTGTGAGTTAGCGCACAGGGTATTTGGAGGTACCAAATACAGGGAGAATCCACGCAAATGGCCCCTGTTCTGCATCGCTTGCTCATTGAGATCGTGTTCCGTGCCTCGGCTCTCGCCGTCTCCTGTCCCCTCGAAGGCTGCGAGTGGCGGGGCTGACGGCCGGCCTGCTGCGGCATTCCCACGGAAGCTGCCGGGCCGGGAGCCCCAGGGCCAGGAGCCCGTCTCCACGCCAGCCCCTCGTCTGGCCCCGGTTCCCGGCGACAGGAGGTGGGTTCGCGCTCGCCCCGCTGCAGGTCTGAGACAGCCAGGCCGTGCTGCAGGCACCTGGTAGAGACGGAACAACCTCCTAAGCTCAACAGCTGTCCTGTGCTTGGATTTTGATCGGGAATGATCAGGTAAATCCTACCTTGGGAATATTGATACCCTACAGACTATTTTTAAGTCTTTCCCTTCTTTTTTGAGTATGGGAAGCAGTAGCTCTCTTTGGCTGTTCCCTCCATAAGTCACTGAGTTGCAAGAACTCAGTACCTGTTTTTAAGCACCTAACCGCAGTGGCCGTTTTCTTGACAGTGCTCTT
Organism: Pelecanus crispus; assembly: GCF_030463565.1. Taxonomy (NCBI): domain Eukaryota; kingdom Metazoa; phylum Chordata; class Aves; order Pelecaniformes; family Pelecanidae; genus Pelecanus; species Pelecanus crispus. The sequence goes on along the minus strand of NC_134662.1, from coordinate 4,949,070 downwards.
AGCAGCTGAGGAATGGCTAGTAACTGAAAAAGATGGACTTTAAAATCTGCTGGAGTCCCATTCAGGTAATCCAAGCATTCTCTTTTTTGTCTTTTGCCATCCAATTTGAGGCTGTCAATTTAACTGATCACATGCCCATGGCAACTATAATAAATTGCTTTAAATGTTGGCCAAAAAAGTGCTGCTTCTGTAAGGCAATATTAAAAAATCCCAACTCTAGAGAGCTGTGGTTTGGGCCGAGTTTAAGAAAAGCATTTTGCAGCAAGCGAGATGTCCACCGGTGCCCGTTCAGGTCGCTGCGTCTGCTCACCTCATTCTTCCAGCTGGGGGACCTGCAGAGCTGAAGGTTGCGTTACGGGAGCGCGGTCTGCAGGGGCAATTTTCTGGCTTCTCGTCGGTACTTGTGTGCGAACCAGGCTGCTTCGTAGTTCGAATCCCTTGCCGGTCTGTTCTCGGGAGGGCAGTACGTACTCGAGGGAAAGGCTGCCTGCTTGCTTCTGGTGTGAGCGCGCTCAGGTTTTTAACAGGAATCGTTTGCTAAACGTGGTAGCTGAACTTGTAATGTCAGGAGGAACAACCTGGGATTTCCCCATCTGTGAGGAGCCAGCTTCACCCGGGCTTTGCTTTTGTGCAGAACGGCACTTGGCCGCGCTCGCCCACAGCCCTGGGGCGTTCAGAACTCCGCTCCGCTACCAGAGTCCTCTTCCCATCATGGAATTTCAAAAATCATGTAAATTTGAAAATAACTCGGTGATTTTCTAGCTCTGAAATTCAGTGTACATTTGTTACAATGTACAGTGCTTTTTAACGACACTTGTATATTAAATTATTTAATAGTTTTTGCTTTTCAGTATCTTTTGTATGTAGCAGAGATTAAAACAAGGACCTCATAACTGAAGTTCTTCCTAATTTTTGAATGCGTATGTAAAGTTGAACAGAAAACTAGAAGTTTACAGTTTACAAATAATGTTCTGTTAAGTGCTTGGTCTGTCTAACTTGATTTGAACAACGTATTTCTAATCTTTCTTGTCCGATCACTTAATTCTCGATAGAAACAAACATGAAGTCTTTTATGAACTTCTAAAAAAATTATTCTTTTAAAGATGTAATTTAGAGAACTGTACAGTTTTTTCTCTAGTATTTTTAAATGAGTAGCAAGAACTTACACAGAAGCATCTAATCACTGTTTTGTAGATAGTGTAAAAACTTATATATGTATAGAGAATGCAGTCTGAAGAAGTGTTTGCCTGTTGTATTTCATTTCCTACAGTATGACCATCGGAAAGGCCCACGTACACAGGAAATCTAGATCAATCTGGCGGCTGGGGAATTTAAAAAAAAAAAAACAAAACCAAACAAACAAAAAAAACCCCCACATAAACCTCATCCCGTCATCCCATGTGTGCACTCACTGTGACACCATGAGCAAAAATTGACGTTGATAAAATGTTAGGGTTTAAGTTGCTGTGCTGCCTGTGGACACACGGAGTTCAGCACAATGTATTCCATGTTACTTCACTGCTTTAATTTTATTCAGCTTTTCCAAATTCTCCAGAAAGTAAAAATTACGATGGGAGGAGTTCGGTAATGTCCCATTTTACTTTAGAGATTATTGACCTCTCCAAATGACGCTGGATGATCCCGTTTCCGTAACGTACGGCAGTTCTTGCCACGGTGGCGAGGAGCGAGTGAGAGGGAAATCGTGTGGGTAGCGTAGGCTGTACAGAACACTTGGAGAAATCAGGATGAAATAACACCCATCTGTGCTCTTCTACTGTCTGTCTTAGCAAGTGTATTTAATTGTTTCCTGCAGTGAACCTTTAAATGTTATGTCAGGTTTGTACAATGTATTGTTAAGTGTTTGTAGTTCTCCGTAAGTAGCAGGACGTGTACCTTCTGCCAGCGCTCCTTCCTGAAGCTGTAAATACAGTAACTCATGTAATGAGATGGAACCGGGGGCATTACTTTCTTGCCTTTGTTTCCTCTCGTTTTCTATATTAGAAGAATTTTTAAATAAAGTTTAATTTTACTTCTTCTAGCAGTTTGTAGAACACGAATTCCTTTAGTCGATCTGCAGGCAATCCTGCCCACAAAGGAGGCATTTTACGTGGCAACGGCGACCAGCCCCATCGCCCAGCCCGGCGCTGGAAGCTGCTCGCGGCCCCGCGCTGGCTGGGGGCCGGAGGGCAGGAGGCGGCGGGCCGCCGAGGGGTGCCGGGGGCGCGTGGGGGAGACGGCTGCCGCGCCTGCAGTCGGGCTGAGGGCTCCCGCCTGCAGCAAGAACCAGAATTTCCTGCTCGAAAATGTCCGCCCGACCGCTCGGCACGCTGGAGGTGGCGGAGGGCAAACCGGCTCTGGAGGCGCTGGGACCCCGGCAGGCGTCTGGGTTCAACCAAGGCTCTCGTGGATTGGTCAAACACCTGGAATTTTTCTTACTTGGTCTAGGACAGAAGTCTTTTTTTTCACTGCAGTTGCACAGTCAAGATCATCATAAATGGGATCTGCTTTAACGGAGATTGCTTTTTCTGTCTCTTATCCCAAAATTTTCTGGCAGGTATTTGTACATTTTGAGCTTAAACTTAAAAGGAAGCAGAAAGCTACCGAATTAATTTGCCTGGAAGTGACATTTTGAAGAAACTAAAAAATTTAAAACTTACTGCAGACTGTCCCTTTCCAAAACATCATCCGAGCTGCTAAGCTAGTCCCGTGCATTTCATCGTAGAAGCCGAGTAGGTTTTGTTCCAACAAGTTACTCGCTATATGAAAATTTTAACCCAAATGGCAGCTTCCTTTCTGCCAACAATAAGACTCAGCTATGCTGACGCTCCCCTCTCCTTACCCTGGTTATCTGCAGTTCCTTCCTCAGAGAAAAAAAATCGCATCTGTCATAAACTGAGCTGTCGTCACCTTCTCTCTGCTCTGCCTCGTTGATCTGCTGTTGGGGCCGGCTCTGGGATCTCCTCCGAAGCAGCTCCTTGCAGAGGATGTACCTGGTGGCAAAACTCCACGCGAAACCCATCTAAAATACATTAGCAAGAAGTACAAAAGTTTGGTACTTGCCTACTGGATCTGGAGGCGCATCCAGAGTAGATCCTCTTTGTATTTTACTGTGTAGAGGCTTGTCGTGAGCTGACAAAGCAAAATTAAGATGCCAGCCTGCTGCACAACAAGGGACTGTTAAGTTTTCTTTTGTCAAGTATTTTTGCTCCTATTTAGCTTATTCCATGTGACCCCGTAGCATTGTTGGAACATAAAGGAGAAAACAGATCTTCCAGTGTTCGCTAGGACTACTGGATGCTGCCTTTGCAGATGGCAAAGCTCGCCATCGCCTCGGTAAAATTCTGGCCAACCAGGACAAGAAAAAAGTGACTGGAGAGATTTCTGGAAATAACTTCACCTAGCTTCTAGGTAGTACAACGCATCTGGTGCTAGAGCTGTTTTGAAACTCTCCTGACGACACCGTAAGTGGAGTAAGTCGAGGTGCAGGCATCTGTGCGTGTTCCTGTGTGGATTAAAGCCTGGCTTCAGAAGGACGGAGCCCTGGGTAGTTAACCATGAAGTTCTGAATGGGCCGAGGTGGAGCCAGGGGCTTTCGGTGCTTTGGGAGAAGTCATTAACCAGAGTAACCGGTGGAGAGCTGCGCTATTAACCCTTAGTTATTGGTAGCTAAAATTGTCTTGTACAAAGGCTGGAGGAAGAAGGGTACTTTGTAACAAGAAAAATGGGTATTCAATCTTACATAAAGGATAGCGAATGCAAAGTTGTTAACAGAAATGGTGAATCTGTCATCTAGAGAGGAAAACAGCTATGAAAAGTTGAGCGTGTTGGAACTTTCCTGAGCAAAGGCTGAGCATGCTCCGGGAGCAGGCGTGCTGGCGAGGGAGGGATGGGGCCCAGATTCCAGCTCTGGTTCTGCTCTTTTCTTGCAGAAGCCTCGATTACGTGCCTTCCGCCTTCCCTGCCCTGGTAAAACGGGCAGCATACTGCTCTATGCTTATTAAAGATCATGAATAACAATAATAAGCATTATCGCACTTTTACTCTTTTGAAACAAGTACCCAAATCACCCGGCACAAAGCTGCATCTAATCCTCTAACAAGCTCTAGGTGGCAAATAGTTGATGAAAGATTGGTACTGGCATTATAAAGTGCAGTTCCCGTTGCTTTATTTACCCTCGATTACAAACTTGCTTCACCCAAGATTTTTTTTTTTTTCTCCCCCCTCCTTCTAAGCTCGCTCGCAGGTGTCTAAAAACGCTGAACAAGAAGTCCTGCGGCCTATGTCAGAGACAGCGAAGGCGGCGGCAAGCTGCCAGCCCAGGAGATGTTTTTAGTAGGAAGGCAGCTCTTCAGGGGATCTCACGGGGAAGGTCCATTTGTTAACGCCTTTGTTCCCGTTTCCGCGCATTGGCTCGACCGGGCGGATTTAGGTAATGCCCCCGCCGCGGTGCCCGGCGCCGCGTGCCCCCCGAGGGAGGGTTAACGTCCCTCGCCAGCTCCTGCGGGAACGATCGTAGCGGGGCCCCGCCGGAGGCGCGCAAAGGCCTGCGCCGGCCGGGCCCGGCCGGGCGAGGAAGCGGGGCTGAGTCACCGCGCCCGCGGGCCGCGCGGCCCCGGGGCGGCCTAGCCGGGGCTTGTCGCCACCGCCGCCTGCTGCTGCCGCCGCTGCGGGCCCCGGCTCCTGCCCCCGAGTCGCCCCCTTCCCGCCCCGCCGGGACGGCCGCGGGGGGCCCTGCCCCGGCGGAGGCCTCCCCCGGCCCCGCCTCGCCTCACGGAGCGAGCGACCCCCGCCGCCGGCCCCTATCGGAGGCGCCAGGCCGGTCTGCGCGGGCGGATAAGGGCCGCCGGCGGGGCCTCTCAGCGCGGCCGGCGGCTCCGGGCCCTCCCCGCGGGCAGCGATCACCTCAGCCGGCCTCGGCGCGGGGGCTCCGCGGGCTCCCCCCCACCCCGCCGCGGCGCCCGGGGGGCGGCTGAGCCCCGCGCCTCACGGCCCGCCCGCGGGACACGCCCCCTCCCGGTGCGCCGCGCCGCGCATTGGCTGCCGTTCCCGCACCCACCCAGCGCCGCGCGGACTTTAACTGGCCGGGCTGCCCGTCAATCGAGAAGCCGCCCCGCCCCTTTCCCCTCGCCGTTTAGTATGTGGGCGGGCCGAAGGCGGGCTCTGGCTGCGATTGGCTAGCGGAGTGGGCAACCGCAGCTTTTCATTGGGCGTCGAGGCCGTCCGTAGCTCGTTTCAAAAAAAAAAAACACCCACCACCACCACACTCCCCCCCCCCCTCCCCCGAAGGGCTGAGCGGGAGGGCGGGGCCAGGCGCGCGGCGGTGCACGTTTGTCCAAATCTGCCTAGCAACCGGGGGTGGGCGGGAACGGCGTCGCGAGGAGGTGACGGTTGGTGGCGCGCGCGCCACCCCGGGAGTCCCGCGCCGGCGGCGGCGCGCGGGGCGGCACGGGGAAGGGGGGGGTGGGGGGGGGGAGGGAGCCCGGCGCGAGGCGGGTCTCCCTGCGCGCGCAGCCCCCTCCTCCCGCCCTCCCGCCCGCCTCCTGTCAGTGGCCACCTGAGGGAGCCGCCTCCCCTCCCCCCACGGCCCCAGTCCGGCCCGGGCCCCGCTGAGGAGGAGGAGGCGGCTCCGAGGGGGCTGAGGAGAGTGAGTGACATCCCCACCCCCCGCAGCCCCTGGGGACCGGGGGGGGGGGGCGCTGGGGAGGGGGGACACACGCACACCCCCACCCCCCCCGAGGGGGCGAGGGGCTGAGGGGAAGGGGCGAGTGAGGGGGCGAGGAAGGAGGTCGGGGGGAGGGGAGAAGGCGGGGGGGGGGGGCGCTGCGCGGGGGGGGGGGGGGGGGGGGGGCGCGGACCGGCGAAGCGGGGGGGGGGGGGGGGGGGTGAGGCAGGGCCGCCCCCCGGGGCACGGGTGTGGGCGGCCCGCGGGCGGCGGGGCCGGGGCGGCGGGGCCGGGCACGGCGGGGGAGGGGAAGGCCCGGAGGGACGCTGGGGAATTGGCCTGAGGAAGGAGCGGGGCTGGGAGGGGCGGTCACCAAAGGAGGGGGTGGGGAGGGGGGGGGGAGAGGGCTGGGGAAGTACCAGCGGAGGGTGGGCAAGGCTGAGGGGGTGCCAGGGAGGAGCGAAGAGTGCATCCTGGGAGTTGCCCGATAGGCACAGCTACCAGAGCATGTCAGCAAAGCCAGATTATTAGTCCCAGAGACTTGGGAAGGCGGGGGAGGGGAAGTGGGGGAGGGGAGGGAACTACCGATGCTAAAGATGGGGCATCCGGGAAAGAACTTGGGGCCACCGGGCCCGGGCTGGGTGTAGCCGGCTCCGGAGCGGGCGGGGAAAGGGGGCACGGCGGGGGGAGAGGCCGGAGGCTGGAGAGGGAAGGGTGCCGCTGGAACCGGGAGGGCAGCTTTTTTGGTAATGAAGGTACCAGGACTCCTGAGAGAAGCCCCCGTGGCGCGTGCGGCGGGGGGAGCAAGACCGTCCACCGCAAGAGAAAGTGGCACTCCAGGAGCGGACAAAGTTCTGGTGGCGGGGCGGCCAAAATCGAGGGTCTGCCCCGGCCGAGGCGTCCCTGGGAAGAAAAAGGGTGGATGCAGGCAGGGTGAGGCCACTTACGGAGGGGACCTGCTAAGCAGGAACAAAAAACCTGGTTGCTTGCTGGAGAGTGCCAGATGGGTTGAAGTCACGACAGGACTTAAGATGGAGGTGTTTTGTGGGGCTGGTGCCAAAGCGGAGTCCTTATACCCCTGTGCCTAGATGTGCGGAGGTTATGCGCGCAAAGATTGAGAAGGAGGCTCGTTTTCACGAATTTGAGAACACCGCTATTGCGTTCGCCTCGGTCACTTTCTTTTTCTGGCAGTGTTTTATCTCTGTACTACTTTGGGGGGCGGATTTAGTTTGTACGCAAGACAAGCTCTATTCAAAATAAAGTTATATCCTGTCTGTGGTCTACCACCTTCTGCTCACCCCCAGCTATCTGCCATGTTTCACGGAACGTATCTAGAGAGCCGCTTAAAAAATCTAATTCATTATTAATTTTCTATCTACCACTTTTTTTTCCCTCTTTCTGATAAGTGCAGTGAAAAGCTAGAGAGAGTATAGGGGAGTATACGTACGAGCTGCGTACGCTGTGGCAGTTGCTGTAGGTAGAAGAATATTGTATTGAGAAGTAACTAATTTCACAGATTTTGACTCTTCACAGCATTTTAGCAGCAAATTCCAAACAAGAAAAAAGTGTAAGGGAAGAAAAAACTTTTCTTCTTGCTTTAACTTGAGAAGGACCCTTAAACATAACTCCTAAACAACTTAGAAATCGGTGGTACAAATATTTATTTCAACTGGCTGAATGCAAAGCACTGTTAAATGGCAAAGAAAATTGCGTGAAATACTTTGATATTTTTCATGACTGTCCCAAGCACAAAGTTTTAAGAAAGAAAACGTGTTTTTAGTGGGCAGCCTTCTTTTAAGCTTTAGATGGAGCTTTGCTTCTAATCTCAGTCTCAATGGTACCGATGACTTCTTGTTTTCAGACTTTCTCAAGAGTTTAATGACATGTCTTACATGAACCTGAGTACGCATACTGTTCAAACAGTGACTAAATCTTCCAGAGAGTGAAACAGATGATGTTATCACACAAGTATAGCTGAAATTACGTCTGTGTACCACTCGTCCCTAAATCCTGCTGTCCAATGGGCTACTACCTGAAGCGAGGAAAATGCTGCAGGCCATTTCATGTCTCCCAGTTGGCTTCTTTTTAAACATCTTAATTTCCTGTTGCCATGAGCGATTTCAGAGGGTCTTGCAGGAAGAAACTTCTCTATAAGCAATGAGTTGGGGACTAGGAATAACAAGATTTTGTTTGAAAAAGTGCACAAACACACTAGCTTTGCTTTTGAAAGCTACCTGAAGAATGTGAATTAGCTTTCAGCCAAAGTTAATTGTCCAGTTTCCATCATGACAGACCGAGTGCTTCAAGGATTGTGCATAAGAGGCGGAACCACTGAACATTAACCTCCTTAATGCAGCACAAAATAAAAGGCCGTTGCTAGATTTAGGTATAACCGAATGTCTTTTATCTCGAGAAGAGTTCAGATGTTTGGGCCAAAGGGAGATCAACTGCTTCCCACCCCGCTATCTTCGGCTTGAATTTAGGGAGTCCACTGAGTCTCCAGAGAAAACTGGCTTGCGTGTTGTCACAGTTTCCCAAGGGCAGGTAGGGAATTTAAAAGGAATGGTGGAGATGCGTTCAATGGGTCACAGCCACATTTTTAGCAGCGCTCCCAAGGGAAGAGGAGAGACAACCCTAAGATGTCTCCTAGCAGTAGCGTGAGGCTGTGGAATGAGGACTCGGAGCTTTTTTACTGCTAAGGCCAGAATGAACTGGAACAGTGACTTACAAATTACAGTTTTTTAAAACTTTTGGACCGCTTGCATCCCTTGACATACACATTTCCGCCTGAGGAACCAAGCGGTGTCAATGGGCTGCTACCATAGTCTGAAATATCTCTGTGGCATTCTTGCTTCGAAAAAAAACTCTTCAGGAAGATGGGTGAAAAGTATTTGCCCATTCTGGCAAGCCGGTCGTGTCCCCTGTTCCTTGCAGAACACTGGGGTTCGATCTCATCTATATTTCTGGGCTGACTCCGAGTATCTAGTTTCACAATTTTGGTGTGCAACCAGAAATATCAGTGGATGTGGCAGCCAAAGAACAGTGAGGGAAGACACACGATAAGGATACCCCTTTGCTGAGTAATTCCCTTTTCTTTGGAGCAAGGTGGTGTGTACATTTTTGGAATCCTTACCAGTGTGGTTACCAGCCCAGGTCTGAAAACCGGAGGCATCTGAGCTGCCATACCGTGTACGTACAGGTAGGCTGGCTGCTGAAGAGCCTCTGAGTATCTCCAGAGGCCAGCGGCCTCACCTGTCTTGTTGGTTATGTATAGAGATGCTGTTAAGTTACTTTCAGAATAGGATAATAAATATTTTTACCCAAGTAAAATAAATTGCATCAACCAAATCCATTGACCCATCTTAATCACAGGAGACAATACTGCTCTTTGGGTCTTCAAGCAGACTTAGAGGAGAAAGTTCAAAAGTCAGCACAGAAAGGAGGGCAAGAATTACTATTGTATGACTGAATCCTCCCTGCCTTTTCACTTGAGTCATTACTTCCAATCAAATAGGTTTCTAGATTTGCAAAATAAGCAAATTAATGCTAGTTGTGAAGGATACTCTGTGGAAAACACAATTTCCCTAGAAACAGGTACACGGACGTGTATGAGTTATTGTGTCTTTATCAGTTTCGTTTTACAACAGGTTCCTTATGTCAGCCGTGACATCAGTTCACCCTTCAGCTTCCGTGGCTTAGGACAGATCCTTTCCTTGCTGCAAGTGAATAATCGGGGCATTTGTGACGAGCTGAAATATTGGAACAATACCTGCAGTGTTTGCTTTTTGGTTGCCTGACATAGTAAACCAGTGGCCTTATGCTCGCAGAGCTACCAGAGGTATTTTCAGGATTTTTCCATCTTTTTTACTGGTGCGTTTGCAGCCCATAGCAGCTTTCTCTTTGCCAGAGAACTCCACCTTGTAATCCACCGCCCTTACTAATAGTCTCTTGTAAGTTCTTTAACTTTATGCAACTGAACCCACTTGCCCAGCTGATAAGACATGGAAGTTCCAAGGAGGCTGGAGAAAATGAGAGGAGGACGGTCAGCGTTTGGTGACAACATCTGGGCTTTGGGTCCAAAGGACCCTCCTCGATCAAGTCACTTCACAGTTGAGGAACTGTTTTTGGAACGTTGGTTTAGCCTGTTGTTACCGGTGCATAACAGACTTGGCATCGTGACTGCCAGTATCAAATCAAGTAGTTTTTTTCCTAGCTATTAGATTTCACCCTTTTTTTCAATGTACATGCAATATAATTACTGATAAATTACAAAGCATTATATTTTCAGTCTATAGATAAGTATCTCCAAAGACCATCTGAGCCCAAATACAGTTCCTCTGCGCAGACCAGTTAAACTATCCTTCAACAATTGATTTATATAACTGAAATAGCTAGGGAAGTGAGAAATTTCCTTCCTCTTAGGATACAATGCCAAGGATGTCAAACCTCCAGAGAGCCTGATGATAAGAATTGGGCTGTCCTTTTTTGCCGTTATTAAACAAGTATCTGATTATTGGGTAGAGCACGGAAGCCGTGGGATGCGGTGCTGCGTCTCTCCTCCCCCTTGGTTGCATGTGCCTTGCCCCCTGCAGACCCAGGGCAAGGCTCGGTGAGCGGTGCCGGAGGACCAGCCACCTCTTCAAAGGAAAGCGAGGGCTTCTTCAGCTTTTGGTGCCATAGGTGTTAATTTTTTTTTTTTTCCCCGAGAGCCATCTCTCGGCAGTGCGCTGGGAGCGGCATGTAACCAGTAGCAGGATTGATGGCTGCGAGGGATCTCCCCACTGCCTTTTCGCAGTGGAAGTATTTGGATTCATTGTCCAGGGCAGATTTCAGATGGGAAACCAGCTTACCAAAGTCTGCCTGTTGGCACAACTGAGCGTTCCTCTCTTCTTCCTCAACTGATTCTGGTTCCTGTCGAACAGCCTGTGTTTTCTAACATAAAGACTAGGGGAAACTCCATATGTGATTTATGAAGTACTAGTAAAATATAAGATTGTTTTGGAAGAAGAAACCCCCTAGTCTTGGTCTGCCAGTAAAAGCTCTGTTAATTCTGTGAGGGTGGTATCAGCAACTAATGCAAATGAGCGCGCCAAGATGTATGGTTTAGGACTTTGTAAACTCCAAGCAAGAAATGGTAGTTGCTTTATGAATACCTTTCCCTTGAAACCTGCCTGAAAAAATAAGACCAGTAATGACTGATCCCATCAATCCTAAATTTAGAAATGAATCTAATTTATAAGCCTTGCTTTTCAGCAGGAAAGCAGGTTATGGAAGTGACCTAGTACAGTGCTGTTGGGGGAAGAGAGGCGACTTCACAGAACTGAAGCTAGAATTGGCAGGGGGTTAGGGGAAAAGACTGGCATTTTTTATGTGCTGATAATAAACATCTTATTACCAGAAGGAACAATGTTAACAAATGCTTACAGTGAACGTGGTATAAGATTCTCATAATCCTCCTGAAAATACGGAGGTTTTCAATATGCAGCGTACTCCAGTAAGAATCTGCCTCGTCGACTTTACTTAGATGGGTAAAACCTGGCTGTGCTTTCTCAGACCTATGGCTTTACGTCAGTGTGCCTGTGATTGCTGGTAATGTAACTTTATGGTAAGGCTCTGTTGGCATCTTACAGATACGCGGTCAGGTCCTTGAGAATTACAGGTAACAAAGGACTCGGAGTATTCATCTTTTAAAAATAACAACATGAGTTATAGCAAACTGAGGTCATGTTGAACTGTCAAACTTTTATTCACCTCTGAAAGTTTAAAAGCACGTTGGTTGAGAGGTGCAGGTAACTTGCTTGGGCTTGACATGATAAAAATTTTAATAAATTTAATTACAATCAAGGAGAAGGTTTTGTAGCGAAATGGCACGGTTGTCTTTGGATGCAATGCAAGTTTCAATGCAGTGCTGATCCCTGGGTGGATGCCTTGAGAAACCAGGAACAACTGGGCACTCCCTTTCACCACTCCAAGGCAAATGCTGGATTTTATTGGAGGGACAGTATTCTGCATGTGTTTTGCTCCACGTTCCTACTTTTTGCTCTGTCTACCTTTTATATAAACCAGGATTGTACTAAGCTCATTTCATCTCTCTTGCAAGATTCTCACATTTGATTTCAGTTCTCTGCCCGGCTCCCTCCCAGGCTACCTAGATTTTGGTCCTGGAGAGCATCAGTGTGCCAAGGTTAATTGCGGGCTGAAATTTAACCTCTCCGGATGACCACCTTGCTCGATGCTTTTGTCAGTAGCCAAGCAGTAGTCTTTGGGGTAAGAGGGGCTTCTCTTTCAGTTAAAAAAAAAAAGAAGTTAAGACTGAAGCTAGTTCAGTTAAAAGATGATTTTACATACAACCAGCCTCAGTGTTCATACACAGTATGGGTTTTAGCAACAGGGAGAGCATGAATCATTTGCCTGTCTGCATATTTAAAGACATCTAAAGTAAGAGTAACCTGACAGTGTTTTGAAGGATCTTGTATCTGTTTGCATCAAAACCATATCACTGGAAAAAGAAGGTCTTGCATAGGCAGACTAGAATTAATACAGAATGCGTCCCACCATCTCTTTATTTCTCGGTTACTCCATCCATAAGGATCTTTAGCCAGCACTCGTCTGTTAAACCACAGAGAACTGTCGATGTCGTGGTATCCATACAGACAGATATCTGATTGTGTGAGCATTAATCTCCGTTAGGAATCTGGTCTGATGCCGGATTGAGAGAATAAACTACTGGGAATTGCTCAAATACATCTGTGGAATTTAGGTGGAGTTCTTCAGGCTGCAACTACAAACCCGTGTACCTAGTGAAAGACATTCCCTACACGCTCTGAAACCCTTAGTTTGCAGGGTCTGAACTGTAAAAACAAATCCTTCTCAAATTAGGCTTTTCTGCGTCCAGTTTGCCAACTGGTAAACACTGGCTGGGGGGCTTGTTCAGATCTGATTAATAACGATGTATTATTAACAGTGACAACCTGGAGTCTAACAACCACCTCCTGCAATTTCCAATACACTTGGGTGGATAAACACAAATCCTACTTGAAAATACTTCTGAACCCTTCCAGTTTTAAGTTTGATAACCTGAAAATTCACAACTCGGCTGAGCAGCACAATCTGGCTTTCAAAATCGAAATCTTTGGCGCAGTTCCTGAAAACGGCACCGCAGCCCTGTGCAGGGACCCCTCACGCGTGTCGGAGGGAGAGAGCGAAGTCTTAATCATGGCATCTACGACGCTGTGTGAGTTTCAGATCTGCTGCTTAATCTTGAGAAACAAACCGTTTCAGCCCAGAGTATACCAGGCAGCCTAACTGGTCCCCTCAAGGATTAAGAACTGGTTTTATAGAAAGTGGGGTAACCACAAATAGAGCTTTTGGTCTGTTCTGCTCCATGTTTAGTAAAAACTATCAGTTATTGAGGTCATATTTATATTTCCCCCATTACCTCTAATTTGGAGGGCAGTAAAGACCAAAACGCTCTCCACGCTGGAGGGAACATCATACGCGTTTTAATTCTAAGAATCCTTCCTAAGAACAGTGGTGCGCCAACTCTCTTTTTCTCCTGCCTTCACTGTTCAGGGTTTCAGAGTATATGGACACGGATACTAGTGTGAATTAGTAGTTTAAATATCTTTTAATCAGGAGTCAACAAAAAAATGATGCACAACTGGCAGTGTTCGTTACTGCACTCAGGAAGCCATTCACTCCCAAAATGACACAGTGCAATCGCACGGCGGTCCTGTGGCACTCGCAGAGTGCCCCCACCCTGACGAGCTCACCGGTTAGGGCGGCAAAATGCAGCGTGTGCGTGTGAGAGGGGAGGAAATTAGCAGATAATACTGAAATCATCTGATTGCATGTGTGGACCCTGGCACAACCCCGAGTTTTCATTTAAGGAGGGTGTTAAGTGATCAGCAGTCCCGCTGATGCAGAACAAGGCATTGCTGGTTGGCAGGCTTCTTGTAAGCAGATTCCCCCAGTGCCGAGTATCCCATTCCGTTCTGGAAAAGGGTTCCACGCTAGAGAAGAGACCCATGGACCGAGCCTTATCTCTCGCACAAAATGATAGAGACACTAAGGTTCTAGAGGTCTCCTGGTCGTCTTTGGGTGTATCACACTTACAGGCTGCAGATGCGGCTGTTAAAAATAGGCTGGCAGGTCCAGATGAAAAAGATTCTCGGGAATATTCAGTGATTGATTCAATCGGCAGGAGGGAGGCCGGGATCTCTTTGTAGGTGTGCGCCCACCGCTTGGAGTTCCTGCTTCTCGCAGGACTGTTTGTGGCAGTTAAAGCTTGCAGCAAGTCAAATTATACAGGAACTCTGCGAAGTTTTCTGCAGCCAGTTAATTCTTCTTTTAATCGGGGTCAAGCACTGATGAGCCATGTGACAATGATCAGTAAACAAGCAAGAGGTGCTTGTTTACAGCCATTCCCTCAAGTAATGGCTCTGCGGGTCTGACTCACTGTTTGCCAGCAGAACATTTGTATCCGAAGTTGCAGATCACAAGACGAACTGAAGTGCTCTGAGACAGTCTGTGGTGGACCAGTTTTCAGGAGATTGAGATGTTCTTCGGCAGATCTTTAAATAACAGCAATGCTGGGTGAACTTTGTTCTCTCCCACTTCCGAGCAAAATCGATAGTCCATGGAGTGCTTGCTGAATTGGAGCAAAGCTCCTCGTATGTCCTCTTCCAACCATAAAAGTGCTTATTAGAGACAGGGTCAGATAATATCACACCAAAGGCACCATCTTGGGCCGAGCAGTATTTGCATACGTCCGCTGCTTTCCCCATTTCCTCAGTAACTTACTGATCTTTAATTTCTTTCTGTTCCAGAAAGATTAATTTTCATTTCTATTTAGGGTCATTCACCTCACTGCTTAGATCGTGGAATTTTGACTGTTTCCAAGCTCGCGTCCTGCTTTGCTGCAGAAAATGTTTCACGTTTAAGCGTTACTCCCAGTGGGTGGGAGACAGGCAAACAGACCCAGCAGCACAGATTATATAGTGACCCTGAAGCGTCTCGGTCTTCTTGTCAAAAAGCACCAGTTTACCAGCTCATCCTATTCCTGAACTACTTACCAGAAATTCTGTCTGGAGCAGCTGGTGGGAGCTGCAACTTGCACTTGCATGAAAATAGGTTCAGCAGAAAGCAAGTAAAGGACCATCTCTTGGTCTCAAGCCTATGGAATTCCTTTCATTCTTAGCATAAGCCATCTTAAAATTGTGTTCTTGAGATTTTGAGCGCTGTTGCAGCGTGCTTACAGTTTTATCCTTTTTTCCCTGTAACTGTTTACGGATGTAGTCCATTCATTTCAAACTTCTAGCCAGCAATATGAAAGAAAAAAAAAAAACAACCAACAACCAAACCATCCTTTACAAGGTGCTGAGGTTTGCTTTTTTTAAAAAAAAAAAGGATTGCAGCCCGTCTTGTCCCAGTGTCGGACTCGGGTCGACACACACTCAGCAGTAGCCCCTGGTTTATCTTTCTACATCTATATATATATATATTTATCTATCTATATCAGTGGAAATGAGGTGAATGTAACTGATACAGACGCCGATCTGAAGCAGCTTTCAGAAGTATCCGTGCCCCTGATGTCTCGGTCCCCTTGACCATCACACGACTTCAGAGCTGTGTTCTCTGCCTTTGCTAAAACACGTATCGGCCATGGAGCTCAAGAACTAGTTTAGCCTGTTTCGTATGCCAATATTAGCATGTTCCCATGCGTCTTGGATCTGCTGGTGGTTGTAGGAAGATGACCCAAGTCCAACAGATCTGGCTTGAGCTTTACTTCTTGTTCTCCTCTGACCTACATTCTGATGTGCATTAAGAAAAGCCTTCATCTAATTTTTCATTCTTTCTTCAGGGACACTTGTGAATTTTGCCTGAATTGTTGGGGTTTTCTGCTTGCATCCCAATACCAAATTCTGCTATCGTTGCAACAAAATTAACCTCCTAGTGTATGTTGTATTGGGTGGTATTTTTATGAAGAGTGTAGATAGTGTGGTATTAAAATACACAGGAAGGATGAAGTATTTGATCCATATTCTCTATGGACTTTGCATTTGGAATGCGGGAAATACCTTTGGAAGAACAAAATAGTTAGATTTTGCGGCTCCAGCAAAATTTTGCTTCTGTGAGGAGATGTTCAGCTTTAAAGTAGAATCCAGGCTACGTAACATCAGTTTTGGTTATCAGAATGCATATTGATGCAGTTTTGGGGGTTTATGCCGCATGCTTAAATGAAAATCATGCGCCAAGTAAGCATTCGAGGCAATTAGCTGGGTTGGATCTTGGTAACACATCTTTGTAAGAATGTAAAAGACTGATACGGACAAAGAAAGCGCGCGAGTGCGGCTGGCCCGGCTGGAAGGCCGACGGGGACGGCTTCGCTCCGGAGCCGCCCGCGCGGAGCCAGGCCAGGCGCCAAGGCACCGGGGAGCGTCATCAGCGCGGTGCAGCCGATGCCCTCCTCCGAACGTGTCACCTCGGTGACACACCCAAGACGTGCCGGTCTCAGCTGAGACAGCCGGCTCAATCCCGGCTTTCCTTCTCCCTTTTGACCGCACACGCGCGGTGCTCCGCTCTGCGCTTAATTGAGTAGCTTTAATCAAGGCCCAGGTGAGGAATGGTGAGGTAATACCGTTCCGGTATTGCTTTACTGTGCGTCGCCCGAGTCACAACAAGGAGGAGATGTGCAAAAGTATAGCCGTTCGCTTACATGAATGGCTTCTCTAATTTTGAACTATTGGATTTTAATTTAAATGTAGTATTTAATTTAGATTAAAATCCAATAATGCTAATAATGTTGCCTGCTTTAATAAAGCTGTAATATAGTGATGCACAGCGCCGAAGTATTTAGTTAGAAGGCAGAGAGTCCCCAAAAGGAGCGTATTCAGATTGGAGGTGCACCGACACTCAGCTGTGAAGATTTAGGCGCTGTTTTAAATAGGAGAGGGGACTGCTTTAATCATGTTTTAGCAATACTCTCTACCTGGCAAAGATGTTTATATATTAAAATAGGGATAAGATACCATTTATTAATTACCGTGTCAGATGTCTGGTTTGCCTTGTTTGGACCCTAAGTAGCATCAGCTTTATTTTTTTCTGAACGCAAGATTAACATACCCACAGAATTCCTCCCCCAATCCCAACTCTTTCAAAGTCTGACAGATACAGGTAGATTAATTTAATTAGCTTTTTTCCTTAATTTGTTGCCGTTTCATAGAACTTTCCTGCTGAAAGCAGCTTAGAACTAGTTTCGCTTTAGCAGTTTACATAAACATGTTGGTGAACCAGTTACTTCCCGGTACGTATTTCTAGGAAGACACAAGTCTGTGGTGTCGGTGTTTCTCTTGCTGATGAAGCCACCGACTTGCCGCACTCGATCGTCATTGAAATACCATCAGCTTGTGTCTCCGCTAAGCGATTATAACACCGATGCACCTTCCAGGTGACTGAATTATTAACAGTCCCACTTGATGCTACACCTGGACTGTCCCCCAGCGACATCTAAAAGAAATTTGAACTTTGCCCCCAACAAGAAGCCAGTCTTTATTAAAAAATAAAACCAAAAAATCAGTAGCTGGTTTTAAATCACACACAAGTCTATTCTATCTACTTACTTTGATGTTTTAAGTAAGCTGGTGAAAGAAAAGCATAAAAAAAGCGTTCTCTTCAGTCTGCGGTGGTATTTCTGTGCATCGGGTTTGCAGGGCCGTAGACGGGTGGCTTGGTTTTGTAGGCTGACGGTTGCCTGACCTGTAACAGCTAAAAGCTGCGTTTTCCCTAGTAGTCCTGTTGTGCAAAGGGACGGGAGGGAGGTTCGCCTTGGGCCCGCGCCCGGCGGCGAGCGGGCTAGCTGTTGTGCAACGTGGCCAACGAGGCTATGCGTGGACAACGAGGGGTTGTCCGTCATTTTTCATGTGAAAAACTAATTGGCAAGCCTCTGGATGCTGTGGTGACCGGGAGGCAAAATAATGGTGCAGACGAGTGAGCGTCACTGTGGGAAATCCTTTGTGCTTGGATATGGGGCATGATAAGGGGCCGTAACCCACAAAGAGGCAGAAGAGGATCCCCGCCTTTTCACAGGACCTATAAATTAACTTTCAGCCTAGAATTAAGTCATCAAAATCTGAAAAAAAACAGAAACCCCATCGCTAATTATTCTGCTTGTAAACCTCTTTCAATAAGTATCACATTTGGAAATGCGTTGGCAGGGAGCATTCGCACACCGGGTCTGGCAGGATATCGCTTTTGGGGTAACTTTCTTCCCTAACTCCTTGTGACATCCCTCCCTTCTGTAAGTTCATGCTTCAGCTAGGCGTGAGAAAACGTGTCAGAAATAGGACTGCGGAGCCGGAACCTTCATCCTTTTAGAGGGGAAGGAGACCCTAAAGTACGGTGCATGGCCCCGCTGAAAATTATTAATTAACCTGAGGCTGACTCACTGGGCTTAGTGAAGATGTTGTCAGGCTGGAGACTCAGGAGCCAACAGACCACATCCAAAAAATAACCGCTCTCCAGAAATGTGGAAAACTGGCAATCTTAAGGCTCGCTGGCATTAGTCCGCTACAGAAAATCTAGAAGAATTTGGATCTTTTGGTAGCTTGCAAAGGTTATTCATGCACCCCGGCCTTAGGCAGACCTGCACGGGGATGACAGCCCGGTGGGAATACTTAACAGACCAGAGAAATAAGAGCGAGGGAACGGCGTTCGGCGAGCTGCCTCTGCTGAGACCGGGGAAAGCGGTAGTGAGCTGGAAACCCGGCCAGAGTCTGCGAGCGTGTTGTACTGAAGGGGTCGGTAACAGAAAAACCCAGCAGGTCAGAGTTTCTTCTGCTGTCGGTTGGGTCTAAAATAATTCCCCTGCTGGACTTAACACCTGGTAAAGACGGCTTCAGAAGCCCTGCCGGAGCGTCCTGGGGAAGATGGGCGGGAGGAGAGCACTGCCCCACAAACGCCTTCCCGCGCCGCCCCGCAGCAGCGCCCGGGGCTCTGCCTTGGGGGCCGGGGCCGGGGCCGCTCCGCGCCTCCGAGTCGCGCTCCCCGCTCACGCCACGGCCAAGAGCTGCGGTTCGGGGTATTGCAAGATATTTCCAGGCTTTCTGCTGCTTGCTGAGCCGCTGCGAGCTGCCGGCAGCGGTCGCGTCAGCTACCCTGGGGCTCTCGGGGGTAGGAGAGCCGCTGTTGGCAGTGCTGGCCGCTTAAGAGTGTCTGCTAGATCTGCGGGGCCCGCACCGGCTCTGCCGGGCTTTACGGTCCTCGGGAGAGATTTCAGAGCCCAGCCCGTGCCGCCGGCAGCGAGGCCTCGGAGCACCGGTAGCGCTGCCCGGGACACGCAGCCTGCCCCGGCCTGGCTACCGCGGCTCTGCCGCTCCTGCTCGCCCGGTGCCCTTCAGCAGGCTGGAGCGGCCGAGCCCGGGCAGCGGCGGGAGCAGCGCCCGCTCTCCGTTTCCTTCATCAGCGCCTGCAGACGCTCAGGAAGGAAAAAGACAAGCGGCGCCGAGAGCAATCCGTGTCCGCGGCCGTCCTGCCGCCGGAGCGGGCCGCGGGGCCTCCGGCAGCGCCCCTCCGCCCGGCCCGGGAGGCGGCGGCGCGACCAGAACGGTGCCCGCCCGGCCCGGGGCACGGAGGCCGCCGCCGCCGCCGCCGCTGCCGCCGCTCCACGTGGCCCCGGGCGCCGCAGCGGGACCCGCGCCCCCCGCGGCGGCGCCCCCCGCCCGCGCCGCAGCCAATCCCCGCCCGCCTGCCATGTGCCGCGACCCCTCCGGCCAATGGTGCCCCGGGTCACAGACCTGCTCCACCATTGCCCGGAAGCGGCGCCAGGCCCCCGCGCGGCGCGGCGCGGTGCGGCCGCTGCTGCCTCCTCCGCCGCCGCCGTCCCCGCCGCACGACGGGCCGCCCTGTGTTTCGGGGGCCGCCGCGCGCATGCTCCGCCGAGTGACGCCGCGACTCCATGTGTGAGAAGCGCATTATTTGGCAAGGGGAGCAGCGGCGGGGAGGATTAGCCGGGGATCCCTGGCGGCGCGGAGAAAGGGGGCGGCGAGGCGCGGGGGGGGGGAGACGAACCGGCAGCCGGGGAGCGGCGGCGTCCGGATGTGCGGGGAGCGGCGGGGAGGTGCCGCGGCGTGTGAGT
Organism: Pelecanus crispus; assembly: GCF_030463565.1. Taxonomy (NCBI): domain Eukaryota; kingdom Metazoa; phylum Chordata; class Aves; order Pelecaniformes; family Pelecanidae; genus Pelecanus; species Pelecanus crispus. The sequence goes on along the minus strand of NC_134662.1, from coordinate 4,929,274 downwards.
TCCTCGATTAAAAGTTCTCGTTGGGGTTATTGTCTTGGGGGAGGGAGGGCGAGGCGGCCGCTCGGGATGCCTGTGCGCTCCGGGGGAAGTTCCGGGAGAGCCCGGCCGTGCGGCGACCGCGGGCAGCCCTCGCTAGCCCGGGAGAAGTGCAAAGTCCCGCTCTGCGGCCGCCGGGCGGGAGGGGCAGAGGAGGGGCGGCGGGCGGCGGGGCTCCCCGCCTGCATCCACGCCGGTAAAGGAAAAGTTTAGCGGCGCGGCGCGACCCCCCGAGCCCCGGGGCCGAGCGCCCCGGCTCGCCGCCGGCTTTTGTTGGGCGCCGGGACGGCAGCCTGCGAGGCGTTTGTTTCGGAAAGTTGTTACGAGCTTTCCGCCGCGCCTGCTTCCTCTTCCTCCTCCTCCTCCTCCTCCTCCGTCGCCGCCCGGGCCGGTGCGGGGCTGGGAGCGCCCCGGCCCCCGCTGCCCCCCGCGCTGCCGGCTGGAGGCGGCGGGACGGGACCGGGCCGGCCCCGCGGCGGGGGGCGAGCGGGGGGCGAGCGGCGGGGGGCGAGCGGCGGCCCCGGGCAGCCCCCGCCGCGGCGGTGGCCCGGCGGGCGGCCAGGCTGCGGCCCGTGTCACAATAAGAGTCCTCGCCCGCCCTTCTGCGGCTCAAGGTGCGCCGGGCTGCGCCCCCCGCCCGCCCCGGGGCCGTGCTCGGGGACGGCGTTACCGGCTGCGCGCCCTTGCCCGGCTTCTCCGTTCCTGCACCGTCCCGGCGCCTGCGGGAGCGGCCGGGCAGGGCTCGGCGCCGGTCGCGATAGTCCCGTGGAAGCACCCGGGAATCGCCGCCCCGGTTGCGGAGGAGCCGGGGCTCGGTGGCCGCAAACCGGCTGGCAGCGTTACCCGCTTCGAGCCACGGAGCTGGGGAAGCCCGTAAGTCAGGACGCACGTACTTCTCTAGAGCATTTGCTTACTTTTTTTTTTTTTTCTTTAAATTTTATTTTATTTTACACTCTCTATACGTCTTAGGTTTTACTTTCACTTGTCTTTTTTCTGGCTGCCCCGTGCTCTCCTATTTTTGTACTTTGTGCAGGAAACCCCTTTCCCCAGGTCAGAGGTTCCTGAGCCGATGGATACAGCAGTGACTGTCAGGGAGCAGTAATTTGTGGGCACGGCCCTAATGCTCGTTTCCAGCTTCTTTTGCAGGTGTTTGACTTTCATGTTTCTCCCTCGCTTGCCCGCCTGCGAATGCAGCTGGAAGCAGAGGTAGCAGAGCTGCTGGTAGAGACAGTTACACAGGAAGTGAAATGACGAGGGGCCTTTGGGAATAAGAGACATGCCAGTAGGCTGGAAGCTGCCATACATCAGTGGGAGAAGGGAATGAAACCCTGCTTTCTTCCAGACACGCCACTGACCGGCGTCTCAAGTGGAAGGAGGCGTGGGGAGGAAGAAGCAGGAGCACGAGAGATGCGCTGTTAGCAGAGAGGACGAGGTGGTAGGGGACCAGAGGCAGGAGACGGCGGAAGAAAGTAAGAAATAAAGGGATGTGGAGCACGTGGAAAGCTTTTTGTGCAAGTGAACTGCGCGGCGGCCTCCTGGGCGTTGCGTTGCCGTGCGCTCCACGGGCCTGGCTCTGGCGACAAACGGTCGGTCCCACCAAATCTTGGGACGGTACCCGCTGGGCTGTGGCGGTGACGCCGCGCTGACACCTTGCTGGCATTTGGGCCGTGGGGAGGCCGGTAGCCCGCCGGGCGCTGTACGCAGCGGGGAGAGCTGGCTGCCGGGCGGGGACGTTACCCCCAGCGCTGCCTCGCAGCCATCCGAGATTGTGACGTGTACGGAACGGCGTATTCCTGTACATCACGCTCCATTACTCGCTGCTGGCGTAGCCTTCGGCGCGTCTGGATTGTCAAGCTCTGGACAAAAAAAGGGGTGTGATATCCTGGAGGCAGGGAGGCTCTGAGGTTAAGTATCTTAGATAGGATCACAAAATAAGCTGGTTTCAGGGCTGGGAACTGTTTAGGATTTTGTTTTATTTTTTTTTCCTCCCCCCCCCCCCCCCCCCCCCCCCCAACTATCTGATTTTGAAAATAGGGCTGCACGGCTTGACACGTGACGTTGAGGCTCTAAAAGCTCGCCCCTTTACGCGTTGTCTGTGGGTAAGCGACAGGCTGGTGCTCCTCTAGCTTTTACGCGGAAAAAGAGCGACTGTATTACCAGTTAGCGTGCTCTGGCTGAACTTTGTGAGTGTGAAGAGGACCGAGATCCATGCTGGAAGTAAAAACCACCTTGCTGAGTCTCACTGGAAGAGAGAGTTGTATCCGTCTGCTTGCTCGGTATCCAGCAGCGGAGCGGGATGGAGGTGGCCAAATACATTTCTCTTTCAAATGTATTTCTCAGAGGTGGAAGTGCAGAGGAGTAGCTAATACCATCCCTAACTGTTACATAGTCATGAGGTTACATCAATGGGTGATGATGCAACACCGCTGGCTTATGATGCAGTGTCAGTATGCTAATACTGTAACTTAATATAGCTGCGTTACGACTTTTTTGTAGTAATTTTTGTAGTAATTACAGGCCGGTAGCCGTATGTGGAGCTGTTTAAAATGATTGGTTCAAATTCAGACAGCGCTGGTGTACTGTGTGATGTTTGCGATGCTTATGCAAGGCGAGATGAAGGATTTGGATCCCTGTTTCGGCTGGCCGGCGGCACACGTACGTACGTACGACGTTTGGCCGCTTTAGGGACCTCTCTGCGTGGCCTCAGGTTTGAACTGGAATTATCCCTTTGCTGTCAAAGGCACTATAACTGTGGAAGGAACTCTGTCCAGGCTTACTGTCTTATTGTCTTACACTTCTATTTCTGGGTGCGCTCTTTGTTAGCCCTACCCATCCAGATGGGCTATAAGCATTTTTACTTTCTTACTGAATCGCTCCAGCTGTGCCACTTTAGGGGGGGGAAGAAGAAGAAATGGTGCTTGGGATAAAAGAAGTCAACTTCTGACATCTTTTGGATAGTGCTGGAAGTATTGTTAAAATTAAGTCCTAAAACTCGTTCAGGTGTGATGAGGCCGTGTTTGAGATTGTCTTAGGTTTTGAGTGGTACCTCTTGAAATGATGTCCGTGTTGTAAGTCCCTGGCCGGTCACCAACCAGGCGAAAGTTGGCGGCATCTGGTACGAGAAATTGGGAAGGATGGAATTGGCAAGGGGCTGTGGTGGTCAGCAAAGCTCAGGTTTTCTGCTTTGATGGAGCACTCACTTTATGTGTAACTTCTGAGTGGAGAAACGCTGTTTTGCTGACTAAATTTAGAATGTTTTCGTTGAGCGTGTTTTGAACCACAAACTTCAACATGCAGTATCTAGGTGTTGCTTGCTGGTAGTAGATATTAAGTGTACTTATGCATTTAAAAATTCAAATTGTTGGGCATCAGAACTTATTTTTTGATACTTACTATGCACATATGAACTGTGAGCTCATCCCCAGGCTCTAATACTTTGTTACTGCCACACTCTGAGGGGAGTAGTCGTGTGCTTATTTTGCTGGTGTTTCACAAAGCACTTTCTTGCGTCTTGTGAGGTAGAAAGTTGTGTGCTGTGTACAGAGTTTGCATGTGATACGTACCTGTGCAGGTACAGGCTCTTATCCTGCGTAAGGGTACTGCTCAAATAGGTTGCAACAAAGAAGTTGGAAATAAAACATGCGGTGTGTGCATTCCCCTTTTGAATTAAAATACATGTGCTAGGCTCTCATTACAAAATAAAAGGAAAAATGAACTGTGATGTGGAAGTGTTTTTCATTCCTCCTCCTAGAATGATCAGCATCACAGCCCTGTTCCAGGCACTTCTCCGCTTCCAGTTTATATCTTTGTCAATAATAATCTAAGTAACATAGAACTGTATGGTGGGGGTTTTTTTCCCTTCCAAATGTTCCTGGAGACTGTGGTATCTGAAAATATGGTAGACTTATTTTTAGATGTGGGGAAGTAACGTTTGCTTTTGTGTAATGCTATTCATGTTTGAGGTACCACAGCACACGGTCTGTAGACCAGTATGTGAAGTGCAATGTAGTTAGCATATTTTGTTGCGTGGGGAAAAAAAATGGTACGTGAGCACTCTTTCCTCTTCTCATGGCATTAGACAAAGTAAATGTTAAGGGAAGAACATGCCGCTGATGGACTGGGAAACTCCAGGACAGCCTTTCAATTGTATTCTTCTTTGAAAGTCTGTTCTTGATAGTTCCATCAGGCTGTCCCTGCTCTCCCTGTGCTACCCATGCTGCTTGTTTTAGATTTGTGCTCTTAAAACTTACAAGCTCGAGTTTGGCACTTTATATATAGACATTCTGCTTATTTATGCATTCATATTATGATTGATTGGTGTAAAGACTTGCTTGGGATCTTTTTTTTTTTAGGCTTTTCTAGTCGTCTTCCCCCTCCCCTTGTCTCTGCATGTCTGTGGCATCCCTTCGCCTGGGGACGTGGACAATATGTTGACCCCCATGCAGCTCTTGGTTCCTGCTTTATTTCTTATGCACCACCTGGAATTTCTGAGGTTACTCATTTCTTTGTGATATTTTCTATGTGCTTAGCACTGCTCAGCCTGAAAGCCTTGTGTACCTCGGTGAACCTCATTGTCAGCTGAATCATGTGTCCATTTTCGGGTGAGGAAAAGGAGAGCGAATTGCCCGAAGCAAGCATTATAGGACAGGGACAGAAGAAAGGTTAAGGTTTATTAATACACAGTTTCCTATGTTGGCTTTTTGCTGCTCAGCACTTCTCCTCTTCCTTCCCCGACTGCTGAAGGTACCGGCGTTTCTAGCTTTCATTGCCTTTAATTGCATTCTTTGGTATTTGACTTCTCGGTGTGTCAGGTCTCGGAACTCTTCAGCGGGGCACCAGTAAAGAGCTGGTGTTTACCTGCGAGCATTTGTGTGTGTGTCTGTGACCTCTTCGGCATCACCTTGGGAGACTGCGGCTACCACAGGGCAGGGAGGAATTCTCCCGTACAGCTTTCCTACCTCTTAATTACAGAGCACCTCTTCGTTGTGCTGGGGCCTTTCATGTTGTCCGCTATGCTCCTCTCTTTCTAGTGCAAGTGAGGCTGGAAAGCAGTGTTGTGACTCTGGCTTCATGAGTGCAGCTCGCTCGCTTTGAGTGAAGAGGGCGTTTGGAGGAAAAAAATAATCTGATGAGGCCATTTGGGCTGTATGGGACAAAATCAAGGTTCAGCAAGAAAGTTTTGCCTGCTTTTGATGTGTTGACTCTTTAAGAAAAAATGTTTGGATGTGTTGCTGTTTCAACATACTGAAATAAGGCAGAAAGTGGAAAACCTTCGCTAGGTGCGGCTGTAGCAGTGCCCTTTTCTCTCCTCCTTGTCTTTATCATCGGTAGGGTTTGACGCAGTTCAGCGTTGCAGCCTGGACGGTGCCGCTCAGCAGCGGGTCGGTGTCCGGCCAGAGCTGTTGGATGCGGCGCAGCTCGGAGGTGCGGTAGGCAGAACCCAGGTGTCTGTCCCTGTTACTGCATCTTGAAAATCACACTGCTCAGGACCAGCTGATGTCCTGCATGCTGTGGGAACTTGTTCTCACCTTTGCCTTTGCTTCCCTGTCCTCCCTGGAGGAGAGGTTTTATATCGCCTTGGGTAAGTCACTTAAACCTCTCCGTGCCTTGGCTATGCCATCTGCAAAATGGGTACAAGCGTGTGTTACAAAGGAAGCATGCAAAATGTGGCTTATAACAACAATTCCTTTTATTTTAATCTTCATCTTCTTTAGCTTTTATCGCTGAAATGATGTAAACCGCTGTCATCTCACTTCTCAAATGAGATTTGCTGGTAGGACTTAAGATGAGAAGAGGGGGAAAAAGAGTTGTCAGGTTTACCTCACGATCTGTAATGCCGGCTTGTTGTATTAGGAAATGCAAACATTTGAAAGATCTAGGAGTGTAAAATTTAACAGCCAGCCACAGCCGCTGAAGGCCAGACAAATACGGGGAAGGAGTGTCACGTGGCTAGCAGGGAGCTGGCAAACCCCTAGACCAGGGGAAGTAAGGAGTTCACCCCTGACTCTCCTGTTCGTTAATTCAGGACTTCACGTCTTTGTAGGTGATGTGCGCAAGTCGGGTGAGTTTTCGAGCTGTGCAGAATTTCTTTCTGTATATCCCGTATAACAGGCGGGTCTGTCCCGGCGGCAGGGTCAGGTCTGTGTGCCTTTAACCCAAGATATGCGGAAGCTTATGATCAGGCGTGTTTATTTTGTCTTTTATTTTTAAGAAGGTTCAATTTCAGGAGGCTGTTTCTCCTCCCACCGTTGTCCTTCCTGGAGAGCCCTTGGGCATCGACTGGGCTCCTTGGGCCCTCCCTCTGACTTCTGGTTTGTGCACAGAACAAGCCGATCCGCTGGCCCAGACCTGGCGGGGTCCTTGCCCCTTTAGAAGTCTTCCGCGGCTCGATCGGGCGCTGCTCGCATTAAGCAGAATAGATCGAATGGTCTGTATCGTGAAAATGATTGGAGTTTCAAAGTGCTGCAGGAGTTCAAGTCTCGTTCAGGTGTCAGAGAGCTACGTTACACACACGTCTCTGAGTTTATCTCAATCTGTTCTGCTTGTATTCGTTCCTATTAAATTCTGGGTTTTACCTTTTTTTTTTCTTCCCCCTCTGAAATGCTTAAATGCATTTCAGCCTCTATTCATTCTCCTCCTTCTTTGTTTCCTTTCCTTCTCTTTCCCCTCCCTCCCCCCTTTTTCTCTCCCAAAGGAACAACAAACCAAAACAGTATTTTTACAAGAGTAAAGGACTTTTCGTGACTGTTTTTGGGTGACCCTCCAGGTGAGGCAGTTTGGCTGTGACTCGCCTCTTCGGAGACGTTGGCAAGTTTGGTATTCCAGATGATCTGGCATTAAGTTAAAGCTCTGCCGGAAAAGCTGTACTGCTGCCATGTTTGGAAGAAGAGTTGGTCTCCAATTCCTTTAACAATTATGAGGTGACTAATAACTTGAAGGCAGTTTCCCTGCTAATTTGCAGTGCCCTGTAGTAAACTCTGCTGCGGCATGAAAGGGATCAGTGTGTGAACGCTTCGTCTTCTGGTTTTGGTGTCTTGTGCGTCACCTGCTGTCTTGGGCTTACTCCTGTATAAACACGAATCAAACTAAATTAAAAGTTGTGCCCAAAAATCGCTGGACCCGGTGGCCCAAGCCGTGTGGATGGAGAGTGGGGAGGCAGTCCGCCGCGCTTCCAGTCATCCATAACAATATGTGCTTTTTGTTGCCCTCGCTCCAGCAGTGTGAATGGGAGCTGGAGGGATGGGAACAAAAAAAAAATGAAGCCTGTAAAAGAGCACTCCCACAAGGCAGGAGATAAGCCCTGACATGAAGTAAACGCCATTCCTCCCCCTCTCCCCACACTTCCAGCTGAATATAAGGGGATATTTAAAAAGTCAGGTACCTGAAGAAGTTTCTAAAACACCTAGTAGCGAGTGGGGCTGTATGATATTTTCTTGATTTTTTTTTTTTTTTTTTTGCACCCCATCGAGTGAAAATAACCCATTGCTGTTTTAACTGTGTAATGTTGGTAGTTCCAGCAGAGAGTATGGAAATAGATATTCTGCCTCACCTGCCGGGAAGAGGTTCCGTTAACTCTTTTTATCATAATTACTAATTCTTTTAACAGTAAATGTTGTTACTCAAAGTTCTGACAAAAGTGGGTAGCAGCAACTTCTAAGAATGTCAGGTGGCACCTAAGAAGGGTGGTTATTTTTTTCAATCATTTGGTGGGAGACCAGATGAACACAGTGATGGGTATGTAAGTAAGAGCCAGCTGATCTCAAGGCAGTCTATTTTTTTTTCCCCCCCTTCTCTGTTAAATATCCAAAATTAAGTAAGAGTTTATGGTGGGGTCTTTGCATTAAAGTGCCAGATTGCTGGAGCTGAGGGAATAAAGGCTTATTCTGTAGCTTTTCAGTGGAAAAAAAATGAAGCCTTTATTGAGTTTTCAGTTAGTCTTGAAATTGATTTTGACATGACCTGTCTTACTCACTTTGGGGTACAAATACCCAATTTTACTACCTATAAGACTATGGGAACTAGAACGCTTCCAATTGAGAGGTGCTGGTTAACTTGCTGCTTGTTTCCTAACTCAGTCTGGATGGAGAGACTCTTGTCAATGTTGGCGGCTGGAAGCGCATCTCCTGCGCACCAGGCAGTTAGCCGTGGCCGCCACGGTGTTAGCAGGTTTTCTTAAAATGGTTTTGTAAATGCGCAGAGCGTGGCTGGACCGAGCGGAGCCCAGCACTGGTGTGGGATGCTGTTGAAACGGGGCAAGCCTCGTCGCAGCAGCAAAGTCATTTTTGTGTCTGTTTCGTAGGGGAAGCGTTGCTGAAGATGGTTGGTAGTGGCTTTTCTCTTAGTCTGATTTATGCTACAAATACCAAAGACTTTCCACATACTGAAATGAGTCAGAAAATTGAATCATTAGATCTCATGCTAATGCTGATTTACCTATTGGTGTAAGTAGGAGCAACTTCCTTGCCGTAGCCTGTTAGCTCTGCCCAGTGTGTTCATTTGCTGAAGTAGCCATGTGATCACAAGCTTCAAAATGCTTGCAAGAATTAGAGGAAGTAAACTGAAGGCATTCGTATTTAATAGGATCTTAGAAAATCCTGTCTCCAACAGAATTAGGTGCTGCAGTTGTGCCTGTGTCCCTAGTGTCGCGGTACGTACAAACGCACTGAATCACCTCTTGAGATTCATGCGCAATGTAAACCCAAAGCTTTCTGGTTTTCATTGTAAAATAGTGAAATGACATGTGCTAATTGCAGGCACGGTGCTAGTGTTACGCTCTGTAGGATGCTGTTGAGTATGGACTTGAGATTTTGCTTTCCGCTGGCTTGCTTGTTTTTAGGGCTTCTGAGATGTCATCTTTGAAAGCAAGTGCCGAGTTGTTTCAGTAGTGGAAGAACCCTTGCCTCGTAGCAGCGCTGCTCGTTTGGTACGTGTGGAGGGTGTCCAGTGAAGCTTCGCTCCAGCTGCGCGTGGGTTGTGCTCATGAAGAGCTGGGGATGCTCTGTGGGCAGTATCCTCCCTTTCTGGGCCACGCGTGCACTAGGGAGAAGTTTGCCTTTCACGCCTTGATTAACTCTATAAATGTGACAGCAGTTGATGTCTTGAGCTTTTTTTTTTTTAATTCAAGTTCGCTTTCATAGTTGGGGGAAAAGGAAGATGACATTTGTAACAGCTTTTCTGTGCCTATTCCTGAAAGCAGATGATACTGCAAGAAGGCTGGCTCATGGCGTAGCTTTTTCTGAGAGGAAAGATCCCAATGAGGAGATGACATTCTCTGTAGAACTTGAAAAGTAATCCTTGTGTAACTTTCAGAAGCTCAGCTCGAGACTCATCCAGGTTGGCTATGCGTAGTAATTCTTATTTTCATGACAGTTATGTTCCCAGATAGTAGGCAGCACTTACAGTTAAGGCTAACATTAAATTAACATCTTGCAATTTGTGAAAGTTTGCTAATATGTAGGAACCACTGCTGCTCCCTCTGTGGGCTACGATGGCAGGATCGAACAGCCGGATAGCCAAGAGAAACTGCTTGATTGTTGTATCAATAGGTCGTAATATATTTTGCAAATACTGTTTGTGGGAAGGTTTATGAATAGTCAAGAAAGAAGCAATGTTAATCAGTAACACAGAACACGAGATGGAAAGCACAGCGTCTTTGGGGACAGTCTGGTATATAGCATGTGTGTAAGGTATTCTGTGGCTGGAAAAGCTCTAAAAATCTCTTACATTCTAAAGAAAGTAAACTTTTTGCTTGACATATTTTAAAATAAATATTGTAAGCTTTGCAGTTGTGATCGCGCACTTCTCCGCGCTGCGGGAAAGCTGGGATCTGGGAGGCAGAGTACACCTCCAAACTTATTACCTGCAGTCTTTGTCCCATTAGTTTGTGTTGAAAGTATTTAAGTTTCTGCTTTTCCTCCTTCCTTTAGCAAAGGTACCCAGAGAGAGATGTATTCATTCCTCTTGCTGGACCAAAACCTGGTTTTAAGCCTGAGGATGATGGTTTAACAAGCAGCCGGGACTTTTTAAGTGATGCAAGTGGCTTGGGGAACAAAAGCACGTGAATCCTGTCGGTTGAGACCCGACGGGTAACTTATTTCTGTGAGGTGCCTGAGAATTATGATGATGAAGACTATAGAAGTAATTAAATAAGACTCATTTTAATATTGCGCATGTTATTGATCCCTTAGGACATTTAGATACGCAAACTTGATAAGAAGATCTCCTTTGCGAAATGTTGCTCGGTGTAATTGTAACACTTCTGGTTGTTTTCTACCCAAAATGTTCTCATGGTTTTTGTGGAAGTTAGATGTTGTTTTACATAAAGCCACTGAAGTAACCAAGAGCCTAAATTTTGTCTTGCTCATCTTCGGTATCTGTTTGCTTTCTGCTTGTTCTGGGTCGAGGGACCCTTACAGGTTTGTTACCAGCGGTTAGGCTTGCTCAAGATTAAAAATCCCCCTCGATCCCGTGGGTGATAATGACAACTTTTGTTTCCTTTTCCCTTCTAACTGCAGGACCAGGGGCTAAACATCAGCCCCGCAGCCTTCGTGTTTTTAATACAGACATGACTGTGCGCGAGCGTGGCTTGTGATGTTCTGCGTGCAGTGCTCCCTTTTGATCTCAGGTGGGGGATGCAGTGCGCATCCAGATCAAGTTTTGTGTGCCGAGGCTTCTGAATTAATTAATGATGGTGGCTGTGCTCGGCTTCCCCTGTAAATAGGTGTGGCCGCTGGGTCCCTGCCAAGCTGCCATTTCATTCCCTTATTTGGATTTCTGCACGGTGTCATTCTGTACACACACCCTCAGTTAGGTTTTTAAATAATATAGTTGGGGAAACTAAAATTGCTGCTACAAAATTATTAGCTTATGGGTTATTAACGTACTCCTACAACTGAGATTAAGCATGTGTCATTAGTGGAGGATGGTATCTTGAGCTTCCCCCCCCCCCCCCCAAAAAAAAAAAGAAGATTTTTTTTAAAAAAAAAAGGTTACTGCTGTGTTTCCAGTAGCTGATGCTGAAGCCAGGTAGGTACAAACCAAATTACTCCGGAGAAATCAAGTTATTGTATTTTAGTTGATGCCAGGTTGCCCAATTAAAGTCACTGGCACTTGGTGAGCACAAACTGCCCGCAGAGCACAGCAAAGCCTTGTTGCAGCAGCGAGCATCGGCGAGGCGGGTGGAAGCAAGCCCCCAGACACGGCATTCCAGAGCAAACACAATGCGTACAAAACCCATATCTTGCTCGGTGATGAAAGTTGAACAGATTTTTCCACCAGAGCTAGAAATAACAATTTGCCACCTGGTTGTTTTGTTTGGGTTTTTTGTTTGTTTGTTTGTTTTTAAATGGAATGTTGCCACTCATCTTAGTCTCCATCTCTCCTAATGAGAGATCCGGAGCTTTCCAGTCCTCTTCCTTGGGGTTGTTGGGCACTCGGTGAAAGAGGTGATAAATTCATGCACACATCCCTCTTCCCCTGCTTAATATTCTGCCAAACAGTTTTGCAAATGCATTTCATAATGCTGCCTCTTTGCATAGAAAAGAGACACCCCCTTCCTCTGTCAAAAAGCTATTCTACATCTGAAAACAGAAGATAATAATTCCAGTTCTTGAAAAACATGTTTATACAACAATCCACAGAGACCAGCACCATTAGGCGATTAGATTGCACTTTGATTAAAACCAGTTCATTGCAACTGCTCGGTGTGGATAGGATGGCTGGATAGGCTCGGTCGCCTCGAAGGCGACGTCGAGCGTGTCTGTCCTGCAGCGTCGGTCGCAGAGCCAGCGTTCTTGATCTGGATGACGAATGTGTCAGCGGTAGGAGCCCTTCGGGCTCACCCCGTGAATCCAGTACATCTTGGCTCTGGGTGAGGATCAACACAATTGGCCGTAAATACAGAGTAACTGAAAAATAGTTCAAACTGTGTTATGTATAAAACAAAGAACCCCCACACCAAAACCCTTTAATCTATTTTTAGCGGCTCTTGGTGTTCTCTCCTTGTGCTTAACAGTAGATGTTATAGTTCCTCTTCTTGAAACGGGCACTGCTTTGTTCATGTCTGCTGCTTGGCTGCTCTCTCTGACATGCAGGGTGTTTTTTGTTGTTCCTGCAAGTCAGCCTCTTGCAAAGATTTTGATTTAATGAGTCAGGTCTACCCATATAGTAATTACAAAGATTAACTTGGATAGATGTGAAACAGATGTATAAAGCTGTTCGGACCTGGCTCCGATGCAACCTCTTAATCAGTGGTTTCATCCTTTCTCTGACTTAACTCCTGTTTCACAGTTTAAACTACTAAGTGTAAAATTAATGACAAAAATAATATTTTCTTTCTGTTTCAGTCGTGGACTTTCCCAATTCCTTATCACACCTCTTTGTTCCTTTGAGTGAGAACATGGCATGGCTTAGATGCTTCTGTACAGGAGAATACGGCTCTCAAAACCAAAGTAAAACAAAACTGGTCTACCCAAAGGGTTGCTCTAAGGTTAACTTTATCTAGAAATAATCAGCTTTCATAGCTCATTTTGTAACGTGTTGCTCTTACTTTTATGAGACTGAAGTGTCTTGGAGCGGTTTCCTGTGGACTTTTTGAGCAATATCTGGTTTTTCAGTGATTTGCTGGGGAACCTGCCCCCCTCCGCCCCCATTTGAAGACATAAATTGTATTATGAGTGAAAAGCAAGCTGCATGCTTGTGTCTGCTGGAGCCCGTAGTGGTGCAACCCTAGACAATCATGGGTGTTTCTATTCATGAGTAGCCAACCAAATCGTGATCTGGGTATTTTGAGCCTGCCCGATCTTCTGAATCAACCTGCAGAGAAATGCACTCCATTTTGTGCTGACTTGGGACTCCGCGCAGGGCTAGCCGGTGTTGCGTTTTCCACGTCGCATCCGTAAACGCTGTTGCGTTTGCTGTGGGCGCTGCAGCGTTGTGAGCTGCTGACCAGGACAGCAGTAATGGGGCACTCCAGGCTCTGGTTACAGAAAGCCAGATTTGCAAGGTCTTGAATAGCAAGGCTTCCTGGAAGTGGGGGGAAAAAAATTGCAGTTGGTGTTGATTTTTCTTTCTGAAGTGCATTATTGGAACCTCTTTATCTTTGCATCTTCCAGGTATCCACACTTGACTGAATTCTGGCTAATCTCAGTAAAAGCACGGGTAGATGGCGGGGCTTGTAAGGAGCTTGGTAACGTAATTACCGCTGAGATATTCCAGACTGAGGAACGAGAGAAGTCAAAATGCACTTGTACTTTGGTCTCAAAACAGTAAGTTTTGATTGCAAGAGAGTAGGTTATACCAGTGTTTTTCAAAAGGTTCAGCCTGGATTTTCTGGAGAAAACCTACTCCGAGGTTTCCGGTTTTCTTGCACGTTGGTGCACGTGAGCGGTAGGATTTGAGAGGGCAGAGTAAAGCTGAACTCCAGTGCCGCTAAATAGCGTCGAGGTTGGTATGGAGTGCAGTGCAGCTGGCGCAGTCAGTAGATCGTGCTCTCCCAGATCCAGAGGCAAAGGCAGGGTTTTCCTTGAAGGGCTGCGCGTGCTTCCGTGCGATTTGGCAGCCCTTGGTGTCCGCTTGGTAGAGAACAAATGCTGGAAAATAAGCATGCTCCGAAAGAAGGATGTGCTGGGGTGACATGCTTGAAGAAGAGCTGTTGCCAGTAAGTAGTTCTTCCCTGCCTGACTTTCCGCTGCCGTCTCAAGCGATGCCCTCGCCGGCTGGCGCGGCGCGTGATCCCCGTCTGCGGACCGGCTTAACTGCGGGGTGACTGCAGCCCCTGGCTTCCCTGCCCCGCGAGCGCAGGCATCGATCCGACGGCTGTAATTATCAATGCTGTCGATGGCCCGCGAGCGGAGCCGTGTGTCCTATCTCTGGCGCAGGAATTCAGGAGTGAGCGGGAGAGACTCTTAATTTGTAACAGGTTTTATTTGCCGTCTGACTGGTGCACAATAAAGGGGTGGCCCTGGTGTTAATGAGCATCTGAACGGAGCTTTTTTCCCTTCCTACAAGGTGGCACTTCACCGCAGAGAGGCCAAAACTGCGGAGTGGGTATGCAGGGTGTTCAGGAGCTTTCACCCGAATCTCTAGGCACGCAGAAGCTAAAAAGCAGCGCTTGAATATTTGGAGAAATACCAACGCTACGCCAGGTACAGAACGGATCGGCACATCCAGGAAAAACCAGAGGAGTGCTCTTCCACTCCGCTTCGCTTACGCTGGATTGGAACGTGCACCATGCCTATTATTTCTATCTGATGGCTCTTCCTAGAATTCTGTTGAGATGCGTGCAGGGAGAAATCCGCATTTTTGGAGCGTATAAAAATTCCTTCAGCTGATAATGTTGGTGCTTAAAAACCCCAATCTGATACTTTTGTACAGCTTTGAGTTCTCCTTCTAGACCAATACGTTGAAGACTTTACTCCTGTATTCAAAAATGTTTATGGAAGTAAAGCCCGAACACCAGACTGAAGCTAGCCCCTTGTCTGTCAATATTTAAATTGAAATGTGACTCCTTTTTTCTGCTGACCAGTTCCCTCAGCCTTCCAAAAAGTACAGTTGTTTTCTTATCTCAGTTGTTTGAGGAGGTATGTACAGCAGCAATGCTGAACTGTGGTACCTGTGTCATAGTTTCCATGCCTTAATCTTCTTAGAGAATCAGTAGCTTGTCTTATTCTGAAAATGTAATGTTTTTAAAACCCTGTTTTGCAGGCTAAATCTCTCTTCAATTTTACTGGGTCATAATTTTTCTAGATAGTGTTGATGGGATTCAGGAATGTTGCTAAAAATGCGGTCCCTAGTAGTCTCATCTACAACTTCTGTCATCATTTTGTAGAGGGGAAAAAAAAAGCTTCATGAGTGACAAAGCAGGCTCCAAGCAAATAGATCTGATTTCTGCTCGGGCGAGTTAGCAAGAGATACTGTTCAGTCCAGTGCTCCATTAATTTCTTAAACATTTCACTTCTTATGGTTTTAAAAAGTTGCTATATTGGAATGAGAGCCACAATTCTTTTTAAATGAAACATCCAACCTTTGAAAGAACTGCGGAGTGCTAGGATAGTCAAGATTCAGTCGTCTTGAACGGCGGAGGAGCCGATGCCGGACCGACAAGACAGGGCAGCGGCAGAGCCCGCCGCCGGGGCCCTCGGACGACAGCAGCGTCGCACCGAAGCACACCGTACCTGTGGCTCCGGTGTCCGGCCGTGCACTCTTCTTCTGCAGTGACTTTTTCTGATGGAAGCGCTGTCAAAACCCGGAGCTGCTGCTTGGACAGAGTTTCACTTCCGAGTATTAACTGTTTAATTGCCCGCTTCCTAGGAGGTTCCCTGCACAGATGCTTTAAAATGAATCCTTGGAAACATTTTCATGAGCATGTTAACCTTTTTTCCCTTAGCGGCGTGCGCTGCGAAAGCAAACTTTCCATCACGGAGGTGCAGGAGAAGGCTAAAGCACGGATGGAGCCGGCCGCGGCGGGACGGAGCGTGGGAGCCGGAGCGGGATCGGGGCCGTGGCGCCGGCCGCCTCCCCGGGCAGCTCGCTGCCAGCCGCCTGTTGGGTTTCACTGGAAACTTCCACGCGCTGAGTGCGGGTCAGTGCGAGAGGGGGCCCCGGTCCCGCGCCGCCAGCATCCCGTGGCACTGAAGCGGTTAAACTGCTCTTCTGGTGTCCTTGCAAGATGAAAACTATTTTAGTCCCATGACACGAGCACTATGGGAGTTTAATGCTACAGTTCATTAAAAATGGAGGCTGGCCGCAGCCTCAGAAATACGATTCGATAGCTTAGGCTTCCCACGTCCAGAGCACGTCAGAAGGAACGATCTCTGCTGCACTCTTCCAAAACACGGGAGCACTCTGACGCAGGGGTGCTGCCGAGCTCATTCGCCTAACTGCATTGCTCTTTGCCGGGGAAAACTTTTTGCAAAACGCAGGCTTCCTCTGTGCTGGAGGTGCCTTGTGTGCCGTCCTCCGGCAGAGCTGAGCCAGCTTCGGACGGAGCCGGTGCAGAGCCGGTGCCTGGAGGGTCCCCTCCTCCTGTTATGACCTTTGCCAGTCCCGTTCAGCAATTATCTCTACCAGGCAGAATAATTCCTTTTTTTTTTTTTATTTTTTTTTTTTTTTTCCCCCCCAGCAGCGTTACAACTTGTGGCTTCCTGCTCGCTGCAATAGTGTCGTAACTACCAATTACCACGGCTGTGCTGTAGCACTTGTCACGACCCGGTACGCAGTCTGTGTTGGGTGTATTGCTTTTTGTCGTCTTCAGCAATGAAGAAGTGTTTGTTCGTGTCCAGGCCAGATGCATGAGGAGCAGCATGGAAGTACTGCTCTATCTGTCGGCTTTTATAGCACCGTTGAAGGCCCTGAAGTAGCTGTTGCAATGGTTTTCAATGGGCTTCTAATTAGAAAAGCATTGGACTAATAGGATGAGCTATAATTAGCAAGACCTGCCCTCTAGATAGCTAATCAGGGACTGGAATACAGTTGCATATCCATCCATTCATTAAATTTCTACATCTGCACTTTTGCAGCAATTTGTTTAACCTATTGGAACCTTTTGGGATGCTTAGAACAGTGAAACAGAGATGATGTACTGGGCAGAATCTGCCAGCTTTTGGGACAAGATGACCTCTGAGCTTGCTGGAGTTTGGTCCAGGGGGGACGGTTTGATCCTGGGGTGGGTGTCAGAGGGGTGACCCTTTACAGCCCTTTTCCCTATCCAGAGAGGAGGACTAGAGGACGGTGAGCTGTTGTCCTGCCTTCTGGACAAAAGAAAATAGCTCTGCAACTTTTTGAGGAGGGAAATGACTCAGTTCTTGGTGGCTTAGCAGAAATAAGAGGCCGAGCTTCCAAGGAGTCGTGTTGGCAGCCAGCGTGCATCAATTACTGTGCTCCACCTACAGCCCAGCGCTGCTGCCGTCTGCCCCGAGAGCCGACACCGGCGGCATGTCAGCGTGTGCGGTGCTGTGCAAGACCCGCTGCTAAAATTGTGGCTGTTGACTGATGATTCGCTTTGTGCTGGGCAAAAGCAGGCTGTGATAAGGGGCGTTTGACGCAGCTTGTGCTGCTGGCGCGGGTAACTGCCGACGTAGTAGTACGGCAAAACTAGTTGATTTTTCTGACTGACCAGTGTACACTGGCTGTGGGTTTCTTCCCTCAGTGTTTTCATAGAGAGGGAGAGGGAAGGTTTGGATGTCATATGCTGTATGTACAGGCTCATAAAAGGATTTTTGTAAAGCATAAGCGAGTGCCGGCCAGCAGAACTTTTTCTGGAATAAGGAGCAGATAACCACCTGAGCATGTTCTTTTAGAATTATTTTTGTATGCTGTCCTACAGGACAAAAACTTCTCGAAGAAGTCATTTCCCCCTTCTTCTCTGCTTTACATGCAACTTCATGGAAGCTTCTGCTGGGAGCAGTGGCGTGGTCCCAAGAAGGACCAGGAACAGAGGGACAACCGAGTCCATCCGTGTTACGGGGGGTGGGCGGTGGTGGTACCCCACCAAAACCTCCGACTGTATTTAGCCAGTGCATCCAGCTTGGCATCAAAATTTGCTCTGATGTCCTTTAAGTGAAAACACCGAATTGTCACTGAGTTGCTGAATGAGCCTGTGCGCGAGCATGCGTGTGACCGTGGTGTCGCTTCCAAAGACGTCTCTCTTCGTTTGCATCCCTCTGTTCCCGCTGCTTAAGTAACACTGCCTTCATGTAGGTAACGTTGGGTAAATACTGCCTTGTGTGCTGCATCTTACTGGGGATTAAAATGTACGTCCAGGGTCCTGCTGGCTTGTTGGACAAACTGAAAGCTGAAAATGGCTGAAAACCTTTATGAAGCAAGACTTTTTTTTTTTTTTTCTTGGTCAGTGTTTGTCTTTAAAGCAGCATGCCGTTTCAGCTAGCGTCACAATCAATTTGGGAAAGGGAGAACGAGGTTTTTTCCTGAAGCTGTGTCTTCAAGTGGTGTTCTCCTGCGTGTGCACATGGACCAGCACTGCTTTTGCCCAAGAAGTAGAATGGGGAGGTGGCACGGCGACTGCTCCAACTTGCCCGGAGCGAGCTCCGGTGGTGCCGGCCGTTAGGATAAATGCAGGCCTCCTCTTGGAGGGAAGCTGGCAATTGGGAATGGGATGAGATGCGAATGGGAATGAGATGAATGAGATGGGAATATTGGCTCCAGTGGGTGTCTGGGTCAAACCAGAGATACCAAGAAGCAGTCGGTTTCCTCCAAGAGTGCTAACATTAAGAAGCAATGACTAAAGAAATAGAGAGTAAGGAAAGCAGTAACTTTACAATATTTGCGCGTGTGCTTTTGTTTTTAATCTGAAAGCTTTTGAACACAAGCCTGACTCGCGGTTCCTTTCCTTAAAATGCTAGGATGGCGTCTCCTCATCTTCCCTGCAGGTACCAATGTTTAAGGCCGACTGTCTCATCAGCGAGCGTGTTTCGGGTGACGGTGGTGGGCATGTCACCAGGTGTGCTAACCGGCTTGTCTCTTCCCTCAGGATCCTCGCTGCAGTCACTTTCAGCCACTCGGCCTGGTCGGGATCCCACCTGGAACCCATGAACTTCACTGACAGGTAGGCGTTGCGAAGAAGATGGAGGACGAGTCTCTAATACCGCACGGACACCCTCTCTCCCCTGCTTCGCTGCTGAAAACGGGGAGGTGGGCTGGGAGGGTGGAACTGGCTTTTGGTCTTGGGCACCTCGGCTCCTGCCTTGTCCAGGAGGACAAGGAAGAGCTGTAGAGGAGCTCCGACGTTACACTCGGATCAGGATTCGGTTCCTGTGCCTTAACCAAAAGTGGCCTTTCACTTCGCGCTTAATCCACGCTCCGAAGTAGGTGAATCTCCCTAGTTTACTGAGGGACGCACAAGTTTCACTTCCTTTTAACTGGGCATTCACAACAGCTGCACAGTATTTGTCGGTCTTGAACAAGAGGAGAAGCAAAAGCAAGCGCACAGAAATTTCTCCCTTGAGACTTTCTGTATATTTTGATCATTTGTGCAACTCCCAGAAGAAAAATTGTGAATGGAAGTGAAATTTCTGCAGATACCTTGTAGCTCTGGCAATGCTCTAGGGGCGTAGCTGAAGTAAAGCTCTCTTGTTCAGCTGTGCCTGATGGTGCTCACCTGTCGCCTCTATTGTCAAATGAAGCATTTTATAAATAGCAAATTAAGGATTTATCCAATGTTTTTTTTTTTTCTCCAAAACATGTATTGCCCAGGCTCCAGTGATCAATATTAAGCATTTCTGGCCTTCAGTTTTCTTCCAATCTCGTTTTTTCTGGTGATGTCTCTGCTCATAGATTTACTCACTTGATTTACTGTGTTTTACCAGAGTCAGCTTCAGAACTAATGTTGTGCGAGCCACTGAATTTTTTTTTTTTTTTTTTTTTTTTTTGCTATTTCTTACATAAGTTCCCAAATCTTGGAAAGTGAGACAAAAAGGCTAAATAAAATCATAAAAGCACCTTTCTTAATGACATCAGTCAGAGGTGAAGGAGTAGGAGTAACAGTGAGAGTAGCAGAGAGTATCACACTTGGACATCTTGAGCATAGTCATGGAAATTTCTTAATCTGCTCTCTTCTTCGTTGAGTTATCACCATAAAACACCTGAAAAACATATCTCTGTGATGTTGTAGAGCAGTGTGCATAAATACTATCTTATTTTGCCAGTTCAACTTGTTCTCCAAATACTGCATTTTGAACCATAATCAAAACTGGTATTTAACGGCTGTCCTGCACTGAGGAATCTCCATGATTTTTTTGGTAATACAAAGCCCAGACATAGTCATTAGCAGACTTCCTGCCCAGTAGTTTCTAGACAAAAATAGATCCATAAAACTTGGGGGAGAATTCAGGTCAAACAAATCCCTCGTGTAGTGGCTGTAAGTAGTACCCTCTAAAAACACCTCTTTAAACCCAACGCAGTGGACCTTAGAATTAATATAATTTTAAAGTTCTCTTTCGAAGAACTAGAATGTGGATTGGTAAATAAGAAAATTCCTTAGTTGTTCAGATCTTTCTTTTGGTGCCCTGTCCTTTGTATCCACTTACACCAATTCCCTCTGTGATCGTACCGAGGCTCTATTAAATAATTTATACCGGGTTGGACGGGAACGCGCAGCGCGGCACTTCTGGGAGAGGCGTGATGCTGCAGCCAGTCTGCGTGGCCTGTGCGCACAGGGAGCCTCCCTTCTCTTAAGTTTTTAAAATGCAGAAAAACCAAGGAATTGCCTGTATTATAATATGCACAGCATGTGGTGCTGGAAAAGCTGATTGTTGTTGTGACTGAGTATTTAAAGATGCTAATTTTGCTGCTCCTGCATTAAAATAAATGAACCAACCTAGATCCCTCCTCTAATAAGAAGCATACATTAAATGGGGAGGGGGGTGGAGGAAGGGGAGAGGATCTGATTGCAATCTACGGCGCTGTTACTTAATATTTAAATCTGTTCCCATCAACTAAAAGTTTAAATCAAGTTGTAGTCCTTTAAGTGGAAGGCTTTATTTTTGAGTCAAAATAAACACTGGATAAACAGTTTTTAATGATTAGTTAATACCCGTGAGGATCGATGTGCCTCGAGAATCCATACCTTGAAGAAAGGCAGAGCCTTTCTCACCGAGGTGGAGTCAGACCGTGCGCTTCTGATAATAGCCGATGCCTTTCAACAAAATTACTTGGATTTCATTCTTCTCCTCTGGCTGCCTCGTGTGAGGGTGGCTGCATTGCCCCGGCAAGCTCAGGGGTGACAGTGAACCAAGCCCATACCGAACCGTGCAGTTCATTCCTGAAAACTGCAGCTGTGAATCACGATCACAGAGCATGCGAAAAACTGGCACCGCTTTGCAGAGCGAACCAGCGAATCTGTGTCATTGCGGCAGGACTGAGAAGCCAGGGGGGTTTGTTTTTTGGTTTTTTTAGGCTGAATACTCCGAGCAAAGAACACCACTGCTAGTAAAAGGTATTTAGGAGGAAAAACCTGTTGGTTTATGCATTTAATTGCTCTATTATTTTTTCTAAGATCACCTTGATAGTGACTGCTTCTCTGAAGTTCCTACAAAATTTTAGCAGATTACTAGATTGATTTCTACAGGCAACAGCTATTTTCCATTTACACAGCTACATGTTTCATATAATCTGTGTGACACGTTGAGCTTTCTGTTAAGTCATGAATGCTTCTCTCTTTGTAATACTTAGATAGGGCTTAGACTCCACACCTCTTTAATAAACGGAGTCAAACTCAGCCATGAGTGATTTTTTTTTTTTTTTTTTCCTTTCCCCCCCCCCCCCCCCCCCTTTTAAGGCGAGTTGACACACAGAGCACGGAAAGCAGAAGGGTGACTCCTGGTGCAGTGGGACTTCAGCTACCAAAGTCCTGTTTCTGGCCAAATACAGAACTTTGTGTTTGTGGTGCTCAGAGCTCGACTTCGGGGCCTTTCTACAAATGTTTATCTGTTCATTTTAGTAAATATTTAGTCAAAGCTGGGCTGAATTGCTTCCTACTGCGCTATAATGACTGCAAGCAGTTGCAGCGTGGGCACGCCGTGTGTCTCGGTGCCTGGTCACTCGGATGGCAATGAAAGCAGCGTCTGCGAGCTCGAGGTGCGGAAGGCGCTGCCGCAGGTGCTCCCCTCCGGAGCCGGCTGCCAGCAGCAGCCGTGGGGATGTCGCGGCTCTTTCCAGGGCAGCGTAGGATCCTGGGACCCCACATTTTGGCAGTTTTCCTTCAGCGCTTCGTTGGGCTGGTATCCCTGAAACGATGCTTTCCTGCCGGTGGACCGCTCCGCTGCTGTGCCCTGGCCGGCGGAGAACTTTGCTCGGCTGCCTCCGCATGCCCGACACCCGTGGCACAGAGGAAACTTCTGTGGGCTCCGTCTCCCTTTAATCACAAGTACTTAACGGTCCTAAGCAAGCTCATTTCTTTTTCCCTGAATGCTTAGAGAAGGGGGAAATAACAACAATAGTGGAAGAGGGAGGCAGGACTGGGCAGCCGGGAGGTGCTGCGGTGGCCGGCTGGCGTGAGCGCGTGCAGCGGAGCAGCGTGGGAGCCCGGCGAGGGAAGGGTTAAGGGCTGCCATTTTGTTATGTAACACCCTTAATGGACATATCAGTGAATGGCACCAAAATGGCAGGGCTTAACCCTTGGTGGGCTGCAGTGCTCAGCCAGCCAGGGGCTGGGAGCCTCTCCCTGCTGGGAGCAGCGAGTGGGCTGCGGAGCAGGGACCCCCCTCTCCTCCCTTCGGCTGAAGGGGGGCTCCAGCACTTGCAGTTCTTCTTCTTTTTAGGTCTCATGGTATGGAAATAATGGCTGAGGTAGCAAAATGATCAACCCACCTCTGGCTGCTCTTGCGCTTTTTGTTGCCTTCATCAGGGAAAGGATGGGTTTTCGGTTGCCCGGTTGAATTCAGGTGCGGGATGATTCCACTCCCAACCTGCAAAATAACCAGTGTTCTTGTCCTACTGCTGTTGCATTAATTTAGTCTTTAAAAAAAAAAAAAAAAAATCTAGTTCTTATTTTGGCTTTCTCTAAAGTTTACCTTTCTAAATAGCTACGTGATAAGGTCATGAACTTCTCTGTGTGTGCATGCGTATGCACGCTTATGCACATGCACACACGAATACGCGTGCACACAGTAGTGCACAGACACACGCACACACAGAGATGTAAATTGTAATGGCTTTTTCCAGGACATCTCACTTCTGGCTTCGTTATCAATGAGTACATAGGAAAAACGCCCGCTTACAGCATGGCAAGAAAATAAGCTCAGCTGAAACAGTGACTTCTCATTGAAACTTTTTACGTCCTGCTGTGAGAAATTAATTTCTAGGCATGGTGTGGAGGGCGTGTGTGGAGGATCCAAGGTGACTGCACGGGCTGCGCTTGCAGGAGGCCTGGCTGGTGTGCGCGTTGGGTCTGTGCTGGTGCCAGCGGCTCTGCAGAGTCAGCAAGTTTTTGATCAACTACCTTTTCACTGAGGGGCATTGAATGTGTCTCAACCTCCCTGTTTCCTCCTCTGTAACCTTGTCTCTTTTTTGTCTTCCCCCCCCCCCCCCCCCCCCCCCCCCCCTCTTTTGCTGTAAAGGTTTCCAGATCATGCTGGGGAGGATGGTTGGTGATCCTTGGTTTTGGCGATCCAAAAGAGCGCGTATCGCGTAGCTGGGTGGGTTAGTGCGTGGCTGCAGTGGGATTCAAGCCCGGCTGCAGGTGGTCTGTGCCGAACCCATATCTGCTGCTGGTGCTCGCCGGCACTGCTGCCGGTTCTAGCAAAACGTCGGGATGTCATTTTAACTTCAGTCCTTTTGACTTCAAACTACCAAGTTGTGCTAAACAGTGAAAAGTAAGAGCTGCTCCTCTGTGAAGGAATCACTTGGAGTTTGTACAAGGAAGTTATAAATCATAGAGGAGAGAGGAGGCAATATGGGTAACTCTGAACGTGATGTGGGGAAAAGTGGAAGTGTACATTACAAACAGCAAGCAAAGTGTGCTTTGCTTTTCTCTCTCTCTCTCTCTCTTTTTTTTTTTTTTTTTTAATTGTGGTTTTGTCTTCATGTACCGTGTCGGTGTTCTCTGTGTGCGTGTGCCTCAAACCTGTTTGGGCTGCCACCCCGGTTGCCTGTTCATGCCCTGGTTGGGCAGCAGCCGGGTGAGCCGGGCATGGCTTCTGCAGCTGCTTGGGTTTATTCCGGGCTGGACTGCACATCTGGAAAAATCAGCACAAAGTAATTCATTTCCCAAGTCCTAAGCTGGAACTTTGTGAGTTTTTTTTCCTCTTCTGTAACTTTTCCCTGCAGGGGCAAAAGCGAGCAAGCAGGTGATTGCTGCAGCGTCCCCAGCCAAGGCAAGGGGGTGGGCTGCATGCACGGTGTCCTGCGCGTCCCTGCTGGAAAAGACGCTGGCTGAGTTAAACCAGGTTTGTCGTCTTGGTCTTGCTGCGCTGCTCTTCGGACGGAGGAAGGGTTTGGAAGATGGCAAGAGAGCTCTTCCGACCATTTTCCGATGGAAAGTGTGCAGGTGGCACCACGAGCATACGCGATGTTTACCAGGTTAAGCATAAATAGGTTGTGAATTTGGTTCAGTTTGGGGTTTTTCCTGTTGTCAGTGTGCTCAGAGGGCAGTGGAGCTGCGTGGGGGAATTTTTGACAAGACTTCAGGTCCACCAGTGTAATGGTCTGCACTCTGAGGAGTTTAATGCATTTTATATGATATACTAACTGCTTTTTGAATTTATCATAGTAGTTAATCTGTTACAGCGATAGCACAGCTGAGTATTTGCTGCTTAGGTCCAGGGCACTCCGCCCCGAGCTATGCCGTTCCTTGTAATAGAAAGCAGAACCTTCCATAAAACTTAAAATTTACTGTGTAATCCTTACTTCCTTTTATTTGAAAGAAGAGGAGGTATAGCAGAGTCGAACTGAAGCTGTTTGTGTTGATGGGTTCCTGTTGCTGTTAATGGTGGAGAAGCAGAAGTGGGGATTTTGGGAATAGCTTCAGAAGTGATAAGTAATCCTTGAAACAGCCTGGATGATTTGAAACATCCAGCTGGTTTATTCTCATCTAGGGGAATCAATTGGTGACGGTGCGATCTCAATAAATCCGGCAGACTTAAGGGCTGGTCACAGAGTGTACTGGTTAGGTGACTGTTCGGTACGGTGGTGAAGTCTCGTGGGATGACTGGCATGCTGTCCTCGCGTGCTGGGGATTAAGCAAATTGCCAGATTTGCCATCGGGAGGGAGTTATCTTCCCAGGTGGGTTTGGGTTTTTCTTACTCCTCCTGTCATGCAGGAGCTGCTCACGTCCTCTCCATGGACGAGGACACCGTCCCTGCTGGTGCAGGTCTCTGCAGCTGCGCCCTTCCTCCTCCTCTCTGCCAGGACGCCCGTCTGGCTTTAACCTTTTCCTAGAGACCTTGAGTTTAGGCTGTTTTGGGAAGAGTTTTGTAGTCTGCTGTGTGAAATAGATCCTGCCAGGGAGTCACCTAGACTATACGCCTGCTTCTTGATGCCCTCAGACTTGCAGGAGATGGGGCCCGTCAACCTAGGTGATTCCCATAAAGTCTCTGACATTACCAGTTTCCATCTCTTGTTCCTGAAAAGAGAGGCAGAATAGCCTTTTAAAAGAAATCCTTCTGATTATTATATCTTCTTTTCCTCCTCCCCTTCTCTCAGTGCCACATTAATTTTCCTTTAGGTGTCTCTGCATGTATATCCATGTTAGCAAATTGTTTTCCGGTACTATTTCCTGAAAGGGTTAAAATTATTTTAGGGAGCTTGGGTTTAGGGCTCATCTACAATAAATACGATTTAATCACTATTGCGGTAGGGGAACTGTGCAACCAGATCTCTTTATTGCAGTGTATATAAACCTTGAGCCTGCGCTTGCAGTCTTCAGATTTAGCTGTAAAAATCTTAGTGCAATCTCGTCCCAAGGTCTTTCCAGTAACATAGATCTTCACAGCGCGCTGGTTTGGTTGTGCTACAGATACTCTCCTTCTCTCTAGCAATCGCTGTCCCCAGTTGCTGCTTTCCAGCCTTCGCTGTCATGACAAAACGCTGTGAATTTTTAACAAAAACTTGGACTGAATTTTGATTTGCAGAAAAGTTGTCATAGCAGCAGCACCGTTCCTCGAAGGAGAACGGAGGTGTTGCTTTTTGAGTGTGTGAGTAGCAAAAGCACAGGGAAGCCGAGGCCATTTCCAAGTAAAGTTTGTCGGTGTCTGGTAAGGGGGCGATGGTTACGAGGAGAGATGGGTGCTGCTAGTTCGTGAAGGAGTCGCAGGGTGCAAGATGTGGTGTCCTGGAGAAAATGTAATAGGAGAGGATTTTGTTGGAAAGGTACGCCGTGCGTTTTCGTCAAGGTGTTCCAAAGGTCAGACTGAACAGATTAAGGAGTTTGTGTACGAAGGGTTTGCCCCTGGAGATGCTCCGGGCGGGGTGCTTAGTGCCTGCCTCCATCGCTCTGAGCTGTCTCGGTTAGCCGGAAAAAGGTGCTTGGGGAAGTAGTCAGTGTGCATTACCTGTCTTTACAGTAGGATTTTGCTTGCGTTAATTTTTTAAATAAAACTTAATGCCGATACGAGATTAGATCATTTCCGTGGCTTGTGATGTTCACGCAGGTAAGCGAGATTCCGGCAGCTCTGCGTGTGATACGCTGTGAAATGTACAGCTCGAGGTACTGCCTTTCCCCATCCCAGTCAAAACTGGGAAAACCAAAGGAGTAGAAATACAGCGTCGTAAAAACATTCTTAAAGTTTGCAGCCTGAGTGCCTGAAGTGCCGCTGTAGCTCTCGGATCAGCACAGGCTGCTGGAGTTGCTGCTTCTCATCCGTCCAAGGTTGGAGAATACAAAGATACTGAAAATAAACCCAGATCAGGCTCTCTTTTTTTTTTTTTTTTAAGGAGGTTTCCTACTGACTAAGCAGTCTTGCTTCAAGAAAGTCACCGTGATTAATAGCACATCTCAGCATACGTAAGCCGGGCGATAGCTGGCCCGTCTTTTGTTTTAGCCCTGGGTTCAGATGAGTTTGCGCTGAGTTAATAGGAATAAGATTTGCGATCCCCGGTCAGGCTGTCTGATCGCTCGTTCGGGGGGAGAAGCAGTTGTCACGCTGCGGCGTTGTCAGCAGAGATACTTAAACCAAGTTACTGCTCTAGTTAAAAGCCATGCTTTCAGAGCTGTCTGAGCCGGAGCGGGGTTTGGAAAAGGCTGCTGCCTGTCAGCTGGGGTATGCTGCGCCGTGCTGAAAATCGCCGTGCTGCTGGCTGCCTGCCTGGGCTGCGTGCTGTTTACTCACTTTCATAAATACCAAAATTAACTTAGCCTTTCTGTAAAACACACCTTTCTTCTGTTACTGTAAGTTCAAGTGTGGTCACACTGTGCATGCGGATCAGCCGAGAGGAGGCACTTTGTGTATTGACTATGATTTTAACGTTCGCCCCCTCCCCCTTTAAAAAAAAATACATATTTCATCCAGCACATTGCAGAGAAACTTGTGGTCACTTGCACGGGGCTTATACCATCAAAATGGGAATTTCGCATAATGCTTATGTGACGTTGTTGAATAACGGGGTGGTGGGGGTGAGCAGAGGTTAATTATGTTGCATAATAATGTTAATCTCTTGCTGCTAAAAAACATTTCAGAAGACTTTGTCCAACTGTTGTGTGTTGGCCTTACTCTTGAAATCCATTTTAAAAGGAGGAGAAAAAAAAATCTGGGATGGGAGGAACGCTTAAAATAATAAATAAATGGATTAATTAATTTAAAAATTGGGGGGGGGTGCCTTTCCCTCTCCCCCCCACCCTGTGCCACCCCCTTGGTGCCCGCTGTCCCCGAGCACCCGGAGGGATGCCCGAGGAGGAGGAGGAGGGATGCTCCGGGGTGCCGGCCGGCGGCGGGGTTAGCCCCGCTGCGGGTTGCCTGCTGCCGGCTCAGACTGGTTTCTGGAAAGTGCTTTGTCTCGCAGGCTGCATCCTGGGAAGGGTCATGTGGAGCCCAGTGATGTCATGGGATCAAAGCCTGACTCAGCTCCGCGTCCGATGGATGGGTGTCCGCAGGTACCGAAGTGCGGGCTGAGATGTCAGAGCCCACCAGCAGCAAAACTTCCCGCGCCTCCGGCAGGCGAGGAGTTAAGGCTGGTTCCCCCGAGCCCAGCGCTTCCTCTGCCGCCTGGAAAAGCCTGGCTCCTTCACCAGGAGGGGAGAAAGTCTCAACTTGAGTATTACAATGGCAGTGTCTTAGCGCCTGGCGGCAGGCTGTCAAGAAATATGGAAGCCTCTCTTCACGCAGGGTGTGGTGGTCCTTTTCCCCATAGTGTCTGATTCCCGAAACTTGCAATCGGGCTTAGGTCCTCAGAAAGGCATGGCAGCGCTCCCAGGGAGATCCTAATCTAGAATTTTGTAATTGCGTTTATTTGCATGTCAGGCAAATACATACATTCTTCCTGCCTTTTGGTAAAGAACCAAACTTTTTTTCGTCGTGGGGGTTTGTATATTCTCCTGTGCTCTAATGCAGGCTTTTTTGTTTTCTCCTTGGTGACTCTAGTTTATGCTTAGTGGGGTTTGTGTGTGTGTTCTTGTTTTGCTTTTGTTTGTTTGTTTGTTTTTGCTTAACATAAAAAGTGTAAGTACGGTGATGCCGGGTGCTTAATAGCTTCAGACTGAGATGTATTTTGAAGATAGGGTAAGTGAGCATACCGGCAAAACTTTTATTGCTCTTTCTGAACTTCTTTTGCAGCAACCGCTGTACTTTGCCCTGTTTTGAAATTAAGGTGTTTTGTCCAACTTACCTTTTTTCCAGTGTACTTAACTCGTTTGTGTCTCCTCTCTCCCCAGAGCCTCACAATGACAGAGGAAGCATGCAGGACACGAAGTCAGAAACGAGCGTTAGAACGTGAGATAACGCATAACGATGTGGACAGTAAAAAAATAAAAATGGAGAAAGGACTACTAGGAACAGATATAAATGCTGAAGGCGACATGAAAATAAAAACAGATCCTGGAGCTGGAAAAGTGCAAGGATTACTAAAAAGCGGAGAGGTGAAAGCTACCATTAAAGTGGAGGTTCAGACGGGGGACGAGCCTGTGGACATGAGTACCTCAAAAAGGTGAGTCGCAACCTGCGTGCTGCAGTTGCACTGTAACGTTTGGGATACCGGCACAGTAAAAAGTGGTCAGATGGCACTAGGTAAGAAGTTCCCTGCGTCTTAAAGGTAGACAGAATGAAAATTTTACGTGTGCGTTGCAGCTCTGGCTCTTCACGTGAGATTCAACAGCTACTTCTGTGTACCTTCCTTACTGATTTTTCTTCCACAAGCTTTGACAGCAGTGGCAGCTGTGATGAGCAGCTGAGTAAAGAAATATGGTCTTGAATAGAAAACCATACAAGTTCTAAAGAGGATGCGCTTTGAGCTACTGATTGAGATTTATGTGAGGAAGAGTGGTTTGGGTTTTTTTTAATTGAGCTGTGAAATAAGAAAAATAATAGATTATAATTGTCTAAACAGAGGAGTTTTAATTGCAACTTGATTCTTCCTGACGGAGCAGTACGTATGGATAAGTCTGACTTTCTTTTTTCAAAAAGACTTGTGGATTTTGACACTAGAAGTAGTATGGAAAGACAGCACCTGTCTGCAGCAATTCTCTGTAGGACAAGTTCTTAAGACTTTTTTGAAAGTCCAGCCTCCTTAAGGTGTCTGAATTTTGACATCTGAAAGCATGAATTCAAAGTTCCTTATCTCTTTGGAGAATTTTATTATTACAAAAATGTAAAGCTTTTTCCTTTGACTTGTATATGATATATGCACATGAATTGGGTGGTTCTGACATACAGATTTATGAGCACCGCTTTAAAGCCAGAATCCAAATCTTCCACCATACTTCTAATCCAGATTCTGGCTGTACCAGGATAAAAATTCTGTCAGAAATTCTGCGGCCCTGATGTTGGCCCTTCAGAGTCTTGCTTTTTCCTTTGTAGTGCTGTAAGATCCAATATATTGAGCAGGAAGTCTAGAAGCCTTGTTTATTCCTGGTTCTGACACCAGCTGATGTTGGAGCGGTAATACATAAGAACTGAGACCTGCCTGTCTGTGCAAAATGGCTTAAACAGTTCTTGGAGTAGTAAGTCTGTGTTCGCTTGGATGTCGGGTATTACAGCAGTGCAGATTTGAGGTGTGAAACTGAAAACACGAGATCCTTATCAACTGCTCAGGAATTATTGGGAGGAGGATGGGAGCTGGTAAGAAAATGGGTATCTTTGATGTTTAATGGCAGTTCATCTGTAACCTTTACCCAACTTTTGATGCCTTTCTAAGAGAAATAACTCGGACTGCAAGAGCCTGATTACTTTCTCTAAATACTGCTTCAGCGTATGTAAAACAAGACCTCTTCTGTCAGTGTGTTTGAGGGAAAGTGATAGTTTTCAGCTTTCTCCATAAAACTTCTGCCAAAGGGAGAGTTACACAAGTTGCTCAGTTTGATATTTTGGAGGTGCTTATGTCTTGCACAGGAGCAGTTAATCGGGGTAACGCATGACTTCCACGTCAAGCAGTTGTATTGTGCAGACTAGGAGTAAATCTCTGAAGGTGTCTTTTGGCGTAATTGCTACCTGCTAATTAACACAGGTATGCGCGCTCTTTTTTTGAAGAATATCTAAAAAGATGGCTCCTACCAAAAATTGAATAAATTAGAACCAGGTATTCTGACTCTTTGTTGCAGTACTTGCCCCCACATGCATATACGCTCTTTGTGAATTTATAATATTTTTGAAATGCGTGCCAGTGTTTCTGCTCTGTTGGTGTCAGTCTCTGTTGCAAGATGCACAAACAGGATGGTGAACAAGGGGCTGTACGCTTAACTTTCCCAGCGAGCGTCTGGAACAGTAACACCTCTTCAGATGAGGTGAGAGAACATCCTCTCTCTGTACGGCATTCTTATTTCAAGTAGTAATAGGATATTGTTGTATTCAGTTCCTGCAAGGAGGGAGAAGAGGCTTCCCCATACAAAAAAAAATGCTTGCATAAGGAGGCGGTCTGATCCCAATTCCACTGAAGTTAATAAATATAATTAAGCATTTCATAAGACTTTGGAGAAGCTCTTTGGATACTGTTTGTAAGTTGGAACGCCTTTCATAATGCGTATTTTTTATAACAATTCTTAACAGAGAGGAATTAAACCCTAGGTCAGCTCAAATGACAAAAATGAGCCTGAATGATTCTGCAAACTTGTGGAAGTAAGGCAGCAGCTTCCCAGGCGCTGGGGCTCCGCTCCTGCATCGTGGTCGTGCCCTTGGTCTGTGCGTGGCTCCGCTCCCGGAGCATAAACGTGGCGCTGAGCACTTATCTCCAAGCGAATGCAATCTGAGTCTGAAGGTGCCTGCGATACGGAGGAGGCTTGTCTCTGGATGAGTCTGGTCCCTTGTATATATAAGAATACAACTGGCTTTGTAGGGACGGTCGGATCTTAATTTTCTAAGGATTTTTTTTTTTTTTTTTTAAAGTGTGGAACTTACCTTTCCAGACCTTTGATCTTCAGAGGAATTTAGCTTGCAGCTTTCATAAGACCCGTGTCTTTAAAACAGTTGAGCGGATTTTCTGAGGAGATGAAAAACGAGCTGTTGCTTAAAATGACCGAACTGCTACAAACTTCTTGGGTAAAATTCATGCTTAGTGATGTATGGTGTTTTGGCTTTTAAACTTCCTTAATGCTTTTAGAACTGAAAACATAATATTTTCCTTGGAAAATGTGGCCCGGCAATAATCACAGTTTAGCTGACGTAAAGCTGATTGAATGGATTATCTTTCTGAAATCAGTTGATTTTCAAGATTTGAAATACAAACCTGGCAATATCTCTGTGTTAAAAATATATTTCTTTTAATTTTTCTTTTCCCCCTAAACCTTGAAGCTAAATTTAAAAATAGGATCTGGTTAGAGCACATTTTCTGATGCCAGAAGAAACAGAAGAAAGTCTGTAGTGGTAGAAGTCTTTGATGAGAGGTCACGCAAGGCCAAACCAAAATCTTGCTCCTCTGCATGGCGTTTTTGCAGCACTGGGAGCTAGCTACACTGGTGTGTAATTATCCTAGACCTACTGCAGAGAAGGAATGGGAGGAAGGAGAGTCCCCCCTCTTGATAAGGACTTGTCTGGTTGCAGTGGGATGGTAAAACAGCGCAACGTGAATGGCTTTGCTTGCGAATACCCTGATTTACATCAGTATGCGTGCTGGAGGGGAAGAACATCTGTCAAACCTGGTTGAATCCTGAGGTCTGTCCGTGCTTTCAAGCTCTGCTTTTGCTTTCCTCTGTTCTTCAGCTCCTCTGTTCTTTCCTTCCCCTTAAATACATGAATTTCCTACCACGTTTGCCCTGCCTTGAGCATCAGTTGCTTCCAGCTGAGGCTGGGGCTTCCTCCTGGAGCTGTTTTTGGATCGTGCTGCCTGCTGCATCACATTGCATTTATTGTACTCCAGCTTCAGCTCCCTTCATCTACAGTACACATTCTGACCATTTTCCAAGTTTTTTTTTCTTTTTTTCTAGTACTATTTCCTGAACCATACAACATGAACCAGTTGCATACGCAGTACTGGTTAAGCTCATGATTTCTGGTGTACTCGCAGTAAGGTTGGCAGGGGCCGCGAGTGATCTTTCTGGATGCAGGCGTGTGACTGGCTGTCCGGAGGGAGCTGCTGTCCTCGGACAGCTCTGTGAGGACAGATTGTTCTCTCTTCTGGAGCAAAAGCGTCAGGACCCTTCAGGAGCAGCGCACTTATCCCAATTTTAGGAAACCTTGCTCGTAAATAGAGGTGTGGGGTGTTTACAGGCAAGGATGCTACTTGACCCTGTGAGCAGCCGTGTTGTGCCTGGTTATTCCGCTGTGCTATCTTAAATCCTCAAAATTATTGTAATCCTCCAAATAGATAACCTCAAAATATGTTTCACTTTGGAATTCCAAAAAGCGAGGCTTCTCAGTCATACAAGGAAAGGGAGAGAGAGAGGAAAATAGTTTTGTCACAGCACACAAGCGTGGTGGCAGCGGTGAGGGTGATACTGTTAATAAATACAAATATGAGAGTTGACTTCTGTCTGTCTGTCCCCAGTTCTTGCTTTGTCTTGTTGGCAATCTTGGGGTGAACGTGTCATCCGTAAAGCAGACTGGCAAACTTTTTAGGCAGTTGAACATCTTTCTGTTTTTCCTGTATTTTCTCCATTTGCCAAGAGCAGCAAATTAGCATATTAACTATCTCACCTGTATTAACTGTGGTTTGATCAAAACCAGTTTAAGGCTGGCCGATAAACAGAAATTATTCCTACAGATCATT
Organism: Pelecanus crispus; assembly: GCF_030463565.1. Classification (NCBI taxonomy): domain Eukaryota; kingdom Metazoa; phylum Chordata; class Aves; order Pelecaniformes; family Pelecanidae; genus Pelecanus; species Pelecanus crispus. The sequence continues at coordinate 4,896,438 of NC_134662.1, read as the reverse complement.
TATCAGTTGGGGTCTTATTCATAAAAAAACCCCCACCCCAACCAAAAAAAAAAAAACGCCCATTCCAAAACCACTATATGTATTGTGTTGTCTTGTTACTTTAAGCTACAGAGTCTGGATTTTCCTTCCAGTGAAATAAAAGTCTGAATAAGCCAAAAAGTCTGCATTTGATACGTTTGGTTTATTTTCCACAAAAATTGCTTGCACCCATCTATTGTCTCCTGATGTGTGGTACACACAAGTATCAAATAAACCCACAGCTTTAAGCTCTTGCTTCTTGAAATTACATGTGAGCTGGCCTGACTTAAGCCACTGCTTGTTTGCTTAAATGAAAACTGCCAGGAAAGATGAGACTGAAGAGTTCGTAGGCATTAGTGCTCTCAGGCAAATAATCTATCTGAACTCTTTAGTTCCTGTAATTTTAGGTCTTGCTGGTTCTGATTTGTGTGCTTGATAAATGTTGCGCTGCTCTGGAACCTCAGAGTAATCATGTTCATTTTTGTTACACAGGATAATTAAAAATAACATCTCATAGAAAATGTTTTGAAATTGTCTGAAAGCTGGCCTAGTGACTGTGCTCTGAAACCCTTTTCATTTTAGGGTTTGGATGCAAAATTTTGGTGCTTTGAAGGATTTTGGGTCGGTTTGGGTTTTTGAGGGTGATGGGTTTTGGTTTTGTTTTTTTAAATCTGGCCAAATCACATTTAAAACTTGCTAAATGAATGGATTCAGGTCTGAAATTCTAACGTGTTCCTGAGCACATCAGGACGCAGCCTGCATTGGCTGACCAAACTCTCCACTTTACTGGAATTTATGGGGATCGGTGTTCACGGCAGTGCCGGTGAAGAGCGAAAGGCTCCTCGCTTCCCATTAGCGAGCCTGGAGATGTGGCGCAGATCCATGCTTCAGATCTCCTTTTCAGCTTGTGTATGGTGCATCTATGCCTCCTGGTATGTGTTGTACTAAAGGACATTGTGACAAAATTGATGCCGAAGTTCCTTGGGGAATTCCAATGTTTTATTTTAAATGCAGACATAGTTTGATTAAAGTTTCCTTCCTTTATGTTCAGAGGAAGGGATGAAGTTTGTTTTGCTTCAGTTTCGCGCCACAGTCACTAGATCCATTGCAGCTTCTTTGATTTGGGTAGATACAACAGCTCCAGGAAAAAAGAAAATCCCCACTGCATTGCTTCTTCTTTCCTTGTTTGTCTTCCTTCCTTGCCAAATATTTTTGGATGAGAGCATACAAGAGATTGTTGAATGGACTGAGGCAAAACTGTTGCATATTTGCTGATGCAGATGAAGCTGCAGTCTGAGTAACGGTTGTGATGCTTCCTTTGGTTTCTTCGGATGGACAGAACGCGTTGGGATACCGCAGGATGGGGCTGCAGGGGCTCTTGCTCCGCAGTGGGGGATTTCATGTTTTGGGTCCGTAGTTCTGTAACTTTAACCAAGTGAGCATTGCATTGATTTTATTTTTATCTTTTATTTTATTTTTTTTGGAAGAGTCATCAAAAGGGCATTTTAGGGCATGGGTGAGATCGGGTCTGTAAAAGGAAGCTTATTTTTCGTCTAAGGCTTCTGGGTCAGTACGAACAAATGCAAAGAATGCTTGTTGTGACACGAGAGCTCTTTTGTTAACATCGTGAAGCTCTCCGTAAGCTGCAGCGTGAGTCCTCTGAAACTAAACCCTCTACCAAAGCCAGTAGTTCCTGGGTGTCTCTTTTTCTCTTACTAGCGCTAAGTTTAAACTTTGTCTTCCTTGGTCATACTCCATTGAAACTTCTGTCTTGCAGGAAGGTGGATTTGTTAGAAAAGTTGAGTCCACCTCGAGATACCTTAGATCTCGGATGTATCATCTTCAAGACAAAAATGTAATTAATTTTTCTCTGGCCCAGCTAAGTGGAAGCGGAGCTCCAAGGCTGGATTCGGCTACCTGACCCTCTTCTTGCGTTCAAATCAACACATAAATACACAGTGTCCTCATGAGAAGGTGGCTTTTTTGTTTGTTTTTTTTCTGGAGTAGTTGTTGTGCTCTGAATTGCTACAGGATGCTCCAAGATACTAAGGAAAACTCTTAGAATAGCGTGATGTGTCTGTCCTTGTGCTCTGAGGTTTTAAAAGAGGATATTGGAGGAAGCGTGGCCTTTTTCTTAGGGTACTTAGGGACTTTAGGAGGTCAGCCTTTGATTCCTTACACAAACTTTCTGCAAGGTCTCTGTTAAATTGTGTTTTATTGCTGTGAATGCTTAAATGGGTGTACGTAACTGGGCAGCAACCCTGCTTTCATCTTGTAGCGTAGAGTCCAAATGATTGAGACAGCGACACTTATGAAAGCTGAAGGGAGAATAATAGAACTATGTCTTTATTTAGCTAAAGGATATGCCTGATGGCTTCAGAGGATAAAGGTCATAGTATCAGGGCAGTTATCCCAAATTATTAACTGCTGGTGGCAGTATTTTTCTGAAAGTGGTGATATTTCCATTGTCTTTCTTATTTTGAAACATCTGCTTTGAATTTTTTGCTTTACACACAGGCTAACAAAAGAGTAAAGCAAACTCCCTTTTGAAGGAAGATGGTTTTGCAGAGTTCTGGTCTGCATTTCTGGAGTTCAATCTTGTGCCACCTCATCCGCTACGCAGTTGGTCACGCTGCTGAGGATATGCATCCTGTAATACTGAAAATGAGTCGACTTTGTTGGCTGTGGTCAATAAGTATTGCCTTAAAAAAATACGTATGATCTCCCCGCTTCAAGAAGAGTTTTCCTCTCTGAGGTCGCACGTCAACAGACTCAAAATTGGTGTCGGTAGATGGTCCTAAATAGATACGACTATTTAATGCTTTTGTGGAAATACGTGGTTTTAAAACTCTGAATGCAGTGGTTTCTAATGCAGCTTTTATTAGATCAGCATCTTACAACGTAGCTGTCAGGAATATCATAATGCATCTTGCAAAACAGAGAAATCACATGGGTTCGGGGAGGCCCTTCGGTGAAGTGCCGTCTGTCGGGCCGTCCTGGTCTTGTCTCCTCCGGCTTCACAGCCCGAGCAAAGCACGGGGTTTACTGCAGAGCTATTAGGGGCAAGGTTTTCTTTCCTAGTTCCAGATTTCATATCATGGCCCTACAAAATGGCTTAGGCAGCTCTTGTTTGTGCAAAGCGGCGGTATCTTGCGTAGACGTTTTGTTTTGATGTCGCTCTCTCCCAAGTGCAAGGAGATACCTGGGGGCACCCCCCGCAGCAGAGGGGATCCCTGATCCAGGCTGCGGCAGCTCCTTAGCCCAGGTGCTGTGGGTCCCTCTCGGGAAGGGCTTTGGGAGAAAGTGCGTGTGGTACCACGGCTTGGCCGGGCAGAGCGACGTCCATGCCGGCTCCCGGTGCCCCGACACGGGCTGACGAGGGGTGTTCGCAGCAGCTGCCGGTGCTCGGTCGTGCATCCCGAGCACGGCCGGCCGCTCTCCCGCTGCTCTCCCTCTGTGCCCGGCTCCCCGGCCGAGCAATCCCAGGCTTGGCCAGAGGGCTGCGAGGTGTGCTCCCCGCTCCTAAATTTTGTTGTGGTGGTTTGTTTTTTTTTTTTTTTTTTTTCCAAAGGTAGAGTATTCAGGTTGCTGATGAATGCAGACTGCTGTTGATCACGCTTTGCTGCAGATGTCTCGCCATTCTGTTACCAGCACGTCGCTGAGCTAGTTCAGGGTGAAGGTTTTCCTCCTTGTGGTATCCCGGGAAAGCCCGAGGGCTGGCAGGCGTCATCTTCCAGCCTGGCCTTACTCCTCCAGCCTGAAAATAAAACTAGGAGGACTCCACGATGCAGTCTGACTCTCTTGGGGCTTTTTTTTTGTTGTGGTTGTTCTTTTTCCTCTTCTTTCTCTCTCCCCCATTTCTCCCTTTTTCCCTTCAAAAAGCCACCAAGCAGCCCTTGGTGCGGGTGCCCATGGTGGGCAGCGGGGACCCCGAGGGGCGGCAGGGACCCCCGGGCACGGCCGCTCCATTTTCTCTGCCGGCACCTGAGCCCGACCTCACCTCACAAAATGAAGGCCGGGCAGCACCGGCTGGGACCGGCCGTTGCCATGGTTTTCACCGTGGCAGGTCACGTGCCCGGCGTCTCACGTGACCCGGCGGTGGCCCTGGTGCGGGAGTGCCGCCATCTGAGGCGGGTTCGGACGTGGCCGCCCGGGCCGGAGAAGAACTGGCCCGGGGCGCGGTGGCAGCTCCCGGGTTCCACCAGCCTGCCTGCGGAGGACGGCGCGACGGCAGCCGCGCCGCGCTCCCCGCTGCTTGCCGAGGGGCGAAGCGGCGCCGGCGGCGGGGTTCTCGTCTGTTAGCCAAATAAAATGCTTCCCGTCGCCTCGCGTTGCGGGACGCGTTCGGCTGGAGCGTGTTGCTCTTTGCGGCCTCCCTCCCCGCAGCCGGTTCAAGGGTGGAGCTGGCCACAAGAGCCCTTCTGTTTCGGGAGAGGGCCGGTTCGGGTGGCGAACGCTGGCCGCTCGCATCCCCGCGTTTACGTGATTCCCAGCTTTTTAGGTAACGTAGCTTCCCGTGCTTTTCATAAGGGGTTTAACCTTAAAGTTCGAGGAGGAGCGGCCGGCGCTTGGCTCCGGTTGAGTCTCGGCCCTTCACGCGGAGCCGCTCGGGCTGTGCCCTGCGCGGCGCTCCCGGTGCGCTCCCGGTGCGCTCCCGGTGCGCTCCCTGCACGCCCGCTCTTCACCGCTGTGGCGAGGAGTTCACCGAGCCGCTGGGAGCTTGGCCCGACCCAGCTACTTCCCTGCGAAGAGCGACCTGAGCCGGCTGCGTGCGTTCAGATACAGGGGGGGAAAGCTGGAAATACTTCACCTGTGCCACTGTTCATTTGGAAACAACCTCGGAGAGTTTAAATGGCTCCAGTCTACTGGCTTGCTGTGCCCTCTAGAGGACACTCTGCTTTTCTCTTCATTTTTTCCGCTAACGTGGAAATTGTATTTTAAAAGCTGGTTTTTACAGTATTTGAGGACGGTTTTGCGGTATCCAAAGTACTGTTTGCCCTGCCCTGGGTGTTTACTGAGGTTGTGTGTTTCACGAACCTTATTGGGGTGCACAGCTTTTCGGCGCTGTTATTCACTGCGAATATCCTTTGCATCACTAAGATAATAAGGATTAATTTCTGTTAATCATTGAATTCCTAATAAAGGTGGCATATCAGTTAAGTCCAGAAGCTGCTGTTTAGTCTAAGAAGTAATTGCCTGATATTTAAAAGTACAAAGCTCATGTGCCACATCTCTTATTTATGAATAATACAAACCACACTTAAATATTTGCTTCATCTTGCTTCATACAAATTCTTTATCCATTTTGTCTAATGCATAAATGTAAGCCAGAAGGTTCTCACTGTAAACTTTCCTGTTCCTGCTTCTGGCCTTGGGTTACAAGAAAAACAAAACAACGACTTGTGTTACCTTCTCCTAAAATTCTTGCTGTCGGCCCTTTCTCAAGCACTGTCGTTGTTTCCTGGGCGGTGCAGGAGACTTTGTCCCATTCCCGTGCAGCTCCTGCTAAACCTCTCAGCAATCGCATGCAGCAAACCGTGCTCTGAAATACTTAGGCTTCGTAGTTTGAAGCCCGGATCCTGGTACCGGAGGTGATCTGACGGTCACCAGCTTGCGCGGCAGAGGGGAGGCACTGGCGTCTGTTGTCGCATCGCATCGTCTCTGTCCCTTTCGGTTCACGCGGTTTAGGATTCTGTTCCCGTGTGATAATCGTAGGCGATGGCGCCGAGAGGGGATTTATTGTCAGGAATTCCGGCGGAAGGTGCAGCCGTCACTCAAGACACTGAGCATTAAGCTAAATAAAGAGTTAAAAATCAATGTAAGTCTGGACGTGTTTCAGTGGTTGTTGATGGAGTTGCCTGGATGTGTCTGCGTTAAGGCTGTTAAAGGTTTCCGCTGTTAATAGCAGAAAAGGCTTTAGTAGCATTGGTATAGAAAGAAAATAATGACATAAAGTACTTAAACTTAGGTAAGTGAATAGGTGTGAATTGTTTGTGATTCCTTCAGATTCAGTAATTTGGGAGGGGAAAAGTCACAACTTACAAATCTTTGCATTAGGAAAGGAAAATGAAAAGGGGGGTATGGTTTTGCCTTTCAGCACGTTAAAGAGCAGCAGCAAGTGACCTGTTTGTCCCTGGATTAGGGGTGGGGTGGGGTCTTCCCCTGGTGCATGTGGAGCCCTGGACAGCCTCCGTGTCTTCTAAGAGGGGTGAAGTGGCTGATGGAAAAGCTGCTAACGTGCAGGAATTCACCATTCCTGTATGCTGTGGCTGCATCTTGCCTCATGGCACACTTGTACTGGGAAGCTTAGTATCCACTAGGAGAATAGAAGTTGATTGAACTCCTCCGTGTTTATTCAGAATTGAGAGCTTCAGGATTAATCTAGCAGGAGGTTGTAAATAATGTTACTTTGCAGCATGGAGTAGTTGTTTGCTTGTTTTTATTAACTCGTTCTCTGTATTTTTCTTTTGATTTGCAGTGAAATAAAGAGAGAAAAGAGAGTCCCCTCACCGGACGTTATAGTGTTGTCTGACAATGAACCTTCTAGCCCTAGAATGAATGGTTTAACAAAAATAGCATTAAAAGAGACCAACACGGAGGCACTCATGGTGAGTCATCTTGTCTTGACACTTTAAGTTGTGCCATCTAGAAAGAAGAAAACACACCACTTGCTCCTGCAGAGGCACTTGCGATCACAAGGTCAGGTGGATATGTGGTTTTATGAAGATGGATTTGCAAGCAGGGCATCCTGAAGCTGTTAAAGGCTGATGTCTTTTTTTCAGGCTCTTACCTCCTTGATTTTTATATGCTTCAAAAGTGCACCTTTTTCAGAATTGGCTTTTTAGTGGACGCAATGCCCTTTATTCACTATGGCATAACACAGATTTGTTGTCCAGATCTTCACTCGACTTGGTTTACTTGTTTTGCTAGTGAAAGTATCTCCAAAACTTTTTTCTTTTTTTTTTTTTTTTCTTTGCGTTCTTTCTCCATACTCGGCTTGTGTCCATATATTGCAGGCATGTTGGTGATATTAAGACATGCATGACAATTACAATGCTGTGGGTTCTTGTTGTAACTTGTATGGTATCTATCTTTTCCCTCTCCCCCCTCCCTCTTCTCCCATCCTCTATTGCCTTACCTGGCCCTGCAGAAAAGCAGTCCAGAGGAGCGTGAGAGAATGATTAAACAACTAAAAGAAGAGTTACGGTTAGAAGAAGCAAAGCTCGTTTTATTGAAAAAGTTACGGCAAAGTCAAATCCAGAAGGAGACCACTACTCAGAAGGTATTTATTTTCATACAGATATTTATCATCTCATCTCTGGAAATGGAGGGAGGGAAATACAAATAACTGTGGTGGTTGCCATAACCTTTGGAACATAAGATAGCTATCAAATAAAGCATATCTCACTTTTCGTAAAATCTGTATGAAGTTTATAGTGGTTTATCCTGTTAACTATTCCTTTTTGTGGAATTCCTTTTTTTGTCTTGCCAAGACCAAACGACAAGACAGTTTAGCCTATCAACTGCATTCAAAAGTTGAAGACTTTTTTGTTAAAACTCAGATGCATTTATGAACGTAATATACTTCCGATTATTAAGCACTCCGTCCAGTCCTTAATGTCGCGTAGAGATTGCCGAGATACATTTGGAGGAGATTTGTGCGCATAATGAATGTGCTGACAGGTAGAGTTAAAGCGTTTGAACCCCAGGCTCTGGGAGCTGGCGGCCGAGGGCTGCGTTTTGTGCTGCGTGGCAGAAGCCCAGGTCTGCATTCCAGGTCTTACCAGGTGAAGTAAGTCTGCAGTTAGCCACACGCTTCCATCATCCAAAAATCCAGGCAGCCCCTGGAAGGAATGGTTCAGCCCTCCCACCCTGAACTCCCTTCCCTTCCTTCTCTTTTCTCCCCACCCCTCATCTCGCACAACCACGCGCAATATCCGGAGTGCTGGGAGGAGAACTGTTTTCATCGGGGAAAAAAAGGTCTACCTTTTTGTCCGAGCGGTCGCCTGGTCCGCTCGCTACGTGTGCCGTTCGCGCTGGCACTGACGGGTAGGGGTGGAGGGTGGCGGAGGGGAGCAGGGAGGTTGGGAGGCGAGTGGGCGTGCGAACACCCCACGCGCTGCTATCGAGGCACAGGCTAAATTTCAAGTATCTGTAACAATGGCAACTAAATGATTTTATCTTACAGCATGTGATACTGACTTGATGGATCTTGTGACGGGGGCGATGCATAGATTTGAGTGCACTTCACGGTGCAGATGGGTGTTAATACAGCTCTCTTGGCTGCTTTTGGTTGTTTTATTGTCGTCTTTCTCCCGGACTTCTGAGTGCTTCAGTAGATGGGATTAAAACTAATGCAAATACCTGCATCACTCAACTCGCTGCTGAACGCTGAGCCATGAGCTCTGGATGTTTGAACTAACTAGGGTGAAATGGCATGTTCTAAACTTCTTAATATCTGAAGTCTTTTTCCTAAACTTTTTTTCACTTTGCATTATGCTTGAACCTAGTTAGTTGAGACTAGTAGTAATGGTGGATAAGACTGAAGTGGGCTCTAAGCTGAGACTGCTGAAATAATTTCCGCATTGCTCTGCTTTTGGTGTTACAGACTCCTTTATTTTCCTGGTATAATCTTATCTATCCTTACCTAATAATTTCTTCATTTAAATACGTATGTTGAGATGCTTGGAGGAAGAAAGGGATGGGGGAGGGGGGAAGCCACAGTCTTTGAAGATTCTCTTACTGAGGCACAAGGAGGTAAACGCTTTTATTCCCTTAGCTTCTGTAATTCTGCTTACACCCTTACACTCGTCTGCTTTCTTTCTGGTTTTTCCTCTTCCAGCCTGCTGGTTCCTCTGGGAGTGCTGTGGCCACCCCTCCGCCCTTGGTGCGGGGACCGCAGAGCGTTCCTGCTGGCAAGCCGTCCCTCCAGGTCAGTGGGGCGGGCCAGGCTGCCAGGTTTAGGGCATGGAGCAGAGAAGAAGGTGCGCAGTACAGGAAAAACAGTCTCATCACGTTAATGGCCTGGAGCCAGGTGGAATTTTTTTTTTTTTTTTTTAAACTCCCGAAACCCCGCTATAAGCTTTTTAAGAATGATTGGGGTGGGAGATAGAAGTAGGATGTCACACGGAGATAACTCTCATAAGCTTATCTTTCAGCGGCTGATCATCCTGATCCACTCTGCCGATAAATACGTCCATGCTAGTACTAACGACCTTTGGCGAAAGAGGATGCCGTTTTATGTCATAGAAATATTGTGGCAGCCTGTTGCCGTACCCTCAGGAGACTTAATTGTGCCCTCAGTATGATTAACTGTAAAAGCTGAGTGAATCATATGATTTTCTCTTTTGGCTTGGTGGCTGAATGGCACGTGATGGTAGGAAAGATCTGGGTTCAGGCTAAATTAAATGCAACGTTGGAAAGCCTTGAGGAAGAAAAAAAAAAAAACAAAAAGCAGAGGTAATTGATATCTGTCAACCGAATCTTCCTCTTGATTCTAGTATCTTGTTTTGCTTTCGGGTGTAAAACATTTCTGGTTATTTACCTTGGGCTAATTCGAAACAAATCTCAAAATTGCTTCAGCACAAAATGCTTTCGCTTGGAAAATGGCAACTCTTCATTTCAAAATCCCCTAGAATGCTATACTCGAGGGAAGGGGTAAATTTGCTATCCATTTAGGAAACATTCACAAAACCTAAAGCAATCTGTCAGTTGGAGTAATCTCTTCCTTGAGGCAAGTTGCCTTCACTGAAGACAGCACTTTCAGAGGAACTGGACCACAAGTTAAATCTTCAGCAATCAGACAGTGAAACTTCAGTTGGACAGAGCAGAGAGCTGGGAGCTAAGAATCCAGAATTGAAGTTATTCTGTCTAATTTGCGGTGTTTGGGCAAATTAACCTAACCTCCAACTGCTTTTGCTTGACTGTAAAAAAAACTCTACTAATTCCTGTGTGTAGGAGTTGAGTTAACATTTGGTCTTCAGTTGAAAGGCGTAACAGAAGTGGATAAAACTTCCCACCTGCCTAAATATGTGTGCGTGTACACATGGTAACTCATGAAAGCGGGAGCTTCACAGCTTTTAGAAGTCTTTGTTCACAGATGATGGTCAGTTTGGGGCTTGAGTGAGGGAAGTGGCAAGATCTGTAAAGCCCCATGAATAGGGTGGAGAGTTCTGTTGCTCTTGAGCTCTGAGTGCTTCTCAGGCTCAGTTGCATAGCGTTAGTGGTCTGCAGGAATGCAAGTGATGCATGAAACCATATCACCTGGTGTAGCTCGTGAGAAACTTTGAGGGTTTAATGCAGTCTGCAGCCCAAAAAGCATTGGGCAGCAATTTTTCAAATTTCTTTAGCTGGACTCCTTTTCTTTTTCATTTTTCTAAAGCTTTCCCCTTTTCCTGTCTCTTTTTTTTCCTTCCCACGTACATGCACATGCCCAGTCTGCTCGCCTCCCTGGGTTCCTGCATCTCCAGTTCTGTCTGCCCTCTGCTTCTCCTTGAAGACAGCAGTTTGTATTTCCCCATTCCTCCCCTAAATACACTTTTTTCTTTTTTTTTTTTTTTTTTTCTTCCCTTCTGTTTTTGGACACTAACTGCACTGAAGCCAGCCTGGCCATCTCTTGTCCTACAGTACTTCCATGGCTCAAGACAGATACTGCATCCGTCACACCAGCCAGAGAGGAGAGCTGCCCTCGTGTGCCCCCGCTCTCGTACTCGGGTTATGGTGTGCCTCTGTGGGCTGTCTCGGTACCGCAGGTCTTGAGCTATTGAATTTCAGCAGTGGGAGGGCAGACAAAAATGTTGTTCAGGACTGCTCTTTACCTTTGAAATTCTGTGCAGGATGAGAGAGAACAATCCCCGAGTGTGTAGCCAGACTGCCATCGCGTCCTTACCTATGTCTGTACTGCCGCGTAAGATTTCAGATACTGCTTTATCGGCACGCTAAGCAGCAGAAGAGAGCATGCGTATAAACATACCAGAACACAACAATGCGAGTAAACTATTTTCTGTTTTGCAGACCTCTTCTACACGTATACCAGGCACTGTTATTCCTCCTCCCTTGGTCCGTGGAGGGCAGCAGACTTCTTCAAAACTGGGAACTCAGCAAAACACGCAGATAGTAATGCCACCTCTTGTCAGAGGAGCACAGGTAAGTATTTACCTTGTGGTAGATCTGCTCTGTTTTTCCCTAATGCATCTTAACTATTTTCTTAGTCATCTTTCTGCTTGTCTGGAGGGAACCTATGAAGTTCTTGCTGGAATTTCTTAATATGGCCAGATGTATTGCTACTGAAAGATCCTCATCGTTCCAGTTTTGCATATTGTGCTGTCCTATAACGCTTCCAGTGAAGCAAGAGAAAATCCTGTGGTGATGCAGAGTACTGTCTTACCTGCATCGCTGCTTCCCTTAGCTGCGCCAAAGCAGTTTGTTTGCCTTTATTATGAAAGTTAATTTACAGGCTTCCAGCTTGACCCGCTTTTTAGGAGAGCGGCAGCAGAGGAAATGAAACGCAGTCCCTCGTTCTTCCATCTTTTCCCCTCATTATTCTTTGTGTCGTATCAATTTCACCTTTTCAAATGCTAAAACTCGCTTTTTTTTTCCTCATTGTGTCTGTCTTGCGATTGAGTAAGAGCTGCTGAAATGAGATAGTCGACTGGAAGTCTCACAGTGCTGCTTTGCAGGGTCTTTATCACCTATAACAGAAAACAGCGGTGTCACTAAAGGAGTAGGAAAGCAATGTTCAATTTGATACGTTCTTCTGAAATTACGACTTCCATGGGATACCAGGAAAAAAAATTTTCCTTGTTAAATGAGGATTTATTTTGCAGTAAAAGGTCTGCTTTTATCTGTTGCATAGCCAGCATTAAGGAGGAAGGTAGAGATTTGGTATTTCATTTTCTTTCTGTTCTGATTATGGAGAAAAACTCATTCTGAGAAATAGCTTTCCTAATGCCTTTAAAATGAAGCAGGCTTAACAGCTATACATTTTGAAAGAAATTTGACTCAAACTTAGAGGTTGGAGTTTTTTTGGCACAGCTGTTTTGGCCGTAATGTCATGGCCTCACATACAAGCATCTCTTTTCAGTTATGTTCTACTTGTTTCATTTTGACAGAGGGAAAGGGAAAAACATCGCATTTTGACGCAGATGTTAATTATCACGCTTTCTTTGCGTTCCCTGCCTTGCCTCATTTCCACTGTCTCATGTCATCCCATTCAACTCCCACCGCTTACTTCCCGCTGCCTAATCCTCCCCATCGTTCATGGCACCATTGCATCAGCCCATTTCTGTGTCTTCCCAGCAAATCCACAACATCCGACAGCACTCCAGCACGGGGCCGCCTCCGCTGCTGCTGGCGCCGCGGGCATCGGTCCCCAGCGTACAAATTCAGGGGCAGCGAATTATCCAGCAGGGTCTGATCCGCGTCGCCAACGTCCCCAACACCAGCCTGCTTGTCAATATCCCGCAGGTGAGTTCCGTAAGATGTTTTGTGCCGAACATAACATCCGTCTCAGAGGAACAGATAAACGGTTTTAATGACTGATTGTCTGGTTACTGTATCTTAAGTGGTGTGGCCTGCTGTCATCTAACTGATGCGGTTGTTTATTACTGCTCCTTGTTCTTCCCATGCACTCCCTTTCTCTGTTCACATTCACATAGGAATGAGGAAAAACATTACAGAGTATTGGGAAGAAGTTACGTATTTCAGTGAACTGAATTTTGTGCCTCATTTCACATTCGGTATTTCAATATGAAGCTGTCCATTAGAAATTCCCCCCCCCCCCCCCTCCTTAAGAAGTGTAAATGAGCGTTCTGGTAAACAGCTCAGAATGGGTTGGCGCTCCTGTTTGAAACACCAGGAGATACTGAAGCAGCAACTTAGCATCTACCCCTGATACTGGTGTACAAGTGTAGATAAAGGAAACAATTTAAAGTCAGTGCTTTGACAAAATCATACGGAAAAGGGCTCCTTTTGGGTTTGGTTTTTTTTTTTTCTTTAGAATTTCTAAAACTGCCTTATAAAAATGGTCAGTAAAGAAAAAGTTCTTTAGAAAAAGAATTAGAGCGTTAGATGACGGGTGCAGTGGTGCAGCGACCGTATGTACTGTGGTCTGCTTGGTCGCCTCCCGAAATCAGATTTAGAGGCAGGTGGTCTGGTCCAGCCCCAAGCAGCCAGCCTTCATCGCGCGCAGACAGCCCCGCGCAGCGGCAGAGCCAGCGCTGCTTGCCTCCCTCCCGTCCCTCGGTGGAGAGCAGCACGCGTCTCGAAAGCACCGAACCATCTGGCGTCCGTCGCTAAGCTGTGTCGTGTTTCCTCCCAGGCTTCCCCAACCTCAATCAAAGGTACAACAGTGACGTCTGCTCAGGCTAATGCTACTACGACCAGCGCTGCTTCCATCGTCAACTCCAACGACTCACCGGCCAGCCGGCAAGCCGCCGCCAAGCTCGCCTTGCGGAAGCAGCTGGAGAAGACGCTGTTGGAGATCCCTCCTCCCAAGCCGCCTGCGCCAGAGATGAACTTCCTGCCAAGCGCAGCCAATAACGAATTTATTTACTTAGTCGGGTTGGAAGAAGTTGTGCAGAATTTGCTGGAAACTCAAGGTGAGATAGCGTTAATATTGTTTCTCAAAGGCGAGGAGAGAACCTTTCCCGTCTGGATTTTAGCTCAATAGCAGGCGGCGAGGAGTTTCAGGCATCGCAGGATTAAGTTGACATACTCTGTCAAGTCTAGGGTTCACTTCTTTCAATACTTTTCAAACTGTTTTAACTGTAAAATTCTGAAATTTCACAACATTATGACATCTCATAGGCTAGGCACTGATTGTAAAGATTTCTCTAGCATGCATCCAGTTCTCCCTGGAGCTGTTGACTTCCTGTCAGCCACTTGTTTGTCCATTGCCACTAAATTCTCTAACCAGTATCTAAAGAAGTATCTGCTGGATACCTACGCACGCACTCACAGAAGCAAAAAGTTTAAAGATTTAGTAATGCAAAAGGCTTCAGACTGAGGGGAGTTGCGGGTGGAGGGTTTGCTTTGCGGGTTCTTTTTATGCTGGAATATTCTTGAGGTTTCTCAAGTATTATTTGTTCATAGAAGCCACAGGTGGAGGTGAGCTAACCTGGTTGTGTTCTCCAGGTAAAGTTTCGGTTCCTGTGTCATCTCGTGAGCCCTATATGTGTGCTCAGTGTAAGACTGACTTCACCTGCCGTTGGAGGGAGGAGAAGAACGGAACCATTATGTGCGAAACCTGCATGACATCAAATCAGAAAAAGGCCTTGAAAGCTGAGCACACTAACCGACTGAAGGCTGCCTTCGTAAAAGCACTGCAGCAAGAGCAGGAGATTGAGCAAAGGATACTGCAGCAGACTGCGTCTCCCGTACAGACCAAGTCAGACCCTATAGTGCAGCACCACTCGCTCAAGCAGGTAGGGCTCCGTCCAGCAGCAGCCAGGTCTCGGTGACGGTGGGGCAGGGGTCCCGTGGCTCCAAGCACAAGCGTTTGGTATGCAGGCACGAAACTGATGCATGAACTTGCTTTATTTAAGCTCCCCTGTGTGTGTGTTTGAGTGTAAGCTTAAAACCAGGCTGGTTAAAGTAGTTTTTGTCAAGTGGGGACCTGATACTTAAATTACGTTCTGAAGAGCAGAAGAGAGCGATGTTTTTCCTGCAGAGTCATTGTAATTATCCAGGGTGTTTAACTCATATCCTGCAAAGTCTGATCCTGAATTTTTTTTAGGATGTACCAAATGGAAAAAGGAGCTCCGGTGCCAAACATACAAGAGTGAATTGATCCAAGATAGGGAAAAGGGGGGGGGGGGGGGGGAATTGGCTTGAGCCAGAAACACATCATGTTGCTTGTGAAGTTTTAAGGTGATGGTAGCAACCATCTGTGACAGGGACTGGATCTTGCACACCTTGTAAAAGCACCTTTCAGGTGCAGGAAGACAGAAGCTGCTTAAGTGCTGCTTTGAGTTGAAATAATGAAGGTAGTGGTTATTTAGGACAGGGAAGTGGAGGGCTGACTGTGCGTGGAGATGCTTACACAGCACATTTTTTGCTGCTTTGCAGTTGATTATAATTCCTCATCCTTACAGGTGCTTTCAGAAGTAGAAAGCTGATTCTTATTTTGTTGTAGAGATGTCTTTGGAAGTTTTCAGCCCTGAAACTACAGTAATGCATTCCGGGCTTGGCAGAAGCAGCCAAGAAAGGAGAGAGGGGCAGTAAAGATGCATCGGGGCTGTTGTACTTGAGAGACAGGACACTGCTACGCCTGTCTTACCGTTTGCTCTCTTGCCAGACTTCTAGCCAGATGTCTCGAGGTCCTCCTGGAGCTCCGCGAGGAGTGTTGCATGCATTTAGCCAGTCACCCAAGTTGCAGAATGCATCGTCTGCAGCAGCACTTGGGAGTAGGCCAGGTAAGCATGCTGAGAGACCTGTCAGCAAGGGCAGCGCTGCCGCCTGGAAGAAGACTCCCATCAATACAGGTAGATTTTTCTCTAAAGTTTTTTTTTTTCTTTGTACTTACTAGCTGCACTCTGTCCAACAATCATAGTTCTTTGGGTAAGGATGCTTTCTCTTTGACACTTCCTGCATGAAAGCCTGGTGGTACCGAGGCTTTGCTCTTAGTATCCTTGGCACTTGCTTTTGAGGTTGTTTATGCTCATCAAATGGGGCGATCAGGTGGTGCTACCAAACAAAAACTACTGCTTTACACATTTATAAATAGACTAAATAGATGTAATGTCAGACTGTTCATCGTTGAGTCTGTGCGCACAGCCAGTACCGCGCTGCAGGAGTTTGTCGTAAGTTTCTGGGATTTTAATTCAGTCGTTTAATTTTGACTGGTGTTTTCTCTTTGCTGAAAGCCACATACTGTAAATAGATGGTTTTGCTCTAGGTAAGGCTACAGTGCACGCTCCCAGCATTCCTCAGGATTTGAAATAACTAAAGCTGTTACTTTGAACAAATGGAAATTATAAATTCTAATCTAATCTTTTTTATATATATATATATAAGAATCTGACTTGAGAAGAGTCGTTTGTTTTCTTAAATGATAATTAGGATCTCCAAGAAGGAAACACCTGTAGCAACTAGCTCTTTTGTGATCTACGTTCTTGCCCAGTACTGAATGGTTTTCTCTTGACTTTTTTTTTTTTTTAAATTCCTGACAGCTTAATTTATCATTTAAAACGTAATTTCATTGCAGAGAGCTCTAGCCTGCTCGAATCTTCATTTCTGGTACAAAATCTTACTCCTGTTTGTTCGGATGATTTTGGAAGCTTTCCTCTTCGGAAGGTGTCTGACCTTTGTGGCCAATAGTGCCCCATGCTTCCTTAGATGATCCGATTTCATGTGGGTGAAATGAGAGTAGTGTGTTTTTGCCACTGTTTTGTCTCATGTTTGTATCATACTGTGACACTTGTTCTCTCTTCTCTTTTATATCTTGTCAGGTGGGGCTTTACCTTTTGTTAATCCTAGTTTAGCTGTGCACAAGTCGTCTTCAGCAGTAGACCGCCAGCGTGAATATCTCCTGGATATGATTCCCCCACGGTCCATCCCACAGTCCGCCACGTGGAAATAATGCAGAGGAATGCCCGAGAGGAAGACTTTTCCTGTTTCTGCCCTCCTTTTTATACCACATTACAGTGGAATCTGCTTTAATCCCAGCTGGATATGCCCCAGGCTTTATAGGATGCAAGAAGACCACTCCTCATCCCATCGAGTGCTGCTGTCCCTGCTATGAAAAAATGACACCACGTGGGTGGGAAAGACTTAAGCTCATTTGGTTATCAGATTCAGATTCTTATGATTGACTGATGATGAAGGCTGTCAGGGAAGGGGAAGAATTTTTTTTTTTTTTTTTTTTTTTTTGGCTTTATGTATTTAGTTTGGATTTTTTTTGTCACCAGCACAAAAGGAGGACTAAACGACTCTCTGCCTTCGGTTTCTTTATTAATAACTACCCATTCACCAGGAACATGGTGTTCGTTCGTGATCGAGCATGGATTGTCAGTTCAAGGAGAGAGGAATTTCAACCCGATCTTGCAGATGCATTTAGTGAGCCGAGTTCATGTTTGCTTTTCTTCCCTGCCCCTCCTCCAGCTAGGAAGGCAGTCTACAGATTATAATGTTTCCAAATCTTCTGGTGATGACCTAATGATAAATAAGTGCAAACTCAAATTCCAGTTGAGTATGGTTTTTTTTCTAAGGGACTGGCTGCCACCAAAATTTGTCTGGTAGGTGGGAACCAGTGCAGGAGTCTCTCACTTTTGTTGGATTCTGTTTTGAATAGACTTTGAACTGTTGGTAGTCTAAAATCTAATTTACTGAATAGACAAACACCTTTGTTCGGTCTTTCTAATCCAGCGAAGAGCAGTTGGGCCTTTCATATGTTCCCAGAGACTTAAAAGTGAAACTGGTTTTGATTATTTTCTTTTTGGAGGGTTTTTTGTTGTTGTTGTTTTGAGCAATTTTACTCAGAAAAAAAAAAAAAAAAGAAAAGAAAAAAAAAATAGGAATTCCAGAAGCTGCACGCAATCAGAAAGGGCGAGTGGAGGGCGCAGAGGACCGGGAGGCTGCCGTCAGGTCGCAGGCTCCTTCCTCTGCCGATACCCGCCGAGAAGCGGCCGTTCCTGGTCCGTGCCGTTCCTGGTCCGTGCCGCGGTGGCCCGATGGCCATGCCAGCACGCGTTGGGCACGTTGGGGGCAGGACTGCCTACCTTGATCCCTCTAGAGCTCCGTTCTTCCAGGTGTACCAAGCATGCTCCTCTGTCCATCACTTCGGTATTTCATTTTTGATAGAGCTTTAGGTAACCCTGCTTTAAGGACAGGTTTCTATGTGGTTTTAGTATATTTTGGGGATTCCACAGGTTAAACCCAAATCCATCAGGTCCAATTTTTTTTCTTTCCTTCTCGTCATCTTCCCTCCTTCTTCCCTGTGCTTCTCCCAAACTAAAGTTGAATTCAAGTGGCAGAAATACATGCCTTACTACTTATGTTGCATATCAGTACTAGAAGTAGTGCTGATAAGAATTATTTGCAAAATTATATATATATATCTATATATCTATATATAAAAGAAAAGGGGGGGCGGGGTTACTATTCAGTCGATGCTGAATCTATTTTCTTAGCAGTTGCTGTTAGATCTAACTTGAAACCAATAACTGTATAGGGTTGTCCCCCTTCAGATCTAACTATTGCATAGTGAAAAAGAGAACTCGTTCATTTTAGCCCCTCTTCTGTTGTGTGAATATCAGTATTTAGATACTTTGAAAACTGTTCAGTAGTATAGAAAAACCTAGTTTTGCAAAATGGTATCTGTTGCTGTATAAAGCCCTAGAATTTCAATTTGACTTTGGTTTTTTGTTTGTTTTACAAATGTGTATGAAGAACTAAATGGGGATGAGAGGAATTGGTTTGAGTTTTTAATTTTTCTTTTCATTCCAAGATATTTTCAATTGGGAGATGTGGAGAGAGAAATTGAGTGCATTTTATTTTTGCACTTTGAAATATTATGAAAAAGTTTCAGTTCCTTACCCGTGTGGAGTTTTTTTGGGTTGTGGGTTTTTTTTTTTTCTCTCTTCTGACAAATGCCTGCATTATCTCATCATTGATGCAAATGTCTAGCACTGTTAAATCACCTGGAAAGAGTGCATTTGTTTAAAAAGAACAAGCAAAACTTCACAAACTAAAATTCACATCCCTTTTTGGGAAGCCTGGAGAACTTCGCAATTTCTTTCCAGTGTTGGGGTAGCTTTAGCTTCAGCTGATGCTGGAAAAAAGGGGGAATGGAAAGAGGGGCAGAAGTATTAAACTTGCCTGTTTTAAAAGCTATGTCAAAACCGTTTTGGATACCGCCAGTTCAGTACAGCAGCTTGTAAATTTTCATTTCAGCACAATGGATAGGGGAGACTTAAAACAAGCCTTAAAATAATTGAGAAGACTTATTTTAAGATTCGGAACTAAAAATAAAAATGAGTCTGCACATACTGTCTTACAAACGTCGCTCCCTCAGCAGTGCTAGACCGCAATCTGTTTTCGTTTAATGTAGAATAAAACCCCATAAATACGTCTTACGTATTGGGGTAGAATTATTTTGAAGGCTTTTTAAGTGAACAGAAAATACTGCGTGGACATTAGGCTGTCGGGATTCAAACCAGTTTTGACATCGTTTTTAACCTGTGGTTCTTGGAGTGTTGCAGGTAACTTAGAGGATATATTTATTGCATATGTGTTTCTGCAAAGTTTTAGATAAATGCACGGGGAAGAGAGCTAAGTGGTACACGGGTGTTAAATGCCAGAAGAATTGCTTCTTCCTTTGTAGTCAGAACTGCATATTCAGTTGAGTAGTGTTGAACTGGGCTAGTTAAGGTACCATGCTAGGTTTAGATAGTTGTTAAAACACTTGCTGCAGTCTTTCCAAATCTCCTCCTTCCCATCTGTATGCTCCCCTTCTTGCAGGAAAAAAAACCCAAAAAAGCAACAGACAAACAGAAAAGCTCAATTAGAGGGAATATTCACATAATGGTGTTATGCCCTAAAGGTTAAATTGTTTGGGAATTGTGAAGGAGGGGGGTTAGACACGCTTTTAAGAACAAATCTTTGGTTTATTTCTACTGCTGTCATGTTTGGGATTCCTGCCTCCATAAGGGCTATTAGTTCTGCCGCAGAGCTGTCTGAAAGTCACCTCATCAGCCCACTCCTGGAAAAAAAATCT
The DNA here is from genome assembly GCF_030463565.1 of Pelecanus crispus. Taxonomy (NCBI): domain Eukaryota; kingdom Metazoa; phylum Chordata; class Aves; order Pelecaniformes; family Pelecanidae; genus Pelecanus; species Pelecanus crispus. Next base: position 4,876,706 of record NC_134662.1, on the reverse strand, counting down.
TACTTAAAGCTCCCTCGGAACAAGAGACTGAACGTGCTGCTCGACAGTCGAACCTGTAAATCGGTATCATTCAGGTGGAGTATCCGGCATCGTGTCCTGTTTTCCCCGACCCTCCACTGCTTCGCTGCAAACTGCTGCATGAGCTGGTTTGACATTGCTCAGATGCTGCTTGCTTCCCCCTCTCCTGGGGAGAGGGTTAGAGCAGCGTTGGTTCTTGCAAGCCATATAACCTTTCTTTGAGACGTTGCGACTACAAGATTTTATAATATAGTAATAATGAAAATGACTATTGTACTTAGATTTTAGCAACTTGTGAAATAAACCCCGGATTTTCATTTGAAACCCGTGTTGCAATTTGGGAGCTGTGTGGTTTTTTTTTTTAATTTTATTTTTTTATAACCTAATTTATTATCTGTTTGATTTCTGAGCGGTGGCGAGATTGCAGTCCTTTGCTCAGAAACACGGCAAGTGGCCTGGTCGAACCTTTTATTTTTATAGCGCAGTCGACTTGGATGGCTTTTCCAGTTCGTGTAAAGGGTGACTTTGCTGATTTTTGTATTCTAGGGATACCTGTAAATGGCATTCCGGCTGTAGTAGTGGGGAAGACTCTTGGTTAATCTTAAATTTGAGATAGTTTGGGGTTGGTTTTTTTTTTTTCTATAGACATTTTTATTATCGTTTTAGGGAACTGTTCATTTACTTCTGAATTCTCAGACCTAGTTGTCTTTTTTTTTTTTTCTTACTAAGGAAAAAAAAAAAAATTACCAAAGTACAGTTCAGAATGGAAAATGGGGGACTTGGGCTGCAGAAGTGAGTAGAGCAGAGCAGGCTTAGGCAGGTCTCGTCAGAAACCTTATTTGGCTCATTTGTCACTTTCTCCTTTTGGAAGGAGGGGGCACAGAAGGCATTTTTTAAAATAATAAATATATAAATATATAAATATATATATATATAATGCAAAAAGACCTCAAGGAACCGCAGTAGTGTTTGTCTGCTTAAGGCAGAGTTACGCTGTATATTGCATTTAGCGAAATAACTTGCATTGTGCTTTTTTTTAAAACAAGGGAAAAAGAAAAAAGAATTTATAATCATCTAACAAAGGAGTGTAACAGAGTAACGTTACGCCAGCGCAGGGTATGTTTTTGTCACTCGTATTTATTGTGACTCTAAATCTTTGATAATAAAACGAAAATTTAAAAAAAAAAAAAAAAATTTCCCACTAAAACCTGATAGTCAGTCTCAATGGCGGAAGAATCTGAAATCAATAACTGTATATTGTATTGTGAGGGATTTTTAGTATTTGAATGACAATAAACAAATGGACAAACTGTTGGGTCTGCCTCTTATTTCGAGCACAGCGGGCTTGAGGCGCGCCTCGTCTCGCACCGCTCGCGCAGCGGTGAGGATGCTTGCGCTAAGTTGTGGCCCCGCTCCTTTCCTCCGGGGAGGACGCACGTTCTTCCCCCGAAACGGGTGACGGGAGGAGAGCAGGCGAGGAAGGAGGAGCTTGATGCCTGTGTGGGATTTTGCAGATGGAAATTCAAAGCCGCAAGCGGATTAAAGGTCCTCACGGATGCCGTCGCTGGACGCAGCCGGGGCACGCGCGCTCTCCGGGCGGAAACGAGACACAAACGCCTCTTCAGCCCTGCTCGCCATGGAACCGCTGCTCTCTGCCCCTCGCTACCCGCGGGCTTATCCGTCCTGCGTGTCCTGTCCTAAGGGCTGGACCTCCCCGGTAGACAAGCCGGAGAAGATGAAACAAGCTGCCTGCGCTCTGCCTGCGTGCCACGGCGCCGGCTGGGAGCTGGAGAGCTGCAGCTCTGCTCGCTCTGCCGTTCCAAACCAGAAATTTAATCCCGTGTTCCTCCTGAAATAGTTGAATGCATTGGTAAGTTGAGTTAAATACCCCAGGATAACTCAAGAACCCGGTGGATCGCTACCCTCTGGGAGGAGAAGGGGGAGATTTAGATTGCAAACTTGAACAAGAACATTGCCAGAATATTTCTGGCCCCAATTCTGGATTAAAAAAAGTTGCTGAACGATGCTCCAACGACCTGGGAAGAGCCGCAGCCAAGGCGCACAGCGAGTCCCGTCACGCCTGGGTGTCTCCTGGTGCAGGCGCTTCCCCAAAGCCGCTCTCGTCGTCTCAACTCGCCGTGATTTGCAGCAAGGTGAAGAAACGGGGCTTTGCCGACAGCCGGTGCTCCGGAGTCGCTTGTTCGGAGGGAGAGAGGGAAGGAGGGGCACGCTTCCTGCTCTAGAACAAATCCCAGCTTGAAGGGAGGGGAAAAATACTGATTTTCTTGTTTGTTTTTTGTTTTCAGCTCAGGTTTCCGTATGCAGCGTGTCCATTTGCATTGTCACGGGCAAGACCACGATGGTAACTCGGGATTCATGCACGTGCTGGATCGAGCCCTGGGCCTCTCTGTCTGTGATACCGGGCTGGAAACCCCGCCGATCCTCATCGAGCATCCCGGCCTCATCCTGCCAGAAATCATCTGATCGCCCTTTCCAGCCGTGGTCCTCTGCCGCAGGCTGAGCCTGCAGTCAGTGGGAAGATGCTGTTTCAAGGGAGAGGCGATGGTTGCAGCCTGGCTGTGCGCTGGCGAGCCTCCCTGATGGCGATGCCTGCATTCGCCAAGGGTGAAAAGCGGTTTGCTCTGGCTGAAAGCAGGAATAACTCGTTTTGGCGGCGTAAAACCTGGTTTTGGAACCACAAGAGCCAGTGCGATGGGAGGAGTGTGTCCCACAGGTCCTGCTGCCAACGTGCGGGCGGCAGAGTGGCGAGGAGGAGGAGGAGGAGGTTACAGCCCGGGGCAAAGCCCCTTCCCTGGAAGGGAAGCGGTGTTTTACGAGCAGATCTGCGCCCACAGCCGAGCGCAGCGTGGGCAGAGCCCGGCCCCCCCAGCCCACCTCTCCCGGCTCCGCTGGGCGCGACTGGGTCAGCCTGGACCCCAACCCTCCGCTGTGTTCGTGCATGGTTGAAATGTTTGACCCTCGTCAGCAGTGGGGGGATTTTCTGGGGGACAAGCTGCTTTTGACCTTCCAGAATTGGAAAAGTTTCTGAATACGCAAGTTCAGGAGCCAGTTTAATTCACGCTATTTCATTTTCCTCAAAGCTGTTTAATTGCTGTGCTGGTGAAGGCTCTTACCGAGGAAGTCTTTTTATGCAAAACTGCTGAAGTGCGAGCTGTTAACGCCAGGCTATTTCGGTACCAAACCCATCAAGCTGCTGTGGATTAAAGTGGTAGAAGACGGCAATATCTGATCCTGGCAGGCTGCGGGGATGACATTGCGGAGCGCTCCTGTGCCACAGGTTAGCATCTCAAAACTCACGGAGGTAATTCTGTCGTGCTAATTGTGCGCGCTAACTTAGATCTTGCTGGCATCTGAAGGGTTAAGGCCGCTACACCCCGGAAAAACGCCTGGTTCAGGGGCTGTGTTAGGCTGGAAATGACAGGTCTGCTGGAAATGACAGGTCTGCTGGAAATGACAGGTCTGCTGCCCCTCGGGAGGAGGAGGAGGAGGAGGAGGAGGAGGAGGCCCTCAGCGACACACATCACCTCCAGAGCGCTGGCTGGGAGGAGCTGAATCGCGCCTGATAACCGCTGCGATGCTGCCCACAACCTATTTTACCCCCGTTCCCCACCAGCTGCCACAGCGCCTGCCCTCCCCTTGCTGGGGCCCCCCCCGGGCCGAACGGATGGAAGGGAAAAGCCACTTTGGGGGGCATCCCCCCCCACGCCATGGCCATGGGGGACGCGGGGCTCGGCATCCCGGCAGGGTCCATCCTGGCTCCCCAAGTGCACCCCCAGCCCCGGGGACACGGCGTGGGGGTCTTGGGGTCCCCCCCCCGCCCCCCAGGGCACAGCCCCAGCCTGGGGGGCCGTGGGATCCCCCCAGCTCTTGCACCCACCTGGCAGCTTTGGGCTCTGCGACCCCAAAAGTGGCGGCTCCCCGGGAACCCCCTGCTCTCCCACCCGCCCCGAGCCGGCGCTCCCAGGCTCTGGAAGCTGCTGGGGCTCCAAAAGTATTTATAGTGGAGTTCCAGGAAATCCTCTGGCAGCGAGCGGGTCCCCCCTGATTCTGCAGCGGGGCAGCCGCGGCCGTGGTCCCCGGGGGAGACCCTCCATCGCCCCGAGCAGTTGATGTGGCACTGGAGCACTTTCACGTCACAGACGCTTTTCCCCACGTATTTGGTCTCCCGTTCCTGCTGCCAGAGGAAAAGCCCCTCCGTCTGCTGCGTCAACCATCGGAGCTCGTCGTGGACGCCGCTGCAGCTGTACGAGCCGAGCATCCCCTTGACGCGCTGGAAGAAGGAGCTCACGTCGGACCTCAAGGAATTGCACTCGCGTTTCTGCAGCTCCAGGTTGGTTTTGGTGGACTCGCAGACGGTCCTGGTGGTGAGCAGCTCCCGCTGGCAGCCCTCCTGCTCCTGGGTGGCTTTGGTCAGCGTGGCACCCGCTTTGCGGCAGTTTTCCTCCAGCTCCTTCTTGGCCAGGGTTGTCTGGTCCAGCTGGCTCCGCAGCAGCGCCTTGTCGGCTGCAGGCGGGGGGCACGGGGTTGGGGCAAGTGGCGTCGTCCCCCCACCCCGATTGGCACCCCACGTCTCGGGGTGACGCCCCTGCCTGGCCTGGGGAGGGGGCAGACCCCCTGCGCAGGCTGCGGGGGGTCCCCGAGGGGTGCTGGGGGTCCCCAGGGGGCTGGGAGGGGGGTGCCCAGGGTGGGGGGCGGCTGGAGGGGGTGGGGGGGGTCCCTTACCGCTGCAGCTGGCGTTGATGAGGCTGATGGTCATGTGGCACTCGTCCAGCTTCGTCTTTTGGTAGAAGATGATCCTCATCATCTCCTGCAGCTGAGGTGGGGAGGAGGAAGAGGAGGGGGGGGTCAGAGGGTCCCACAAGGACCCCCCGGCATCGCCTCGCTCCCCCCGGGTGGTGGGGGAGAGCGCCGGGGCTGGCGAGGGCAGGGGGCTGGGGAGGATGAGGAGGGGGGGCCGCGAGCCTGGAACTCCCTCGGCCGGCGGCTGCCTCCGGGATGCCGAGAGCCCCCGCCGGGGAGGGGGGGCACGTCGCCATCGCCAGCGGGCTCTGCCGCCCCGCACCCTCTTGCCCGTCCCCGCTGAAGCTTGTGGGGCTGAAGCGCGGTCCCGGCTCCTTGCAGCCCCCAGCACCCATGGGTGGGTCGCTGCCCCCAGTACCCGGGGGGCTTCACCTTCCCTCCCCAGGGAGGGGGCTCACCTTGGGGAGGGGGTTGAGGGTCTGGGTGCTATTGCACTTATCCAGGTCCCGTTGCACTTTCTGGGCGAGGACCTGCAGCCCTTGCTTCTCCTTGAGGGTGGCGTTGAGGGTGCGCGTCAGGTTGATGTTCCTCCCGCTGAGGGTGATGATCTTGCTGTAGCGATCCTGCAGCTGCTCCTCCAGCAGCCGGAGGTGCGTGTCGGTGCCCGCCTGCGCGTTGCCGTACACCATGAACAGCACCAGCCCCAGGATGATGAGGAACTGGATGAGGGAGGTGAAGAGGAAGATGTACTTCACGTAAAACCCACAGTCCCGCTTGGGCATCGCCTCCTTGGCCTCCAGACCGAACTTGGCCATGGCGTAGCTGCTCTTCTCCATGCCACCGATGCTCTGCGCGCCCCTCCCCACGGCAGCGCCTTTCAACGGGGCCGCGCCGGGGCGGAGCTCGCTCGCGCTGCTGTGTTTATATTGCTCTATTTAATATTTCCTTCTGCTGGGCTCCTTCCTGCCTCTCCGGATGCCTCAGACCCGCCAGGTTATCACGATACGGCTTCTGTTTTGCAGGAGGACTATTGTTCCTGGTTGCTAACAGACAAGGGTGAAACCTGGGACCCTGCTCCCCCTCCCTGTCCCGGGGCCCTCGGGAGCAAAGAGGCTTCGAGTTTTGTTTCCATCTTACAAATCCTTGGCCCGGTCCCAAGAGTGGCAGCGTGGTGCGGCTGCCGTGCGGGATTGCGTCAGCTCCCGCTTCGGAGCCGGCTGCAGGGGTCTCGCCTCGCTCGAGACAGCGGGCGCTGCTCCCTCCTGTCCTGCACCTCCACGTGCTGCCCTCGGCCAGGGAAAAAAGAAGAGCTTAGGCTGCGATCAACACAGTCGGGGAAGGGAAATTTTGGCTCTTCAAATACCTTCTTTGCTCTGAAAGATAAATTATAAATGCAAATGGTGAACGAGGGAGCCCCTCTTCATCGTTACAGCTGCAGCAGGAGTAAGGCATACCAGGGAGAGATGTATAAAACCCCTTTTAAATACAAGTAAAATATTAAGAAGCTGGTTTTTGTGTCAGTCCCCTGCTTCCCTCTCTGGACGTTGGCGGTGATGGGGAAATGAGGCAGCCATCCCAGTTCAGGCCATCCCAGACTGGAACAAATGGGATGTTTTGGGGCAGGGAGCGGGCTGGAGAGGGGATGCTGGAACCAGCCAAACCCTCTCCCTCCAGGCAAATCGGATGGGAAAATTGAGATCCTGCTTAGCAGAAGCCTTAATCATTGCCTTAGTAATGATTATTTGAAGGAGGAATTCTATTCCTAAGGATAAAAGTTATTTATTGAAACAGGAATTTGACTTCTGAAAAACCAACCCACCGTTGTTTGCTCCCTTTTTGCAGTAACAAAGCCTCGCTTTTAAGTCAGGCTTAAAAGCAGGACAGCGCTCGGCACAGCCCTGGGGTGCTCTTCCCGGCGGCCGGCAGCCCGCAGAGAAAGGACCGACTCCTTGAAGTCTGCTGCTAAAATTAGTGCCGGGTCTGAGCCTCCTGCTCTGCTAATTACAGGTCTGTAAGAGAAGTGGGTGGTGTGCTGCAAAACCGGCTTCTCCTGCGTTTCGGAACGGCGGGATGGAGCTGTCCGATGGGATTTATGAGGTTTGGAGTTGACGGCCCTCGAGAAGGGTAAATCGAGGTTTACAGGTTCAGGTGGGACGTGGAAACCTCATCAAACGTGTTCCTTCCCCCTATGATGCAGAAATAATCCCATTTATGCAACCCCTGGTCCCGGCACTCGGCACCGTGCCCGTCACCCGAGCTCACGGTGACTCGGACCCCCCGCTCCGTCTGCTCTGAAGACCCCGACCCGCTCGTGCACCCTCCCCGGCAGAGCCAGCTCCTCCTGAAGTAGATGCTGCGTGCTGCCCGCATCACCCCAGGCTCTCGTCTCAGGGGAACTCGGGATTCGGGGGGATTGTGACCCCCTGTGGGTGTAAGACCCCAGCCCGAGGCAGCCCCTCTTCGCTGGGCGCCTCTTCTCCTTCCATCCAGGAACATTATTCCCGGCCATTGCCGTATCGCGGTGCTGCTCCTGCCTGTGCTGCCTGGACCAGATGCAGGCTTTTGGAGCTTTTGGAGCTTTCGGAGCGCTCTGCGGCGATGCACCTTGCAGGTAGGGAGATGTCGCCCTGGGGTTTGCGATGCCGGGCTGTTGCTCCAGCCCGTCCCCCGGCTCCCGTCTGCCCGCTGCAGGGGAGGCAGCAGAACAAAACCCCAGGGGTTTTGCATCTTCTGGCAATTAACGGGCGGCCTGAAACATCCCGGGATGCCTTTGCACGGAGCCAGCGGCAGGGCAGAGCTCTGGCCTCGCTTTTCCCTGTGGATGGAGCATCCCTCAGACTTGAGCTCCCCGAATCCAGCCCAGGAGCCCCCGACCCAGGGGGTCTCAGGGTCCTGCAAAGTTGCCGGACCCGGTCGGAGTTAGACACAGAAATTTGGCTGCCGAGGTGGAAGGGAGCTGGGGCTTCGGGCTGCTCGGGGACGCGGGCTCTCTTTGGAAATGAGCTGACCAATCTCTCCTGCTTTTCTTCTCCCTCCCCGCGCACAGCCAGGCTGGATCAGATGAAGGAACGCGCGTAGGTGTCCTGCCAAAGTCACGCCGGCTTCGTTAGGATAATTTGCCAGCAGAAAAATCCCCAGGTAAGCGTTAAACACTCCGAACCCAGAAACAAAACCGTGTGCTGGGAAACAACGTTGAATTTCTTCCTCTTCCCCTTCCCTTTGTCCCGTGTCTTTAATTCGCCCCCTGAATCCTAAGCCCCTGTCCCCCAGACGTGGCTTTGGGGGTTTTCTCCAGCCTTTCCCTGGTGCGTGTGGTGGGGCTGGAGCATCCGCGGAGTCCAGAGCGGGTCCAAGCTGTGCCCTGGGTGATTTCCCGCTTACGTTACGTCCTCCCCCACCAAAAAAAAAAAAAACCCTGCGCTGCCTCCACACCTTTATTTCCCTGGCTCATTAGCTCAGTGAGCTTAATCACGAGCCAGCGATGGCTTTCCGTCTTCTCGGAGCAGGGAAATCAGAGGGAGCGGAGGCCTCCATCAGCCCAGGCGTGGTGGAGAGCAGCCGTCGCAGGGGTGGCCCCCCCGGCGCTGCAGCCTCTTCTCCGGAGCATCCTCAAAGGGAAAAACCTCAGAGTCCCGGGGGAGCGGGAGCTCAGAGCCCGACCCCGGAGCGCACGGGGCCCGCTGGGGTGACGACGGGAGCACACGGGAGGCGGGGGAACGCGGCCGGGGAGCGGGACCCCCCCGGGGCAGCTGCGGCTGGAACGGCGGCAGCGGAGCGGGACGAGGTTTGCCGGTGCTCCGAGCGCCAGCAAGGCTAACAGCCAGGGAGCGAGGGCACGGGTTTGTTTTCTCACCGGGCCAAGGAGCTGCCGGAGACCTGGATTTGTGGTTGTGCCCGAAGGCGCAGCTTATCCCAGCGGCACCCACCGGGGCAGTGCTTGGACGGGGAGATGACGCCCGTGATTCCCCCTCCAGCTGTGCTTCCCCGGGGGACGTCGGTGTGAATCGTGGGCCACCATCGCGTTTGACTCCCATCTCCGCCAAAAGCGGGGGCAGGAGGACGAGGCCCGGAGCCAGCGAGCACTTCCCGGGGTGGCTGCTCCTTCCCCCGCAAGGGTCTTTGCCCACGGCTCGGCTCGGTTCCGCAAATTCAGTTGCAATGAAACAATTTGGTACCGGGGAAGCTGAGTGAGTTGATCTCCTAGAAAGGCTGAACAAGCCGCAGCAGATGCAGAGGAAGACCCCAGCTCCGGGCACCGGCGCTAACAAACCCCCGGGGCCGCTGGAGGCTTTCCCGCATCCGCCAGTGCATCCCGCGAGGACCACGGGCGTCCCTGGGCCCACCCTGCCCTGTGTCCTCCGCTCCCCAGCACCGAGTCCCCCCTTCCGCCCCCCAGCCCAGCCATCCCTGCTGCAGCGGGGCCAGGCCTCCGCGGGCAGGATTTGGGCAGCGATCCTCCCCATCCCGCGGCTCCCGCGGCTGGCTGGGAGCGAAGCGGTGCTGGAGAAAGCATGGAGCTGCTGCCCGTGGGGCTCGGCCCCGTGTGCCCCCTCCCCGGGGTGCCCTTTCCCCCCGCCCGGGGCTGCCCCGGCGTCTCGGTGGGCGCCCGCTCGGCGGCCTCGGCCCCGCCATCTGCAAAGTCACTAAGTCCCCGCGGCAGCCGAGGGATTACGGCCACCGATTAGAGCTCAAGACAAGGGTGACCTTGATCTTGAGACGGCCAAGGGCTTACAGAGCCGGGGGGGCAGGAAAAACCGTTCTGGGGAGCATGGGGTGCTGCGGGGGTCCTCGCCCTGCTCCTGCCCCAGCACCCCCAGGGCTGGGGGGCGTGCACAGACAAAATGGTGGGTGCTGGCTGCGGAGCTGGGGGGGCAGAGCACAGCCGGGGCTGGGGGGAGAACCCTGCCCGGGGCCTGCTCGCTGGTGGGTGTGCGCTCCAGCGCGAGCACGCTTTTTGGTGCAGGCTTGCCAGTGCACGCTTGCACGTTTTTTGGTGCGTGCTTGCCGGTGGGCGCACGCTTTTTAGTGCACGCTTACCAGTGCGTGCTTGCCCGTGGCTGCACTCTTGGTGCACGCTTACCGGTGGGTGCATGCTCTTTGGTGCATGTTTGCAAGTGGGTGCATGCTTTTTGGTGCACGCTTGCTGGTGCACACTTAACCATGGCTGCACTCTTGGTGCACACTCGTTGCTGCATGCTTAATCATGGCTGCACTCTCGCTGCACACTTACCGGTGGGTGCATGCTCTTTGGTGCATGTTTGCAAGTGGGTGCATGCTTTTTGGTGCACGCTTAACCATGGCTGCACTCTTGGTGCACGCTCGTTGCTGTATGCTTGCCCGTGGCTGCACTCTTGGTGCACGCTTACCCGTGGGTGCATGCTCTTTGGTGCATGTTTGCAAGTGGGTGCATGCTTTTTGGTGCACGCTTGTTGGTGCACGCTTAACTATGGCTGCACTCTTGGTACACGCTCGTTGCTGCATGCTTAATCGTGGCCGCACTCTTGGTGCATGCTTGCTGGTGGGTGCATACTCTTTGGTGAATGTTTGAAAGCGGGTGCGTGCTTTTTGGTGCATATTTGCGAGTGGGTGCATGCTCTTTGGTGCATGTTTGCGAGTGGGTGCCTGCTTTTTGGTGCACGCTTGCTGGTCAGTGCACGCCTGCTGGTGCATGCTTAACCATGGCTGCACTCTTGGTGCATGCTCGCCAGTGGGTGCATGCTCTTTGCTGCATGCTTGCTGGTGGGTGCATGCTCTTTGGTGCATGTTTGCAAGCGGGTGCGTGATTTTTGGTGCATGTTTGCGAGTGGGTGCCTGCTTTTTGGTGCATGCTTGCTGGTGCATGCTTAACGATGGCTGCACTCTTGGTGCACGCTCGCCAGTGGGTGCATGCTCTTTGCTGCACGCTCGCCGGTGGGTGCATGCTCTTTGGTGCATGTTTGCAAGCGGGTGCATGCTTTTTGGTGCACGCTTGCTGGTGGGTGCACCCTGCCGTTGGCCCCCCAACCCCGTAGCTCCCGCCCCGCCCGGGGGTTTGGTCCCCGCGGGGGTTGGGGAGCGTGCACCGGTACCGGGCATGCATGGGCTGTGCGTGCAGGAGCCCTGCGCCGGTACCGGGCGTGCACGCAGGGGCTGAGCACCTCCGGGTGCAGGATCCGTGCACGGAGCGCGGCGGGCACACCGGGACCGGCGCGGGTGGGACCCACCGCTTGCGTTGCCCCTTTAAGACGCAGGAGGCGGTGGGGGCGCTGTCACGTGGTCTCTCCCTGCCGCTTAAAAGCGGCTTCCGGCCGCTGCGGCGGAAGTGACGTCGATGCGGCCGCCGTAATGGCGGCGCCGAAGGTGAAGCAGGACATGCCTCCGCCGGGCGGGTACGGGCCCGTCGACTACAAGCGGCACCTCCCGCGGCGCGGCCTCTCAGGTGGGCGGCGGACGGGGAGCCGGGCCGGGCCGGGCCCGGGAGGCCCCGGGGGGCCTCCCGGGCCCGGCCCGCCCCGGCTCCCCGGTGCTCCGGTCCCTCCGGTGCCGCCCCTCACCGGCTCCCCCCCCGCCCCGCAGGTTACAGCCTCTTCGCGCTCGGCATCGGCAGCCTCCTGCTCGGCTACTACACCCTCATCAAGTGGAACCGGGAGCGCAGGTGCCGCCCCCCAGCCCCGGGGCTCCTCCCGGTTCCGCCCACCTCGTTCTCCCCGCTGCTGTGCTCCGGTTCCCCCAGCCCTGCCCCGGGTTTCTCCCGCCTTTCCCCCCGCTGTTCTCTAACCCCGTGGCTGGGATTTGCCCTCCCCGCGTCCCTTTCCCCACGACCGGCCCTTCCCCAGGACCCCCCCGCAGCCTCCCCCGGTTCCCCGCGGCCTCCCCCGGTTCCCCACTGAGCTCTGACCCCCGTCCCGCCGCAGGCGGCTGCTCATCGAGGACCTGGAGGCACGGATCGCCCTGATGCCGCTGCTGCAGGCCGAGTCGGACCGCAGGTACGGGGGGGGGGGGGGGGGGAGGGCTCGGGGAAGCGGGGGGAGCCCCACGGGGCACCGCATCCCCGGGCTCCAGGCTCAGCCTTCCCCTCTGGCGCAGAACCCTCCGCCTGCTGCGGCAGAACCTGGATGAGGAGGCCAAAATCATGAAGGACGTTCCTGGCTGGAAGGTTTGTGACTCTCTAAGGCCGCAGCTCGCTGCCAGGGTGGGAACCAGCCGCCCCGGTGGGTTTGGGTCCGCGTGGGATCCCTTGGAAAGCTCTGATTTCCTGGGTGCGAAGAAGCCCCCCAGGAAGCAGCGGCGCGGGGGGGCTGCGCTGAGGGGCAAAGCTCATCCCCAGGGCTCTGTCCCGGGGGGACACGTGCCCGTCCCTACCCCAGCGCTCTCTCCCCGCCCAGGTCGGCGAGTCCCTGTTCCACACCGACCGCTGGGTCCCCCCGACGCTGGACGAGCTCTACTACCTGCGCCCCGCCAGCGAGATGGACAACGAGAAGTTCGGGCTGCAGTACTACGTCTGAGGCACGGCCCGGCGCTTCCCCGGCTGCCGGCTTCCGCCAGCACTGCGGCGGCGGCTGCCCGGTGCCGCCTGTTGCGGCGGCCGTTATTAAAACCACACGGATCCGCGGTGTCGGATACGGTGTCGGGTGTATTTCTGTGCAGCTCCCTATCCCTCAGCGGGAAATTGCGCTGTTCCCCCGGCGCTTGCTCTTCTTCCCCAGGCGCTTGCTCTTCTTCCCCGCTCCTCACACGTGTCTGGGGGTCCCGGCTCTTGCTCCCGGAGCGCCGGATTGGGGTGGGAGCATGGGAAGGGCTGCGAGGGGCGGCTGGTGGCTGTGCTCCAGCTGCCAAAAGCACCCGAGAGGGGCCGGGTCCCTGTCCCCCGGCCCTGCCTGTCCCCGCAGCGGGGTCTCATCCCTCGGTGACGCGGGTGGGGGTCGGTGGGGAGCGGCCCTGCGGGCTCCGAGCTCACCCTGCGCTTGCTGATGCCGCAGTTGTGGCTTCCCCCGGGGGGCGGAGGGGGTGAAAAACGCCGATTTTGAGGTTCCCATTGGCTCGGGGGAGGGCAGGGGCTCCCCGGGATGTGGGGGGGTCTCAGCCGCGCTCGCCGCTGCTCCGGTGCCGGGGAGGGGGGCGGGGGCGGGGGGGGCCGGGCGGGGCGGGGGCAGCCGGAGCCACCTCCCCCCGGGCGGCACCGCGAAGCACCGGGGGTTTCCGCGCCGCTGCTGCCGCCGCTCCCACAGGGCTCCGCCGCTGCCCCGGCTCAGCGCTGCCCGGCAATGAGCTCCGCGCCCGGCCCCGGCCGGGAGCCGCTCCGGTTCCTCAGGTGAGCCCGGGACCCCCGGGATCCCCCCCGCCACCGCCCCGCGGGATGGGGGCACCGGGAGCCCCGGGGTGGGGGTGCTGGGAGCCCCGCCATGGAGGTGCTGGGGTCCCGCCGCCCTACACCGGCGCTGCCGGGGTTCGCCGCCAGCACAGCCGGGACCCCCCCAGCCGCTCCCCGTCCCCCCGGCGCACCCCGGGCTGCTGCCCGCAGGGCTGGGTCCGGGTCCCCGCGGGACGTGGGGGGGACCCCGGGAGGGGGCTGGGGGCTCCCGCTGGCGGGATGGGACCCTCCGCTGCCCCGTGCCCCCCCCTCGGGTGGGCTCCTGCCCCCACGGCTGCTCCCGGGCTCCGCCGGGCAGGGACACGGCGCCTCGGCCCCGCGCTGTCCCCACGCGTGTCCCCCGGGACAGTCGGTCCCCCGGGGCAATCCCAGCCCAGCTCCTCGCACCCCCGAGCCGCGGGGGCGGTGGGGGGGGGGGGCTGGTACCCAAATAGCCTCGGTTGCCAGAGCAACTGCATCCCGGGTCGCCATGGCTGCGGCGGGGATGGCTCCGGCAGGCGCGGGCCCGGAGTGGGGAGCGGAGCGGGGGGACCCGGCAGGGCTGGGGCGGGGGGGCCGCAGCCGAGCGGAGCCGGGAGGGACGGGCGGCGGGCACGGAGCCGGGATGTGGAGTTGGGATGTGGAGGGGGGACACGCGGAGCCGGGATGCAGAGTTGGGATGTGGAGCAGGGATACAGAAGGGCACACGTAGAGTTGGGATGCTGAACTGGGATGCGGAGCCGGGATGGAGAGGGGGGGACACGCGGAGCCGGGATGCAGAGTTGGGATGCTGAACTGGGATGCGGAGCCGGGATGCAGAGTTGGGATGTGGAGCAGGGATACAGAAGGGCACACATGGAGTTGGGATGCGGAGCCACGATGCAGAGTTGGGATGCTGAACTGGGATGCAGAGTTGGGATGCTGAACTGGGATGCAGAGCCGGGATGGAGGGGGGGGGACACGCGGAGCTGGGATGCAGATTTGTGATGCTGAACTGGGATGCAGAGCTGGGATGGAGAGGGGGGGACACACGGAGCCGGGATGCAGAACTGGGATGTAGAGTAGGGATGCAGAGGGGGAACACATGGAACTGGGATGTGGAGCAGGGATGCAGAGGGGCACACACAGAGCTGGGATACAGAGTTGGGATGTAGAGGGGGGACACATGGAGCTGGGATGCGGAGCAGGGATGCAGAACTGGGATGTGGAGCAGGGAGGCAGAAGGGGCACACAGGGAGTTGGGATGCAGAGGGGGAGAGACAGGGAGCTGGGATGCGGAGCAGGGATGCAGAGTGGGGACACAGGGAGCTGGGATGTGGAGCAGGGATGCAGAGTGGGGACACAGGGAGCTGGGATGCGGAACTGGGATGCAGATCCTGGGGAGCCCTGCTCCAGGGGCTGGGGTACGGGAGGGGACGCAGGAGGGATGCTCGCGAGCCCCTCATCCCTCAGCTCCTCTTCCTCCCGCGCCCACCAAGGTCTCTGCCCCGTCGGCGCGGCAGCAGCCCCGGCCATCCATTGTCCCCTCCGGGAGGCACCAGGAACTGGGTTGAACTGGGTCGGACTGGGCTTTGCTGGGCCTCCCTGGGCTCCGAGGGTACCTGCCCCTGCGCAGGGGACAGGAGCAGCGTCCCCCCAGCTGCGTCCCCAGGCCCTGTAGCCAAGGCAAATGGCAAAGCCTGGGCCGAGCGGGGCAAACGTGCACCCTGGTGTGTTTGGGGGGGGTGCTGCTCCCTGGGTGGGCAGCGGGCCAGGGCCCAGGGAGCCCCGTGATGTCCCCCCCCCCCTCCCTGGGGACAATGCCAGGACAGCGGAGCCAGCCCGGGCCGGGGCCCAGGTTTCCCTGCCAGCAGCGATTACGGGTAATGTTCCCCCCGGAGCAGACGTGGGGAATTTTGTCAAGAGCCGAAAAGCGCCTTTTGTTGGGTGACCGACAACACAGCTGTGCTGGGGCCCGCTCAGCTCCACCCGCCCGGCACGGGAGGGGGCACCGGGGCTGGATTTGGCCCCTTTCCCCCCCTCTTTGCCCACAGGAGCCTGCAGGGGGGGCTGGGGCCGGGCTGGGGCTCACTAGAGGGCACCAAAGGATTTGGGACTGGGATGGGATGGGTTGGGATGGGATGAGATGAGATGGGATGGGATGAGGTTTCTCTGGGGGTCTGCCAGGGTGGCCAGGGCACTGGGGGTCTGGGGGGTCTTCCAGGACATGCAGGGGGTAAGGGGGGGGTCTATGGGGTCAGCCAGGACAGCCAGAGGACGTGGGATCGATGGGATCTGTCAGCAGGGCCAGGGGATGGGGTCTGTGGGGTCCGCCAGAGTGGCCAGGGATGGCAGCTCTATAGGCTCTATGGGTTTGTCAGGACACGTAGGGCATGGGGTGGGGGGGTCAGCCAGGGTGGCTGGGGAACAGGGGGCTCCCTGGGGGCTGCCAGAATGCCCAGGGGAGGTGGGATCTAAACGGTCTCTGGCGGCTGCCAGGACATCCCGAGGCCAGCGTGGTACAGGCTCTGCCGGGACGTGGGGCTCTGGGGGCTGCCAGGACACCCCGGGGATGTGGCTGGTCCGTGGGGTCAGCGTGGATGGTGTGGGGTCCCCCCGCAGCCAGGGACCCCGCAGGACCCCAGCCCTGCAACCCACCCAGCGCCTTGGGCCGGTAGCACCGCACCATCGCTGCACGCCGTCCTGAGCGAGGTGTGAGGGTGCACCCCCAAAACAGGAGCATGGCCGGGGCCGGGGGACCCCGGCTCCCCCCCAGCCTCTGGGTTTCCACCCCTGGGCTGCCAGGATCCCAACTCCGGCCTCTCCCGGGGGCCAGATTTCACCGTCCCTTCCCTAAGAAGCGCAGCGGCGGCACGCTGGATCCGGCACACGCTGTTCCCATCCGCGGCGCAGGTGAGCCAACAGATGTGAGCAATTATTGTCCAATTTGGAGGCTCCCCGGCCCTGCCAACTTTTGGGCTCGGCAGCAAAGGAACAACCGCAGCATTGTTCGCCTTTATATAACAGCCCGATCCCCACGAGCCCGGGGCCGCTGCCAGGGCTGTGCCTCGCACAAAATACAGCCCCCGCCACCCCCGAATCTGCCGGCCATGCACGTCCCGAGCCCCGAGCCGCTGGCTGTGCCCACCCCGAGCCCTGCGAGCCCCCAGCCCGCTCTCCCGGCACCCCCGAGCATCCCCTGCCCCACGTCCTGGGGATGAGCGGGGTCCCGAGGGGCTCGGTGCCGGGGTGCGGGGCTGTCCCCGTCCTCACTGCCATCTGCTCCCCCCACAGCAAGGCGGAGGCGGAGGCCATCGAGAAGGAGCTGCTGGAGGATTACCGGTTTGGGCGGCAGCAACTGATCGAGATCTGGGGACACGCCTGTGCCGTGGCCGTGACCAAGGTGAGGCGGCCAGCGGGGCCGGGGACACCCCACCGGGGCCGGGGGCTTTGCTGCCGGCTGCTCGCCCACCCTCGGCCCATCCTGTCCCCCTGCGTGGCTTTTCCCACCCCCGGCTGCTGTCACCCTCCTGTCCCAGACCACGGTTTGGGGACAGGGGACAGGCAGGGCTGGCGGCAGAGCCCAGCGGGAAGCGATGCTCTGGCCGTGCCAGGGCTGCAGCCTCTCCCTCCGTGGGTTTTTTTTTTTTTTGCATTCCTCACCCACCCTTCATTATTTCCCCTGGGGTGAAGTGGGCTCAGCCGGGGCTGGGGGTCGCACCCTCCGTGGGAGGGGGCTGCTCAGCCCTTCCCTGGGGTGTCGGCAGGGCCAGGCACCCGCTGCCCTGGCTGGGTGCAGGGAGGGGGGTGCTGGGGGGTCCCCAGTGCTCCCCATGCCCTGGCACTGCTCTCCCGGGACTGGGAGCCCCGAGTGCTCGCGCCGGATGCGAGGAGGAGGAGGAGGAAGAGGCTGCAGCCGGGCTCTGGGCAGCGCGGGCGAGCGGAGGTGCAGCATCAAGGGCAGCTTTGTGCCTCGGAGGCCGGCGAGCTCTGAGCCCGCCTGGCTCACATTTTCCGTTGGAGGTGTCTGGACCATTTTCTGCCTTTTCCTTCTCTAAGGGCAGAGGAGTTGCCTGAGGAGGGGAAATATTTGGGTGTTGGGGCTTCTCTGGAGCCCGGTGCTGCCTCGGGACTGGTCCCAGTCCCATGGCATGGGGCTGCCCACCCTTCCAGGGACCCCCGTATGGCAGCATCCCCAGCTCCGCTACCAGCCCCAGCAGGGCTGAGCATCCTCCTCTTCCTCACGGGGCTGAAGCCAGGAGAGCATCCATGGCCCCCAGCTTGGGCATCCCCCCCACCCAGCTGGGGTCCCCAGCGTCGTCCCTTCCCGGCACGTCCCCAGGAGCCACAGGGCAGCCGGCAGCACGGCCGGCGCTGGGGCAGGGCCAGGGCCAGGCAAGCGCGGCTTTGTCCAGTGCCCCGGCGGCTGCGAGCGGGCCGTGCCGCTCGGGTCTCTGGTGTTTGGATGGGACCAGGAGCCGGGCTCCGTGAGCAGGAAAAAAATCCGTCAACGGATAAACAGAGCCTCCCTTTGCAGGCTGCTGGTATGTGGAGCGTGCGACCGCCTCCCTGCACGCTGGCGAGGAGCCCCGTCCTGCCACGGGCATCGTCCCTGCCAGGGGCATCCTCCCTGTCCCGCCTTGGGCATCGTCCTTGTCCCTGCCCTGGGCATTGTCCCCATCCCACCGTAGGCACCATCGGCATCCCACCGTGGGCATCATCCTCACCCCACTACAGGCCCTGTCCTGCCCTGGGTGCCACCCAGGTCCTGCTGCCATCCCCATCCTACTGTGGGCATTGTCCCCGTCCCATCTCCTGCCCCATCCTGCCGTGGGTGCCGTCCCCATCCTGCCGTGGGTGCTGTCCCCATCCCACCTTGGGCATCATCCCCATCCCACCACGCACCGTGCTGCCCACCCAGCACCCCACCGCGGGTCCGTCTGCCCCTCAAGCCCTGCTTCCCGTGTCCCCTCCCCTGTCCCCAGCACCGGGTGCCATCCCCAGGGCCGAGCCGGGGGGACGGGGCTCGGTGGTGGCACAACGTCCCCTTCTCCTCTCGGCAGGCCTTCCCGCTGCCCTCCCTGCCGCGGAAGCAGCCCACGGTGCTGGTGGTGTGCGGCCCGGCGCAGAACGGGGCCATCGGGCTGGTGTGTGCCCGGCACCTGCGGATCTTTGTAGGTATCTTCCTCCCCTCCTCCTCCTCTTCATCCCCAAGCGGTGCCGTGCTCCAATGCCGCTTCTCCACTCTCCACCGCGCAGGACTACGAGCCCACCATCTTCTACCCCAAACGCTCCCCGGACCCCCTGTACCGGGATTTCACGACGCAGTGTGAGAAGATGGACATCCCCTTCCTCTCCTACCTCCCCACCGAGGTGAGCCCCCCCCGCAGCCGCCGCCGCTGCTGCGCGCACCGGCTGACGTGGTTGAGTTTATTATTCTTTTTTATTCCTTCCCCGCCCGCCCCCGGCTCTGCTGGGAGCCCGGGGATGCCATGAAATCCAGCGGCGGCTGCTGCGGCCCCGCCAGCCACCGGCTCTGTTGTTGTTGGAAGCGCCGGGCTCGGCGGGAGGAATGTGACCCGAAAGCGCTGCCCTGGCCGGGGCTGCGTGTCTCGGCGTGCCGGGCTCTGCCCCGCCACCGCGCCCCTCGTCCCCCGCTCCCCGCCTTGGCTTGGGGCGGGGGGGGCGTTATTTTTTGGCAGCAGCTGCTGGGTGAGGCTGTTTAGGCAGGAAGAGGGGATCCCCGCGTGGGGCTGGGGGCCTGTCCCCATGGGGGGGTGGCCGGGGGACCCCCCCGCCAGCCGCTGCCCACCCTGTGCCCATGCCCCCCCAGGTGCAGCTGATCAACGACGCCTACAACGCCGTGGTGGACGCCGTGCTGGGAGCCGAGGCGGAGGCAGGCGAGGGGAGGGAGCCCTGCGCCGCCATCCTGGCCACCCTGAAGCATGTCCGCATCCCCATCGTCAGCCTGGACGTGCCCTCAGGTCCGGCACCGCGCTCAGCCCCCCCAAGCAGGATAGCATCCCCCCCGGCGGTGCTGCACCCCGCACCCCGGGCTTGTCACGCTGCCCACCGCGGCGTCACCCCGGGCTCAGTGCCAGGGCAGCCGGGGAGCCCCCGCGGTGCCCTCCCAGGGCAGGGACAGCCCTGGGGACCCCCCGCTGTCCCCCCCGCCCCAGCCTGGCAGCATCCTCGCCCGGAGCCGGGGCTGGCAGCTGCTCCCCGCGGATGCGTTCAGGGCATCCACGATAAATAACAAACTCCCCGAACTGAGACATGATGTAATTTGAAAACACCCGGGTGTCTGGTGGCCAGGCCTGGAATTGCCATCACGATTCCCCCCCCCCCGCCGCGTCCACTCCCGCCGCAGGAGCAAACAGGAGCCCTCGGCACGGCCGCTGGTGAATCCCCACCGGGAAAAACCCCGTGCGGTGCCAGGATGCGGCCGGAGCCGTGCGGGGTGGCGATGCCGGCGCTGGGGGGGGCCGCGCACCTCATCCTCCCTACGCCCTCCCCATCTCCACCACCCCAGAGCATCCTTCACCGGCAGCACCGTGTCCCCTGTGGCCAGCCCCTGATCCCCTCCCCGTGTCTTTTTTGCCGTCGCAGGGTGGGACGTGGAGGCCGGGAGCAGCGGCGGGATCAGCCCCGATGTCCTGGTGTCGCTGTCGGCGCCCAAGCAGTGCGCCCGCCGCTTCCTGGGCCGCCAGCACTTCGTGGCCGGTCGATTCCTCCCCTACGACGTGCAGAAGAAGTTTGAGCTCAACCCACCCGAGTACCCCGGCACCGAGTGCGTGGTTGCCCTGCGTGCCCCCCGGGAATAAAGCGCTTGGTGGCTCTTCCCCGGGCTCGGTGTCTGCCTGGGGATGGGCGCGAGGGGATGGTGGCCTCTTGGCAAGCTTTGGGCTGGAGGCTCGTGCCGGGACTCGGTTCCATGCCCCGTCCGCACCGGGGGACTCGGCCCTGTCCATGGCTTGACCCCCCCATGGTGTGTCCCCTGGGACCTGTCGCCAGCCTGCTTTTGGGGACAGACCCGGTGTGACCTCCTCTATCGCCCGTCCCGTGGGGATGTGGGCAGCTGCCAGGGTCCCACGGGTGGCTGCGGGGTCCCCAGTGCTGCCGCATCCCCCCCATAGCCTGAAACCCCCAAACGCGTCGGGGAAGGGTCGCGGGAGCAGCCCCCTCGCTCTGGGGTGTTTAATTAGCAGGGAGGGCAGTGACGAGGCACTGCTGGGGACCGTCCCCAACTGTCCCAGCAGACAGGGGCGTTGGTGACCCCGCAGCAGCCCTGGGAGCTGCCTCCCCCTTGCCCCGGGGAGCTCGGTGCAGCCGGAGTTTCGGGGAATGCAGGGAATGCGCCGGGATTTCCGCCGGCTGGGCTGTGGGAGGGGGCTGCGGTTTGGGGGTGATCCTGGGAAGGTCCCCACCCTGTCACCCCCCACCCCGCCGTCACGCGCCAGCGCCGCTGGGTGCTTTGCATCCTGCAGCCCCCGGGGGCGGGGTGGGGGCCATGGGTGCACCGAGCTCTGCACGGCCTCAGCTCCACCTCGGCGCTGGGACACGGGCGGCCCCGGCGCACCCACGTGGGCCAGGTCACGGCGCGGGCGCCCACCGGCCCCGCCAGCTCGCCGTGCCCCGAGGCGGCGGGTGCCAGGGGAGCGCTGGCACCCCGACCCCAACCGCAGGAGCGCCGAGGTCGGGCTCGCTCGGCTTTTTCCCTTCCCTCCCCTCCGCATTCCCAAGTGCATCCAATTTTAGCAGCTTTGCAAAAACAAACCCTCAAGTTTCCCGGGCTGGAGCGGCGAGCGGCAGCGTGCAGCCGGCTCGCTGGGGAGGGCTCCTTCCCGCTTCCCTCTTGACACCGATCCAGCCCCGGCAAAGCCGCCAGCCCCGAGTGCCAGGAGCCGATTGCTGCTGTCTGCCGGCGCGAGGGGGAAAGGCCTCATATATAGACCCACGGTGCCGCCGCGCTCGCAGTCGCCGGCCGACCTGCCGCCGTGCGGGCAGCCATGGGGGAGCTGGCGCTGGCCCTTCTGGCGCTCGCCGCCCTGCACGGTGCCGGGGCACCAGGTAAGGCCGGGTCCGCCGTCCGACCGTGGCGCGGGGACCCAGCCCTGCTGTGACCAGGGGCATCCCTGCCCTCCCGGGGGCTGGCAGCGGCGATGAGGAGCAGGATGGGGATGGGGTTGAGCGCTCGCCAGATGTGTGCCAGGGCCAGATGTGTGCCAGGGCCAGATGTGCGCCGGGGCCAGATGCGTGCCAGGGGCAGAGGTGCGCCAGGGTCGTGGGCACGGCTGGGGATGGTCCCTCCGGCATCTGCTGGTGGGAGGACGCGTTGGCGAGGCTCAGGGCAGTTTCGCCCTCCCCGGAGCCGTGTCACCGGAGGGATGGGGACGTGCCCCGTGCCGTGTCCCCGCCAGCCCTGCCTGCTCTGGCGCTGGATTGCTGAGCACCTGCGGGAAGCCCAAAACCCATCCACCTGCAGAACAGGGGCTGTGAGGGGTCCCGCTGTCCCCCGGCTCCCTGCCACCTGGGGAGGGGACAGGAGGCGGCAGGGCCGAGTCCCCGCTGCCGTGGGATCGCTGCTGGTGGAGGGACGGTGCCCGCTGCATGCCCAGGGGTGCCCGTGGGCAGTGGTCCAGGCTGCACGGGGGTGTCTTGAGTGTTCGGCCGCATCCTGCCCGGTGCCCGTGGGTGACAGGCACCAGGGACCGGGTTTCTCTCCAGGGACCTGCTCCCCGCATCCATCTCGTCCAGCGTGGCTGAACCCCCCGGCTCAGCACCCACATGAGGGGCAGGCGAGCAGGGCTGCCCTTGGAGACCCCAGCTCCTGGGGGTTTACTCCCGTGGGATGTGGCTGGCCGGGCTCAGTGGGAGCTGGGGGGGACACCCTCCACCCGGGATGCACAGCGAGCCCCCCAGGCCGGCCGCTGCCGTGTCTCCGCTCGCCAGCTGTGGTTTTACAGCCCAATTTCCTGCTGCCTCCTGGTTTGGCTGGTGGGGCTCGGTGTGACGCCAGGTTCGTGCCGTGGCCTCGGCACGGCGGGTGCGTGCGTGGACACCCTGGCTCGGCTCCTCGTCCCACATTACCCCCAGGGCTGAGCTCGCCCGGGGGCAGCCGGGAGCTCGCAGGCAGCATTTCCCAGGCATACAGCCTGTGGACATGGCACGGGCCCTGGCATGGCCGGACTCGGCATGTGGCACCAGCCTCGCCTGCCTCTCGGTCCATCCGTGGCTGACCGGGAGGCTGCAACCCGTCCTCGGCTGCCCTGGATGATGACAGCACCAGCCTGGCCCCATGGAGCCGGTAAATCCTGCCCTGAGCCCCTTGCCTGGCCGATGGTGCGGGGCTGGGGGGCTCAGGGTGGGAGGGGGTCCCCATTCCATCCGGGATGTTGTCTGTCCCAGCGCTGGCTGAGCTTTGCTGCGTGATGTTGGTGCCCGCAGCTCGGCGAGGGACCAGCTGGGCACCTTTGGGTGCCCTGGGGAGAGGGTGCCCCGGCACCGGGTGCTCTCACCCCATGCTTCCCACAGAGCCCTTGGACAATGACTCGGAGCCGGGGAAGAGCGGCGTGGAGGGGAAGCCCTGGAAAGCAGCCCCCAGCCTGGCAGACCTCGACCTGGACACAGCAGGTACGGCTGTCCCGGAGCCCCCGCCAGACACCGTCCCACGGGGGACCCGCTGCCGGGCCACCCCAAAGGGGCTGCACGGGGCAATGCCAGCCCGGGAGGTGCCATCTCCCCCCCCTCGGCGGTGTCCCCATGGGACCCTCGCAGCAGGGACGTGGTGTCCATCCCAGGCAGAGGAGCCGAGTGGACGTCCTGGTTCAACATCGACCACCCCGGGGGGGACGGGGACTACGAGAGCCTGGAGGCCATTCGCTTCTACTACCGCGGGCGCGTCTGCGAGCGGCCGGTGGCCATCCAGGCCCGCACCACCGAGTGGGAGCTGCCCGAGGACGTGGGCGAGGTGGTGCACGCCAGCCCCAAGAAGGGTTTTCGCTGCATCAACAAGGAGCAGCCGCAGGGCAAGACCTGCTCCAACTACCACATCCGCTTCCTCTGCCCGCTGGGTGAGCGCTTGTCCCCGCCGCGTCCCACCCCCCCGGGGCCCGCTGGCAATTTGGGGGGGGGTCTGTACCCATTGCTGCACTCACCCCTTGCTCGGCACCCCCAACCCTGCTGCTGCACCCCGCTGGGTGCTGCCGGAGCTGCGGCTGCACCAGAGCCCCCCCCGCCCCCAGCAATCAGCCCCTGCGTGCAGGGCACCGGGGGCACCATCCCGGGGGCACCATGCCCCCCGTGGAGCTGGGTGCGGGTGGTGGGTCCCCAGTTAACACCTCTCCCCCCGCCCCCAGAGCACATCTACTGGTCGCACTGGTCCTCCTGGAGCCCCTGCTCGCGCAGCGCCTGCGGCAGCAGCGGCACCCAGACCCGCACCCGCCGCTGCGTCAATGCCCGGCTGGTGGCCGCGCTCAAGGAGCTCAAGTGCAAGGGCAAAGCCGTGGAGCGACGGCCGTGCAGCGCCGGGCGCTGCCCAGGTAGGGACACCGGCACCTCCGCCAGCACCCACCTGCCCCCCGGCCACCGCTTGCCGCCCGGTGCCAGCCACCCCCGGCTCCTTTCCGGATCCCTGCTGGCACGAGGGGTCCCGTGGGGCTCTTGGAATGTGGATGATGTCCCCACGCCGACACAGCAGCTCCCCGGGCAAAGCCACCGCCGTGTGCACATCGTCAGCTTAATTGCAATAACAGAGGCTGTGCTGGTAAAAATAGCTTGGCCGGGGCGCGTGGGGGTGAGCCGGGGCTGGCTGGGCACGGGCGGCCGGATGGAGCCTCCACGGTTGGGGACCCCCCTTGTGTCCCTGTGGTGCAGGGCAACCCCGGGCTGGAGGCTGGGGGGGGAGCGTGGTGCCCGATGCCCGCCCGGCATCTCTCCCGCAGAGTCGGCGTGGATGGAGTGGGGCACCTGGGGCCCCTGTTCCCGCAGCTGCGGCAGCGCCGGGACACGCGTCCGACGCCGGAGCTGCAAGAAAGTCAAGAAGGTGCCGTGCGCCGGCCGCCCCGCTGAGGTGCAGAAATGCCCCCCCTCGCCCTGCCCAGGTACCTGCCCCCGGGGACGTGGGGACCCCCTCCCCGGTGCCCCCCACCCACGTGGCCCCGCCGGTGGCCGTGGCCGTGGGGTCTGAGCGCCGTGCCACCCCGCAGCCTGCCCCGAGCACACGCTGCAGGGCACCGTCGTCTCCGCCACCGGCACGGCGCTGCCGGACGCCCGCATCTACCTGGAGGGCCACCCGCCGGTGCTGCTGGCCCGCAGCGATGCCCGTGGGCGCTTCGCCGCGGCGGGGCTGTGCGAGGGCACCGCCGCCAACGTCAGCGCCCACCGCGAGGGCTTCGCCGCAGGACTGGCACCCATCGTCTCCAACGGCTCCGGCGTGGCGGTGGCACACGTGATGCTGCAGAGGCTGGGTGAGCGTCGTGGCGCAGGGCGAGGGGCCGAGCCGTGCACCCCTCGAGGGACCTCCCCGAAGGATGCACAGCGCGGGGAGCGAGCCGGGGGTGCAGCCGCGGCTCGTTGCACCTTCTGCTGCCTTCCTCCCCTGCAGAGAAGCCCTACATGGTGCTGCACCCCAAGGCGAAGGTGCGGGTGGCCGGGCAGGAGGTGACCTTCTGCTGCAAAGCCTCGGGCACCCCTGTGCCCAAGAAGTACTACTGGTGAGCGGGGTCCGGGCGACGGAAAGCTGGGGCTGGGGACGGCGGGGAAAGGCAGCCCTGGCCGCGTCCCCGCTGAGCCCATCCCCGTCCGGGCAGGTACCACAATGGGACGCTGCTGGAGAGGAAGATGTACCGGTACGGCAGCCGCCTGGTGCTGCGGGGGCTGGCGCCGGAGCACGCTGGCACCTACCACTGCAAAGCCAGCACCGAGGCGGGCGCCATCAAATCGGCGCCGGCACAGCTCACCGTGCTGGGTGAGAACGGGATGGGCTTCGTTAGCGGCAGCATCGTCCCGCGACGGGGTGTGTGGTGGGGAGGGTCGCCCTAACCCCCCTGTGCCCCCCGTTCCCCCCAGCCCAGGGCCAGCAGAGCTGCAAGCCGGAGCCTGAGCCGAGCCTCGTGGAGCTGCCCAGCGAGTGCCCGCAGGATGCCGCCGGCTCCCGCTACTACAACGTGGGTCGCTGCCCGCCCGCCCCGTGTGCCGGCAGCCTGGCCGACCAGTCGGGCTGCGGGGCGGACGCGAGGCGCTGCTGCGGGGTGCGGAGGATGGAGCTGCGGGAGATCCCCTGCGCCGGCTCCCTGCTGCCCATCAAGGTGGTGGCCGAGTGCGGTTGCGGACCCTGCGCCCAGCCCCGCGTCCTGGTGCAGGGACGGGTGACGGCGGCCGACACCGGCGAGCCCCTGCGCTTCGGGCAGATCTTCTTGGGTGGGAAGAAGGTCGGCTTCACCGGCTACAAGGGCTCCTTCACCATCGAGGTGCCGCCGGACACGCAGCGCTTGGTGGCTCGCTTCGTGGACCGGCAGCAGAGGTTCGTGGATGCCGTCAAGGTCCTGCCCTTCAACCGCCGCGGCGGTGCCGTCTACCAGGAGGTCAAGATGCTGCGGAAGAAGGAGCCGGTGGACCTGGACGGCAGCCGGAGCAATGCCATCCCACTGGGGGAGGCGAGCGGCCGGGACCCCGTTGGGGAGCTCGTCCTTCCCGCCGGAGCCTTCCTCCGTCCCTCCGGGGAGGTCTTCAGGGGCACGGTCAAAGCCAGTGTCACCTTCCTAGACCCCAGAGACATCGCAACGGCTGGTGCTGCCTCCAGCGACCTCAGCTTTGCCAACACCGACGGGGAGATCGTCCCCCTGCGGACCTACGGCATGTTCGCCGTGGATTTTCGGGAAGGGGAGAGCGGCGCGGCGCTGCAAACGGGGCCGGTGGAGGTGCGGATGGATGCGGGGCAGGTCCAGATGCCGGAGCACCTGCAGAAGATGAAGTTGTGGTCCTTGAACCCTGAGACTGGCTTGTGGGAGGAGGAGGGGGACCTCCGCCCGGCTGGGGGGAGCCGGGGGAAGAGGGAGGAGAGGACCTTCCTGGTGGGGAACCTGGAGATCCGGGAGCGGCGTCTTTTCAACCTGGACGTGCCGGAGGACCGCCGCTGCTTTGTCAAGGTCAGGGCTTACAGCAATGAGAAGTTCAACCCCTATGAGCAATTGGAAGGGGTGGTCATCAGCCTCATCAACCTGGAGCCCCAGCCCGGCTATCCCGCCAACCCCCGGGCATGGGGTCGCTTCGACAGCGTGGTGACGGGTCCCAACGGCGCCTGCCTGCCCACTTTCTGTGACGGCCAGCGCCCCGACGCCTACTCGGCATACGTCACTGCCACGCTGGGTGGGGAGGAGCTGGAAGCCGTGGCCTCCAGCCCCAAGCTCAACCCCAACGCCGTTGGCGTGTCCCAGCCCTACCTGGGCAAGCTGGGCTACCGCCGGTCGGACCACGATGACCCCAACTTGAAGAAGACGGCTTTCCAAATCAACGTGGCCAAGCCCGACCCCAACAACGTTGACGAGACCAACGGTCCCATCTATCCTTACCGCAGCCTTGAGGAGTGCGAGAAGGCGCCGGTCAGCGCCAACCACCTCCGCTTCTACCGCGTGGAAGTGGACAAGTATGAGTACAACGTGGTGCCCTTCAAGGAGAGCGACCTGACCTCTTGGACCGGCGACTACCTCTCATGGTGGCCCAACCCTCAGGAGTTCAGGGCTTGTTTCATCAAGGTGCGGATCGAGGGGCCGCAGGAGTACATGGTGAGGTCCCGCAACGTGGGGGGCAGCCACCCCCGCACCCGGGGGCAGCTCTATGGGCTGCGTGACACCCGTAGCGTGCGGGACATGCTGCTGGAGAACACCTCGGGTGCCTGCGTGGAGTTCAAGTGCAGCGGGATGCTCTTTGACCAGAGCCTGGTGGACCGCACCTTGGTCTCCATCATCCCCCAAGGCAGCTGCCACCGCACGGCCATCAACAGCCTCCTCCGGGAGTACCTGAGCCGTCACCCACCCGTGGCGGAGAACAACCACACGGCCGCCTTCACCATGCTGGCACCTGTCGACCCGTTGGGTCACAACTACGGCATCTACACGGTGACGGACCAGAACCCACGGTTGGCCAAGGAGATCGCCATCGGCCGCTGCTTCGACGGCACCTCCGACGGCTTCTCACGGGAGATGAAGGCGGACACTGGCACGGCCGTCACCTTCACCTGCCAGGAGCGGCCGGTGGGGCGGGAGAGCTTCTTCCAGCGCCTGCTGACGGCCCCGGCCGAGGCACTGGCCGAGATCCGGCGGGAGATGGGGACCAGCGAGATGCGCCGGGCTCCTCCCGAGGTGATGGACTTCGCCTCCGGTGCCCGAGCCCCGGGCCCCACAGCCACTCGCCGGACCCCCAGCAGCCGGCGGAGGATGGGCCGGACCCGGGGACAGCCGTAAGCGCCGCGGCCCCCCCGCCGTGCCCCCTCCCCTGCCCAGCTCTGCCCTCCCTTTCCCTGTCGCTTTTACCCGCGCTCATTTATAACGACCGAGGGGGGGGGACACACGCACGGGCCACGTGGAGTGGGACCCTCCCGCCGTGCCCCCGGGGGACAGCAGGGCAGGGGGTCACGGGGATGTGGGGAGGGGGGTGACAGCGGGCAGCCCCCACCAGCCTCGCCAGCCCCTCCCCGGTGCTGCCCCTGCCCTCGCCCCCAGCCCCGCGCGGGGAAGGTCTTGGTGCTCAGCCCCGGGGACCGCGGTGCCGGTGGTGCCGGCAAGCGGGGCCATGGCCCCACGGGGGTTATTTAAATAAAAAAGAATAAAAGAGGGGGTGGAAGCAAATAGGGGAAGAGGCTGGGATGGGAAGGGGTCCCCTGCCCGGCGCTTTGCCCCATGCCCAGCGGCGGGGCTCCCATGCGCCCGTGCCGCAGCCGGAGGGTGCCGGGAGGCGGGAGCACCCGCTGCATCCCTGCCCTGCACGCCACAAGGAAATGTGGGGTTTCTTTGGGGGAAACCCCCCGAGGATGTGGATAAGAAGCCCTCCCCGCGCTCTCTGCCCTGGCACGGCACGGTGCCAGCTCTCCGGCCGCGGCACTGGGGCTCAGCGGCGTGCGGCGTGCCTGGGCTGCCCGGCTCAGTCTCCGCGACCTTCAACCGAGCTCCGCGCAGAGCCCGGCCGGGCCTGATCCTGCACCCATCCTGCTGCCACTGACCCAGCTATTTTGCCCTCGGGGAACATTTTGTCCCAACTACCTTTTCCCCAGACGAAAAAAAGAAAAAGGCATTTCTTAAACCCCCCTCCCCAGCACGGGGACACCCCCTCCCCAAACTCCCGGGGTGCTCCGGGGCAGCGAACGAGAGGCAATGGCAGGATGCGGCCCCACGGCAGCGGTGCCGGCACGCACCGAGGGTGCGTGCGGATTTGTACATTATTTATTATGAAATATACGGTTGTGTGTACACCCGCCTGGCTGCTGGGCTTCTCTGGGGGTGCCCAGACCCGAGCTGGGGGGGTGATGCACGGATGTGTGTGTGTCCCCCCCCAACTCCATCGCCTCCCGCCCTGCACGGTAGCACCGTCCCGGCGGCTGCTGTTTGCCTTGGGCCCGGTTCAGGCAGCTGGCGGCGGCGCGGGGGGAACCACGCCAGCTCCCCGCGGCTGGGGGACGTGGCAGCCGGGGCCCATCCAGCCCCATGACCCCCCCCCCCCGTAGCACAGGGATGCACCCAGCACAGGAGCTGGGCACCCACTGGGTGACCCCAGCCAGGGCAAAGGGCAGCGGGTCCATCTGTCCGTCTGATGTCTGTCTTTCCCGCCTGGCTCGCGCTACCGGGTGGGTTTTGCAGGCGTCGTCCCCCCCGCCGCGCCCCCTCCCACCCGCGGCTCCCGTGGATGCTGTAATGGAACAGGCTGGGTTTACGGGGCCAAACCCCCCCTGCTCCCGGGACAACGTTTCCCTTTTACAACATGGTTTGGCATCGACGCGGCATTTTTTCACCCTTATACTGGATGCGGCCGCTCGCGAGATCAAAGGGGACACGGGGCACCCGGGGGGACGGGGACGGGGGTGCGTTCGCCAAACCGGTGGCCAAATCCCAACCCCTCTCCCCGTCCCACCTGGATGGGATCCCACCGCAGCCGGACGTCGGCACATCAGGTGGGCAACGCCGCGGCACAGCACGGGAGGAGGCACCTGAAATGCCGGGAGCCCATCGTGGGGGTCTCACCCCCCGCCACAACCTGGGCGCTGCCTGTCCCTGGGCGCTGCCTGTTCCTGGGTGCTGCCTGTTCCTGGGTGCCGCCTGTTCCTGGGTGCTGCCTGTCCCTGGGGGCTGCCTGTCCCTGGGGGCTGCCTGTCCCTGGGTGCCGCCTGTTCCTGGGTGCTGCCTGTCCCTGGGGGCTGCCTGTCCCTGGGTGCTGCCTGTCCCTGGGTGCCGCCTGTCCCTGGGTGCTGCCTGTCCCTGGGTGCCGCCTGTTCCTGGGTGCCGCCTGTTCCTGGGTGCTGCCTGTCCCTGGGTGCTGCCTGTCCCTGGGCACTGCCTGTCCCTGGGTGCCGCCTGTCCCTGGGTGCCGCCTGTTCCTGGGGGCTGCCTGTCCCTGGGGGCTGCCTGTCCCTGGGCGCTGCCTGTTCCTGGGCACTGCCTGTCCCTGGGTGCTGCCTGTCCCTGGGTGCTGAGAGCTGCCCCACCGGGAGCCACGTCCCCCGCCATGGGGGGAGGCCGGCGGATGCTCCCCTGCGGGCACCGCTGGCGGCAGCGCCGGGGGCAGTGCCAGCAGGCAGGATTGTTTTCCACCATCTGGTTGGCTTGGTTGGAGGCAGCTGCGCAGGCAGGGCAGATGGAAGCAGCTCCTGCAGCTCTGCTGCTATTTATGGCGTCAGGAAGAAAAATGGGGTGAAAAAAGACAAAAAGCAGCCATTCGGACACCCCCCGTTTGCAGCCCCTTATGCTCACGGCTGCGCCCTGCTCTATCTCACCGGATCCCATCCCAGTGCTGGCCGGGACCTCCAGCATCGTGCCACGTGGTGCTCCGGGCACGGGGGGCTGGGGGAGATGGGTGCAGGGGAGAGCCAAGGGGGTGGCCAGGGGCTCCCTCTGATCCCAGGGACACAGAGAAGGAGCCAGGGACACACATGCAGGGATGTGCCGGGGTTGTGGGAGGTCCGTGCTGGGTGTCCAGCCCAGCCCTGCATTCCCGAGGGCTGGAAACCTGCCCGGGGTCAGGGGCTGGGCTGGGGGCTGCAGCCAAATCCTCCTGCTGCTCCCCCCCGGGTGTGGGACCCTCCATGCAGGAGCTGAACCCACAGACCCTGTCCCGAGGGTCCTGCACCCTCCAGCCCCGGGGACAAGGAGCTCCTTGGTCCCCACCCCAGCCCCAAATGCCCCCTGCGCTGGCTGGGACTGGCCAGGCCAGCACCCCCCCGTGTGCTGTGGAGCATCATCGGGTACCAAAATACCCGGCCCCTCCCAGCTTCCAGGCAATGCTGAGCCTCACAGTCCAGCCCGGGCTGATTACACGGCTGAGTGTCCAAGGCTGCCAGCTGGGATGCTTTTGTCTCTAATTCTTGTAATCGTTAGCAGAAACCACCGGCACGTGGCTCCGCACGACCCACGGTGGCTCCGGAGTTGGATACCCAGGGGGCTGGCCGGGGGGGGGGGGGCCCTGCAGGGACCCCACACCAGACCCGCAGGCTGCAGAATGGAGAACCTAGAGGGGTTTTCTGGAGCTCAATGTCTTTGGGGTCAAAAACTGCCCTTTTTTGGCTTTCTCGGCCCCTTTGGCATGAGCGATGCTCCTGGCTCAGCTCCGCGATGGGCAAGCGGGAGGCTGGGGTTGGAGCAAGGACCCCCTCGGTCCCCCCATGGCTTTGGGCAAACGATGGGGCGTGGTGGGTCCCGGCCATGGGTTTCAGGGTGGGTGAGGTGTGGGTGCAACGCTACCCCACTCCCCACTTGCACCCAGCGCTGGTGGGTCCATCCCGCTCCGACGGTGCCCGGGAGGCAGAGACAGGGATGGCAACATCCCGGGATGGCTCGGGGCGGTGGGATGCGGGCGAGGGGGCAAGGCGAGAGCCCGTCTCCGTGCGGGATGCACAGCCCCGTGGTGATGAGAAAGGCAGGTGGAGGCGGCCGGCGGGGCCGGGCTCAGCTGCTTCTTGTTACCCCTGGCCCCTGGCCAAAAGGGAATAGCAAAGTGGGGAAGGGAAAAAGGAGCCTGGGAGCTGCAGCTCCCGTCCCGCCCCGCCAGCAATTAGGGATGGCCAGAGCCCAACGTAAATGAGCAGGCCGGTGTGCCGGCGCATCGGCACGTCCTTCGGTGCTGCTGGGGCCCCCGTGGCGGGGATGAGGCTGCTGTTTGCTTAACCACCCCCCCCCGACAGCATCCTGCATTGGGGTGCGTCCCCCCCAAAATCCCCACTGGCCCTGTGGTGAAGTGGGAGTCAGGGCACGGGCAGCGGGAAGGGGGTGCCGCCACGCTGCGCCCCACGAGTACGTCCCGGTGCTGGCCGGGAACAAAAGCTGCTCTGAGCAGCAGCCGGGAGCTGGAAAGGGCCTTGGGAAGCTGCTCATGTTCTTTTTTTTTTTTTTTTTTTTTAATAATGGAAAATATAATGACAGTGCCTAAATTAAAATAATAAAAGAAACCAGCCGAAAAGCCAATCCAAAATAGGAGAGAAACCCACGTTTCAGGCTGAAAGGGAACAGGCGCAGGCAAGGGATGAAAGGGAAAAGCAGAGGCTCTGTGCCTGCCCGGGACCCTCCTCTCAGCCCCCCGAGGGGCTGGGGGGGGGCCATGCTGCACAGCCACCTCCCCGGGGCCAAGCTGTGGGGTGAGGGCTGAGCAGGGCATGAAGCATGGCCACCGCAGCAGGACCTGCCCCTGCATGCTGGCCCCAGCCCCTGGCAGCCCAAAAATATTCCCCCGTGTGCCCCCTCCCCGCCGGCTTCGCTCCTTTGCACCACGCCCAGCCCTGCTGCTTCGGGGGCCGCATCCTGCCCAGGGCTCCAGCCCCGGGGGGGTGAGGAGGCGTCTCCTCCACCCCCTGCCCTGAGCTCGAGCATCCCTGAGGACCCCAAACTGGAACATCCCTGAGGACCCCAAACTCAAGCATCCCCTGAGACCCCCAAACCAGAGCATCCCTGGGGACCCCAAACCCAAGTGTCCCCAGAGACCCCAAACCCAAGCATCCCCAGAGACCCCAAACCCAAGCATCCCCCACAGATCCCAAACCCAAGCATCCCCAGAGACCCCAAACCCAAGCATCCCCCACAGATCCCAAACCCAAGCATCCCCAGAGACCCCAAACCCAAGCATCCCCCACGGATCCCAAACCCAAGCATCCCCAGAGACCCCAACCCCAAGCATCCCCCATGGACCCCAAACCCAAGCATCCCCAGAGACCCCAACCCCAAGCATCCCCCATGGACCCCAAACCCAAGCATCCCCAGAGACCCCAACCCCAAGCATCCCCCATGGACCCCAAACCCAAGCATCCCCAGAGACCCCAACCCCAAGCATCCCCCATGGACCCCAAACCCAAGCATCCCCCCACAGACCCCAAACCCAAGCATCCCCAGGGACCTCAAACCCAAGCATCCCCCCACAGACCCCAAACCCAAGCATCCCCAGGGATTCCAAACCGGAGCATTCCTGGGCATCCAGAGCATCCTCGGGCACGTGGCCGCAGGGGGACACAGGAGGTGCCAGCTCCTGGTCTTTGCCATGATGACGGGGCCGTGCCGGATCCAGCTGCCGAATTCCAGGCCGTCTGGCCAAGAGACGCTGCTCCGCTCCCGGCGGTCCCTCCGGACAACCTGCCGGAGGAGGAAAACAAACGCTCCTCAAACACGGACAAAATGGAGGCGAGAGCCCCCCAACCCCTCCCAAAGCGAGGGCACCGGGGGCTATCACTGTGTGTCCCCCGGGAAAGGGGCCATTGGAAGCTGGGATTTGGGGGCAAACAGTGGGAAGAGGGAGGGGGTCTGCCCGGAGCACTAACACTTGCTTTCTGAAGCGAGCCCGAGCCGGGACACCATGGGGATGGCCGAGTTCCGCCGCCCCGGGGCGGCTTCAGGGCAGCCCTTGACGATGCACATTCCTGTCCCAGTTGCTTTTTAGCTATATTTTTTAAGAGTTGCATCTCAATATCTTGCTGTTCAAAGTGAGCTGGTTCTGGAAAAAACATCCATTCCCCTTTTTCAAGCTATTTTTGAACCCTTTGGCCTTCGTTCCTCTTCAGGTTCCAGACCATAAATAATAATAACAACATATTTAAAGCCTTTACGCTGACAGCTCACCGAATCTGCCAGAGCCTTTTAATTCTCCAGATGTTGAAAATCTGACTCAAAAACTTGAAGTTTGGTAAATATTTTGTGTGTTTTTAATTTCACAGCCATTGCTTTTTATATCACATGAGGCAGCAGAATAAAAATACTAAGTGGAACAGCTATTTCTGGAGCTGGGGGGAGGAAAGGTGAGGCAGTGGCCGCTGGCTCCACGTGCCAGGATGCAGCCGGAGCATCCCTGGGGCTGGGTCACCCGTGCCAGGGCTCTGTGCCGGGGGTCTCAGCTCCCCGGCGCAGTCGTGGTGCAGGGATGGTAGCGCTGGCACACAGCTGGCTGCAGAAACCCTGCGGCTGCAGGAGCCCCCTCCCGAGCCCACCAGCTCTGACCTGGCCCGGACTGCTCCCAGCAGGAGCTACCTTGGCCAGACTCGGCTTTATCCGGGTGATCAGATCCGGTGTCAGGCACAGGGACATCCCCAGCTGCAGAGTGCACCCCTACCCTGCATCCCACATCCCATATCCCATATTCTGTATCCCATACCCTGCATCCCGTATCCCATACCCTGCATCCCAAATCCCACATCCCACATCCTGCATCCAGCATCCCACACCCTTCATCCCATATTCCATATCTGGCATCCTATATTCCATATCCCATATCCTGCGTCCCAGATCCTATATTCTGCATCCCATATCCCATATCCTAGATTCTGCATCCCATATTACGCATCCTATATCCCATACCCTAGATTCTGCATCCCATATCCCATATCCTAGATTCTGCATCCCATATCACGCATCCTATATCCCATACCCTAGATTCTGCATCCCATACCCTAGATTCTGCATCCCATATCCTAGATTCTGCATCCCATATCACGCATCCTATATCCCATACCCTAGATTCTGCATCCCATATCCCATATCCTAGATTCTGCATCCCATATCACGCATCCTATATCCCATACCCTAGATTCTGCATCCCATACCCTAGATTCTGCATCCCATATCCTAGATTCTGCATCCCATATCACGCATCCTATATCCCATATCCTAGATTCTGCATCCCATATCCTAGATTCTGCATCCCATATCCATCACACATCCTATATCCCATACCTCGATTCTGCATCCCATATCCCATATCCTATATTCTGCATCCCATATCCCACACCCTGCATCCTATACCTCATATCCTACGGCCCGCGGCCCCTAGCCTCATTCTGCATCCTATACCACGTATCCCATATCCAAATATCACAGCTCATCTCCCATGCCTCGCATCCCGTGCCCCTCCCCTCCTCCCAGCCCCACGCAGTGGCCGGGAGAGGACCCGGCAAGGCGGGAAGGGGTCCCTCGGGACAGCGATGGACCGGCCGGCGTTGCCTTTGCTCGGGGGAACGTTTCCCTGCCGAGATACACCAGCAGGAAAAGCATTAAAACCGCCAGGATTTTAGCACAACTCCTGGAAAAAAGAGCGTTTGGAATTTCTCCCCGAGAGAAGCAGAGCAGGCCACGGCTTGGTCCCACTCCCGGCTTCCTGAAAACCAGCCCATGCGGTGGCCGGAAAACCAGCCGGAGCGTGGTGCTGCTCCCCAAGGATGGGAGCGGAGGGCTCGCAGCCCTTCCCCACCCTTTAACCCTCCTCCTCCCCTCCCCAGCCCTTCTCCCCCCCCCAAACCCTCCCGATGGGCACAGACATCCCGGGGCCAAGCGCTTGCCAGAAGCCGGGGCCAGATCCTGGCCCCAGCAGAGCCCCTGAGCCCAGCCGGAGCCGGAGTGGCCGTGCTGGCTGGAACTGGGCTGGGGCGGGGGGACGCTGCGCTGCAGGAGGATTCACAGACTGGTGCCACCTACCCCAGCAACCCCACTCCCAGATACCCCACAGCCTGGGTACTGCTGTGCCCCACGTACCCCGAATTCTCCGTACCCCAGGTAGCCCATAACCAAGTTACCCCCGACTCCAGTTGCGCCATACCCCACGCAGCCCCTATCCCAGGCACCCCAAACCCCAGTTACTTTATATACGGGAGTACCCCGTACCCCAAATTCATACCCCCAGCACCCCAGTTACCCCTTGCCCTGGGGGATGCTCTGCCCCGTCCCCCCCACCCGCCGTGGGCACTGGCCCCACTGGCAGCTCCATGGGGCTGCATGCGTGCCCACAGCCCCCCAGCTCTGCCCCCCACTGTGCCCCAGGTACCCCCGAGTACCCCAAATTCTCCGTACCCCAGGTAGCCCATAACCAAGTTACCCCCGACTCCAGTTGCGCCATACCCCACGCAGCCCCTATCCCAGGCACCCCAAACCCCAGTTACTTTATATACGGGAGTACCCCGTACCCCAAATTCATACCCCCAGCACCCCAGTTACCCCTTGCCCTGGGGGATGCTCTGCCCCGTCCCCCCCCACCTGCCGTGGGCACTGGCCCCACTGGCAGCTCTATGGGGCTGCATGCGTGCCCACAGCCCCCCAGCTCTGCCCCCCACTGTGCCCCAGGTACCCCCGAGTACCCCAAATTCTCCGTACCCCAGGTAGCCCATAACCAAGTTACCCCCGACTCCGGTTGCGCCATACCCCACGCAGCCCCTATCCCAGGCACCCCAAACCCCAGTTACTTTATATACGGGAGTACCCCGTACCCCAAATTCATACCCCCAGCACCCCAGTTACCCCTTGCCCTGGGGGATGCTCTGCCCCGTCCCCCCCCACCCGCCATGGGCACTGGCCCCACTGGCAGCTCCATGGGGCTGCATGTGCGCCCACAGCCCCCCAGCTCTGCCCCCCACTCCCTGGGACACGGGGCCGGGATCACCCCCTGCGGAGGCGGGGGGTCCCCGCAGCATCTGCCCAAGCCCTGCCTGTACCAGCCCCGGTGCAGGCAGGGGCACAGCACCATCCGCAGCAAGAGACGTCGCCAGCCCAGCAGCCATTGAATTCCTCTGGGTGCTGCGTGGTGCAGGCCACGTGATTTCCTGGAAAGTCCCACCGCTTGAGAACTGAAACAACACAATTTTGAAACAAACCTCGAGCTCGCTCCCAGCCCCGCGTGTCTTTGCCCAGGCAGGGCGGCACGAGCAGGATGTCCAGCTGCAGCCGGGATTGCCCATCCCGAGGCAAGCCAAGTTGGAAGATGTACGTGGCCGTGGCCCTTGGGGTGGCCATCGTGGGGCTGGCGGTAACTCTCCCCACCATGCTCTGCCGGTTGGCTGCGTGTTCCATGATGGCAGGCAACAGCTCGGCGGGGCTGGCAGCACTGGAGGAGGTGTTGGCCGTCACCAACAGGTCCCTCGCCGAAGCCCGTGAGCAGGGGGACAGCTGCAATAAGCAGCTGGTAGGTGCCAAGGCGCTGCTGGGGGGTGGGGGGCCAGGACCCCCGCAGGGAAACCTGCAGCCCCCAGCGCCGAACTGGCTGCGTTGGGCTGGTGCGAGGGAGGGCCCAAGCCAGAGCCCCCAGCCCCTTCCCTCTGCCCGTGCTCAGGGCGTGCTGGAGGGGAAAGTGTCGGAGCAGGACCAGGAGCTCGCCAGGGTAACCCAGCTGCAAGGTGAGTCCTGGGCAGGGTGGGGGGTGTGGGCACGAGCAATGGCCCCTGGGACACCCTCATCCCCTGGGGCACGCTCATCCTCAACCCATGGGACACCCTGATCCCCTGGGACACCCTTATCCCCATCCCCTGGGACACCCTGGTCCCTGTCCCCTGTGTCATCCTGTTCCCTGTCCCCTTGGCCACCCTGATCCCTGTCCCCTGGGACACACTCATCCTCATCCCCGGGACACCCTGATCCCCTGGGACACCCTTGTCCCCATCCCTGGAACACCCTGGTCCCTGTCCCCTGTGTCATCCTGTTCCCTGTCCCCTTGGCCACCCTGGTCCCCATCCCCTGGGACACCCTGGTCCCTGTCCCCTTGGCCACCCTGTTCCCTCTGCCTTTGGCCACTCTGATGCCTGTGCCTTTGGCCACCCTGATCCCTGTCCCCTTGGCCACCCTGATCCCCATCCCCTGGGACACCCTGATCCCTGTCCCCTTGGTCACCCTGATCCCTGTCCCCTGGGACACACTCATCCTCATCCCCTGGGACACCCTGATCCCCTGGGACACCCTTGTCCCCATCCCTGGAACACCCTGGTCCCTGTCCCCTGTGTCATCCTGTTCCCTGTCCCCTTGGCCACCCTGGTCCCCATCCCCTGGGACACCCTGGTCCCTGTCCCCTTGGCCACCCTGTTCCCTCTGCCTTTGGCCACTCTGATGCCTGTGCCTTTGGCCACCCTGATCCCTGTCCCCTTGGCCACCCTGATCCCCATCCCCTGGGACACCCTGATCCCTGTCCCCTTGGTCACCCTGATCCCTGTCCCCTGGGCCACCCTGATCCCCTGGGACACCTTTGTCCCCATCCCTGGAACACCCTGATCCCTGTCCCCTGGGACACGCTGTTCCCTGTCCCCTTGGCCACCCTGATCCCCGTCCCTTGGCCACCCTGATCCCCGTCCCTTGGCCACCCTGATCCCTGTCCCCTGGGACACCCTGATCCCCACCTGCCATCGCCTGCCTGCAGAGGAGAACAAGATGCTCAAGGCAAAGGTGGCCCAGCAGCAGGAGCAGCTGGGGAACCTGCAGAGCAGGAGGTGAGACCTGCGCTTCCCCTCCCCGCCCCCAGCCCCACGCTCCGTCACCGACCCTCCCTGTCCCCCACCAGGGACGAGCTCCAGTTGCAGAACGAGCTCCTGCAGAAGCAGCTCCAGGACATGACACTCCAGCGCTCGGGTGGCAACAGGCTCCTGGCCGTGTCCCTCAGCCTCCTGGCTCTCCTCCTCCCCGGGATGCTCCTCCTGTGAGCCCGAAGCAGCAGGAACATGGCCCCCCCCTGATTCCCCGTCCCCAGCTTGGGGCGAGGAGGCACCGTCCCCATCCAGCCCGGTGGGGTCCGGGGGTAGCAGCGGGTGCAGTGCCTGCTGTGGGAGCCCGGTGCCTGCTCAGCCCTGCCTTCCGCTCGCCCCTGCCCCGGGACCGCCTACGCTGTCCTAAACCTCCCTGCACGCTCTGCTCCCCAAACTCGCCCTGTTGACCGTGGGGACATCCCATGGAGACGATTTCCCCACAGATGGGGCATGGGCAGGAGGGGACAGAGATTTAGCACTGTACAGGCTGCCTTGAGTTGAGGCATCCAGGGACCCTCCACTGTTAGGTGATTTTTAACCAATTTCCAATAAAACCTTGTGAAAATCCAGTGTTTTGTTACTCCAGCAGCTCTTGGGGACCCGGAGCGCTGACCTTGCTGCACGGTGGGGGCAAGAGGGTGCTGCAGAAACCCCTTGGGCAGATGGCAGCCTCAGTGTCCCCGGCACCCACCGGTCCCCAGCTGCATCCCCGCATATCCCTGCAGTTGTGACCCACGGTCGGGCACAGGGGCAGAGCGTCTTCCCACCTCCAGCACAAACAAAATCTATTTTAGGCCGTGACCTGTGCGAAACCGCAGCCCAAAGCTGTGTTTGGTGAGAAAAAAAAAACCCACACGCAGCAATTACAGCAACCCAAGGAGTGACCTGCCCTGGGGACACTGGCACATCCCGGGCAGCCGCTGCCGGAGCGGGCGAGCGGCCCCATGTCCCCCTCCGGCATGGACCCTGCGGTGCCCAAGGCCACGCTGAAGGTGCTGGGACTGTGCGCGGTGCTGCTGGTGCTGGTGGCAGCGGTGACGGTCTCGGTGGCGGTGATGGTGTGGCGCTCGGAGGCGGTGGGGAAGCTGCGGGGCTGCCGGGAACGGGCAGCCAACGAGAGCCGGGAGCTGGGGAATCGCGTGGCCGAGCTGGAGCGGGAGCAAGCCCGGCTGCAGCGGGCGGTGGCGGCGGGTGCGCGGGCGGAGGATGCTCTGCGGCGGGAGATCGCCCAGGCCCGTGGCGACGGCAAGAAGCTCAACGCCAGCCTGGCGTCCTGCCGGGAGCGGGCGGTAGGTGCTGGCAGGGATGGGGACGGGGGGGGTCCTCGGCCACCCAGCTGCATGCAAAGGGAGTGCGACACTGGGGTGGAGAGGGGGGGTGTCGGGGAGCTGAGCAGCCGAGGCTGATGCTTCATCCCCAGGGGAATTTTGACCAGGCTCATGGAAAGCCCCAGCAGTGATGGGAAGGATGCTGCAGATAAGCAACCCCCGGCGAGCAAACGCCGGCTGCAAAGATGAGCCGGGAAGGGGGAGAGGCAGTCCCAGGAGAGGGGGACTGGCAGCACCCCGGGGTGCCCGGCCGCCTTCCTGCATGGGATGCCCCAAAAGGGGAGCCCCGGCTGCTCCCGCTCCCTCGGCACAGCCCTGGTCCCACCATCTCCCTGCCCGGGCGCCCATGCCCGGCCGGGGGCAGCTATTCTTAGCCGTGCCCGAGCTGCTCCGCACACATGTAATTACCCCGTCCCAAAGCAGCAGCGGAGGCCGGAGCCGGTGCGGAGCTGCCGTTTCTCTCCTCCCAGGTATTTTTAGCTGCGGCCCCGGCTGGGAAAGGGCCTGGCCCCAGCGTTGCGGCCACAGCCCGGAGGAAGAGCCAGATCCCGCCGCCCCTCCGGGCTCATCCGGCCGAACAATGGCCTGGAGAGGCTGGAAAAGTGCTCCGGCTTCCCAGGGCTGGCGCCGGGAGTGGGGCTGGGCTATGCAGCCTCTCGGGGACCCGGCTGGGTCCCCTCCCAGGCACCGGGGATGCCACCCACGGGGCACTTGGGTGGCCTGGGGCTCCCGTGACATCCCTGGTGCACCAGAGTCCTCGCCACGCTCCGGCTGAGCCATCCCTCCAGGGAAGAGGGATTTTCCCCAAATCCATGTCCGTACCCTTTTGAGAAATGCGACGGGGGGGACCTAAGGCCACCAGGAGCATGGGGGCAGCTTGGGGACGCGGGGAGGTGGTGAGGAGGGGCAGGGCTCCGGCAGCAGATGAAGAGATGGCAGGACGCTGCCCACCCCCGTCCCCACGCCGCCGTGTCCCCTCTCCCCAGGCCATGCTGGAGGCCAACGCGACGGCGCTGCGGGACGAGGTGCTGGCCCTGCGGCGCGAGCGGGCTGAGCTGGCCCGCGGCAAGGCGGCTCTGCAAGGTGAGGTCTGTCTGGATGCCGTATCCCTCTGTCCGTCCGTCCCCCGGGAACAGCGGCGTGGAGCACAGGTCCCCCACTACCCCCTGCCTGGGGGTCCCGCAGCCGCACGCCCTTTGGGGGGGCAATGCCCAGTGGGGCAGGCTCGGGTTTGGGGTATCGGGGTTTGGGGTGCGCCGGTGACCCCGCTGTCCCCTTCATCCTGCAGAGGAGCTGGCGCGGGGCGAGGAGCAGATGCTGGGGCTGCGGCAGCGGCTGGAGGAGGCGGCGGAGCAGCGGCGAGCGCTGCGGGCACGAGGGGAGCAGTGCGAGGCCCGGCAGAGAGAGCTCGAGGGCACCCTGTAAGGTCCTTGTCCCCTGCCATGGGCTGGGCACCCCGGAGCATCCACTGCCCCCAGCCCCACACCCAGCCTGACCCCAAGCCTTCAGCCCCACCATCATCCTGTCCTCTCCCTCACTCCCCACGGGCGCCCTCCGTGCCCCCATCCCGGGGCAGGGAGACCCCCTCACGTGCCTTCACCCTCCCCGCAGGCGGGACTACGCGGCCGAGGTCGACGCGCTGCGGCGGCGGACGAGGGAGCGAACGACCAGGCGCAGGTGCCCCCCCGTCCCGGTACTTTCTGTGGGTGCTCCCTGCCTGCGTGGCTGGCGCGGGGGGGGGGGGGGAGATGCCCCAGGCATGGGTCCGGGGAGGGGGCTTCACTGGTGCGGCCAGCCCCGGTGCTCACGGCCACGCTTCTCAGCATGTGCCATGGTCACCGGTGTCCCCAGGGGAGCAGGACACGGGGGCCATGTGGGGACTCACTCCCTGCCCTCCCTTCTTTTGCAGGAAGGGCTGAAGCCCCGCAGCCCCCGCCGCCCCGCTGAGCCCATCATTCCCAGTCCCGCAGTGCCCCTCAGCACTGGGACCCAGCAGCGGCCGTGCCTGTCCGGAGCCACCGCGTCCCCATGAAGGATACTGGTGGTCACCGGGTGTCCTGATCCCACTGGGTGCCCCGATCCTGCCGCCTGTCGTGATGCTGCCGTGCGTCCCGATCCCACTGCGTCCCGATGCCACCGCATGCCCTCATCCTGCTGCCTGTCCTGATGCTGCCGTGTGTCCCGATCCTGCTGTGCATCCCGATGCCACTGCTGTAGCAGCACGGCAGGAGCGGAGGGGTCTGTTGTCCAGCTTTCGGGCAGAGTTTTAGCTCAACCAAGGGATGGTTTCCCCACCAAACTGCTTGGAGCTGCTCTTTCATCAGCTCCGGGGTTTAATGCCACATTCTCAGCACGCTCCAGAAACTGGGACGACTGGGCAGGCGTTTGGGCAATAAAGGCTGCTCTGCTCACCGGGACGTCTTGCTGTGCCCCCAGCCTGTTCCCCCTGTTCCCAGCCATCCCCACAGCCCTGCTCAGGCACCGCACGCACCCCGGGGCTTTAACCGGGCTCTGCCACCGCGGTGCCCAGCAGCTGCCAGGGCAGCACCCAGCTCTGCCAGGGACCCCGCAGGTACCCAGGGGGGGCCCAGCTGGCCCCGCAGCAGGGAGGGGGGACGGGGATCATTGGCTGCTGCTGTTTTGCAGTCGCTTCCCAGCATCTTTGATCCGCTTTGAAGAAGGTTTCCAGGAAAGTCGCAGATTTTCCTGCCGCTGCCACCGTGGTATCCTGTGCAGAGGGCAGGCAGGCTGCGCGCAGGCATCCGGCCTCCTCCTGCCTGCGCTCCCCATGGGGGATCGCCCCCCGCTGCCCCGCGGCTCGGGGGGCCGGGGAAGGTGCCGGCAGGCAGCTTTCCAGGCGAAAATGCCTCTGCCAAGCAGCCCCCGGTCGCGTCGGGGCTCCCTGGGCTGCCCATGGTGGGCAGCTCCAGCCCCATTCCCGCACCCCAAACCCCGTGGTCCCAAAGAGGAGACCCCAGCCCTGCAGCAGCCTGGGACAGGGAGGGGAACCGGGCAGAGCCATTCCCGTGGCCCAAC
Organism: Pelecanus crispus; assembly: GCF_030463565.1. NCBI lineage: Eukaryota > Metazoa > Chordata > Aves > Pelecaniformes > Pelecanidae > Pelecanus > Pelecanus crispus. Next base: position 4,834,306 of record NC_134662.1, on the reverse strand, counting down.
CTCAACACAGCACCAAGCCCCAGCATGGAAAGGATTAATTATAGCCGGGAGGCTAATTGGAAAATGGGACAGAAGCAGGGTCTGCAGTATCGTGGGGGCTGGAGGCCCTGTCGGGATCCCCGGTGACCCCAGCAAGGCTGCGGAGAGCCCTTGGAGCAAGCTGTCAGAGGGAGCATCCGACCAGCAAAGCCACCGGCACACCGGGGGCCCGGGGTCAGGGGTCCAGCAGAGCCCCAGCAGCGTCCCCGCAGCGGGGCCGGGGGGGACCGGGGGGTGACTCACGGTTATTTGCAGCTCAGGAAGGAAACGGCAGTAGCTGAGAATGGATTCACGGCCGACACCATCCCAGCCATCCCAGACACTTCCCGGTCCCCCGGGACCGTGGCACAGCCAGAAGGCAGGAAACAGCAAGCGGCTCAGGGTCAGCGCCTGGTGTGGCCCCACACCTCAGCCCCCCCCCGGCCAGCCCCCCCCATCCCAGCCTGGGCATCCTGCAGAGCTGGGGGGGGGTCCCAGGCACAGCCGGCCCCTCCACTGCAGCCCAGGGCTCCCACGGGATGGGGTGGCGATGGCTGTAGCCGGGATCCGAACGTGGTCCGGCTCAGCCCCGACCTGGGGGTGCTGGCCCAGATGCCCCGTCCGTGGTTGCTGGCATGGAGGGTGGCACAGGCAGCATCCCCCCTGCTCCAGTCCCTGCCACGGTGCTGCCCGCACCCGATGCGACCCCTTTTCCCTGCACGAGGAGCCCCCTCCATGTCCCCAGCCTGTCCCCAAGCCAGCCCTCACCCCCAGGTTCCCCCCCCCCAGCCCAGCACGGAGCCCAGGGGACCCCAAATGGGAGCGGGATGGGGGAGATGGCTGCAAACCCGTGGCTCTTTCCATCTGTGCCCGGCTGGGCTGAGCCACTGTGGCAGCGATGCTGGCATGGGTGGCCGTCCTCGCATGGGGCCAGGGCCGCCCGCGCCCCACGTGCTCGGCCGGAGCTTCCTCAGCAGCCTGGGGACCCGGTGGTCCCGCAGGTGGGCATGGAGAGGTCTGGATTTGCCCCTTACTCCCCTCCACCGGCTGCTCGCTGCCCAGCAGAGATGTCCCCAGTGGGGGACAGGGACCAGGAGCAGCTCCCCGGGCCCCGTGGCAGGATGGTGGCTCTGCGGGGCGACAGCACCCATGGGTGCCGCAGCCTCCCACCGTCAGCTCCATCCCATGGCCCCAGGTCACCCACCCAGCCCCACTGCCACCCTACCTGCAAGCCAGGGCCTGGCCGCATCCTTCCCCCGCCCGCGCGCTGCCTGCAAGCTGCAGGAGAGCAGATGTGCAGCGTCAGTCCCTGCATGCCACCGACCTGGCGAGCAGCGGGGTCCGGCGGTGACTCGCATGCCACCGTCACACCACGAGGACAGGGCACCAGGACCAACCCGGCGTGCCCGGCGCAGGCAGTGGGTTCCTCCTCCATCACCCCACCAGCGAGCGCCGGCGGCCGCAGCCCACCCTGCCTGGCCCTGGGGCCTCATTCCCCAGGTATCCCCGGTGCCCACCATGCCGGGGGCTATTTCGGGGGTGAGAGCCGGGCCCAGGGGAGCGCCGGGCCCCGGGACAGGGAGGGGGAGCAGGGTCCCAGGTTTCACCCTTGTCTGTTAGCAACCAGGAACAATAGTCCTCCTGCAAAACAGAAGCCGTATCGTGATAACCTGGCGGGTCTGAGGCATCCGGAGAGGCAGGAAGGAGCCCAGCAGAAGGAAATATTAAATAGAGCAATATAAACACAGCAGCGCGAGCGAGCTCCGCCCCGGCGCGGCCCCGTTGAAAGGCGCTGCCGTGGGGAGGGGCGCGCAGAGCATCGGTGGCATGGAGAAGAGCAGCTACGCCATGGCCAAGTTCGGTCTGGAGGCCAAGGAGGCGATGCCCAAGCGGGACTGTGGGTTTTACGTGAAGTACATCTTCCTCTTCACCTCCCTCATCCAGTTCCTCATCATCCTGGGGCTGGTGCTGTTCATGGTGTACGGCAACGCGCAGGCGGGCACCGACACGCACCTCCGGCTGCTGGAGGAGCAGCTGCAGGATCGCTACAGCAAGATCATCACCCTCAGCGGGAGGAACATCAACCTGACGCGCACCCTCAACGCCACCCTCAAGGAGAAGCAAGGGCTGCAGGTCCTCGCCCAGAAAGTGCAACGGGACCTGGATAAGTGCAATAGCACCCAGACCCTCAACCCCCTCCCCAAGGTGAGCCCCCTCCCTGGGGAGGGAAGGTGAAGCCCCCCGGGTACTGGGGGCAGCGACCCACCCATGGGTGCTGGGGGCTGCAAGGAGCCGGGACCGCGCTTCAGCCCCACAAGCTTCAGCGGGGACGGGCAAGAGGGTGCGGGGCGGCAGAGCCCGCTGGCGATGGCGACGTGCCCCCCCTCCCCGGCGGGGGCTCTCGGCATCCCGGAGGCAGCCGCCGGCCGAGGGAGTTCCAGGCTCGCGGCCCCCCCTCCTCATCCTCCCCAGCCCCCTGCCCTCGCCAGCCCCGGCGCTCTCCCCACCACCCGGGGGGAGCGAGGCGATGCCGGGGGGTCCTTGTGGGACCCTCTGACCCCCCCCTCCTCTTCCTCCTCCCCACCTCAGCTGCAGGAGATGATGAGGATCATCTTCTACCAAAAGACGAAGCTGGACGAGTGCCACATGACCATCAGCCTCATCAACGCCAGCTGCAGCGGTAAGGGACCCCCCCCACCCCCTCCAGCCGCCCCCCACCCTGGGCACCCCCCTCCCAGCCCCCTGGGGACCCCCAGCACCCCTCGGGGACCCCCCGCAGCCTGCGCAGGGGGTCTGCCCCCTCCCCAGGCCAGGCAGGGGCGTCACCCCGAGACGTGGGGTGCCAATCGGGGTGGGGGGACGACGCCACTTGCCCCAACCCCGTGCCCCCCGCCTGCAGCCGACAAGGCGCTGCTGCGGAGCCAGCTGGACCAGACAACCCTGGCCAAGAAGGAGCTGGAGGAAAACTGCCGCAAAGCGGGTGCCACGCTGACCAAAGCCACCCAGGAGCAGGAGGGCTGCCAGCGGGAGCTGCTCACCACCAGGACCGTCTGCGAGTCCACCAAAACCAACCTGGAGCTGCAGAAACGCGAGTGCAATTCCTTGAGGTCCGACGTGAGCTCCTTCTTCCAGCGCGTCAAGGGGATGCTCGGCTCGTACAGCTGCAGCGGCGTCCACGACGAGCTCCGATGGTTGACGCAGCAGACGGAGGGGCTTTTCCTCTGGCAGCAGGAACGGGAGACCAAATACGTGGGGAAAAGCGTCTGTGACGTGAAAGTGCTCCAGTGCCACATCAACTGCTCCAGGGAGAAGCAGGAGTTGGAGAAGCAGCTGCAGGATGTCGAGAAGCAGGTCAAGGGCGGTCAGGAGGAGAAGAAGAAGCTGCTGGTGGAGAAGGAGCAGCTCGGCAAGGAGCTGGAGGAGAAGAGCAAAGCTGCCGAGCAGGCTGGGTACTTCAAGGAGCAGCTCAACACCTGCATGGGCTCCAAGGTGAGGGAGCTGCCAGGGCACGGAGACATCCTTGGGCACCCTCTGCGGCCGCTCTGGGAGCACACGAGGCCGGGCACGTACATCTTTCTTTTCCGCACGCAATTTTGGACGCGCATCTTTCTTATTGCACACGTGCTTCTGCCAACGCGCCTTTGCACGCGCTTTTTCTTCTGCACACCCGTCTTTCTTTTGCAAACATGCTTCCGCACGCGCGTTTCTGCACGGCCGCGGGTGCTCCCCGGGGCAGGGACAAGGCGCTGCAGCACCCTCAGGCCCCCTTCGCCCAGAGGTGCCATGCCAAGCGGGACAGCGGTGCCGGCGCTGACCGCCTCCACCCGCTCTCCTCCGCAGATGGACACCTTCTTCGACATCACGGGCTCACGGGTGCCGGCGGGGAGCGGACGGCTGGGACCCTTCACCAGCACAGGCTCCTACGTGGATGCTCTGAGGAACCAGGGCATCTTCGGGAATATGGGTGAGTCCCAGGGGGATGCTTGCTGTGGGACCAGCCCCCCGGCACGCTGGGGGCCACCGTGTCCCCCCCGGCACCCAGCCCGGCTCAGGCCACGCTGCTCCGTCCCACCAGGCAAAATCAACGCGGAGGAGATCCAGCGGGCAGTGCAGAAGATCATCGAGCAGTACACGTCCACCGTGAACAGCCCCAGGTGAGGGGGGCCGGTGTGGGAGCCCAGCGGGCTGGGGGGGGGGGCGGAGGGGGCTGGGTGCGCCGGGGGCGAGCAGTGCGGGGGGCCTGATCCTGCCCTCTCCGCAGCGGCTAAGGGCCGAGCGGCGCACGGAAAGCAGCGGCGAGGGGCTCGAGGACAAGCCCAGGAGGTGCTTCCCACGGCACGGACGGCAAACCCTGACCAGGAGCGAGCGGCCAGCACCACCGCTGTCCCCCCGCCCCGGGGGGGCCAGCAGCATGGCGGGGGCCAGGGCCACCCTCCCCTGTCCCCTTCCCCGAGCCCCTGCATTCCTCCCCTCCCACACGCTCGCCTCCCCCGCACCTGTACCCCTACGCTTGGAGATGGGGCGATTGGCAGCTGTAAATACAGCCGGCCCCGAGCACCGACACAGCTCGCCACACGTGTGCCTGGATGCCTACGGGGTGGGGGGATGCAGGGGCCGCAACTGCGACGGCGAGCGGGAACACCCCGTCCCAGCTTCACGTGCGCCTTTGGGGGGCTGCGATTGCCCCCAACCAGAAAACCCAGCCCCGGCGGTGCAGGGCAAACCCCGGCCCTGGGCTTTCCCTGCTCGCTAGCGGGACGCACGCGATGCCGTGGGAGCGGGAAGCCCTCGGCCGCCGAGCCCTGCCAGCCCCGTTCTGCCACCGAGCCCCCTTGGCGTGCCAGGGCGTGGGGCCGGGGTGCAGGACGCGCCAAACGCGGTGATTAATCGCCGGCTGCCGCTCGCTGATTTACGGCCGCGCTTCCCGCTCCTTCCTGTTCAAAGAGCCTTTCCTGCCTGCTGAGCTGCCCACACGCCACCCCCTGCCAGCACCTCAGCGGCAGCACGTAGCGCTCCCGGCACGTCCCCATCACCAGCCCCAGCCGGCACCCCCGGGTCCTGTTCGCGTCCCCCAAATCCCACTCGGGTCCCCCGAGCCGCATCCCTCCCGGGATACGCACAGCCACGTGCTCCCGCCACCCGCCGCTGCCCGAGGATGGGGACGCTGTGCCCGGTCCCCCCGGCCCTGCCCAGCCTCTGGAAGTGCGGGGTGCCAGGGTGGGGTCGGGGCGATGGAGGGTCTCCCCCGGGGACCACGGCCGCGGCTGCCCCGCTGCAGAATCAGGGGGGACCCGCTCGCTGCCAGAGGATTTCCTGGAACTCCACTATAAATAATTTTGGAGCCCCAGCAGCTTCCAGAGCCTGGGAGCGCCGGCTCGGGGCGGGTGGGAGAGCAGGGGGTTCCCGGGGAGCCGCCACTTTTGGGGTCGCAGAGCCCAAAGCTGCCAGGTGGGTGCAAGAGCTGGGGGGATCCCACGGCCCCCCAGGCTGGGGCTGTGCCCTGGGGGGCGGGGGGGGGACCCCAAGACCCCCACGCCGTGTCCCCGGGGCTGGGGGTGCACTTGGGGAGCCAGGATGGACCCTGCCGGGATGTCGAGCCCCGCGTCCCCCATGGCCATGGCGTGGGGGGGGGATGCCCCAGGGGGGAAGCCCAAAGTGGCTTTTCCCTTCCATCCGTTCCAGCTCCTTGTTTGTCCTCCTGGCCAGGAAACAGGGCCTCTCCCAGCGGGCTTTTCCCTGTCTGGGGGTCAGGACATGCTCCCCCCGGCCCGGAAAGCACCGCAGCCCAGCACGGGGACGCCGAGCCCCGTGGCACCGGGGACCAGGGAGGGGGAAGGATGCCAGAGCCGCCGAAGGCACCACGGTTTAATACCAGCACGGAGCCAAGAGCCGCCCTGCCCACGGTCCCTGATGCTCGCGGCACCGCGGCCGGGCGACTCCCCGCCACCGCACCCCTCACTTGCCGACGCAGAAGTCCCTGAAGATGATGTCGAGGACATCCTCGGCACCCACGTGGCCGGTGATGCGGCCCAGGTGCCGCCGCGCCAACCGCAGCCGCTCGGCCGCCAGTCCCAGGTCCCGCCGGCGCTCCCGGCCGTAGCGCGCCAACGCCGCCGCGCAGTCACCCAGGTGGAGGCTGTGCCGGTTCTGCGTCAGGCTGGGCGAGCCTGCCAGGGGGTCTCCGCACCTGGGGCGGGGGGAGAAACCAGCCTGGAGCAACCCCCTCCCCAAGCTGGGACGGGGTGCCCGGTGCGGCGTCCCCCCGCCGGTACCCCCCCGCACTCACAGCTGCGCCAGCTGTCGTGCCAGCAGCTCCAGGAGGTGGTCGAGCCCCTCGCCCGTCTTGCAGGAGAGGAGGGCGACGGGGGGCAGGGGGTCCCCTCGGGCGCAGGCGTCACGCAGGGCTCCCCCACCGCCCCGCAGCAGGTCGGCCTTGTTGAGCACCAGGATGCAGGGGGAGGTGGTGGGGGGCAACAGGGACCCCAGGGCAGCCCCCAGCCCGGCCGGCTCGGCGGGCACCGCCGCGGCGTCCAGCACGGCCAGCACCAGATCGGCTTGCTGCAGCCTGGAGGTGAGGCAGCAGGGTAGGGCACGGGGCCGCATCCTGCCACCTCCCCGCCAGCCCGGCCCCAGGGGTGCGGGGGTACCCCCAGCCCGGCCCCCCCAGCCCGGCCTCACCGGTCCCGCGCGCGGCTGACCCCCTCCTGCTCGACGGGGTCGGTGGCATCGCGGAGCCCGGCTGTGTCGCTCAGCACCAGGGGGTAACCGCTGACGTTCAGGGACACCTCCACCACGTCCCGCGTCGTCCCCGCCACCGGTGACACGATGGCTGCCGGACGCTGGCCTGGGGAGGGGACGAGGCAGCACAGGGGACGATGCTGGGGACCCCCCTGCCCTTGCAGTGTTGGGGACAGCAGCCGCTGTCCCCAGGGAGGGGGGGAACCTCGCCGCGGCTGCAAGCAGCCCCCGCCGCGCCCCACTCACACAGCAGGTTGAGCAGGCTGCTCTTGCCCACGTTGGGGGGGCCGGCGATGACGGCACGGACCCCCCCCCGGAGCAGCTCCCCACGGCGCCCGTCCCGCAGGTGGGCACCGATCTCCTGCTCCAGCGCCCGCACGGTGGCATCCACTGCGGGGAGAGGGCAGGGGGACGTGGCGGCGGGGAGGGGGACGGCGGGGACGGGGTGTCCCAGCCCCTCCCCGCCCCGCCAGCCCTCACCTTGGGACAAGACCTCTTCCTCCACGTTGTCATCCTCGCTGAAGTCAATATATGCTTCAAGGTGGGCGAGAGCCTGGGGACCGGGAGGGCGGTCAGCGGGGACAGCCCAGCCCCGCGTCCCCAAGCCACCATGCGCCGCGGATCCAAGCCCACTCCCCACCACCCCTACCTGGGTGAGGGTCTCGCTCCAGCGCTGGTAGAGCTGTCCCAGCTCGCCCTCCATCTGCCGCAGCGCCTGCCGCCGCTGGGCCTCCGTCTCCGCCCGGATCAGGTCCCCCAGCCCCTCGGCCGCCGTCAGGTCCAGCTTCCCGCGGCGGAATGCTCGACGCGTGAACTCCCCGGGCTCGGCGGGACGCAGCCCGGGCAGGTTCCCTGCCAGCCCCGGGGTGAGCCCCCCTCCCCGAGCTGGGGGCACCCTCTGGCAGCACCCTGGGAGGCAGGACCCAAGGGGAAGGGGGGAAAAGGGACGGGGGGAGCCTCACCCAGCGCCCGCAGCACCCCGCTCACCACCGCCGGCCCGCCGTGCACATGCAGCTCGGCGCAGTCCTCCCCGGTGAAGCTCTGGGGACCTGCAGAGCCGGGACGCAGCTTGGATGGGCACCGGCTGAGCCCACCGCAGCGAGCTCATCCCGGCCGGATCCGGCACACCCCGTCCCTTCCCCACCCGTGGCAGCAAGCCGGCTTCAACCCCACCGGGGCTTTTTGGGGGGCTCAGGAGAGACCCTCCCACTAGCAGCTGTGCTGCAGCTACAGAGGATCGGTGCAAAGGGGCCAGCGTTGAGCCGGGACCGTCCCCGCCGGCATCTGCGCTCAGCCAGCTTCACGGTGCAGGGGAAGCCAAGAGCGGCTGAGCTCTGCCTGTGCCGGGCACCGAGACCCCCACCGAGCACCGAGATCCCCCCACCAAGCACCGAGACCTGATGCCAAGCCCACCTGGGAACCAGACGACGAGGCCGCGGTCCAGGGGCTCGGCGGTGGCGGGGTCGCGGATGCGCCGCAGGGCCAGGACGCGTGGCGGGGGCAGCTCGGGGCGGCCGGTGAGGCTCTGCAGGGCCCCGCGGCTGCCCGGCCCGCTGGTGCGGATGACGGCCACCGCGCACCGCCCGTGTCCCGAGGAGACGGCGAAGATGGTGTCCCCCCACGCCGCGGAGCACAGGCGCTGCGCCCACCTGTGACGGGGGCAGGCAGCCCGGAGAGGGGGCGTGGGCGTGAGGGGTCCCCTCTCCACACCCCCCCAGATGGGGCAGAGAGAGTGCAGGGATGCACAACCCCCCCATTGACCCCCTGGGACCCTTCCCTGTGCACCCCACAGACCAAAAGAGGCTCCCACCAGGGCCCTGGGGTGCATACCCCTCCCTATGCCCCCCAAGATGCTGGGGTGCACCCCCTCCTTCTGCAGCCCCCCACCCCAGGTTGCACACCCCCCCCCCCCCGCACACCCTGCCAGGCCCAGGGCAGGCAGGGTGCAGGGTGCACCCTTCTCCCCCTGCACCCCCCCATCCTGAATGTGCAGCCCCTCTCCATGCACACACCCCCCCATGCGCACCCCTCTGCTTTGGGGTGCATCCCCACCCAAAGGCACCAAGGTGCATCCCCCCATGCACCCCCTCCCCGTGCAACCCTACCTCCAGGTGCTCCCCCTCCCCATGCACCCTCTCCCTAGGTGCACCCCTTCCCCAGGCACCCCCTCCCTAGGTGTACCCCTCATCCCAGGTGCTCCCCCTCCCCGGGTGCACCCCTTCCCCAAGCACCCCCTCCCCAGGTGCTCCCCCTCCCCAGGTGCTCCCCCTCCCAAGCTGCACCCCTCACCCCAGGTGCTCCCCCTCCCCATGCACCCCTCCCCAGGTGCACCCCTTCCCCATGCACCCCCTCCCCAGGTGCTCCCCCTCCCCAAGCACCCCCTCCCCAGGTGCTCCCCCTCCCCAGGTGCTCCCCTTCCCCAGGCACCCCCTCCCCGGCTGCTCCCCTTCCCCATGCACCACCCTACACCGGCGGAACTCCAGCCCCAGGCACACCCCCTCCCGTGCACCCCCTCCCCAGGGTCCCCCCACCCCCGGGAACCCCCACCCCGGGGTGCCCCCACCTGCGTCCCGCCGCGCCCAGCGCCCTCCGCAGCGCCATGAGCCCCCGGCGCACGCCGCCCGCCCGCACCCCCCGCGGCGGCCTCAGCGTAAGGGCCTCGCCCCGCCCACCCGCGCGCGGCGATTGGCCAGCGCACCAGCGAGGGGCGGGCTTTAACCCCGAAGTCCCGTTTCTGATTGGTCAGCGGGCCCTCCATGATGCCGCGCCGCCTGAGGCTGTGCAGGAACCGATCGCTTCCGCCCGGCGCGGGGCGCGGCGCTGCCTGGGGCGGTCGCGGGGGTCCGTGCCCGTTCCCCCCGGGCTCCCTGCCCGTTCCCCCCGGGCTGACAGGGCTGCCGGGCTGCAGCCACCGCCCCCCGGTCCCTCCGAGGCACTGCACGCCCGCTCGTGCCCCGGGTGCTGCCCCCGCGGGGTGCGGGGGTGCAGCGGGACCCCCCCCCCCGGGGGTCCCCCAAGTATTGCGGGGCCACCCTGCGGGTGCGGGGCCGGGTGGGAGCCAGACACCCGCGACCCCCGGCTGCACCCTAAAAATAAACCCCAGCACGGCAGGACACTGAGCTGGGGGATCCCCGTGTCCGGAGCAGGGGGGCAGCACCCGTGTCCCCCCATGGCAGAGCCCACCCCTGCCTGCTCCCTGTCCTAACGTCCCCTCTGCACCCACCGGTGTCCCCGTCCCTCGGGGGGGTCCTTGCCCCCATTCCAACGCAGGCTGTCCAGGAGCGCTTGGGCTTTTTGGGGGACCCCTGCTCACCCTAGGGGGGTCCCTGTGCTGGGGACCCCCAGGGTCCGCAGTGGCTGAGCCCCGGCTCCGCACCCAGCCAGGCTGGAGCTGCTCATCCCCCAGGAACCCCGCCACGTCCCGGGGGTCTCACCCCACAGCGGGGGCCAGGGCTGACCCCTGGGCTGCGGGGAGGGGATTCCCCCATGTCTCCCCCACCGTGTGCACCGGGAGGGGCCCGCAGCCGCCCGCGGCCTCACCGCTCCGTGAACCATAGAAATTTTCCCCAAGCAGCGTCAGAGCGCGGGGCCCGCTCCCCATCCCACTCCCCATCCCTGCCCGGGGCTGGGGGACCCCATCCCAGTCCCCATCCCACTCCCTATCCCATCCCCTCCTGCTCAGGGACCAAAGCCTTGGGGGGGGACACACACAAACCAACCAGTGTACAGGGCTTGGGGTGCAGGCAGCCAGGACGATGGGGTCCCCCCTGCTCTGGGGGTCTCCCCTCATGGTCCCCAAATTCTCGGCTCAGTTTGCAGTGGTTTTGAGTCAGCCGGGGCCTGTGGAGGGCTGCAGGCTGCTGCGGTGGCGGGGGGGGACAGGGGGGGAACGGCCATGCAGACAAAGGCGCTGGAGCAGGGAGGAGCAAGCAGCAGCATGGCCGGGATGCTGGCCAAGATGCTGGCAGGGATGCAGGCAGGGATGCAGGCAGGGATGCTGGAATCCCCGGGATGCTGGAGACCCAATCAATGTCACCTCCTGTGCTAAATCCCTGCGGACACCCCCAAATCCCCGACCCCACCACGCTCTGTGGGCCAGGGACGAGGGATGGGAACCCAGAGGGGCTGCAGCAGAGAGCATCGGCTCTGGGGCTGGGAGGGGTCCCTGGGGGGGTCCCCAGGGGCTCCGGGGTCCTTGGGTGTACACGCCCCACACCCACAGCCCTGCGCACCCCTGCAAGGCCCCAGGGCAGACCCCAGGACCCCCTCCCCACCCTGGGGTGCAGAAGCTTTTCCGCGTGCGCCCCCCGCGTGCCCCCCCAGCTCTGGGCGGCTCAGCCTCCCCCTCCCTGCCAGGGCTGGACTCGGCCCAAGATGGGGACAGTGGCCAGGCCTGGCCTGGGAGCCACGCCAGCCTGTCCCCCCCCCTCCAGCTGCCGAAGCAGAGATGCCAGAGGAGGGGACGGCTCCTTGTGGCACCTTCATCAGCGCTGGCACCCAGCCCCTGCCCCAAAATAGCCGCGGGCGTGCGTGGAGCCGGGTGGGGGGGGGGGGGTGGCAAGCGGGAGTTGGCACAGGGGTGCCCCCCACCCCAATGCCCACACTGCCGGGGGGCTCGCAGGACCCTGCAGCCCTGCGTGGGGCTGTGTGTGTGTGGGGGGGTTCCCCCGAGTGATCGGGGCCGGGCTGTGGGGTGGGGGGGGCAGAGGAGGGTTCCCAAAAGGTCAGGGAGGCAGCGTGCATCCCCGGTCGGGTTACCGGCTTCTGTCCGTCTGTCCGTCCTCCCCCCCCCCGCACCCTGGGTGCTCCCGGGAACAGCCTGACCCACGGAGCGGGGGGGCACGGGGGGGGGGGACGGGGACGTGGGGCAGCCCCGGGGGGGGGTGCCGGGGCAGGGCCAGCAGCCGGGATGCCCCCGGCTGGGGCGGGGGGGGGGGTGGGGGGGGGGAAGCCGCCGCCCCGCTCCCCGCAGGACCAAGCCCACGGGGCGCGGCCGGACACGCGTGGCCGGTGCGACCGGCGCTGGGGAGACGGCGGCCAACCAGACAATTAAAGGGGCCGGGAGCGCGGCGCTCCGCTCCGCCGCCTTTGTCCCTCCTCCCGCCCGGCGGCGGCGGCGGCGGCTCGGGCAGCACCGGCGGCACCGGCCCCGAGCCCGGAGCCGCGGCGGCCCCCATGCACCGGCCCCCGCCGCCGAGCCGCCGCGGAGCCCCGCACCATGCCCGAGCCGCCGGCGGCAGCGCAGGACGGCGACCGGTCCCGGCGGGCCCCGGCCGGCGAGGAACGAACGGAACCGGTGGCCCCGACCGGCGTCCTGGGTAAGGTGGCACCGGGCGGGAGCGGCCCCCGCCGCCGGGCTCGGGTCGGGGCTGCGGGGCGGCGGCGGCGATGGGGAGCGGGGGTGGGGGCCGCTCCCTGCGGCTTCGATGCGGATGGCGGCGGGGCTCGGCCGGGATGCGGCTCCCCGGCGGCGGGGCGGGGGGGGCCGTGCCCCCGGTGGGGCTCTGAGCACCCCCCGGGAGGGCTCCTGCACCCCCCGGGACAGCTCCGTGCCCCCCACCACCACCTCCCCGGGGGTCCCGTCCCTGTGCCCCCGGGGGGGTCTGTGGCTCTGCAGGGATCTGTGCATGTCCCCCCCCCACCCCGGGACTGCTCTGTGCCCCCCCGGGATGGGCTCCGCGCACGGGTCCGTGTCCCCGAGGACGGACCAGTGACCCCCCAGCATCGCGTCCACGCACCCCCTGTGTCACCCCCGGGCCGTGCAGCCCCCCGGCAAGGTCCGTTTGCCCCCCCAGGACAGGCCCGTGCCCCCCCAGACCGGCTCTGTGTCCCCCGGGCCGGGCTGGGCAGCGGGTACAGGACAGGGGCTTTAGGCTGGGGTCCCCAAACTGGGCTTGGGGTCCCCCCTGCGTGGCCCCAGGAGCAGGTGACATCCCCACGGCCACGGCCGGGGTGGGTTGGGGTCCGCAGGGCAAGGCAGCGCAGGCAGGGCCTGCTGCCCGCCGTGCAGCCGAGCGGGACCGCTGCCTGCGGGAGGGTGACCCACTTTGCGTCCCCCCCCGGGACGCGGCCGCCCGTGGCAGGCGGCATCGCCGCTCCCCCAAATGCCTCCTATCCCGGCGGCCGCGGGCTCCGCTCGGCGGTGGGGCAGCGAGGTGCCCGGTCCCGGCATGCTGCAGCTCCCGTGACCTTTTCCCGGAGAGCCAAGGTGAGAGCGGCACGGCCACGGCGTGCCGGGGGGGAGCGGGTGGCCGTGGGGACGAGCGGGGACGCAGCTCTCCGGGTGTGGGCTGGGATGCTGCGGGGCTCCATCGCCGCGCTCCGCCGGCGGACCCCGCGTGCCCGTTTGGCGATGGCACCGGGTGCTGGGAGGGGGCTGGCGGCCGCTCTCGCTGGCAGCGGGGTGAGAAGGACCCCGTGGCCGGAGCGGGGCGAAGGCAGGGTCTGGCCCCCCATGCCCAGCCAGGGTGGGAGGGCAGGAGCGGCGCTGGGGACCCCTCTGCGCCTCGGCCACGTCTTTACCCTTGACCTTGGGCAAGAAAAACCCTCCTGGCACCCGGAGCAGAGGCCTCGGGGTGGGTGCCCACCCCGCTGGCATGGGCCCGCTTTGCATGCCGGCACACACGCGTGTGCAGGCTTCGCCGGCTGCCTCCACCGCTGCCCGGCTGTGCCCGCTGGCGGGGCCCCCCACGGTGCCCCCACCCCGCTGCCCGCGCTGCCGGCTGGCTCGCACCGCTCCCGGCAGGGTGTAAATAATTCAGGGTGGCTGAGCTCACCCTGATGGCATCGGCGAGCGGCCCGGCCAGCGCGGCTGAGCCACCGCCGCCAGCACCCTGCGCCCACCCTGGCCCCCCCGGCAGCGCTGGGCCCGAGATGGGGGACGCGCCCCGGGGTGCAGGATGGGTCCTGCTCCGGGGGCGGCTGGCTGGCAGCCTGGCGCCGTCTCCGGCTTTTGCCCACGGTGCCAGGACAGGGCGGCCTTTCAGAGCCCGGCGCCGCGGCCCCTTCCTGACGGCGGCTCAGGCAATGAGTTTGTCAGGTCTCAGCCCAGCTAGCGGCGGGGGGGGGGGTCTGCCCTGCTCCCCCAGCCCAGGGGGATCTGGGGGTGCCCGGAGCCGGGGTGCATCCCCTGGGATGAGCTGCCCGAGCAGGTTTGGCGTTTCCTGTTTTTCGGGGCTGGCAGGTCCCCGTGTGAGCAGTGTTTCCGGAGCCCGGGGACCTTCCCAGCCCTGGGGCAGCCGGAGAGGCCGTGACGTCCCCTGGGCATCGGTCCACCCGCCCCATCCTGGCTCTGCCAGCCTGGCTGAAGAGGGGAAACTGAGGCACGGAGGTGCCCGGGCACACTGCCGGTGTGGGGCAGGGAGAAACTGGGTCCCACAGGGGGACCCACCCCAGCACCTTTGGGGAGCCTCATCCTGCCCTCCCTGCCTACTCCAGGCAGCATTTTGGGATGCACCCGGTCCCCGTCCGCCCTGAGAGGCACAGTGGGGACGCTGGGCACGGGGATGGCACGTCTCCATGGCGTGGGCACCCCGCAGCAGGACAGGGGCCGTGTCCCTGGGCTGGCCCATGCCAGGGGGTGACGAGGGGACCCTGGGGACCGTCCCCATCCTGCCTCACCGCAGCAGCACAGGGCCTCCCTGGGTTTCCATGGAGACCGGCTGCTTTTTCGCTCCCCCCATTTTTCCTGCGGTTTCCCATCTCCCGGAGCCGCGGCCCTGCCGGATCCTGGCCCCACCGAGGGGCTGCGGGCAGAGGTGAGCAGTGGGGGGGGGTGCAGGGGGGCACCCCGGGGCACCCTGCAGCAGCCGGCACCCCAGGGGTGCCAGGACGTGCCACCAGCTCCTCCCCGGCAGCTGTCGGGGCCTTTTTGGGCACCCTGAGCTGCCGGAGGAGAAACCCGAGCTGTGGCCAGCGTCACCACAAGTGGGGCCATGACCCGCTGCCGTGGCCACTGAGGCCACTGCCGGGGACAGCCACCGCCGGGGACGTGCCAGCCGTCCCCGCACCCATGCCATGCGCCGGCAGCTGAGTTGCTGGTGCTTCGGGGTCTGGTTCCCAGTGCTGCGGGTGGGGGGGTGCCCGGTGGGGTCCTGCGGCTGCTCACCCCCCCGCTCCCTCCCTCCCTCCGGCAGATAAGCTCTTCGGGAAGCGGCTGCTCCAGGCCGGGCGCTACATCATGTCCCACAAGGCCTGGATGAAGACGGTGCCCACGGAGAACTGCGACGTGCTCATGACCTTCCCGGGTAGGGAGATACCGGGGGTACCCGGGGCTGACAGCGCCGGTGGGGAGCACCGGGATGGCGGCGCGGAGCTGCGGTGCGGATGGGGGACACGGCGAGGGATGGGGACCAGGGTGGGCTGTGCTGGGAGACGTGGACACCCCGGTCCCTGCCGCGGTGCTGACCGGTGCCGTCCAGACACCACCGATGACCACACGCTGCTCTGGCTCCTGAACCACATCCGCCTCGGCATCCCCGAGCTCATCGTCCAGGTCCGGCACCACAAGCACACCCGCGTCTACGCCTTCTTTGTCACCGCCACCTACGAGAGGTAGGGTCCTGGCCACATCCCTACCCCCTGCCGTGGCCCCCGCCGTGTCCCCAGCTGCGTCCCCAGCCGTGTCCCCTCTCCCCGCAGTTTGTTGCGTGGGGCCGATGAGATCGGGCTGCGAAAGCCGGTGAAAGCTGAATTCGGCGGAGGCATGCGGAGCTTCTCCTGCGAGGAGGATTACATCTACGAGAACATCGAGAATGAGCTTTACTTCTTCACCTCTCAGGTGGGATGCGGAGGGACGAGGGACACGGGGTGGGGATGCGGGGATGCAGGGATGTGGGGATGCACGGATGCAGGGATCCAGGGTGGGGATGCAGGGATGCACTGATACAGGGATGCAGGCGTATGGGGATGCAGGGCAGGGATGCAGGGACATGGGGCATGGAAGGCAGGTCCTCTCCCCCTCCCCAGGTGAAGAAGGGGATCAGGGAGCCCCAGCCCAGCTGGGGACGGAGCCAGCCATCCCCCACGCTGGGGACAAGGGGGGTCTGGGGAGGGGACAGGACAGGGGTGGGGGTGGCAGGAGAGGGGCCGGGGGCCGTGCAGTGGGACCATCGCCCAGGGCTCAATCCTGCTGCGGTGCCACAGGAACGGCAAAACATCATCAGGTACTGGCTGGAGAACCTGCGCGCCAAGCAGGGCGAGTCGCTGCACAACATCCACTTCCTCGAGGGGCAGCCCATCAGTGAGTATGGCACGGTGTGGCGCGGCACGGCACCGGCACCCCACTGCCCTGCTCCCTCTGCCCAGCCTGTGCCCAAGCCGTGCCGCGGCGGCCCTGAAGGACACAAGCCCAGCGAGGGTCCCCCGTCACCCCATGTCCCCATCCCCGGGGCTGTGCGCCGGACGGGGTGGTGGGTGCGCGGCGGCAGTGCCGCGCTGCGGCCGGGCAGTGCCAGGGTTGGGCACAGAGCCCCGTTGTGCCGTGGTCTCCCCCAAACCTGTCCTCCCCATTGTCCCTGCCCCAAAGCCCACCATTGCCGGGGCCATCTGGGGACACACATGGGGGGGCCAGGGTGGGCTGGCAGCGTCCCCGCAGCCCATCCCTCACCCCGTGCCCCGCGGTGCAGTCCCGGAGCTGGCGGCCCGCGGCGTCATCCAGCAGGTCTTCCCGCTGCACGAGCAGAGGATCCTCAAGCGGCTCATGAAGTCCTGGGTGCAGGCAGTCTGCGAGGCCCAGCCCCTCGGTAAGGCGCCCAGGGGGGTGGCATGGGAGGGGTCTGGGGGTCCCAGCCCCGCTCATTCCCCCTCCTCGGCCCCTGCAGATGAGATCTGCGACTACTTCGGGGTGAAAATCGCCATGTACTTCGCCTGGCTGGGCTTCTACACCTCGGCCATGGTGTACCCCGCCGTCTTCGGCTCCATCCTCTACACCTTCACCGAGAGCGACCAGGTGAGAGGGGTCGGGAAATGGGGGAAATCCCCACATTTGGGGGTCACGGGGTGGGGGGTGTCCGTCCCTCCTCGCTCCGGGCTTTCCCCATGATGCTTTAACACTAATTGCTATGAGCTGGGAGGCTCCCAAGCCCACAGCGGTGCGGCTCCCCCGGGGTTCCGAGGGGGTTTTGGGATGGGAGGGGAGCGACCCCGGTGCAGTTGGTGCCATCGTCCCGCAGACCAGCCAGGACATCTGCTGCGTGGTCTTCGCCATCTTCAACGTCATTTGGGCCACCCTCTTCCTCGAGGAGTGGAAGCGCCGTGGGGCCGAGTTCGCCTACAAGTGGGGGACACTGGACACCCCAGCTGAGTCCATCGAGGAGCCCCGGCCCCAGTTCAGGGTGAGCCCTGGGGAGGGGGGAGTCCCAATGCCTGTGGGGGTCCCTGGGGCTGGGGAGCAGCTGAGCTCCCCCCGACCCCGACGAGCCACCTGGGCTCAGTGCGGAGAACTGGCACCTTCGTGCCACCCCGCACCCCTGCACCCCGAAGGGGTCTGCACTGGGTCCCATGGCACTGGGGTCGTACAGGGATCCCGTGGGGCTCCCCGCCGCGGGGAGGGTCACACGCTGCCGTCCCCCTGCTCCCGGGTAGGGCATTAAGAGAATCAGCCCCGTGACCAGCGCCGAGGAGTTTTACTACCCGCCGTGGAAGCGCCTGCTCTTCCAATGCCTGGTCAGCCTCCCCGTCTGCCTCGCCTGCCTCTCCTTAGTCTTCCTCCTCATGCTGGGCTGCTTCCAGCTCCAGGTGGGTCCCTATCCTGCCCGCGCTGGGCTGCCAGCCCCCTCCGCGCTGACTCCGTCCCCATCCTCATCCCCATCCTCATCCTCATCCTCATCCCAGTCCCTGTCCCTGCAGGAGTTTGTGCTGAGCATCCAGGAGCTGCCCCGGATCATCCGTTTTCTCCCTAAAATTGTCCTGGCCATCATCATCACCGCCTGCGATGAGGTTTACAAGAAGATCGCGTACTGGCTGAACGACATGGGTGCGTGAGGGAGGCACCCGGGGGTACTCCTGGCAGGGCTGGGGGCTGGGACCCCCCCCCCCCCCGAGCCCCACCCTGAACCCCCTTCCTCTGCTTTGCAGAGAACTACCGCCTGCAGAGTGCCTACGAGAAACATCTCATCATCAAAATCGTCCTGGTGAGAGGGGGCCAGGCAGCCCCGGGGGGGCCGGAGGGGACTGGGGGGGTCCCAGCGGCCACCCCGCACTCACCACTCCCCCCCCCCCATCTCCCGCAGTTTCATTTTGTAAATTCATACCTGAGTCTTTTCTACATCGGTTTCTACCTCAAGGACATGGAGCGGCTGAAGGAGGTAAGGGGCCGTGCCTGGGGGTGGCGGGGCTGGTCTGAACCCCCGCCCCGGTGTCGCCCGGACGGACAGACGGACGGATGTCCTTGACCCACCCCTGCCACCGTCCCCCCCACCGTGCCCTCCCAGGGGGGCCGGTGTCCCCGCATGCCCCCGCCGCAGTCCCTGGCTGCTGCGCTCCCGGCCGGAGGCTGCGCCGGGTCCCCAGCTCCTGCTCCTGCTCACGGTCTCTCTCTGTCTGTCTGTCTGTCTGTTCTTCTGTCCCTTCCACAGCTCCTGCTCATCTTCTCTCTCTCCCAAAGCCTCATGCGTCAGCTCAAAGAGGCTCTCCTTCCCTCCATCCTCCTCCACCTCCACCTCTCTCTCATCTTCTTTAAGGGCCTCCTGGGCTTTTGCTGGAGACTGGGAGTATCCAAAGTAGGAGCGGGGAGGGGGGGGCCGGGCATCCCCCCACACCCCACCCCTCGCCCCCCACCCCGGGACCCCCACAGCCCCCAGGAGGGAGATGGGCATCCCCGGCTCAGCGCCGCTGAGGTCCCATCCCACCCGTTGTCACCAACTGGGGGGGTCACGGTGGGGCGGGGGGACACACACCAGGCTTGGGCGTCCCGCTCCGCCAGCGCGGCCACGGGGACAAGCAGGGACCCCTCGGGGGCAGGCGCTGGGGGTGCAGGGACACACACGCCCCCCCCACATACCCCGGGTGCTGTCCCCAACTCCCCGGGTGACAGCGCGCGCCCCGTGTCCCCGCGCAGATGCTGGCCACGCTGCTCATCACCCGCCAGTTCCTGCAGAACGTCAGGGAGGTGTCGCAGCCCCACCTCTACCGCCGGCTGCGCCGGGGGGACCTCAGCCTCCGCAGCCTCCGCCAGCTCGCCCACGCCGTCCTCTGCCTGCTCACCCCCCACCGCAGCCCCCCAGTCCCCCCCGAGGGCTTGCGGGGGGAGAAGAAGTGTCTGAACGGGGGCTGCGGGGTGCCGGAGGAAGAGGAGGAGGAGGAAGAGCGGCGTGAGTTGGACTCGGAGGAGGAGAGCGCCCTGGATTGTGGGTTGAAGCTGAAGAAGGTGAGCTTCATCGAGAAGGCGGAGCGGCGCGGCGGGGAGCCCGGCGGCCCCGAGGATGAGAGCTTCCTTGAGGAGGGCAGCCCCACCATGGTGGAGAAGGGCATGGACCCCGCATCCGTCTTTGAGCTGTGCGAGGATGAGGAGGAGTCTGAAGGTCCCCCCTGCAGCCCAGTCAAAGCAGCGGAGCCGGCAGTGGTCCCGCGGGCTGGCCGGAGGAGGCGGGCGGCCGAGAGCCGGGAGGAGGAGGAGGGTGAGGAGGAAGGGCGGAGGCGCAACCGGGCATCTTGGATTGACCCGCCGGAGGAGGACTACTCCACGCAGCTGACGCAGGCGGAGGTGGAGAGCTGCATGAAGAAGTACGAGGTGAGCGGCCCCAAGGGGGGCACGGGGCTGGTGGGGTGCGGTGTACCCCCTCCCAGCCCCATTGCAACATGCTCTTCCTCTTCCTCTTCCTCCCCAGGACACCTTCCAGGACTACCAGGAGATGTTCATCCAGTTCGGCTACGTGGTGCTCTTCTCCTCCGCCTTCCCCCTGGCCGCCATGTGCGCCCTGGTGAACAACATCATCGAGATCCGGAGCGATGCCTTCAAGCTGTGCACGGGGCTCCAGCGTCCCTTCGGCCAGCGGGTCGAGAGCATCGGGCAGTGGCAGGTAGGCTGGGGGCCGGGGTGGGGCTGGCGGGGGTCCCGGTTGGCCGGGGGCTCATCCCCGGCACCATCGCTCTTGCAGAAGGTGATGGAGGCCATGGGCATCTTGGCCATCGTGGTCAACTGCTACCTGATCGCCCAGTGTGGGCAGCTCCAGCGCCTCTTCCCCTGGCTCAGCCCCGAGGGAGCCATCATCTCCGTGGTGGTGCTGGAGGTACGGTGCTTGCGCCCGCCGCCCGCTCCACGGCCTTCTGTTATTGTAGGGTCTCCCGGTGCGTGACAAGGTGGTGTCTTGGCTCCGACAGCCAAGGGCTGCCGCAGACCTTCCCCTCCAGGGATGGGGTCCCAGCCCTAAACCCCCTGCTGCAACCCCCGGCAGCTCCCTGCAGGCAGTGGGTGCTGCCAGGCAACACAGCGGGGCCCAGAATCCCCCAGGCTGTTATTGTAGGGTCTCTCTGGCCCCCCAGCCCTTGCGGGGTGCATTTTGGGAGGGGACGGTGGTGCCCACAGGGCCGGGGTGGGGATGCTCAGCCAGATCCGTGTTCCCCCCTGCAGCACTTCGCCCTGTTCCTGAAGTACATCATCCAGGTGGCCATCCCCGACATCCCCGCCTGGGTGGCCGAGGAGATGGCCAAGCTGGAGTACCAGCGCCGCGAGGCCTTCAAGGTAGGCGATGCCGGGATGGGACCCTCCTTGGGGTCGAGGACAGAGCTGGGACCCCCCCATCCCTGGGGTTGGTGGGCTCCCCGGGGTGTCCCCGGGGCTGACGCGCTCCCCGTCGACAGAAGCACGAGCGGCAGGCACAGCACCACTTCCAGCAGCAGCAGCGGCGCAAGCGGGAGGAGGAGGAGCGGCAGCGGCACGCCGAGTACCAGGCCCGCAAGGAACGCGAGTCCAGCCGCGACGAGGCCAAGCCCGAGGCCGCCGGGCAGGACCCGGCCCACGAGAAGAGCCAGAGCAAAGGGAAGGGCTCCGGGGGTTCCTCGCACGGCTCCGACAAGCCCAAGCGACCCAGCTCCCTCCTGGCCACCAACAACGTGATGAAGCTGAAGCAGATCATCCCTTTGCAGGGCAAGTTCCTCTCCGGGGGGGCCGGGGCCAGCAGTATGGCCACCGCCAGGTCCCCCCAGTCCCCTACCAGCAGCGAGAACAAACTCCCCGGCTTCCTCAGCTTCAAGTTCCTGAAATCCCCCGAGACTAAGCGGGACGCAGGGACCGAGAAGGTCCAGTCACCCACCAAGCCATTCAATCCCGGCAAGCTCTTCAACTTTGGCAAGTCGGAAGGGGCCGGGGGCAACGGTGCCGCAGCCACCGCCTCCCCCCAGCCCCGGCCCGGCCCTTCGGCGGACACGGGCGAGCGGCCGGTCCCCAGCAAGTCCCATCTCAACGGGGTGCCGGAGGAGGGGGGCCGAGAGGAGCTGGAGAGCCGGGCAGAGGAGGAGAGTGGGGGCTATAAACTCTAACCGGACCTTTTGGGGGAGCGGGAGCGAGCGGGGCTGCCCGCTCCCTTCTCCAGGCAGCCGCGGACATCGTCACCCTCTCGCCGCTCCATCCCCTGCCGCAGGGAGCGCAGGGCCAGGCCTGAGCCCGCCGGGTGCCAGCCCCTCGCTCTGCACCGTCCCCCTCTGCACCGTCCCCTCGCGTCCCTCCAGCCCCTCCGCTGGGACCCGCCGCCGCCCCGGCTCCAGCTCCGGCTGCATCCTGCACCAAGGACACCTGAGCAAAGCGCTGTCGGTGCGAGCAGGGCAGGCTCCGGCCGCAGCCTCGCATGGAGCATCCCGACAGGTTTCCCTCCTGCGCCCCTCCGCAGGCTCACGAGCAGGAGATGCCCCGGTTCAGCTCTGCGCCGTGCACACGGGGTCCCGGCCACCGGCTCAGCACCCATCACCCCAAGGAGACGCTGCAGTCCAGCCCGAGGAGACAGAGGGGAGCTCGGTGCTGCCAGATCCACCGGGCCCAGCCCACCGGGCCGGGGACCCCATCTCCGATCGCGGAGGACGAGACCGCAGCACTCGCGGAAGCGGCGGCGAGAGGAGCCCGATTGATCTGTGCCTACAGCCCGTGCCGTACAGCCATCGCCCGGGTCCTGCCGGCACCGGGGCTGTGCCCTGCCCCGTCCCGCTCCCGGCAGCCTCCGCGTGGATTCCTTCCCAGCACCGGGACATTTTCCTGCCTGAAGCCCGGGAGGGAGGGGGGGCGAGCGCCAGCCACCTGGATTCCCATGCATGGGCAGCATTTCTTGCACTAAAACCGAAACAAAACCCAACGCGAGCGACTCTCTCCCCTTCTTCGTCCGACGGCTCGAGGCGGCAGAGGCGAGAGCTGGCACCGGTGCCGCGGTTGGCAGAGCCCGGCCGGGTGTGGGCAGCGGCCCCAGCGACTGCAACGCGAGCCGGGACGGTCCCTTCCCCTCTCCGCTTTCTTATTTCGTGGAATTATTTCGCAATAAGGCACTCGCACCAGAGCCCAGGAGAAGGAGCGGGGCTTGGGGGGGGACCGCGAGCTCTCGGCAAGGGCAGGGTGGGGGGGTGGGAGCAGCTTCGCTTCTGCCAGGGCAAAGGGTTTTGCTGCCACGGGGTCTAAGTCTTAGTCCTTGAACAGCGGCTGTCCTCGCCCCGGCTGCATAGGGAGGGGGCCGCGATGCGGCTGCTCCTCGCTTTTCAGCGGCTCCGCTCGGTGCTGCTTCGCTTTAGGGGGCCAGG
Organism: Pelecanus crispus; assembly: GCF_030463565.1. NCBI lineage: Eukaryota > Metazoa > Chordata > Aves > Pelecaniformes > Pelecanidae > Pelecanus > Pelecanus crispus. The sequence goes on along the minus strand of NC_134662.1, from coordinate 4,811,833 downwards.
ACGGGGTGGCAGCACCCCAACGCGGTGCCCATGGGTGACCCGGCTGGGGACACCCAGCCCTGCCAGCTCCCTCCCGCCCCTCGCCACCAGCTCTGCGCTTTGCCCGCCAGCCACCAACCATTTCCAAAGCAAACTGGGGAGAGGCGGAGGGCTGCCGGGAGCCGGGGGGCTGCCGGGAGCCAGGGGGACCCCCGGGCGGCCACCCCATCACTGTGCCTGGTCCAGGCGGGGTCTGCACACCCCTCTCTCCCCAAGGCCTGGGCTGTAGAAAACGTCAGGTTGGTTTTTTTCCCCGCCCCATCTCTTTCCATGCATCATGTAACTTTTTTTGGTCTTTGAATCAAGCCATTTTATACAGCAATAAGGGCAGGAGAGGGCAAAGGCTTTATCTGCTGCTCTGCTCACGAGCCGAGGTGCTGCCGGTGCTCTCCGGGGCCAGGGGCACCGTCCCCTCCGCTGGGGTGGGCTCCCTGTGCTGCGGCAGGGACAGGATCCCCGTGTTGGTGACAAAATCCCAGTGTTTGGGACAAAATCCCCGCATCGGCTGGGGACAGCCCTGAGCTTTGCTGTCCCCAGGACCCGCAGGGCCAGGGCTGGCTCCCCGCCGGCAGCCGTGGAGGTCGGGCAGAGCCCTCCATGGGGTACAGGGGGCCGCTGGACCCCCCTCGCCCTCCCACACCAGCCGTGCGAGGAGCGAAGGATGCAGGGGAGATTTCTGGGGCGAGGGCCAGGGAAAAGGGAGCACTGGGAAACTGGGGCACACGAGCCCTCGGAAACCCAGCGAGACCAGCACCACGGCGGCCGTGCCCTGGAGCAGGAGCAGCGGAGCATTAAATGATGGCAGGAGAGAAGACCCCGGCCCGGCTGGGGGTACCGGGTAACCCAAAACACCCACCCCTGCCTCGGCTCAGCCTCCTGCCGCACCGCTGCCCGGCCCACAGGGCTCTGCAGAGCCCAAGGCTCACCCCACGCCTGGCTGCTCTGCCTGCACGCACCCCGAGATCGGGCAGGGCTGCAGGCAGGGGCGCAGAGCACTCTCCCTTTCTCCGGTTCATTTGGTTTCTCTGCTTGGGTTTGGCTGGTCGGAGCCAGCTCTCATCTCCGCCACTGTTGAACACCACGCTGGTTCCTAAAGGGAGTTTCTTTTATCCCGTTTCCCTCCTGAGAGTAGCGGTCCTGGTACCATCTATTCCTGCCCCGCTTGCCAGAGGAGAGGGCAGCATCCCGCTGCGGCCAGGACCCCACAGTCCAGGGCATTTTTAGACATTTCTCTATACAAAGCATTTCTACAAGTGGCCGCCTGTTGCTCTTCAAGGCAGTTACTGTACAAAGGAGGGAAGAGTTAGGTTGTTTTGGTTTTTTTCTTATTTTTTTCCTTGCTGTGTTTTCTTTCTTTGGAAATTAAAAGAAATGAAGGGAGTTATTTATTTCTTTTTAATTTATTTTGTCATATTTTTGTAAAACCTGCAGAAATGCAATAAAAATATATTTCAACAAGCCTGAGGCGTGGGGCTAAATTATTGCCCGCAGCAGCTTGCACGGTGCATGCGCTCATGGGACAAACCTCAGGTGTCGCTGGGGAAGGTGGAAGGGGACGTTAGGGACGCCGTCACCTTTTGCAGTCCTCTAACGCAGGGCAAAGCTCTGAGACAACGACACAAGGGCAAACCCCACCGGCGCGGTTCGACGCCAAGCACCCGCCGGCAGCCACGCCGCAGCTCTCGCGCGTATCGTCACGTAGAGGAAGAACGAAGAAAGTTACAATCCTCTAAATTCTGCAAATTTATTATACACAGTATCAAACATGGAATAGTTTAAAAATAAATGCAAAAAATCCAATGGCCGTGACATTCGACTAACAGTGTATTTACAGTCACTCCACGAGGGCAGCCCTTCTGCTAACATGCAGCTTTCAGGGAAAAACCACCTTCTCCCAGCCCCACAAGACAATTATTTTTGCAAAAGAGGAAAATTCAAGTTGCAAAGACAGGTTGGAAGTAACATAGACTCACAAGCTCGACGCTGCGTTGCAAAAACCAGCCTGGGATTGCTGGGTGTGCTGAACGGACCGGAGGAGTGAAAAGCAACTGCGGACGACAGAAAGCTGCGAACCGCTCTCGGATGCTCAGCCGCGATGTGCGACCAGCCGAGGACGGGGTGGTTTAACTAAGAATACCCAATAAAGCCTGTTAATGGCACACTGCGCACTGATTAATAAGAAATGAATGCGTTTGGAAATCAGCACAACTGTAGCGCAGAGAAGGCAGTGACTCAGCTCCGACCATCCATTCAGGTTTCGGGCTGTTTCTTACAGCAAGTGATTTGTCATCCCATGTCCCCACATCCCCGAGAGCCGCCGTTGAGGAACGAACCAGGCAGCCAGCCCTGCTCTCCACCAGCTCACTCCGCTGCCTCGATGCCCCCTCGCCCCTTTTCGCACACGCACGCCGCTTATCGAAGCAGGGGAGAGCATTCGACCTGTTGGACCGCCCAATATCGCGTGTCTCAAAAAAATGAAAGCGCCGTGCGTGTTTAACAGCAGCGTCCCAGGGATTACAGCACCGCGATTCACTGAAGAGCGAACAGGGACGAGTTTATGGAGCTGGCAGCAACGAGGCGGAGTGAAACGTTACTGCTACTCGCTAGCCAAATAAAGTTTGCTTCGGCCACAAAGGCAAGGAAATTAAAAGCAGAGTTATAGCACAAAGAGCACAAATTACCGTCCTCATCGTGCACAAGGCAGCTGCAGGGCAGCTTTGCTTTCCCGGAGGGCTGTCTCTCGCCTCCGGACGCTGCTGCGGAGTTGGTTAGGGGAAGGAGCATGAGAGCAGGCGATGACCCGTGGAAAACCTCGTCCGCAGCGGCAAACGCTGATCCACAGGCTGCCTGCTCACCCTGTGTCACCCAAGGCTGCTTCAGCCAGCCACCTCCCATACAAGAAAAAAAAAAAAAATCCACACTTGAAATAGGGTCAAGTTTTAACAGTGCTGCCCTTTGATCTCGCCAGCTGAATACTTTCACATTTACATCAGCAAAACTTGGAACTCTACCAGAAAGGTTAAAGCCACGCAGACTCCTCAAAAAGCATTACGACCGCCAATAAGACTTTTAATTCCTAGAACAACCCAATTCTCAAGTCACACACGTAGGGAGCCTTAGTTCTTCATCTTTGGGGACACACTAGGAGAGTTTTGCCCTTAAAACCAGAATCTCAGTGTTAAAGGGAATTTGAAAGCTGGTATTTCATTCCCTTGTTTCAGTTAAAGATGTTCTTCCCTGCAGGCCAGGTTCAGCCTTTTGAATACCTCGAAGATGGTTCCCCCCCCCCAGTAGTTAAAAAAAGATGAGGTTCTAGAAGTCCTATCTCCTCCCTGACATTAAACTCGCAAGACGACACGCATCTTTTATATAAAATATAACTCTGCTGCCAGCGCACGCGTTTCAGGACGAGCTCTGCAAGCTGATGCCGTGACAGTAAGTCATTTAGTGTAGGCTGGATGCAACCATTAGACCTATAAGTAAGCTGTCAGCTGGCATAGCCAGTCCACCTGGACAGCCTGCTGACTCAGCCTTTTCGGGTGATCGCTAGTGGCAAACATCCCCTATCAGCTGTTAGACGAGACCCCGGGGCCGCGCTCTCTGCTGCCAGGGCACAGACGTGAACCAGCAGCGGAGAAACCCGAAAGCGCAGTCAGCACGGCGTGAAGGTCAGCCTGTGCTTAACCAAAGCCATGATGCAATACCCCCTTCTGGGCACAGCGGCCAGCACATCCTCTGCAAAATACCTCCCAAAAATACCCTGAGCTGCTCCCAGGTAAATGCAACCCTCTCTTCTTTAAAGAAAAGGATTTCCCACTCTCTGTTACACATCAAAAAAAATGTAAGACAAAACCTGACGCGGAGAGAGATCAGCTGGAATCTCTCTGGTCGCGGTCAGCGTGTCGCACAATTTCTCTGCTGCCAGGCTGATGTCATTAATCCAGGAAAACAAATTAGTTTTCCTATTACAGATATGCAGGACTTTAAAAAAAAAAATCTTAAAAGCAAAAAATGAAGCCAGTGGTATACAAACAAGCCAGGAAACGGTAAGTGGTAACATAGCTGATAGCTGCAGTGTTAGAAAAAAATCCAAGACTTCTGCTTAGTCTTTGCCCTTAAGGCCAGTGAAAAGGAGGTCACCAAAAAAAATAAAGCTTTGAAGTTACACCCATTATAACTACCAAGTATAGAGTGAAAATTTTAAGATTAATGTCCAGCATGTTCAAAATTTGCCTCACGGGAAACACTCCAAACACCGACGACCAAACTGCTGCGTAAGGCACGCACCGGAGAGGGAAGGAAACCCATTTTCCAGCCGATCCTACTCCAAAGCCAAGTTCACAGCCTTCCCCACAGAGCTGTCGGTACAACCCCAAACAACGGCACGCGCGTGGAGTTTACTAACAGCTTGGCACGTTTACCGGGATGCGGAAAACAGCATTTGGGTTAAGCACGTCCTTTGGATTCATCACAACCCGGCTCGGCAACCAGTTCCCAACAGTCACCGGGATGCATCCCAGACATCCAAACCAGCACGCTGCTGGTGCTTCACGTCATGCCAAGGCTAAGAAAACAAGTCTTTTTTTTTTTCTTTAAAATCACATCTAACATATCTAAATGATTCTAAAAGCCTGTCCTCTTACAGCGAAATGCATCTAAACACATCTTCTTAGTGAAATGCATCTAAAAACTTCTGCCCACCTTAAATACTCCTGTGGTAAAGAGTTCAAACCCACGACAGCCTCGGCCCAAACTGAGTCGCCGCCTCAGGCAGACGGGGAGCGGAGCAGCTCCCGTCCTCCCCTCCCGGTCTGGATCTCCATCCTGCCACTCCCTGTTCTTTAGAGCACAATGTGCTTTCAGGGCTTGTCAAAAATTTTTTTGCACATGCTTGCAAACTCCACAAGCTTTGCTAACAGTCCTCCGCAGCTTGCCAGCTTTGTACAGAAACAAACCTTCCAGCCACGGGTTCTGCTGCATTTTGCACTTCCCGGTGTTTATCGGTGGGAAGGGACCCTGGGAGGTCACCTCCAGCCTCCTGCTCAAAGCACGGGCAATACCCAACGCAGAGCGGGTTGCTCAAGGCATCGTTCATTACGGTCTTGAAAAACTTCCAAGGACAGAAACAAGAAACACCTTGAAAGCTGAACATGCCAACGTTACCCGACTGAACATATTCGGACAAAATAAACTGACCCAGCAAACTCCAGGAGTCAACCATCAATGCAAACAAACACAGACTTTGCTGCTCAGCCACAGTTGCCTCTGAATTCACAGCGGAGGACAGAACATGGTAAAGTCTATCCTTTCTTTCAACATTTCCCCATCTCTAACTCTTCTGTATTTTTTGTTACTACTTCTCCCCTAAAAAAAAGTGATCATGTGATATCAAGAATTAACCTAAACAAAACTTTAGTTTCCCTGCACATCAGTCACTAGTGTATTTTTATGTTAGAAATAAGGCAGTGCCTAGCTTTTTTAATATTCTAAACTTACCCAGCACACACCTAATCGCTCGCATTGGGTGCAAGCTCCAGCGCTGTTTAATGCAGGACAGACGCCTGCGAGCAGGACAGTCTGCTGGAAGGAGCTGCTCCGAGACAGGACTCGTCGTCCCCTACTATCAAGAAACGTTTCTGCTGCTTCAACTTTTGAAAAAAGATGCGATGCGCTATTCAACTAAAAACACAAAATTCTGATCTCTGACAAGTATCACAAGTTTTCATTAAAAAACCCAAACCTTTAGTGTACATTGGTAACAGAAACAATAAAAATACCACTATGCAGACATATACAAAAAACCCCTGAGGGTCACTAAATCTCAGTCACTTTGTAACAAGAGTTGGTAGTCAGAGGAGCTAGGTATTATACAAACAGTGTGGTCAGCAAAACCCCAGGGTTTGTTTTTTTTAAACATTTTTGTTGTTTTCAATGCACTAAGGCACCAGGAAGTCACAGTTAGGCAAGTAAGATCTTCCATGCAACATTCAAACCCGATACGCTTACCATGTGCTAAACAGACGTGAATATAGGATCAAAGTGCAATAGCTCGAGGACAGCACTCTTGAGCCAGCAGCAGCGTGGAAAGCGAGTTGAAGAAGGAAGGAGAGAGGAAGGGAGCTCTCGCTTCAGATCGGATGCAGAAAAGACTCACTGAGGGTATCAGAAATCCATACTGCTTGTACACAGCCACCAATGCAAAAAAAAAAAAAAAAACCAAAACCAAACCACGACCAGTTTGACACTTAGTCACGTCCCTTTGAAGACTTGTTTCTCCATCACTTCGGAACTACTTTAAAAAGGCAACTTTCTTTAACCTCCTAAAAATATCTGAAATATTTCAAAGGCTCCCATAACCAACAAGATCATTTTTAAAAGACACAGAGGGAACAAAGACGGGGGTTTACAACAGGAAGGAACTGCCAACTCTCTTTAATAGTACATCACTCTGTCTAGCAGAGAAGTCAGCAAAGCTCAAACCTTGCCATATCAATCAAGAATTATACAGCATTTTACAACTTCAAAGCACTGTACAAACATTACTGCAAGGCTGCAGCTTTGCTAAACACACAAATTGGTCACACTTTACCACCAGCTGCACGTTCGTTTCCTCTTTTGGTATCTCACAGCTCTTCAAAGGATTCTTCAGTTTCAGCTTCAGGTAATCCCTGCGAGGCCAGATGCTAACGCGGCATCTTCAGTCAACGTCTTGCACTTTGCACAAAAGCACTTTTTGACAGCGTAACTCTGGGAGGAGTCCTCTTGCCATCGCCAGTAAATCACACGGAAACCCAAGTATATTTTATCTTCACCAACACAGTTGGCATTTTCAACGACATTCCAGTAATTTGGAGGTTACTGCCATAGCAAAAAGGTAACGTTTTTTGAGGCAGATACAAAGTTCTAAACTACTCGGTGTTAAGTTAAATTCACTCACTGCATCAGAAACTTGGTGCCTAAACGTACATTTAAAAATGCAATGCGAGCCGTGCCCTGCTCTTCCTAAGGTTCTGCCTTGCAACGTACGGTCGTCGGCAACAGTTTATTGCCCTTCGTGTTCCCTTCGCCCCCAAACCTGAACACGCGGCGTCCCCCGCTTGGACAGGGATGCCGTGGAGAAGGGGACAGCAGAAACCCTCAAAGCTCGGGGCCACTGCAGCCACTCAGAACGAGGCTTATCCAGGATCTCTAGAAAAACATTCGTGCGATTTCTTGAATTGGTGTTTAGGATTTGTGAACAAGGAAAAAACACAGCTATAAATGCAACAATTTAAACTAACACAGTGTGAAGTCAGCTTCTTACGTTAAAGCAGACAAGACATCGTTACTAAGCTACACCTTTCCTGTCCCCTTCGGGTGATGATGCTCATTTCCTTTTAGTCTCTGAACCTCTGAATCCACCTAGACGACTTACAGGTCTCCGTTTTGGCTCTTACTGAAGAGTCAGTGAAGGGTTACAGGCAACAGGCACTGAACTGTCACAGTCCGAAAGAGATTGGTCTTCATCAGAGACCATGGAAGCTCACATTTTGATCAACTCCAAGTCCTGGACTCCATTCCAGACACGCCGATATCGCAGGAGAATACAACGTACCGTTACTCAGAGCCGGCAGTTGAGACACAGAAGTAGATCTAGTTGCCGAGGTGCTCCCAGGCTTATCCAGCCAAGTGCTGCCTGCAGGGTGCCGACCCAGCTCCATTCCATCGGCTGTTGCTTAAAGACACTGTTGATCAAATACTCAGGGTAGGACACGAGTATCCTTTTATTCCAACGGAGAAGTTGCACACATCAGTCCGTTCAAGACCAAGAGACGGTTAGAATTTAAGAGCGACAAAAGCAACACACCTTTCATTTGAATTCTCCATGACCACTGATGCATGAGATAATGTATGCTGCCAAATGACCATGGCCCTTACAGAACAGACCAAAAGAATACAACTGATATATCAAATTGACAACAGGTTTGCTAAGATCAACAAAAACCCTAAAGGACACCCATGATTTTTTTAGTGCAGTGCCAGTTTCAGAATCTTTGCGAAAAATAGCGAGGCCCCACACTTATGGCTGGACTGGGCGCATCCAAAGAAGAGTTAACCACTTGTGATACGTCAACGGGCACATGAATCGGAAAGCCTCTACCACTGAAGGGTTCTGGAATAAACCATGTCTCCCACCCAGGTTCCCATAGCTAGATCTGGTTGATTAGGTAACAGATTCAATAAAACCTTTGAAAGTGACAGTGTATATTTTTAGAAAGGAGGAACTAAGGTTATACTACATCATTTACTGAATTGTGCCACCACTGCTCCGTAAGTTTTACGGCATAAATAAAAAATGGAGAGGAAAAAAAAAAAATAAATACATTGGCTCCTATGAAGTCAGAAGTGGTTTGGGCTGCATAGTGGAGGGGTGAGAGATGGGGGCAAGGGGCAAAATTTACACACTTTGAGACAAAACAGGAAGCGCCTGCAAAGTAGTAGAGGAGAAAGCCAAGAGTTTAAGTGTCCTCGTTCATATCCTGGCTGTCTGTCCGAGCGATTTTCCGTGGTGGCGCCGAGTTCTCACCTTCTATTTCCACTTGCTCTTGATCTCTCTTCTTTGCTGCATTCTGTTGGGACAGAGAAAGCCACAGTGAACTCTCCAAAGCCTTAGATTCTGGTGGGAGCTAGCATCGGTAGAACAAATTCTTGTTTGTAAAAATTTTTGGATGGAATATAGTGCTGCGATGACCTAACTGACACACTGGAACAAACACTGAAGAGGATTTTGCTGAAAGGTGCTCCTTCAAATTTGAGGGTGGGACTAAAACCCCAATCATTGATCTCAGCACCTTTTATTTACAGATCTCAAATACTGCATAAACATGAGCAAGATCCTCTTTCCCACTGCTCTGAGTCAGTCCCTGAACTTACCAAAATCTCCCAAAGCCTTCTGTCACATACTAATACTTTCTTGTCAGCTTCAAGGTTCCTTATTAATTTTGCCTCTCTCCACATTCTTCTGCAACCTCTGCCCACGATTACACTCACTGCTTTGACATCTCCACTCCTAAGTCATCGCCTTGTTCTCAGTACTCCCAGCCCAGCTTCCTAGTCTCAAACACTAGCGAGAGTGTACTAATTTGTGTGTTCCTCACACAAGAACTCAGATTTTGTACCCCAGGTACTTACGGAGCCTCCTCAGTGTATTCACAATCTCATCCATCTTCTCCTAACAGTCCTGGGAGGTAAGAGCAGCTTTACCCTAGCTGTAAAGTAAGCGCTGAGGCACAGGGAGACCAATTTGCCAAGGTCACAAAGGAAAACCGCAATAAGCGGGAGATGTAACTGCAGCCTCCCAAGTTCTAGACTAAACAGTGAGTTATGTCCCTTAAATTGAAAGGGAGGGAAGAAAAAGTTGGGGTTTTGGGGGGGGATTTGTTTTTAAAAGAAGTGTTGTGCAGAGACAGAGCCTCCTTACACTACCTTTTCTTGAAGTGCAGTTCGCACTTGCTTTTAATTAATCTTCAATATTTTGATTGTGATCAATATTCAGGTCAATCAAGACAAAAAGTTAATATTAAGAAAACACAACCATACCTTTTTGTCCCACTGCTGATGTAAATAACGCAAAAGTATATTTGTCTTTTCTGTTACTATGACTGCCAAAAAAAAAAAAAAAAAAAAAGAGAAACATACTGAGGTCATGAGGTCATTTTAAAGATGACTTTTAAAACGGTGCAGTAATCACCACATTACTTCACATACTAAGCATGGTCCTTTTTAATAACAGGACATTATGCAGGAACACCGATCACTTAATAAGGATAGCAGAAAAGCACAAAAAACTATAACCAGACATACACTGCTAATCCCTGTGGTGACAGTTCAATAATATCACCTGATCTGAAGTTTAAAATAAGGGAGATTATGTGTATGCTAGATTTTTAATATTAGAACAGAATAAAGTTATGAAAAAACTCAAACTTTAGCAGGGCAGACTTACTTTGTTCAGATGGATATTCTCTCGTGGGAAGGTATACCGATGGTCTTCTATTCTGTAGAAGAATTAGAGAACAGTTACAGAACAGAGACAGCAAAAAGGTGATTTTTAACCCAACCACAGCTAAACCAACCAAAAGGCCCTCATTAATGCATTGTGATATTCTGTCCTGTTACATGCCACTGTGTGGCTACAGCTTTTTAAAACACACATATAAAGAAGAAAGTCCATTTTTCATGTGTTTTTTGGGGCAGAAGACTATTACTAAATAACTATATATATAAAGAAAGCACCACAGATGTGGTTTGGCTAATGTGATGACACATTCCTCACCAAAGCAGGCAGGAATTTTTCCTTGCCAACCTCAACTCATGAGCCATCAGCTGTGATCATACATGTTTTTTAAGAAACAAAATACTCATTTCAAGTTTATTCCACTCTAGCATCCTTTGAGCCTTGCAAGAAAACCTTCCCCCAAAGCACCGGGATGTGGCAATACTTACTGATGCTTTACATACAGAATCCGCATGGAATCTGCTGAAATTGCTTTTGTTGTAGACGGGTAATCCTTTCAAAAAATCTGCCTAAAAAGACACAGAATACAAAGAAGTAGGTGAGGAATGAAAGAGTGATATTCTGGTTGCTGTTTACTTTGCGCCAATTCCTGAAGGAGTCGCTCAGGTCACCATGATAAACAGCTGCAGGAACTGAAGGATGCTGCCAGGTCCCAGCTAGCGAGATGGTTGTTGGATACTGAATCCCCACCCAAAACTGTTTTTGTAAAGTCAGCCAACCCCCAGCTTCTGTGTTTGGCTCATTATATCCCCAAAGTTCAGTAACTCAGTTAGGAAGCTGCTAATTAAATATCTTTCAGCATACAGGCAATTAAAAAGAGGTACACATCCAATTGGGTGAGCTCTGACAGAAGGAAGATTTGCACCACACAAATATAACAAACACCACCGATGTAGCACACCAGAATTCACAGTAATTTCCCAGCACAAATCACGGCATCACACGAGGAACTCTGCCACAGCTATGCTGACATCTGAAGTCCTTGAATATCACACCCTATCAAACCAGTTGCTCTTTTGCTTTCCCAGTTAACATTCTTTGTCAGGGGCCAAGGCTGGTTCCACAGAGGAACGAAAGCCTACACGGCCTCAAAAGCGCAATCCTTACTGCACGCTTATCAGCCTGGCCCAACTTTTTCTTTTTTTGAAGGATCACATCCCTGCACGCGTCAAGGCTACTGGCACATCAAAAAAAAAAAAAAAAAAAAAAAAAAGTCCCAAGTTTTGATGGAAGTGGTTAGAACACCACTCACAACAAAACTGTTGATCACACAGGCCAGCAAAACTATTTGCTAAACAGCCGCACGAACCCTGCAGAGCCCTCCCAGTTTAATTAAGCCGCAGCGGCATGAAACAGGAATTTCCTTCTCTAAAGTGAAAGAGGAGGGTGGGAGGAGAATGTGACAGAGTCAGAAGAAAACCCAGCTTAAAAGCGCGTTGGAGCCTCTCTGCTCGCAGCAGAGACAAAGATGCCCAGCAATGTCTTTAAAATAAAGAGAAAATGGGTAATAAATGTAAGATGTACCTGTGCAAGAGGAGAGAGAGGCCCTGAGACGGATCCCTCTAAGTCATTAGACCAGCTACCTGTGTCGTAATGATACTTGTTTAAAAATTCAAAGCCTGTTATACTGAACACTGAAGGATTCTACGCTGGGATATATATCACCTTGTTTATAAGCCATTTTAAAAGGACAGTAAAGCAGCAGATAAGAAGTCATTTAATTTCAGTGTTAGAAGCAACAAATAAATGGACACTACTGCTACAAAACTGCTAAGTTGGAAAACATTGTTTTCATTTAAACAGAAGCCCTTATTTTTATTAATGCTGCGTCTTTAATTCAAAACAAAGAACTATAATTAGCCAAACCAGAAAATATTATTCATACTTCTGTTCTTAAAAAGAGCTCTACTGACATTCTAGTTTCCACGTTCAACCCTTCCCACGTGCCTGGTTTTAGAAATAATCTTGTTAAAATACTGGACTTGGGGTTCAAACAGCAAATTGCAAATTTCTCTTGCCCGTCGTAACCCCCACAGGACCAACGCTATTTCCCTCTGCCTTCACTGCCTTCGGTCGTGAGTTCTCCAGGACAGAGTCCATCACTCGCTCATCTGCGTAATGTCCATACCGCAGCTGAGCTCAGGAATTAAGGAAGGATCTTCCGGCTCTGCTGTTAACAGAAGCCCTTGGTTTTGGACCACACTGTGCTCTCAGCTCAGCACTTCCCACGCCTGCCCCGATGGATTTCTCTGTTCATCTGTTCTCACCGACTTCCACAGTCGGCACCGGGTAGCGAACACGTACGCTACCTGAGGACTCCCAGGCTGAAAAGGATGGGGAACCCTTTAACAACTTCTGAAGGCACAGCCAGACAGAGTTTTCTCCACGTAGCCCAGATTTAAGAATTACTAGTTATATTACTCTGTCCAGAAAGATTGAAGATCTTTAAAAATATCCCGTTACATTTCAAAGCATCTCACCTTCCTATTGCATTAAGTTTGCAGGCTTTTTATGACAAAGTAACCTGCTCCGCTACGCCAGCCTAATCCAGCGAGAGACAGACATGTCCTTGATTTCTTTTATTGCAGCAAAAGCCTGACAGCTACTTGGTTTTATTGCCACTTATAAGAATGGAAAATAACTGCTCTTATTTAGGAGGACACAACGTCAAGTACCTTTTCAATAAGCTACAGCTCACCCCGAGGTCCTCACGCTAGACAATTCCCTACTTTCCAGCTGGGGATTCGGTCTAGCAGAGCCCTCGTTTCCCTGGAAAGGGGCTGGGTGAGGGGGATCACAGCTCTCGCCAGGGATTCCAGAGTCATTTAACAGACTTTTACAGCAGAGTGAGTTATGTCCAGTAAGTTGCAAAACACTCTTACAATTATGAGTCAAAATGCAACTTAAATGGTGAATGTGGCGGGTTTTTTTCCCCCCTCTTTACAATACAAACAACTGAAGCAGGATATAAACCAGCTAAGTGCAGACTCGCAAGCAGGAAAGTTACTACACTCGGACAACACCTGGAGACCGCAGCTCTAACAGCCACGAGCGTCCCTGGGTCTCGGCCACCACCTTTCCTTTCCTCAGGCCAGCAGTCGCTCGGGTGGAGCAGCTCCAGCCCCGCCAGCAGCGCCCACCGCTCAGCCAGAACTTAGCTAGAGAACAACAGGGACACTAAAACGACGAGACGGACATTTCTCCAACCTAGGCTCCAGCCAGCACGTTAAGCACTCATCACCAGTTCAACTGAAAAGCCTGGTTGTCAGTGACACAGACTATCCCCCCCCCTCCCCCGCCCGATAACAATCCTGCTGGATACACGCACATTTCAGCAGCTATCGCACATTTCAGCAGCTATCGGCTGATACGATCTCAGAGATCGCCAAAAAGCCCCCCTCCGGGGAATTGCCTGGAGTCATATTCCTGGATATTCAGAATTAGACAATACTCCAAGCACAACGATCCTTATCTGCTCCAAGGGCACCAGATAAATAAGCCCCAGTAGGTCACTGCCATGTTTACGCACCTATCGCGCAGGGCACACCAAGTCATGCCTCCTGTATAACGTCACGTGAGGAAACGTTCCCCCTGCGTGCCTCCTGCCACTCTTTAACCAAGGAACGTGCACCCCAGCCAAGCTAGTGAAGCTGATGGAGCATCCTGCGTGGAAGTGAAAAACCAGCACCCAAACTGAGCAGAAGCCTCGTTTCCTTTGGGGAAAGGCAAACTCAAAAAAAAAAAAAAAAAAAGCCAACAAAAGAAGTGCGATTAAGCAACCTCAGAAGACAACACTGGTTCCTTCTATGATTTCGGAAGTGAGGTAGAGATAAGATGCATCTACTTTTCCTGTGTCAACAAGAGTGCTCAGCTTCCTAGGAAGATGACAGTCCTCATCTAAAAGCAGAAAGGTGGGAAAAAAAAAAAAATGTGTATTATGTGCCCCATTCTCAGCTTTTGAAAGGAACCACAGTAACAACGCTCAGCAGCACGAGGCCCAGCACACAGATGCTGAAAGCAGAGCTTCATCCCAGCGTGATGCACGCACACGTGGACGTGGGTTAGAGGTAAACCACTAACACAGGCTCGGGGACGGCCACCAAAGCTCTCAGCCACTGTACGCCTGTACACAGAGACCACAGGGACACCACTGGCTTTCTTTTAGTTACAGAGCTTGTGGAGGGGCAGAAAAAAAAACCTCTTTCTCTAAAAATTAGTAATGTCGGTACAAAGGGAGGGAGGGGGACTGGAAGCCTCTTGGCTATGACAGCCGCTGCCAAACGCTCAGGCACCAAACCAAGTCCCTGTTGCTGCTTAGGGGGCACAGAAAGGACTGAACAACCTCCACAGCACCCTCAGCACACCCCCCAGCCCTGGAGACAGGGGAGCACCCCCCACCTCAGAGGTGCCCCGACTTCCCCCTGCTGCCCCCCAGCCTTGGGGTGGAGGAAGCACCCCACACCCCGGCAGTGCCCCAGCTGCTGCCAGCCCCCCATCCCTGAGGGTGGGGAAAACGTCGCGTCCCGGGTGGAGCCCAGGCCCTCCATCGAGCCGTGGTGGGGAACAGCCCGCACCCTGAAGTACCGCAGCCCCCCCAATCACTAGAAGGGGGGAACCCCCCCCCAGCCTGGGGTGTCCCAGGCCCCCTCGTCCCCCCACCCCAAAAGAAGGGGTGCGTCCCCAGCTCAGGGTGTCCCTACCCTCCTTAGCCTTCCACCCCTGGGGGTGGGGAGCCCCGCCATCTTGGGGTGCTACCGCCCTCCACGCTTCGGGGTGCGGGACACCCCCGGCTCGGGGCGCAGCAACCCCCCGCACCCCCCTGTCGCTAGGGACGCGCAACGCCCGGGCCCGGGGTGCCCCGGCCACCGGAACCCCCCCCCCCGTCCCACAGGGTGGGGCACCCCCCACCTCGGCGTGCCCAGCCCTCGGCCGGGGCCTCCGCTGCCCCACCGCCCTCCCGCCTCCGCCGAGGCCGCGGGCGGGGACGCCGGAGGGTGCGGGCCCTGCAGGGCCGGAGGCGGCCGCGGGGGCCCCCCCCGGGCTGGGTGGGGCGGCAGGGCGCGGCCGGCGGGGCAGAGGCGGCGGCGGGGCCGCAGGGGCCGCGCTCCCCTCGCAGCCCCGGGCCGGGGTCGCCGCCATTTCGGGCGGGGGGCGCGAGGCACCTACCATCTTCGCCGCCGCCAGCCGTGAGGAGCCGCCCCTCCCCCGCCGCCGCGCCTCAACCCGCCCACTACCTCCGCTGGCCCACCCCGCGCGCTCCCATTGGCCCGCGCCGCGCCACTCTCGCCTCCTATTGGGCGTCGAGCTCATCACTCATCGCGGCGCTGGGTTAGGTTGAGGCAGGAAATGCCCGCTCGGAAGGCCCGGGGGGGGCAGTGCGGGAGGACCCGGATGTAGCTGCGGCCGCGGGGCACGCTGGGAGAAGCAGTCCGCGCCTCTATTCCCTTCAGCCCTCGTTAATGAAGGCGCTGTTAATTACACGACGGTTTATTAGCAGCGCTGGGAGAACAGCGACCAGAAGGCGATTCCTCCCCTCCACCCCGTCCCCAGCCCAGAGCTGCGGCCGAGAAGCAGGGCCCCGGCCCTGAAGTGCCTCAGGGGGATGGAGGAGCAGGCAGAGGCGCTGCCAACATGGCTGGTGTGAACTAAACCCAAAATTCCCTCCACCCTCAGCCCTCGTTCCGTGCTCATGCTGTCCTTCCGAAGGGTCCCTGGCTGCTGTGACCCCATGAACAAGCCAGTTTTCCTTCTGCCCCCCGCCCCCGGTTAGTTTTGCATTAACAATTAGTGCATGAAGTTCACAGAATCATCGAATCATTTAGGTTGGAAAAGACCTTTAAGATCATCCAGTCCAACCATTAACCTCACACTGCCAAATCCACCATCAAACTAATTAAGGGGAGAGTATTAATTTCATGTTTCCTGGCTTGGTGGCTGGATTATTTTTAATTAAAGTAAAAACTAGGAATCATTAAGGTTGGAAAGGACCTCTAAGATCATCAGCCCAACCATCAACCCAACACCCCCATGCCCACTAAACCATGGCCCAAAGTGCCACCTCTGCCCGTTTTTTGAACACCTCCAGGGATGGGGACTCCCCCACCTCTCTGGGCAGCCTGTTCCAATGCTTGACCACTCTTTCTGTGAAGAAATTTCTCCCAATATCCAACCTAAACCTCCCCTGACGCATCTTGAGCCCATTTCCTCTTGTCCTATCGCTAACTACTTGGTTCGACACAAGTCGCGGGGCTTTAACGACAGCTTGTGTTTTCACAAGTTTATCTTTGAATCAGACACACAAAGAGGTGAGAACTTTACAATTTAGAAAGCAGCCGTTGAACAAAGCCCTCGGAGGCCGCCCTCAAGCCAGCGCGATCCCTCACACGCTCCCGATGCGAGCAGGACAGTCGGCCGCTGTTGCTCGGCATGGTCTCCCTTGGCATGGAACGCTCAGGCCAGGTCACTCCAAAGCTGCGGCAGCTCTAGGGCTCGATTCTGGCTGACCCCATGCCAAACCGATGGCGCAGGCAGAGCCCTCAGTGGCTGAGAGACTTCCTGCCCTTCAGCATGCGCCGGAGGATGACCTCGATGCCGCCCGGCGTGCTGATGCGCTTGATCCAGCCGTGGGTCCGTTTGCGCTTGCGGTTGTTTGGCTGATACTCATTGCCACGCGCCTTTGTGCGGATCTGCTGGTGGTTCCAGGAAGACACCGGGCCGGGGCAGACACCTGCGGGCTTGAAGGAGAGGCTTCGGAGAGGCGGCTCCAGGGAAGTTGAGAGGACTGAGGCTGTTCGGAGCTGGAAAGGGCAGGCTGCAGCTTGCTGAAGTAGGAAAAACCTTTGGGAAAAGGAAGAAAATAAAAAGAAAACAACAGAGGAGTGAGAAGAGCGAGCCTGGCGCTGCCGCTGACCGGAAAATGAAGGGCTTTTTTCAGCAGTGAGGGACGGGGCTGACCCGGCCGCGTCCCTCCCGCAGCGCAGAGCCCGCTGGCCCCGCCGCCCCCCCGGGGGTAACCCCACACCCCGCCCGCCCCCAGCCCTCCCGGGGGAGGCGGCGGCCGCCGCTACCTGCCGCCAACAGCCCGCGGCCAGAGGCGGCCCAGCCCCGCCATGGCCCTCAGCCCCTCCTGACAACAGCGTTCTCCCAACAACACCGCCCCCTATTGGCTCCCTCCGCCCGGCCAATCAGAGCCGGCGCTGGGCGCTGGGGGGGCCCGCACGTATGACGCAGCGCGCCGCAAGGGCCGATGGGCCTTGTAGTCCTGAGGGGGCACCTGTTACCATGGCAACGACAGCGGGTTACGGCCTGGGCCCCCCCGGGCTTGCGAGGCGCCGAGGCCTCCCATGGCAGGGGGGGCTCGTCCCTGTCACAAGCCTCTAACAGAGAAAAAAAAAAATCATCAAATCATTGAACCATTTAGGCTGGAAAAGCCCTTTAAGATCATCCAGTCCAACCATTAACCTGGCACTGCCAAGCCCACCACTAAACCAATTCAGGGCAGAGCAGCAATTTCATGTTTCCTGGCTTGGTGGCTGGATTATTTTTAATTAAAGTAAAAACTAGGAATCATTAAGGTTGGAAAGGATCTCTAAGATCATCAGCCCAACCATCAACCCAACACCCCCATGCCCACTAAACCATGGCCCAAAGTGCCACCTCTGCCCGTTTGTTGAACCCCTCCAGGGCTGGGGACTCCCCCACCTCTCTGGGCAGCCTGTTCCAGTGCTTGACTGCTCTTTTCCCAACATCCAACCTAAACCTCCCCTGGCGCAGCTTGAGCCCATTTCCTCTCGTCCTACCACTTGTTCCTTGGGAGAAGAGACCAACACCCCCTCCCTGCCCCCTCCTGCCAGGAGCTGCAGAGCGATCAGGTCTCCCCTCAGCCTCCTCTTCTCCAGGCTGAACACCCCCAGCTCCCTCAGCCGCTCCCCACCAGCCCTGTGCTCCACACCCTTCCCCAGCTCCGTTGCCCTTCTCTGGACACGCTCCAGCACCCCAATGTCCTCCTTGTACTGAGTGGCCCACAACTGGACACAGGATTCAAGGTGCAGCCTCACCAGTGCCGAGTACAGCCTCTAAAGGCTAATTCATCCCTTTCCAGGATGGTTCTGCCTGCCTCGGCTCCCGTGTTTGCGCCCCTCCAGTGCACCCCCTCGCCCAGGAGGGGTGCACTTAGGCTGCCCCCAAAATTGTGTGGCCAGCAGAGGCAGGGCAGGGATCGTCCCCTGTACTCGGCACTGGTTCAACAAGGAGAAGAGGAGGCTGAGGGGAGACCTGATCGCTCTGCAGCTCCTGACAGGAGGGGGTAGGGAGGGGGGGTGTTGGTCTCTTCTCCCATTTAGTTAGTGATAGGACGAGAGGAAATGGGCTCAAGCTGTGTCAGGGGAGGTTTAGATTGGATATTAGGAGAAATTTCTTCACGGAAAGAGTGGTCAAGCATTGGAACAGGCTGCCCAGAGAGGTGAGGGAGTCCCCATCCCTGGAGGTGTTCAAAAAACGGGCAGAGGTGGCACTTTGGGCCATGGTTTAGTGGGCATGGGGGTGTTGGGTTGATGGTTGGGCTGATGATCTTAGAGGTCCTTTCCAACCTTAATGATTCCTAGTTTTACTTTCATTAAAAATAATCCAGTCACCAAGGCAGGAAATAATGAAATTGCTGCTCTGCCCTGAATTGGTTTAGTGGTGGGCTTGGCAGTGTGAGGTTAATGGTTGGACTGGATGATCTTAAAGGTCTTTTCCAACCTAAACGATTCTATGATTCTATGATCATCACGACAAGCAGTGGGGAGCACTGGCACCCATTTTTGGAAGCCCCGCTGGGCACCGTGACGGGCCCAGCAGAGAGCACACTGGTGCTGGGACTGGCACTGGACTCTCTGATCGCCTTCGCCCTCTAACGTACATATCTGTGGATAGAGCAGCAGCAGCATGTAGGATGTGCCAAGGCATTTACAGAGACGTTCAGCATCCGCCTATTCCTGAGTAGGCGAATGTGATTATCTGTGCTTTACAGAGTGGGAAAATGAGGTGCAGGAGGAGGAGGAGGAGGGCCGGCTGGGGTTCAGTCACTGGTAACCCGGGGATCTCAGTCACCCTTGCTGTCTGCTCTGATCATGGAAAAGATCCTTCAGATTGCTTTGCTGGAGGCAAGCCCAGCCGTATTGCCAAGAGTAGGCACCAGCTCTGGGTTTTTTCTGCGCTGGTTTGTTGTGTTCCCGCCAGAAGTCAGCCTGTCGGGGCGAGGGGATGCAACTGCAGCTCTCCCAAACCCATGGCTGTGAAAATAAACCCAAGAGACATTCATGATTTTATGTTTGTCCTCCTGTCCCGGCCCCTGGGGTCTGCACGTTCATGCTTTCGGTGCACGATCACCTGTGCTGGGCTCCGACATGCTCGTGGCACCGACACGCTCGTAGCCCCTGGGAAGCCGCAAATACCAGAATGGAGAGAAAATGGTAAAAGGTCACAAAGGAACTGGGTAACTCATCCCACTGGAAGGGCCAAAAACCAGGGCGAGTCCTCTGGCTCCCCGGCTCCTGGCAGGCTCCCCATGGGCGGGCGGCGGGGCTGCGCTGGGTCTTGCTTTGACTGGCAAGTCTCCTTGTCTGTCACGCCAAGAGCCCTCCTCTTTAGGAGGGATTTAAGGGGCTTTCTATGGCTAGAGACTACAAGGACAAATAGCACCCCCAAACCCCAGAGCTCAGTTATGAAGCTGCTCATGGGGAGAAGATGGAAGGAGAGATTTGGGTCTAAAGCAGATGAGCTGAGCTGAAGGCATTGCTCCATCCTGCCCACCAAAAGAGGCAAAAAAATGTAATCGGAGGAGCTGAGAAGCTGAGCAGCCTGCCAGCGCTGGCACCCTGCACAGGATCCCGCCGCCTCAGGCATCTCTTCCTCTCCCCCTTTGCCTCCTGCAAGCTTTAAGCCCTCTCGCTTGCAATCTCGACTCCTGACAACCCTCGTCAATAAATGAGGTGAGCATCCTCTTCTGTCTCTCTGTCTTTGTGCGGAGGGCTCGGAGCACAAGCTGTGATGTAGGGCATGCGCTGAGGCAGAGGGGAGGACGGTGCTCTGCATGGGGAGCAAAATGGCCAAAAGATGGGCTTTTTTTTTTGACGCTGGCGATGGGAAGGGATTTGAGAGGTGTTAAATGGGATTGCAGGGAGAGAAGGGGAGACGGTAGCCTCGCAGTGACACGGCGTTGCTTACGCTTAAATAGCCCTGTTCTATTGAGCGTGCTTGGAGCGCGGGGTTAGAAACAGCTGCCCAGCGATAAAACTTAAGGGACGGCTTCTGTTGTGATGCAATTGCAGTAAATGATTGCTGGCTCCGACCGAAGACCTGCTGTTGCTATGTGCGTGTCAAATCTGCTCGGATTTTCGGTTGGAGACCGAGGGGGCACCTGCACGCATCGCTGCCCGGCGGAGGGGGCAGGGTTTTCTTCTTCTCCTGCCTCCTCGCAATGGTTTCTTCCAGCCTGCTGCTGGAGGACGCTTGCTGCCGGAGGAATCCAACCGGCTTGTCTGCGGCTATGCCGGTGGGACCGGGGGCGATCCCCCTGGAAATCCAGGAGGTTTGGGAAACGGAGGGGCTTAAGCGGGATTTCGGTCGCGGAGGTCAGGCACAGGTTACTCTGCTGTGCATTGCATAATCTTTTGTTTCTCAAGGTCTTCTTCCTTCCTAAAGAGAGACGTGTGGCAGGCAGCCAGCCGCGGCTCCAGGCTGCCGTATGCCTTACAGACGCTCTGCTTTCCCTGCCGTGCCATTTCTTGACTGAACGCGATTTGTCCACGTCCTGCGGGGCCCTCGGTGAAGTCCTGCTGCCCGCAGATGGGGACCCGTCCTCCCCCTCCTGGGAGGCTGCATCCCTGCCTGTGCTGAGGATTTCAGGGCTGCCTCCTTGGTTTTCCCTTTGCACGACTGATAAAGCCTTCCTGACTACTTACTCCTGACTGTCCTGATAAAGCTGCCGTAATTGCATCAGGACGGGGAAGCCAGGCATAACAATAAATCCAGGTGCTTGCCACCAGCTGAAGTGGCTTTTTCACATTCCCCCAGAGGGAAGTTTACTTTGCAGGACTGAGGCTAAGCAGCATAAACATCTTCTTGCGCGGATCTGAGATCGGTGCTTAAACAGTCGTTCTCTTTTTGTGTTTCTCAATGCTGCAGTTTCTCCACTTTGCAGAGACTGAATGACTGGGGGAGGCTGGGAAGAGCATAATAATATTTGCCTATTCCTCAGGAGCATCGTGTGTCATCATTAATACTTGTGAACCCCGGAGGGAAGGGATTAGAGCTGAACAAATTATTATGGCAGGTCAGATTCTGGCTGCAGCACATCTCATGCTCCTCTCTGGCACCTTTCCTCCGAGGATTTGCAAGGAATTAGCAGATATCCAGTCCCTGCTACTCCCTGCGAGGCTCCAGGGCTCTGCACGGGGAGGGGGGACGGAGGTGCCGGCAGTGATGGGACTCACTGGGTTATGGGGAGGTTTGTGGCCGTCAGCTCCGGCACTGACCCCTGCTCGCGTTGCCCCTGTGGTAAACGATGCTCTCGGCTCGCTCCTTGGGAGCAAATGTTTACCAGGACTTCTCTCGGCAAGGGCAGGCTCACGGCTGCCCCAGGGGCTGTCATGGAGAAACGCACCGTCCTTCCTCCTGCCCATAACTCAAGGTCTCCCCAGAGGGGATGGGACAGGAGGAGGATATTTTGGTCATTCCCAGCACCTTGGACGTTTGGGATGTCGGCTATCCCCAGCAACCCAGCGGGGACGGGACCACTGCGGGAGGCAGGACCAGGAGGCTCTTTGGGGCAGGGGAGACCCTTCTTCTCTGCAGGGATGGCACGGGAAGAGCCAGCTTGGCCAGAAGCGTGCCGTAAGCGTGCCCGCGCCGTGCTGCTGCATCCCTGGGGCAGACGTGGTGGCGTGGTGTGAGCACTGCCCTGAAACACCACCCCATGGGCCCCGTGTCAGCCCCATGGGCTCTATGTCAGCCCCACGGGCCCCGTGTCAGCCCCACGGGCTCTATGTCAGCCCCACAGGCTGCATGTCAGCCCCACGGGCCCCATGTCAGCCCCACGAGTTCTGTGTCAGCCCCACGGGCTCTGTGTTAGCCCCACGGGCTGCATGTCAGCCCCACGGGCTCTGTGTCAGCCCCACAGACCCTCTGTCAGTCCCATGGGCCCTGTGTCCGCCCCACTGGCCGCATGTCAGCCCCATGGGCTCTGTGTCAGCCCCACGGGCTCTGTGTTAGCCCCACGGACCCTCTGTCAGCCCCATGGGCCCTGTGTCAGCCCCATGGGCTGCATGTCAGCCCCACGGGCTCTGTGTCAGCCCCACGGGCTCTATGTCAGCCCCATGGGCTCTGTGTCAGCCCCACGGGCTCTGTGTTAGCCCCACGGACCCTCTGTCAGCCCCATGGGCCCTGTGTCAGCCCCACAGGCTGCATGTCAGCCCCATGGACCCCGTGTCAGCCCCACGGGCTCTATGTCAGCCCCACAGGCTGCATGTCAGCCCCATGGGCCCCGTGTCAGCCCTACATGGCTGCATGTCAGCCCCACGGGCCCTGTGTCAGCCCTACATGGCTGCCTGTCATGTTACCCCGTCGGGCTTTCCGCCTTCCACCCTGCCATGTCACATCTCGTCCCATTTTTTCTCCAGCTGTGACATGGTGCCATCAAGTTGTATAAAATCTGAGCTCGAAGTAGGTCAGTAAGTTGTTTTTTTCCCCCGCCGGGTTATTCATCGCAGCGGCAGGGAGGGTGAAGCTGGAGAACTCCGCATGGGTGCTCCGGGACTAGGTCTGGACCTGAGCAATAAATCATCCTCCTGGGATTAATCCCCAGCATCCCTCCAGCATCCTCTCTCTGCTGGGAGCGGTTTCCTTTCTCTGCTGGGATCGGTTTCCTGGGGGCAGCTGTGATTTTGGGGGGGACTAGGACGTAGGAATCAGCTTGGGGCGATGTCATCCGCCTTCCCAAGCCCACGCCGCGTCCTCGGCCTCGCGGGACACGGGGGCCGACGGCAGGTTCACGCCGCGCCTGACTCATTGTTGTGCCTGGCCTTATGTAACCGGTGCCGAAATCTCGCTCTCTGCCGGGGGCGGCGATGGAAGGTAGCCGGGATGGAGGGACGGGGGGGGTGGGAAAGAAAAAGCAGCTCGTCGCCATGGTTACCAGCATCTTTGCAAAGTTCTTTGCATCCATCTGGTTTCATTTTCAGCCTTTTCATCTCGCGGAGGGAACATCCCTTGATGTTTCTGGCTGCATCAGCCGCGGCAGACGGCGTGGTGGGTTAGAGGAGGCGCGTGGGAGGTGGGAGACGGGCGTGCTTTGCTTCCCAGCCCCTGAGATGACGCCTGACATCGAGTCAAGTCGCTTAACCTCCTGTCCCTCCATTTCCTAGCACGGCACGGCTCGACCAGGATGTGCTCTCTGATGGGGTTCGGGTGGTGTTTTCTCAGTCTGATACCCAGCAGGGACTGCCACGTCCTGGACCACGAGCTCCAGCCTGGGTGTATCTGCGTGGAGGCATCTCAGTGCGGGGAGCCGGGCTCTGCCCTGCCGAAAAGCCCCTCTCTCGCAGCGGGATCCGGGCTCGCACCCAGAGCCTATGAGGCTGGAGGGCGGCCCCGTGGCCCAAGCCTGGGCTCCGGGATCTGCCTGCAGAACTCCTGACTGCCAGAGCCTTCCAGCAACTCAATTCTGGAAATGAACAGGATGGACTGACTGATTGCGTTAATCCTGAGAAGTTAATCAATGTCGAGGCGGCTTGGCCAGAAGTCCTGTTTATAATCCATACCAGAGATCATTAGTGCCTTGTGAAATGGAGGCGCAGCGCAAAGCCAGGCTTTATGGAAACCAGAGGCAGAATCACGTCCAGGTCGCACAAGCAGAGCCTGGGGGAACCGTACCCGGTGCAGGTGCAGGATGCGGCCTGCCAGCCGTGGGCAGAGCTTGCGGTCGTGCTTGTGGGGACTGCGAGACTCAGGATCTGCCTGGTTTCCCCTCTCCCCTCGGGTTTTCTGCCTGCCCCAGCTGCTCAGCATTACCAGCTCAGGGCTGCTCGAGGATCGAGAGCAGCCCAAGCCTGGCACCGAGCTGGTGCTCGAAAGCACGGCAAGAGCAGCGGCGTGGGTGTCCCAGCGCAGACGCAGCCCGGCACCTTCCAGCCAGGGCTGCAGCCAGTCTGGTACCCAGCTCCTCGGGCTCATCACCCCGCTGGAAGTGTGGCTCAGCAGAGCAGACTGGCCCCTTGCCAGCAAGGTCTGGTCCTTCCCAGGGCTCTGAGACCTCCTGCTCTTGCTCATCAGCTTGGATGGGGCCATCCCTGGAGCAGCGAAGGGAGCCCGGTGGGTGACACAGCTGTTTGGCACGGCCCTCGGCCAGCCCGTGGGGAGCAGGGGGCTGCAGGAAAGCTCTCAGCGTTGTAGGACTTGAGCCGCATCCTGCACAGACGTGCTCGTGTCCAGAAGAGAGATCACCAACATGAGCCCTGAGCCGCATCCCGCACGGATGTGCTCGTGTCCAGAAGAGAGATTGCCGGTGCGAGCCCAGCTACCAAACTACGAAGAGCTGGGACTGCCATGCCCTGCACTGCGGGGAGCCCCCGGGAGCTCCCCGGCCAGCGGCAAGGCGAAGGAGCACCCAGGACCGGCTTTGCTGCATCTCCAGTCCCTGCAGTTCAGCACCCAGAGCCTTGCACAGCGTTTGCGTGGGAGTTGGACCGCTGTCCCCAGCAGAGCCAGGCGAGAATCAAACGCTGGCTGCTGTCCCGAGAGCTGGCAGCGCTCCCCGGATAAGCCGCTCCGGCTTTGCCAAAGGAACTGTTACCCGGATCGCTTGCCTGGAGCAAACAGGCTGGTTTTTCCCAGGGAAACCCACAAACCGTGTGTTGGGCTGGGGCCGGAGCGCGTGGGCATCCCGCCGGCCGGCGGCTCTTGGCAGAGCCTGTCCGCTCCCCAGGAGCATGCAGGGGCCAGGCTGGGCATGTTGGGGTCTGTAGGGGTCTCTGAAGGAGGGCGCAGCATTGGCTTCCCCAAATGCAGGGAACAATAAAAGCTGCAGAGAGGGAGGCCTGCGCACCCAGCCTGCCTCCATCCCTTGGGTTTTTTTGCACTGTCTGCCAGCAAAGCGCTCGTAATCCTGCCCGGTGCGCTTGAAGGAGTTGTTCAGGGAGTTAAGGGGGCCGCTCCTGACAGCATCACTGGGATTTAGACGTTAAATTCCCCCCCCCGGGAATATCCATCTCCTCCCTTCCGCAGGGGTCATGGTCGGTACCCGCAGCCACTGCTCGAGGGGCAGCCGGTGCCCCCTCCTGCAGGGACAGCTGCTCTGCGCAGTGCCCGCTCTGGCTCTCTTTGCCCATCGGCATCAATAATTCACCGTGTTTAGCTTCATCAATAATAAACGCGCATCAGGCTGCCAGCCAGGGGAGGCAGGGACCTCCCCAGCCCCCTCCGCACCGCCGGAACGGCGTCAGGCTCTGGTCCTGGCCCCGGTGCCCCCGGTGCCACCACCTTTCCTACCTTGCCAACTCCTTTGCTCCGGTCTGGCTTCGCTTTCAGCCGGGCTTGGTGGTCCTGGCATCCGCAGCCCTCTCCCAAAGCCACCCAAGTGCATCTGGAAGAGCAAATGTCAAGAAATGAGCCTTGGGGACAGCAAGGGCAGTGCCGTGTCCCCCCAGCCTGTGTGGTGCCGGGTGGGGATGTGGGGAGGGGGTTTCCCACCCCCCAAATGGGTGCCAGGTCACTGTCATGTCCCTCCCCCCTCCTCTTGCCATATTATTTTCAGCCTTGGTTTGCGGAGTGACTTTAATTAAAACCTTCATCTCCAGTGCCTCTAATTTCCATCTATTGCTATTTGTATTGGTGGTTTAGACTAGAGATACATATATATATTTAATTGGTATAAATAATGCATTTTCACAGCGGAATCTTTCCTTAGCTCCATATTTGGTGCCAGAAATAGCATTTTCATTTCAAACAGGCTTTTCGTTGCGTTTCCCTTCCCTCGGCCAGGGCAGATCCCTTCTTGGAGGCACGCAGCTGCGTGCCAGGGACTGCATGTGTTTGCAGCCGCTTGAGCGCATATCTGCTGGGCCTGTGTATGTCGGACAGGCTCGGTGACAGGGACGTGGCCCAGACAAAGCTGGACGGGGAGCGCTGGGTCCATCTTTGATCCGAAACAGAAGCCTGTTGGCAGGTGGCTGAGGAGGGCTGTGCATTTGGGGAGCACCACGTTCACCCCCGATGCATCCCTGGAGGCACGTTCTGCCCTCGCTCATGCCGCCGCAGCTTTCCCCAGGGGCTGGCAGCAAAACAGGGCATGGTGGAGGGGACGGGGCTGTCCCTGGTCCCCTGTGCCACAGCCAGGACCCCCGGCAGGTCCCCACGGTGCTGGAGCTGGTGACTAACCCCCCTTCTCCTGCCCCCCATCTTGCCTCCATTGCAGGGAGCATAATGCTGAACAGCATCACCGATGGGCTCCTGTGCTGCCTGATGGGCAAGACGACGAACGCCGTGGGCCCGCTGGACAGCGTTGAGTCCAGCAACGGCTACAGCTTCATGGAGGTGAAGCCGGGAAGGATTCTGCGGGTCAGGCACAGCACGCCCAGCCGCCTGGCGCCAGAAGCACCCGAGGAGACCCAGCCCGGGGGGCCGGAGCGTGGCACGGTGCACTGCAAGCGCAAGATCACCGTCTACCGCAACGGGCAGCTGGTGATCGAGAACCTGGGGGATGCCGTCCGCTCTGAGATCCTGCACTGCCAGAACAGCTCAGGGGAACCCAACAGCACCGTGGAGCTGGAGCTCTCCGACCTGGCCAGCCAAACTCCCGCCCAGGGTCCCGCCGGCACGCCGGGGTGCGGCACGCGGGAAGCAGCCGCTGCCCCCGGCAAGCGTCGGAAGCGTAAACCCAAGAAAGTCATCAACATCGACTGCAAGAAGCAGATCACGAGCTGCAAAGGGACGCACAGCGACGTGGTCCTCTTCTTCATCCACGGCGTGGGCGGCTCGCTGGACATCTGGAAGGAGCAGCTGGACTTCTTTACCAAGCTGGGCTACGAAGTGGTGGCTCCCGACCTGGCCGGCCACGGCTGCAGCTCGGCTCCCCAAATTGCCGCTGCGTACACCTTCTACGCGCTGGCAGAGGACATGAGGGCTGTCTTCAAGCGCTACGCGAAGAAGAGGAATATCTTGATAGGTCACTCGTACGGGTAAGGGACCGGGGGGGTCCCAGGAGGGAAGGGATGGATTCATCCCTGCCCCATCCTCTCCTTGGCAGCAAATGCCCAACAAATCCTGCACTTCACGGGCTGAGAAGCAGAGGAGGGGTGTGGGGTTTCCCGTTCTGGGTTTATCCCTCAGTTCTGATCTCCTACATCCTCTTGGTGTGTGTCCCTGGGTCCGGCTAATCCCAGAGCCTGTCCTCCAGCAGGGAAGTTGGCAGAGCACAGCCTATAAATAGAGTAAACCCAAGAAAGTCAATTAGATGGAGACTAAGCAGTGCAGAGAGCAGGGCTGGGAGGAGAGGGAGCTGGAGACGGGCTCCGAGCTGGGCAGGATTACATCAGGACAAGGCTGGTGGGCACCCAAGCGGGTCCCAGCACCCTGCTTTGGTCTGCGCAGGAATGAAACCCTGAGCTCAGCCCCTCTGCCCAGGCTCTGCAGGGCACCAGCTGTGGGGTTTGACTGGGGTTACCCTGCCCCAAGAAAGGGGGGGGCAAGGGTCAAATGAAAGGGTATAGCCTGGGCTCCGGCCATGGATCCTTGGGATCTGCCTTGGGATGTAGCATCCTCTGGTTCCACGGGGTTGGAGCACGGCCCCCACGTCTGTGTCTCCCCACAGGGTGTCCTTCTGCACCTTCCTCGCCCACGAGTACCCAGACCTGGTCCATAAGGTGATCATGATCAATGGAGGGGGCCCGACGGCGCTGGAGCCCAGCCTCTGCTCCATCTTCAACATGCCCACCTGCGTGCTGCACTGCCTGTCCCCGTGCCTGGCCTGGAGCTTCCTCAAGTGAGTAGCCGTCCCGGCACCGCGGCGCTGGGGAGGGCTGTCCCCAGCCAAGCTGGCTTCCAGCCACCACGAGCAGGGACACCGCGTCCTGCCGGCAGCATCCCCCACGCTCCCGTCCCGCCGCTGCCGAAGCACCGCGCTGGGCTAACCCTCTGCCCGTGCCGGCTCCGTCCCGCAGGGCTGGCTTCGCTCGCCAGGGTGCCAAAGAGAAGCAGCTGCTGAAGGAAGGCAACGCCTTCAACGTCTCCTCCTTCGTGCTGCGCGCCATGATGAGCGGGCAGTACTGGCCGGAGGGTGACGAGGTTTACCACGCGGAGCTGGCCGTGCCTGTGCTTCTGGTCCATGGCATGCATGACAAATTTGTCCCGGTGGAGGAGGACCAGCGAATGGCCGAGGTAAGGGACCGAGAGGGGCTGGGGGCGGTGGACGAGGGCTGGGGTCTGCCTGCCAGCACGCAGCGATGCGGGCGGGGGGCTTGTCCCGGTGCTGACGCCTGCCGCTGCCACCGTTTCCCTCCAGATCCTGCTGATCGCCTTCCTGAAGGTGATCGACGAGGGCAGCCACATGGTGATGATGGAGTGTCCCGAGACGGTGAACACGCTGCTCCACGAGTTCGTCCTGTGGGAGCCCGAGACGCCAGCTGGGGACGGGCAAGGGGAGAAGAAATAAGGCGGCAGGACGCGGTGACCGGGCTGCTCCGATGGGAGAGATATTTTCGGAGTGGAGAAGGGTTTGCGAGAGCGGAGGGGTGCGGCGGAGGCTGCCCTCACCGGGAGCTCAGCCGATTTTCTTTTCCGGCCGCGTCGGAGGCTGGTGGTGGAGCACGGAGGCTCCCCTGGGCAGGGGTGCGTGGGGCCGGCGGCAGGAGCACGGCAGACCTGGTCCCCGTCCCCTCAGGGATGGCATGGCAGCCGCTGGAGCGTCTTCATCCTGTTTCTTTGTAGTATTATTTTCCTCAAGCAGCAACCCGCCGGGGACAGAGAGGAGGCGGCTGCGGGGAGACGGGTCCCACCTGCAGCCAAAAGGGAAGAACTCGGAGGGGTTCCTCCAGGGAGAGCACGTCAGCTCCGGCACCTTCCCGGCCAGGGCCGGAGGAGCTGAGCTGGGATTGCTTTAAGTGGAAGCCAAAGGCTCTTCGGGCTCAGCAGCGGGATTTGCCTCCCTGAGCCCCGCAGCGCCTTGCTCGAGCCGTCTGTGGGGCCGGGAGGACGGGACCACCGTTATTGCCAGCAGCCGCGCACGTGGCATCTAGCGACTCCTGCCTGGCGCTGGCGAGGGTCTGCCTGCACGGCTCGTCTCTGCCTGCACGGCTCGTCTCTGCCTGGCCAGGAGATGAGGACGAGGTGACCTGCTCCCGTGGGCACGGTCAGGACTGTCAGCTCTGCCACCGTGGTGGGACTGGCATGGCTGTGGTGGAGAGGACAACACCAAACCCGAGCTCTCCTGCAGTCCCCGGTGCCACCGTCTGTGCGGTCACGTCCCCGACCACCATCGCTTTAGGTACTGCAGCGCTGGCTTCTGCAGAGCCCTCTGCTTCCCTCCCGCTGCCGTATCCTCGAGATGCTTGGAGCCATCGCCACCACACAGCGACTCCCGTGGCATCCGATCCGCTCGCCCTTCCCGGCTTCCGGCTCCTCCAAGACTCTGGGACCCACCACCCATTCCCGAACCACATCCCTGCCGGGATCACACCCGTCCCTCGTGCACCGGGGGACCAGCAATACACCATCGCATTGCCACCGTGTCCGTCCTTGCCAGCGGCTCCTGTACAGATCCACAGGGTCTCGGTGCAACACGGGAGCAATGAAGCAAACCGCGACCGTCTGATGCCGACGCCATTCTGTACATAACCCACAGGTCCTATCATCTCCTTCCCTCTGCGCTTTGCATCCCGCTGCCAGGAGCTGGGCAGGACCGAGAAGGTACATGAGAAATGTCAAGCAGGGATCCGGACGCCATCACAGGGTCCGGGGGCTCCCGGCCACGCCGGGATGGGTGGGAATCCGAGTGAGCCGGGAGGATGCTGTGCTCAGGGGATGGCCCCAGCCTCCCTACTACCCCAAAGAGTGGAGCCGCTCCCTGCTTTGTTTCCCTCTTATTTCTCCCCATCTAAACCAAAGAAACCACCAGTCCTTCAGAAACCTCACCCCTAGCCCATGTCCCACCCTGCCCCGCCTTGCCCCGAACGGGGCTGGCACCCCACCGAGGCACCCCGGGTTGGCTCAAAGGGCTCCGGGCTGGGCAGGGCTGACTGGAGCTGGCACCCACCCGCAACGCTCCTTCCCCGAGGCTGAGCCCACCTTCCTCCCCAAATGATGTAGAAGAGGAAGAGTCCTTCGGAGCTGGCCCCAGTGTGCCGGGGACCCCGTGTGATGAGCATCCCCAGGCAGCCCCGCTCTGTCCCCGCACCGGGGCAGAGCTGCCCCTCTGCCTGCCCCTGCCCACTGCTGCCGCAACCTGTCTCATAATGAGAATTTTAATGACCCTGGGTTCAGATCGTTTCCACGAGCCTTCCCCTGCAACACCCCTCCCACCCCATCCCGGCCAGGGGAGACCCCGCAGCACGGCTGGGGTCTACACCGAGGGCACCCAGAAATACAACCGTACCCCAAAACGTGGCTCTGTCGCCTGTCACCGACTCCAGGCGACCGCCAGTGCCCAGCTGCGGGCCACGGCTCTTCAACCTCTGTTTGCTACGGAGTCTGCGTCGCTTGTACCCACATCGCTTGTGCTAAGGCCAAGGCAAACCGCACACCGCAACCCCGCTGTCGCTGAGCCGCGTGCCGTGTTAGTGCCATTTCATACAGTAAAGCCGTGTTATGTTCTCAGTCGCGTCCGACTCGACGATGGGGGAAGATGCGCTGGGCACGGGGGGCTGTCCTAGAAGCAAGGCAGAGCGGGGAAGCGAAGCCAGAAATCACCCGCAGCTTGGATTTCTTAGCCAAAAAGAAAAAAAAAAAAAAATCAACCAACCAAAACAAAAAAGACCTGCAGCGATTTATTTATCACCCTTTAGGGAAATAGAAAAATAGAAAAATAGAAAAATTCTCGCCAGTGTTCATGACATAAAACCCGCGCCCAGAGCACAGCCACCTCCTCGGACAGGGCAGAGGGGAGGTGCAGATGGGGGGGCCCCCCAGCACCCCAGGGTGTTCAGCACCCACCGTGGATGTCCGCCGGCCGGAGCTGCCGCTCGCCCTCGGCCAGGAAGATGCGCATGGCCCTGTGCAGCATGTGAACGCCCAGGCGCCGGTGCCGCTCCGCCGGCCAGCTGGCCACCACGCCGTAGCAGTTCCCCTTCCTCTGGTTGGTGATGGTCTGCAGGCCTGCGGGGACGGGGTCAGCACCCACAGCCCTGGTCCTGTGCTCCCCATCAGCACCCACAGCCCCGCGGGGATGGGGTCAGCACCCACAGCCCTGGTCCTGTGCTCCCCATCAGCACCCACAGCCCCGCGGGGATGGGGTCAGCACCCACAGCCCTGGTCCTGTGCTCCCCATCAGCACCCACAGCCCCGCGGGGATGGGGTCAGCACCCACAGCCCTGGTCCTGTGCTCCCCATCAGCACCCACAGCCCTGCGGGGATGGGGTCAGCACCCACAGCCCCAGCCCCCTGCTCCCCATCAGCACCCACAGCCCTGCGGGGATGGGGTCAGCACCCACAGCCCCAGCCCCCTGCTCCCCATCAGCACCCACAGCCCCGCAGAGATGCAGGCAGCCCTGCGTCCCCCACCAGCACCCACTCCCAGGCAGCTTTTCCCGCAGGAGATGGAGGTTTGGGGGAGTGTGCCCAGACCCTGCGCTGGCAACCAGGGACCCCAAAGTCCCCGTGTGCCCCAGGGTGGGCTGGATCCCCCCCGTGTCCCCCTGCCTCCTGCACGGGATGGGAGAGAGGGCTGCAGGGGGTCAGAGTGGCGGCAGAACCGATGCCGGGAGCCGCAGCAGGGGCAGGGGCAGGGGCAGGGGCAGCGCCATCTCCCCCCGCCCTCCCCGCTCACCCAGAGCCTCCACGAGGCAGCCCTCCCGCGTGTAGGCCTCCGCTGGCACGGTGCTCTGGAAGCAGTGCACGGAGATGACGCCCTGCCCGCTCGCCCAGATCTCCAGGATGCGCTGCACCTTGGGGCAGCCCTGCAAGGACAATGGGCACCGTCACCACGGCCTTGAGCCCCCCGGTGCAGCCCCCCGTGCCCATCACCATGGCCTTGAGCCCCTGGTACAGCCCCCCATGCCCATCACCATGGCCTTGAGCCCCCGGTACAGCCGCCCATGCCCATCACCATGGCCTTGAGCCCCCCCGTGCAGCTCCCCATGCCCATCACCATGGCCTCAAGCACCCCAGTGCAGCCCCTGGTGCCCATCACCACAGCCTCGAGCCCCCCGGTGCAGCCCCCCGTGCCCATCACCATGGCCTCGAGCCCCCCGGTGCAGCCCCCCGTGCCCATCACCACAGCCCCCAGCCCTCCGGTGCAGCCCCCTGTGCCCATCACCACAGCCTCGAGCCCCCTGATGCAGCCCCCTGTGCCCATCACCACATCCTCGAGCCCCCCGAGCCCATCACCAGAGCCTCGAGCCCCCCGATGCAGCCCCCCAAGCCCATCACCACAGCCTCAAGCCCCCCGATGCAGCCCCCCGTGCCCATCACCACAGCCTCAAGCCCCCCGATGCAGCCCCCCGTGCCCATCACCACAGCCTCAAGCCCCCCGGTGCAGCCCCCCGTGCCCATCACCACAGCCTCAAGCCCCCCGGTGCAGCCCCCCATGCCCATCACCACAGCCCCCAGCCCCCCATTGCAGCCCCCTGTGCCCATGACTGTGGCCTTGAGCCTCCAGTACAGCCCCCCATGCCCATCACCATGGCCTCGAGCCCCTGGTGCAGCCCCCTGTGCCCATGACTGTGGCCTCAACCCCCCCAGCCCATCCCACCTTCCGCGTCCCGGCGCGGTGCTGGCTCAGCGCCTCGGTGAGGTGCTGATACGGCCGGGCGCGCGTCCCCTTGCCCACGTAGAAGATGGCTTTGACGAAGGTCCTGAAGCACTCGGCCGAGCTCAGGCAGTGGTAGCGGAGCGGCAGGTTCTGGGTGGTCCTGGGGGTGCAAACCACCAGCTTTGGGGTTTGATGCCTCCCAGGGGTCCCCGCTCGGAACCCCCTGGCATGGGGGACGCGCGGGGCAATGGCATGGCCCTACCTGGGGTCGAGGAGGAGGTAGTTGAAGCTGGACTTGACCAGCCCTTCCCGCCAGCGCCGGCTCCGGTCGGGGCGGTCAAACTGCCGGGCCAGCGCCAGCTCGTCCTGGGTGCAGTCAGGGACGCAGCCAGTCCGCAGCGCGGCCGCCAGCTCAGGGCTGTGCCCTGGGACGGCCATGCCGGCATCGGGGAGCACCGTCAGCCCCATGCCAGCACCGCGGGGACCAACCGACTGGGTAGGGTGGGCTCCCCGGCACTCACCCGCCGTTCTCCCCCGGGGTCCCCTTGCCAGCTCCTCCAGCCGCCGCAGGTACAGCCGCCTGGTGAGCTCCGTGACGGGCCCCGGGTCATCCCCCAGCGCCCGCAGCCGCCGGCGCAGAGCTTCGTCCGAGAGGGGCTGCGGCAGCACCACGCACGTTTGCCCATCCCGGACCACGGCATCCTCTGTACCGGGAATGCGCTGCTTGGTGGGTGCTTGTCCCTGCTCCTCATCCTCAAGGTGCTCCTGGGAGCAGTGGGTGCTGCAGCCGGTGGACGAGAGCGGCACAACCGGGCTCCCCGGCTCCACCGCGGCGCTGCCTGGCAGCTGTGGGGCCAGGAGGTGGCTGAAGCTCCCGTGGGGCTGTGGGGGCTGGTGTGGCCCCAAGGGCAAGGGGTGCTGCCACCCAGAGCCACCCTCCAGCACCCTGGGCTTGGCACTGCTGGCGGCATGGGGGGAGCCCCGAGCATCCCACGGGGAGTCCTGGGGGTGCCCGTGGTCCCCGGGGAGCAGCAGGACTGTGAGGCTGGAGCCGGGGGAGCTGCTGGTCCCCAGGGAGGAGCTGGGCTGGCTGGGGGCTCCCGGGAGGATCGCGGTGTCGTCCAAAGAGCCTGTCGCCTCTCCGTCCCCACTGGACACCTCCTCGCCCCCCGGGGTGACGCAGGGCCCCAAGGTGGCAGCAGGGTCCCTGGGGACACCCCGGGGTGCTCTGAGCCTGGGGGGCCTCCGGGGCATCTCCAGCGTCTCATCGAAGAGGGAGGAGGAAGAGGAGGTGCTGAGCCGCGCCATGAAGGCCTGGAGGCGGCTTTTGGTCCTGGGGGTGACGTGGCGGTGCCTGGGGGGCTCCGGCCCCCCGGGGGTGGCATCCCCAGCGGCGAGGCTGGCCGGGCTGCGGGGAGGGGAGCCCCGGAGGCTGCACCCCTGGAGCCGTGCAAGCAGCTCCCCTACACCGCCCACCTCCGAGCCGTCTTTGCAGTGAGGGGCTGCCCTTGAGCCCCCCCAAAAATCCTCACCCTGCACCTGTTCTGCATTTGCGGGGCTGGTGGGGGGCAGCTCCCGGGTGGCAGCTCCAGTTGGGGAGGGGGCTTCACCCAGCTCCAGCGCCCCGGCTGCCCCAGCCTTGCTGGGCTCCAGGGTCTCCACGGCACTGAAGAAGCACTCGCTGGCACCGCTGCTGTCCCCAAGGCTGCTGGGGTCGCAGCCCGGGGCCCTCGCCTCGAGCACCACCGTCCCCAATTCGGGGGCAGCCGGGGCAGCGATGCCCAGCCCTGCCCAGCCCACCGCTGGTCCCCGGGGGACACCGTCATGGTGCTGAGCCACGGCACCCAGGATGTCACCGTCCCTGGGGTTCTGGCACGCCACGGGGCAGCTGCTCAGGGGAGCTCTGGGGGACACCCCACGTCCCCCTGGGACCCTGCTGCAACAGTGGGGCTGGGGGGAGCCCAGGGACCCACCGGGACCAAACTCCCACTGGGGAGAGGGGCCAGGGCTGTCCCCAGCGCTGGGCTCGGGGAGACCCCAGGGGGGACCCCCCATCCTTCCTGCCATGGTCTGGCTCCGGGGTCCCTCCCCGAGCTCATCCCCGGCTGAGAGCAGCGTGCTGGAGGCGAGGGGCTGCGGGGGGAGAGCTGGGCCCCCAGGGTCCAGGTGGGGCCATGGAGCGAGGGAGGGGATGGCGAGGGACAGGGGCTCGGGGGGACAGCCCAGCCAAAATGGGGGCTCCCCTGAACTGCAGCCACCCCCCAGCTCCGGCTCCTCCAGCAAGGACCTGCGGGTGCTGCTGAGGGGCCCGGCCGCAGAGCCATTCTCAGGGAGCCCGGGGGAGCCGCTGCCATGGGTGCCGTCCTCGGTCAGGAAGGAGAGGGAACGCCTGCATCCCGCTGGCTCTGCGGGCAGAGACGGGAATCGGCATCCAGCCCAAACTGGGGGGGCCGGATCAGCCCCCCCCCCCAACACCCACCCTGGCCGAGGGGGCACCCTGGGGACCTCACCCTCTGCAGGCTGCCAGCCCCGGGCGCTCTGCGAGTCCCGCAGGATCTGCACGCATGCACGGTTGCCCAGCGCCAGGTCAATGGCTCGTTTCCCATCCTGTGGGGAGGGGACACTGCTGTCACCGCTGCCGGGGCCACCATGGGGTGACACAACCCTGCCAGGGCCAGGTGGGCACCCGCTGCTCACCCGCCCCACCGGTGAGGAGAGTGCCAGCACTGGCAGCACCTCCAAGGTGCTGTCCCCATCCCCAAAGCTGTCCCCAAAGCTGTCCCCGCTAACCTGGTCTTGGAGCTCCGCGTCCCCCGCTTTCTTCAGCAGGAGCTCGAGGCACCTGCAGCACCCCCGGGACGCGGCGACGTGCAGCGGCATCAGCTCCCCGGCAGACCTGGAGCAGGAGCAGGGCTTCACCCCGAGCCCGCTGCACACCCCCAGCTTGGCCAGCAGGTCAGGGTCACGGTCAGCAGGTCAGGATCACGGTCAGGGTCATGGTCAGCAGGTCAGGGTCACAGCAGCCCCCTCGGGGTCACGCAAGTGCCACCAACCCTGCAGCCAGGTGCTCCGGCATCGCAGCGGGGTCACTGCGTGGCCCCGGCCGTTACCGGGCGTTGGGGTCCCCGCTGCGGCGCAGCAGCAGCCCCAGGCAGCACCCACTGCCCACCCGCTCTCTGCCGGCGGCCCGATGGGTGGGGGTGACCCCTCCGGGAGGAGCAGGTCGGGGTCCGCACGCTGCGGCACAGCTGGGCCCGGTCAGCGTG
Source organism: Pelecanus crispus (assembly GCF_030463565.1). NCBI lineage: Eukaryota > Metazoa > Chordata > Aves > Pelecaniformes > Pelecanidae > Pelecanus > Pelecanus crispus. The sequence continues at coordinate 4,775,532 of NC_134662.1, read as the reverse complement.
GGGGGCCCACCCACAGCCCCCCAGGGCACTGCAGGGCTGCGCCCCAGCCCCCCCCAGGCATTGCCCCCCCCTCCCCGAGTCGGAGCCACACATTGGGGCACCCAAAGCGGGACCCCACCAGCGTGAGGACACCCCCGCGGCACTGACCCCCGAACAGCGCATCCATGGGCCCCCCCCCCGCGCAATGCACCCGACACCCCCCTGCCCAAAGCACCCAACACGCCCCCGCGGTCCGTGCAGGGACCCCCCAGCGCCTGCACCGGCCCTCCCCCTCCCCAGTGCAACCCCCCCGGGGGGCGGTGCATACAGGGGGGCCCCTAAGCAACCCCAAACACCCCCCGAGCTGCAGCACGGGCCACGCGCCCCCCCGCCCGGTGCAACGCCGCTATTGCAGAGCCCCCGCCCCCGCCAAGCCGGGGCCGGGCCGTGCCCAGCGCCCCCCTCCCCCCGCTGCAATGTCGTGCCCGTGTCGCCCCGGTGCAATGGCGTGTATGTCGTGTGTCGTGCCATGTCCTGCGCCCCCCCCCGCCGGTGCAATGTCCCCTTACGGCTCGCGCCGCTCCGCGCACGCGCTCCCGGGCCCCGCCGGTTCGAACCCCCCGCGGGCAGCCGGGCCCGCTGCTCATTGGCTGGCGAGACGGCCAATAGGAGGCGGCCGACGGCAGCCCCGCCCCGCCCCTCCCAGCGCCCCGCCCCTCCCAGTAACCTGCACCAGTGCTCCCAGTGTTCCCAGCACTTCCCAGTAACCCGCACCAGTGCTCCCAGTGTTCCCAGCACCTCCCAGTAACCTGCACCAGTGCTCCCAGTACCTCCCAGTAACCTGCACCAGTGCTCCCAGTGTTCCCAGCACTTCCCAGTAACCCGCACCAGTGCTCCCAGTACCTCCCAGTAACCTGCACCAGTGCTCCCAGTGTTCCCAGCACTTCCCAGTAACCCGCACCAGTGCTCCCAGTGTTCCCAGCACCTCCCAGTAACCTGCACCAGTGCTCCCAGTGTTCCCAGCACTTCCCAGTAACCCGCACCAGTGCTCCCAGTACCTCCCAGTAACCTGCACCAGTGTTCCCAGCACTTCCCAGTAACCCGCACCAGTGCTCCCAGTACCTCCCAGTAACCTGCACCAGCTCCCAGTGTTCCCAGCACCTCCCAGTAACCTGCACCAGCTCCACCCAGCACCTCCCAGTAACCTGCACCAGCTCCCAGTGTTCCCAGCACCTCCCAGTAACCTGCACCAGCTCCACCCAGCACCTCCCAGTAACCTGCACCAGCTCCCAGTGTTCCCAGCACCTCCCAGTAACCCGCACCAGCTCCACCCAGCACCTTCCAGTAACCTGCCCCAGTGCTCCCAGTGCCCTGCACTGGCATTACCTAATGGTGCCCAGCTCCCTGCACCAGCACTCCCAGCACCTCCCAGTGCCCTGCATCAGCTCCCAGTGGTCCCAGCACCTCCCAGTGCCCTGCACCAGCACTCCCAGCACCTCCCAGTGCCCTGCACCAGCTCCCAGTAGTCCCAGCACCTCCCAGTGCCCTGCACCAGCACTCCCAGCACCTCCCAGCGCCCTGCACTGGCATTGCCCAGTGCCGCCCAGCTCCCTGCCCCAGTGCTCCCAGTACCCCGCACCAGTGCCTCCCATCACTCTGCCCCGCTGTTAGCGGCAAGAGCCCCAGGGCTGCCCCGGGCACCCAGCCGCCCCTCGGGGTCCAGCACCGCTGGGCACAGGACCCCCCGTCCCGTCCCCATGGCTGGGGGGCAACGCCACCCCCAAACCCCCCCCGGGTTTGCGACCCCGGCGCAGGAGCCGCAGCACCAGCACGACGCCCGCTCGGGAAAACGCCTCTCTCTTTCCCCCCGCCGCAGGCAACACCGCCCGGCCGCCCGCCGCAGCCCTTCGCCGGCCGCGTCCCCGCCGCCATCGGCGCCTCTCCGCCCGCCGTCCCCCGCCGCCGCGGCTCAGACGGTGGCTTCGATCTCGGGGGGCTCGTCCTCCTCCAGCAGACTGTACGCCGCGTGGGTCTGGAAGGGCCGCTGCAGCGGGTGCGCCAGCAGCTTGGCCATGCAGTTGTGCAGCTCCACGGCCGGCCCCGTCAGCGACACCTCGTACTTGTAGTTGGTGCCTTTGGTGTCCAGGCTGCTGAAGAAGGCGTACATCTCCTGCGGGGACACGCGCGGGGACGGGCAGCGCGGGAGGGGTGGGGGGCACACACAGCCCCCCCCCGCAAGCCGTGGCGGGGGGGACGCCCCGTCCCGCGTTTACCTTCCAGCTCGTCTCGTCGTCCTTCTCCTCCACCCCGTTGTGGATGTAAACCACATCAAAGAAGAAGTAGGGGCACTGCAGCATCTTCTGCAAGGTTTAGTGGGCATGGTTTAGTGGGCATGGGGGTGGTGGGGTGATGGTTGGGCTGATGATCTTAGAGATCCTTTCCAACCTTAATGACTCCTAGTTTTTACTTTCGTTAAAAAATAATCCAGCCACCAAGCCAGGAAACGTGAAATTATGACTCTGCCCTTAATTGGTTTAGTGGTGGGCTTGGCAGTGTTGGGTTAATGGTTGGACTGGATGCTCTTAAAGGTCTTTTCCAACCTAAACGATTCAATGATTCTGAGAAGCTGGGAACGGCACCGGGAAGCTCTTCCACATGCCAGGATGGACCCGGAGCCACCGAGCTCACCCAGGGTGGGGGACAGGGAGGGGACCTACCTTCATGTGCTCCGACATGGAGAACTGGGGCTGGCAGCCTGGGCGGCCGAACACCAGGATGGTCCGGACCACGTATGGCGGCGGGATGGTCTGCACGTTCTCCGTCACCGGCAGCTCGATCTTCTGCTGGCTGCGCCAGGACAGAGGCGGCTCAGGGACCGTCCCCACCTCGTTAAAACTTAATGACCGTCTGCTGACAGCTCTGGGCTGGCACTGGGAAAGCAGCACCCACCCCAGGAGCCGTCGGGGTCAACAGCTCGCGGCGGTTTTATAGCAAAGCAGAAAATTCGTAGCCAGGGTGGGCGCCCCGACCCCCCGCAGAGCCCCCGCCGCCCCCCCGGCCGTACTCACATCAGGTTGAAGAGCCCTTCCAGATCTGCAGCCCCAGGTAAGGACTGATCCTGGCACACGGACCCCTGCCCGCCCCGGGGACCTCCCGCACCCCGGCCCGGCGGCCACGCTGGCACCGGGGCACCCGGGAAGCTCCCGCAGAGGGAAGCGATCGCACCGGGCACGGGGGATGGACCAGGGTGGGGAGAAAACACCGATAAAAACGGGTGTTTGGTGGGTCTGGAGGGTCCGGCGTTAAAACCTGCCTTGGGGGATTCAGGGGCTCGGTTCGACCCTCCGGCCTCAAACGCCAACACCGATCTGTGCCGCAGCCGGCTCGGCTGTGCCGGGGATGCCAGCGAGGCCGCGGATCTGCTGCCATCTGCAGGCAACGGGCTTGGAGGGTCCCCACTTATGCCAGAGGGACCTTGTTTGCACCCAAGGGACCCCATTTGCACCCAAGGGACCCCGTGGGGTCCTGGCCCCCTGTCCCAGCCCCGCAGGCGGTGGGATACTGAATGATTTGCAGACGACGGTCTCCAGGTCGTAGAGGCAGCTGCAGACCTCGCGGGGGTCCGAGGTGAACCCTGAGAGCTGAGAGGAGCCGGGGTGAGGGGGGCGCGGAGCCGAACCCGTCGCCAGCCCCATCCCCGTCCCCGCGGCCCCGCTCACCCACGTGGCGTCGTTGTTCACCACCACCAGCGCGAACTCGTGGCACTTGTCGATCTTGTGCTTCGTCCTCACGAACATCTCGATCATCTTCTGCGAGATGTTCAGCGCGTTGGTCTTGGACCTGCCGCGGGGGCCGGAGCTCAGCGGGGACCAGCATCACCCCGGGCCCCAACTGCGCCTGTCCCCTGGGAAAGCTGGGGTCCCCGGGGGTCCTGGGAGCAGCCCCCAACACTCACCCATTGAAGGACTCCAGTTTGGGCAGAGCCATCTCCTCTGCCAGGTCCAGGCAGATGATCTGCAGGGAAGAGAGCCACGGCTGAGCCCCCCGCAGCCCCTCACCCCGGCATCGGGGCCGCGCCACGCTCCCCGCAGACACTCACCACCTTCTCGGGGCAGTTCACCCGCGGCGTCTTCACCTGGACCTCGGTGGGGGGCGCGGGGCCGGGCCAGGCGGTGCCGTCGGGCGCAGCCGTGCCCTGCGGGCTGTCGTCGGCGCTGGCCGCCTCGCCCTCCCCCTCGCTGCGGTTGCCCACACTGGCCTGGGCGCTCAGGGCCCGATCCTCGGCCCCCTCGGGGTTGGAGCGGGTCCTGGGCCGCGGCTCCGTCACCTTCTCCTCCTCCTCCTCGGCGGCGCTGCCCGGTTCCGACGTGTCCATCACGCAGCCACGCTCCATGGCGGCTCCGGCGGTGCTGGGGACCGATGCCGGGTGGCTGCGGGGCGTCAGCGCTGCTGCAGCCCTGTGCCCCCGGGGCCCCCCTGCTCCGTGCACCCCCTGCTCACGTACCCCTGCCTCACGCACCCCCTGGAACCCCCCATTCTGTGCACCCCCTGCTCATGCACCCCCCACCCTATAAACCCCCTGCTCTGTGCACCCCTCTGCTCCATGCACCCCCATGCTCATGTACCCCAGCTGCGGGCACCCTCCTGCTGCATGCACCCCCTGGACCCCCCTGTTCTGTGCACTCCCTGCTCATGCACCCCCTGGACCCCCCTGTTCTGTGCACCCCCTGCTCATGCACCCCCTGGACCCCCCCCGTTCTGTGCACCCCATGCTCATGCACCCCCTGGACCCCCCCGTTCTGTGCACCCCCTGTTCTGTGCACTCCCTGCTCATGCACCCCCTGGACCCCCCCATTCTGTGCACCCCATGCTCATGCACCCCCTGGACCCCCCCGTTCTGTGCACCCCCCGCCCTGTGCACCCCCCTGCTCCACGCACCCCCCTGCTCCATGCACCCCCAGCTCACACACCCCCCCTGCCCCATGCACCCCTCGGGCCCCCCCGTTCTGTGCACTCCCTGCTCACGCAGCCCCCACCCCATGAACCCCCTGCTCCGTGCACCCCCTGCTCACGCAGCCCCCCCTGCCCCATGCACCCCCTGGACCCTCCCGTTCTGTGCACCCCCTGCTCACGCACCCCCTGCCCCACGCACCCCCCTGCTGATGCACCCCCTGGACCCCCCCCACGCTGTGCCCCCCTTGCTCGTGTCCCCCCCCTGCTCCGTGCACCCCCTGCCCACGCACCCCCCACCCCATGCACCCCCTGCTCACGCACCCCCTGCTCCGTGCACCCCCCGGGCCCCCCCCGCTCTGTGCACCCCCCGCCCATGCACCCCCCTGCCCCACGCCCCCCCCCGACCCTCGCACCCTCCCGAACCCCCTGGCCCCGCGCACCCGCTCTTCACGCACCCCCCGACCCACGCACCCCCCCCCCGCACCCCCCGGCGCGCGCACACCCGCTGCCGGCCGCACGAGCCCCGCCCGGAACCGGCCGGAAGCGGCGTCGCGCGGGGGCTGCTGGGAGTTGTAGTTCTTGGGGCCCAGCCGGGCACGCGGGGCAGGGGAGCACCCTGGCACCCTGAATGCAGACACCCATGCACCCCCCCGCACCCCAAATACCCATGCACAACCCCTGCACCCATGCACCACCCCCTGCACCCTAAGCACCACCCCCTGCACCCTGAGCACCCATCTACACCCCCCTGCACCCATGCACCACCCCCTGCACCCTGAGCACCCATCTACACCCCCCTGCACCCATGCACCACCCCCTGCACCCTAAGCACCACCCCCTGCACCCTGAGCACCCATCTACACCCCCCTGCACCCATGCACCACCCCCTGCACCCTGAGCACCCATCTACACCCCCCTGCACCCATGCACCACCCCCTGCACCCTAAGCACCCACATACACCTTCCTGCACCCACGCACCGTCCCCTGCACCCCAAATACCCATGCACATCCCCCTGCACCCATGCACCGTCCCCTGCACCCCAAATACCCATGCACACCCCCCTGCACCCACGCACCATCCCCTGCACCCCAAATACCCATGCACATCCCCCTGCACCCATGTGCTGTCCCCTGCACCCCAAATACCCATGCACATTCCCCTGCGCCCATGCACCATCCGCTGCACCCCAAATACGCATGCACACCCCCCTGCACCCATGCACACTCCCCTGCACCCTAAGCACCCATGCTCACCTCTTGCACCCATGCACCACCCCCTGCACCCCAAATACCCATATACACCTTTCTGCACCCATGCACCATCCCCTGCACCCCAAATACGCATGCACACCCCCCTGCACCCATACACACTCCCCTGCACCCTAAGCACCCATGCTCACCTCTTGCACCCATGCACCACCCCCTGCACCCCAAATACCCATGCACTCCCCCTTGCATCACCCCCTCTGCACCCCAAATACCCTGCTCTGTCCCAGCACTCCAAACACCCACGCAGCACCCTCCAGCACCCACGCACTGACCCCCCTGCACCCTAAATACCCTTGCAGCACCCCTTTGCACCCCAGACACCACCCTCCAGCACCTAAAAACCCACGCACTGCCCACAGCACCCCCGGGCTGGCTCCCTCCCAGCCCTGCGCACCCCAGCACCCCAAGCAATGCCTCCGAGCACCCCAAATGCTCATGCACACCCCTGCACCCCACTGTGTTCTGGGGGATGCTCAAGGCTGCAAAGTTGGGTGCGTCCTCCCAGCTGGGCACGAGGGAGCCCGGGCACACGGGGAGGGTCCAGCGTGGGGCCCAGGTGCCGTGGGGCAGAGCAGGGAGGGTCAGTGTTGGGGGGCAGAGCCCCCCGAAATGGCTGCGCTGCCGGCCGGGGCACGGGGCAGCGTAACGGTTAAGCGCAGGAGCCTGCGCTGGGGCCGCTGAGGAAGAGGAAATCTCGGCAGGAACAAGGACAGGGAAAGGCCCAGGGCAGGGGCCGGCGGCACAGCCCGCAGCCAGCCGGGACGCACCGGGACGCGCCGGGACGCACCGGGACGCACCGGGAGCGCCGGCCGTGGAAGCGGGGCGAGCCCTGGGGACAGGCGCTGGCCGGTGCGGGGCAGCGCAGGCAGGAGGCGGCCGGGATGGAGAAGGCAAGTGGGGTGTCCGGCGGGATGGGCGCTGCCAGGGGCTGGTCCCACGCGGCCGAGGGCCTCCTCGTGCCCCCCACGGGCATCCCTCAGCCACGGGCACCCCTGGTCCCGGTGCCAGGCTCTGGTACGCGGTAGTGTGGTAGCACCAGGTCCTGCTCAGCCCTGGCTCTGGAGAGTGGGGCGAGGCTCTGTGGCCAGTCGGCTGGTGGCCAAAACTCATCCGTCCCTATCCCCATCCTGGCAAATCCCAGCGGATATCAGCCCCTCCGTCCCCTGGTGCTGGCCGGGGCCGGGATGGGCAGACACCCCTGGTCCCCGCAGCCCCCACAGCCCACACCGGGCGAGGAGGAGGATGAGGACGAGGAGAAGGTTGAGGACGAGGATGAGGATGACAATGAGGACATGGCGGGGGACGCCGAGGGCATCCTGCGCTATGAGGAGCACATCGCCGGGCTGCTGGCGACGGTGGCCCGGCTGCACTGCAGAGCCGAGCAGCTGCAGCACCACGCGGGCAGGTACCGGCGCACAGCAGCCGTGGGGCACCGGGGGCTGCCGCCGCCCGGCCCCCTCCATCTCCAGCCTTCGCCACCCCACAGGGAGGATGAGGAGGGCTGGGAGGGCACCGCCAACCTCCCCACTGCCAGCCCGCAGCCCCGGCGCCTCGACGGCATGCTCGACTCCGCCGCTGGTCTGGAAGGTGGGTGCGCCGTGCCGTGCCGTGCCATGCCGTGCCGTGCCATGCCGTGCCAGCAGCTCGCTGCAGGGACCTGACCCTGGCCGCGCTGCCTCTCCCCAGCCCACGGCCCTGACCTCTTCGCGGACCTGCAGCACGCCGTGAGCTCGCTGGAGCGCGCCGTCTTCTCCCGGCACCGGTGGGCACCGGTGCAGCCTGTGCCAGGAGAGGAGTGGGCGCGGGTGGCCAAGGTGAGCCACGCCGGCGTGGTCAGCCCAGATGCCAAGGGGATGGGCACCGGCTGACGGGCCCCGTATCCCCAGAGCCTGGAGGCGCTGGACCGGACACTGGGCTGGGCTGGGAGGGCGACGCACCGGGGCCCGGAGGAGGGAGCAGGCGAGGGGCTGCCGGTGGAGGAGGCGGCAGTGGCAGCGGCGGCGGCGAGGAACGCGGCGCTGCGGGTGGCCCTGGGGCACCGGGACGAGGAGCTGAGCCGGGCCACCGCCTCGCTGCGGGCGCTGCGGGGGGAGCGTGACCGGCTGCAGCAGAAGGTGGGTGCCGGGGACACGGCAAGGCAGGGGCACTGCCCTGGTTCAGCCCTCGGGGTGCCACCGGAGAGGCCCCGGGGGCTCAGCCCAGTGCTCGGCGCAGGTCCAGGACCTGCGGGATGCTCTGTCCAGGCTGGAGGAGCCGGGCGGCTCCAGCAGTGGCACCCCCGGGCTCGGCAGCCCCCCGGGGCAAGGGGACCCCCAGCTGCCCCAGGTGAGCGTGGGGCTGGGGTGGGCTGCAGCTGCGGCACGGCGGGGGGCTCGGCGGGTGGGATCCTGCCCCGGTGCCCCCGGGCTCTGCCTGTCCCCTCTGCAGGACCCGCCCCAGTGTTGTGACGGCGCTCAGCCCCACAGCGCTCAGCCCCACGGCACGCAGCCCCATAGCCCCCTCTCCCCCCAGCCCTCGGAGGGCGCCGGCCGGGAGCAGGAGCAGCGGGTGCATCAGCTGCAGGGGTAAGTCCCCAGCCCCAGGGGCTGCCGAGCCTTTCGCCGGCGGGGAAACTGAGGCACGGCGCCAGGCCCTGGCCGTGGGGTTAACCGCGGGTGCCGGCGGTGCCCAGGTGCCTGGGGAGGCTGCAGGAGGTGAACCGGCAGCTGGCGGCCGCGCTGCAGGAGTGCAAGAGCGATGCGGAGCGGCTCAGCATGGTGCTGGGCCAGCACGAGTCCCGCAGCACCGCCCTGCGCCTGGCCCTGCGCTGCAGGTGGGGACGGGGACGGGGATGGGGGACAGGGACAGGGAACGGGGACAGGGAACGGGGGACAGGGATGGGGACGGGGACAGGGATGGGGACAGGGATGGGGAATGGGGGGCAGGGATGGGGGATGGGGAACGTGGTCAGGGATGGGGATGGGGACAGGGATGGGGAAGGGGAATGGGGGACAGGGATGGGGACGGGGACGGGGATGGGGAATGGGGGACGGGGATGGGGAATGGGGGACAGGGATGGGGGATGGGGAACGTGGTCAGGGATGGGGAAGGGGAATGGGGGACAGGGATGGGGACAGGGACAGGGATGGGGAATGGGGGACAGGGATGGGGGACGGGGATGGGGAAGGGGAACGGGGGTCAGGGATGGGGACAGGGACAGGGATGGGGAATGGGGGACAGGGATGGGGGACGGGGATGGGGAAGGGGAACGGGGGTCAGGGATGGGGATGGGGAACAGGGGACAGGGATGGGGATGGGGAACGGGGGACAGGGATGGGGATGGGGATGGGGAACGGGGGACAGGGATGGAGAATGGGGGACAGGGATGGGGGATGGGGAATGGGGGTCAGGGATGGGGAACAGGGGACAGGGATGGGGATGGGGAATGGGGGACAGGGATGGGGACAGGGACAGGGATGGGAAACGGGGATGGGAGACAGGGAATGGGGGACAGGGATGGGGATGGGGACGGGGATGGGGGACGGGGGACAGGGATGGGAATGGGGATGGGGACGGGGAACAGGGGACAGGGATGGGGACGGGGATGGGGATGGGGACGGGGACTGGGATGGGGAATGGGGGACAGGGATGGGGATGGTGATGGGGCTGGGGGACGGGGACGGGGGCAGCCTGCGGTGCCACGCTGAGCCCCTCTCCCTGCAGCGAGCGCTGCGGGGGGGCCTACGCCGCCCTCCTCGACCTGATGCGGGCGAAGCTGGGCAGGGAGGAGGAGGACGGTGCCCGTGGCGGTGAGTGCCAGCCGGGGGGGCTGCAGGGTGGAGGGGGGAGCTGGGGGGATGCTGGGGAGTTTGTGGGGAGGATGCCAGGGGGGTGCAGGAGGGATGCTGGGGGATATTGGGGGGATGCAGGGAGGGAGCAGAGGGGATGTGGGGGATATTGGGGGATGCAGGGAGGGAGCAGAGGGGATGTACGAGGGGATGCAGCGGGATGCTCGAGGGATACTGGAGGGGTATCAGGAGGATGCCAGCGGGATGCAGGGAGGATGCGGGCAGATATCAAGGGGATGCAGGGAAGGTGCTGGGAGGATGCTGGGCAGATCCTTATGGATATCAGGGGGATGCAGGAAGGACGCTGGGGAGCCCCAGACCCCACAGAGCCCCTGAGGGCACGGACGGGACAACCCGCCCGAACGCTGCCTGCCCCGTGCCTAGGAGCCACGCGGGAGCAGAGCCCAGGGCACGGATGGGGGTCCAGCCCCACGCCGACGGAGGGGCCGCAGCTCCCGGGCCGAGCGGAGCCGGATGGCCAGGAGGAGAGCAGAGACGGCGGCTGCCCCAGGCTGCAGAGGTACCGGGGGAGGAGAGGTGGGGGGCACGATGCTGGGCCAGGGCTGAGCTGTCCCTGGGTGCCCCCGTGCCCACCCCAGCCGCGTCCCCGTCCCTGCAGCATCCCGGCACCCCGCGGGATGGAGGAGGGGGCCCTGCGCGAGCACATTCGCCGGCTGCGTGCGGAGCAGGCGGCCGTGGAGGCGTCCCTGCACGACGCCCCGGCGCCCGCTCGCGCCAGCACCCGCTGCAGCGAGGACGCCCGAGCCCGGGCCGAGCAGGTGCTGCGGGATGCCAGGGCTCTCCTGCCCGGCTGGAGGCGGCCGGAGAAAGCGGAGCTGCTGCAGGATTTGGCGATGCTCAAGGTGAGATGTGGGGGTTTGGGGGGGGCTGGATGCCTGGGTCCCTCCCCGGCTCTCGGTGGGGTCCAGGCTTTGAGCAGAGCAGCTGGGAGAAGGGCAGGGGGTGATGCACAGTGGGAGGGAGCGGAGCCAGGGCGGTCGGGGCCATGCCTCATTTTCCCTCGCCCGGCGGTGATGCCGCTGCCCTGCCAGGAGGCCATGGCCGACCTGAAGATGCGGCTGCAGCTGGCGGAGAGGGAGAAGCGGGGCCTGGAGGTGCTGGTGGCCGGGCAGGGGCCGCGGGAGGCTGCGCTGCGCCTGGTGCTCCAGCATCTGGAGTGGGAATGGGATGGGGGGCCCCGCCGCCCCCCCAGCCCCCCCAGCAGCTCCAGCAGCAGCGAGGAGGTAAGGATCACTCCGACCTCCCCCTGGGGACCCTCCCCATAGCCGGGGGTCTCCCCAGGGCTGGGACCCACACCCAGCCTCTGCAGGATGCCCAAACTGGCCGGGTGGGAGCAGCGGCTCCCCGACACCTTCCAGACCCGGAGAGGATGGGGGAAGAGCTGCTCCATGCCCTGGCCCGGTAAGAAACCTCCCCAGCATGCCACGGCCTTGCCACGGGGAGCCATGCCGACACCGGGCAGCGTGGTGGGCTGGCTGCCATGCGGGTGTCCCCAGGGTGGAGGAGCTGCATGCCCGGGCGCAGGCTCTGGCACTGGCCCTGGAGCAGAGCAGTGCCGCCAGCCGCGCGCAGCAGGCGCAGTGCGTCGCCATCACCGCAGACTTCTTCCACGCTCACAGGTGGGCAGGAGGCACCCGCTTCCCCGCTGGGCCCTGAAAACACGGTGCCTTCCTGCATGTCCTGCATGCGCATCTCCCCCTGCCTGCCCCAGATGCACGGTCCCCTCCTGCACATCCCAAAGCCACGGTCCCCTCCTGCACATCCCAAAGCCACGGTCCCTTCTTGCACACCCCAAAAACGCTGTCCCATATTGCACATCCCCAGTATGTGGTCCCTCCCTGCACACCCCAAAACCACAGTCCCTCCCTGCATATCCCCGATGTGTGGTCCCTACCTGCACACCCCAAAATTGCGGTCCCTACCTGCACACCCCAAAAGTGCGGTCCCTTCTTGCTCACCCTAAAAACGCTGTCCCATATTGCACACCCCAAAAGCGTGGTCCCATATTGCACACCCCAAAAGCGCGGTCCCTTCCTGCACACCCCAAAAGCGCGGTCCCTTCCTGCACACCCCAAAAGCGCGGTCCCTTCCTGCTCAGCCCAAAACCACTGTGCCATATTGCACACCCCAAAACCATAGTCCCTTCTTGCACACCCCAAAAGCGCAGTCCCATCCTGCACACCCCAAAAATGCGGTCCCATCCTGCACACCCCTGATGCGCAGTCCCCTCCCGCACACCCCAAGAGCATGGTCCCTTCCTGCAACCCCCAAACCCGTGCTCCCTCCTGCCCGTGCGATCCCCTCGCGCCCCGGGCCGGGACGCTGAGCGCGGTGCCCGCAGCGCACTGGCCCTGGCGTACCGCGGCGCCCGGCGGAAGCAGGCAGCCCAGCTGCGGCGGCTGGAGGTGCAGGCAGGTGCCCTGCGCAGGCAGCATGCCCGGCGGGCGCAGGCGCTGACCCGCAGGCTGCAGACCCTGGAGCAGGGGACAGCCGGCAGCGAGACCTGCATCTAGGGACCCCCGCATCGTCCCCAAGACCCCCCGTGCCGGGAGGCACCGGCTCTATCCCCGGGGAGAATAAACCACTGATGCTCGCGGCTTGGCCAGCCCCACCGTGGTTGGGGTTTGGGGGGCTTTGGGCTCGGGTGGGGGCTCAGGCAGCCGGACCCCCCCCCAGCACGGCTGGTCCCAGCGGGGCCGGGAACAAAGGCCGTCCCCTCCCCGCCGCCCCTGCTATCTCCCGGCGCAGATGAAGCCATTTCGTTATCCCTGACGTGGGATCAAAGGTGACGGCGGTGGCCGTGGCGGCCGGGGCCCCATGCATATTCAGGAGGGAAGAGGAGCAGTGACCCCGCGCCGGGGGCATCCTCGCTGCATGGAGCGGGGGGGGCCCGCAGTGGGGCTGCGCCGGGGGGCTGCCGTGGGGAGCGGGGGGCTAAATCCGGCAGCCCGAAACCTGGCACGATGGGGCGCTTGGGTAGTGGGAGCCGGGCTGAGCGTGGGTCTCGGGTTGGAGGATGCGCAGGGCTGCGCGGCAGCCCAAGGCTCAGACGTGCTGTGGGGTGGAAGGGAAACTGAGGCACGGAGCTAAAAGGCTGAAATGAGGCCTGCGTCTCCCGGGAGAGATCCTGCAGCAGAGTTCAAGGCTCAGTGGATCGATATCCAGAGCCGCGGTGACGGAGAGGGCAGAGAGAGGGCTGTGGGGCAGGGCTGCAGGGCTGCAGGGCTGCAAGGATGCAGGGCTGCAAGGATGCGGGGCTGCAGGGCTGCAGGGCTGCGAGGATGCAGGGCTGCATGGATGCAGGGCTGCGAGTTTGCAGGGCTGCAAGGATGCGGGGCTGCAAGGATGCAGGGCTGCAGGGCTGCGAGGATGCAGGGCTGCAAGGATGCGGGGCTGCAGGGCTGCGAGGATGCAGGGCTGCATGGATGCGGGGCTGCGAGTTTGCAGGGCTGCAAGGATGCAGGGTTGCAAGGATGCGGGGCTGCAAGGATGCGGGGCTGCAAGGATGCGGGGCTGCAGGGCTGCGAGGATGCGGGGCTGCAAGGATGCGGGGCTGCAAGGATGCGGGGCTGCAGGGCTGCAGGGCTGCGAGGATGCAGGGCTGCATGGATGCAGGGCTGCGAGTTTGCAGGGCTGCAGGGCTGCGAGGATGCAGGGCTGCATGGATGTAGGGCTGCAAGGATGTGGGGATGCATGGTTGTGGGGATGCAAGGATGCAGGGCTGCAGGGCTGCGAGGATGCAAGGATGTGGGGATGCATGGATGCAGGGCTGCGAGGATGCAGGGCTGCAAGGATGCAGGGTTGCAGAGCTGCGAGGATGCAGGGCCGCAAGGTTGCACAGCTGCAGGGCTGCGAGGATGCAGGGCTGCAGCTCACTCCCCGGAGCTGCCCGTGCCCTCCGCCCCCGCCACCTCTCCTTTCAGAGCCCTCCGAAACGGGGCAGCCCTGTGTCCCCGGAGGTGGCAGGGCCGGATCAAAGCAGAATTTCCCCGGGCCCCACGGAGCAGCCCCGGCACGAAACGGGAGCAGCGGTGCCATGAGCCCATGCAGCCGCCCGCGGATCGGTGCAGCAGGCGATGGAGGGGGCAAATGCCCGCGCCGGGGGCACCGGTAGCTGACGCAGATAGCGGAGCGGGGGGGCTGCCTGTGCTGCCTGCTCCCAGCCCCTGCCTGCATCCCCGTGCCTGGGAGCATGGCTCGGCTGGGTCCGTCCCGGCTTGTGGGGGGGGTCCTGGGGGCTGGCAGGGGCCGGTGGCGGTGGCGTGGAGGGGCTGACCCACAGGTTGAAGGTCAGGGCTCTGCGCTCAGACCCCTTTTCAGATTCAAATGGGTTCCTGGGGGCTTTGTGCGGGGTCAGGCTCCACCGAGAGCAGCATGAAAGGGCCGGGGGAACCGGGGCGGCTTCGACCCTGGGTGCCGGGAGGAGGGGGAGGGCAGGGGGGACCCACCACCGCCCCAGCCCCGGCTGGAGGGGTCCCCCCGCCAGGTCCTGCTGACCCTGGGGCCAGACCGGGACCCCCAGGGGCACCAGCGGGGATGGGGGGGCCTCAGGCTGCGGTGTCCCCACCGTGCCCAGGGGCTGCCAGGGGCTCAGGGTGGGCTGAGGTGGCCTCAGCTCCCCATTGCCACCGCCGCGCCGGGCCCAGCCGCGCTGCCCGCCTTGGCACGCCCCGAGACTCTGCCAAGGGCGCAGTGTGCTGTGAGCTCGGGGAGTGGAGCCGGGGGGTCCCCAGTACCGTGCTGCCCATCAGGCTGCCGGCACGGCACGGCACGGCACGGTGCAGCTCAGCACCGCATGGCACAGCGTGGCACAGCATGGCGTGGTGTGGCACAGCACAGCGTGGCACAGTGCAGCTCAGCACGGCATGGCACAGCGTGGCATGGTGCGGCACGGCACAGCGTGGCATCGTGCGGCACAGCACAGTGCGGCACGGCACGGCACGGTGCAGCTCAGCACAGCATGGCACAGCATGGCATGGTGCAGCACGGCACAGCGTGGCATCGTGCGGCACAGCACAGCGTGGCACGGCACAGCATGGCACAGTGCAGCTCAGCACAGCATGGCACAGCACAGCACAGCATGGCACTGTGCGGCACGGCACAGCATGGCATCATGCAGCACGGCACAGCGCAGCACGGTGCAGCGCAGCTGCTGAGGGTGGCAGGACCCCCCTGCTTTGCCCACTGCTCACCCCCACGGGCACCCCGAAACCTGCCGCTCCCCAGGGAGGGCTCCACGTGCCAGTTGCCGATTTGCAAGATGCCGCCATTCTGGCCCGCTCTCTGCCTCAGTTTCCCCTCTGTGGAGCGGCGTGGGCTGCTGAGAAACCGAGGGGGGCCGCAGCAAAACCCCCTGGCACTCTTGGGTAGCAGGGCCCAGGGTGGGGCTGCACCCCGTTCCTGCGAGAGTGGGTCCCGGGGGGCTGCGAAACACCGTCCCGGTGGGGGCCAGGCTGTGCCGGGGCGGCATGGGGGCAAAGGCAGCGGGGAGAAGCCGGCAGCGAGGGGAGCAGGGAGGGCTGCGGCGTGGGATCCGATATCCCGGGAATGCAGGGCAGGGAGCTGCCCGCTCTGGCGGGGGGCGAACGGGGGGAATATGGGGAACAGGGGGCTCAGGGCTACCCCGGCCTCTCTGCAGGGCTGGGGGCAAAACCGCGGCATCGGGGGGCAAAACGTCGCCCCATGGGATGGCTGCGGGGGGCACGCGGGGGAGTGCGAGCCCATGTGCACGTGCATGGTGACCTCTGCCGCCGTTTGCGCGCACGTGTGCACCCCCGTGCATGTCCCATGCACATGCGTGTGCACTCCATGGAGGCGTGTTTGCTGCGTGGGCATGCGGCGGGTGGTCCCTGCGCCATGCCGGCGGGTGCACCGTGGGGCACAGGGCCGCGCCGTGGGGCAGCCGTGGGGCACAGGGGCACAGGGCAGCGCTGCCCGGGGAGCCGAGCAGCCGCGGCGCAGCCGGCCCCGGCCTCCCTTTGTCCTTCGCTTGCCGCGGCGCGGCCGTGGTTCGGCCCTGCAAGGTCACGCGCTCCCGCGGCTGCTGCGGGAGGGTCGGGACCCCCGCGGCCATGAGGGCCCCTTCGCCTCCCCAGCCGGCTCCAGAGCAGCTCACGCTTGCCCTCGGCACGCCGGCACATGCCCGCACGCCCGCCGGCAGGATCCGGCCCCAGGAATGCAGCACCCTCGGCCCCACGGCAAACAGGGGCTGGGGGCTCTGCAAGCTGCTCCAGGGCAGAGAGGGGCCAGATCCTGCCCAACAACTGCAAATCAGGGGATCGGCCTAAACCATGGGGGGCTGCACCCACCCCCTGCACAGCCCCGCATCGGGGTGCAGGTGCCCATGGGGGTATGCTGGGGCCTGGCGGGGATGGACAGAAAGATGGACGCGTGGTATCTACCTAAAGCCCTGGGAAGCCCCACTGCTGGCAGCTCCCACACGGATTTGGGAATGAGCATGGCTGCCCCACAGCCCAGAGTGCTGCTGACCGGGATGCCAGTAACCGGCTCGGGGCTGGTGCTGCTGGCACCCAGCTCCCCGGTGCTGCTGGCACCCAGATCTCCAGTGGCACTGGCACCCAGCTCTCTGGTAGCGCTGGCACCCAGCTCTCCAGTGCTGCTGGCACCCAGTTCTGCTTCAGTGCTGGCACCCAGGTCTCCGGTGGCACTGGCACCCAGCTCTCTGGTAGTGCTGGCACCCAGTTCTGCATCGGTGCCAGCACCCAGGTCTCTGGTGGCACTGGCACCCAGCTCTCTGGTAGTGCTGGCACCCAGTTCTGCTTCGGTGCTGGCACCCAGGTCTCCGGTGGCACTGGCACCCAGCTCTCTGGTAGTGCTGGCACCCAGTTCTGCATCGGTGCCGGCACCCAGGTCTCTGGTGGCACTGGCACCCAGCTCTCCAGTGCTGCTGGCACCCAGTTCTGCTTCGGTGCTGGCACCCAGGTCTCTGGTGGCACTGGCACCCAGCTCTCCAGTGCTGCTGGCACCCAGTTCTGCATCGGTGCTGGCACCCAGGTCTCTGGTGGCACTGGCAACCAGCTCTCCGGTGCTGCTGGCACCCAGCTCTCCATCAGTGCTGGCACCCAGCTCTCTGGTGGCACCGCCATGAACCTGCACATTTTGGCAAGGGTTGCTCAATCGTGTTCCAGCCCAAAGGCTGTGGGGGAGCAGGGGGACGCCGCTGCCACCCGTCCCCACGCTGGAGCCGGGTCCGGCACGGAGCCTGGAAACCTCCCTGAGCCCCGTGGGCGCCTCTGCCGTGCCGGACCCTTCCCGGGGGCGTCGGGGCGGCACGAAAAGCGCCGGCAGCTCCCGGCTCCCGGGGGCCCTTTTGTGCAGCAGAGTCAGCGGAGCAGCGCGAGGAAGGAGGAATTCCTCCGGAGATCAAACGCCTTCGCCAACTGGACACCGACGTCAAAACAAACCCGGCTCCCACCGCGGGGCCGGGAGCCGCGCGGGGGAGAAGATCCAATTTCCTCCTTTGTTCCTGGATTATTATTTTTTGCAGGGGGCGAGGAGGCGGGGGAGCGGCAGGGAAAGGGCCATAAATCACGGCCTGACAGAAGAGAAAGGAGAAACGGGGCCAGCTGCAGGTGGGGGTGACGCCCCCCGCCCGGATTGGGACCCCCCCAAGCCCGGCTCCTTCCCAGCTGGCTCTGCCGGGCGCTGCTCCCCGGCCGCGGCAGCCCTGCGGCATCGGCCCCATGCAGAGCTCTTGCCGGGCACCTCGGCGTGGCCGTGTTAGCCGGTACCTGGTGAGCAGAGATCCCTCCAGACAGGAGGAAATGGAGGTTTTATTTATGGCCAGAGCTGTAATTCATCCACCTCTGCTGCACCCCGGCTCCAGGCTCGGCGCTTTCCTGGGTTTTTTTTTTTTATATCCAGCCCCCTTTGCTTTGCTTTTCCCTTAACCCCGAGGGAGACGCCGGCCCCGGCGTGTGGGCTGGGAATGCCAAGGACGGTGGCACGAGGCACCGCGAAGGTCCTGGCAGCGCTCGGTCCAAGCCCGTTCCTGCAGCATGGGCATCGCCAGCCACTCCGCTCGGCATCGGCATCCTTACCCGGCCCAAGCTGGGACCGCAGCATGGGGTCCCGCGTGGGGACAGGCCTGCCCCGAGGGCACACTGTGGGGGGACAGGGCTGCGTGGGGGGCACCCAGCCCACCTGCACCCCGGTTCCACACCCTGCCCGCCGGACTTCGCCCCTGAAGTCAAGGTGAAAGGCACGCTGCCAGGAGACACCGGGCCACCGCAGCATGGCCGGGAGAGTTTGGCCCCCGGGTGAAAGGCGAAGGCAGGGGCGTATCGTGGGGCTGCTCCCGGGTCAAGCACCTTTCCGCACAGTTTATTTCTTCGTCAATGATTAACAGGGCGGCAGCAGGCGGGTGCTGCGGCACCCACAGCCGGCACCCCAGCCCTTCTCACAGGGCCGGCCGACGAGCTCTTACGGGTCCGACTTGATTAACCACATTACAAACGGATTTTTACGGGGCTGCAGGCAGCCAGTCCCCGGCCGCATCCAGCCCTTCGCCTCGTCCCAGGGGCTGCGCAGGGTGGCGGTACCCGAGGGACCCCAGGTGCCACAGGAGCACCCCGCGGCACGGCCCCGGCCCTCGTGCCCCGCACGAGACGGGGAGCCGCGGCCTCGTGCTGTTTGCCGTAATTAAAGATCCCGCTGGGGTTGTCGGCAAGAGGAGGGGATTGCCTATGCCGGCAGCTTGGCCACGGGCCAGGCGTGGGGAATCGCTTCCCATCCTCCCACCGTGGCCCCCGCGGCCCCGAACGCCGTCACGCCGCACCGTGACGCGGCGGCCGAGCTCTCCCCGGCGCGTGGCGGGGCTGCAAGCGGGGCTCGGCTCCCCGTCCCCTCGGGGACCCCGGTGCTTTGGTGGCGAAGCTGCCCAGTTGCCGCACCCTGCGGCTCAGAGGTCATTTGCTGGAAGGGGCGACAAGGACCGCAGCCGTGACCGCAGCGGTAACCGCAGCCACGGCGTGGCACGGCGCCGGGCTCCCGGTGCGAGGTGCCGAGCGCTCCCGGGGCCAGCGAAGGGCTCTGGTCCCCAAAAGGCATGGGGAGAGCGCGGGGGGGGGGGGGGGGCCACCTCCAGCCACCTCCGCTGGCCAAACCGCGGCGACCAGGCCACGGCATCGCCTTGCCCGTGCCCGGCATCGCACCGGGGCCGTGCCCGCCTCCGCTACAACCGGTACCACCGACCCACGGAGCCGCCCGGGCCCTGCCGTGCCCAACCCCGCCCTGCCCGGTGCAGCGGGGCCGCCCCCCCGGCTCCCCCCTCCCCTCCCCGGCTCGGCGGGGGCGGCGGGGCCGGGGCCGGGGCCGGGGCAGGACCCGGCGGGCGGCGAGCGGAAGGGGAGGAGGACGGGGAGGAGCATCCAGGGCGGCCACCGCGGCAGCGGCTGAACTTTGCTCTTTCGCGGGAGGCGGGGGAGAGCCCCGGGGCTCGGCGGCAGCGGGTCCCGCCGGACCCGGACCGGGCTGCATGCAGCGGCGGCGGCGGCGGGGCCCGTAGGGGCGAGGGCGGGCCGGGGCAGCGCCGCCTCCTCCTCCTCCTTCTCCTCCTCCTCCTCCTCCTCCTCCTTCCCTGCCGGTGCCGCGGAGCGGAGCAGCCACCGGGGGCGGGCAGCGGCGGCCCCCGCATGCGGCCGAGCCCCGGGGCCGCCGCCGCGCCGGGAGCCGCCGCGCCCCGGGGGGGGATGCGCCGGGCTGCGCCCCGCTCCCGCCGCCGCAAAGTTTCCGCGGGGCCCCCCCGTTAACGGGGGGGGGGGGGGGAGGGAGGGGGGGAGGAGGGAGGAGAGAGCGAGCCCTGGGATAGAGAGGGGAAGCAACAACAGGAAAAAAAAAAAAAAAAAAAAAAACCCTTAAAAATCCCAAACCGGCCGCCACCCCCCAAAAACTTGCTCAACTCGTTCCGGGAGGCGCCGGGCGCCGCGTACCGGGCGCCGCTCCATGCGGCGGCGGGGCCGGCGCTGAGCCCCCGGGGCCGCGGAGCCATGGCCATGGTGGCCGGCGGCTGGGGCGAGCCCAACGGCGGCGGCGGCGGCGGCGGCGGGGAGGAGGCGGCGTCCCCGGCGGGCGGCGGCAGCGACGCGGAGCACGGCGAGGAGGAACGGGCCGGGGCGCCGGTGGACTGCGTGGTGTGCGGGGACAAGTCCAGCGGGAAACACTACGGGGTCTTCACCTGCGAGGGCTGCAAAAGCTTCTTCAAGCGCAGCATCCGCAGGAACCTCAGCTACACCTGCAGGTAGGGGCCGGGGGACCGGTGAGGGCGGGGGGGGGGGGCTCGGTGGGGCCCCCCGGGGTGGCAGAGCCCTGGCACGAATGCACCTCGAAGGGTGGCCACCCCCTGGTGCGGCTCGCCAGCTTGGCTCCGCAGTGGCCCCCGTGCAGCTCGGCGCCGGCCCTGCCGTGGCTGCGCGCTGGCCCCGCCGCAGCGCTAACGGGGGCCCCCCGATGCGGCCGCGACGTGGCCCTCGGCGCGGGGGTCCCTGCGTGCTCCGCACCCCACGTCAGCAGCCCCTCTGCCCGGCGCGTCGCCGGCTGCCGGAGGGACGGATGCCCTGGCCGCCCCGTCCCCTGGGCCGTGGGGCACAGCCGGTGTCCGGGTCCTCGTCATCACCCGGCTCTGCTCCGGCATTATTTGCCGTTCCAGGCTAATGCCTGAAAATGCGCCGTGGCTCTGAGTCGTTTCGGTCACGGCCGCCGTACCCGGAGAAATCACCAGTGCGGCAGCGAGTATAATTTTAACCGGAGGTGTCAACAGCCCGGCGTGCTGCGGGCGCTGCTCCGGTGAGATGCCGGGGAGAGCGGCTGCAGCCCCCGTGCTCGGGCCAGCGCTGCAGTGGATCCGGGCCCACCAGCCGGACCAGGACGCGACCCCGGCGAAGTTTGGAGCTGCAAATAACTCCGGAGTTTCTGTTGGGCTCGAAACGAGCGTCGGGCTGGCTGGCACGCGTGGGGGACCCCGAGCTCGGGGCTGTTCCCGGGGAGGTAAATGTGGATATAGGGGCTCACTCGCAGGTCTGGATCCACGTGCAAGCGCTTCCAGCGGCGTTTGCTAAACCGGTGAGGGTGCTGCGAGGGTGGCACCCACATCCCGGCCGTGGGCTCCTGCAGGCAGGCTGGGAGAGGGGCACCCCACCTCCTCACCCCGCTTTCTCCCCACACAAGGGGGGCCGGCTGCTTCGAGCTTCGTCTCGTGGTGCTGAGACGCTGTGGGAAGGGAAGGGGCAGCGCTGCTCCCGCGGCGGGAGCCGTCTCCGAGCCGCCTTGCTCTCGTTTGGGCGGCCTAGATTCGTCCTCCCCCGTGCGCAGCATCTCCTCTCCCGGCAGCTCCCGGCACCGGCGCTGCCGGGTCCCGGCTGACGTCAGCCGAGCCGCTCGTGGCCGTGGAGCTGCCGGCGTGGGGCAGGGTTCGGTTCCCGTTACCCCTGGTCCTGCAGCGTCCTCCCCGTCGCCTGCCGTGGATGCGGCGCGTGCGGATGCAGCGCGTGCGTCGTCCCGGGCCCTGCCTCAGTTTCCCCGTCTGATCAGCAGGATCTGATCAGTGAACTCAGCCGAGCGGCTGCTCGGGATTAGTGATTTGAAGATGGGGAATACATATGGCTTTTGAGAAATTCCAGTTTCCTGGAACAAAGGGAAGGCCAAATCAGGGCTCCCTGGGAGAGGGACGGACTCTGCGTCCCAGATGCCGCTTAGGTGCAGGGGTGATGGAGGGGCTGTGAGCATCCGAGATTTTATCCTGTGCTTGTCACTGGTATCTGGGCACCTCCTTCAGGTGTTTTGGGGTTTTTTCCCCTGTTGTGCCGGGAAGTGATTCTCGGTGCAATAGAAAAACGTTGGTTTTCCAAGTAGGGAGCAAGTGTTGGAGGGGCCGGGAACAATGCTCCCCCGGCAGCCCTGGCATCTGCTTTGTTCAAGGAGTCAAAAGCAGCATCAAGCCAAGATTGCTCTAATTTGAATATTAAAAGTGAGTTGGATTCAGTTTAGTTCTTGCACTAAATAATTACATGTTCTAATTACATAATTAGCACAGTATACGCCTTTTGTATTCTCACAGTTTCCCAGGTCGCTGCAGCCTATCAGTTGGGAAACTTGCTACGAGATGCTGGTGGGAGCTGAGATGATTTTGGGGGTTTTTCCTGGTGCCGTGGACGCTGCCCTGAGGCCACGGTGAGGGTCAGCCAGGGCCCTGCCCGGCGGTTCGGCCGCGGTGCCGGGGAGCTTTGCCCCCACCGCGGCGCAGGCGGCTGATGAAGATGTAATCTGACGTTTTGATTAGCTATCACTTCTCCGCTGGAATAACTTTCTATCAGCAACACGTTTTAAAATGTGCTAAGCGCAGTGGTGATGTTCGGGGTGAATTAATTCCGGTTTGAGCGCGGCGGGAATCCCTGCCTGTCTCGCCTCTAGAGTCGTGTAGGGATGAGGAGATTCATGTCAGGATTCCCAGGCAGAGCCGAGCTGCTGCCGGACCCCGGCGGGACCCGGCCCTGCCTGTGCTTTCCTGGCTGCTGCTTTATATGCCTTAATTTATCGCTGTTTTGCCGATAACCCCCTTTCCTCCCCGTTTGCTGCGACCGCCTTCGGGTGGGATGCGAGCGCCCGGTGTCACCGGCGCCCTGCCGCATTGCTCGGCCGTGGCGGGACCGTGAGCGCGAGTGTCCCCTGCAGATCGGGGCTGGGGGGTTCGGACGCTAACGATGCCGTTTGGGAAGGTCTCTCGCAGCCTGTCCCAGCGTGTCGCTTCCCGCCGTGCCGCAGGAGCAGAGGCAGGCGGCTGGCTGCGGCGGTGGCCGGTACCTCGCTGCACGGTGCAGGGGCTGCCCAGTGCCCGCGGCTCCTTGCCCACAGCGGGAGCCACGTGCGTGGGTTGGGCATGGCCCCCTTGCAGGCTCCGAGGATGCTCGGGGGGAAAGCATCCCTCCGGCCGGCACAGACCCTGCGCTGGGGGCATGTGCACCGCCGCTCCGGAGCCGCCGGGTTTTGCTTTGCCGCGCTCGCAGGGTCCAGTCGAGGCCATGCCACCGCCATGGGGGACGCCTGCAAGCGCTCGGTGCCCAAGGGGTCGTGGGCTCAGCACCTCAGGGGCAGCCCCGGCCCCGTAGGAAATAGTTGAAATTCCTCGCACGTCTGGCAGTGAGCCGGGGGCTGCTCCGCCGCTTCCCCCCCGCCGCGTGCTGAGACACGGGGCATCGCTCCCTGGCACCCGTCCCTACGCGTCCCCGAGGGCGGGAGCCCCGCATCCCAGGGGTCTCTCCGGCTTTCCTACGGTCCTGGGCATCGCTGGCAAGACGAACTGGCAGCCCCTGCTGTAGGAAATCGCTGTTTCCATAGCATCTGAGTGCCGCCTGGGAGTGCCTGTGCCTGCACGCCGGGGGCCAGCGTGGCACAGCCGCGGCCGGCGCGGAGGTGGCCACGCTTGGAGGCGAAGGGCTTTGCTGGAGGGCGGCGGGGAGGTGGGTGGTGGAGCAGCTTGGCGGGGTGCAGGGACCCCTGACGGCATCGCATCGCTCCTCCCCAGCACCTCATCTGCCCGGTCCTGCCCACAGGTCCAACCGTGACTGCCAGAT
The DNA here is from genome assembly GCF_030463565.1 of Pelecanus crispus. NCBI lineage: Eukaryota > Metazoa > Chordata > Aves > Pelecaniformes > Pelecanidae > Pelecanus > Pelecanus crispus. The sequence continues at coordinate 4,751,896 of NC_134662.1, read as the reverse complement.
TGACCAGCACCACCGCAACCAATGCCAGTACTGCCGCCTGAAGAAGTGTTTCCGCGTGGGGATGAGGAAGGAAGGTAACGCCAACGCTGTGGGGACGGGGGATGGTTCATGAGGGGTCCTGGTGACCCCCACTGCTGCAGCGTGGGGCTGCTGCGGCACTGGCCGAGGGCTCCCGGTGCTGCCGGTGCCCGCTCTGCTCCCAGGCTCCCAGTGCCGCCAGTATCCGCTCGGCTCCCACTGCAGCCAGGCGCTCTCCCACCTCTCTGGGAGCCCCCCTTTGCCCCCCCCTTTTTTTTTTTTTTTTTTTCTCCTTGAATCGCCCTCGGTGCCAGCAGCGCAGGTGGTGTTTGTTTGGAAAAGCCGGAGCCTTGAGCTGATAAGGTGACACACCTGGAGCCAGGACAGCCCCGGCGCCCCAGGCGCGGTGGAGGTGGGCTGGGGCAGGCTCCCGGCATGGCTGGAGCCGTGCAAATCCCCAGGCAGCTTTCTGCTTGCTCCCCATCGCCCAGGGGTACAAACCCCAAATGTTTCCCAGGCTACGGAACAAAGGGTTTAGCCCGAAGCAGAGCCGGGATCTCAAATCGCCGCGGCAGGATGGGGCTCTGCCAAGGCACACGCGGGGATGGAGATGCCGGGGCTCGGCGCAGGCTCTGCCGCGGTGCCGGGGCTGCTCAGCGGCAGATGGCATTAATGCGAGGAGCAAGGGGGGAAGGATACTGGAAGCAGGACAGTAATTCCCTCCTTTCCAGAGGAGTCGAGATGGCATTATTGCCACTTAGCATGATTTAGAGCTCTCATTTAAGTGGCTCATGAACAGCCCATAAATTAATTACTAGGGACTGAGCAAATAGTGGGCGCTAATGGGAGAGGGGGGGGGGGCTGAAAAATGGCTCTCCCTGAATGCAATTAGGAGGGGGAGTGCCCCAGGGTTAACGACGCTTCCAAGATGGACGTTTTATTTGCAAATAAATGATTGCCGCCATGTGATGACCTTGGGTAGCAATCGCCTTGCTCCGCTGCAGCCAGCGTGGGGGGGCCGCGGTGCTTGGCGGGGCACCCGGTCTTGGCACGGCACGGCCGGAGCCGCGGCCGCTCCTGCGCTGGGTCCTTGCAGAGGAGGAGGGTGGCATGGACGCTGTCCCTGCCCGGCTGCTGGTCGGAGGCCGTGGCCAAGCCACGGTGCCGGCAGCCTGGAAGCTGCTGGTGAATCACTGGGATGCTAAATAGATTACCGTAGCTCTCGCAGGCAGCTCGCCGGCGGGCGCAGCGGGTGGCACGCACCACCTCCCTCTCCTCGAGCGCCTGAAAGCCGTGCATTGTTCCCGTGGGGTGGCTGGAGACGCCGGGATGCTGGGTGGGTGGGGGGAGCATCCCCGTCCTTCCTCGCCCTGCGTGGGGCAGAGGGAACCCCGCGTGCCGCCCTCGGGAGCGGGATGGGGGATGCAGCAGGATGCAGAAGCAGGCAGACACTTCCTCTCCTCTCCCCGCCAGCCGTGCAGCGGGGCCGGATCCCCCCCACCCACTCCAGCACCAGCCCCAACACCATGCCCAGCGGAGAATACTTCAACGGGCAGCCGGTGTCGGAGCTCATCTCGCAGCTGCTGCGGGCTGAGCCCTACCCCGCCGCCCGCTACGGCTCGCAGTACGCGCAGCAGGGCAGCGTCATGGGCATCGACAACATCTGCGAGCTGGCCGCTCGCCTCCTCTTCAGCACGGTGGAATGGGCCCGGAATATCCCCTTCTTCCCCGAGCTGCCCGTCTCTGACCAAGTGGCCCTGCTACGGCTCAGCTGGAGCGAGCTCTTCGTCCTCAACGCGGCGCAGTCGGCGTTGCCGCTGCACATGGCCCCGCTGCTGGCCGCCGCCGGCTTCCACGCCTCCCCCATGTCGGCCGACCGCGTCGTCTCCTTCATGGACCAGATCCGCATCTTTCAGGATCAGGTGGAGAAGCTCAACCGGCTCCAGGTGGACTCGGCCGAGTACAGCTGCCTCAAAGCCATTGCGCTCTTCACGCCGGGTAGGTTGGTGCCGCAACCGGGCTCTGTCCCCATCACCGCCCCACGGAGCCGTGAGCCCCCAGGGAGCATCTGCTCCCCCTTTCCCTGGGAGTTTGGGGTCCAGAGAGCGTCGTGTAGCTCTCAGGGGGGTGGCAGAGGTTCCTTGCGTCCCGGCACTTCTCCGCCATGGTGTGCAGCATCCCAGCTCGTCCGTCTGGGCATGGGGCTGAGCTTCCCCAGGGCAATGGAAGACCTGCAGTAACACAGACACCCCCCGTGCACCGCGGGGTCTCGGGGAGCCCTGTCCTTTGGTCCGTCCGTGCTCATCTCCTGCCACAGACGTGCCTGGTCCTTCCTGGCAGGGACAAGCCTGCAGCAGCCCGTTGCAGCTGCAGCGGTCCAAGCCACGGTCTTGCACCGTGCTGCGGCGCTGCAGCCAGCTGCATCCCTAATTCGGCAAGGAGAGCAGCCAGGCAGGAGCGTGGCCGGTCAGGGAGGGAGGGGGGGCTCGCTGGGCATGTCGGGGGGCTCCGACCACTGACCCCTCTCCATCCCATCCCTCTGGCAGATGCCTCCGGCCTCTCGGACCCGGCGCACGTGGAGAGCTTGCAGGAGAAGGCGCAGGTGGCACTCACCGAGTACGTGCGCTCGCAGTACCCCTCGCAGCCCCAGCGCTTCGGCCGGCTCCTGCTGCGGCTGCCGGCTCTCCGCGCCGTGCCGGCCGCCCTCATCTCCCAGCTCTTTTTCATGAGGCTGGTGGGGAAGACGCCCATCGAAACACTAATCAGGGACATGCTGCTGTCTGGGAGCACCTTCAACTGGCCCTACGGGACGGGGCAGTAGGGGACAGAGCCTCTCCCCTGGGGAACATCCCGGGGATGCCCAGCAGCTGGACCTGGATTCCCTCTGGTGCCCCGAAACGGTGCCGTCCCTGGGGAGCCCTGAACTGCGCCGGCCCCCAGCCCCGCAGCTGTCTTGTAGCTCGTCCATCCGCCGCAGCTCCCCCCGAAAGCAGCGGGGTCGCAGCGTTGTCCTCCTAAGCCTGAAGGTACTGGCCACGCCGCCGCTGTCGGACACCGAACTTTTCCGTACCCCCGTGAAGTGGAGCTCCCTGCCCACCCCGGTCTCCCCTGGGGACCTTGGAGCATCCCTGGGGCTGGTCCCTTGCTCTGCCCCTGTGTCTGAGCCGGGCTGAAGCCTGGGGAGGGGGACGCCGTCCTCTGGCTGCCCCTCCAAATCTGAATTTCAGATGGCAGAAGGCTCGGACGGGAGGCGATGGGAGGTGGGAGTGGGGTGCAGGGGTGCGCAGAGCCATCCTCTGCGGGATCCTGCTGCGGGACCCCCTCCCTCTGCCCCCCCCAGTCCTGGCAATCATGAAAAAGGGTCATTTTAAAGCCCCTTTGTGCCCTGCCCAGGGGCTGCCCCGGCCGGGCCGGATCCAGCCTTGAGGACTGAAGCGCCAAGCTTGAAGCAGCCCCTTTTTGGGGACCCGGCTTATCCGTGCCTGGGCCCCAGCTCCCTCCCGGCACTTTCCACTGAAGCATCTCCACTGTCGGGGCATGGGGGTGCAGGGGCTGGGGGTATGTGGGCAGCTGACCAGGGCCGTGCACCATGCAGGGTGCAAACCAAACGGTCCTTTTTGGGTGCTGCGCAGCACCCAGCATCCAGCTCAGCCCTTCCCCGCCACCTCGCTTGGTGCTTGGACCCCCCACCCCCCCCCCCGGGCTGGATCCAGCACCCACCGCTGTCCCCACGCCGGGGACGATGGGTGCCAGCATCCCCCTGTCCATGCTCGCTATGTTCCTGTGCCTCACTATTTTTTTTTTTTTTTTTAAGCCAGGTTTAGGGGAGAGGAAGACTTTGGGGGTGGGGGGGGACCAAAATCTGGCTGGAAAGGGGTGATGCTGCTGGGAGGGGGGCTTGTTCTTGTCCCCAGGGCTGAGCTGTGCCCGGGGAAGGGACACGTGGCGGGGCAGAGCCACCTCGGAGGGACGGGGAATGCCCCGGGGCAGCCCCCCCCAGGCTCTGCTTCTCAGGGGTAGCCACTGTGCAAACAGACGGAGGCAGGATTAAGCCGGGGGATTTGTCATTTAGATTGATTCACTGAAAATATAATCCTTGTTCAATGATACTAAACAAATTAACTGAAGTCAATAAAAGATGTTTCTTACAACGCTGGGGATCTGCTGTGAGTGGGGAAAGGGGCTTAGCAATGCTGAAGGTGATGGGGAGATGAAGCAGAGTGGGAGATACAGTCCCACAAAAAAAAAAAAAAAATTAAGCCTCTACAAAGCATCTAAAATTGGATGGGTTGGTTTTTTGTTTGTTTGTTTGTTTTTTTTTTTGTTGGAAATCCTGGGGGGGGGGGGGGGGGGGGGGGGGGTAGACACAACGGATGCCTAGGTGATGGTCTTCAACATAGGGGTCCCTCGGGATTAAATCCTGTTGCCCATGGTCTGCTGAGGATGAGCTGCATGAAGGGGAGCAGAAGCCAGAGCACAGGTTTGTACCTGGTCTTTAGGGAGCAAGATGGGGCATTTGGGGAACCCCAAGGTGGGATTTTTGGGGTTCCTCCCCTCTTGAAGGGGCTGGGAGTGAGGTGCTGGCTTTGCCCTGCGCGGGGGGATGCTGATGGGGCTGGGCAGCATCGCTCCCCAGCCCGTGGCTGGACCAGCCTCGGGGGGCTGCAGGGGGTCCCAGTGGGGGGGGGGGGGGGGGGGGCCGAACCAGGGGGTGCCCTGGAGCCGCTTCCCACAGCACACGCAGGGGTGCGGATGCAGGAGCCATGCAGCACCCATCACACTCAGGGCTCAGGGCAGGATCCATGCGGCACCACAGGGATTCGGCTCCACGGGGACCAGGAAGTGCCATGGCCGCGCCGGGGTGGCTGTGCAAGAGCACAGCCCTGCATCCGCCCGCCGGAGGTACCGCTCCCATGCACAGCCACGGCCCCTTTCACTCGGATTTAAAATCAATAGATACAGTTTATTTATTTAAAAAAAAAAAAAATACACAGTTTCAGCCAGTTCCTTATAAAATATCACCCCAAAAAGCAGCCCCAGGGGCGCGGGGCTCTGCCCCGCTGGGTGCCCGGCCGAGGGCTGCTCTGCCCCAGCCAGCCCGGGCGGCACAGCCCCGCCAGGACCCGGGGGGCAGCTGGGGGCTGCGGACCCTCCCCAAACATATTTACAGCAGCGGGAGAACGGGAAGGTACGGGGGGGGGGGGGGGGAACACGTACGGGGAGGGGAGGGGAGGGGAGGGAGGGGGGGGCTCGCTCCGGCAGCCATCTCTAGCCCCGCGCCCTTGGCACTGACATCGTGGGGTGGCTTTGACTCTTGGGTTTGGACTTTTTTTTTTTTTTTATACAAACAAAGGTACAAAATGCACCAAAGTCTTTGGAGGGGGTGGGTGGGGAGCCCCTCGCGCCCGCCCTGCCGCAGCGGGGAGGGGGGCACAGGCTACCCCCGCACCTTGTCGTAGTTGCTCACCATCCGCTTGATGTGGAAGAGCTTGTTGCGCAGGGTTTTGGTCTCCAGCTTCTTCGTCTGGTAGTCGGGGCTCTGAAAGGCAGCACAGGACCGGCCTCAGCCCCGTGGGACCCAGGGAGGGGGCTGCAGGCAGGGCGGGGGGCACGGCTTCCACCCCTCGCCGGCTGCGTCCCACCACCCCAGCCCCACTTTAGCTGGACAGAGACCGGCCGCGCTCCGCACACTCACCCGCTTCAGGTCCTTGAGCCTGTTGTACTCCTCTGCGACATCCTGCGAAGGGAACGGGTGGGGGGGGTCACAACCCACAAAGGTAGGTGACCCCTGGGGATGAGCAGTGACCTGCACCCCACAGCATCCCTGACACCCCACGGCATCCCTGACGCCCTACAGCAGCCAACCCCAATACCCTGCAGTGTCCCCGATACCCCACAGCATCCCCAATGCCCTACAGCACCCAGCCCCAATGCCCCGATGCCCCGCAGCACCCCAGATGCTCCACAGCACACATCCCCGATGCCCCACAGCATCCCGAGGCCCTGCAGCACCCCAGATGCTCCACAGCACCCCAGATGCTCCATAGCACCCATCCCCGATGCCCCAAGGCCCCACAGCACCCCAGACGCTCCACAGCGCCCATCCCCGATGCCCTGAGGCCCCGCAGCACCCCAGATGCTCCACAGCACCCATCCCCAATGCCCCGCAGCATCCTGAGGCCCTGCAGCACCCCAGATACTCCATGGCACCCATCCCCGACGCCCTGCAGCATCCCGAGGCCCCACAGCACCCCAGACGCTCCACGGCACCCATCCCCAATGCCCCGCAGCACCCCAGATACTCCATGGCATCCATCCCCAATGCCCTGCAGTGTCCTGAGGCCCCGCAGCACCCCAGATGCTCCACAGCACCCATCCCTGATGCCCCAAGGCCCCACAGCACCCCAGATGCTCCACAGCACCCCAGACGCTCCACAGCACCCATCCCCAATGCCCCGCAGCACCCCAGATACTCCATGGCATCCATCCCCAATGCCATGCAGTGTCCTGAGGCCCCACAGCACCCCAGATGCTCCACAGCACCCATCCCTGATGCCCCAAGGCCCCGCAGCACCCCAGACGCTCCACAGCACCCATCCCCGATGCCCTGCAGCACCCCAGATGCTCCACAGCACCCATCCCTGATGCCCTGCAGCATCCTGAGGCCCCGCAGCACCCCAGATGCTCCACAGCACCCATCCCCGATGCCCTGCAGCATCCTGAGGCCCCACAGCACCCCAGATGCTCCACAGCACCCATCCCCGATGCCCTGCAGCATCCTGAGGCCCCACAGCACCCCAGACGCTCCACAGCACCCATCCCCGATGCCCTGCAGCATCCTGAGGCCCCACAGCACCCCAGACGCTCCATAGCACCCATCCCCGATGCCCTGCAGCATCCTGAGGCCCCGCAGCACCCCAGATGCTCCACAGCACCCATCCCCGATGCCCCGCAGCGTCCCAGTGTCCCCCAAGAGCCCTGACCTGGTACTGGGGACTATCCTCGGAGATGCTGTCGAGCTGTTTGCTGAGCTGGTTGAGGTGGTCGTTGACGCTGTCCATCTCGGCGCAGAGCTGCTTGTAGCGCTTCAGGTCCGTGTCAAACTCCTGCTTGTACTTCTGGCGGGTGCTGTCCGAGGCGATGGGGGGGTAGAGGCTGCAGGAGAGGGGCAGGGTCAGGCCCCGGAGGGGCTGCTTTGGGCGGGGGGGAGCTCCCGGGGGTCCCCCCCTCACCTGGCCCACTGGTCCTGGTCCCGCTCATCACCGGACTCCACGGCCGTGGTGTAGTCGGTCTCGTACTGCGACTCGTCCAGCTCAGGGTTGCGCCGGCGCCGGCGGCCGCGGCGAGCGGGAGGCTTGGTGGGCTGCTCCCGCGTCTTCTCCTCCACCGGGTTGGGGCTGACCGCCCGGTCCGGCTGGTCGCTGCGAGGGACACGGGGACATCAGCCAGCTCAGCGCGGGGCGGGACGAGCGCCCAGGGTCCCCCCCCCGCGCCCTCCCACCCCTGCCCGGCCACTCACCCCCGGCTGCTGTAGGTCCCGGAGGGGTATGTACCCGTTTTGGGGCGGGTAGCTGTAGGAGGGTGGGCTGTAGGGCGGCGCGGCGATGGGGCTCGTCGGCTTCTCCGAGTAGGCGAGCGTGGCCGTCTCGTCCTGCCACGCTGGCCCCGTCCGCCACGTTCTTCACCTGGAGCAGGGAGGCACTCAGCCGCGTGCCGGGACGCTGGGGACGCTCGCCCGCCCTCGAGCGGGGCACGGCCCGCGGCCCCAGGCACACAGGGACACCGGTCTCCATCCCACGTGGCCAGAAAAAGCCCAGAGTGGCCACGGCAATCCTGCCTGCGGTCCTGGCAGGGGACGAGCCCTGGCAGAGCTGCAGCGGGGCATCCCGCATGGCGGGGGGGTGGCGGAGGGGGGGGAGCCCCCACGGGTGGGCTTTGGGGAGGGGGGAGCCCACAAGACGTGCCCCGGAGAAGGGCCCACGGATCCCAAGCGCTGCAGCGGGTGATGCCACCCTGCATGGTGACTGGGCGGGGGGGGACATTAGGAGACCAGCACAGACAGACGGACAGCCCCGAGGGCTCCTGCTCTGCACCCCGGCTGACACCCCCCAAGGCTTTGCCGGCGGCTGCACGCTCGCCCCATCCATCATCGCCCCTCCCCAGACCCTCGCCGCTACCCCGGCACGGCCAGGGCTCCTCAAGGAGTACGTGGGGGCTGGAGGGACAGACGTCCGTCCGTCCCTCCCTCCCCTTTCCTTCCTGGCCTTTGTGGGTTGTTTGTGCCGGAAGCCGGTCCCTGCCCGGGATGGCGGCCCTGGGGACGTCAGCCGCGAGCTCTGGCTGGCGAAGCCGCTTCCTCCAGCACTTTCCCCCTGACTAACGAAGACACCGGTTAATTGGGGGCCGCCAGGTGAGACGGCCACCGGTGGCCACCAGCGTGGGGACAGCCACGTCCCCGTGCCGCGCCAGGACGGAGGCAGCGGCAGCTCACGCCCGTTCGAAGGTCACCCGTTTATCTTGCTCCCGACCATAAACAAGGAACGAGACGTTCCAGGAGGGTTTCACACCCCGGTACCTCCCCACCGCTGCATCCCAGCAGCGGGGACGGTGGCACCCAGTTTGCCGGGACCCCCCAAGGGGCAGGTGAGGGCGAGGGGGAGCCCGGGGGTCCTGGCCCCCCCCCCAGCCGGCCCGGCTCCCAGCGGACCAGGAAATGCTTTACAAGGGAGGGACTTTTAACAAAAATAAATAAAGCAGAACAAAGGTATTTCTGCAAAATGAAAAATAAATATTAGACCTACACACGGAGCGAGGAGGCGTGGGGGACACACGCACGGAGCGGAGCCGAGCTTTCTGGGGCTCGAGAGCAACTGTTGTGCTCGACTCTGGGATTGCAGGGAAGGTTTGAGATGAACGCGATAAACGTCCCCACCCCGGGCTCCGGTGGGAGCCCAGTGCCTGAGCACGCCGGGGCTGCCCCGGTCTCACAGGGATGGGGACGGTGACAGGGACAGGGATGCAACCCTGCCCACGCAGCGATCCCTCGCTGCCCGCTGTCCCAGCTCCCACGGGGGGCCTGGGCAGCCCCTCCTCGGCCGGGGCATGGCAGCACCCCGAGAGCCGTGCTCCGGAGCAGGGGCGGATTTCAAAGGCTCCTTCCCCACGGGATGCTGCAGACTTCCCGCACCCTCCCCAGGCACCGGCTCCTGCGGAGACACCGGCTCAGGGAGCTGCAGAGCGAGGGCAGGATGGAGCACATCCCGGCACGCAGCAGAGCCAGGCTGGGACCGGCATCTCCCCGGGCCCACGGGGGCTGAGCGGCAGCGGGGGGCTCCCAGCACCCCCACCCAAGCGGCACAGGCTCATTCAAAGCCTGCACGGTGCCGGTTTGGTTGCTTCAAAGCCCCCGGCTTCCTCCGCAGCAGCGGGGTGGCACGGCCCGGCGGAGCCGAGTTAATCATTGCCGAGACTGAAACCAAACGGTGTTGACGGGCAGCGTCTCACAGCCGGCATCCCCGAGCACAGGGCGAGCAAAGGGGAGAGGACCCGGAGCCTCGGCGCTCCTGGCACCCGGCCCATCTGATCCCACCCTGTTTGTCTTTCAGGGAGTTTTGAGACCAGCTCGCCCAGCCCGGCACCTTGTGCAAAGCCTCGTGATGCCAAGGAACAGTACCGGCTGGGGAAAAAAAAAAACCAAAAAAACAAAACCCACAGCACCTAAATAGGGTGACAGGGAGGGACGCAGCGAGCACTGGGCACAGCGTCGCACCGGCAGCGATAACACCCGCACCCCGGGAGCTGCCTGCTGCAGCGCGTAAACACGCCGGGACCAGGCGCTGGGGCGGCACAAGCTGGGCAGAAAGAAGTTACTGGCACAAAGCCGTGGGTGGGCTGGAAAAGGGGAACGGCATGGGAGCGGGAATGGGATCGGCACAGTCCCGGTGCTGGGAGGAGCCCCCTGGGGTCCCCACGCAGCCCCTGTGCTCGCCCCGGCACATCCCGACCCAGCGCTGCCTCGGGCACGTTCGGCCCCGCTGATAAAGGGCAGGCAGGGAAGATGCTGGGGGGAGGCGGTGGAGGACCCCCCCCAGCCCCGGGTACCCGCCGGCACCCCCAGCCCACGCTCGGACTCACCCACTCCTCCACGTTGGGACCCTCCTGGACCACCGGCACCTTGTCCCAGTAGATGTTTGGTTTCCCGTACTTCCAGATCTTGCTCCGCGTCTTGTGAGCGAAGAAGCAGATGAGGCAGAGCAGAATGACGATGAGGAACCCGCAGACGATGGCCACGGCCTGGAGGGATGGAGGGAGGGGGTTCTCAGGGCAGGGGTCCCGTGGGGATGCAAAGACCCCGTCGCAGGGGTGTGGGTGCCCCCCACCCTCCTGGGGCTGAGTGGGAATTGCTCCCTTCGTCCCAAATATTCCCAGTGTTGGAGCCCCCACCACAGCGGGGGGAGAGGGGCCGCCCCCCCCCCCCATGCCCAGGCAGCCAGGATGGGGCCCGTCAGGGGTTCGAGGGCTTTTGGGGCCAGCTCAAGCAATGTGGAGGGTGTGTGTGTGTGGGGGGGGATTTTCCCACGGGGACAGGACAAGTTTGGGGCTCAGGGCAATCCTGAGATCCCTCCGGCATCTCCGTGCAGCACCCCGGCCCCGCTGCCGGCTCAGCCGCGGGCCAGCGCCTGCACCGCAGAGCCACATCCCTGCCCGGATGGTTTCCCACGAGCCAGATCCCTGCAGCCACCCTGAAATCGGGGCCAGGCGAGGACGGATTAGGCCACGCTTGGCCTTTGCATGGAGCAAGAGCAGCGCGGGTGCTGCGACTCCCCCCCGCCGCTGGCCCCTGCTCAGGGTGCAGGAATGTGGCACGGCCAGCCCGGCCGGATGGGAACCGGCAGCGCCAGTCCCAGCCCATGTGCCACGCAGGATCCCCGCTGGCCCCAGCCGAAACTGGGGCTGATGGACTTTGTTTTGAAGGTTCTCGCTGCCCCACTGACCTGCCGGGCTCCCAGCCGGGGCCAGCAACATCATGGGTGCTTGGGGAGAGCTGGCACCCAGCTGGCACCCTGACCCCGTGCCCATACCGGTACCTCAGCCCCGAGCACAGCCCGCCTCTGCTCCAACCTTCTTCAAATACTTTTTACAACCGGGGAGACCAAAGTACCAGATACCGGGTCTGCACGGGGACAACAGCCCGTCCCTTGCCCGAAACTGCCTGGCACAGGCAGCCAGCTCGCTCCAGTTCCTCCCGCAGCCCCAGCTCGCCCCGGCAAACAGCCGGGCTGGGATCCAGCACCAGCAGCCACCCCCTGCCCTCCACAGCCACAAAATGGTGACCGGTACCACCAAAACCATTAAAGACGGAAGGGAAAACCCCGGCTGGCCGGGGACCCGGTGCTGCACACCCATCCCAAGGGCAGGATGCGTGGTCGCCGATGCTCTCGCGCCCACACCGCCCTTGCTCAGCATCGTGTTTGAAGCAGAGCGAGGGGTTTGCGCTGCCGGTTTGGCTCAAAGAGGTGGGGTCTGGCCAGAGCTGGGGTGCACCCTCACCTCCTGGGGGTCCACGGTGCAGTAGTGGTAGAGGTACTGGTTCACGTAGGTGCTGCCGCTGTATATCTGGCTGCACATGGTCAGCAAGGGGTTGTAGTAGTAGCTGCCGGTCATCTGCGCCTGGGGGTTAACCCCCATGATGTAGACGATGGAGGCGATGAGCATGACGAAGGCCAGCACGGCACAGATCACGATGACCACCAGGTAGAAGCGACGCGAGCGGGAGCCACTCGATTTGGTGATGCTGGCGACGAGAAGCCCCAGCTGGGCCAGGAAGCAGAGCACGGCCATGGCGATCATAAAGCCGTTGGCCGCCCGCGGGTTGGTGACCCCGCTGTAGTAGCCCCCGTAACCGTAGCCATAGTTCAACCCGCTGCCGTAGTAACCGGAGCCGTAGAAGCCCCCCAACCCGTTGCCGTAAGCCCCGCCGAAGCCATAGCCGTACTCCCAGGCGAGGGTGGAGGCCACGCAGGCGAAGATGGCGATGCAGAGCAGGATGACGATGGCTTCCAGGATCCTCACCACGCCGGGCGGCGAGGTCCACTTGTAGAAGTGCTGCGGCACGTCCTCGATGTAGTAGGAGCCTGGTGGCGGCGAGCGGGCGCCATAGTCGTAGCCGTAATCGCCCGTGGGGGCCCCGTAGCCCGTGGGGGGGCCGTCATAGGACTTCTTGCTGAACATGGTGGAGGTGGGGTTCGGCACAGGTGGGCAGCGGCGGAGGGCCTGGTGGGAAGATGGACGGAGCCGTCGGAGCTGGTCCTGCACCGGGAGGTGCCGGCACCGGCACTGCGGCCGTGTGAGGCGGCACTGCCGGGTTTCCACGTCTCCGCGTGCCCAGCGGGGACTTTGGTCCTCTGTCACCAGCCCGACGGCACCGTCAACAACCGCCCGCCCGTGCCCAACACCACGCCACCAGAGTCACCGCCGCTCATGGGGAAACTGAGGCACGGGGAGAAGTGACTCACCGAGCATCTCCCAGCAAAGCTGCCAGGTCACACCCCAGCCCTGCCCCATGCACGAGACCCTGCCACGCCGTCCCCAAACCCCCCCAGCCCACCCGACCGCAGCCACCAGACACCACCTGAATGTGTTGGATTGTTTAAATTCTAATTAAAACAGAAAAGCTCTTACCCAACACTGGCGCTAACCCTGAGGGTTCCTCCGTAAGCAGATCTGGCTGGATTTAAAAAAAAAAAAAAAAAAATACAGGGCACATTAGCAACACCCCAGTGAAAAGTGGCAAATGGGTTTTCAAAAATTTGTTTTCAAAATCGATGCAGAGAACCCCCCAAAGAGGAGACCCACACCCCCCGATGTGAAGACCCCGCGGCGGGGAGCAGTGCAGGGGAAACCTGAACCCTCGTGGGAAACCCAACGTGGCCACCCGCTCCCGGCGGTGCCGGGGCTCAGCAGGCAGGATCAGGCCCCTGGGGTGGGGGGCACCCCTTAACCCACAGTGAGGGGAGGCACCAGGGGTCTGGGGTGCAGCTGCGGTCCCAGAGGTGCCCCCAGGGGTCCGGGGCAGCACCTCCCCAGGGTGGCCAAGCCAATCCCCCCCTCCCCGCTTCAGGGGGTCCCAACCCTACCCCCCACTCCGTAAATCCCCAAACCCCGGGTGCATCCCACGTGTATTAACCCCCAGGGCTGCGGTCTGACCCCCCCCAAACCCACCGGGGACCCCCGCCCGGGGCACAGCAGAGGTGGGGACCCCTCCCCGCGCGGGGCTGGGGGGTCTTGGGCTCCCGGAGCAGGAACCCGGGCAGGGCGACCCGGGGCACCCCGGTGCCGGCGGGGGAGGACACGGGACCGGGGGTTCTGGGGGTCCCTGCCCTGCTGCAGGGGCACCGGGTGGGCAGAGCCACCCCCGGGAGGAGCCCCCGGGAGGAGCCCCCGCCTCTCGCCTTCCACCTGCCGGGGCTGCGGCCCCGGAGCCGGTGGGGATCCCGGTGGGGACCCGGAGCTGGCAGGGACCCCGGTGCCCACGGGGAATCTTGTGCCCGTGGGGACCCCGGTGCCGGCAGGGACCCCGGTGGGGACCCGCTGCCGGTGGGGACCCCGCTGCTGGCAGGGACTCCGGTGCCCGTGGGGATCCCGGTACCGGTGCCGGCGGGGACCCCAGTGCCGGTGGGGACCCCGGTGCCCGTGGGGGCCCCGGTGCCGGTGTTGGCGGGGACCCCAGTGCCGGTGGGGATCCCGGTGGGGACCCCGGTGCCCGTGGGGATCCCGGTGCCGGTGCTGGCGGGGATCCCGGTGCCGGTGGGGATCCCGGTGGGGACCCCGGTGCCCGTGGGGATCCCGGTGCCGGTGCCCGTGGGGACCCCGGTGCCCGTGGGGGCCCCGGTGGGGACCCCGGTGGGGACCCCGGTGCCCGTGGGGACCCCGGTGCGCGCAGGGGCGGCGGGGCAGGACGGACCCCCCGGTGCGCAGTGGGGAGCGGGGACCCCCGGTGCGCCCTCCCGTACCGGGAGCTCTCTGCCCCCCCGGGGCCGGGGCCGGGGCCGGGGCCGGGGGGTCCCGTCCGCCGCGGAGCCACTCACCTGCCCGCGCCTCCGCCTCTTTGTTCACCTTAAAATGGCAGCCGCGATCGGCGGCACGGCGGCGGCCGGGCGCTGCTGGAGACCGGCCCCGGCCCGGCCCCGGTTTCCGCCTCCGGGGAGGGGTGGGATGGGGGGGGGGAGCCCCGGGGGCCGCCCCCGCCCCTGCTCCCGCCGCTGCAGCCCGGGCGGCTCCGGCCCGGCCCCTCCGGTGAAATCGGGGTGGAATAAGGGGGAGCCCTGGGGGGTGGGGGGCACCCCCGGCTGGGACCCTGCACCCCCCGGGGTGTCCCGTCCCCCCCGCCCCCCGCGTTGCTTTCCTGGGGACGGGAGGGTCCCATGGGTGCTGGAGAGTCCCATGGGTGCTGGGGTGGGGACGCGTTTGCCCGGTGCCGGGGGGTCCCATGGGTGCTGGGGTGGGGACGCGTTTGCCCGGTGCCGGGGGGTCTCATGGGTGCCAGGGGGTCCCATGGGTGCTGGGGTGGGGACACGTTTGCCCGGTGCCGGGGGGTCCCATGGGTGCCAGGGGGCCCCATGGGTGCTGGGGTGGGGACGCGTTTGCCCGGTGCCGGGGGGGTCCCATGGGTGCTGGGGTGGGACGCGTTTGCCCGCTGCCCCCAGCTGCTGCGGGTGCCCCAGGCTGCACACGAAGACCTCCCCAAAAATATCACCATGTTTTATTAAAACCGGTTCTGGCTACTTCTGCAGCTGCACCCACTGCCCCAGGGTGGCGGGGGGGGTGGTGTCGGCTCCCCAATTCACACGGGGTGAAGTGAGGGCACAGCCAGGGCCCGGCTCCCACGCTGGTACAGGTGGCACCCACCCAGCACCCGGGGCTAAGAGGCTCCCCAGGGCACAGAGCACCCAGAGAACCCCAAAACCAGCAGCACGAGGAGCCTGCGGGTTTGCTCTCCGTGCCTGGGTGGGTGCAACAGCTGGGTGGGCGCTGGGTGCATCCCTGCAGCGTCGCCACCCCCTCCCCAGCACCCAGCCCCGGGGGTGTCCCCCCACGCCCGGGGTCATCGTCCCACGGCGGCGGTGCCGGCCGGTGCGCAGGCTCAGAAGAAGACGGCGCTGTCGCGGGCGTCGCGGTCGTACTCCTGGATCCGCGCCTTGATGTGCGTCAGCTTCTTCTTCAGGTATTCGCAGCGCTGCTGCTTCTCCAGGAAGGCCGAATCCTGCCAGCCGGACTGTGCTCAGCCGGAGGAACCCTGTGCCGGCACTGGGGTCCCACGGTACCCTGGGGACCCCCCCCTCTCCAAGCATTGGGGAGGGGGGAGAAGCACCATGGGGAGGCCGTGGGGTCGCAGCCCCCCAGCACGGGGAGCAGATTCTGAGCCCTTCCCTTTCTCACCCTCTTCTTCCTCGCATACTCGTGCCAGGCATGGGCCACCCTGCTCCCATCCTGCGGGGCAGAAAGACACGTCCCCGAGCCCCGGGGGCTCAGCAGGGCCCAGCATGGCCCTAACGAGGCGGGCAGAGCTAACGAGCCCCAGGGGCTCGGGGGCAGCCAGCCTTCCCGCAGCACCGCACCGGGAAAACCTTGCCCAGGGCGTAGCCGAGAAATGCCGCCGCTCATTAATTTTCCAGCAGCTGCTGGGTGCCTTTGAGCGCAGCTCGTGCCTCTCAGCTGCAGGAGCCTGGGCGTCCGCACGTCCCCTTTGGTCCCCCCTGCCCGCTGCAGCCCCCAGGCTCATCCCACATCCCCGCAGAGACCGGCCAACTCATCACACCCACCATCGTTCGCAAGACGCGCGGTGCCCGCAGCCAGCACCCACCAAGGGACCCACCGTCCTGCTCGGGGCACGCCGGGGCAGCCGGCCCATCGCCGCCTCCAGCTCGCCGAGCCTCTGCCGCGTGGCGCGGAGCTCCCCGAGCAGCTCCGTGTACTCCGCCAGCTGGTCCTGGAAGACGCCCTTGTAGCCCTCCCGCTGCCGGGGGCTCCGGATCGCCGGGTACTTTCTGCACCGCCACGAGGCCCGGAGGCTCAGGGTGCGGGAGGGAGAGCCCAGGCGCTGCCGGCACATCCAGGCAGGCAGGACCCTCTCGGTTGGGTGTCGCGGGTCCCCAGGGCTCCGTAACACCCCCGTCCCGCGGCCGTCCCCATCCCCACGGGAGTCACTTACACCACGTAGTCCGGGAGCGCACGTGGCCGGGGTGCCAGCCTGGGGGGGATGGATCCAGCCCCCGGTTTCTCCCCGTCTGCGGCGGGGGGGACCCTCCCCGGGGGTCTCCCCAATGGCATCACCTCGTCCTCAAAGGTGACGCGCCTGGCTCGGGCTGGCGGAGGCTTCAGGACACAAGGGAGGGGCGTGAGGCTGCGCGGCCACCAAACCGTACCGGGGGGGCACGGCGGGGAGGGGATGACCACCCGGTGCTTCGGGGCCACCTCGCACCTCCAAATCTGGAGGGACAGCGGCTGCCTGCGCCCCGGCCAGGCGACAAACGCCGGCACAGCTCCCCCGGGGCGATGGCGTCGACCTACACCGCTGCCAGGCGCGGGTGGCACCGGATTGAGCCCCAACAGGGCTGGGGGGCCAGGAGGATGCTGCGGTGGCCCCCAGCCCCACGAAGACGGTGGGGAGCAGCCAGGCCAGACCGGCTACCTCCAGCCCCCCCCAGCAGCCCCGGGCAGGACTTCACGGAGGCACGGCGGGGGCCCAACACCTCCAGCCCAGCCTGGGTACTCAGCACCCCTGCACCCGGCTCCGTACCCGGCAGCCCCGGCTCTCCGGTGGGGCGGGTGGGCTCGGCCATCGGCTCGCAGCGGCTTGGGGGTGATGGGGGTCCCGTGGGTGCATCCGGCGGCTGCTTCGCTTCCCCGCCTCCGGGCTGAGCCCCGCTGGCGGAGAAGCCTCAAGGTGAGCGGGGATGGGAGCAAACCCCGCGGCGAGGTGACACGGGTGGCGGCGTTACCAGCCCTTTTTGCGTGCCTCAGTTTCCCCCGCAGGGCACGCTTGCGGCCTGGCTCCGAGCCGCCTTCCCTCCCCATGGCTCGCCGGGGATTTACGAGTGGCCACTGACACCAGGAGCCATCGGCGAGCCCCGACCGTGCCCCAGGGATGTCACCTCCCCTGCTGCGAGCCCCTGGGGCATGTCCCAGGGCTGCCAGCCCAGCCCAGCCCCTGGGCGAGCGGGAAAGCACCCGCTGGTGCTCCCAGCACCCAGCACCCATGCTCCGCCGGAGCCTCTCCACTCAGGAGGAGGGGAAGGATCCCCGCTGCATCGCTGCTGGCCATCCCCACCACCGCCAAGGACCCTGCGGATGCTGCTGGGCTCGTGTCAAGCGGACCAGCCCCGCTGCGTCCCCCCCTGGGGTCTGCGTCCCCCCCATCCCCATGCCAGCTCCTGCAGGACAGCGTCCGGCCCCCGAGCCCCCGCTGCCGGCGTTACCTGCCCGTCTCATGGCGGGACGCGAGGCCCGGCGTCCCTCGCCACCGCCGCTGCCCGCGGCAGGCACCAGCGGTTAAACATTAACAGCAACGCGCCACCCCGCAGCGGGGCATGGGGCCCTGCGTGGGCAGGATCCGGCCCCTGCCCCCCCCCAGCCTCCACCCTGCCCCGTGCCCACCAAGGGTCGCATCCTGCGCCCGCCTTCTGCGGGCACCGCGGGTTTTGGCTTTGCAAAGTGTCGGGGCTGAGCGGCACGAACGTCCTGGGGCTCCGTACGAGGAGCCCGGGGCATCCTCAGCCCCATCACACCCCCTCCCCTGTGCAAACGCTGCTCTGAGCCCCCCCAAACCTGCCCCGCTGCCGGCGAGTGGGGGGCTACAAGCTCCCAGCCCTCTCAGCGCACCCCCCGGCGGGGTTTGGAGCCCCCCGTGCCAGCCCCATCCTCCCCCAAGGTTCCCAGGATGGAGGAGGGAAGCCCCTGCAGCGAGGGGAGCTGCAAAGATCCCCCCCAAAGCACCCCCCCGGGACCCCATCCCACCCCGGGACCCCATCCCACCCCTCCCGCCGGGCAGGGGTCCCGCTGCCGCGAGCAGAGAGCGACGCGTCCAGTTCAGCCTCCTTTAATTTGCGCCTCAGCCCCCCCCCCCCGCCCCCGGCCAAGGGGCCTGGCTGGGGAGTGGGACCAGCCCCGGGGGGCCAGGGCCGCGGGGGTCCTGGCGGAGGGTCCTCGCCCACCCTGCTGCTGGGGGGCTGGGCTGAATATTGCATCCAGGAATCTCACAGCACTTTACAATGGTCGGTACCGGGGTGCGTGTGTGTCCCCCGCTCCCTCCCACCCCCCCCCCCCCCCCCCATTTTACAGATGGGGGAAACTGAGGCACAGAGAGGTGACGTGACTTCGCCAAGGTCACTTCGTGGCAGAGCCAGGAACAGAGCCCCCCCTCCCCGCCCCCCCAAATCCTCAACCCCAGGGGCTCAGCCCTGCTCTCACCACGGGGGGCTGCCCCCCCGCTCCGCGCCCTCCAGGCAAGACCCCAGGCATCCCCCCCACCCTGTCCCCAACCTCCACCCCCCCACACCGGGGGGGGGGCAGCCCCCAGACCACCCCCCCCAAGGGCTCCTGGCTTCTCCCTCTCACTCCCCTTTCTGCCCCCGCCCAGCTCCGTCCCCCCCCAGGGCTGCTCCGTCCCCCCAGGCGCAGCGGCTGCTGCAACCCCCCCCCCCCCCCCCAAAAAAAAAAGCCCTCCTGGAGACCAGGACTCACCTCCCACCCGGCCGGGGTTGGGGGGCCCGGGAGGGCCCGGGGGGGGGCTCCAGCCTCACGCCAGCACAGTGAATGCAGGAAATTTATACAGGGCTTTACAGAACAAAGCTACTGAAATCAGCCACACGATGGCCAGACATAAGAGGGGCCCCGGCCCCCCCACCTCCCGCCCCATCACCCGCTGTCTGAGGAGGTTGGGGGGGCGGTGGAAGGGGCCCTGGGGGGTCGGGTGGGGGTGCAAGGGGCCGTGGCGGAGCAGAGACGGGGGGTCCAGCTCCCCAGGAGCTCGCGCTGCTGCTGCCCCAGGGCTTGGCTGACCAGCCCCGGCAGCGCCAGCAGGCTCAGCCCCAGCGCCTCCATCTTGCTCTCCAGGGCGCCCAGCCGCTTCTCCAGGTCCTCGTTACGCTCCTGCAGCTCCGAGACCATGTCGTACATGATGTTCTGGGTCTGACGGGAATTGGGGGACACACCGGTGGAGGAAAGGGGGGGGGGGGGTCTCAGTGCCGGGAGCCACAGCATCGGGGTCTCCCGGCCCCCCCACCCCAGCACCGCTCACCTTTGCCAGGTCCACCAGCGTGTTGGCCTGGTCATTCAGCTTCCGCTGCTCCATCTTCACACTCCTCAACCTGCAGAGACATGGGGGAGCGGGGTCAAGGTCAGCGACACCCCCATGCAGCCCCCACCCCAGCACCCTGGCATGCAGCCCCCCCCCCCCCCCCCGCAAGCACAGCCTCTGCCCCTCCACCCTCGCCCCAGCAGCCCTGGGGGGGCTGCGCCACCGCGTCCCCCCCCCAATTTTGCAGCGCCGAGCTCATGCACACGGGAGCAGACAGAGGAGAGGAGCAGCCCCACGGGGCGACTTACTTCTGAGCTCTGCAGGGACGGGGCAGAACAGAGACAAAACACAACAGGAGGTTTAATACCACCACGAAGAGCGCAGGGAGACGACAGCAGCCGCAGCACGGCCCCCCCCTCGGTGTCCCCCCCTCCAAGCCAGGCACCCCTCGGTGTCCCCCCGCCAAAGCAGGGGGTGCCCGGGGGCTCGCAGCCCCCAGCCCCGCTCCCCGATGCGGGCGAAGCCGGACAGCAGACACGGTCACATCGAGCCTCGTCGAGCGGGTACCCCCCGGGGGTCACCCCAGCATCATCACGGGGGTCCTCACCCACCGGGAAAGCGTCCCCGCAGCGGGGACAGGGACGGGGGGCAGGGACCACCTGGCTCCCAACCCAAGGGGTGCAGGCAGCGCGGGCACAGAAGGGGAGGAAGCGCCCGGTTCTCCTTCCGGAGCCACGATGGGAAAAACCTCCTCGTAGGAAGCAGGTAAAGGTTTGGCACTTACTGATGGATGGCTTGGAGGAACTTACGCTGGTGTTTCCGAACTTTGGCATGGTCGATCTTCTTCACCAGCTTGGTGTGTTTGTAGATGAGCCACGTTTCCCTGAGTACGTTGGCAGCAGCATTTTTCACCTGGAAGCAACCGAGCACCGGGCTCAGGGACGGAGACGGCCGGTCCTGCGCCCAGCGATGCCGTGTCCGACGGGGCCGGGGAGGGGGCCGGCAGCGGGGTGGGGTGGGGGGGGGGGGTCTTACCCGCTTCGTTAGCTGCGTATCCATCATGAAGTTGTGCACGTGTTTCTCCGCTTTGGTGAGCTCTAGCTTTCTAGCAACGACGGCGACAACCAGAGCGGTGCAGCCGGCACCCTGCGGGCAGCGAGCCCCGCGGTGAGGGCAGCGGCAGGAGCGGGGGGCACAGGAGCCCGTCCCCCCCCCGACCCCGCCGGCACTCACCATGATGCCGGTGAGCAGACACACGCCCTTCCCGCAGTAGGTGTGCGGCACCATGTCCCCGTAGCCGATGGAGAGGAAGGTGATGGAGATCAGCCACATGGCCCCCAAGAAGTTGCTGGTCACCTCCTGCTTGTCGTGGTACCTGCCCGGGGCCGAGCGCAGCCGCCGTCACCGCACGGTCCCAGTCCCACCACGTGTCCCCCACCATGGCACCGCCGGCTTTGCCACACGGTTTTTAGCCGCTTTCCCATCCGGCAGCTGCAACCGGGAGAGTCCCCAAGCTCCCAGCTGCGCTGCTGGCACACAGGGCCCCAAAGAAGCTGGGGATACCCTGGGGACACTTTGGGGACACCAGGCAGGGCCACTCCGGACACGGGCACCAGGGAGGAGGTAAGCCCCAGGGTGGCTGTGACCCCCGGGAGCGGGGCTCGCTCGGTGGGGGGGCTGCTGGACGAGGGTGACGAGGTGATGGGTGCGGAGCCACAGCCCCCACACACGGATGGCAGCAACCTCCATCCTCCCGCAGCTCCCCCACAGATCTCAAAGCACAGGACACGGGTGTCACCACCGGACCCCCCGGGCAGGGGACACCCGGTCTCTGCAGAGCGGGAGATGGTTGCACAGACCTGGCCGGAGCGGAGCACCCCTCGCCCCGCGAGCCCCCGGGGGGGCCACGTCAGCAAAGCTGCCCCCGAGCAAGCCCCGGGCTACGAAGGGCCCCGAGGCCACCGCGGGCGTCACTGCGGGGGGAGCGGGGGACACTGTGCTTTGAGATTTCGTGGCCGGTGCCACAAATGCAGACGCCTGTGCCCCCCGCCCCCTCCCCGAGAGACCCCCGGACTCGGCCCCCGCCGCTTACCGGGACGAGCCCGGCCGGGGGACGCAGAGCAGCGGGGCCGGGTGCGGCCAAGCCAGGCAGCGGGATGGGGGCATGCGGGGAGCAGCGGAGAGCCGGGAAAACCGGGTGCCGGGGGTGAGAAAAGGGAAGGAAGGAGACGGAAGCAAGCCGGGGCGGACTCAAGCGTGCAGCGAGGAATTTAGGATTGCTGCGTCCCTCCACCCGGCCCCCCTGGGCACGGCCACACGGTTTGGGCTTGGAACCTCAGCCAGCACCCAGGGATGCGGCGGGGCAATGCTGCGGGGCACCGCGCGGCCGGGGGGGACCCGCACCCCGGGGGGGGCTGGCAGCGAGGGCTGGGCCCGTCCCCAAAGGGCCGGCAGCCCGAGGACGTCACCCCACGGCGATGCTCCCCGGGACAGCGAGGGCTGCGGTGCTCCCCACTCCCCTCCGTCCTCCCAAGGAGCCCCCGGGACTCCTTCGACGCACCCGAACTGTGCACATTAAGGAGGGGAAACACCGAGCAGCAGCAACAGCCAGAGCCGAGCAAAAGCCCTTTGGAGAATCAGCCGGAGCCTCCGGTTAGAAACAAGGATTCAGCGGCTCCTTCCCGGCTGCTCAAGCTCAGCTCCGCTCCTTGCCAGGGTTTCCCCCTCCGGGGCCGCCCCGGGACCCGCAGCGATTTCGGCAGCAAGCCCACCCCTCCGAGAGCACCCCGAGAGCTGGGGCAGAAGGACCCGTGCTCCGGCCCCCCACACGCTGCGATGGGACCCCCGGCTCCTGCCCACAGCCGGGCTGGGCACCGCAGCCGCCCTGGCTGGGGGGCACGGGGGGGTGGAAAGCAGCCCCTGAGGTTCCAAGTGGAAAAAGGGCTCCGGCCCCTTTCCATGTCCATGGCCTCTTTGCTCCGGCCTGGGCGGCCCCCCCGGCCCCCCAGCCTTGACCCCCCCCCACCCGCCGGCTGCAGCTAATCCTAAATTCTGGGTAGCACAAGCCTGGGGCGGGGGGGACGTCCCGTGCAGGACGCGCTGTCGGTCCCTGGGGTGACTCACAGTTTGTCCCTGCGAGCAGCAGAGCGGTCAGGGAGGGAAAACAAGAGCAGTTAATGCGCGTCCCCGGGGAGCGGCCGAGAAGGGGCGAGCACGGGCAGGGCACCGGCGTGGGCATCCTGGCCCCGGCATCCCGGCCCTGGCATCCCGGCATCCCTGCGGGCGCAGCTGAGGAGCATGGGCCACATCCTGCGCGAGGGCTCGGTCCCTTCTGTGAGACCCCCAGCTCCTCCTGGCCGGAGCTGGCGGCAGAGAGTGGTTCCTGCCGCATCCCAGGGGGGCACGGAGGGGCTTGGGAGAGGTCTGGGGACAGCCTGGGGGTCCGGCCGCCCCCACCTCGCTTCGGCAAGCGGTTTTGGTTTGGCAAAACCATCACGGCCACCACCCGGGGCACGAAAGTCCTGGTGGGGAAGCTCTGCCTGGAGATCGGGGGCCTCTTCTCCAAGGGGCCTCTTCTCTCCCCCCAGCCCCGCCGGGGTCTGCGCCGTGCGTCCTCAGCTGCACCCCAGCCCCGCACCCCCCAATGAGAGCCCCGGGGGCGGGCGGAGGGGGGAGCCCCCCACGTACCTCTCGCAGACGCGGACCGTCCAGGCAGCGATGATCCAGGAGGAGATGCTGAAGACCAGGAGGACGGTGCCGGGGCAGATGGTCATGAGGGTCTTCATGACGAAGCGGGTGTTGAAGTTGATCTTGTTGAGGGCGCCGATGCTGCGGGAGGAGGCGTCGGTGAAGAGCTTGCTGTGCAGCAGCATGACGCGCCCGATCAGGTACAGCCGCAGGAACATGGGGATGGAGAGGATGATGTCCACGTCGGCGTCGGCCACCGAGGCGGCGTAGGTGAACGCCAACCGCGCCGTCCAAGTGAAGAGGTACTGGCCGGGGATGGGGTGGATGGCGCAGACGATCAGCTCCAGGGCGATGAAGAAGATGCGCTCGTAGGTCATGGCGATGCGCCAGTCGTCGGCGCCGTTATCCACCATGAAGAGCTGCCGGGGGTGAGGGGGGAGGAGAAAGGGGAGGTGGTGGGCAGCGGGACCCCTGGGGCGGCACGGCCCCCGCGAGCACCCGCCGGCGGGTGCCCCTCACCTGGATCTCCCTGGCGTGGTACATGACGATGAGCCCCAGGAGGATGATGGTCGAGAGGCTGATAAGGCATTTCAGTGCAAACGAATACGACGACTCCTGCAAGGGGAGCGGGCAGCGTGAGCCCAGCCGGCCCCCCACCCCTCCCCGGCCCCCCACCGCACCCCTTACCTTGGTGTAGACCCCCCAGGACAACTCCGTCTCCGTGACCATGACCACGATGCCGAACATCCCGAAAATGAGGGCGTAATCGCTGAGGCGCTTCCGCTTCTCGAAGAGGGCTCGCCGGTGCCCCAGCTTGTACCCGATGTTCTGGTTCCTCCGGGGTCCTCGCCCCCGTACCTCGGCCGCATCCTGCCCCGGGGCTGCTGCCGGGCCGGGATCCGGACCCCGGGGTTGCTCCGGCCGTGAGACCACCACCTCGAGGCCGGGGGGATGGCGGGGCCGCAGCGGTTGGGTCTCCCCCTCCAGCGGGTGCAGGGTGCCGGCCGAGGCGCTCAGGGGGCCCCGGGGCCGTGCCACCCCCCCATTGTACCGGCAGCCGCTCATGGCTCTGGCGGGGAGGGGACCGGGCGATCCCGCATGGCTCAGCAGCGCGGGGGCGACCTGCGGGAGAGGGGTCAGTGTCGGGTGGGGGGTGCGTGGGGATTCCCGGGGGGCCGGGATCGGCATCCTCGCCCTGCCCACCACTGGGCGACGATGCCTGACGGGGCACGTGGTACCCATGTGCTGGCCTCGACCGCGGCGGGGACGCATCCTGCACACCGGGGACCCACCGGGGACGCGTCCTGCCCAACTGGGGACCCACAGGGGGCGCGTCCTGCACACCGGGGACCCATGGGGGACATGTCCTGCCCAACTGGGGACCCACCGGGGGACGCATCCTGCACACCGGGGACCCACGGGGGACGCATCCTGCCCACCAGGGACGCGTCCTGCACACCGGGAACCCACGGGGGACGCGTCCTGCCCAACCGGGGACCCACCGGGGACGCGTCCTGCCCAACCGGGGACCCATGGGGGACGCGTCCTGCCCAATCGGGGACGTGTTCTGCCCACCGGGGACCCACGGGGGATGCGTCCTGCACACCGGGGACCCACGGGGGACGCGTTCTGCCCAACTGGGGACCCACGGGGGATGCGTCCTGCCCAACCGGGAATGTGTCCTGCCCTGCGGGGACCCATGGGGGACGCGTCCTGCCCAACCAGGGACCCACGGGGGATGCGTCCTGCCCAATCGGGGACGTGTCCTGCCCTGCGGGGACCCACGGGGGACGCGTCCTGCCCAACCGGGGACCTGCCCCCCGCCCGGGGCTCGGTGCCGCCGCAGCCCGGCCGCCCCCCCTGCAGCCCCCTGGGGTGGCAGCGAGGGCAGGACGGGTCCGACCCCACGGTACCCCCGGTGCTGGCCCCTGCCCGCAGCCCCGGGACGGCTCCGGTAACGAGCTGCAGCTGCGCGTCCCCGCAGCCCCCCCCCGCGATGTCCCGGCCGCGCTCGGGGCTCCCGGTGTCGGGGCTCCCGGTGCCGGGGCGCCCGGCGGGTTCGGCTCAACCCCACCCCTGGCCCGGCCCGGCCCGGCCCTGCCCGGTGCCCGCTGCCCGGTGCCCGCTACCTGCCGCCGGGCCGGGCCGGGGCCGCGCCGCCGCCGCCGCCGCCGCCGCAGCCCGGCTCGGTGCCGGGGGCGCGCGGCGGCGGGAGCGGAGCGCTAGGGGGCGGGGCGGAGGCGGGGCGCGGCGCCTCATTGGCGGAGACCACCCCACGCCCCCCGTGACGAGCGCCGCGCCACGCCCTTCGCCACGCCCCCGAGCGCTGGCCACGCCCCCCGGCCCCCTCCATGCGCTCCCTGACACCCCCCGACCCCTCTGCGCCCCTGCACCCCCCAAAACCCGACCCCCCGGACCCCTCTGCGCCCCCGCACCCCCCAAAACCCGACCCCCCCGGACCCCCCGACCCCTCTGTGCCCCCGCACCCCCCAAAACCCGACCCCCCGGACCCCTCTGTGCCCCTGCACCCCCCCAAACCCGACCCCCCCGGACCCCTCTGTGCCCCTGCACCCCCCCAAACCCGCCCCCCCCGGACCCCTCTGTGCCCCTGCACTCCCCAAAACCCGCACCCCCGGACCCCTCTGCGCCCCCGCACCCCCCCCAACCCGCACCCCCCCGACCTCCCGGACCCCTCTGTGCCCCCGCACCCCCCAAAACCTGCCCCCCCCGGACCCCCCGGACCCCTCTGTGCCCCTGCACCCCCCCGAACCCGCCCCCCGGACCCCTCTGCGCCCCTGCACCCCCCCAAACCCGCACCCCCCGACCTCCCGGACCCCTCTGTGCCCCCACACCCCCCAAAACCCGCCCCCCCGACCCTCAGACCTCTCTGAACCCCCGCACCCCCCAAAACCCGCCCCCCCGGACCCCTCTGTGCCCCCACACCCCCCAAACCTGTTTCCCCGGACCCCCCCGGACCTCTCTGCACCCCCCCCCAACCCACCTCCCCAGCCCCCGTGCAGCCATCACACCCCCGGCACCCCGCATGCCCCCCCCTTGCACCCCCTCTCCCCCCAGCGCCCCCCCCAGCACACCCTTCAGCCCCCCGTGATGCCCCCAGTGCCCCCCATGCACACCCCCCACCCTCCAGCCTCACTGCGCTGGTCCCCTGCACCCTAAACTCCAGCATCCCCCATGCAACCCCCAGCATCCCAATGCACCCCCCCCGGCACCCCCCCATCCTCCCCATGCCCCCCCAAGTACGCTGCCTCCAGTATCCTCAGCACACCCCAGTACATCCCCTCTGTCACCCCCAGTGCACCCCCAGCACCCCAATGCACCCCCCCAGCACCCCAACACACCCCCCAGCACCCCAGCGCACCCCCAGCACCCCCGTGACCCCTCCCCGACACTGCAGCAGCTCCCTGAACCTGCAGCCCTGCCCACCCCGGCCCCCCGCACCCCCCTACCTGCTTGGGCTCCCCAGGCCCGGCCAGGGGGGGCCTCGGGGTGTTAGGGGCTGCGGAGCCGGGGCTTGGCACGGGGGGGGTCCGGGGGTCCGGGTGCCATGGGCTTCCCTCCACGCCTGGCAGGAGAGGAGATGTGGCATCAGTGGGGTCCCCAAACCCCCTCATCCACAGTGGCGGGGACCCCCAGAGCCACTGCACCCGGCTGAGGGTCCTGCCCTGGCACCGTCACCCCGGGGGGGGGGGGGGGTCACCCTGTCCCATGTCCCCCTGTGCACCCACCGCCTCAGGGGGCTGTGGGGAGGGTGGGTGCCAGTGCCGCACCGAGCCCCCCCCATGACAGCCAGGGTGGGCGAGCGGGGCAAGCAGCGCCGCGGTTTTTGGGTGTGGGTTTGTCACCAGGCCGTGGGGAACGCAGGGTAGGGTTGAGGGGCACCGGGGGTCTGCGAGCAGAGCCCCCCGGCCCTGAGCCCTCCCGCTGCGGCGCCAGGGCTGGGCTGCAACGGCGGGAGGCGACAGCACGAGCAGGGGGTCTGGCGGCAGCGAGCGCAGACCCCGCTGCAGACACAGCCCCGTTGCAGCCAGCACGGACCTCCAGCACAGACCCCCAGCACGGACCCCCAGCACCAACAGCCCCCATTGCACGACGGGGCCTCAAAAACCACCACGCGGAGCCCACGGTGCCGACGGCACCGGCAGCGCCGTCGCGGTCGGAGGGCCAGGCCGGCGCACGTCGCTGCGGGGCTCCTTGCACGGGGGAGCTGGGGGGTCCCCGCAGCCTCTCCCCCAGCCCTGCAGCAGGGCTGTACCCCCCGGGGTGGGGTGGGGGGGGGGGCAGCTCCCCAGATTTCAGGCCTCCAAGAGCCCAAATCCTCCTGCAGACCATCCCGGCTAAAACCCCAAACAACTGGCGTCGGTACCCCCATTGCAACCGCCACCACCGCGCCCGTGTCCCTTCCGGCGTGGGGACACCCGGGAAGGGTCTGCCACCACCAGCACCCCCCATCTGTGGGGGGCAGTGGGGCTTTGGGTCCCTTTCCCCTTCCCTGAGGGATGCACCGGAGCCGGGGAAGATGCTTCCCCGCTACCTACGGGAGCAGAGGCTGCGTGGCCGGGCTCCAGCGCCCGGCTGCTCCCCGGTGCGTAGCTGGGGCCGCTGGCTCCCCTCCAGAGCCAGATCATTTTCTCGCCATTCTGCCAAATTTATTGCAGGAAAATGGGCTCCGATTTCTTTTTAATACTCGGTTGGGGAGAAAAATACGCAGCGGGCAGGGCGGAGGGGAAGCCGTTTCCCAGGGCTGCCGGTCCCCTTCATCACAGAGATGCCGGAGATGCCAGAGCCATGCCAGGGCCTGGCAAACTTTTTGGCACCGTCAACGGGGTCTGTGAAGCTGCCCCCAGAGCCCTCCCAGATGGATGACAGTAAATATTTTATTAACCATCACTCCGTGGTCGTTCCACTAATAGCTTCTATCAATGGCAACGTAAATGGGCCTTATTAAATCTTCCCGCTGTCAGGACATCGATAGGGACGTCTCCGGCAGGATTCAGCACCCGGAGGGTTGATTAAAACTGCGAAGCCCCGAGGGATCCCCTCTCCCCACGGGAACGCTGCGGCCAGTGGCCACATCCCCAGGGATGCTCCGGCGGGATGCGCAGCACAAGGACGCCGAGCATCGTCCTCCACGGCCCCATCGCGGGGACAGGGACATGGCAGGTCCCCCTGGCCGCCGCATGTCCTTGAGCAGCGGCCCCGAGCAGCCCCGCTCTCGGCAGCTCCCGCACCGGGAGGTTGGTGGCGATGCGGCAGCAGGACGCCCACCGCCACAGCCCGGGTGTTTCGGCAGGGCCGCAGGGTGCTCCCGCCACCCCCGCGGCAACGCTCGGGGCTGGGACACGGGGACGCGCGAGGTTTCGTCTCCCCGGCGGGGTGCGGGTGTCCCCGGGGGTACGGGGAGGTTGGGTGGGCACGGGATGCCACGGGCTTTAAAGAGGAGCTGGCTGGGGCAGGACGCTCAGCTGGGGACGATGGGGAACGGGCGAGGGGGTGCTGAGGGGGACCCCGGCTGGGGCAGCACCCCATTGCCCCTGCCCAAAGGAGGGACATGGCGGGGGGGGGGGGGGACATGGTTTAACCCCCGCAGGGACAGGCTGCAGCAGCCCCCGGTGCCCTGGGGGGGGTTGGAGGGTGCCAGCGGGACCCCCCGCTTCCCCCCGTGCCCTGGAGCAGCGATGCTGCCTGGGAGCAACTGCAGAGGAGGAGGGTGCAGCTAAAAATAGAGGCGGGCAGCCGAAAAGCTCCCGGCTGGTGATTTATTTATTACCCGTTCTCTAATTCCTGCCTGGGAATCGCGGTCCCGGGGAGGGCGCGGCAGGAATTTGGGGGAGCTGCGGTTGCTGGCAGGGCCATGCCTGTGGGCCCCACGCCAGCAGCCGGGCGGCACGGCCACGGTCCTGCTGCCGTCCTAGGGGGAAGGGGCCGGGGAACCGGGGAACCCCCCCCACCATGGCGCAGGGGACGGGATGCTCGGGGCGGCAGGACCCGTGCTGAGCCCCCCGCCTGGGGTCGCAGGGGCTCCCCGCCAGCCGGTGTGAGGATTCGGGGCTTGCCGGGTGCACGAAGTGCATCAGCCCCCTTGCAGACCCCCCGTCTCCCCAAATCCCCCCGTTCCTTGGGTGGCCGCGGCTCCCGCCGCCACCAATCCCCGGCCATATGTCCCAGGCTGGAGAGCATCTGTCGGTGCCGGCAGGAGCCCCCGGCCCCCGCAAATGCTGCCCAGCCACCGGCACAGGGCTGGACATGGGGGGCTATGCCACCGCCGCTGCCCCCCGAGGGCAGGGCAGGGGGGCTGAGCATGATTTGGGGGGCACGGGACCATCTGAGCCCCCTGGGGCTGGCGGGAGGCACCAGTGTGAGGCCACCGGGCTCCCCAAGAGCACCGGGATGGCTCGGGCAAGCCCTGCTGCCATGGGACGCCCCGGTGATGCCAGCAGCCGGGCCCCTGTCCCCCCCCAACATCTCCCCGAGGACATCAGGGCCGGTGCAAAGGGGCAGAACCTGGCACCGGGATGATTTGCCCCACGCAGGATCTGGCCCATTCCCCGCCGCGGGGCTGTGGGGTGATCCGAGGGTCCCACGGCGCAGGGGGAAGCGCAGGGGCTGGCACACGTGCGGGGACGCGCGGGGACACCCAAACCTCCCGGGTCCTGCTGCATCGCAGGGGAATCCCCGGCTTGTCCCGGGGTCTCCCCGAGAAAAACCCTGCCCTGAGCCCCACCGAGACGCCTTGGGGCTGGATCAGGCCCCCGAGGGGGGGCGGGGGCAGCACCGGAGGCAGCCGGGCCCCCCCCAGGACCCCCCCAACCCAAAGGGGACCCCATCCCCAGCCCTCCCACCTTGGGAGGGGACACGCGGCCGGGGACACCCTACCTGCGTGGGGCCGAGTAGGTGCCTGGGGCTGGGGTGGGGGGTGCTGCAGGGCTTGGGGGGGGATGGGGTGGGTGGGTTTGGGTTCCCCACGTCCCCCCTCCGCCGCCACCGCGCCGCCGTCCCCAGACAAAGCCGCTGCGCCGGGTTCGCCCGCCGCCTCCCCCACGTGTCTCAGCTCAGCCGAAGGACAAAGCCGCTCCGCATGGCTGCCCCCGCCGGGTCGCGACGGACCCCCCCGCCCAGGGCCAGCCGGGGGGGGACACGGGTGTCCCCGCTGTCCCTGGCACTGCTGCAAACCCCTCAGGGAATGTGGGGGGGGGTTCCCCCCAAACCTCACAAGCGCCTTTTGGAGAGCCCCGTCGCCGCGGGGCGGTGGTCCCTGCCGCCGGGGGTAGCGTCACCGCAGCCGCCACGGCCCCCCAGCCCTGTGCGGGGTCCCCAGGGGCGGCCCAAGGTCACGGAGAAGGTCGGGAGGGGCAGTGGGGGGGCCCTGCGCCCACAGCCTCGACGGCTGCACCGCAACGTGCGCCGCAGCATGCCGGGCACTCCCCGGCACGTCGAGGCCGCGAGCAGCGCGCGGTGCCAGAACCTGCCGGGAACCCCTGAGCACCAACCCCAGGCTTTGCACCGGCAAACGCCGCGGCATGGCCCTGGCACCACGGCTGCCCCGGGGTCCCACCAGCCCCCGTGCCTCACCGGCTGTGCCGCCCTGGCATGGCCGGCTCCTGGTGTCACAGCCAGATCGAGCGAGGCTGTCCGTGGCAGGGGGTCTCTCTGGTTTTGGTGGGTGCTGAGCTGGGTGCAGAGCGGGGCTGGTTCCCCCAGCCAGAGCCATCCCAGGGCCACGTCCCGCCGGGGCTGTGCCAGCAACCGGCCCCCAAAGCCGGGGAGCACCAACATCCCCTGGCCTCTCGACCCGCGGTCCCCTTCACAGCCTCGCAGCTTCAGTCCCGGCAGCCAAATACGGAGACCCCCCCTGCAGTCCCCTGACTCTGGCAGCTGGGGCTTGCCCAGAGCAGCCGCTCCACCACCGGCACGGCGTCCCCGGTGTCCCCTGGCTCCCCGCACCCAGGCACCCAGTGATGGCTGGGGAAAGCCGTCCCCGGGGTCCCCACCGCCGCCATCCCCGGGGTCCCCTGCGCCCACTCACCTGCCACGGCCCCGCGTTACGGGGAGCGTCGGGACGAGCCGGGGTGCCCGGTGGGCGGCGGGGACATGGGCCGGGGCGCGGGGGCCGCGGCCGCTTGGCAGCTTTCTGCACGCCGGAGCGGCGGGTGGCGACGGCAGCCGTGCCCGGGCGCGTGTGGGAGCTGCGGCGCAAAGGGGGGGGCCGGGGGCTTCCCCGCCCCACGCCCCCGCGTCCCCCCCCGGCCCTGCCACGGCGGGCAGTGACCTTGAGGCCGCGGCGCTGGCGGAGGACGGGGGAAGGCGGATATTTTTAGCCGGGCAGAGTCACTCCCATCGCGTCCTCATTGTCACCGCCGTGGGCTGCCTCCCGCGCCCCGCTGCCCCAATCCGGCCCCCCCACCCACCCCCCGGTTCCCCGCCGCACCGGGGGCTGCAGGGTGTGCAGCAGGTGGGAGCGGGGGGTGGCCAAACGTGCCCTGCCTTGCCCAGGACCCCCGGGGTGCCCCCGGCTCAGCCCCCCCCATGGTGTCCCCTTCCCCTTCCCAAAGGGCCCTGCTGTCCCCAGGCATCCCCCCCGCTACACCGGGGGGTCCCCAAAAGCCAGGGACACCCCAGGAGGTGGGGAATCCCCAGGAGTTCAGGGAGTCCCCGGGAGTCAGGGGGGGGTTCCCCAGCACCAGCAGGTCCCCAGCAGCTGGGGGGGCCTCCCCCCAACCCACCCCCCCCCCTTGGTGCACCCACCTGCAGACAGACCCCGGCCTCCGCTCCCCTCGAGCGCTGCCACCGGTGACCATGGCCCGGCGTCGGCACGTGCCGGCGCGGCGGTGAGCCCGGGTTGCCGGGAGGCTCCGCTGGCACAACCGGACGAGCTGGGGGCCGGGGGTGGCCGGGCGCCTCGGCTCTGGCCCCACGGTCCCGCCTGGCCCCACGCCGCCGCTCCGTGCCTCGGTTTCCCCAGCGCGCAGGCGGAATGTGCGGGGCTGCCGGGGCAGCGATGCGGCGGCGTTGCTATTCCACTCACACGCGCGCAGCCGCGCACACCCCGCTCCCGGTTCCTCCCCGCCACCCCAGCCACCGCAGCTATTGTCTGCGGCTAAATTTAGCCGCCTGCCGGCTCCCCCACTTTAATTGCCATATCTGCAGGGACGTGGGCGATCGCCCGCCTCGCCGAGCACCCACGCCACCGCCATGCTTCTCCCTCCCCGGTACCCAGCACCGTCCCACCCGGGGCAGCGGAAAACTGGAGCCACAGCGGCTCTGACCCGGCCATGGTGCCCTCGGTAGCACCCAAAGCAGCCCCATGGCCGGCCTGGCACAGGTGCGTGAGCAGGACCCAGCACCCACGGGTGGCACGGGGACCACGAGCCCCCACCCCTCGGCATCGCACCCAGCGTGGCTCCCGGGGGTGCGATTGCCACTGGTGGGGAACCAGGACCCCTCCCAAAAAGGCCCAGTGGGGTGTCAGGGTGGCACCCCCAAGCAGGCCCCCGGCTTCGGCGCGCGTCGCGCCCACGCTCGGCAGCTGCGGGGGACATGCGGCGGGGAGCAGCGGGGCGTGGGTAGCGCGGGGGGGGCCGCGGGGGGGTCGTGGGCGCGTGGGTGCTGCCCACGTGCCTGCAGAAACCCCCCCTGCACCCTTGGTCAAGCCAGAGCGCTGCGGGCAGCAGCGGGGGCACGCGCGTGTGCAAGCGCCCTGTGCCGGGGAGGGCGTGAGAGCGTGCACGGCGTGTGAGCGTGCACAGCGGGCCCTTGCACGGGGGCTGCGCATGTCGCTTGAGGAGGGCACGGGGGCTGCGGTCGTGCGGGGAACAAAGCATGGGGGGTGTGCACGGGGGTGTGCGCAGCGGGGTGTGCGCAAGGGTCTGCATGGGGTGTGCACGGGGCTGGGTGTGCGTGCACAAGGAAGTGTGCAGGGTGGCATGTGCACAGTGCACGGCTACAGGGGTTGCAGCGTGGGTGTGCAGGGCGTGCTGCTCCATGCTGCGTGCACAGCTGTACGTGTGCAAGGGGTTGCACGGGCGGCTTTGTGTGTGGGCGCGTGTGCAGGGAGGGGTGCAGCGTGCACGGCGAGGCGCAGGGGTTGCACGCACAGCTGCGTGCCGGGGTGTGCTGCGGGCACGGTGCTGCAGCGTGCGGGGGGGCGGCAGCTGCGGGGGGGGTGCAGGGGCGTGCAAGGGGGTGCAGGGGGTGCATGCTGTGGGGGGGTGTGGGGTGTAGGGGGGTGCATGCTGCGGGGAGTTGCAGGGGTGTGCAAGGGGGTGCAGGGGCGTGCAAAGGGGGGGGTGCAGGCACGGCGGTGCCCGGGGGGGTTGCGTGGTGCAGGGGGTGTGCACACTGCGGGGCGGGGGGGCATGGTGCAGAGCGTGCATTCTGCAGAGGCTGTGCATTGTGCACGGCGAGGGGTGCGGGGGGGGGGGGCTGTTGCGGCGGGGGGGGATGCCCGGTGCAGGGGGGGCCGCGGGGGGGGGATGCCCGGTGCAGGGGGGGGATGCCCGGTGCAGGGGGGTCCGCGGGGGGGGATGCCCGGTGCAGGGGGGAGCCGCGGGGGGGGATGCCCGGTGCAGGGGGGAGCCGCGGGGGGGGATGCCCGGTGCCGGGGGGGGCCGCGGGGGGGGATGCCCGGTGCCGGGGGGGGGGATGCCCGGTGCCAGCCCTGCGCGGCTGCGCGGACGCTGCGAGGATCCCGGGGCCGCGTGACCACCCCCCCGCCCCGCGGGTTCCCCGCCCCCGCAGCGGAGCAGCCCGTTGCCATGGCAACGCCGCCCCCCCCCCCCGGGCTGCGCTAGATGGGGGGGGGCGGGGGGGATGAGAGGGAGGGGGAATCCCCGGGGGGGGCGGGGCGGGGAATCCCTCCCCTCTCTGCCGCGCCCCGCCCCGGGCACCCCCCCCCCGGTAACCGCTTCGCTAAGGGGGGGGGGGGGCACAGCGACACCGGGGACCCCCCCCCCCCCCTCCTGCAGTGTGGGTGTGGGGTTCCCCCGTTAACCCCTTCCACGCCCCAGGGATCCCTTCCTGCACCGCGGGATTCCCCCACCCCCTGCCTTTACAATGGGGGGGGTCCCCCCCATTAACCCCACACTTGCACTTGGGGGGGGTCCCGCCGCCCCCCCCAACTGAGGGAGTCCCCCCATTAATCGCTTCTTTGCAACTAGGGACCCCCCACCCTGCCCTGGAGAGGTTCCCCCATCAGCCCCTTCCTTGCAACAGGGGATCCCTTCCCTAAATTTGGGGGGGGGCAGCCCCCCATTAGCCCCTTCCAGCCCCGCACACACGCTGAGCGTAGCAGGGGGGTCCCCTGCATCACGGGGAGGGGGGGAATCCCCTTCCCCTGGGGCTGAGCCTGGGGCTCGGCCTCCGGAGCTGCACCCTGTAGCCCCCCCAGCTGCCCCCTGCAGCCTCCACCCCCCCCGGGGGGACACCAAGGCAGTGCCGCAGCGCTTGCTGCAGCGCTGAAGAGGAGGAGGAGGAGGAGGAGGGTGGGCTCCGCTGCACAAAGCCAAGGCTGCGCAGGAGCCAAAGGCCTCTGCGCCGTGGGGGGAGCGGGTGAGGGCAGGGAGGGGGGCACCCCCGGTCCCCAGGGATGCGGGGACAGCCCTGGGGCTTGGGGGACACAGGGATGGGGGGCTCGGCTCAGCCCGGGGAGGGGAACACTCACGTGGGCTCCTTATTTCAGCATGGAGGAAGCGCAGGCAGGCGAGGCAGCGGCGGTGGGTTTCAGCAGCGCGTCAGTCGCAGGCGAGGGCAGGGCAGCTGCCTGCAGCCTCCTCCACCGCTGCGGCTGAGCCACGCGCACCCCACAACCTGCTGGGGGGAGGCACGAAGGGGGGTGTCCCCCCCACCCCAAGAGATCCCCGATCCGTGCAGGAACCACGAAACAAACCCCAGCAGGATTTTTAGCAGCCATTTCAGGGGAGGAAAGAGCCCCCCCAACCCCGAGCAAGCCAGGAAAACAGAGCCCTCCACACCAGGCCTTTATTCCTTCAACAAGTTAAGAGGGTTTGGGGTTTTTTTTTTAATTTTTAATTGGCTTCAAACACAACAAACTTCTCACAGAAAGGGGAAACAACCGGGTGCATTCCTCCCTGTCTTTACCGCCTGGCCTTGCACAAGCAGGATCGGGGAGAACGCTGGCAGGGGCCGGCCCAGCTCCTCCAGCTGGTTCTGCAAGCAGGGTGCAGAGAGGGCTGGGGAGAGCCCCAAAATGGCCGCAGGCTTCAGCTTGAGCATGGCCTCCTCAAACCCCTTCACCACCAAAGTGCAAATGCCTCTGCAGCCTCGAGGACTCCTGCAACCCTCCCTGCCTGCTCGCAGGCGATCCTCCGCAGGGGTAGAGGCCACACGCTGCCCGTTACCTGCCTGGGGATGAACCCTGTGTTTGTTTAGCGACATCGGAAGAAACCCCAGCAGGATGCCAAGCCAGCCGTGAGTTTATCTCTGTTTGGCAGCCCCGGATAAACACACAGGTAAAGCACCAACGACAGCGGAGCTGCTGCCTGGTCAAGGGTTTAGACCTTAGGAACAAATTTAACTCCCAAAGGAGACCAGAAGAGACGCGAAAGGGGAGAGGGAAGAGAGGAAAACCCAGGGCGTGCTTGAGGGGAGGGGCAGGACTCCGCCGTGGCTCCGGGGCTAAGCCCTGCCCGGGTGCTGCCGCGGCCCTCCCAAGGGAGCTCACCGATTTCTTTTTGCCTGGGCCAGCGGAGAAACCATGGGGCTCCGGCCAAAGGGCAGCAGAGGCGGCACAGCCGGGTTAGTGCCCTCGGTCCAGCGGCGAGGGAAGCTGCTGAGCTGACAGTCTCACATCCCCTTCCACAGGCCTGCAGGGCACTTTCTTGCCTGAACCTGGGAGCAGGGAAGGGACGAAGCGATGGGAGAAGCAGCAGCTTCCCTTCTTGGGTAGCATGGGGCTGCAGCCCCTCCAGGAACCCTCCTGTCCCACCAGCAGCGTGTGAGGCTCTGGGCGAGGCCACCACAAAGTCACACAGAGAAATCTGGCAGCAGCGTCCTGCGCAGACGAGGCAGGGACCACGCTGCGCTGTGGTATCTCTCCCATTCCCCTTCGAAGATGGAAGGTCATTTTCTCTCTTCCGCACGACAGTGCTGACAGAGCTTCCGCTCCCGTTCTGGTTCCTCCTCCCCATCTAACGCGCCACCAGCCGAGATCAAGAGCAGAGAGGTGGCCGGCAGCAGGCAAGACCAACAGCGATCCCAGTCTGGAATCTCTTCGGGGACATCCCAGCACCGAGGATGACACAAGCAACAGAGGGCAGGCGCCTTCCTCGTGACAATTACAAAACTTCACCCCGCAGAGCACGAGGGTGCGGCGCAGCCACGGTAGAGACAGGGACGAATGCAGTTTTGGCTCAGGACCAGGCTGTGAGCCGGTTAACGCGCAGTGCTAACCAGCGCGGGGGTCCCTACCTTGGCAGGCGGCAGTGCTGACGTTGCACCTCGCAAACGCTGCCCACGCTGACGGTCTGGAAGCGAGTTAGTGGCTTTTTTGTAAGACAAAAACCGCATTCGGAAGCATGAAGGTAGTGTTAGTCTGTCCGGGTCACTCTGCATCAGCTGCCTGTGGAGGGGTGAGGACATGGTGGGGACAGGCCGCCAGTGAAGACAGCGGGACACTGCAGGGTCCCGAGGCAAGCCGTGGCCTCGTGCTTATCTTAAATCCAAGAACAGAGAAAGACAGAAAGTGGGGGCAGGGAAGGGAAACAAAAGGAGAGGAGGTTCCTTGTGTCTCCTGTTTTCATCCAAGCAGAGCCCCGGGGCTCCAGCCCACTGTCCGTGGGGGACGATCAGCTCTAGTTCTACTTTTGGCTGTTGTAAGCTTTGTGCCGCTGGTTCATGGGGTTTTCTGGAGACTTCATCCACTCCTTCTTGAGGAGCTGCTTGAGCTGGGACAGGCGCATGTTGGGGTTCTCTTGCTTCAGGCGTGGCAGATTGACCTCTTCAAAAGCTGTGAAGGCAGCTTTCATCCGGCGCTCAGGGTGCCGGTCCAGATCGTTGGCAACGCTGCCGGGAGGGAATTCAGAGAGAGACGTGCATCAGCAACACCTCCCTGCGGGCACCAGCCACTCGCCCCGTTCTGATCCCCTGTCAGTGCAACCAAGTGCGTACAGAATAACTTGGGTGATAAAGCAAAAACCCCACGATACTTCCCCTACCCACTTCAAATACTCTCCACAGAACAACAGAGCATAGGACATGTCCTGTTCTCGCTGTCGAGATAGAAAATCACGGTCAAAGCGTAAAAAGAAGCCAGCTCTGGGGGAAGGGGCATCTGCAAGAATTTCTCGTAAGGAAAGCGACACCTTCAAAGGAGAGCACCGCTACGATATGGCCACGTACCTGAGGACAGCAATGGCATCTTCAATCGTCCTGGCCTCCACCGATCCTTCCTCCAGCACCCTCCTGTTGATGTTTTCTTCCAAGGGGACCTCCAAATGAGTCTTCTCCTTCTCAACTGCACAGGGAAGCAGGGAAAGGGAGAAACATTAACGTCAAATCCAGCCCATGCAAAACCCTCAGAAGAGGGTTTTCCAAAGCACTCTGAAGAAAGTGCTGAGAAAACGCAGCCAGAGTTCAGTCCCAGTCCTGGGAGAGAAGAGTGCCTGGCTCTGCAGCTCTGTTTCTCCACCTCAAGGTGACGGGTTTGTTTTCCCCCATTTGGGCATTAGACACAGACACAGCAAAGCACGCAGCACAGAACAGCTGAGGGCAGCTCTTGCTTTCCAAACACTTTGTCCTTCAGTGACAGTAGATGAAAAAGGAACAGCCCCCCTTCCTGCTCCAGCCCCCCGCAGCTGTCAGGGCCTTTCTATGGTACCACCAAACCTGTATCTGCGTTCTCCTTTTGCTGCTGGTCTTTTCTGATCGTCTCCTCGATCTGGGCCCTGGTGACTTTGCCCGGAGTGACCTGCTTGGGCGACTTCCCTTTCAGCTTCGAGTCTTCCTCCTCCAGCAGGCGCTGCAGCTCCTTCTTGCGCTCCAGCTGCTCCAGCCGCCGCTTCTCCCTCTCTTCCTGGAAGGGAGAAAAGCCCAGGTCACCTCCACCCTTACGCCTTCATAAGGCGGAGGGATCAAACTATCCCTTACAGGAGCAGGGAAGCCCACTTGAAGAGGAACAGGCACCTCGCTTCTGCGGCTAATGCAGCGCTGACCTCACCTTATCAGGAGAGGCATCGGCTGGTTCCCCCTGACCTCCAGCGAGACAGTGAGAGCCTGACCCATCCCTTCAGAATAATAATTCCCCTGTCCCTGCCCCGTCTGCAACCACACGCTGGCTCCCCGTGATGTCAGTACTGCGAAACACAATCCTGCTGTCGAGAAGGAGCGGGAAGTACCAGCCAGGGCTGCTGACAATCAGATTAAGTTTTCCACTTCAATTTTAATAAGTGGTCGGAGGTTGAAAGTTCAGCAGTTGTTCGAGGCAAGCCAGTCAAGAGGCTGAATTTGTCCTCAGGCCTGGCTCATGCTCTTCCTAAGAGCCAGGGCAGGTGGTTAGACCAAATCCAACAAGCAATGCAGCTCTTGTGGTAATTTTTTAAGTGCTTCACAAGGAGTTTAAGAGCCACTTTGCCCTCCAAGGCCCAGGGAAGAGGGTGACAAGACCACGCAACAGGCCCTTAGGAGCTTTTATCACTTTGGCTTCGAGTTTTTTTTTCCCTCTTCTCCCAAAGCTTGTAAGGTCTGGCAAAAAGAAAGAAAAAACCAAGTCAACATCTCTGTCTGGGGCAGCGTCATATGCTGCAAAGCACTTTGTATTTAGGTTAGTTACATGCACACTTAATTATGGCTCTCATCCATTATTCACAGGGATGGCACGACAAAGCGATCGAGTGGTAACAGAACGGGTTTACTCAAAGGCAGCTGCACAGCAAAACCATCCCAGCAGTAATGCAACCTGCTGTCTTTGTTGGTGTTTAAGGAGTAGGAGCAGAATTATGCACACTGGGGTAGGGCCCACTTCGGAGACAGTAAGCAAGGCTGGGGTTTGAGACTCTATTAAACAAGAAAACCCGTAAGTCGCTCCACGGCTCAAGAGTTTAAAGAAAAACCCATCAAAACACAGAATCAAAACCCACAAATATTGAATCAAAACATGCCCTCGGGCTGCTGCTGCTGCTTCCGTCAAGTGCAGCAAGGACCAGGCCTTTCAACCCAGCTGGGAAGGAAAGAGAAGCCGTGCCTACCTCCACGCCGAGCAGCTGGGGCCAAGGATGGGGAAAAAAAAGCCATTAGAGGGATGAAGCCTTTATTACAACTGGCAGTCTTCAAATTCTTGGTCATTAAGCGCTTAGTGCCAGTGCCTTGAGACACAATGCCCCGGCAACTGGACCGTGCATGATTTCAAAGTACAAACTCATTTAAGACATCGGCTTTCGCTGCCCGCTGCTTTCCTGTCAGGCCTCTCCCTCTTCTAGTAAAGGTTAAGTAAACAAATGTACTCGGTCTCCCAGATTAGGAGGGATTTTGGCCACTCCTAGTACAGGAAGGGTGTCACGAGAGGAGGGGGAAGACTGTCTTATCCCCCTAAAAATTTACTCACAGGGATATACCTGAGCAAGAGCAGCTGCAGGGGCTTTGCCCACCTTCACTCTGCACAGTGCAGGACAGCTCCAGATGGAATCTCCAGCTCGACCACCAGCTTCTGCCCGAGCACCAGGCAGTTTTAAGGAAGAAGGCAGGAGAAACCCCAAAACTGGAGAGATTAACATGCCAAAACAGGAGGGCCACAAAAATCACCAAAGGTCCAGCAGCCAGAGAGAGTAAGCCATTTAATGAGATGTAAAGCCCACGCAAGAGAAGCAGCACTGCGTATTCAGGATACTGGGATCGTGCCTAGAACACGGGCTAGTGCAAAGAAACTGTCCCTGACTGCTCGTCCCGTCTCTGAAGCTCGGGGGTGACTGAACAAGGTAACCCAGAGAAGGTGCTGGCACGGCGAGCACCTCAGCAAGGCTGCAGGCGTGGCTGTGGCTTGAATAATTCAGGAGACAGATAAGGAGTGGATACACAAGTACTAATGACCTAAAGGAAGGGAGCAAGACATTTCAGAACAGAAATGTTATTTACAGTTAGAGAAGATCCTTTTTCTTTACCCCTGCTTCTTACAGAAAGGGAACTGTCCTACAAGGCAGCTAGCTCAGCAGCCTGTCTCATGCCACACAGCCCCAGCTGGGATGACGACACGTCTGACAGAGCAGAAATTCAAGGATAATTCTCTGCTGCCGTGAGCTCCTTTCAAACAAAACTCTCCAAAGAGGACGTATCCACTTAGCGAAGGGGAAACAGGGGCACAAGCAGGGTGCAGCACCTTCCTCCTGCACTGCATGCCGCAGGGGACCTCCAGTTACTCCTCTCCCCCAGCTGCTGGGTTAAGCTACTCCCTGCTCTCTGGCATTTACAATTGAGTTTCTATTTGCGGAAAGTAAATAAGCTGGCACTGTTACTAATTTGTCACAAGACCCGCAAAATCTACATGCTCAGGTTTCCCCAGCGGCCCGTCACGTCCAGGTCTGCTCTGCACCTTCTGCGGTGCTCAAAAGCGGCAGCAGCTCCGAGACGCCTGCTCGCTGATCCCGAAGCTGCCATTTTTGACGACTTTTCTTCGGCTGGGCCAAACCAAACTAATCCTTTATGAATCAGCTTAAATGTCCTGATGAACAGAGAGGCTTGGATTTGTCGAAGTGAAACGTACCGCAAAGCTATTAGAGAACTAAAAAGGAAATGAATAATTTTCTCCCTCAACATTGCTGCACGTCGCAGGGCACTGGGAGGAGCAGGGTGTGAGGTTTCTTTAGCTGGACGCTCCTGTTCGCCAGGATTCGTGCGTTAAAATGTGAGTTTCCAGCCTTGCAAAGAACAGCCTGAGCAAGGACCAATTCATTAGCTTTCAGAACAGCTTCCCACCTGCTAGACAGGAGAACAAGGTCCCACGCACATGGCTTTGAGAGCAGGCAGTCAATTGAAGCAGCAGCGCTCCCCCAATCAAACTCTTAGCGTGAGGCCCTGAGGAAGGCTGGAGAGCGTGCCACCAGCCTGGCGAAGCACGCCGCTTCTCGCACGGCAGAAGGGCAAAGCGATGCAAAAAAAAAAATGACGCAGTCAGAAAGCGAACGGAGCATAACCGACCCGGAGCGTGTCTAAGCGCTCGCTGGGCTATCTGAGGTACACTGGAGCTTTGAGATGGGATCAAACACACCCTTTCCTTTGCCCACCGGCAGTCAAAGCAAGCACCAAAGGGATACCGGAGCCTGAGAAAGTTGGTTCTGGGGTCTGAATGCCAGCCTGGCGTCATCAGGTGTCGCTCCACTACATCTGTCTCCTGCATTGCTCATTCAAGCCATCAGATTTCAATATTGTGTGCCCGGTACCACGCAGATGTCCTCCAAAGAGGGAAGAACAGTCATTTGACCTGTCTCGCATTTTATCTGAATAAGAACTGGTGCTCACAGCTGAGTAATTCTGCACTGAATCAGAGGAGGGGCGGGAGAGAAAGTCACCACTCGCCTGCCTGCGGTACCACTGCAGCTGGGACCTGCCGGTACACGAGCCTGCCAGCCCACACCCCGTGACCAAGGCTAACGGGAACGAGAAAGGCATAAAACTTGCACCAAAAGAGTCACTGCTCCCTCGTGCACTCTCTGCGCTCTTCTAGCACAAGCATTCGCCCAGCATTTAACTTGAATCTTTCCCCAGATCCTTTGTACACGAGTACAAAGTGTCTCCTCGCTCCCATATCATCCGCACGCCCTCCCTTCGCCGTTCCCACTGAGGGCACTGAGCGAAGTCACGGGAAAGACCTCCACAGGACGGTGCTGCCGACACCGTGGCACGCCGGGCAGAGAGAAAGGTGCCAAGGGGCTTTGAGCTGCTGCTGAACAACAAGGAGGAACTGCCCTCCTGGCATACAGGCACTCAGCAAACAGAGCCCACACAAAATACAGCCTGAATGGGGAGAAGGGCTTGTCCTCCCTCAGCCAGACAGCCCCAGCGAGAGTTTGGGAAGGAGATTGGGAATTTGGCTGCGTCCTTCCAGCGGGCACCTCGGCTCCAGCAGCAGTCCCAGCCAGCGAGACCTTCCTGCGCGTACCCACAGGGCACAAAGTGGCTAAACCCAAGGTCACCAGAGAGACAAAGGTCTGACTCCCACTGCGAGACCTCTGCCCTTGGCAGATACTCCACCGGTCCTTTCTTCCCGTAACGCTCCAGCCAAATTAATGGTTTGTCACCCTTCCAAGCCTGCCCGCAGCTTCACCTAGGACGCACACGCAGCCGTGGCCGTTCCACTTTAGCTAATTGCACAGAGAAAACCACACTGTGATCACGCTGATGAGGAGTGCCATGCTCTGCGCTGCAGTCTAACCTTGCGTAGGAAGGGACGGAAAGGACGAAAACACCTGAATGTTAAAAGAAAAGCAGTTACCGAGGTAAAACTGAGTCTTCCAGCAAGAAGGATGTCAATTTTGTGCTTTCCAGCCAGAGCTCTCCAGGGAAGGTAACAAGCTGTGACTTGTGCTGAAGCGCCAGAGGAGGAATACACACATCGCAGGCTGGCGATATTAGCTCAGATGTTCCTTTATGCATCACAGAGCCACCAAACGAGTGTCACCCTCTGTTAGCAGAGATCAGCTCCGAAGGTTGCTCTCAGAGCAGGGGGGAGGCAGCATCTAAAGAAACCCTGAAACGCAGCACAAGCAAACAACGGGACAGTTGCCTGGTGGCAGTGAACC
Organism: Pelecanus crispus; assembly: GCF_030463565.1. NCBI lineage: Eukaryota > Metazoa > Chordata > Aves > Pelecaniformes > Pelecanidae > Pelecanus > Pelecanus crispus. Next base: position 4,709,134 of record NC_134662.1, on the reverse strand, counting down.
TGACAAAAGCAGGCACTGCATTTTGAACATTAAGCTTCCCTACGCCCAAGTATTAACGCTGATGTGCATCGCTGCCCCATCAGCGAGACCTCCAGACTGCCAGGCAGAGCCACCAAGCCCCGGAACAGAAACAGAGCTCTGCACTCTCACTTATTTCACTGAGGCTCCGGTGGTCATCTGCGGCAGGGAAGGGATTAAAAGGGGTGCGTAGGGTTTGGTCTCGGCACGTCCCAAAGGCTTTCGGCCGCTCCTGCCTGCTAGCAGCGCAGGAATTCAGAGGTGCGTGCAGCTGCGGCACCGTTAATGTGTTACTGCCATCGCCCAGAGAGCTGGGGAAGAGCTGGAAGAGCTGCGGAGCGCTGACTGCAAGGTGCTGAGAGCATCCTCCTACACACACATCGCCAATCCCCTCCTCCGGGTGCTGTAGCCGAGAGCAACGCGAGTCCCTCCTGCAGCATATGGCCGTGGCCGGCAGCGCTATTTCCATGCCAGCACCACCCGCGGAACAGCTACATCTCCGGGGAAGGTTGACTCCTGCGAACGGTTTGGTTTCTGTCCTCTCTAGGGTGAGGATGGAAAGTCATTTACAATCTGAGTCACACATCTCTTCCCTGCCGGGCTGCGGCGAAACACAGGCAGCTTCTTCCGTTCTCCGTGGGGATATTCCAGCCTGATGGCACTGGAGAAGCAGCTGAGGAAGGTTTCACCGATTTATTTTCCCCCAGCAACCCACTCGTTCCTGTCTGTTGGCCATTGGCTCACCTACGCAAAGCCCCAGCCTTTGCTTAGCTTGCGGCAGCGGCTGCGCGAGGCTCCCGCAGCAGGAAGAGCCCCACACGGGTACGGTTAGGCTCGGAGTCCTTCTGGCAGAACAGCTCCCCACCTGAGCGGAGACTTTTGCTGCTGTGAGCTGCAAGGTCCCCAGGGGAGCTTGTGGGAAGCAAACGCACTAAAACACAGCATTCGGGTGAAATTTGGACCTGGAGACCACGGCTGTGCTGCTGCAGGGAGAGGGGATGGCTGAGGTGCCGAGGGGAAACCGCCTTGCTGCTTTCTCTAAAACCCAGTCTGAGGCTCCGGGATGGAGCCTGGTTTTCCAGTTAGCAATTCCAGCTGACAACACAGCTCCCCTCTCCAGCCTCTGCAGGAGGCTGTTTTGGAAGCCCAGTCAAATAGGTCACTGTTGGCCAAGTCTTAAGTAAAGCAATAATAAGTCCTTGTTCCAGGAAGTAATTAGGCAGCATTACAGGACTGCGTTGGGGAACAGCACACAGGACTGCTAATTCCAAACGTCAAGACACATATTAGGGGTGAACTCATGCAGATGTACGCAGCACGCAGCTATCAAGGTCACGGGGATGTGCTGGCTTCCTGCCTGCCTGGCCAGTGTGCTCGAGTGCCAACACACAAAGTTCAGTAAGCATCAAATTCACAGAGCAGCACAAACCCAGTAACCCCATAAATCCCATTTATGCCATTAACAGAAACCCTGTCTGGTTAGCAGGAGGGTAAATAAATCATTTCAGAAGAGGCAGCTAAGTTATCACTGACAATCGTTTCTAGAAAAATCCACAAAACCAGAAGGTAGATTTGTTTAACGCTGATGCAGGCAACATTAAAAACCGAATAACCCAGAAATGAGCACTGAAGTGCTCTGTTTATTGAACACCGAGGCAAACGGGCACCCAGGGCGGAGCAAGAGTGAAGTGGAGAGCATTTTTTGAGACACACATGTCCTGATGTGTAGCACACCAAGTTGGGAAGAAAAAAAAAAAAACCTTTGCAACCCTTACCCCTGCTGATTTCTTTTTCCTTCTACAAAAATCAAAGAAAAGCTAACGAAGGAAAAGAAGCTAAAGAACTGCTTGGGCAAAAATCAAGCCCTGCAGCAGAGTCCCTGATCTTTTACTTAATTCAATTTTAAATGATTCCAACAATCAAGCTTTTACTGCCTCCCTCGGGAAGCCAGCTCTAAGATCCACCAGATTTCTGAATTACACATCAAAGCTTACACTTACTCCCACACTCGGCTTCTTTTAGCTCCCAGAGAAGCCACTAGTTCCAGCTCTTCTGCCTAAAACTAAGCGCAGGAAAATGTGTGGAGACACAGCTACAGCCGGGGGACAGAGGAGGAGAAGCAACCCTCGCAACCCTAGCTACCTGACTAGCCATTCACCTTCCTTTGTTCCTTCCTCATCACGTGTTTGTCTTCATCCTTCCAGTAGGCATCTTCCAGCTCCTGCTGACGTTTGGCATCGGCTGCTGCCTTTGCCTCAGCTTTCCTTGCGCGGGCAGCAGCCGACTTGGTATTTTCACCTTGGAACTTCTTGGGCATCACTCAAGGTGCTCTGCGGAGAAGAAAAGAGGTTCAGATCCTTGCCCTGGATCTCGGCTTCACTGTTACCCCAGGAAGCAGGAACAGCTGGAGCTCACACCTTGAAAACCCCCTTTTCTTATTGACTCATACTATTTCGAGATCCTGGGCAGAACAGATCTAACAATCTCCCAGCTCACCCAGGAGGAACTCTGCTTGCTCTGCTCCAGATCCTCAGCAGGGGAAAAGTCCCTCACGCCTATTTATTGCACTGCAACAACACGACAAATCAGGTTGCTGGGTTCCTGGTATGGAGTCAAAAGCACCACTGCCCTGTAAGCCCAAACACTCTCTGCTGCCAAGTCAAAACGAAGCTGGGTGCTTTCGTTCTGTACTGGCAGGCTCCAAGGGGAATTTCCTGCTGCCAGCAGAGCAGAATGAAGCAGCACAAACGCTGTATCACGCCCTCTGACTGCCTGTACAGAAACGCAGCCCCGTGGCCCCATTTAACTTGGATAAATGGCCACGCAGACGGGCCGTATTCATTTCCCCTAGATTGTCAGGGTAGGAAATGTCCTAAAAGCCAGGAACAACAGAAGCCTCAAAATTAACTAAGCGCTAAGAAATGGCCTTCTCCTCAGCACGTTGCCCATGCAGACACCACTTTCTGGATCTTAAATCTTTACTTTTAATGGCAGATAACTATTTGCTAAACAAGACACCACAGAAAAGGGTGGATGTTTAGGGCTGGCTGCTCGAGTCCCAGCCTTTTCAAACCCTGGGCTGGATTAAATCCCTTCTCCTCTCCGGTACGTGCTCTGACCCTTCTTGAACAGCAAGACCTGGGCCGGGCCCCGGCAGTGGGACAGCGCAGCAAGGCGTGGGAGGGCGAGGGACGCCTCCCCCACCCCAGAGGCTGCTCCTACAGCCCTGAGGGCCCAGCCCCGCTCCTCCCGCACCCACAGCCTGCCCACCCCGAGCTGCCCGACCCAAGGGCCGGCTGTCACCTGCCCAGGGCGGACCCCTGCTCCGTGCCAGCGTGCCCAGCACCCTACCCCGCCTTGGGGCCCTACAGAGCCCCCCCGGCCCTCCTCTCCCACGACAGAGCCCCCCCAGCTGCCCTACCCCGTTTGCTCAGGAAAGGGACAGCTTTCCCCCTCCACCCCCTCCCCAAATCCCCGGCCTCTCCCCTCCCGCACCCCCCAAGCCCTCCCCTCTCCCCTCAGCCCCTCTCCTCGCCCCCCACCAGCCCTCCCGCCCCCTGCCCCTCCCCGGACCCAGGCCTGCCCCCCCCAGCCCTTCCCCCTCCCCTCAGTTACCCCCAGACCTCCCCGCCCCGTCCCCCCCAGCCCTTCCCCTCTCCCCCGGTTCCCCTCCGCACCCCCGGCCCGTTCCCCTCCCCTCAGGCCGGGCCCGAGGCCTGGAGCCGCCGCCCGGGCCCGCTCCTACCCGGTCCCCGCCGCTCCGGCCGTCGCGCACGTTGCGCGTCACCGGTGCGCGCGGTCGCGGCGGGAGGCGCCGGCGGCTCGTCAGGGCGAGCATCCCGTCGCCGCCATCTTTGCTAAGGGCACGGTCCGCTGCGCCCGGGCCACGGCGCCAGGCCCGGCGGTGGGGAGCGGCGGACCGGACAGCAACCCGCGCCCGGGGGCAGCTCCCGCAGCGCGGCGGGCAGGATGGCGGCGGGCTGGATGGCGGAGAGCAGGCGGAGAGCCCGCATTCCGCCCGCCACCGCTGCCTCCTCTGCCCGGCACAAAGATGGCGGCGCCCGCCCGAGATGGCGGCGCGGCCGAGCGGCGGCTGTGGGCGGGGTCAGTTGCACCTGGGTGGGCGGGGCTTGGCAGGGTGTGGTCCATTGTTAGCCGGGTTGGGTGGGGCTTAACAGGGCAGGGCCCATTGTTACCTGGTGGGCGTGGCTCAGCAGGGTGAGGCCCATTGTTATCCGGGTGGGGCGGGGCTGATCAGGGCTGGGGTGTCGCCTTATGGGTGGGGCTTGGCAGGGCGTGGCCCATTGTCACCTGGGCGGAGCCGGGTTTAACAGGGCGGGGCCCGTTGTAACCTGGGTGAGGCTCAGCAGGGCGGGGCCCATTGTTATCTGGGTGGGGGGGGAGCTTAGCAGGGTGGGGCCCACTGTCACCTGGGTGGGCGGGGTTTACCAGGGCAGCGCCCGCCCCAGGGTGGGACCTCCCCCCCTCCCCCCAGCACCCATCCCCATGTCCCCCCCCCCAGCTGCGTGCAGCGACCCCCCCCCGCAGCCCCCCAAGGACAGGCTCCTCCCAGGACAGCTCCTCCTTTATTGGGGTCGCTGGGACAGGGACGTGCACCCCCCCCATCCCCCCATCCCATTGCGGCCGCAGCCGGGCCACCCGCGTTGTTCCCCCCCCCCACCTCCGGCACCCTACACGTGGGTCTCCTGCAGCAGCAGGTCCGTGGTGGTGCCGGGATCAGGGGGGTCCCGGGGGGGGCCGCCCTCCCTGTCCAGCCTTGCCGGCAGTGCCTGGGGGGCTTCTGCCCTGCCCGGGGGCTCTTTCCCCAGGGTTTTGGCACCCGCGGGGGACACCGAGGATGTCTGCTTCGTGATGTCCCACCACAGCACACCCGGGGGCAGCCGCATCCGCTTGGTTGGCCCTGCCGGAAAGGGAGGTGCCATGGGGAGGGGCTGGGGGGGGGCACGACACCCTGGTGCTGGGTCACGGCCCCGCCCGGCCCCCAGCCTCACCTGGCAGGGAGCTGAGCAGGACCCCCCGCCAGCACCGTGCTGAGGGTCCCCAGCGCCCCGTAGTACAGGTAGGAGATGGCGTAGAAGTCACCCACGATGGCCGGCCTGCGAGGGGAGGGGGGGCAGGGACCGGCAGAGACAGCCGTGTGACGTCACAAGGAACAGGGAAAGTGGTGTGATGTCACAAGGAAGAAGGAAGGTGCTATGACATCACAAGTAACAAGGAAAGCAGTGTGATGTCACAAGGAATAAGGGAAGTGCTGTGACATCATAAGGAACAAAGAAAGCAGCGTGACATCACAAGGAACAAAGAAAGTGGTGTGACATCACAAGGAACACAGAAAGCTGTGTGACATCATAAGGAACAAGGAAAGCAGTGTGATGTCACAAGGAACAAGGAAAGCGGTGTAATGTTACAAGGAATAGGGGAAGTGCTGTGACATCACAAGGAACAAGGAAAGCGGTGTGACATCACAGTGAACAAAGCAAGTGGTGTGATGTCACAAGGAACAAGGAAAGCAGTGTGACATCACAGTGAACAAAAGTGAGTGGTGGTGATGTCACAGACAAGCCACCCACGCCCCCACACCCCCCCAAGGCGCCGTCCCCCCGCCCCGCCTGGGCCGTCCCCCCTCACCGTGCCGGGGCCGGGGGGCTCCTCGCAGCAGGGCAGGGGGCCCAGCAGGATGGTGCGGTTGGCGCCGGCGGTGCGGTTGTAGAGCGGGCAGAGGGCCCCGGAGGGCGGGCAGCACCCCCATGGCGGCGGCGCTGGGGGGGTAGAGGGGTGCCCCCCCACGGCCACCCAGAAGGAGAGGGCGAAGCCGGTGCCCAGGCCCCCCAGCACGCCCTGCAGCAGAGGAGAGGGGTCCGCACAGCCTGGGGGTGCAGGCTGCGGCGGGACCCCCGGGGCCCCCCCTACCCCCCCGGGGGACTCACGGCTGTGCCACACATCGGCAGGAACATGCCCAGGACGAAGGCTCCCAGCAGCGGGCCGCTGATCACCCCCATGACGGTGAAGGAGCCCTGCAAGGGGGACGGAGAGCTCTGTCCCACCGCCCCAGTGTGGGGGCTCAGGGGGCTCGGAGGAGGAGGAGGAGGGTGCTTGGCTCTGCCCCAGACCCCCCGGCTGCTGCAGCCCAGCCGGCTCGAGGGCTCTCCAGCAGCCAGCGGTGTGTGGCTGGGTCCTGCTCCGCCAGGCAGAGCTGGCGGGCAAGGGGTGGGGGGGCAGCGGGGCCAGCTCAGCCCCGTGCCGGATCCGGCCCTGCGCACCGGGGCTCACCTGCAGCACGCCACCGCCCAGCAGCGAGGCCAGAGCTGCCACCATGATGCAGGAGGTGCCGTAGATGAACGCTGCGGGGGAGACAGGAAAGACTCAGCGGCATGGCACGGCATGGCATGGTGCACTGCAGCATGGCACGGCAAGGCACAGCACGGCACGGTGCAGTGCAGCACAGCATGGCGTGGCACAGGACGAGGGAGCATGGCATGGCACAGCACTGCACCATGCAGTGCGCCATGGCACGGCACAAAATAGTGCTGTGTGGCACAGGATGGGGTAGCATGGCACAGCATGGCACGGCATGGCATGGCATGGCACAGGATGGCACAGTGCAGTGCAGCGTGGCACGCACGGCACAGCGTGGCGCAGGATGGCACGGTGCAGTGCAGCACGGCACGGCACGGCGTGGCGCAGGATGGCACGGTGCAGTGCAGCATGGCACGGCACGGCACGGCATGGTGCAGGATGGCACGGTGCAGTGCAGCGTCGCACGGCGTGGCGCAGGATGGCACGGTGCAGTGCAGCATGGCACGGCACGGCCCCTGTCCCCACTCACACAGCCCCTTGGAGATGAGGGTCAGCCTCCGCGGTGACAGTGTGGGCAGCCTGGGCTTGACGAGGTCCTCGACGGTGACGGCCGCCATGGCGTTGATGCTGGTGGAGGCTGTGCTGGGGCGGGGGCAGGCGGCAACGCTCAGCCTCGACGCTGACAGCCTGCGGGGTGGGGGGGGGGGCCAAAACCCCCTTCTGCGGGAATGTTTGGGGTCCCCTTGGGGCGAGGGGTGCCCCGTCCTCACCTGAGGGTCCCGCTGTAGGCGCAAGCCAAGAACAGCCCTGGCACCCCTGGGAACGTCTCGAAGATGTCAAGGACCAGGTAGGGCATGTACTGCAGGGGGAGGCGGCTGCATCGGGGAGGGGGCAGGACCCCGGGGGACCCCAGCCCCCACAGAGGGGCTGAGACAGGACCCAGGGGTCCGGCCCCTCCGACCTTCTCGCCCTTCCACCTCGCTGCCCTCAATTTGGTGCCTGAGAGGGCAGAGCCGGCGGGGGCCGGTACCTGGTCCGGGGCTGAGATGTAGCCGGCGAGGAGGGGATCGCAGTCCTTGTACAGCGCAAACATCACAAGGCCACAGGCCACCGCGCTGGAGACGATGCAGAAGAGCCCCACTTGATTCACCAGCAGCGCCCTGCAAGCACAGGGCGGGAGCACAGCCGGCTGAGCAGGGGTGCAAGGTCCGTGCAAGGGTGTGGGGTCCGTGCAAGAGTGCAGGGGTGCAAGGTCGAGGCAGGGCTGCAGGGTCCGTGCAAGGATGCAGGGTCCATACAAGGGTGCAGGGGCCATGCAAGGGTGCAGGGGCCATGCAAAGGTGCAGGGGCCATACAAGCATGCAGGGGCCATACAAGCATGCAGGGGCCATGCAGAGGTGCAGGGTCTGCGCAGGGGTGCAAGGGCCATGTAAGAGTGCAGGGTTCATGCAGGGTCTGCGCAGAGGTGCAGGGTCTGTGCAGCAGTGCAGGATCTGTGCAAGGTCCGTGCAGCGGTGCTGGGTCTGTGCAGAGGTGCAGGGTCTGTGCAGGGGTGCAAGGTCCAGACAGGGCTGCAGGGTCCATGCAAGGGTCCGCACAAGAGTGCCGGGTCTGTGGAGGGTCCGTGCAAGGGTGCAGGGTCTGTGCAAGGGTGCAAGGGCCACGTAAGAGTGCAGAGTTCATGCAGGGTCTGTGCAAAGTCCGTGCAGGGGTGCAGGGTCTGTGCAGGGGTGCAAGGTCCAGACAGGGCTGCAGGGTCCGTGCAAGGGTCCGCACAAGAGTGCAGGGCCCGTGTAGGGTCCGTGCAAGGGTGCAGGGTCCATGCAAGAGTGCAGGGGCCACACAAGCATGCAGGGGCCATGCAGAGGTGCAGGGTCTGTGCAGGGGTGCAAGGGCCACGTAAGAGTGCAGGGTTCATGCAGGGTCTGTGCAGGGGTGCAGGGGTCTGTGCAGGGGTGCAGGGTCTGCGCAGGGGTGCAAGGTCCAGACAGGGCTGCAGGGTCTGTGCAAGGGTCCACACAAGAGTGCAAGGTCTGTGTAGGGTCTGTGCAAGGGTGCAGGGTGCACACAAGCATGCAGGGGCCATGCAAAGGTGCAGTGTCTGTGCAGGAGTGCAAGGGCCATGTAAGAGTGCAGGGTTCATGCAGGGTCTGTGCAGCAGTGCAGGGTCTGTGCAAGGTTCGTGCAGCGGTGCAGGATCTGTGCAAGGTCCGTGCAGGGGTGCCGGGACCACGGAGGGGTGCAGGGTCTGTGCGAGGGTGCAGGGACCAGCCTGTGGTGCAGGCACCGGGCTCCCCGGGGGGGACAGGCTGGCGTGCAGCCACCCCCCCCGCCCAGGGCAGCCCCTCGTCCCCGTGCACCATCCCATGCCCCCGTGCACCATCCATGCGGAGCGCGATCCAGACGATCCCCGCGGCCCCCGTGGACTCACATCCTGGCCTCCCTCTCGGTCCTGCAGGCCACGTAGCGCTGGACCTGCGCCTGGTTGACGCCGTACATGGAGAGCCAGACCAGCGTGCCGCCCAGCAGGAAGGTCCAGACCGTGTACCGGCTCCGCGGATCCGGGTTGAAGCTGGGCACGGTGGCACGCCACCGGGGCAGACGGGTGAGCCCGGGGCGGGCACCGGCCCCCCCAGCGCCCCGGGGCGGGGGGAGCGGGCTCAGCACGCAGCGGGGTAGAGGGACTCACTCGATGAAGTTCACCCTGGAGCCTTTAGCAGCGATGCCTAGCACCCTGGTGGGACCCCCCACCAGCAACACCCCCCGGATGATGATGGCGATGAAGCCGGAGAGCATCACGAAGACCTGGAAGACATCCGTCCAGATGACAGCCTTCATCCCGCCCTGCAGCAGAGCAAGCCGTGGGTGAGCGCTGGGGACCCCCAGGGACCCCCAGGGACCCCCAGGGACCCCCAGGACCCCCTGCTCCTGCACTCACTATGGTGGTGTAGAAGGTGCAGATGACTCCGGTGGAGAGCAGGGATGCCCAGATGTCCAGACCGGTCACTGAAGGAGACGGGAAGGTGCTGAGCAGAGCCCCAGGGTGCAAACGACGCCTGGGGTGGGACAGGGCTGAGACGTCCCCGCTACAGGGATGGGGACACGACGGGGAGCAGCCCCCCCCTCCCCACCGCACCTTGGTTGAGGATCAGGGCAGGGGCGTAGATGACGATCCCCGTGTACAGCATCTGCGGGAAAAGGGGGGTCAGCGCCCCGTCCCACCAGCACCGCAGGCACCGGGCAGGTGACGGCTGTGCCGGCGGGGATGGGGACGAAGCGTGACGGTGCCGCTAAAGCATGGCATGCAGGCGCTGGGAAAACACTGGGGTTTTCATTCAAAACAGGGCTCCCGCTGGGCATTATTTGCTTTGAGCTGTGGAAAACATGAGCACGGGAACGAGGATGCTTCCCAGGGGTTCAGGGCAGCATCGGCACGGCCGGATCCGAGCCCTGGCTGGGTGCCACGTCCCCGCCGTCCCCACCCGACCCGTGCACCGCGGACACGCACCGTGGCCACCACATACTGCAGGGTCCCGCACAGCCGGACGCTCCTGCTGAACCGCCGCTCCAGATACTAGGGACAAGGGACAAGGGAGCGTGTCGGGGCTGTCCCGGCATCGGGGCACCCCGGGAGCTGCTCCGGGGCAGGATGCATCCCCCTGTGCCCACCTCGTAGGTGCTGGTGAGCCCCAGGCGGTAGAAGACAGGGAGGAAGAACTGGGCGGTGAGCAGTGTGTTGAGCAGCTGTCCCAAGCACATCCAGAGGAACTTGGCTCCGTACCGGTACGCCTCCGCCGGCACCCCCAGCACCTGGACGGCCGACATGAAGCTGGCTGAGAGCGAGAGCCCCACAGGCAGAGCCGACATCCGTCGTCCCCCCATGAAAAAATCCTCTGAGGTCTTCTGGCCACCTTTGGCGAGGCCGTGGAAGAGCCCGATGCCGGTGGATATCAGCAGCATCAGCCCGAAGACCCCGTAGTCCCAGAGGCTGAAGGTGAGCTGCTCCGGCACCCACACCTCCAGGCTCCCCGGCGGGGGCCAGCGTGGCGGCTGCGGTGGGGGAAGCCCCCGGGCCGGCACCTGCGGGCGGACAGGGATGTGACACGGGGACGCGGCACGCACGGCTAGGGCAGGGCACGGCAGCACCGGTGCATCCGAGCGTGGCGAAACTGGAGGGGGAGAAAACTCCGTGCAATTATTGACTGACGTTTGGCACGCAGCAGAAAGGACTGAGCATGGAGCAGAGAACGTGGCTGCCTCCCCATCCTGTCCTGTCCTGTCCCTTCGTGTCCCGTCCTGTCCCCGTCCCGGGGAAGGTCTGTGCCGAGCATTCGGCTGCAAAGGGCAAAGCCCAAGCTGCAAGAGGGACGGCCTGAGCTCAGCAAGGAAATTGTCCCGAATACCTCCTGGTTTGGAGCCTGCAGGGAGAGGAGAGCGGCAACACCCCGTCCGGCTGCTCCAGAGCACACCGGGCACCGGCTCTGTGGCTCCTGGGAAGCGTCAGCACCCGAAGGATGTGGCCAGGAGGGAGCAATCCCCCCCAGCCAGCACAAACAGGGAGCAGCAGAGCCGCTGCTGGAGCTGAATTTATCTCCAGCCAAAGGGGACAAAACAAACCAAAGCTAAACCCTTACCCAGAAAAAAGCAGCTCTATTGCAGGCAGCTGCCTGCAGACCGGCAAGGACCCGGTGCTGAGGCGGGGAGGAGGAGCGCGGGGCAGCAGATGGGGGGCTGCCCGGGGGTCCCTGGGGATGCGGGGAGCCCGTCGGATCGGAGGCGGCGGCTGCGACGTCCTCAGCGGGCGTTGAGGCGTCGGCGGGGCGAGTGGGACTGCGGCGAGGGGCCGGCTGTGCCTCGAGCTCCTCCAGCCTGCGGGGCGGGCGCCGGCGGGAGGCAGGTTCAGGGCGTCGGGGAGGGACCCTGGGTGGGAAGGATGGAGCCGTCGGGGGCTAAATCCATAACCCCTTCCCTCCCGCACGCCCCGACACCGGCTAACCCTGGCGCAGCGCTCCGTACCCCAGCGGGCAGCACGGCGAGCGCGGGAGCCGGCCGCTGGCGCTGGGGAGCGCAGGGATGGCGGGGTGGCTCCGACCACTGGGATACGTGGCACCCGGGCGTGGGGCCGGCCCGGCTTCCTCATTTCCCAGCACAAACACTGCTTTGTCTCACTGGGCCCTTGGACAGGTTTGTCCCACGAACATTTCCTCCCCCTGCCCTGAACCCTGGGTGTGAGCCTGGGCTCGAGACTGGAGAAGAGCCCCAACGTGGGGACGGAGCCGCTGCGGGGGCAACCGCCCCCTCCGAGGCATCACCGTGGGGCAGAGGAGGGTCCCTGGTCCCTGGGGTCTTGCTCCAGCCCAGGTGGCCTTGTCCCCAACACCCATTCCCAGGGACAGGGCTGGGCAGGACCCCCTTCCCCGCCTCGCCCCCGCTTTTGCCTCCTCGCCAAGCTGGTTAGAGCAGCAAAAAGAGGAAAAACAACGAGCGGTGGCTGCTGGGCCCGGCCACATCCGCCGGCGGGTGCGTGCGACGCTGCACGGCACCAGGGCCAGGCATGCACCCAGCCCCACGGCAGCCCCGGCAGCACCCTGGGGCTGGGCTGGCCGGGGCAGGACGGGGGCGAAGGGGCTGAGCCCGTCCCGGCGGGGCCGTGAGTGGGGTGGGGAGGGTCCCAGCAATGGGGTGCAGGGGGGGTAGGGGTGTGCGGGCAGCACCCAGCGCCTCGCCCCGTGCAGCGGGGTGGGGCAGGACGGGGGCTGCGATGCTCTGGCTGAGCGTCGCCCATCCCGGCGGTGCCCATGGCACCGGGAGGCGGCAGGACCAGCGAGGTGGCCAGGTCCATCGGGGAGCCCAGTGCGGTGCCCAGCACCAAGCAGGGTGCCCGGGGCTCCCTGCCCCTTCACCCCTGGGCTGCTCCCTGCACCCTGGGGTGGCTCCTTTCTGCCCCCCGCCCCGTACCCCCTCCCTCGTCAGGAAGCCGCCCTCCGAGGAGGCTGCGGGCAGGAAGGAAGTCACCGAGGGGATTTTTTGACTCTCTTCTTCACTCGCAGCCTCCGAGCAGCGCCTACGCAGCGCAGGAACCCTGACCTGGCAGCACAGCCCTGCCCAGGACCCAGTCCCAAGGGCCGGAGCGCACGGGCACCAGCAAGGCCGCCGGCACGGCAGCAGGTACCACACCGGCACGGGGGGCTTCGCTGCGTCTGGCCAGCCCGGCTGGGCGTGGGGATGGAGCCGAGCCCTCCCTGCCCACGCTTGGGAGTGACGCAGGGCATGGGCGCATGGCCCTGGGCTGGCTGGCGAGGAGAAGCGTCGCGGGGATGGGCTGGGGAGGGTGGGTTTAGCCACACGGCCAGAGAAACGGCTGCGTGCCTCAGTTTTCCCTTCATCCTTCCCAGGACGGGCTGACCCCAGCCCTGGAGATGCTGCAGGTTTGGCTGCGGGGTTTTTCCCGGGGGATGATGCAGAGAGGAACGCACGGGGAAGGGCCTGTGCGGGGCAAGGTCCTGCCTTGCACAGGGGTCACGCCGGCGTGGGTTGGGGATGGTGCCGCCAACGGGGACCATGCTGCCAGCTGAGCCCCCCGCTGTCCTTGCAGTGCCTGCCATGGCCCCGCTGGGCGAGGACACCCCGCTGATCGGGGAGCGCTCCTGCAGCCTCTCCTCCACCGAGACCGGCACCCTCCAGGTGTACCTGTACCACTGGGCACCCACCCCCCACAGCACCCCCGGCACTGCCGCCGGCGTCCTCACCTTCACCTTCGGCGAGTACACGGCCGAGGAGCTGTGCGTCCGCGCTGCCAAAGCCTGCGGTGAGCATCGTCCCCCGGTGCCGGCGGGCTCGGGGTACCGGCCGTGCCCGTCCTCGGCAGAGGTGACGGCACTGCTCTGTCCCCAGGCGTGCTGCCCGTCTGCCACCCGCTCTTCGCCCTGGCCACCGAGGATCTCAGCTGCTGGTTCCCCCCCAACCACCTCTTCACCGTCGATGACTCCCACAGCCAGGTCGTGGTGTACAGGATCAGGTACGGCTCACGGGGACGTGGCCATCCCAGCCCGGCTCCCCAGGGAGTCTCCGATGGCTGACAGGGGCTGCGTGCTATGGGGGACGTGACGCTGAGCCCCCTCCGCTCTCCCCATCAGGTTCTTTTTCCCCAACTGGTGTGGGCTGGGACAATCCCACCGCTTCCAGCTGCTGAACGACCGGGCCAGCCCCGTCCTGGACTACCCCGTCATCGATTACCTTTTTGCCCAGGTGAGCCTTGCCAGGCTGCCATCCCTGTCCCCAACACCTGGGGCCGCAGGGCAAGGTCCCACACGGCTTCTCGGGTGCGTTGGACATGTTAAGCTCAGCGTAGTGATGCCCTTCGCCACTCTGGGCCATGCCCCTCTCCTCCTCCTCCTCCAGCAACCACCAGTCCCTGGCCACGACGCCTGCGGGACATGGGTCCTGCTACCTGGCTCAGCTGGAGCTGCTTGTGGGCATCCCACAGTGGGCACGGGGCACCCCAGGGTGCTGAGATGGGGGTCACTGTGTCCCCTGGGTGATGCACGCCCCAGGGATGGAGCTGGCTCCACTGCCGCCCCGGGGGCAGAGCCCAGGGCAGGGTGGGACTCGCGTGGGCACCAGGGCACGGGGCTGGGGCCGGAGCCACCCCACCACCCTACAGCCAGCCCAGCGTGAATGGGGGCAGCAGGGGCCACCCTGGAAGCTCGCGTTAGCTGGGGAGGGGACACACACGATACCTGCCGCAGCCTCGTGCATGGACCGGGGGTCTTGGGGTACATCAGGTCTCCTGGCTGCAGCATCCCCGGGCAGGAGATGTGCTGAGCCGGGGGGGCCGGCGCAGGGACCCCCACCCAGCCAGCCTCTGCGCCCTCCCCAGTCCCGCAGCGATTTCATCGGGGGACGCGTGACAGTGGCGCTGAGCCTGCCCACGCAGGAGGAGTGCCTGAGCCTAGCTGTGCTGGACATGCTGCGCATCGCTAAGGAGAAGCGGCAGAGCCCCGACGAGGTCTTCAGCCATGTCAGGTGAGCTGGGGCCTGGGGGGACAGCCCAGCACCCATGGGGACAGCCCAGCACCCATGGGAACAGCGCGGTACCCATGGGAACAGCCTGGTACCCATGGGAACAGCCCGGTACCCATGGGTACAGCCCAGCACCCACTGCTACCTCACCTCCCCATCCCCGGCAGCTACAAGTCCTGCATCCCCGAGCCACTGCGGTGCCAGATCCAGCAGCACAGCTTCCTCACCCGCAAGCGCATCCGCCACCGCTTCAGCAAATCCCTGCGGAAGATCGCGGGCTGCCAGACAGACGGACGCTACCTGAAGCTCAAGTACCTGCTGGATCTGGAGCGGCTGCAACGGCGCTGGGCAGAGGAGAGTTTCCACGTGCGCTCACCCGGCTCTGCCACGGACATCGCCATCCACGTGGCCGGCGAGAGCGGCGTCTCCTGGAGCTGCAGTGGCTCCGAGGTGCAGGTGGGTGGCTGTGCCGGGGGTTCCTGCTGTTGGGGACACGGACACCAGCCCCGGTCATGTCCCCTCGCAGAGCCGCCAGCATTTCTGTGACTTCCCCGACATCGCCGACATCAGCATCAAGCAGGCGAGCCGGGAGGGCAGTCCCGTGGAGAACCGCATCGTCACCCTCACCAAGACGGACAACCGGGTGCTGGTGAGCTGGGGAGATGTGGGGAGAGCCTTGGTGGGGTGGGGGGGCCGGGGTTGGTGTGGGGCTGACCCCCCGCCTGGCCCCAGGAGGTGGAGTTCCCCACGCTGCAGGAAGCCCGCTCCTTCGTGGCTCTCATCGACGGCTACTACCGTCTGACGGTGGACGCCCACCACTACTTCTGCAAGGAGGTGGCCCCGCCCCGGCTCCTGGAGGACATGGAAAACCAATGCCATGGGCCCATCAGGTGGGTGCTGGGACCCCCCCCCCTTGCCACCCCCAACCCATGGGTGACGGGGGAAGAAATCGCTTGGGTAGGAGCCACAGGAGCGGTGAGCACCGGTCCCCATCCTGCTCGCCGGGCAGGCGATGCTCAGGCCACCCCGGCGCCTGCCGGGTTTGGGGAGAGCGTGGCGAAGGGGTGAGCAATGGGGGCCCCCGGGGTGTCCCCGAGGGGGACCACGCTGTGCCCGACCCAGCCCTGCCGTTCGCAGCTCCGAGTTTGCAGTGAAAAAGCTGAAGGTGGCGGGAAGCCGCCCGGGGCTGTACCTGCTGCGCCGCAGCCCGCAGGACTTCGACAGCTACCTGCTGACCGTCTGCGCCGAGGTGAGACCGGCACCGGCACCGGCACCGGCACCGGCTGGAGACCGGGGTGCCGGCGCTGCGCAGCATCGCGCAGGCTCCCATGCCGGGTGCTGTGGGTGTCATCGAGAGCGTGGAGGGAAATGCAGGGCTGAGACCTGGTGCCCGCGGGGACGATGCTACCGGCGAGGGCCCTTGGCATGGGCACGGCGCCGGGGCTGCTGCAGGCACCCACGGGGAAGGAGGGGCTCGGGGGGGCTCCTGGGGGGACCCCGCGCCGCTGAGCCCGGCTCTCGCTCCTGCAGACCCGCTCCGGCCAGGACTACAAGCGCTGCCTGATCCGCAGGGACGAGGACGGGAACTTCTGGCTCTCGGGGGTGGCCCGGCCCTTCTGCAGCCTGCGGGAGCTGCTGGGCACCTACGGGCGCTGCGGGCTGCAGGCAGAGGGTGCCCGCATGCGCCTGGCTGCCTGCTGCCCGCCCCTGCCCAAAGGTGACACCGCTGCGCTGGGGCAAGGGACAGGGCGGGGCTGCACGCACCCACGGCGGTGTGACATCACGGAGCAGGCAGTGTGAGGTCACAGAGCGGATTGTGTGGGGTCACACAGCCAGCTGTGTGACATCATAGAACAGGCTGTGTCATCATGGAGGGGGCTGTGTGACGTCACAGAACAGGCCGCGTGGCATCATAGAGTGGGCTGTGTGATGTCATACTATGAGCTACGTGACATCACAAAGCAGGCTGTGTGAGGTCACAGAGCCGGCTGTGCGATGTCATAATATGAGCTATGTGACATCACAGAGCAGGCTGTGTGAGGTCACAGAGCAGGCTGTGCGATGTCATAATATGAGCTATGTGACATCACAGAGCAGGCTGTGTGAGGTCACAGAACAGGTTGTGTGAGGTCACAGAGCAGGCTGTGCGATGTCATAATATGAGCTATGTGACACCACAGAGCAGGCTGTGTGAGGTCACAGAGCAGGTTGTGTGAGGTCGCAGAGCTGGCTGCGTGACATCATAGAACAGGCTGTGTGACATCATAGAGCAGGCTATATCATCATAGAGCGGGCTGCGTGACATCGCAGGACAGGCTGCGTGACGTCACGGAGCGGGCCGCGTGAGGTCACAGTGCGGGCACAGCCTGCCCCAGCCGCCCCTCACGGCCGCTCCCCCCTCCCCAGAGAAGTCCAACCTGCTGATCGTGCGGAGCGGCTGCCCCCAGCCCCCCGGCTCCCCCGCCGCCCCCCGCCGCAGCCTCAACCAGATGATGTTCCACAAGATCGACCCCCAGAGCCTGACGCGGGTACAGGGGGGGCCGGGGCGCCGGGGGGACTGGGCACCTGGGGGGGGTGGTCCCTGCCAGCGTCCCCCTCTCGCGGCAGGGCGAGAGCCTGGGCCAGGGCTCCTTCACCCAGATCTACAAGGGCATCAAGCGGGACCAGGAGGAGGACGGGTACTACCAGACCGAGGTGGTGCTCAAGGTCATGGACAGCAGCCACCGCAACTGCTCCGAGGTGAGGCGGCAGCAGCCCCCAAACCCGGCACCGGGGGTGAGGCGGGGGTCCCCATGGCCCCTCCCTGAGCCAGCCTCTCCCCGCTCCCAGTCCTTCCTGGAGGCAGCCAGCATCATGAGCCAGCTCTCCCACAAGCACCTGGTGCTGCTGCACGGCGTCAGCCTCGGGAAGGACAGTGAGTACCCGTGCCCCAGCGCCGGGCACCACCGTGCCGCAGCCGCGCTGCCGCGAGGGCCCACACCAAATCTGCCCGTGCTGTCCCCCCGCAGGTATCATGGTGCAGGAGTACGTCAGGTACGGGCCCCTGGACCTCTACCTGAAGAAGAACCACGGCGAGGGCAAGGTGACGACGAGCTGGAAGCTGCAGGTGGCCAAGCAGCTGGCGTACGCCCTCAACTACCTGGTGAGCCGGCTGCCGGCACAGCACCGAGGATCGGTGTCCCGCAGTCCGTGTGTCCTGCAGCTCCTGCGTGTCGGCATCCTGCAGCTCTCCCATGTCCTCATCCCGTGGCTTCCATGCATCCGTATCCTGCAGCTCAAATGAATCCATGTCCTGTGGCTCCTGGGCATCCGCATCCTTCAGCACCCGTGCATCCCCACCCCATGGCTCCCACGCATCCATGTCCCACAGTCCCTGTGCATCCCCATGGCTCCCACGCATCCATGTCCCATAGCCCCCGTGCATCCCCATGGCTCCCACACATCCGTGTCCCATAGCCCCCGTGCATCCCCATGGCTCCCACGCATCCATGTCCCACAGTCCCTGTGCATCCCCATGGCTCCCACGCATCCATGTCCCATAGCCCCCGTGCATCCCCATGGCTCCCACACATCCGTGTCCCATAGCCCCCGTGCATCCCCATGGCTCCCACGCATCCATGTCCCACAGTCCCTGTGCATCCCCATGGCTCCCACGCATCCATGTCCCATAGCCCCCGTGCATCCCCATGGCTCCCACACATCCGTGTCCCATAGCCCCCGTGCATCCCCATGGCTCCCACGCATCCATGTCCCATAGCCCCCGTGCATCCCCATGGCTCCCACGCATCCGTGTCCCATAGCCCCCGTGCATCCCCATGGCTCCCAAGTATCCATGTCCCATAGCCCCCGTGCATCCCCATGGCTCCCACACATCCGTGTCCCATAGCCCCCGTGCATCCCCATGGCTCCCACACATCCGTGTCCCATAGCCCCCGTGCATCCCCATGGCTCCCAAGTATCCATGTCCCATAGCCCCCGTGCATCCCCATGGCTCCCACGCATCCATGTCCCATAGCCCCCGTGCATCCCCATGGCTCCCACGCATCCATGTCCCATAGCCCCCGTGCATCCCCATGGCTCCCACGCATCCATGTCCCATAGCCCCCATGCATCCCCATGGCTCCCAAGTATCCATGTCCCATAGCCCCCATGCATCCTCACCCCATAGCCCCCATGCATCCACGCCCCATGGCTCCCACGCATCCGCGTCGGTTCACCCCGGCTGGCACCGGCTCAGCCCCGCGGGCCGGGGCTGCGCTGAGGGTCCTGGTCCCTCTCCCCTCCCCAGGAGGACAAGAGAATCACCCACGGCAACGTCTCCGCTAAGAAGGTGCTGCTGACCCGGGAGGGGGACGTGGCCAGCGGCAGCCCCCCCTTCATCAAGCTCAACGACCCCGGAGTCAGCATCACCGTCCTGGCCAAGGAGAGTAAGTGCCTGGGCTGACCCCGGGTGCCGGGGGGGTGACAGCCCCTCCCCGGTGGGTGCTGAGCTGGGCCGTCCCCCTCTCCCCAGTGCTGGTGGAGCGCATCCCCTGGGTGGCCCCCGAGTGCCTCAGTGACCCCCGGAGCCTGGCGCTGCCAGCCGACAAGTGGAGCTTCGGGGCGACCCTCTGGGAGATCTTCAGTGGTGGCAACATGCCCATCAGCCTGCTGGAGCCCCAGAAGGTGCGGCTGCCCCATCCCGCTGCATCCCATCCCTCCTGCCCCATCCTGCTGCATCCCGACCCTCCTGCCCCGTCCCACTGCATCCCGACACTCCTGCCCCATCCTGCTGCATCCCAACCCTCCTGCCCCGTCCCACTGCATCCCGACACTCCTGCCCCATCCCGCTGCATCCCGACCCTCCTACCCCATCTCTCCTACCCCATCCTGACTCTCCTACCCCATCCTGACCCTCCTGCCCCATCCCTCCTGCCCCATCCTGCTGCATCCAGACCCTCCTGCCCCGTCTCACTGCATCCCGACACTCCTGCCCCATCCCGCTGCATCCCGACCCTCCTGCCCCATCCTGCTGCATCCCAACCCTCCTGCTGCATCCCAACCCTCCTGCCCCATCCCACTGCATCCCAACCCTCCTGCCCCATCCCTTCTGCCCCATCCTGCTGCATCCCAACCCTCCTACCCCATCCCGCTGCATCCCGACCCTCCTGCCCCATCCCTCCTGCCCCATCCTGCTGCATCCCGACCCTCCTACCCCATCCCGCTGCATCCCGACCCTCCTGCCCCATCCCACTGCATCCGAACCCTCCTACCCCAACTCTCCTGCCTCATCCTGCTGCATCCTGCCCCATCCCGCTGCACCTGGGCTCTGCTCACTCACCCACTGCCCGGGGAAGACCACGTGTCATCCATCCCACCCCGGGATTTCTCTGCTGGCCGGAGGCTCTGGTGACCCAGGTCTCACTGGAGAAGGGGCATCGTTGGGGGGAGAGGGGCTCCCATGGCACCCAGAGCTGGGGTCTCGCAGGGCTCTGGAGCCTCCCAGCCTCAGTGTGCGGTGGGGGTGGCTGCCGGGACAAGCGCTGCGGGGTCCAGCGATAACCAAACCCCCAGTCCCCGTCCCGCAGCCTTTGGGAGATGCTCAGGGCGAGGGGTTTGCGCAGCCTGGTGCGGAGCGTGGGGGCTGTTCAGGGGCTGCTTGGGGGGGGGACCAGGCACCCAGCAGCCAGCCTAAGCACCCTCACCTGCCCCCGCAGAAGCTGATTTTCTACCAGAACAGCCTCCAGCTCCCTGCGCCAAAGTGGACGGAGTTGGCCACGCTCATCGCGCAGTGCATGGACTACCAGCCCTGCCGCCGGCCCTGCTTCCGCGCCCTCATCCGGGACCTCAACAGCCTCATCACCTCCGGTGAGCCCCGCGACGGGGTGGGGGACAGGCTCTGGACCCTCACGGTGCCCTCACCGCCCATCTCCCCCAGATTACGAGCTGCTCTCAGACCTGTCCCCCACCGACGTGATGCTCCGGGACAGCTTCTGGGGGTACGAGCCCCTCGCCACGTGCCAGGACCCCACGCACTTTGAGGAGCGGCACCTCAAGTACATCTCGCTGCTGGGCAAGGTGAGGGGGTGCAGAGGGGGCCCCGTCCCCCAAGACTCAGCGCACGAGTTTCTTGCACCCCTCCGTACCTGCGTTTGGGGCATGAAACATCCCTGGCTGGCTGGGAGGACGCTTTGCCCTCCAAAGCTGAGAAACGTTTGGTTTGTGCCCGCGGCCTCGCCTGTGCGTGGGATCTGGGGGGGGACACCGGGTGCTGGGGACATGGTGGGGGTCTCTGAGACCCCCCCCCGAGACACACCAGCATCTCGCATCCCCACCCGCCTCTCCCCATCCCCAGGGCAACTTTGGGAGCGTGGAGCTGTGCCGCTACGACCCGCTGGGTGACAGCACGGGCGAGCTGGTGGCGGTGAAGAAGTTGCAGCAGGATACGGCCAAGGAGCTGCAGGATTTCGAGAGGGAGATCCAGATCCTGCACTCGCTGCAGCACGACTTCATCGTCCAGTACCGGGGCGTGTGCTACAGCCGGGGTGAGCACGGTGTGGGGCAGGGAGCGGGCAGGGAGCAACGCTGCCTGCACCCAGCCCCGGCTCTGCCCGCATCCGGGCCGGTAGGTGATGGACGTGCGTGCAGGGCGGCGCGGGCTACGGCTGGTGATGGAGTACTTGCCCAACGGCTGCCTGCGGGACTACCTGCAGAAGAACCAGCCCCGCCTGAACCACAGGAGCCTGCTCCTCTACGCCTGGCAGATCTGCAAGGTGGGACCGCGGGGGTCGGTGGCAAAGGGGGTCCCGCTCTGCCAGGGTGGGGACGAAGCAACGCCACGGCTCGCCCTGGGGGTCACGGTCCAGTTGGGGATGAGCCCCCGGGGATGCCGCTGGGTCCCAGCCCCAGCAAGCGGCCACGTCCCATGCAGGGCATGGAGTACCTGGGGGCACAGCGCTGCATCCCGTGCAGGGCATGGAGTACCTGGGGGCACAGCGCTGCATCCCATGCAGGGCATGGAGTACCTGGGGGCACAGCGCTGTGTCCCGTGCAGGGCATGGAGTACCTCGGGGCACAGTGTTGTGTCCCACGCAGGGCATGGAGTACCTGGGGGCACAGTGTTGTGTCCCACGCAGGGCATGGAGTACCTGGGGGCACAGTGTTGTGTCCCACACAGGGCATGGAGTACCTGGGGGCACAGTGCTCCATCCTGCTCAGGGCATGGAGTACCTGGGGGCACAGCGCTGCGTCCCGTGCAGGGCATGGAGTACCTGGGGGCACAGCGCTGCATCCCATGCAGGGCATGGAGTACCTGGGGGCACAGCGCTGTGTCCCACGCAGGGCATGGAGTACCTGGGGGCACAGTGTTGTGTCCCACGCAGGGCATGGAGTACCTGGGGGCACAGCGCTGTGTCCCGTGCAGGGCATGGAGTACCTCGGGGCACAGTGTTGTGTCCCACGCAGGGCATGGAGTACCTGGGGGCACAGTGTTGTGTCCCACGCAGGGCATGGAGTACCTGGGGGCACAGTGTTGTGTCCCACACAGGGCATGGAGTACCTGGGGGCACAGTGCTCCATCCTGCTCAGGGCATGGAGTACCTGGGGGCACAGCGCTGCGTCCCGTGCAGGGCATGGAGTACCTGGGGGCACAGCGCTGCATCCCATGCAGGGCATGGAGTACCTGGGGGCACAGCGCTGTGTCCCGTGCAGGGCATGGAGTACCTGGGGGCACAGTGTTGTGTCCCACGCAGGGCATGGAGTACCTGGGGGCACAGTGTTGTGTCCCACGCAGGGCATGGAGTACCTGGGGGCACAGCGCTGTGTCCCACGCAGGGCATGGAGTACCTGGGGGCACAGTGTTGTGTCCCACGCAGGGCATGGAGTACCTGGGGGCACAGTGTTGTGTCCCACGCAGGGCATGGAGTACCTGGGGGCACAGCGCTGTGTCCCACGCAGGGCATGGAGTACCTGGGGGCACAGCGCTGCGTCCCGTGCAGGGCATGGAGTACCTGGGGGCACAGTGTTGTGTCCCACACAGGGCATGGAGTACCTGGGGGCACAGTGCTCCATCCTGCTCAGGGCATGGAGTACCTGGGGGCACAGTGTTGTGTCCCGCACAGGGCATGGAGTACCTGGGGGCACAGTGCTCCATCCTGCTCAGGGCATGGAGTACCTGGGGGCACAGTGTTGTGTCCCGCACAGGGCATGGAGTACCTGGGGGCACAGCGCTGTGTCCTGCTCAGGGCATGGAGTACCTGGGGGCACAGCGCTGTGTCCTGCTCAGGGCATGGAGTACCTGGGGGCACAGTGTTGTGTCCCAGGCAGGGCATGGAGTACCTGGGGGCACAGCGCTGCGTCCCGTGCAGGGCATGGAGTACCTGGGGGCACAGTGTTGTGTCCCACACAGGGCATGGAGTACCTGGGGGCACAGCGCTGCGTGCACCGGGACCTGGCCAGCAGGAACATCCTGGTGGAGAGCGAGACCCATGTCAAGATCGGGGATTTCGGGCTGGCCAAGCTGCTGCCGCAGGACAAGGACTATTACGTGGTGCGGGAACCCGGCCAGAGCCCTGTCTTCTGGTGAGGGTAGCACCGGGGCAGGGATACGGGGCTGCTGGCCCGGCCGGATCCAGTGCTCAGCACCATCCTGCCGGCAGGTATGCGCCTGAGTCCCTGGCAGACAACATCTTCTCCCGGGCATCAGACATTTGGAGCTTCGGGGTTCTCCTCTACGAGCTCTTCACCTACAGCAACAAGAGCAAGAGCCCCTCAGAGGTGAGACCTTCCCCTCCCCGGGGCTGGGGTCCCGCTGCCCCCACCCCACACCCATTACCTTTGGGTATACCCGGTACCTTTGGGATGAGCCCCGCGCCGACGGCCGTCCCCGTGCCCACAGGAGTTCCTCCGCATGATGGGACCCGAGAGGACGGCACAGATCATCTGCCACTTGCTGGAGCTCCTGAAGGACAACCGGCGTCTCCCGGTGCCGGCTGGCTGCCCCACGGAGGTGAGAGCCCTGCCCAGGCTGGCAGGGGTCCCGGGGGCCGGTGGGGGTCTCCTGGGGGCCACCCTGCTCCCCTGACGGCCCCATCCCTTGTCCCCAGGTCTATGCATTGATGCTGAGCTGCTGGGCCTTCACCCCCGGCACCAGACCCACCTTCGGGGAGCTGGCCCCCAAAATCGAGGCGCTGCGGGACGGCCGGAGCAAAGCCTACGGGTAGCCCACCCTGGCTGGGACCCCAGCCACCCACCTCCCTCCCCAGCACCGGGCAGCGGCAGACAGCCATACGGCCACGGCAACGCTTCAAGATGCTTTTACAGCCACAGGGCCAGCGGAGGGGCAGTGGCGTGGGGGGACGTGGCCCCCATCATCCCCGCCATGCAGGGTGGTCCTACTTCCCCCTTCCCTGCGGCAGGCAGGCCCCCCGCGCGATGCCGCTCATCGTTTACCCCCCTTCTGCCTGTTGCTGCCCCCGCTGTGGTGGGAATTGATGGGTTTCCAATAAAGTTTGGTAAATTTGCTGGCTGGGGTGAGGCGAGAGGGGACACACGGGGAGAGGGGACGCAGGGGCCTGGTCGCTGCGGAGCTGCTGGGGGAGGTCGGCTGGAAGAGAGCGGGGAGGGGTGAGGGTCCCCACGGGACATCCCGGCACGGGGGTCCGGGGCTGGGCACTCGCCACAGGCTTTCCTGGGGGGGGGGGGGTGGCCCCAGCAGGTGCCCCCGCATGAGGCCACAGGGGTGCGGATGAGCTCGTGTGCCCATACAGCCCCTGCGCTGGCTCTGCCGTGCCGGCTGCCAGCACCCAGCACCGCATGGCGCCCGCGGCGCAGCACCCCAAAGCTCAGGCAGGCAGCGGCCACGGCCATGTCCCACTGCACACATCCCCCTCCCATGGCCCTGAGCTGGGCATGTGCCTGTGGCACGGCACACGGCATGGCACATGGCACGGCACCATCTCTTCCTGGGACCGAGCATCCCCCCGGGGCCAGGGCCACCTCCACCGAGGGTCATCACCGACCTTGCAGGCAGCAGCGCAGCCCGTCCCCCCCAGCCTGCTCACAGGGCTGGGGACAGCACAGGGATCCCCAGGACCAGGCCCTTGCTGGGGGTCAACACCCACCCCAGGGGGTCCCCTGACTCCCACCCTGAGCCAACCCCATCCCCCCTGCACCCCAGTCCCCCAGGAAGGCTCCAGACCCCACGTCCTCATTAACACCACAGGTTCATTTATTGTCCCTCCAGTGCCTCGGGGCTCCTCTGGCCACAGAAGGGCACATTTGGGGTAAAACCAGGAAGAAACAGGCCAGGGGCAGGATGGGCACGCGGTGGCAGGCAGCAGTCCCCAGGGTGGGAGCCGGGGCCCGGTGTTGCAGACCCCGCTCTGCCCTCCCAGCGGGACCACGGTGGAGGAGGGGGGTCAGCCCCAGGGTCCCCAGGGACCCTCCCTCGCAGCGTGGCAGCGCTGAGGAGCAGCAGCAGCTACCAGGGATCCGGGAAGAGCCGCAGTCCGAGCAGCCCTTGGGTCGCACCGGCGTTTCCCGCCCTGGCTCTTGGTCCTCCGAGGCCACCCTAAAAGGTGCTCACCTTCTTGCCGCAGAGCAGCTGGGGCTCGTGGACGGCATGCCACATCACCACCATCTCGTAGGGCAGGAAGCGGTGCACCAGCAGCAGCTCCCGGTAGTAGCAGGGATCGAAGGGATTGCTGTTGGCCGGTACCCATATGCCCATGGTCCGGATGCCGGCATGGGAAGCGGGCGGGAGCCCTGCCTTCTCCAAGCACATACCCAGGTAGACGTCATCGATGGGGAAGATGCTGATGCCCCGTGATTCCTGGGCGATGACGTGGGCGGTGAAGCCAGACATGAGAATCCCACCGCCGCCGCAGTAGGGCGGGTACCGCTCGGAGGCCATGAGTTGTGTGGGTATAAAATACTTGCTGTGCTGGGCTCGGATGGGCCTGTTGCCAGTGAAGAGATGCCCCACCATGAGGTGCTGCTCCTGGGTGCCCTGGGTGGCCATCGCAAAGCGGACGACGTTGTCCGTGTTGACGAAGACGTCGTCATCCCCGTTGAAGATGAAGTGGACGCCGGGGCAGTGCTCCTCCATCCAGGCGTGGAAAAGCACCTGCTTCAGCGTCAGGTTGAAGAAGGTGTCCCTGAAGTCCCACTGCAGCACGTCCCGATGCTCCTGCTGCTCCAGCTGCAGCAGCCAGTTGAGCTTCTTGGCATTCTGGGCGTTGGGGTCCACCCCCACGAGGAAGACCCGGCGGATGAAGGCTCCTTCGAAGGTCCTCTCCTGCCCCCAAGTCTTGCGGATCACTTCCCGCCGGTCGTAGTTCGCTGGTGATGACTTGATGGCCAAGAGGAGGAAGATGTTGGAGGACCCCTCGGGCCCCCCGCACTTGCTGGGGACGCCGAGCAGCACTGGGAAGAACCGGCAGTGCTGGTACCGCATGAAGTCCTGAATGTGGCCGGGCAATTTGTCAAAGCCGGAAATTTTGTGCACCGAGGCGTTGGCCACGCACGGGGTAGGGGTGGGCAGAGCCTGGGGCATGGAGAGCGTGGGGATTGCCCGGGGGCTGGGGGGGGTGTAGAGCTTGGGGGCCATGCTGGGCTGCAGCCAGTTGTCGTGGTAGAGCAGGAAGCAGAGCCCCAGGACCCCCACGGCGACCAGACCCCACAGCTCCAGCCTGTAGCACCGCGGGGGAATGCTCTGCAAGAGACAGGGAGCAGGATTCGGCACTGGTCATCCCCGCAGCCTCCGAGCATCCGCACCCGGAGAGATGCCCTGGGCTGGGGCACGGCATCCTTCCCTGCACAGCCGGAGCACAGAGCTCCCGGCACACGGAGGGGAGCGGGGAGATGTCCCCACACCAGCCGGTCACACTGGGCCACAGGTAACCAGCAAACTGCTTGCTGCCATGCAGGGAGGGCCCGGGCTGGGCAGGGCACCCTTGGGTGCAGGGCAAAGTCCAATCCCTCTGGCTGTGCTGGGAAATGGGTGGGAGACCCAAGGAGAGCAATAAACCGCTGGTTCCGGGATGGGGCACATTCTCCTTTGGGAGAGCAAACACAGGGCGCAGCCCCAAAAACCTGGGCATAGCCAGCAAGGCTGCGCAGCACCCAGGACCCGCTGGCATGGAGGGGTCAGCAGAGGGGTTACCGCCAGCTCGAGGCATCGCAAGGTGTTGGCGGGGTGGTCCCAGGTGCAAGGAGCCCACCCGGGTTTGCTGCGAGCAGCCCTCACCCTCAAAGACGAAGCATCGGGACAGGGGCCCCCCAGGCAGCACGGGGACCCTGGCAAGACCCCGGCTGCCGCTTGCCCACCGGCACCGCGCAGAGCCCAGCCATCCGGGGACGGATCCAGCCAGCCCTTGCCCGAGGTGAGTGCCCTGTCCTGGTGCCCAGGAGCACTGCAAAGAGCCACGACACCCCCGGCGAGTCGTCGTGTGTCCCACCCTGGTACCTTGTCACAGAGGCAGCTCGGGGCCATCCTCGCACCGCACCTCTCCCTGTGCCGGAAGCACTGCAGCCCCAGTGGCAAAGTTATCCCCAGTGGGGATCCTCCCCTTTGCCCGGTGCCGTGAGGCTGCCCGTCCACCCACCCATCCGTCTGTCTACCCACCCCTTTGCCGCAGGTGGGGCAGCAACACGCACGGGCAGGAGGAAACGTTTCAGCAAAGCGCTGCCGGCTCCCTGCCTCAGTTTCCCCCGGCCCAGCAACACCGGAGCCCGCGGGGAGCCGCGGCACAAGAGCCGAGCCCCGTTTCCAAGGAGAAGCCTGGGGGCCCCCGGGGATGGGCATCGCAGCAGGAGACAGGCGGGAGCCGGCGGGGCCGTTATTAGAAAATAAAATGTTTAATAAAAGAGCAGCTCCTGCTCCCTTCACAGCACAGGGGAGGGCAGAGGGGACCGACTGCCGGGCAGCAGGAGACGTGGGTGACAGCCATGGAGCGGGGAGCCGGAGGGAGAGGAGGAGGAGGAAGAGGAGGAGGAGGAGGAGGAGGAGGAGGAGGGGGGTTCCCACCCGGCGGCACCCCCTCCCCGGCCAGCCTCCATCCAGTGTTTCAAGTTCACACAACCAAGGGGGAAGCCCGGGGGGCCTGGAGGGTCCGGTGCGAGGCGGCTCAGGACCCCGCCAGGTAGATCCCTGCGGAGGAAAGGCGGTGAGGAGGGGCTGCGAGCATGGGGGGCACGTGCCCGGTGTGAGGATGGTCATCGCCGAGGGGCCAGGGCTCGATGCTGGCCCCGAACTGGGCTACCTGCACCTTCCCTGGGCTGGGC
Organism: Pelecanus crispus; assembly: GCF_030463565.1. Classification (NCBI taxonomy): domain Eukaryota; kingdom Metazoa; phylum Chordata; class Aves; order Pelecaniformes; family Pelecanidae; genus Pelecanus; species Pelecanus crispus. Next base: position 4,681,513 of record NC_134662.1, on the reverse strand, counting down.
ATCGCCATGGGGCATTGCCCAGCAAGGGGGGAACGGAGCTTGGGGTGGTAGGGAGGGGACCCCATGCACCCAGGGCCATGGGTAGCAGGGAAGGGACCCCTGTGCACCCCGGGGAGCAGAGAAGGGACCCTGTCCACCCTGGGGAAGGGACCTCATGCACCCTAGGGAAGGGAACCCATGCACCCTAGGGAAGGGAACCCATGCACCCTGGAGAGCAGCGGAGGGACCCCCTGCACCCTAAGCAAGGGACCCCATGCACCCCAGGGATGGGGAGAGGACCCGCACCCCCCGGGCCCCGCCAGCCGTACCTGTAGCAAACCTCTTCTTGACCAGCGACATGCGGTACCCGGCGCTCGCCAGCTCCACCTCGACGCCCGACAGCGTGCTGCCCTCGCTGCTGAACTGGGCTGCCACCGGGCTGGGCTTGCTGGGCCCGCAGAGGGGCTCCCAGCTGGCCGAGAGCCGGCCGCAGCCTGGGGGGGACAGCAAAGAGGGGGGGAGGTCTGCAGGGGCCAGGGCCAGACTCTGCTCCCCTGCCCCGTCCCCTCCGAGCGGCGCGGGCACAGCCTCACCTGCCTGCCCCGGGGCACCGGGGACGTCCAGCAGCCTCCAGAGCAGCCTCTTCTCCTCCAGATTCCTGCCGGGACACGGGCATGATGTCCCCAAGCCCCCAGACCCCCAAACCACCCCCCTGCCTTCACCCCATCCCCCCTGCTCCCACCCCTAAGGGACACATCATCATGGAATCACAGAATCGTTTAGGTTGGAAAAGCCCTTTAAGATCATCCAGCCCAACCAGTAACCTAACGCTGCCAAGCCCACCACTAAACCAATTAAGGGCAGAGTCATAATTTCATGTTTGCTGGTTGGGTGACTGGATTATTTTTAATGAAAGTAAAAACTAGGAATCATTAAGATTGGAAAGGATCTCTAAGATCATCAGCCCAACCACCAACCCAACACCACCGTGCCCACTGAACCATGGCCCAAAGTGCCACATCTACCCGTTTTTTTGAACGCTCTACCCATTTTTTGAACAGTCGACCCATTTTTTGAACCCATTCCTGCCTTCCCCACCCCACCAGCACCCCGTTTCCCAGCCCAGGGTTCCCCTCTCCCACCCTGGAGGCGTCTGGGACCCCCGGTCCTGCATCCTCCCCAGCCCTTACCAGCTGGCTGCGGGCTGCAGCCGCAGGTTGGCGACGGGCTCGTCCACGGGCAGCAGGATGTGGACGTTGGCGAGGGGCACGGGCAGGGCCAGGGCGCCGGCGTTGTAGCCGTACTCGACGCTGACCCGCGTGGCGCCCGGCGAGCAGTCCCAGCATACGCACAGCCGCAGCGGCGCCGAGCCGGGGCCCAGCCGTGAGAACTGGGTGAGGAAAATCAGGGAGGGTTCAGGGGGGCACCGAGACCCTCCCACCCCCAAACAGCTGGGTGGGGGAGCCGAGGGTCGCCGCTCTCCCCGCCCGGGGCTCACCTGGTACTTGAGCAGAGCCACGTTGTAGTAGGAGGCGGCCGGACTCTGCTCCGCTTGCTTCTGCAGGTGCCCGGTCAGCGCTGCCATGTTCAGCCAGAAATCCTTGGTGCTGGGGTCGCTCTGGGATGGGTCGCTGCAGGGAGGGGGTCAGAGTGGCAAGGGTGCTCCTGGGTACCCCAGGAAAGCCAGCACCCCAATAGTCAGCTCCCCATCGCTGCACCCACCCAAGGATGCTCAGGCCTCCTGGGAACCCCAGGAACCATTCGGGACATGGTTTAGTCTGGTCTACCCTTGACTGGCTTAGAGTAGACTTGGTAGTGTAGGTTAATGGTTGGACTGGATGATCTTAAAGGGCTTTTCCAACCTAAACAATTCTATGATTCTATGAACCCCATGGACCCCGACACGCAGCTCCCCGTTACTGCACTCGCCAGCTCCCGGGATGCTCAGACCCCCTGGGAACCCCATGTACCCCAATATCCAGCTCCCCATCGCTGCATCTACTGGTTCCCAGGACATCCAGGCGTCCCCAGGAAACCAGGTACCCCACGTACCCCAACGTACAGCTCCCCATCGCCGCACCCACCATCTCCCAAAGTCCCTGCATCCCCCCCAGGCACCCCCTGAACCCCGATACCAGCTCCCCACCGCTGCATCCCCCGCCTGCCAGCCTGCCCAGGCATCGCCATGCAGCCGGTGCCGCGGTGCCACCGCGTCCCCGCACCTGTAGAGCAGCTCGGCGTTGGGCAGAAACTGCTCGATGGCGCCGGCGTTGAGCAGGCGGAAGCTGAGCACGGGGGGGGCCATGCTCCCGCTGAAGACGCGGACGATGCCGGCGGGGAAGGACATGGTGAGCTCCCCCGTCACCTTCACCAGGCAGCTGCCGGGGACAGGCCGGGGTCAGCAGATGCCCCAAGCAGGACGCAGTAGCTGCGGGGGGACCCTGACCCCCCCCGAACCCCCGTACCTGTCGGCGTCGCGCCCCTTGAAGTACGCGTGGATGTACTCGGTGAAGGCGGTGGCCACGGGGAGCGCGTCCTGCGAGCCCAGCACCACGGGGCTGGGACCCCGCGACAGCCCTGGGGAGGGAAACGGGGTCAGAGCCCAGATGGGACCCCCACCCCACGCCCCCCCCCCCCCAGCCCCCCGGCACCCACCGAGCGCCGGTTGGGAGACGGCGAAGAAGCCCCGCTCGCCCAGGCTGGCGGGCGCCGAGTGCGAGGGGCCGCAGCTCCAGGAGGGTGAGGGGCTCAGCGAGCGCGACTGCAAGGCAAAACGGCGTCGGCAGCGGGGGGGGGGTCCCCAGGTCTGGCCCCCACCATGGGGGTCCCCAGCCCGGCCCCGTTCCCCTCGCCCGGTCACGCACCAGGTCGGTGTTGCTGCCCGCAGCCGGGCCGGCCGCCGGCCTCTTCGTGCGGGAGCGGCGAGGGGGGGCCATGAGTGGGACCTCCCGGGGGGCTGCACTGGGCCGGGTGGGGAGAGCATCTGGGGGGGGGGGGGGCACAAATAGGGGGGTGAGGAGAGAGACCTGCCATGGCAAGACCCCCGGGTGGGCTCCAGCAGGGTCTCACCAGTGCGACGAGCTCGGCAGGTCTCAGCCCCGTTCTCAGCCGAGCTGGGTGAGACCCTGCGCCCAGCTGCGGGGTGGGGGGGTGGAATTAAGGGTAAGGGGGGGCAGCTCCTGCACCCCTGCCACTCACCCGGCTCAGGCTGCGGTGGGGGAGCCACCGGTGTGCCGCCCTCGCTCAGCCTCATCCCCGACCCTTGGCAGGTCCACGGAGAGGGGCTGGAGGACTCCCCCCCGCTCGGGGGGGCCGGGGAGGAGGAGGAGGAGGAGGCCGAGTTGGAGGAAGGACAGGGCAGCGGGGGCTGATCCCCACCGGGGCTGCGGGGTCTGACCCACGGCGGGGGCTCCCCAAAAGGGTCGGGCGAGGGGGCTTCGCGGGGCGCCGGGCCGCTGGCGCAGCGGCTGCGTCCCCGGGGCGCAGACCCCACGTCCTCCCAGAGACCCTCGGCCCCGGGGCCGCTGAAGACGGCAAAGCCGGGGGGCTCCGGGAGGCGGCCGGCAGGGCTGCGGGGCCGCGGCACCCAAGCACCGGGGTCCCGGGCGGCGGGGGGGGGCGGCAGTGGCGGGGGGTCCGGCGGGCCGCCCCGCTTGGGGAGGGGGCTCTGTGGCGTTCCCGGCTGCGGGGTCCAGGGTCTCGAGTCCGGGGAGGGTCCAGGCGCGGGGTGCGAGGGCGAGTCCAAACCCGAGTCCTCCACGTTCTCCGGGGAGGATGAGGAGAAGGGGGAGGAGGAGGAGGTGAGGACGTAGGCGCGGGGGGCTGCAGGGAGACCCCCGTGTCGGAGCGCTGCGGTGGGGGGGGGCCCCACGGCACCCTGGATGCCGGGGTCCCCCATCCCATTCCCTCCTCCCTGACCACCCAAATCCTCACCCGGGAAATCCTCCGCTTCAAAAGCCGACTCCAGCGGGGGCCCGAAGAGAGCGGCGGGGGGCACCGCATCCACAGGGGCTTTCCCGGGGCCACTGCACCGGGGACAGAGGAGGCGGCTCAGTGCCCACCCAGGACCCCCGGGGAAGGGTCTCAGGGGCGGCAGCGTGGGGTGCACCACCCCACGGCCCCCCGCTCCCTCCCTGCCCCGTACCTGTTCACCTGCGCCGCCGGGCACCCCGTCCCTGCGCTGTCACCTGCGGGGTGAGGGGACATGCCGGGGGTTGCAGAGCCAGTGCACCCCACACCCCCAGGACCACCCCCCCAACATCCCCAGGATGCCCCCCGCAGCCTCACCAGCCGCCAGCGTCCCCTCGGGGTCCGCTTCGCTTGGGCCTAGGGTCAGAGGTGCCACGTGCCCTGCAAAGAGGGACAGGGACAGGCAGCGTTAGGGGACGGGGACAGGGGGGACGGGGACAGGGGGACCCCCAAGCCACGGCCACGCCGAGCCCCCGGGGTGGCACTTACGGGACGACTGTCGCTTGACGGTGCCCTGCAAGAGAATGGGGACAAGGGGGTCAGCTGGCCCTGGCACGGTCCCTGGGGACCCCACAGCCCCCCCCTCAAGGCTCACCCCAATGCTGGGGGGCAGGATGAGGTTCCCCACGGTGGCCTTGAGCTGCTCCATGGTGGCCTCGGCGCTGCCGTCTGCCTCCCGGGGTTGCACCGGCTTGATGTGGACGTAAAACTTGCGGGGCTCGTCCTCGTCGTAGTCGGAGTCGCTGGAGGAGCAGACGTGGTTCTCCTCCTCGGCTGAGCCCCCGCGTCAAGGGAACACCCCGCGCTTGGACCCCCCAAAAATCACCCCCCCCGCACACACACACACACTCCAGCACAAGGATACTGCGGGCGATGTCGGGGCGCACGGTGAACCCGTCCTCATCCACCTCCGGGCAGCCCTGCGGGGAGATGCTCGGAGAGGCGCTTGCTCCCCAGTCTTCCCAGTATGGAAAAAAACCAACGCCAGGGCTGGCACTGGGATACTCACCACCTCAGCATCCGGCGATTCCCTGGGGAATGACAGGGGTAGCGTTAGATCCTGAAGCAAGGAAGGGATACGGGGATGCGGGACACAGGGAGCGGGGGGGAATCTTACACAGCATCACGATCCCTCTCCTTACGGCTCAAGCCAGGGATACGGAAAGCTTTGCTACGGCTCCTTTTGGGTCCTGGAAGGGGGGCGCAGAGGGGTGAGCAGACCCCCTTCCACCCCCAAAATCCCCGGCATGGGGCTGCTGGATGCAGACGTACTTGCCTTCCTGCGCTGGGGCCAGCCGGTACTCGTCGAAATCCAACGCTCCTGTCACCGAGAGCGGGATCAGCCCGGCATTGCGGCTCCATCCTCGCACGAGGGTGACGCTCCCCCTCCTCGCACGAGGGCTCCTCGTGCGAGGAGGGGGAGCGTCACCCTCGTGCAAACTGGGGGGGGAGCCCACCGCGATGCTGCCCACACCTCACCTGGCCGCTCTCGCCCCGTGCCCTTGCTCTCAGCAAACCTCCGCAGCAGCATCTCGGTGCCGATGTTCTCCACGTTTTGCTTGAATTCTTCGTGCACCTGGGGAAAACAGAAAAAAAAAAAAAAAAGGGGGGGGTGGGGGGTGGGAGGACACACGACATCATATTCAGAATAAAAGGGGGGACAGCTTGATGTTGTCCCCGTGGTTGTTGGGACTCACCTGCCCGATCTGGACGTGGGTGTCCTCCACGGAGTGCGAGTAGGAGCCGATGAGACCCTTCATGTGGCGTAGGTGGGCTTCTTCCACCTCCTGGAAGCGCTGAGGGGGCAGATGGCGGGGGTTTAGCCAGGGTGCCGTGTCCCCCGGGGCCAGCATCCCCAGGGAACGGGGCTCAGGCAGGGTAGCGTGTCCCCAAGGAGGGGGGCTCAGCCAGGGTGGCATGGCTCTAGGGGCTGGCATCAAAACGAAGGTGGGCTCAGCCAGCTTGGCACGTCCCCAGGGACTGGTGTCCCCAGGGAATGGGGCTCACGCCCAAGGAGGGGGGGCTCAACCAGGGTGGCACATCCCCAAGGGCCGACATCCCCAAGGAGGGGGATCCCCAGGGCTCGGCATCGCCAAGGAACGGGGCTCAGCCAGGGTGGCACGTCCCCGGGAAGACGTGCTCCGTCAGGGTGCCGTGTCCCCCGGGGCCAGCATCCCCAGGGAACGGGGCTCAGCCAGGCTGCCACGTCCCCAAGGACCAGCCTGCCCCGTGCGCCCGAGCTGTGCCCACGCCAACCCCTTCCTGCCCGCCCTGCCCGCACCCCGGCGCTGCCCACCACGGCCGAATCCAGCATCCTCTGCTCAAAGTCGGCCCGGGCAGCGTTGTATTTCTCCACCGCCCGCCGCAGCGCCTCGCCCGCCTTCTTGGACTTGAGCTCTGCCTGCGGGACCAAGCGATGGGCATGAGCCGGAGGGGGACGGGGACCATCGGGGGGGACAGGGGCCATCGAGGGGGGACGCGTGGGTCTCACCTTGTCGATCTCCTTCTGGCTGGTGCCCTCCTTGCGAAGCCGCTCGTACTCCTGGCACTTGCTGTGGTAGCTCTCCTTGGATTTGGGCAGCAGCTGGGCCACCCCATGCAGCAGCTGGACGGCCTCCAGCGTCCCCGACACCTCCTCCTTGGACTTGTTGGGGGACACAGAGTGGGGTGGGCAGGGGGGTTTGGGGTACGGTGGGGGAGGACGGGGCTGGAGGGGTTGGGGGGGGGGATGCTGTACCTTCTTGTGTACCCGGCCTTGCTCCTCGCCGTAGCGCGAGATCTCCTTGATGAGGTCGTGCAGCTTCTTCATCAGCTCCAGGTGGCACAGGGCCAGCTTGTCCGAGGAGATGCGGAAAACCTCCCAGAGCGGCGCAAAAGTCCTGGGGGGAGCACGGGCAGGGATCAGTGGGCTCCCCCCACCCCCAGCTCAGGGTGCTCCGGACCCCCCAGACCCCCACTTACCCCAGCTGGGTGCCGTTGGTGGCCATCTTAGACAGCTTCACCATGGCCTTGGCGTAGTTCTCCTCGATGGCAGCCCTGGGGACAGCGGGGAGCGGGTGCTGGGGACGCAGACCAGCAATGCCAAGGGACCCCCTCGGTTGCCCCCCGCTCCCCGGTACCTCTCACGGACGAAGTCGGCCAGCTCCTTGGTGGAGATCTGCCCGTGCTTCATGTTGTGGTAGAGCACGTCGAAGCCGTGGTTCTTCTCGCCCTGGCAGGGGACCACCCTCAGCCCCCAAAACCCACCCAGCACCCCGTGGGCACCCAGGGACCCCCACCCGGCCCCCCCCAGGACGCCAGGAGCACCAGCCGGCACAGCACAAAGTGTCATTTGGGGTGGGAATGCCCCAAACGGGGTACGGTGGCCCGGACGCCCACCCTGGGTGCACAGGGGGGTGCGGAGCCCCCCACCCGTGCCAGGGGTGGTGCTGGCCGGAGCCCGGGGGGTGGCGGGGCTGGGACGCCGGGGTTCCCCGGGGTGCGCGGGGCAGGAAGGGGTGGGCTGAGCCCTGACGCCGGGTGCTATTTTGGGTGCTGCTTCGGGTGCTGCCAGCTCCCGCCCAGCACGTGGGGGTGGCTTCCCTCCCACCCCCCCGCCCCCAGCAGCACGAACCCCACCTGGGGAAACTGAGGCAGAGGGAAGGGGAAGATGCAGGCAGCTGCCAGGCCCTGGCAGAGACGAACCAGGAAGCAGCAGCCACGCTTCGCGTCCCCGCGGCGCTGCCAACTTCCCCCCGCGGTGCCGGGACGGGGACAGCACCGCGACCGGGGGCCCCCGCAGGCCACCCGCACCCATCGCTCCCCCGCTTCCCTCAGCAATTAATTTGCAGCGTTAACGAAAGCGTTTGGGCCTTGCAAAATTACCGGCGGTGATGAACACACACCCCCCCCCCCCCCGCCACCTCCGAGGGCTGGGGGCTCCCCCGCAGCGAGCCCCAGAGGGTGGGGGTCACCCATGGGTGGGGGTCCAGGCTTACCCAGAAGTGCTCGCTGAAGTAGGACATCTTGGAGGGGGGGGGACGGCGGCGCGGGGACCCCCAGCTCAGCTCCCGGCGCCCTGCGGACACAACCAGTCCTTACCAGGGACGGCGGGGGGCTCGCTGGGGACCCCCCCCCCCGCACCACACCCACCGGTATTTATCGGTTTTGCCAAGAAAGCGGCCGCGCAGCCCCGTGGCCATGGAAACCGCAGGCTCCCCCGTGCCCGCCGCCACCGCCGCGGCCCCCTCCCCACGGTGTGCGGCACACGGGGGGCTGCCAGGGTCCGGCGTGGGGGGGCCGGCGGGGCAGCGCTTGGGCCCGACACCAGATACGCAGCTAAATAATAAATGAGCGGCTGCTGCGCGGCGGCGGCGGCTGCTGCTCCCACACCCAGCCGTGCCGGCAGCCCCCCAAAAACACCCCCACACGCACCAGCCCCCTGCATGCCCGGGGGAGCCCCTTTCCCCCCCAGATTGGGGGACCCAGGCATCCAGGCCCTCCCCTGCCCTGAACCCCAAACGCACCCAGCCGTGCCGGGGGTCACCTGCCGGAGCAGCCCCCCGGCTCTCGGCAGGGGGGACCCCCAGGCTGTGCCCCCCCCGGCCCCGCTCCCCATCACACACCAGAGAAAAACAGGAAACTAAAAAATCGTGCATGGCCAGGGGCTGGCGTGACGGGGCAGGGGGGGGCCCCACTTACCCTGGGCTGCTGGGGGGCTCGTGGGGCCCCCCCGATCATCCTCGGTGCGCCGGGGGTCTGGGGGGGAGAGAGAAAGAGGGGTTAGGGCATACTGCAGCCCCCCAAACCCCGCTCCCGGCCCCCCCCCGGATCCGGCAGTGCCTCTGCACAGGCTGAGCCACCTGTGTCACGAGCGGGGCGGGCTCAGCGCGGCCTCCCCAGCTTCCCCCAGCTAGGCTGGGGGGGAAATGGGGCTGGGGGGGGGCACCGGGGGGGGGCTCAGGGCCTGGCCAGACCCCGACCCGCCGCCGGTCACCAGAGGCCACAGCCGCGGCGAAGCCATCGCCCCATCGCCGCCGGCCAAAGTCCCCGGAGGTGGCAGCGGCCACCGTGTCCCCGAGCGGGACGGGGGGCACGGGGGCGGGGGGGGGGTTTGCAGCATCCCACCGGCCTGCAGCAGGGTCACCCCGGGACCCCCCCCCCCCCCCGGGACCCCCAGCCCGGCGGCCCTGGCCACCTGCAGCGGTGACCTTCACCGACGTGGGGTGCGGGGGACACGGGTGGCCCCCCGAGGGGTGCCGGGGGGGGGTCCGAATCCCACCCGGTTTGGGGAACGGCTGCACCTGCCCGGGCCAGGGGATGCTCGGTGAGGGTGGGGGGTGAGGGTGGGGGGCACCCACCGCCACGGGCAGCGGGTGCGTTGGAGGGAGAAGCACCGCGGGGGGTGTCAGGGCGTGCACAGGGGTGCAGATACCCCCCCCCCCCCAAAAAAAAAAAAATAGAGGGGAAAGAGCCGAGCCCTGCACCTGCAGCGGGGGGGTCGCGGTGGGGCTGCCCGCAGCACCGGGAGCGGCGTTTTGGGGAGGGGAGGGGGGGGCTGCACCCATGCACCGGGGGAGGGGGAGCTTCTATTGAGGAGGGGGCACCGGGGGCTGCCCCGGTCCCCCGAGGCGGGGTGCGCCGCAGCTGGAGCCACGCACAGCGGGGGGGGGGTCTCACCGAGGCGGGGGGGGCGCGGGGCTGCACCCCAGCCCCGGGGAGGGGGATGCTGCAGCGGCGAGGAGGGGGGGGGGCTGCGCCCCCGCACCGCGCGGGAGCGGCGGGGGCTGCACGGCGGGGCCGGGGGCGGCTGCACCCCGCTCCCGTAGGCGGCCCGGGGGTTGGTCCCTGCTCCCCACCCGCGGGCGGGACCGGGCGGCCGCGGGACCCGGGCCCGGCGGGGCCGCACTCACCTGCGGGGCCGCCGCCGCCCCCGCCCCGCTCCGCTCCGCCGCCGCCCCGCGCCCGCTCCGGGCCGCGCGCTCCGGGCCGGGACCGCGCCGGGGGCGGGGGTAGGCGGGGGCCACGCCCCCTCCCGCCGCGCCGCCTTCCTATTGGTCGCCGCGCCCGGCAGCGGTTACCGCAGCCAGCGGTCGCCGCTTCTCATTGGCCGGACCGCCGCCGGGCCGCGCGCGGGGAGGGGGGTGATTTGCATATTTAAAGCGGCCGCCGCCCCGCAGCCGGGAGGGGGAGATGCGGGGGGCGATGCGGGGCGCGCCCAGAGCCGCCCGCTCCGCTACCCTGGCCGCGGGGCTCCCACCACCCCGGGGGGCTGCCACCCGTCCCGGGGCTGCCAGTCCCGGTGCTAAGGGTGCAACCGCATCCCCCACCACGACCCCCCGCAGCAGACCCCGCCGGCTGCAACCGCGCCCCCGGTGCAGCCCCCGGTGCAGCCACCCCCGCCGGTGCCAGCCGGTGCCTCGCACCCCGCTGAGCTCATGCCCCGGCTCCGGCTGACACCGGGGCGGCCGCGGCGCAGCTGCGGGGCGGGGAGCGGGCACGGCCGGGTGGCGGAGGATGCCCAGAGGGTGGGGACCCAGGGGGGAGCTTTTGCCTGGGAGTCAACCACAAAAATCCCCCCCTGAGATGGGGACCCGGCCCCACACCGGCCCGGGGTGCCGCAGCCACCGGCGGCAGAGCTGGGACGGCCGGGGCCGGTGCGTCACGCAGAGGTTTTGGCTACACTGCCCGTTGTCCCGTCCACACCGGCCCGGTGCGGCTGTGCCAGGCCGAGCCGGCCGCTGCCACCGCAACAGCCCCGGTGCTGGGGACAGAGGGGTGCCTGGGGACCGAAAGGTCCATGGGGACCAAGGGGTCCATGGGGACCGAGGGGTCCATGGGGATCAAAGGTTCCATGGGGATCAGGCCGCTGCCGGTACCACCACCGCTCTCACGGGCACCTCCGCGACCCCGCGGCATCCCCGGGCGCGTCGGCAGCCGCCTACGGGGCAGCGATGCCGGAGAAGCCGCCGGTGACCCCGGTGAGGCGCTGCCAAGCCCCCCCCGCCATGGCCACAGGCCCCTTGGGCTCACCCAGCCCAAAGCCAAGCGGGACCCTTCACCGCGCCGGCAAAAAGCCTCGTCCTGCGGTGCCAGAGCAGGGGGCTCGAAGGGACGGTGGCGGCGGCAGCGCTGGGAACAGCCCCGGCCCCCCCAGCCCCGGCACTGGAGGTCACAACCGGCCTCCCGGCGAGCCAAGACCCCCGGCAGCGCCCAAGGAGCCCCCTCCCCAATATGCTGCCCTGGCCCTGCCGCCGGAGCAAAGGGCCTGGCAAGGTCCTGGGGACGGGGAGGTTTTGGGGACGGAGAGATTTTGGGGATGGGGAGGTTTTGGGCTTGGCTGGGGGGGGGTGGGGGTGGGTGAGGGGGGTTTGGGGGTAGCTGGGGGGATTTCGGTTCCCTGGTCCTGCCAGGCTTGGGCTGAGCACAGGGTGGGGGCTCAGCCCCGCAGCCGTGGCACAGGGACATGGGACCCCTCCCCAAGGAGGCTCCCACCCCCCCCAGGACCCCTCCCCGTGCCAAGGCTGCGGGGGCAGCGCGCGGCGGCCCCCTCCTCGGCGGGCCGGGGGCGGCGGGGCTGGGGATGCGGTTGTCATGGCAACCCCACATCCATCCTCAGCCGCGCTGCCGCGCCAGCCCCGCAGCCCCCAGCTCCTCTCCACCCCCCCCCCCACCCCGGGGGTGATGCCCTGGACCCCCCCCAGCCCTTTTCCCACCGCAGGATGCGGCCCCAGCACACCCCGCACACCCCAGGGCCGAGCCCACCCCAGCCTTCACCACCCCCCCCAGCCCCCAGCCCACCCCCAGCACCCACAAACTGCCCTGCAGCACCCCAGGACCCCAGAGGAGCACCCAGCCTGCCCCCCCCACCCCACCCACAAGGACCGGGGGGACCCCCCAAACCCACCCACACCCCCCCCAAAGACAGGAGCAGGGAGCAGCCGGGCGCTATCCTCTCTTTAATGCTCGTTTTTTCAAGACATTTGCCAAACGGGAACGTGGCGTGCAAGACAGGGAGCGTGCCGGCGTCCGTGGGCAAGGGGCCGGCGGGGTTGGGGGGGGTCACAGCCCCCCAACCCGCCAACCTCCAAACCAGCTTCCAGCTAAGAAAAAATATATAAAGCACTAAAGGTGAAACATTCAGTCCCCCCCTCCCCGAACACGTAGGATGACACAATCCCAAGGGAAAAGCCCCCGCGGCCGCCAGCCTGGGGTGGGGGGGGGGGGCTGCAGATAAATAACCTCCCGCCGCAACAGGTTTGGTTTGTTCAGTTTTTACTTTTTTTGTTTTCTTTTTTTTCTCTCCTTTCTTTTTTCTTAAAAAGTCATTACAAAAAAAAAAAAAAAAAAAGCCAGCGAGGAGCCTCCTACAAAACGGGTTAGTGTTTGCCCCAGCCGGGGATGGGGGGGGCCCAGATCCTGCCCCCCCCCCGCCTCCCAGCCTGGCCCCCCCTGCTCTCCGCTCGCAGAACCCCCTAAAAATTGCACATGCCATTTTGGTTTCTTAACAGCCTTCCAGCACTGCGAGGGCTTGGGGATGGATGGAGGGGGAGCTGCCTTCCCCACCTCCACCCCCCCAAACCTTTCCCGCAGCCGCGGCGCAGGATCGGGCCCCTACTGCCAGGGAGGGAAGAGCCATGGGTGCAGCGAGCTGCCAGGTCTCAGCTCGGCAGAGAGGAACCCCCCCCGCAGCTGCTGCACGTGATGGGGGACACACACACATACAACCGCTCTTGGTGGCCACGGGGTCCGGCCGTGCCCGGGGCAGGGGACAGTGCTGGGGACAAAGCCCGTGGCTGTAGTGCCGGAGGAGCAGCCGCTGCAGCCCCCCCCCCGAGCCCCGGCACTGCCCCACGGGGACGGGAACCCCCCATGGGGATGGGACCCCCCCGGGGCAGCCGAGGTCGTCCCAGCCCAGAGCCCCCCAGGAAGGAGCCCTGGCCCCCCCCCCCGAGGGCCGGGGCTGTGGTACCGGGGGGGGACACACAGTAGTGGCTTGTCCAGGGAGGGGGTAGAAACAGCAAACAACAAAATTTACCCTGTTAAATCGAGTACGGCCGGGGCTCGCTGCCCGCCGGGAAACGGCTCAGCACCGCCGCTGGATGGGGGGGGGGACATGGATCCTGCCCCCAAAAGCAGGGTCACCCTGTCCCCAGATGGTCCCTAACCCCCCCCCCCATCCCCGGGACGGCGGTGGGTGCAGGGCGAGGAGTGCACGGCTCCGGCGTGGGCATGCGGGAACCACGCGGCGTGTGAGGGTGCGGCGTGTGGGTGCTGTGGGCTCAGGGTCCCCGGGGAGCCCCTGCCAGTCCTGGGGGGTGGGGGGGTGACCCCATCTCCCCCCCCCAGCAGACCCCCCTCACCCTCCCTCCCCTCTGAGCCACGGTGGCCAGGGGCTGGCGCAGCCCCGAGTCACCGCGTGCGGAGGGGAGGGAGAAGGGGGGGCTCATGGAGGAGGAGGGTGGGGATGAAGCTCACGCCGCTGCCCCCCCACCCTCAGAACTCCACCTTGCAGGCGGGGAAGGTCTCATCCTGCATGGCCACGGTGCTGTTGCTGCCCAGCACCGTGATGCCCAGCTCCTGCTGCCGGTCGTGGGTCTCCTGATACCACTCGTGCATCACCAGCGAGTCAAAGGTGGGGATCAAGGTCACCTGTGGAGACACCCACCGCACCGCGTCACCGCGCCGCGACCCCCCCTCCCCAGCACCGGAGGGGGCTGATCCCACCGCTCCAGGTACCCAGGGGGGCTCACCTGGATGTCGGTGCCCCACTGGTGCTTGCCGGCGAGCAGGGCGTCGAGGAGGGACCGCAGGACGCCCTCCTTCAGGTGGTCGTCACCGCTGACCACGTAGCAGAGGGAACGGATGCGCCGGAAAAACTCCTCGTCCACCGTCCGGGCGCTCCAGGAGCCGGGCAGGTACGCCAGGTCCACGTAGACGGGGGGGCCCGGGGGGACCGCAGCCCGCATGCCTGCCAAGACCGGGGTACGGGAGCTGTGAGCGGCAGCCCCCAAACCCCCCCACCCCACCGCACGGCACCAGGGGTGCCTCTGAGCTGCTCCGGCACAGGGATGCCGGAGCCGGCAGCACCCACGTGTCCCCCCGCCCCGCCCCATACCTGCCGGTGATGCCCTGCCAGCTCCCGCCAGCGGCCGGGCTCCAGCGCCGCGGGTGGTCCCTGGGGTGCGGGCGTCCCCGCCGGAGGGGCCCTTCTTGTCCCCGGGGGCCAGCCTGGCCTTGTCCCCAGCGTCACGGGCTGAGCTGGTGGGGCCCCTGGCTTTGGGGGCCACGGCGGGATGCCGGGGGGGCTCGGCCCTCGGGGCAGCGGGTGCCGAGCCCACGCGGGACGGGGTCCTCTTCACCTTGCCGGGGGGCTCCTTCTTCCCAGCGCGGGTCTGCTCGGCCAGCAGCGCCTCGGGGTCCACCATGCAGATGCCGGGCTGGGCGGGGATGGGGCAGGGGTCCTTCATGGGGGCCGGCAGCGGGTCGCGGGCCCTGGCCACGCCGCGGGTGGGCTGCTCCGAGTCCTCGTCCGACTCCAGACCGTCGGCCAGGATGGAGGGGCAGTCCTCGGTGGCCGGAGGGACGTCGGAGTCGGAGAGGGTGGGCAGCGACTCACTGACGGAGGTGGGGGGTGTCTCGCCCGCCGGCTGGCGGGGCCGGCCCCGGTGCTGCACCAGCTCCTGCGACGGGTCGCTGTCTGACAGCTCCCGGGGGCTGGCGGCGGCCGAGGGCGACCGCTCCGATTTGGGATGCTCAAACTCGCAGGGTGACACCAAGCAGAGGTCCACATCATGGGGCGAGTCAGAGCGGCGGTCGGGCCGCGGCACCGAGTCACCGTCGACCCGCGGCGGGTGGTGGCACGGCCGCAGCGGCAGCGACAACCCGCCCTTGGTGGCCTCCGGTTCCGGCGTCCCCCCGGTCCCCCGGGACCGCCTGCCCTCCTCCGGTGGGGACTCGCTGACGGGTGGCAGCACCTGCTCGAAGGAGACCGAGAGCGACTCGTCCACCTCGGTGGAGTGTGGGGAACCCACCTCGGCCGGCAGCGAGGGGGTGGTGATGGTGGGGGACACGTCAGGGACATCGTCCTTGAAGGGGCTGAGGGAGAGGCAGCCCGCCTGCTTCTCCTGCGAGGAGCCGGAGCCGTCCTGCGAGGCTTTGCCCCCGGCCGGCGGCCAAGGGTTGGGCTGCCGGTTGGCACCGGCACCCGGCTCCTCCGTGCCATCGTCCACTGGTGACTGGTGGAAGGGAGTGTGCCCGGCGCTGGCCGGCCCCGAGCTGGCCGGAGACATCATCTCCAGGGTTTTCTCCTCGGAGCTGCCGCAGGCGTCCTCACCGCCCTCCGGGCCGTGGTTGAGCATCCCGGTGGGCGTCAGGTCGAAGTTGACGCTGCGGTCGCTTTTGGGAGTCTTGGCCAGGGGCGAGGGAGGGCAGACGGCTCGCAAAGGGCTGCTCTCCAGGTAGCGGAAACGCTGGGGGCTGTCGGGGTCCTCCAAGCCGTTCTCCAGGCAGGATGAGTCCCCTGCTCCCGCCGGCCTCCCGGCCCCCCCGTTCTCCAGCGGCGAGGGCTCCAGCTCGCTCTCAGCCGTGGTGATGCCTTCATCCGTCGATTCCTCCTTCCTCCTCCTCCCGCCGGCCCCCGGCGAGGCAGCCCCCCGGCCCCGCTCGGCCTCTGGCAGCATGTCCTCGGGGGAGGAGGACTTGGAGCAGTCCGATGTCCCTGGCTCCTTCTTGCCGCCTGCCTCCCGGGGGGCTTTGGCCTTGGGCTTCTCCGGCTCCTTCTTGAGTGGGGGTTTCTTGATGCTGCCGGCCTTGGCCAGGGGTTTGCGGGTCTCCGGGACTGGCGTTTTCCGGGCCGGGGTCTTGGCAGGAGCCTTGGCCTCTGCCTTGCTCTCCTTCGCGTCCTTCCGCAACGTCTCAGCCTTCACGTCCTTCTTCAGCACCTTCACCTCCTTCTTGGCCTCCCCCTTCGCCTCGGCCCCCTCATCCTTCTTCGGCGGCTTCTTCTCTTCTTTCCGGGGGACAGGCTCCTTCTTGGGCACTGTTTTCTCCTTGCTCACCTTCGGCTTTGCATCCACCTTCAGCTTCTCTATCGAAGAGTCCAGCTTGGCTCGAGCATCCTTGGCTTTCTCCTCTTCCGACCCCGCTCTAGCAGTCTCCCCCAGGGATTTTGGCTTCTCCTTGGTCCCTGCCTTCACCTCCTTCCTCTCCACCTTCAGAGCCTTCTCCTTCGACACTGGTGCCCCGGTGTCCACCAAGCTGAGCTTGGAAGACGACTTCAGGCTTTCCTTGCTCTCCGCCCTCCTCTGCTTGAGCGGCTTCTCAGGTTGGGACGGCAGTGGTCCCTTCAAATCATTCTTGGTGACCACGGGCTGCTTGAGGAACTCCAGGTGCTTCACCTTCTCCAACCCCTCCAGGATGCGGCCCTGGGGGGTGCAGCCGGGGAAGAGGACCCGGATGATCTTCTCGGAGGGGCTGACGGGGTGCCAGACGAGCAGGGCGCAGACGGAGGTCAGGCACTGCAAGGGCAAGTCCTGCTCCTTGGGGTAGCTGTTGCCTGACCATTGCTGCAGGAGAAACTCCAGCTCCTTGGTGCCTTTCACAGGGTTCAGGACGTACATGTCCAACCGGCCTACTCCCATCTTCTGGAAGAGGACGGTGGGCTCAGCACGGGGTCCGCTGTCCCGGGCCAGCGGGTTGGGACGGATGCCCAGCTTCTCCAGGTAGTGCAGGGTCAGGGCAGCCTCGTCGCAGCTCTTCAGCACCCGGGAGTTACCCTCAATGTCCTTCAGCTTCTCGGAGGCATTGAGGAAGACGACGCCCAGCTCCGGGGAGATGAGGTTCTTCGCCCAGTCCCCGTTGCCCTGCGAGCCCTGGGACGGATCCTCCTCCAGCTCGGCCAGCTTCCTTTGCAGCAGGCTGTTGACGCCAGGCAGGCTGTCTGTGCCCGCATGCGTCACCAGGATGGAGTCGATGCGGTCCAGGTGCCGGACCAGCTTCCAGAAGGATGACTTGGGGTTGGAGCCTCCGTTGACCAGGACGTTGAAGCCGTTGACGGCAAAGAAAGCCGAATCCCCTCTCCCGCCCGGGAAGATATAGCAGCAGGGCTTGGAGAGCTTGAGGAAGCCGACCATGGTGGGGGGCTCGAGGAGGTCAAAGGGGGACTGGGGCTCCAGCGACTCCGAGAGGTATTCCATGAACTCCTCCAGCCCCTCCATCTCCGGCAGGATGCAGCCCGGGTTGTAGCGCAGCTCGATGAAGTCCTGAAGGTTGTGATGATCCAAGCCCGAGTCCCTCCACTCCCCGAAGTCGGGGCAGCTGATGGTCAGCCTGGCCTTGGCCGAGGGGTCCGCGGAGCTCAGGATCTCCCCTACCTGCGAGGGGACGGGGACAGCCAGAGCTTCAGGCAGGATGAGGCGCTCAGGGCCAGAGATGCGGCAGCTCAGGCGTCGCCCTCCCTCCTCCCTCCAGCCCCCCCTCCCTCGGCAAGCACAAGAGCACCCACTTCCCGGGGGCTCCCACAGCCCCATCCCGCTCCCCGCACCCGGTGCCGGCTGCCGGCTCGATGCCCGGCGGGGGGCCAGTCGCCCATTCACCCCCACCCCCGGCTGCGGCTCAGGACCAGGATGCAGCCGATCGCGCCCCCCCAGCCCCGCTGCCCCTTCCCCAGCCCTGCGGCAGGAGGGACGTGCCGGCGGCGGAGGCTGCGCGGCTGCCTGCGGAGCAGACGGCTGAGCCAGCCTCCCGCTCGCGCCGCCGCCATGCCCGGCTCCCCGCCGAGACGCCGGAGAACGTGAGCAGACAGTCGCTCCGGCAGCGCCGGCCCACGGCCCCCCCGCGCAACAGCAGCCAGGCCTGGGAGCTGAGCGGGGAGCAGACAGCTCCTCCCCGGGGGTCCCCCCAGCCGAGCTCCCCTCCCCGGCACCGCACCTCTTTATCCGTGAAGATCTGTATGAAGTCCCGCAGGGAGAAGCAGCCTGTCTGCAGCATCAGCTCCCCCGTCTCCTCCACGCAGGGCCCCGCAAACACCAGCAGCTTGTGCTGCGACACGTCCGTGATGAGGTTTCGCAGCTGAGGACGGAGGGGACAGGAGGACAGAGGGGACGTGAGGATCCCACCGGGCTCCATCCCGCGGCATCCCCCTGCCAGCGGCTCCGAAGGGGCCACAGCCGTGTCCCTCAGTCTCCCCCTGGCTCACCTCATCGCACAGGGACTTGTCAGAAGGATTGAGCAGCACCAGGGTCTCCAGCACATCTCCCCGGTGGTGGAGGGTCCGCTGACCTGTGGGGAGCGAGGGCTGACACCCACTCTCCCCAAAACGATGGGGCTGCACCCCCACTTTGGCTTCATCCCGTGGGGATGGGATAGGGCGGGAACACGGCAGCAGGGCCAACGCCTGCGCACTTCCCCCACGGAAAAGGGACAGCCATCGTCCCGCTCCCGGACACCATGGGGGCCAGCGGATCCGCTGAGCCGAAGGACACGTTTCCCGCGTCCTTCCTGCCACGGGGAGGGGAGGAAAGCGGGAGGGGACAGGTTGGGGGAGCCCCTCCTGTCCCCCCCCCCGAGCACCGTGGGAAGCCCTGGGTGCTCCCAGTGGGCTTTCGGGGCTGCAAAAACCCACGGGAGACCCGACCACCTCCCCCTCTGCCAGGGGGTGACCCACTGGCGTGACAAGGGGACACGGTGGGGAAGAGGCACCAGAGCGGCCCCAGTATTCCTGACTCCGTTTTTCTCTTTTCCCTTCTTTCCATGGGAAATCGCATCCCGCCCCGGGATGGGCGAAGGAAGCGGTTTCTCGTGTGGGGGATCACGAGGTTTGGCTGTGGGGGGGTCACAAGGCAAAGTCTGTTCCCACAACGGCCGGGGGGGCGGCGGGGAAGGGGGACGGTGGGGAGGGACTCGCACAGACGTGCGAGTCCCTCCCCACCGTCCCCCTTCCCCGCCGCCCCCCCGGCCAGTTTTGGGGGGTTTCCCACACCCCACTAATTAAACACCACTGGGGGGGGGGGGGGGTGTCCCCTTTTTTTTACCTTTCACGATGCTGGAAAAAGTGGCCGAGTGACGGGACACAAAAAGCTTCAGCTGCTCATCCAGATTGCAGGACGAGAGGTCGATGTCCCAGGAGCGGATTCCTTTGGAAGCATGGGGTGGGGGGGGGGGGATGCACAAAAATTTGGGCGAGGGCGGGGTGTCAGCCCTGTTAGCACCCACTGGCACCGTGCCCCTGCACCGCAGCACGCACGTGGCACCGGTTTATGCAAAAAGCAGCATGGTGGGCACTGTCCCCCCACCACATCCACCCTGGTCCTCCCTCCTACCTCACCCTAAGACACAGCCATGCCAGCCCGCTGGCTTTAGGGACACCCCAGCGGGTCCCCAACCCCAGCCGGACCCCGGCACGAAGCCGGCGCATCGACTGGCTGCCCGGCAGCACGCACCTTGCGCGGTGACTCACGGCAGCGCCAGCTCTGCCAACCCAAAACCCCAGCCCTCGAGGCGACGGGTGCACCTTGCCGGCACCTCTTCAAAGGCGGCAATTAAAGGAATTAACGGTGCCGGAGGATTCGGCGCGCGCAGTGCTACTGTCGGCACCGCTGCGGGTGCTCCCGGCTCCCAGAGCAGCGTCAGGAACTCCAAGGCGCAGCCCCAAAACACCCACAACCCCTTCAGGTCCCCACAGGAAGATTCGTGGGGGGCAGCCAGCCCCTCACCGCGGCCTCCGACCAGCGTGGCCGCAACCACTCCCCGCTAACGGTCCAGCAAACGGGCGCGCGATGGCGTAAGACAGCCGGGCCTCGGCGTGGGGTGGCCACGGGGGGGTTGCACAAATTTTGCACAAGGCGCCGGGCGAGGGCTGGGGCCGTTTTTGGGGCGGTTTCACTGCTTGGGGCCAGCGGGGTTTGGTCCTGCCCTCGCAGGGTGCTGGGTCCCAAGATGGGGGGGGACGACAGGGCAGTCCTGGCAACACGTGTGTGTGTCCCCATGATTTGGGGGGACCTGCTCCAGCGCAGGGGTGCTCCGATGCCGTGGCCTGACACACCCCCCAGCTCTGGCCACAGCTCAGAGAGGGCTGGGAGCAGGGGCTGAGGGGGGTCCCTGCAGCACAGCCCCCCCGGGTGAGCCCAGCATCCCCCCCCCACCCAGCATCTGGCCCCCGCAGCTGCATGGGGCAAGGTCCCAGGTGGTGACAAGGGGAGGGGACAGGTCGCAGGGGCCCACCCGCAGCCCCACAGCGTGGGGACAGAGCCCAGGGGGAGAGGGGGGAGACCCCAAGGCCTGGGGGGTGGGGGGCAGGTCCCGGAGGGCAGGGACAGGGAGGGGGAGCAGCAGTTGGGGGGGCAGATCCTGAGAGTGTGCGGCAGGAGAAGGGGCAGATCTGGGGGTTTAGAGGGGCAGATCCTGGGGGTTTAGGGGGGGCAGATCCTGGGGACCCTGGGGCAGGAGAGGGGGCAGATCTGGGAGTTTAGGGGGGCAGATCCTGGGGGTTTAGGGGGGCAGATCCTGGGGACCCTGGGGCAGGAGAGGGGGCAGATCTGGGAGTTTAGGGGGGCAGATCCTGGGGGTTTAGGGAGGCAGATCCTGGGGGTTTAGGGAGGGCAGATCCTGGGGACCCTGGGGCAGGAGAAGGGGCAGATCTGGGGGTTTAGGGGGGCAGATCCTGGGGGTTTAGGGGGGGCAGATCCTAGGGTCCCTGGGGCAGGAGAGGGGGAAGATCTGGGGGTTTAGGGGGGCAGATCCTGGCGGTTTAGGGGGGCAGATCCTGGGGACCCTGGGGCAGGAGAGGGGGCAGATCTGGGGGTTTAGGGGGGCAGATCCTGGGGACCCTGGGGCAGATCTGGGGGCTTACAGGGGCAGATCCTGCCGACACTGGGGGGCAGATCCTGGGGCTTTAGGGGGGCAGATCCTGCCGACCCTGGGGGGCAGGAGAGGGGGCGGATGCCTGGGGGCTGGGGATGGAGCAGAGCTTGGGGGTCCCGATCCTGGAGACCGGGGGCAGGAGGGGGCGGGCCGGGAGGCCCCCGGGGGGCGCAGAGCCCGGGGGTGCGGGGCCGGGGGGGACAGAGCCCGGGGTAGCTCCGGGCGGGCAGATTCGGGGCTGGGGGGGGGAGCTCGGGGCAGAGCCCGGAGCATCATGCGCGGGGGAAGGGCCAGGCCCCGCGGGCCCGCCCCGGGCCAGCGCCGGGCCCACGGCGGCCGCCCGCCGCCCCGGGAGCCGCGGGCTCACCTCGCTCCAGCTGCTGCAGCGCGGCGGCCAGCAGGCCGGGCCGGTGGCAGCCGCCGCCCACGATGGCCAGCAGCGAGTAGCGGCGCGGCCCCGCGGCGGGGCCGGGAGGAGGAACCGGAACCGCCGCCGCCGCCCGGCCCGCGGCCTCCGCAGCCCCCGCGGCCCGCGCCGCCGCCGCCGCCGCCGCCGCCATCTTCGGCGCCCCCCGCCCGCCGCGCCGGGCCAGGCCCCGCCCCCGCAGCGTCACCGCCCGCCGGGCCACGCCCACTGATGTCACCGTCGGCCAATGGGAGGTGGCGGCGGGGAAAGGGCAGGGAGGAGCGGCGGCGGGCGGGGAGGCCTTAAAGGGGCAATGGCAGGGCGGGGCCGCCGGCGATGGGGCCCGACAGTGCAGTGCAGTGCAGTGCAGTGCAGTGCAGTGCAGTGCAGTGCAGTGCAGTGCAGTGCAGTGCAGGGCAAGGCAAGGCAAGGCAAGGCAAGGCAAGGCAAGGGGTGCGCAGGCCAGCGCGGAGCTGGGGGTGGGCATTGCAGGGTGATGCAGTGATGGGAGGCAGCATGGGGAGGGGGCTGTGCAGTGCAATGCAGAGCTGGGGGCAGGCGACGCAGTGCGATGCAGAGCTGGGGGCAGGCGATGCAGTGCAATGCAGTGCATTGCAGGGTGATGCAGTGATGGGAGGCAGCATGGGGAGGGGGCTGTGCAGTGCAATGCAGAGCTGGGGGCAGGCGATGCAGTGCAATGGAGAGCTGGGGGTGTGCAATGCAGTGCGATGCAGGGCTGGGGGCGTGCAACACAGTGAGATGCAGCGCGATGCAGAGCTGGGGGCGTATAATGCAGTGCGATGCAGTGCAGGGATGGGGCGATGCCGTGCAGCACGATGCCGTGCCGCGCACAGGTAGCGCAGTGCAGCGGGGTGCAGCGCAGGGGCTGTGCAGTGAACGCAGTGCACTGCGGGACCGAGCGGCCGCGGGCCAGCCTGGGCTGTGCAGTGCAATGCAGTGCAGGGCCTGGGTGATGCGTGATGGAGCAGGATGGGGCTGGGCCGGGCTGTGCAGCCCCCTCACATCCCCCTGCCCTCGGCCTCTCCACCCGTCAGGCTCCAGTGGATCGGGAAGAACCTGTGCTGTGACCACAGGAGCCCCCCGGGCCCAGCCCCCAGCCCACCCCAGCAGCCCCCGCTCCCCCACCGTGCAGCCCACCCAGCCTCAGACCCGCAGCAGGATGGGACCCAGCACCCCAGCACTGTGCCCAGCCCGGGGCCAGCAGCAGAAGGGTGCTGGCACCCCAGAATCCCCCAAAGAGCAGGCAGCAGGCATGAATCCAAGTCATTTAATTTGGCCCTGGCCCGAGAGACCCCGCAGCCCCCCCGGGCCAGGGCACCCAAGGGTGCTGGGGTGCCGTGCAGGCACATCCAGGCACTCGATGGCTGCAGCCGGGGGAGAGCAGGAGCGTGTCCCGGTGCATGGAAGGGGCTGGGGGCCCACGGCTCCCCCTCCACTGCATGGGGCACAGCCTGGGCCAGCAGCATCCCAGCGGGTGGCAGCGTCCCCGATGATGTCCCCGATGTCCCCGGTCCCTTAGGAGCACTTGAGGACGAACAAGTTGCAGGCGGTGCCGCGGGGGCAGCTGCAGAGCTTCCCGATGCGTGCCCCCTTCCGCACCGCACATGGCTCCCCGGGCTCGCACTGCGGGACGGTGTCCGTCAGCCCTGGGGCTCAGCCAGCCCGGCCACCCCCCGGGGCTGGACCCCTGCGGCACCCAAAGGGTCTCGCTCCGGTGCTGGCTGCAGGGTTTAGCCCCCGCCCCAAGCACCCAGGGCTGGGTGCCCTCCACCCCCCCAGCCTGGCCGTACCAAGGGCACCCAGCTCAGCCTTTTCTCCACCGCCGGCAG
Organism: Pelecanus crispus; assembly: GCF_030463565.1. Lineage (NCBI taxonomy): Eukaryota > Metazoa > Chordata > Aves > Pelecaniformes > Pelecanidae > Pelecanus > Pelecanus crispus. The sequence continues at coordinate 4,658,470 of NC_134662.1, read as the reverse complement.
CTCCCTGCTCCCCAGCTTCTCCAGCACCTCCTGCAGCGCCTCGACCTGCCGCAGACAGCACCGCGTCACCCTGAGCCCCCCACAATGCCAGTGCTGCATCCCATCCCGTCTCCAAGCAGCACCCATCCCCACAGGTTGCACCCTGGGGTGTAACCACTGCTCTGGACCCCCCCTGCCTGGCTCGGTTGCTGCTGGAGGGGAATCGGGGCTGTGGCAGGATTGGGGGGGGGGGCTTGGGGTGCATCCCACCTCCCAGAGTGCAGCCCCGTGTCCGCTCCCCGGCACCCACCGCCCGCTCCCACCCAGCGCAGCATCTCCCCTCACTGCCCCGAGCCGGAGCAGCCCCTCGGGGCAGGATGGGGAGGGAAAAAACAGGTAAAAAGCTGCAAATTCCCACTGGGCGCTGCAAGGACCCTCTGAGTGCCCAAGAGCAGTGACAGAAAACCAGTGGCGAGGTCTCAGGGTCCCCCCCCAACAAGCTGGGGACACCCCAGCACAGCCAGAACCAGCCCCCAAAGCAGGGCAGCGGGAGCAGGAGCACCCTGGGGTGCCCCAGAGCTGCAGAGGGGGTGCTGGCAGCCCCAGCCCCCGCAGACAGCGTTCCCCCCGCCCCTTACCAGCTCCGTCTCCTCCCGGCTCTGCCCAGGCAGGCTCTGGGCCGGCTGGAGCCCCAGCGCCGGCTCCGCGGTGCCCAGGAGGACGAAGCCGGAGCCGGCCAGGCAGAGCAGGCAGAGCCAGGCGCTTTCCATGCTCCCGGCGTCGGATGCGTCCCTGGATGCTCACGGATGCGCCCGGCTCAGCTGGCTTTATACCCCGCTCCGCCACGGCCCACGGAGGGTCACCGGCGTGGGCAAACACCCGCTGACGCAGACGGGGACACCGCAGACGGGTGCGCGTGTGTCCCCCCGAACCTCGCCGCTGACATCAAGCCGGACAGGGGGGACGCACACGTCTGCAGGAGACGTCTGCAGGAGATGCATCCCCTGGGACACCGGTGCCCCGAGCCGGCGGGACGTACGTCAGTGCCACGTCCAGCCGGAGCAGCCCGAGAGCTGGCGGGTGCAGACCCCCCATCCCCGCCCCGGGGCTGAGCCCCCGCGGCGAGGCAGAGGCCACTCTGCCAATTCCCTGAGCAAACACGGCGGCGGCGCGGCTGGTCCCGGCGTGGCGCTGGCAGAGCCGAGGGTGCCTCTGGGGATGGCGCAGGCAGGCTGGCGCAGGCGTCTCGCAAACAGCTTTATTCCAAAGGAGGGGATGGGGGGGGGGACACAGAGTGGGGACTGCAGCCCCCCCCAGCCGGGGCTCTGATACAGAGCCGGCCGGGGTGGAGGAAGACTGCTGCCCCCAGCCCTGCAGCTGGGACCCCCGGGGTGGGCGCAGCACCCTCCGCAAGCAAGGGCAGAGCGGGAACGCGGCGCTGCCCGACAGCTGCCGCTCCGGCACGGCGTGGGGGGACGGATCCAGCTGGAGGAGAGCAGACATGGGTGAGCGGCAGGGAAGGGGCGATGGGGTATCCCAGCCCCCCCGTCCCCGCGTCCCACAGCCACACCAAGTCCCCCCACGTCCCCATGGGTTCCCCCAACCCCACAGCATCCCTACGGGGTCCCTTCGTGTCCCACAGCCCTCCCAGGTCCCCCGTGTGTCCCCCCCCCAGCAGGGTGGTGATGGGAGAGCGGGGCCCTGATGGGGAGCGTGGAGAGGGGGGTCCCGGCCCCGGAGCACCCCCAAACCCACCTGCCCTCCTAGCTGCGTGGCGGCTGCTTCTGCCGGCGGCCCGGCCTCGGGGGGGGCTCAGCAGCATCCGCCCGGCCTTCCCGGAGGCCCTGGGGCACAGAGGAGCGGGGGGTCATGGGGGGGGGCCTGCTCCTTCCCCCCACCCACCCCATTCGCCCCTCGCACCCTGCCGTACCACGTAGAAGCCGGTGTGGTACCCGCTCATGTACCAGGCCATCAGCATGGCTGCCAAGGCGTCCTCCTCCTCCTCCTCTTCCTCCCACACAGCGTGCAGCGAGACTGGGGGCCACGGCGGGGGCATCACCTGCCAGGAGCACCCCCAGCCCCTTAGGGAGAGATGGGGGGAGGGGGGCGTGGGGTGCCCCAAAAGCCAGGGGGATGGCAGGCGCTCACCTCGGGGGGGTGGGGGACGCGGGGTGCCCGCTCGCCCTTCCTCCTCCTCGCACCCGGGGGCAGCTCCCACGACGAGGGGGTGCTGGGCCGGCGGGGCTCTGCGTGGGGACCCTCGCCCCCCGGGGTGTCGCTGCCCCCCCAGGGCCCGGGGCGGGGGGGCAGGAGATCGGCTAGCGCCCGCTCCTCGGTGTTGCCGTAGCCGTCGAACTCCACCAGACACGTGCCGGCGGCGGGGTCCAGCGCTCGCAGCCGGGCAGGGTACAGCAGCCCGTCCCCCTCCCAGGCCGTGCTGCAGGCATCGCCCACCCTCCACTGCGGGGACAGCCGGTGGGGTCACGGGGGGACATCGCGGCCCCCCACATCCCACGGGGTTTGGGGACATGGCTCGCTCACCTGGTGGCCTTCCTCTTCCTCCTCCTCGCTGGGGGTCACGCTCGAGGTGGGGGTCGCGGAGTCACCGTCCGACCCCTCGCCCGGAGCATCCCGGGGGACGGCGGTGCGGGGGGAGCGGAGCGGGGCAGCCCCTGGCATCGCCGCCTTCCCTGAGGACGGGCACCCCGCTACGGGGGGGACCCCCGCGTCGGGGCCGGCGCGGTCGGGACCCTGTGAGCAGCAACGGTGGCGTCACGGAGCGGGACGGGGGCACCGGTACCCGCGGAGCATCCCGGCCCGTCCCGGACACCGGCTGGACCGGGGTGCCGAGACCCCCTCCCGCTGCTGGTCCAGTCCCCCCCGACCCCGGCTAGTCCAGACCCTCCAGCCCCGGTCCGGTCCCGGTTTGATGGCCCCCAGCCCCAGTCCGGTCGCCCCCAGCCCCGGTCCGGTCCCGGTTTGACGGCCCCAGCCCCGGTCCGGTCGCCCCCAGCCCGGTCCGGTCCCAGTCCCGGTCCCGTCGCCCCCAGCCACGGTCCGGTCGCCCCCAGCCCAGTCCGGTCCCAGTCCCGATCCCATCGCCCCCAGCCCCGGTCCGGTCGCCCCCAGCCCCGCTCCGGTCCCGCTCCGGTCGCCCCCAGCCCCGCTGTAGCTCACTCTCAGCTCGCCCAGCCCGGTGCCCCCCGCCCCCTGCCCACCCGCGGCCCCGGGGTTCTCTCGGCCATGGCCCGGCGCGGGCGGCACCACCCCCGCGCCCGCACGTGGCCCCGCTCCCCGCCCACAGCTCCCCGGCCCCGCCTCCCCCCCCGCGCGGTGCCGCCTGGGTAATGTAGTCCCCGCCCCCGCGGCGCGGAAGGGGCGGGGCGTGCTGCGACTACATTACCCAGAGGGCAGCGCGAGCGGCGGGGGGGGAGAGCGAGAGGGCGGGCAGAGCGCCGCCGCTGCCTCTGCCCCCCCTGCTGGTGGGAGGTGTGCGAGACGGGGGAGCGCGGCCACAGGTGCAACGAGTTGCGGCGGTGCTCGGCGGCGCGGGGCCGCGGAGGGGCCGCGGGGGGGGGGGGACGGGAACGGGGACACGCGGGGGGTGCAGGGGACGGTGGGGACACGCGCACGGTGCCAGCGCGGTGCCAGGGGCCGCGGGCAGGCGGGACCCACGGCTGGGGGAAACTGAGGCACGGCGGGCGCAGGGGGTGGGCGTCCCCACGGCCCCGGGGACAGCCACCGGTCCGGCCCCGCCGCAGCGGGACCCGGGGACCGCGACGGAGCGACCGAGGGGGACACACATGCACACACCACCCCCCCCCGGTGCAAATCCGCGGTGTCCACGCGTGGGGGGGGGGGGGGGGCAGCACCGTGGGTGGGCGGTGTGGGCGTGCGCGGCCGGGAGAGCGGCACGGCCCGGGGCGAGGGCGCGGGGCCAGCCCGGACCGCCCGTTCCCGGTAGGTGGCAGCCGCCGCCCGCCCAGCCCCGGGGCCCGGCCCGGCCCCGCCTCACGGAGCTCCCGGCGCGTGTCCCCGCGTCCCCCGCTTTGAGTGCACCGACCTCCCCCCCCCCCCCCGCCCCGTTACCAGTCCCGGTGCACGGACCCAGCCTCCTCCGCGCCCCGATGCACGAATTGCCTCCCCCCGGTGCACGGAGCGACCCCCGGTGCAGGGACCGACCCCCCCGGTGCAGCCCCCCGGTGCAGGGACCGACCCCCGGTGCAGGGACCGACCCCCCCGGTGCCGCCTCCGGTGCAGGGACCGACCCCCCGGTGCCGCCTCCGGTGCAGTGACCGACCCCCGGTACTGCCCCCAGCGCAGGGACCGACCCCCGGTGCCGGGACTGACCCCCCCCAGTGCAGGGACCGACCCCCCCGGTGCAGCCTCCGCTCCAGGCACCGACCCCCGGTGTCGCCCCCGGTGCAGCGACCGACCCCCGGTGCAGCCACCGACACCCCCGGTGTCGCCCCCGGTGCAGGGACCGACCCCCGGTGCAGGGACCGACCCCCGGTGCTGCCCCCAGTGCAGGGGCCGACCCCCCCGGTGCTGCCCCCGGTGCAGGGACCGAGCCCCGGAGCAGCGACCGACCCCCCGGTGCAGCCCCCCGGTGCAGGGACCGACCCCCGGTGCTGCCCCCGGTGCAGGGACCGACCCCCCGGTGCAGGGACCGACCCCCCCCGGTGCAGCCTCCGCTTCAGGCACCGACCCCCCGGTGCAGCCCCCCGGTGCAGGGACCGACCCCCGGTGCCGCCTCCGGTGCAGGGACCGACCCCCGGTGCAGGGACCGACCCCCCGGTACAGGGACCGACCCCCCCCGGTGCAGCCTCCGCTTCAGGCACCGACCCCCCGTGCAGCCCCCGGTGCAGGGACCGACCCCCCCGGTGCAGGGACCGGTGCAGGGACCGACCCCCCCGGTGCTGCCCCCGGTGCAGGGACCGACCCCCCCCGGTGCAGGGACCGGTGCAGGGACCGACCCCCCGGTGCAGCCACCGACCCCCCCGGTGCAGGGACCGGTGCAGGGACCGACCCCCCTGGTGCAGCCACCGACCCCCGGTGCAGGGACCGACCCCCGGAGCAGGGATCGACCCCCGGAGCCGCTCCCGGTCCCCGCACGGCCCGGGGCGGGGGGGGGGCAGTTTCGGGGCGGGGGTTTCCCCGCTCCCCCCCCCCCCCGGGCCCATCCCCACGTGGGCCCCGCCGGCGGCGTCCAATCCCCGCGGCGCCCGCCCGTGGCTTTGTGCCGGGCCAGCCAATGGGCGAAGCGGGGGCGCCGCGCGACGCCCCGCCCCTCAGCGGGAGGCTATAAAAGGCGGCGCCGGGCGTGGGGACAGCTCAGAGCGATCGCGCTGCAGCAGCGGCTGGAGGGAGCGAGCACCGCGACAGCACCGCGACAGCACCGCCGCCACTCTCGGGATTATCGCTCTTGGGATTTGCCTTCCCCCCGCGGAGCCCGCGGCCTCTGGGCGCCCGCCCCGGATTACAAAATTGCACCATGACCCTGGAGGAGCTGGTGCCTTGCGATAGCAGCAAGTAAGTGCGGCGGCCCCCGGGGCTGGGGTGGGGGGGGAGCCCGGGGGAGGGTCCGTCGTTGTCGCCGCCGCTGCTCACCGGCTCTGTCGTGTGTCACCCGTAGGATGCAGGCGGTGAGCGAGGCGGTGGAGCGGGTGCTGGTGGCAGCGCAGCGGCAGGACCGGCTCACGGTGGGGGTCTACGAGTCCGCCAAGCTCATGAACGTGTGAGTATTTGGGGTGTCTGTGCGGGGGTGCAGGGGTGGGGGGCCAGGCAGCACCAGCGCAGTTTGCATGGGGGGGGGTGTCATGCGGAGCTGGCTCTTCCCAAGGGGGTTGTGCAGGGTGGGGGGGCCGCCTGGAGCAGCCCCGGTGCTGGGGGGGCTCTGTCCCCCATCCCTTCCCTGCATGCAGGGAGGTGGCCCCGGTGACCCGGGTTTCGGTGCCCCGCGGGTGGGACAGCGCCGGGGTGGGGACTTGCACCATCCAGAGCCGATTTTGGGGTGCACGTCCCCTGCTAACGCCACGTGCGCCCACAGGGACCCCGACAGCGTGGTGCTGTGCCTGCTGGCCACCGATGAGGAGGACGAAGGTGACATCGCCCTGCAGATCCACTTCACCCTCATCCAGGCCTTTTGCTGCGACAACGACATCCACATCCTGCGCGTTTCGGGCATGCAGCGCTTGGCCGCCATCCTGGGCGAGCCCGAACCGGGCGCCGAGCCCCGCGACCTCCACTGCCTCTTAGTCACGGTGAGCGGGACGGTGATGCACGGCCACGCACCGGCGGCCCGGTGATTCACGCCAGGCGCCGCGCCAAGGATGGAGGGAGGTGGGGTGGGGGGACACACACACACTCAGGGCCACGTGTTGGGGCAACGATGGCACTAACCTCGTGCTTCTGCTCCTCAGAACCCGCACACGGATTCCTGGAAGAGCCAAGGGTTGGCAGAGGTGGCCAGTTACTGCGCCGAGAGCCGCGACCGGAACCAGTGGGTGCCGTACGTCGCCCTGCAGGAACGCTGAGCCGGCCTGCGCCGACGCCCGGCTCATGTACCTGAAGGAGGTGGAGGAAACAAAAAAAATATTAAAACGGCAGGAAAAGGAAGGAGAAACGGCCAGTTAAAAAACACGAACCCAAACACCCACCGATTTTATTTTTCTTTTTAACCGGAGAGGAGAAAGGAGGAGCGCGGCCGCACTGGTGGGCATGGGAAGGAGGCGAGCTGCGGCCGTGCCGTGCCGGCAGCCCGGTGGGACGCTGGCCGGAGCGCACCGGAGCCGTGCCGAGGAGTTGCGCTTGGCCGCGGGGACCGTGGGACCGTGCCAAGGAGCCCCGGGGACGGGTGCTGCGGAGCGCGGGGAGGAGATGGAGGCTGGTCTGGTTTTGGTTTTGGCATTTGTGACTTCGACGGAGGCGAGGACTGCAGAGGGACGAATTTTTTTCGCAAACAAACTGCTTTTTTTTCCAAGGGATAAATTATCGTCTGCGGTGACGGACTTGCAACACCCGTGTCGGTTTTTTTTGCACTCAAGCCACTTGGAGACCCTGATCTGAATCTATTCCAGAGTCTATTCTTATACTGATTTAAGGAAAAAAAAAAAAAATTATTTGCAATAAAAAGTCTAAAGTCACGGGTGTCTGCCTTCCTCTGCTCTGCTGGAGCCGTTCCCACGGGGAGCGGGATCAGCCGCTCCCGGCCGGGTTTTGGGGTGGGGCCCCGGGGCCCCCCCAGCTGCGCTTGGCACCGGCCCCGCTCCCCACCCCCCTCCCAGGGCTCTGCGGGCAGGGGGGGCCTCGGTGCAGGGCTGGGGCATTTCCCACCCACGCGTGGGCCCCCCACGCTGCCTGGGGAAGAACTGGGCCCCCCCCGCCGCCGCTTCTCTGAAAAAGGGTCTGTCCCTGAGAAACCCCCGCGGCGGGGACCCCACGCACGGTGCTGGGCTCTGTGGGAAACTGAGGCACGGCCCCCGCGGCGGGTGGGGGCTGAGCCGGGGGTTGGGGATCCCCCACCCGCAGAAACCGCAGCTCCCTCCGGCTTCCCGGCCGTGGGAACCGCGACCGCCCGTGGGCAGAGCCCCACTGGGGCCAGGAATCCCCCCCTGCCTGCCCGCCCACCCACCCGGGACTCACCCGGTGCTCGGCGCTGCAGGTACCGGTGGTCTGGGGGGGGGCTGCTCCAAGCAACCCCTTCCTCCTGCAGCTGGGGCAGGGGGTCAGAGCTGGGACCCCTACACCTGCCCCCTGCAAACTGCAGGCACCTGTGCTCTTAAAGGACCCCCACCCCCAAGATGGGTTCCTGGGTTCTTCTCCCACAGACACCCCCATCCCACCCCCCAAAGTGGGTGCCTGGATCTGGGGACACGCAGAGTGGGATGATGAAGCCCAGAAGGTTCAGGGGAAACTGAGACAGTGACGTGTGGGTGCGGCGGCCGCCGTCCCCGTGTGACCGTCCCCGTGTCACCATCCCCGTGTCACCGTCCCAGCACGGCGGGGTGCAGGGTCCCCCCTCTGCGGGCAGCGGGGGGGTGTCCCCAGATCCCCTCCTCGGGGCAGGAGGCCCCTGCCTGGGCACAAGGGCGTGCATGTGTGTGTATGTGCATGTGTGTGTGCGTGCACACGCGTGTGCGTGCCGGGGCCTGGTGCAGCGCGGGAGCTGCCAGCCCCGCTGCGAGCGTGCTGGCATCGGCGCGTCGGAGCAGGCCCTGACCTGAGCTCGCCCCCGCCCTGGTTCACACGCATGTGCACACACGCATGCACATGTGACGTCTCCGGGCACCACGCTGTGTGGCACCAGTGCCAGGCCATGGTGACGGTGACGGTCCCGGTTCTGTCGTGGCCCAGCCACGTGGCCGGGGACACCCCGTCCCGCCGGGGCGCGGGGACCTGCCGAGGGCCGGGCTCTGCGCCAGACCCCACGGCCAGCACCAGGCCGCGGGCACGGAGCCGGGGTGGCGATCCCACCCGCCTGGGACGTGGTGACTGTGCCATCTGGCTGGGGACGCGGCGGCCGTGCCAGGGTGCCAGACATCTTGGGGACGTGCCCTGCGCCCTCCCGGCGGGCTTTGACTTGCAGGGGGAAACTGAGGCACGGTGGGGCGCGCGGCAGCCCCGGCTGAGGTAGCGGGGAACACGTCCCAGCCCTCACCCACCCGCAGCATCGCAGGCTGACGCCGGGGGGGCTGTCCCCATCCCCAGGGTGGGTGCCCCTGATGCAGCCTGGGGGTCCCATGGGACCGGGCAGGGCCTCAGTGGGGGGGTGAAACCCCCCCCAGCTGTGTGCAAGGGCTGGGCTGGGTGCCCCAAACCACAACCCCCCCACCCACCCTGCAGCCGCGGGGGGGGCACATGGCAAAGGACCACCCAGCCTGGCCCACCGGCTCTGCCTGGCCACGCCTGCAACGAGCTGGCAGGTCTCAGCTCGGAGCCGGGGGCCATGGGGCCGGTTCAGCGGGGGCAGGAGGGGACGTGGGGGGGACAGCAGCACTGTGGGAAGCTGTGGGGCTGTGGGGTGAGTCACAGCCCGGAGCCTTCCTCACCTGACAGCGTTCCTGGCAGCGCCATCCTCCCGTGCCTCAGTTTCCCCATCTGCAGCAGGGCCGAGCTGCCCCTTCCACAGTGCGATTTGGGAAAGCGAGAGCCTGAGCCCTGAGTCTGGCTCCAGAGGGGGGGAGGTTTTTGGGGGGGGTGGACAAAGACCCCCCCCACTTGTGCATCCCCGGTGGGGAACAGCGTGGGGTGCTCGGGGTGAGGCCGGGGGCAGCAGCGAGGGGCACGGCTGCAGCTTACCCTGTGCCTCCAGGCTGCTGGCAAGGGGCACGGCACGGCATGGCACAGCCTGGCACGGCACGGCACAGCCTGGGCAGCACCCGCTCGGGGGCACCCATCGGTGTTGGACCCCACAGCACCCTGGGAAAACCATGAGGGAAAGGGCCGGGGGGCAGGCTGAGCCCCCCCGAAACTCATTTCACTGGTGAAGCAGCAGGTCACGAGGGCCCGGTGACCCCGGCCCGGCATCGGTGCCACCATTCCTGCCCCCGGTGTCACCGGGGAGGACGCGCGGTGCAGCCACCCGTGTGATGAGTGCGTCAGGCCCGGCTGAGTCACGGCCCCGGGGTGGCGGGGAGGGGGTGGGATGGGGTGGTGGTCCCTGGGGCCCCCCCAGACCCTCCCTGCAGCCCCCCAGCAGCGCGCAGCCAGCCCCACGGCACCCCGCACCCCCCCCCGGGCACCCTGCACCCCCCCCAGCACCCAGCACCCCCCCGGGCACCCTGCACCCCCCCAGCACCCAGCACCCCCCCGGCACCCCCCACCCCGCCCCGGCAGGACACCCACGGTGCAGCCCCAACCGCAGCCCACCCCGGAGCACACATGGGCCCGCCCACACGTGTGCCGGATCACGCACGCACACACATGCACACACATGCCACCCGCCCCCCCACATTGCCCCTGCCCCCCCCTCCCATGGACATAGGGATCCCCTGGGGCCCCCCCAGGCGCCAGCGTGTTGCACCCCAGGGGCCTGATCCTGCAGTGGGTCACAGGCAGGAGAGGACCCCCCGCACTGCCCCGGAACCCCCATGCCCCCCCACATCCCCCAGCGCTGCCCCAGACCCCCCCATGGACACCAGGAACCCCCCATGGACCCCAGGAACCCCCCAGGGACCCCCCAGGAACCCCCCATGGACCCCAGGAATCCCCCAGGGACCCCCCAGGAACCCCCCATGGACCCCAGGAACCCCCCAGGGAGCCCCCATGGACCCCAGGAACCCCCCAGGGACCCCCCAGACAGAGGGGGGCAACGGGACCCCCTCCCTGTGTATCCACAGCTTCCTCCCACCCCCCCGCAGCCCCTGGCCAGGGCTCCCCGGCCCCCCCGGCCCCCCCCAAACCGCGGTGTCCCCGGGCCGGCCTGACTCACCGCGGCCCCGTCCAGGCGCGGGGGCGGCGGGGATCCCGGCTGGGCGCTGAGCCGAACTTTCCACCCGGACCAGACACCGAGGGCGGCGGCGGGGTCTTTTTTTTTTTTTTTTTTGGGGGGGGGGGGGGGGGGGCGGTGGCCCCTGATTCAGCGCCGGCGGGGACACGTATGTATGGCCGGACCCCCGCCCTGGCACCCTGCCAGCGCCGCCGCACCGCGGCGAGGGACGCCAGGAAAGTGGGGCCCAGGGGCTGGGAACGGTGGTCCTGGGCTTTTGTTCGGTTTGGCCGGTGAAAGCCGTGGCCTTCCCTGCCATCGTGACCCCCAGTATCCCCGTTATCACCGTGGCCACCGGCATCTCCACCGTGGCCACCGGCATCTCCACTGTGGCCACCGGCATCCCCACCGCGGCCCCCCCCGGCGTTGCCGTGGCGGGGCCTCCGCAGCCACGCACCTTTTCCCCGGCACAAGGTGCCGGCGGCGCGGGGCCAGGGCCGGCCCGACGCTGGGAGCGTTAGCACCGGGCGATAATTAAACCCTGGGCGATAATTAGACCTTGGAGGCCTGCAGCGGGGCCGCATCCAGCCCGGGCATGCAGGATGGGTGCTGGGCGCGCACCCCGAGCGAGGCCGTGCCTCCCCATGAGCCCGGCTGTCACAGATCCTGCAAGCAAAAAACACACACGCGTGTGCGCGCACACACGCACACGCCTGCCCGCAGGCACACGGCACCCACACGCGTGTGCCCCGTGTGAGCACCGCGGCGGCTCGGGGATGCGCCTGAAGCCGGCCGGTACTTTTCCATCCCGGCACGTGCCCCCGGTTTCCACGGGAAATGGCCGACCCCTGGCCCCGGCGGGGCTGGCGTTGGTGCCAAGCGGGGGGCTGGATCCGCATCCCCCTGTCCCGGCAGCGCCGGTGGGAGCGGTTCCTGGCAGAGGAGGGGGAGCGGCCGCGTGTCTGTGGGTGCAGCGGGTGCGTGGGGTCCCCGCTGACCGTGGGGAGCCCGGATGCGACCCCCCCTGGGGGGCACATTTGGGGGTCCCGGCTCACCGGGCCCCCGCACAGCCATGCACAGGAGCAGCGGGGGGCTGCGCGTGTGCACGCGCGTGTGCACGGATGCGTGCCGGGGGGCTCAGATGGGGGGCACAGAGGGGCCCACACCGAGCCCCTTCCTGGCTCTGGGATGGCTGCGGCCAGACAGGGCCGGGCCGGATCCTGCTCCGCCTGAGCCCGGCGCGTTGGGGAGGCCCCAGCTGCTGATTTATGAGTCTGGTCCGGGTGGCTGCTGGCGGCGGGCCTGGCCCCGGCCCCGCGCTCTGGCCCCGGACGCCCCCGCACCCACCCCAGGGGAGACATCGCGGAGCCCCCGGGGACGGGGCTGTGAATCCCTCTGCCAGGGGACGGGGACGGGACGTCGCCCACCCCAACCCCCGGGACCCTCTCTGGCACCTCGCCCCATCCCGAGCTCCGGCTGGAAACAAAACAGCCGGCGAGGGGCCGTGCTGCAGGTGGGGAAACTGAGGCACGGAGCCGGCGTGGTCCCCGGTGACTGATGGGCTGGGGGGGGTCCCCGCGCTGTGCCCCGCTCCCCTCCTGCCATGGGGCGAGGGCCCGTGTCATGGCGTGTGGGGGCCGGATGCCGGAGCAGGAAGCCGCCCGTGGCGTCATGGTCGCGGTCCCAGTGCGTCGCGGGTGTCCCGGTGCCCCCGCGTCACGCCGGGGAGAGGAACGGCCTGGGATCCCCCACCGCAGCGCGGGTGGGAGGTGGAGGCCGGGGGGACACGGAGGGATTCCCCACCGTGGGGCGCAGGTGGCCCCGAGCCCCCTCATCCCTGCGGTCGGAGCAGGGCTCTCCCTCGCGGGGATCCCCAGGGATGGTGGGATGGAGCCGGGGCCGCGCCGGGGTTGGGGGCTCCGCTGCGGTGATGCCCCCACCCCGGTGCCAAGCCCTGGTGGGACCCGCGTCCGTCCACGGGGCCACCCCGCTCATGTCCCCGCAGCCCCGGCCCGCGGTGCCAGCAGCTTCCCCGGCCCCGACGCCAAGGGCAGATAATTATAGCTGCAGAGAAGCTAAAAATAGCCCTGCGAAGGAGAGCGGGTTATTTTTAGCCGCGCTCCCAGCTCTGTGCCACCAGCCATCCCCAGCCTGTGCCGGAGCCCGCGGCTCCACGCCGGCAGGAGGGTCCGGCGGCCTTTCATGTGCTGCCAGGCTCCAGCGCCGGGCGGGTTTGCTTTGAAGCGCGTTCCCAGGAAGGTGGGAGCAGCTCCCGGCCTCCCCGAGACGTCCCTGGGTTTTAAGTGAATTTGGGGGTGTTTGAGCATCTGTGAAATGGTGGGTGCGGGGACCCCGGTGCAGCTCTGCTCGTCCCCACGCGGCCGTGGGGCACCGGCACGGGACCTCCGGCTGCGGGAGGGGACGGTGCCGGCAGCTCCAGCGAGGCCACGTCTCCCCGAGCTGTTGTTGGCCAGAGATTCGTGGGGAAACCGCGTCCCCTCTGCTCCCCTGCGGCTGCCCGGGCACAGATGTGCCTTCGCCTCCCTCCACTGCCCGGTACCCCCCGGCACGCCCTGGCACACCCTGGCACACCCTGGCACACCCCTCGGGTCAGCGCCAGGCTCCCGACACCCGGCCGTGCAGCCGGGCATCACCCGTGCGTCCCCCTCGGCCGCAGCGTCCGGCAGAGCTGGGTGGGTGGTTTACAGCAGGGCTGCCTGCTGCCTGCCCCGCTGCCTGTCCCGCTGCCTGTCCCGCTGCCTGTCCTGCTGCCTGCCCCGCTGCCTGTCCCGCTGCCTGTCCTGCTGCCTGTGCCGCTGCCTGTCCTGCCGCCTGTCCCGCCACCTGTCCCGCCACCTGTCCCGCTGCCTGTCCCACCACCTGTCCCACTGCCTGTCCCACCACCTGTCCCACCGCCTGTCCCGCCGCCTGTCCAGATGCCTGTCCTGCTGCCTGTCCAGCTGTCCTGCTGCCTGTCCTGCTGTCCTGCTGCCTGTCCCGCTGCCTGTCCAGATGCCTGTCCTGCTGCCTGTCCAGCTGTCCTGCTGCCTGTCCTGCTGCCTGTCCCACCACCTGTCCAGATGCCTGTCCAGATGCCTGTCCAGCTGTCCTGCCGCCTGTCCCGCTGCCTGTCCCGCTGCTTGTCCTGCTGTCTGTTCTGCTGCCTGTCCTGCTGCCTGTCCTGCTGTCTGTCCTGCTGCCTGTCCTGCTGCCTGTGCCTGTCCAGCTGCCTGTCCCGCTGTCTGTCCTGCTGCTTGTCCTGCTGTCTGTTCTGCTGCCTGTCCTGCTGCCTGTGCCTGTCCAGCTGTCTGTCCCTCTGCCTGTCCCGCTGCCTGTCCCGCTGCCTGTGCCTGTCCAGCTGTCTGTCCCACTGCCTGTCCCCCTGCCGCCCTTCCCAGCTTGGCGTTTTGGGTCAGACACTGAAAAATCCCAGCTATTCCAGGCACGCGGAGGAAGCCTGGCTCCAGACTGCCCGTACGCCGCAGCAGCAGCGGCGCATTCCTGCCGGGCCGGGAGGGCAGGAGCTGCTCCAAGCCCCTCTCCAAGGCCGCCGGCGTGGAGGCCGCTGCCTTCCAGGAAAGCAGCTCCCGCGGTGCACGCTGCCGCCGGCCAGCTCCGGCCCCGGTCCCCGGTGCTGCTTTGGGTGGGAGCTGCTGGGAAGCCGAGCGGGGAAGCCGGGGCCGCTGCCAGGGAGGGCGGAGGTGCCTTCCTTTTCTCTGAAAAGGGAAGGAACGCCGCTCGCAGTTTTGCTTTGCCGTGGCTTCGTGGAACGGGAGGGCCCTGCTGCTTCCTGGGAAGCGAGTGATGCCAAAGGTTCGGCTGCGGAGCTGCCGGGGCAGGGCAGAGCAGGGGAGCAGCGGGGTGGTGGGAGCAGCCCCAAGGGTGGGAGACGGGGGTCCCCGAGGGGCTGCGATCCCCAGGGGGGGGGTCGGAGAGGGAGAGCCAGGGGATCCTGTGCAGCCCCCGGGGGCGACGGCCCCAGCCCACCCGCCCGGGCACCCCTAGGCAAGAGGCGGAGGTGGCCGAATGCCCCGAGGAAGGGGCCGAGGGGCTCTTCGCTGAGCCCAGCTCCGGAGAAAGCAGCAGGAAGGGTCAGTCCCGGCTCCGAGGATTTCCCCTCCCGCAGCCCGGCTCTTTCCGGAAGGGTGAGCGGCCGGGGGGGCTGCCGTGCCCCCCGCACCGAGCCCACCCGAGCACCCAGCGCGCCGGGGAAGCGGGCGTCCCCCCTGCAGCAGACGCAGGACAAGCTGGGCGGGAGATCTGGCAAAATGAAAAGTGAGCCTTTTTATTGTGTTATCAATTCACTTCGTAACAACAATTCCACAAAATATTAAACACTGTGCAAGAAATTGGTCTATGGCACACCAGAAATAAAAATCAGAGATCCAAAAATGCAGACGTTATGAGGAGCCTACGTTACAGACACCGATTACTTCCTAAGTACAGTCTTTACAAACCTTGATTTGCGTTTGGCAACAAGATCAGAGTTTGGCAAATAATAATAATAATAATAATAATAATAATAATAATAATAATAATAATAATAATAATAATAGACCAGAGAGAAAAAAATTAAGAGCGCGAAGTATCAGACGCGTGGCTTCTGTTCAATGAAGTAAATGCATTATTTTTACTTTGTTAAATAAAGTTGACTTTTTAAGTACTTGGAGGAAGGGGGATCTGCTCGGCTCCGGCACCAGCACCGGCACCTGCACCGGGCCACCGGACCTTGCCGGCTCAGCGGGTGCCATCCGGGTGCCATGCGGGTGCCCGGGCGTCTCCCGGCTCCGGCTGTGCCGCCGGGACGGTCCCGGAGACAGGGAGGGGAGGACAAGGCAAACGGACCAAAAAAATTAAATAGAAGCAACGTTTCCTTTCTCCCTTTTTCTTTTGCAAGTCTCTCTCCTTTCTATTTTTGGCAACGGCTTCACCACATGCTAAAAAGAAACGCCAGACGGATTTGGGCATGTGTTTACGTCCAAAAAAAGGCCTTTGTGGAGCCAGGGCTGCTGGCACCGCCTGCCCCATGCCTGTCAGCGGCACACGGGAGGCCCCGGCTCCCCGCTCCCCCTTTGCGATCTGGAGCACTTAAAAAGTCCTGAAAAGTGTCCTTTTTTTTTTTTTTTAACCTTTTTTTTCTTTTTTTCTTTTTTTTTTTTTTTTGGCAAATGCACTAACAAAGTACAAGCAACTACTGTAATTTGCACTTATATTTATGCTATACAAAAACATCTACAGTATGATCACTGATTTACTCGGACGAGGAAAAAAATTAAACCAAACCAAAAAAAAAAAAAAAAAATTAAAATAAAAGGTCGAGGATTTTTCCACCTAACAAGTCACCCACTGAGAGATACCAGCACCCGCCGGCAGGCCCCTGCCCGCCCCGCTCGGCTCCCGGCAGGACCCCGCTGCCGCCGGCCCAGCGCCATCCCCGTGCCGGGAGCCCCCAGCTCTGTCCCCAGGCTACCAGGGGACCCCAAACAGACGCTCCCTCGCCCCCTTCTCCCGGCTCCGGCCGCACGCTGAACCTAAACCTGCCGCCTCGGCCCTTGCCGGCCATCCCACCGCCGGCCATCCCACTGCCGGCCATCCCACCGCTGGCCATCCCAGCTCCGGCCATCCCACCGCCGGCCATCCCACCGCCGGCCATCCCAGCTCCGGCCATCCCACCCACCGCCGGCCATCCCACCGCTGGCAATCCCACTGCCGGCCATCCCACCGCCGTCAATCCCACCGCCGGCCATCCCACTGCCGGTCATCCCACCGCCGGCCATCCCACCCACCGCCAGCCATCCCACCGCCAGCCATCCCACCGCTGGCCATCCTACTGCCAGCCATCCCACCGCCGGCCATCCCACCGCCGGCGTGGCGGCACAACTCGGGCGAGACACCGGGGATGAGCGTGGCCCCCGTGAGTAGAAGGACGAGCGGGGAGGCAGACCCAGCCCCGATTTGCCGGACCGTGGTGCGCCCGCTTGGCGGCTTTGCCGGCAAAGCATCATCCCGCGGCGTTCGCCGGCAGAGCATCCCGCAGCGAGCCACGGCACCGCGGGTCTGAGCCGCCCCCATCGCGATCCCGGGGGATGGGAAGGGCAGGGCGCGGAGCGGGGCTGGCACCCAGCCGGGTAGGGGTGTTGGGGTGTGGGGAGCGCTCGGGAGCCCCCTCGGCAGCACGAGCCGATGGCGGGGCCGGGGGACGCAGCCCCCGCCCGGGTCTCGAGCCTCCGGTAACCTCGGCCGCTCGCTCGCTGCCACGCAGAGCGCAGGTTTTTCTGGCTGCCCTGCAGCTCGGGCGCTTGCCTGGGTCACCGGCTATAGCACCATGCACTGGTCTCTAACATAGAGGAAGAATCAGCAATCTGGAGTAGAAAAATAAGGCTGGAACTGTACTAGATTAAGGACAGAGGAAATTCCCTCGTGGAGAAGAGAAAGCCCTGCTGTGGCAAAACCCAGGCGCACCTCAGGACAGTGCTCGCTTCCCGCTACAGATGCGGCGTTCGAGAGCTTGAAGTTATGTTGGATGAAAGATTTTTTTTTAAAAAAAAAAAAAAAAACCAAAACAACAAAACCAAAACCAACAAAAAGGCATTGCCTGCGGCCGTGCCGGGGCTGCCGCCCTCAGCGGACGGACGATGCTCAGCGTGGTGCCAGGCCGGGGTGCGAGCAGGGGCTGGGGACACGCCCGACCGCAGAGGGACATAAAAAATCCACTTCCCTCTGCTCCACCTCCCCCAACGCTCACATCGGGCCGGGGTGAAATCGCCGGGGTCACCTGCAAACCCGGCACAAGGTCGGTGCCAGGACAGGAGCCCGCGACACAGTGCCGGGGGGGAGATGGGAGGTGTAAAACGCCCAGTTCAGCGAAAGACGCCGGGGAAAGCAGCTGCAAGACGTACACAGGAGGTGCTGCAGTTTGCGTTAGTGTTAAAAATGTGGCGTTTGGCTTTGTTTTTTTTTTTTTTTTCTCCCCAACTTCGTTTAAAAAGGCAAGTGATCACGTACTTAAAAAAAGCGATGGCGAGATACCTGCAACCAAGTGGAAACGGAGCATTTCTGCTAACCACAGCCTCTGCCGGCACTGCCGAGCCGGCGGCGTGGCCGGTCGGCGCTGGAGAGGGGCCGGCCGCGCTCAGCCCCGCAGCCCACCCCTGCATCGCGGGAGGAAGACTCTCCGACGCTGCCCTTCCTCCTGGAAGATGCCAACCTGCTTCCCCCGGCTACTAGCCACGTGGCCGCAGGCTCTGCTCCTCTCCCTGCCTTCGAGCCGGCCTCCGGCATTGCCCGGCGCAGCTCCCTGTGCCTTGGGAGCCAGCGACAGCCCCGGGCACACCATCCTCCTCCAAAAAGCGGCCAGCAAAGCCTCCCCAGCGCCCTGCCCGGCCCAGCAACGCCGGCCAGCCTAAGCGCACGCAGCACCCAGTAGCAGCTGCGAGGTTTTCCTCCCTCCAACCGAACCGAAACAGAAAGCGCGAGCGCGGTTCAGCGGTTTCCCCGAAAAGCCGAACCCGAGGGTCTCCTCCAGCCTCCCTCTCCCCGGGGCTGCCGGCGGCCGCGGGAAGCGCTCCCTGTCCCATGAAGGGCTCGGCCGTCGGTGGTTTCCATCCCAGCGGGAGATCGTGGCATTTCAAACCAAATCCAAAGCATTGGGGGAATGGGAAAATTCCCAGGACCTTCACATCAGGTGTGGTTTTTATTTTTTTTTTTTTTTTCCTTCTCTTCCCAAAACCGAAACTCAGCACCGCTTGTATTCAGATACCAGCACGGCGTGCCTGTGTTCAGGATAACTGGGAACGGGTACCGGCGTGCTGGTTAGGGAACCGTGCCTCTGCCTACGGCGGGGAGCGGTCGCTGTGCCCCCGAGGAGCCGCCGAGCCCCGGGCTCTGCCCTGCGGACGCAGACTCGGTCATTTAAACCCAACGCATGGGACCCGTCCTCTCCCCGGCAGAGCTGGAAGCTGGCGAGCGCCGCCGCGGCTCAGATGGCCGCAGGGCACCCAGCACACCCGGGGCGGCAGCTCCGGCGACGCGGGGAGATGCGGCGGGACGTCCCTGAGCTCTGATCTTTCTCCCGAGCATCCGCCTGCCCTGGCACGGAGCCGCCGGGCTCCGTCGCTGCCATCGCTCCGCCGGGGCTCTGTGGCGGGCAGCGGGAGGAAGGCTCGCCTGCATTGTCCCCCTCTTCCTCGCGGGCTGCTCCGCGCCCGGGTTATCCCCGCCTCTGCGGCGCGTGCGTTTGAACGGCGGTGAACGAAGCGCTCCCTGTTTAAATCGCGTTTCAAGATTTTTCAAGGGATGGGAACTGAACTATTTCTTCTACAGCCTTACCCTCATCTCCCCAAATGAACTGGGCTTAGCGGAACGAATTCCACTTGCCGCTCTCAGTGAGAAAAAGGGAGATGGGAAGTGCTAGTAAATCTGCCAATTCTAGTGTTTTGGACCGAGACTCTCCAAAAAGCCAATTTTAAAAGATTTCTCATGTGATACTGCACAACAGAAAGCCCCTTTCCCGCCCCCCGCCCCCCGGTACAGTCCCGTTTGGGAGAAACAGTGGTAACAGCACAGAGAAAACCCAGAAGCAGACAGAGGGGCTCGAGCCCGGCCTCTCCCATGCCTCGGGCTTCCTAACGCCGCTCACGGAAACCCTCTCGGCCGATGGATCTGGCACCAGAGAGCGTTTCCCCGCGGTGCCACCCCCTCGTCTGAGCGGAGCCATGCGGCGCTGGGAGGAATCCCCCCGGCCTCCATCCTCCTCCTCCCAGCCTCCGTTTAACCATTTGCAACAGCAATTTTTCAAGCCGTGTTTTGGTTGGGGTGGGTTGGTTGGTTTTTTTTTTTTTGTACTAGTTTTCTACAAAATAGGTCCCCACCGGGACTCTTCTCCCTTGTTCCCTCTCAAGAAACAGCAAATTCTCGGAACGATGCGCTAATTGAAACCAATTGGATCAGACCCACTAAGAGCTTTGTTGAAAGCTTCTACCGTCGAGGTCCCGCTACTTGGGTCTTGCATCCCACTGGCAAATGCAATAAGAAACCCCACTGCCTGCACCACCTTGGTACCAATTCCAAATTAAAAATACTCCCCCCACCCCCCAACCCTGTTTTTTTTTTTCTGTTTTTAAATTTTGACCCCTCTCAGTGCGGCACCGGCCCAGGAGCAGACACCCTTCCCTAAATGACTTGCAAATTTTTTTTTTTTTTTTTTTTTTTGAGATTTAAGTTCTATTTGAATCCAACATTTAGTGTTTACCCCTCGGTGCAGTTGAAGTTTGTAGCTTGGTTTCAGTTGATGGAGAACGGTGCCCTGCCTGAGAGATCGCACGCGCCGGAGCGAGGAAAGCTATAGGATGATACAAGGCTTTTTGTCCTTAAAAGGATTCTCCGAAGCGGGCACTCCAACCAGCAGCGGGTCGTTCCTGGCATGTTGCTCGCAGTAATTCATTAGCTCCGAAGATGCTTTCGAGACCTAAATGTTGCAAGAAAGCAGCAGGTTAGCGAGAACGTTCAGGTGAAGATGCAGAGCTCAGCCCACGCGGCACCACCGACCACTTCCCAGGCTCCGCGGGAAGGAAGAGAGCCAACGTTTAGGATTTCATAACAGAAACGTTATGGAGATGGTGACAAATGAAAAGGGGAAATGGACATGGGGGGGAAAAAAGGAGTTTGTAAGGTCTGACATAAATAAAGCGATGAGTATGGGAAAAACACTCCCAGCCGAGAGCAAGAGATTTAAAAGAAGATACTATTGTCCTCATTTTTAAGGGCTTTGGGATAAAAGAGAAAAAAGCCCGCCTGAGAGCGGCCATCCTCTGATGTTAAAAATGGAGGTTTTGAAACCGTTAGAAACTATTACTTAAGGCTCTGCTTATTTTAGTTCAAAAACATCTTCTGGGAACCGAGAGCCCAGGGCGGCCCGGCAGAGAGGGGACCGCGGTGGTGGGCGAGCAACGTGGCTGCGCCGTCCGGCAGCGAGGAGGGCGGGAGGCACGGGGAGAGACAGGCAGGGAGGGACCAGCAGCTTTGGAGACCACGAGCAACCCCTTTTTTTTTAATTAACTTAATAGCTGGTTGAACATAAGGCAAAGCCAAAACATAGACGCAACCGCAGCACATCTGGAAGGCCCAGATGTGACCTGTTGTAGCTGCAGAGCCTTACGGCAGCGGTTCCCTTCCCGGGATCTCCGTGGCTGCTCGGCACCGGGGCGATTCACCCCTCTCGGCCGAACTGAGCCGTGATTTGGGGGGACCCACACGCGCCTCCCCGCTCCCCCAGCTCCGGCTCTGCCGCTCTCATCGCGCTCCGCAGCCTCGCCGAGGATGCTGCGGCACACGGGCAGCGCGGCGGCCGCTGCCGCCTGCGGAGCAGGAATGCGCAGTTGCGCGCCGTCATGATTAAACCTTTCGGCAGCAACTGAGCGCACGCAGCGAGGAGGAGAAACAGCACTTGTGACAAAACCCCAGTTCTCTGCAGCTCTGGGCAAACCACTTGATCTGTGCTTCCACACCACGGCGTGGGCTTCCTCCTCCTTTTTTTGCGTCTCCGGGAAAGGCAGGTCCAGAGATTGCATCAGACTTTTGTGGGAGTCTCGAGGTACCATTGCAATATTAAGTATTAAAGTCCTAACCAGTAACGAACACTTCTAATGAACACCAACTGCTGCTCGCCTGTGCTTAAACGTACTTATCATGTACATTGGGATCCGACAGCGGAACCGCCCTGCAGAGGCAAGGTCAAGGCTCTACCTTAAACCTACCACTCGCATAAGACAGTAACTACTCCTAATCTCAGAGCAAAGAAAAGGGAAAGGGATGAGTTTGCTGGGAGCGTGGCTGAATGTGCTATGAGAGCAAGTGGCCTGGAAACTTCTGCGCTCCTCTTAAAGTTTCAACCGTGTGAAGGAAGGGAAGGACGAGCCAGACGCCGTCGCTACAAAGGCCTGGCCCTTCTCTAGCAGATGTACGGGCGGCTCGGGCTGGGGAGGAGGAAAATCATAGCGTGGTGGCACGGCCGTGATCCGACTGCAGCCTTGGGTGCTCCGTCAGGCCTCGTGGGGAGGGATCGGAGGGCATTCCTCACGCTGCCGCTCTCGCCGCTGCCACAGCTTCGCCAACAGCTGGCAGGGCAGCCCGTTCCCCTCATCTCAGAAGCGTATCAGCTCATTTATCCGCAGGCAAACGCGCGTCCCGCCGACCTCAGCTGCGAGGCAGGGAGAGGAGGAGCGAGGACTCATCTGACACCGTGCTTAGGAGCTGGCTGGCTTGGCACGCTCGCCTGAGAGCTGGGTTTGTGGATCAGGGCATGACTGAAAGCTCGTCCAGACAGCACGTCTTCTCCACTCAGCCTAAATAGCAGCATGTTGTGGTCCCACCACTGTTGTTCTTTCCCAGCAAAGCATTTAAGATAGTCACAGCTACAAAGGTCTGTAAGTATACACACACCCTCCTTCCTCCTCGGCATGCACCGTTTGGGATCCTGGAGCTACAACATGGTAATTCTTAGGAGAGTCAGCAATGGCTGTGCCAGGGGAAGACCTGTAATTTATTTTGTCTTCCCTAAAATGGCCTCGCTGATGGGTGCATCACTGGAATCTGG
Source organism: Pelecanus crispus (assembly GCF_030463565.1). Classification (NCBI taxonomy): domain Eukaryota; kingdom Metazoa; phylum Chordata; class Aves; order Pelecaniformes; family Pelecanidae; genus Pelecanus; species Pelecanus crispus. The sequence continues at coordinate 4,636,469 of NC_134662.1, read as the reverse complement.
AAAGTGGTGGCCCTAAAAACAGCTACAAAACCTCATGGCTTTCAAAAAAAAAAAAAAAAAAAGCTATTCAAAGCAGCAGCAGCTCCTGCACATCAAAACTGGAGATGACGGAGGATTTGCTGCTGCAGAAGTAGCAGGGACTGAAAGTCAAAGAAAACGTTCTTTGACCAGGAAACTAAATTAAAAACTTATCAGGTGGGTTTAACACCTATGCGTTTCACAGTATTTCAGTTTCACTATCCTTTTCATCACCGTGCACGGGGCTTTCCTTTGCGTGGCTTACTGACAAGTGACTTTCCACGAACAGATCTTGTCTCTCCCCTCCTTCCCCTGCTCCTGGGGAGTTTCTCGGAGGGATGGGCAGCGGAGCAGCCCGACCACAGCCTGCCCGACCCACCCGACCAAGGCTGGCAAAGCCCAGATGCGGGCAGCAGGGCTGCAGAGCCGGCTGACGAGTGCGGTTCCTCCCGTGGCTTAAGAGGTATAAATTCAGAGAGTTCCCTGGGGTTTCCTGCTCACAGCCAGGACTTGCCGCCCACGCACTAATATTTGTCTCCAGTAAAGAGTGCTCTCCAGAGCTCACGTGGCCGAACGAGCCTGGGTACCACAATCACTGAGCTGGTTCCCAGAATAGAGTGAAAGCTCCTGGAGGACCCAGTCCCTGACTCTCTCGGGGGACGCTGTGGCTGCATGTTAGCTGCTCCAACCCCCCAGTGCCAAAGGGAGCTTTATTTCTGGGGCTCCTTTGCTGCCCCAGCAGATTGCTGGTGAGCCAGCACACGGCTGAGAATAGACTCCGGTTTGCTATCCTGGACAACTGCAGCACAAAATTAACCTTCCCTAGTTCGACCATAAACGTGCCTCAAACCAGAGTGAAGGCGTGCCGCCATCCTTTTTCATTTGCGAGAATGCAGCAGCTGAGAAATAACTGTGCAGGCAGCGACTTTCTGAGAGAAACGGCATACGGACAGTGGAGCCATCCTGCAAAAAAATGGGGCAACAAGACCAGAATGCACGTGGGCATGCCTGGCAGAGCTTTGCTGGGTCTGGCCCCTGCAGCTTCAGTGCCTTCACAGGTTGCGTGTGCCCAGCTGAGCTCCAGGAACTTACTCCAGCGGCTGGTCTGCCCTCGGATCGTGCGCTCACCTCTAACACCTGGGAGAAGCTGCCCAGGCTGCGACCTTACCTCCATGTACGAGCAGTGCCCGTAGGAAGGGGTCTCATCTAGAGATGCTGCAGTATCTGAGCCGGAGACATCGCAGCAGCATGCACATGCTCGGGGAAAACCCAAAGCGCTTGCCCAGGGACCCTTCCCGCTCCGTCCCTGCCCACCCCAGCCGTGGCACGTGTCGCGCTGCTCCAGCTCCTGCGCTCACCTTGATCCTCTCGATGCCGGCTTCGATGCGGAGCTGCTCCACCAGCTTCCGGGCCTGCGCTATGTTGTTAGTTGTTGACATTATCTGCCATCGGCTCCAGGCCCCAGCACGTGAGAATACTGCAAAACAAGGAGGGGGGAGAGGGGGGTTGGCATCGTGCACGAAGCGACTGCGCCACCATGCACCATCTCAAAAAGGGTTGTGCACCGCATCCTCATCTACAGCCACGTGCGAATGGCTTCCACGAATTCTAAACTGATGACACAAACTTAACGTTTCCTGATTTTGCCTCAAGTTCTCCTTTCCTTTAAACAGCACTCTTGCTGCACTCTCTTCAGGCTTTTTTTTTTTTGATTAAAAAACTAAACAGAAACTTGCCGACGAGAGGGGAAAAATGAAACTTTTTCTGCAGAAAGTCCTGCCAGATGCATTCAGCTGACCAACTGGAAAAGCGAACAGAAATTTTCCAGCCCATGTAACCTGCCATGCACCGCTCGCAGCGAGCCAGGCAGGGGAAAGGTGGACGGGGACACTGCTCGACTGTGACCACCCACAGCTCCTGGATGTTCACCCTCACTTTTCATCTGCTCGTTGCACCGCCGCCTTTGTCCTGTGGCAGGATTTTCTCTGCACAAGGCTCCAAGCAGCAACTAGAAATGCTCGATACTGTACAACCTCAGACCTATGCTATTTATCCATCGTTTTGCAAATCGATGTCCCTGAAAAAAGTAGAGTAAGAAAGTAAGAGCGACAGATGCTGCCAGGCTGGGTGGTAGGTGGCAAGTCAGGGCTCAGAGGGGCAGAGGTTTCTCAGATGCCAAAGCAGTGGATGGAAGCAGGGGACAGGTAGCGAGGCACGGGCACAGACACGGGGGGATATGAAAGCACGAGAGGCACCGATAGCTCACGTCTCAAATGAACCTTCTGCAAAAATGGTGCAAAAAAAGGGCCCAGCTGAACGTGGAAATGAGGAGAGCACCACAGGGCGAGCCAGAGCCAGAGCCAGAGCTGAGCAGGACTGGAGCTTTGCTGAAGCACAACTCCTTTCCGTGCACCAAGCGTCTGGTCTCTGATGGTCTCGCGAACCCGTCCAGCTGCCAAACTCTGCACCCATGGCCAGCTGCGCTGATCGCGGGGCTTTAATGTACCTGTCACCCGGCCGGGTGCAACCTGCACGTGGGGCCGTGTCCCTGCGACCGCCACGCTGCAGCCGGGTGCCCCGGCAGGGAGAACGCGGGCGGTTAAACAACCTTCCTCGAAATTTAAAAGCAGCGACTGAAGAAGTTTGTCTGTGAGACCAACATAATCCATCACCGTCACGCAGGCCAGAGCCGTGGGGCAGCAGCCAGGGCTGAAGCACGGCGGAGGGCAGCTCTGGCCACGCCGGCCAAGCCGGACTGCCTTGGCCAGACACCGTTTTCAGATCGTTTCTTTACGATCATCTCTGCGGGGCTGCTGCAGAAGTGTCAGGAAAAGTCACTTCCTTGCCCTGCCCGGCAGTGACTCAGCCCCTGACCATTCAATAACGGCGGGGAACAGGGGGAGAGGGCTGCAGCAAGTACCACCTCCCACCTCCCGCCGCCTGACAAACCATCAGATGATGCTGGGAGGAGGAAGGAGCCAAAGCAAACACAGGGTCAGATACCAGCGGCGCTCCCAGCGCCCCAGCCAGCCGCCCACTGCAGCCCTTCTGTGCTAGCTTTAATTAGAGACTCCTTCAGTCTTCTCCCCAGCACCGGCAGCTTCAAAGCAGACGCTGAACTGCTGCCTTTACTGGGGGGAAGAAAGGGGGGAGTGTCTGCCCCATCTAAACTCCTAGCAGACTCGAGCTGTCTCGCCTATGTTTAGACATTAAGGGAGTTTATTCCAGACCACGACGGTACTCTCGGGGATTATTTTGCTTGGCAGCAGCATGCAACGTGTGCTGAACTTCTCAGTCCCCGAACGGCACTCAGCTTCGTTTGCAACACCGAATGCTGTGGGAGAAAACAAACGGTGCTTCAGCCAGCGTTGCCAACTCTGCCATGAGCCGATTCCCTGAATTAGCAGGGTGATTCGGAAATCTCCGCCTCTTGAGTCCTGGAAGACGTTAGTCAGGACAACATGGGAAGCCACACTGTCGTAATAAAGTCTGGTGCTGCAGAAACTGGGAGAAGGAAGCAGGCTGGTCCCCGGGGAAGGATCCTCCTCTCCTGCCCCAATTTCCTAAGCCACGATGCTGCAAGAGAGAGACTCGGCTGGTTTGCAGCAAAGCAGGATGTCCTCGTGCTAGCAACGCTGGTGCCACACCTGAGCTCAGACTCGGGCCTCGGTGAGACGGCACCATGTCTTTAACCAAAGGGTCCAGAGTCCTACAAGGAGCTCGACCGGCACCCAAAGCCCCACATCAGGATGCCAAACCACATGCAATGAGCCACCTCACGGCACGGCGGACGGGTGCTTGTCCCAGCCTTCCTGTCGTGGCACAGGGTACGCTCCACTCTGGTCTCTTTATCCATGAAAAAGCAGCACCTCCAGGTGGGAACGCTTTATCTTGGGAGACAGCTTGCTCCTTCAGCATCAAGTGCTACATAGAATCATAGAATCGTTTAGGTTGGAAAAGACCTTTAAGAGCATCCAGTCCAACCATTAACCTAACACTACCAAGTCCACCACTAAACCAATTAAAGGAAGAGTAGCACTTTCATGTTTCCTGGCTTGGTGGCTGGATCATTTATAATGAAAGTAAAAACTAGGAATCACTAAGATTGGAAAGGACCTCTAAGATCAACATACACCCCAGCCCTCCAAGTTCTTTGGGATTTCAAAACAGCAGTTTGTGTTCAACCCTGCTGTGATTACACTGGATATAAGGAAGAATTTTTTTACAATTAGGGTGGTGAAGCACTGGCACAGGTTGCCCAGAGGCGGTGGAGGCCCCATCCCTGGAAACATCCCAGGCCAGGTTGGACGGGGCTCTGAGCACCCTGCTCTGGTTAAAGCTGTCCCTGGCACTGCAGGGGCTGGGCTGGGTGAGCTCTAAAGGTCCCTTCCCACCCAAAGCACTCCGTGATTCTGATTCCCTATGCAGGCTGAGCAAGAGCTGGACATCAGCTGCATTAGTGCTGCTGACAATTTTCATGTCATTAATCCCTGGAAAAAGCAGGAAAGTTTTGCCCGTTAGGCAGCTAGCGCACACGCAGCTACTTGTGGCCATCTTCTGATCATCTGCGTCTCCAACGAAATCCCCGCTAACAGCACCTGCTACGGTGAGAGCAGTTGTCTCCAGAACAGCGCAGGCAGCATTAGGACCAGGGAAGAGCCCTAAGCCAAGCTCTTTCTAAATCTGTACCGTGACCTTGAAAGACCTCCCCACTGCAAACAGTTCACTTCTCATTGACAGAACAATCCTTCACCTGGATAAAGAGTTAGCAGGCAGCTGGAGGAAAAAAAATACAAGCAATCAGATATAATTTATGTTTGCAGCAATGCAAGATCACCTGCTTGTACTTTCCCAGCTTCCTGTTTATGGAACAAGGCTGATGAATCAGGCGAGGGCGAGTTACTTAAGGAAACTTCTGCTTCTGCCGCAGCGCTGGGAGATGCACGGCTCGTGTCCCTGTCCCCGCAGCATCCCGCTGCTCGGGGGACAGCAGCCTGGCTGAAGGAAGGAGGCATTTTACTAAGTACAGCATGGAGAGAGTCCTGCTGCGAGGCAGGAATTACCAAACCGTCTTAAAAGTCCTTGGCAAGGGGGAGAAGTTTTACTCCCTGCTCTCCCTGTAGCCCAGTTTGATGGAGTCTTTGCAAAGCAAAAGCAACGCTTGCAAATCAGAAATGGTGCTTTTACTTGGGTCACCGCAGCATCAAAGCAGGCAGGCACCTGCCCTCCCCTGCCCCTGTGCTGACAACCGCTCTCCAGCTCACCACCACCGTCTGGCACCCGGCGAGACCCCGCTTTGCCTACGGCAGCAACGCGCTTTGCCTCTGCCAAGTGTAAAGAGCAGCATCAATCGCCACCGAGCACAGGGTTAGCAGTTTCAGAGCAACAAAATCTGCAGCAGCAGCTTCTACTTCCTCCTCAGCCGCTGTCGCCCAGCAGCGACAGCACAGGGCTCCCTCGGGGGAACCGAGCGGGCGGCTCCCTGCACGTCGTGCTGATGGCACAGTTCCTCTTGCAGTGTTTTAAATTCCCAATTACAAATTTCAGCAGCCGAGCTCTCAGAAAGGTCAAGGGGAGTTTTGCTGGATGCAAAATCCTCCTCCAGCTGCAGCCGGCGGCAGCTGCCTGTCCCGTGCATCCCTAAGGCTCCTCAGCGGCTCCCGGTGCAAACCTGCCGAGCCGGGTCGGGTCGGCTCTTGGCACAGGTTGGGTCAGCACCGGCACCGCAGCCGCGTGGTCCCAGGCTCCGCAGAGCCGCAGCGGGACCTGCATGGGTCAGGTAACCTGGCCACAATCGCCGGCCACGCTCCAGGACTGCTCTGCCCAGTGGGAGTTTAAAACCAGCTTCTGTTACCTGGGTGAATAATTAACTAAGCACGTCATTAGCAGCTGGAAACCATCAATACAAAAGATCCAGTAGGTTGCTGCATAGCACACGAAGGGCATCCATGGGGTTTTTTAAAAGCCAAAATAAACTTTAAAGATGTCATTCAGCAGACTTATACGGGTGTGTAAATAACTTGTGAGGTAAAGGTATTTGGAAAAAAGCCACACAGAAGCACGCGGAGTAAAGTATGTGTGATGCAAATCAGGATGGCACGCAGGACACAGCTACCTCGTCCCTTCTCCAATCTTTATGTTTTAAAGAAATCAGCATATGGAAAAGGATGGGGAGGCAACATCTGCAGCTGGGCCTGGGGAGGAAGCACAGGACAGTCAGGACACCCAAGTCTCGTGCACATCCTCCTGCCTCCGCTCTGTCATCTGACTGCAGAGGAATAATCCGTACAGCCAGGCTTCCTTCCTGCAAGGCGGGCGAAGCCTTCGGTGTTTGGCCACAACCGACCTCCTCCCGCCCCTGCCCGGTGCCTGGCCAGGGCAGACTTCGTTTCCCAGTATCTACTCATGACTCTGCAGAACGACACCACTGCTTGCCTTTCGCTGAGTCACGAATGGACATTGTTCAGCAGGAAATAAATCTTCCCGCATCTTTGCCAGAGCACCTTCTGCCCTCCCGGCTAATCCGTCTTCCACTTCTCCCCAGCAGCATTCCTGCGAAGGGCAGCGCTGCCCAGAGAGGACAACCCAATTTTCGGAAACGACTCCTATTGCGTTAACGCGATGTTAACTTGGCGTGCATTTTTCACACTGTCCTGTAAGCAATTCCAGGAGGGCTGAAGTCATCAGACGGTCTTGCAACTCTCCGGGCTGCCATCCCCGTTCCTCTGGCAGGCGGCTGCAGATCCCAGACTGCGGAGGCATTAACAGGGCTCAGGCTGCAGCAAGATTTCACATCTATGTGGTTGTAGGACGGCGTATGAAAAATACTGCTGCAGTAAAGTTAAACACTGAAAATTAATAAAAATTAAGAGAACAGCAGAGCACGGGCAATGATCTATTACCCAGTGGTGGTTCAAGGTCAACGCCAGCAAGCGAGGCAGGGTTATGAAACCTTGCAGCAAGTAAACAGGGAGCCAGGAGTGCAGGCGAGGGACAGAGCAGACTCAAGAACGAAGCAAACAAGTCCCGAGTTATGATTTGGCCGTAGCACAAACACCCCGTGAGCACTTCTGCCTATTTTAGGAAAAGCACTGGAGGACAAGAGTCCCAACAGTTAAGCTCAGATAAATCCTGGAACTATCGGGATTTGCTGTTTTAAACTGGTTTGCATATTATGAACCGAAAGCAAGTCGGGATGCTCATAACTGTGTCCTGCATCAGCTCAGTGTTTGACTCAAGAACAACCACAAATGCCCTCTTCTAGATCAGGTTTCCATCATTAAACAAAAGAATTTAAAGGATCATAGTAAGTGTTACAAAAGCAGATTTCCTGTGTTCATTCTTCATATATACCTTCAGCAAAAAACGGTTTTTCAGTGTTTACAAAGCAGGGTGCTTCAGGCAGCGTGTTACTATCAGCACTCCAATGTTTCCATTGAGGCAAGCACGAAAAGGACATTTACTCCGTTTTGCACTTTCAGTACCGAGCATCTGTTCTGCACAGCCCTGACGTCAAAGCAAGACTGACTTATGACTACGGAGTAGGCACCTCCGCTTCTCACACAGCTTTTCTTTTGCATAAGCTAATTCTTCATTTACCAGGTAGACTGCAAAGGTAACGATTTGGGCTACTTTAGCGGGGAAAAAAACCAACCAAAACCAGAGCAGCTCTTGAGTCAGAAGTGTGCAGCAACAGCGGTGACAGCAGCGCTGGCTCTGACGAGCCGTGACTCAGCACAAGCTCCGTGTTGAAGCAGACGCCTCCTCCATCAAGCATCTTGGTCTGGCTCCGAGCAGGGCTTTGCCCGCTCAGCCCTTTCATCCATTTCCCAACCCTGCCCCGGCGGCGCTTCCCGGCTCCGCTCGGAGTCGAGGGATCACGGAGCCCCGTGGCGCTGAGCGAGGTCGCTGCGGGATGGGGCTCGGCACCTTGCTCCGTCCCGCGAGGTGCACGGAGGGACCCTTCCTCTCACCCTGCCCTCGGTGTCGCACCAAAACGTTACAACAGGATCCAGGTCACGAGGATGAAACTGCCACCCTCGGCATCGCGGCGTGCCGAGAAACCGGGCTTGCCTTAGCATGCCTCTGGTCTGCACCCTGCGAGATGTACGGCGCTGTGCTGCAAGACTGACACCCAAAACTGTTAATCATTGACTCGGCACAAAACCCTTTCTCTTTTATGCAATCGGTGCCACCTGCACGCTCCCACCCGCAGCCTCTCCAGCCGAATGGCAGGAAGTATTACGCCAGGAAAGAAATATGCACTGATCCCTCTAGTTTCTGAATTCTTCCCATACTTCTCATAGCTGGAAGCAGCCACTCCTAGCAGGCTAAATAAACAAGCGAACATCTGAGTAACTGCTGGAGTTATGCTTCTTTTGTCTTCCCCTGTCCCTGAGAAAAAATACCCCATGGAATTGGTGCTTATGGATGTCCCTGTGCTTGAGCTGCCCGATGGAATGTGCCGGGAGAGCCCACCGCAGCCGGGCTGGCCAGAGCATCATCTTCAGCCGTCCTGCCATGGCGGGGCCGGTGGGACGAGGCACCGGGGTACGCTGTGCTGATGCAGGGATGCGGGGAGATGGTCGGGGTAGGAGGACGCGCTCCTGGATCTCAGCCTTAACCAAAGCATGTTTTTAAAGAGCAGCCCAACCTCCAGCAGCGTTTCACTGCAGCCCAGCATGCCTACGTTTTGCTGGAGGGTGAAACGTCCCGCGCCACCGAGACGGCACCAACTCTGGAGCCACAGAGGTGCATAAAACCGTCTCCCACGCGATCGCGGGCGACGCTGGATCAGCAGCCTCGCCCGGCAGCCCGCGGGCATCCGACCCTGGCTGGAGAGGCGAGCCCCCCCAGCACACGGCCTGCCCTGCTCGGAGAGCGAGCGGCCAAGGGCCCACTTTACGGAGCAGCTCCCTCCCAGGAGAAAGCCTGCAGCCCCTCCGCTGAGGCCCGGCACCGGGGCCAGGCGCCCGCCGGCAGCCCCGGCACGGGAGCGGAGCAACATGCACCTCGCCGGAGTGATCCCGCGCCGAGCCCCGAGCCGGGCTGGTGCCAGGAAAGAGGGGGGATGAAGGGGGAGCCTGAGACTGGTAACCCAGTGTAAACCCGCTCGGTGGTTACTGCTTTTGAAGATGACCTCATGCTTTTTTGGAACAGAAAAAGGCTGTTAGGGCAATGGCATTTACTCCTTGTCTGGGCAGAACAAAGCAGGCTCCATTTTTCTTTTACACTTCCTGCATCAGTAGCTTAACAGCTGAATGAGCTATTGAATTTTTTCCTGAGTGCAGCAATTTTTCCTTTTTTTTTTTCTTCCCCCCCTTAAGACCTCCAGATTTCTATGGCGTGGGACAATAACTGGGAGAGCGTGGCGAGGAGCTCGGCTGAGGAGCCATCCCAGGATGGAGAAACGCTCCTTAAAGAGGCAGCGGTGGGAAGCACTGGGCTTCGCTCTGCCTCTTGCTCAGCACGAGGGTTTATCCACGTTTCAGTTTTGAAACGATCCAGCGTATTTTCTGCACCTTATTCTGCATCACCTGCAGCTTGACCGGCATGAGGAGCACGGGAGAGGGCCAGGGATGCCAAAGCATCTCACTTCAGCAGTAAACAAGTTACTGAAGCGCCCGTAAGCTCCTTTAGATTTGCAAAATGTCCCTTCACGCTGTCCCTCCCCAGATAAATTACAGCCGCCTTACAACAGGTTGTAAGTAGACCACGTATTTTAAGATACTTAATGTCCCTCCTGAATCCACCAGCAGCTCCAGCCCGGCAGTGACAGACCCTGCAGAGCTGCTGTCACCGGGGCTGAGCCTTGCACTCCAGCCCACTTTGTAATCTATTAGAAGCTTAAAATCACATCATTACCAGACCAAGAGAAGTCTTATCCTCAATTTCAGGTCCATATTGAGAGCAATTTCTTTTTTGGGATTTATTTTTCCCCCAGCTCCAATATCTAGGTATATCTGTTTCCAGATGGAAACAACCTAAGCCAACATGTCTGAGCTTCGGGTTTTTTTGACACACAGAAGTCAATTTGCTTTTTGCACAACCTGGGTGGGAAGGCAACACGTTTGCCTTTCTCTTCCTGTTGCGGCACAGAAACCGCTGGGCTGCGAGCGGAGTCTCCGGGGTTTCCCCAAGGGAAGGGAGCACTCCTACGGCGAGGCACGTCTCCAGCAAAAACGGGGCTTGCAGCGTGAAGCCACGCAGAGCAGGGCAGCGGTGGGCTCAGCAGCCACCCAGCCGAGGTGCACAGTGACCCGGGGTACGGCCCTGGGGCCCTAACGAGTTTCTGCCCAAATTTTGGAGGAGGCTTGCACAGCTGTTTGAAGAGAAGGATGGCACGGCTGCTTGCCGCTCCTCCTGGGTATCCCTGTCACACGTTCACAGCAACTAGCGCGTAGTACAGATGTAGGAGAGGGGGCACGTGCCTCTGATGCAGCTCTGTCTTTACCAGAAGATCCATTAATTGCTTAAGTATTTTATCTCTTGAACTGCTCTAGTTTCAAGCTGGCCAAGGATTTTGGAAGGAGAGAGCATCCCTAGAGACGTGTAGCTCCATTTCCTTCCCATTAAAGGAAACGATTACCTGGCTGAGAGAGCGTGAAATCCTGCAGGACACATCTGCCAGCTAAGCTGCAGAACATTCAAGAGACCTTATTTCCAGGCTAGCCTGAAACCCCCACACAGTTAACTCATGCTGTCGCATTCGGTCTCGCTTTAAACTCTCCCTTCTCTCCAGTTTAGGTGCAGCAGCTTTGGTGCCAGCTGGGTGGAGACCTCTGGCAGGACTGCCACGGCAATTACACACCATCGCCAGCCCGGTGCTGCAGATAGTGCGCTCTGAGTCACTGCAGCACATTCCAACCTTATTTTTAGACCATGCATTTAAAAAAAAAAACCAACAACAAAAAAAAATGAGTGCAAAGGTATTTACATCGGTTGTTACCTGGAGCCACCACCCAGAGGCTGCAACACAACAGCAAGGCACTGGGTTTGAAATGCAAAGCCAGATACACTTTCAGGTTTCTCCTTGGTTCACGTGTGTGGGAGCTGCAGATGCATTCGTGGTGCACAAGACAACCGGCTGCAACAGCAACCATGCCAGCCTGCATGCCCGAGGCCAAGCAGCAGGCTCCGCAGAGGGATGTGGCTACCTTCCTGACAGTCTGGAGCCACCACCGGGCTCATGTACTAGCCCACGGTACAATACATGGCCAGATACACAATAAACGCTCCACCATGTAATTTAAACCAGGAACCAAAGTTGGGCTTTAGTCAAGGTGCTTAAAGGCTGTTATGAGTTGAGGGTAGTAAATAAATCAGAACTTGCACTGCAAAGTCTGCTCCATCCTCATCCTTCCTGCATTTCTGGTCAGTGCAGTCACAGATAAAGCACAGAGGAGAAAACCAGATCACTGCACGCAAGCAGCGAGCGCTCACAGCTTCCACAGGAGCACTGCTACGAGAAATGAGGCCACAAAATTTCATGGTAGCTATGCATTCTCCACACGTTTCAGAGTGGCTGTGAAACTCGGAGCTCTCGGCCAGCATTAGCAGCAGTTATTTAGGAAGGAAGGCCGAGCAGAAAAGCAGAATCAGCTCCAGCACCGGTTTCAATCGCCAGTGCAGGTGTGATCTGTGCACGAGCAGCTCCAGTGCTGCTGCAGAAGTCACCAACCACCGCTTCTGCAGAGGGAAAACTGCAGCTTGCTCTGGCAGGAGCCAGTGCTGCACCCCAAAACCTCTCATCCCCCCCAGCGCAGCATTACAGGCTCTCGCTTTGAATCTGCTCCTTTCCAGTCACCTGCAGTTTCCTCTCCTACTTCTCAGAGCCCGAGATGACTAAGCCGCTACAAATGCTATCCCTCTGCTATCTCCCTTTCTGCTCTGCGATGCAGAAACCATCGCAAGAACTCATGAGCCCCCCGACACCCTGCATCTCCTCCCCAGCATGAATGCCTCCTCTTCAGACGGGTGGAAAGGAGAACTTCCTCCCTGCTCTTCAAAATCAGGTTGTAAACTCCTGTACTTCAAGGCCCATGTAAAATCTGCTGCTCCACAACTGTCTCAGCAAAATGTTAATCACTTCTGTGAAGATTTTTAAACTTGAGGACATTTATGATCTTTTAAGTCAACACATGCTCTTCGAACATCTTCATGAAATGCAAGCTAACAGATTTTGTGATCTTACCCACAGAAAAGGGATGAAAGAATGAGTACTTCACACAAAGCACTGAAATGAAGGCTGGTTTTGTAGTCTGCCTTGCTGAAAACTGCCCACTGTCAAGTCCTGGAATATTTGTGCTTTTGCTTAAGCAATGCTCAAGTGCAGGTGGTGTCGCAGACAAAAACCCCCACCCAGGCACCCATGCTTTCTTTCCAAAAAGGGACTACGAGGAGTAACACTGATGTTTTAAAAAGTCTTCTGGGTTAGTATATGTCTTAATAATAGCAAAACTAAAAATACATTGATCTGTCCTTGCAGCTCCTGCAAGAGAAGCGCACAGCTTTGCTCTAGCCTTCCAGCAGCAAAACCATGACACCAGCACACCAGACCCCAATCATCCCCGCTAAAAGCGATACGAAGGACGAGTTCTTCTTCACGGTTTTGCTATTAAGTTGTTATTTTCATATGCAATCGTTTTGGAAGTGATTAGGGATAAGTTTTCAGGTCCTTGAGTCCGGAGATTGCCCTGGCTATAAACGCAATTCCAACTCAGGCTTGTGTCTCCAATTATGGCCTGAAAAGAGGCACCGACTGACTGATTTTAGTGGTCAGACTGCGAACTAAATGCGTATATCCTGGCTAGACCACTGGGGAGTCCGTCCTTGTCTGGGAGGGCTTGATAGCAGCTCCACATTCAACGGGAGGGTATAAAGACTAAGCAGGAAGCTGGGCTGTGTCGTGGCACTGGAGTATTAAGTTATAGAAGGAGATAAAAGAAAGGGAAGTTTAGGCTGAGCATCATAAAGCTTCCTGAGAATTTCCCATAGCTCCCGAGATCTGAGCTGGGAAACGCTGCGAGCATCAGCACTCAAGACATTTAAAGGAGGCAGGGGAAGTTTTAACGTGGTACCGCACTTCATTCCCTTCTTTACTGAGCGTACAGAGGCTCTTCCAGCTGCACCACGAGGTCACATGAATTTATCAGCCTCGTGCAAAAGTTACTTCATCGTGAGATCAGCAGATTTTACGGCATCAGCTATGACACAGCTGAGCGAGCAGCCCGCAGCCAGCCCGGCAGTTCCCTCTGCTGTGCAACTCCTTGGGTGCCGAGTGGGTGGAAAGGTTTTGAAATGACTTTTGAGTTTTCTACTGATAAGCAAATGCCCGACCGGGGAGAACCCTCTGACTAAAGCAGCCACAGTCACCTACCCCCAAACCTGAAATGCAATACCAACTTAAACACCACGCAGATGCGACGCTCTCATCTGCAGCTGTAAGCACAACAGGCAGACGTACCTGGACCTGCACCCCAAAACGTGGACAGTGCAAGGGAGAGTGACTGCCGGCCACCCAAAATGCACAGCTGCAAAAACCCACCCTGTTTTAAAGTGGAGCCCCTTTGGTCGCTACTATCTGCGTCCACGCAGTCTCCTTCAGACGCTCCCTTTACCGGTGCCCGCTCTCCAGCGTTTCAGCAGAGTTTGACAGCAAGCCTCCACTTTCCACCCGGGAGACCCCAAACCAGGCTACATTGGAAACGGTAAAAGGAGACGCCGAACTCTCTTATAAAAGAAAAGGAAAGAAAACAGAGATGAGGGCACAGGTCTGAGTCAGCTGGCAGAGCTGCTGTGTTTTGGTGGAGAAAGCAGTGGAGAATTTCTCTGTCAGTAATGCAGGGCTATTAAAAGAAACAAGTCCCGGACATATCTACACGCTCAAATCACCCCAATGCCCAGATAAAATTCTGTCCTTTAAAAGTTATCTTATCACAGGAATAAGTCTCCTTCCTGAGACTCCTAACCAGCCAATATTTTCCTGTGCCACACGAGCATGCAGGCAAATTCGAAGCCACCTCTCTGTTTGCAATCTCTGAGCAGTTTAGTTTCTATTATCTCAAACTTATTTTGCTTCTCCCCAAAATAGGATCACATGTTTCACAAGAAAGTTAGCCACACGGAATTTAAGGAAGATTACAAGAAAACCCTAAAATAAGAATTCAAGGCAAGTACTGTGAGGACTAGCCTTTATTAGGAGCATTGTGCCGATTATAGTCTCTATTCACCAGCAGATACTGGGACTTTTGCAGGGCTTCAGAGCGCGGTTGTGCTGAGCAAGCCCGGCAGAGCGTGTTTATTGAACTTCACACAGCTCTGCGTGCAGGGGATGGAAAGGGCAAGGAGCTTGGTTTCAAGTAACTTCAAGTTTTCATTGTGGAAAGAGCGTTTGGTGGGAATTACATCAGAACCGCAAGCTACAATATACTCATTGTATGGTTCGGCACAGCTCGCTCGACGCTTCTTGAGAAGATAGGGAACTGGTAAATAATCGGGGTAACAGAGCTGTTACGAACCTTCCCGGCACAATATGCCCCTCGGCTACCTTTTCTCGTGTTATGGAAAAAGAAACAGGGTTTGTTCGTTACGTTGACTGTAGCTATTATACCTACCTGCATTCAAATCGCATTTCAAAGTAGCTAAAACCAGCCTTGCAACCACTGTTAAAGCAAACAGCGCTTTACCCTCGTTTCATCGCTTTTAGCCGGTCTGCAGCGACACTTTCAGCCGGGTATCCTGCCCCGGCAGGACCAAGCTCAAATAACCAGATGAGCAATCCCTCGAGCTGCCGCGGAGGGTGTTTTCCCCCGGAACCGGCGCTGACCCCGCACTGCAGTTACAGTCAGCGGGGAGGCGGCGTGTAGAGACCAGACATCTGATCCCACACGTCTGAATAAGCGTGGAAGCCGAATTCACTGTCATTTAACCTTTTATGACTGTCGTACACACACAGAGCGAGCTTTCGCTACTGCTCTGCAGGCCACGCGGAAGACGGCGCGGTCTGAAGCCGTTCTGATCACCGCTGGTGCCGCTGCGGAGATGATCCGGGAGGCTCAGATGAGCTCATCTGATGCTCGAGGACAAGATATCCCACACTGAGGAACTCGGGCCATCCGCTCCAGCGTCACTCTTACTTGTTGACCTTCGGACCAGAATTCAAGGCTGATTTATTTCCTTCTAGGCTTCTGCCCGCAGTGAAGCCAAGGAGTTCAGGGTGAAGTCTCCCCCTTCAGCCCACTTTCTGCAACGTCAAAAATCAAAACGCTAAGCAGCACGGGTGCCCTGTAAAGCTATGGGAATTAATCCCCCCCAGCCTACGGTGCTAACCGCCCCTCAGATTTTTCTGTATCGGATTCGGTTTCATTCCATTGTCTGCACAAGGGAAGTATTTGCAACCATCAAGCTTGGGGGGAGAAGGGGGGAAAGCCTGAGGTTACGGCAAAAATATTTACTTAAAAATTAAATATCTTCTGTTCAAGTGCAGGAAGCTTAGCGATCCTCTTTGTATGACTGTTCTCTAGATGAACCTTAGAGTATTGGGAAGCAGCATTCAGCTGATGCTGAGCGAACAAGAAAAATGCTGACTAGCTCGATGATGAGCCTTGGTGTAGCACAGAGCCATGAAGAAACCTCTTTAGGAACGGGAGCCAAAAGCATTTCAGCCTCTTTTATGTGACTTAAGAGGCTGATACAGGGTTGGCTACAGCACACCTAAACCAGCTTCCAAAGAAAGCATATAAATCACAGCATATTTTCAGCTGTCAGAGCATTGCTTTGTACTTTGTATATTCAAAAAGCCTTTTTGAAGCCACATTATCAAAACCAGAGCATTTGCAATACTTGGCTCCTGCTGATTGTGTTTGCCACAATCAGCAGTGACTAAAAGGTTGCCCCTAAGGGCCAGATGGTGTTTGCATAATCCCTGCGCGTAGAAAGTTTTGCCTTTTTGTTTTCAGTCTGCCCCATTTCAAAAACATTGTGATATCTTCACCTCGAGTGAAAATAAGAATGGTCTAAATGATAATACTAGGAACCGCTTAACTCTCTTCTGCAAAGCAAGGGGAAGAGTCAACCACCCAGGCGATGAAAATAGAATTGCGTACTTCTGTGCTAAATTCCTAGTTACTCTATCAGCTAGGTATCTCACAGCACCCAGACAACAATCCCCTAGAGGCCTTTAAAGTAAATTTCTTAGCAGAACTTTTAGCACATTTCAACTAGCAGAGCTTGAAACACTGACTGGCATTTGCTTTACTCTGTCAAAAACACAGAAGAGCTGGTTTTCCAGGTTCATAGATGAGATTTTCAGTGTGAGCCGCTCATGAGAATTTTTTCCTTTGCTTTAAACTGCAATTATTGCCAAGGAATAGCCACATGGAAACCTCTTTACTCAGTGCATCTGCTCTGGACACATCTGCGTCACACCTGCTTGCTTTACCACCAAGGTTCTTCTGCTGTTGGTTTTGCAAATGCTTCCTACTTCTGTAGCGAAGAGTCTCCAAAGCTGTGGGTGAGGTTACTCATTGCAAATACTCTTAGGGGTGAGGATGTGAGCAGCAAAATAAGCACAGTGTAGCTTTAAAATCCTGAATTCAGTTTATAGCAGTTGCATCTTGAGTCAGTGAAGAAATCGGATGCACCCGTTTCTGCAGCGAGAGCTCGCAACACCTTTCCAATCTACGTGAAACTCAAGTATGAAACGCTCACTCGCGGCTTTTCCTACGGAGTCATCTGAAAGATGCAAACGAACTTGTAAACGGTGCTGGAGTGGAGCAACAGGGGTTTCAAGGGAAAGACTAAAAGCAAAAATCTCTCTAGACATAATGGTGCCATCAATGAATCAAGGCAACCGTACCCTGAAAAACACAGCGCCTAGACAGACTGTTGCTAAAGAAAGTTCAATATTGCAACACTGATGAAGTAACGCATTGACTCGACAGCCACGGGCACTATGTCCAGACACCGACTACAGACCTCGAGCAGTGAGAAAAGCGCAGTTTCCACTAACCTAACCCCTGAGAGTCCTTCAGTGACCTTGAATTGAAACAAACACGATTCCTGTTCGTGTTAATACCTCGCACACCGGCAGAGAGCTACTTACAGCTATGAGCAAGAAGGAAAGCGATTCAGGATGGAATTAAGCAACATCTACGATCGCTTAATCGCTGGGACCCGGAGCACGCTGCTAGGCTGAGCTGAAGCGAACAGGCACAGCCCCGTAGCACGCGTGGAGGACTCGTCTCGAGTACGGCATCGCTGCATTAGCCCGGTACTGAACAGCAAAGCAGAACATCACAACATCTGTCCAGCACCACGCCGCAGCTGCGACACTGCAGGGTTTGAGCTGGTCACGTCTGGGTATGTGCTGCACTAAATACGTATCATTTTTTGCTAATACAAACCCCAAATCCTCTGACCCACCCAGTAATTAGCACCCTATTGCCAACTAAGCCTCATAAACCCAAGCGAGAATCTTTTTCATAAGGCAGGAACCTCATGGGAAAATTCAGCCCCGTAATTCCACACCGGTGCTTCTGAAAAAATCACACCCTATAGCTCGGTGTTAAGCAAAAACTCAAAATCTTAACTACATGCTTCAGAAATAAATTAACAGCTCGAGGCATCCTGAAGCTGGGCTGCTGTGACACTTGCTTGTGAGCCGAACCGCGCAGGGACGTTTATTCACTGCCAGCTACCGACGGCAGAAGGGACTCATTTGCATTTGGGGGCCAGCTCCTGATTTCACTGGAAGTGTGACTGACCTTTTGCAGCAGAGGCATCACATGAGCGTAAATGCTACCGCTTTCTTCATACACCCATAAAACACACTGATATGACAGCAGTCCTGTGACTTTCTCTAGTCATCTTGTTTTCATTACTGATGTAGCTACAGAGGGTAAAAACGATGCTCAGGAGAGACTCACAATAGGTCAGCAGAGCTGGGGGCTCCCCCTCCCTCCCTAAGCCAGCTGCAGGCAAGCAAAACCGAAGAGGCTTGCTTCCAAATGCGGATGAGGACACAGTTTGATCAGCCCGATGACTACTTTTGCACTTGTTTCAACCACCAAAGTAATTACCCTAAAAGAAAAGGCCAGTATCTCCATGTGACTGCAGCGTCTGTGCGGCTGTTTTCATGCAAACCCGGGTCTTTGGATAATACTGATGACTGCAACATCATGTGAGGGTTTGCAACAAGGAGCAACTCCTACATCAGCGCTGGAATCTGCTGGGCAGACAGGGAGAGGAAGCAGAAGGTCGTTTTCTTTTGTCTCTCTTACAGGAAGAGAAGTCACGTTGGGCTGGCAGCGGTTCAGCTCTGAGCTCAGGGCTGGGACTGGGAACTGCCAGGGAAAGGCTGGGGCTGGAAATAAGGCAGAGAGGCTAAAAAAGGAACTTAAGACACTGTGTGAAAGGGTTGTACCAGAAAAGCATGTGAGAGATCTGCCTTCAGGTAATGGGCAACCTTTGGCTCGCTGACTTATTTTCATAGGGCTGGTGCTTATATTTAGAAAATCATCTACTACAGGTTAGAAAAAAACAGAGATATGTAAAACATCCAGACTTCCCTGAATTCACAGCACCAAGCAATTGCTATTACACAGGTGCCATCCTTCTCTGCTTACACACCTGAGCATCGCTGGCACCCACTCACCTGCACCTCCAAGTCCCAGGGGACTGCCAAGTCAACCCTCTCCCAAAATTCTGAGAATTACCCAATGGCACTTTTTGTCCCCAGTTTTTATTTACACACCGGACAAAGAATACAGCTCTGCAGTTGCTTTAGTCCCCTTATTTCTGTACGAACTCACTTGCCAAATGACATCTGGAGAAGGGTCGGTACCGGCAGCATCTGCTCAGTCACAGAGCAGGGAGATAAAATATAGCATCACCGGCTGCAGGGCCTGAAACTGCACTTTATCACAGAAATACAGGTATTGCCTTCCAATTGTGTGTCTATACAGGAAAAGCGGGACACTAAGAATATTTTGAATAACTTGTCAAAATGAGTCTCTAACCCAGGTGATCTACTTCAAGTGCAAATAGATTTTGAGGCAAAATATACCACTGACTTTAAAAAAAAGAAAAATCTCTGGTCCGATAAAAATCTGATTCAAGACACAGATTTCCACGTACGCTTGACCAAAGCACCACAAGCCTCCTGCCTCTCCTGGGAAGCGTGAACCTCTCCAGCCGAGCGTGCCGGGCGCGGGGGATGCCGGAGCAGGCACCGGTCGGCGTCCCAGTGACGAGCCACCGGCCAGAGCGGTCCCTCGGCAGCGAGCATCAGCCCCGCGGCTCCTGGGGAGGGAAGAGCCCGTCTCCGGGGGACCAACCCCCGGCACAGACGGCGCTCGCCGGCTCCAGAAGCGCTGGCGCTTATCTGGACGTGGACTTACTGCGAATAGCCCTCACGTGCGTCCGCTTTGAATCCCGAGCAAGAACGCTTTGTTCCCGTTTGCTTAGTCTGCATTCAGACACGTGTTTGCAGGGGAAAGAGATGGTCAGAACATCTTGCAGACGGAGCAAAAACTGGTTAAAAATTACCTTCTCTAGCTGTTTGGGGCTTCTTGCTTTTATTTCTTTTTAAACTGTTAGACAGTTTAGGCAGTAAGGGCTCCTAAAACGTTTCCATGATAAAGTTAGACCAGATGAGCCTAAATAATCACAGAATGCTTTGGGTGGGAAGGGACCTTTAGAGCTCACCCAGCCCAGCCCCTGCAGTGCCAGGGACAGCTTTAACCAGCCCAGGGTGCTCAGAGCCCCGTCCAACCTGGCCTGGGATGTTTCCAGGGATGGGGCCTCCACCGTCTCTCCAGGCAACCTGTGCCAGTGCCTCACCACCCTCAGTGTGAAAAATTTCTTCCTTATATCCAGTCTAAACCTATTCTTCTTCAGTTTAAATCCATTATTCCTTGTCCTGTCACAACAGGCCTTGCTAAAAGCTTGCCCCCATCCTTCCTATAGCCCCCTCTCAGCACTGCCAGGCCGCACTCAGGCCTCCCCGCAGCCCCCTCCTCTCCAGGCTGAGCACCCCCAGCCCCCCCAGCCTGCCCTCGGAGCAGAGGTTTACGCTACCCGTATGCTAAAAGCAACGAGCAGATCTCGTGCCGTCAATCAGAACCTTTCGTTTGCGGGAGCGACGACTGACGGTGATGGCAATTCAGAAAAAGGAGCAGCCAGCCCAGGCTTCCCATTTAAATCTGGAACAAAATGCCCGACTGCAACCGAGTTTAGTTAGAATCAGAACAAGGCACTTCTATTCCAGAGCAGGACTACCTGCAGATGGGGAGACGTAC
Source organism: Pelecanus crispus (assembly GCF_030463565.1). Classification (NCBI taxonomy): domain Eukaryota; kingdom Metazoa; phylum Chordata; class Aves; order Pelecaniformes; family Pelecanidae; genus Pelecanus; species Pelecanus crispus. The sequence goes on along the minus strand of NC_134662.1, from coordinate 4,616,151 downwards.
CGGTACGGGCATCAGCCTGCGAGTCCGCACACTCCTCAACAGCAGGAGCTTCCCGAGCAGACGGGACCTCGGGCTTTGCCTGCCCACCCCGAGACGTGCCAGACAATTACATCTCACTCCCTTTAAAGAAAGCTTACATAACAGGGACAGAAGCGCTTTTAAACGTGGTCCAAAAAACCACGTATGCTGAAAAGATATTAAGAGAAACACCAAATTTAGATCCTGCTTTGCCTAGTGAGTGAAGAGCTTGAACAAACATAATTATCCCAGTAAAAGAGAAAAAATTAAGCCTTCTTTACTTTGGCGCGATCATTCCAAGTTGAAATAAAACCCAGTGCAGTGGCCTGGCCCCCGGCGTACAGCATCACCACCTCCATCTCGCTGGCAATGCTGAGGTTTGCATCAGGACCAGCTCCCCTGGTTTCAAAGCAGATTAATTCAAAGCGGTAGACGATGAACCCGAAGTTCGATTCAACTGCAGAGAGCAGAGGCAGCCTAAGGCTGGGAGAGCGCAAGTGACCAAAGCTGCTCTTTGTGGACAACTGTGTCAAGAAATAAAAACTTAATCCATTATCACTTGTTGATTTTTCCAAGAAAAAATGGCCTCAAATGGCCACAACACGTACATACCGCTTTCCACTACCCCTGGAATATTCCTGGGAAAACAGAAGAAAGAATAAACATAAATATTCAACACAAAGTGATCAAAAAAGCCCTGTTTAACACGTGCAGCCTCTTCACAAGGATGAAACCAAGAAATCCCATAACCTGTGCTATCGGACACGGGCGAGGCTTACACCACACGGTGATCTCCACCGCCGTGCCGTGCCGGCGGCTGCCTTGCACGCTCAGCGTGCCCACAGGCACCCGGCGGCACCGGGTCTGGCTGGGGAAACCGGGGACGTCCTGCGAGCGCCGGGTTCATCCAAACCCGGTCACGCTGGCGCTGACGGGGGGACCCGGCACAGACTGGAGATGACGGACGCGATGGTGAACGCCAACGGCGGCGGTGACGCTTCCCAGGACAGGAAGGTATTTGTGCGGCGAGCAGAGCCCGTGCCCACGGCGCGGGCAGCGAGGGACGGGCAGATAAGGGAGAGCAGCGGCGCTGCAGGACGGGGCATTTTTCACATAGCCAGCATTCCTAGGGGAGGCCGTCGCTGCAGAAATCCCTCGTCTCGGTTAATAAAAACACATAAAAGGGAGAAAGAATGAATCAGGCCACAACAGCAAATACAATACTTAACTCACTCTGCAGCCTTACACGCTGTTCAGAGACTCTGGCTGGGACTGTACTGTGCTTTAAGATAAAAAAGGTATTACACAAACATCTGCTCATCAGCACCCTGCCCTCCCCACACCTCAGCACATTCGCTCGTGTCCATATAGTTTATATCACGCTCATATGTTTTAAAAGGACCTGTTTATAAGCTTCATCTCTAAATACCCAAAACAGAGTTGAAAGCTAGAGGAAAACTGGAAAACCATAACCTCTGCAGAGGCAAGTTATCCCGAACTGGAACAAATGACAGGCAACGATACAGGAACCAACGTGATTTTCTGGCTGCCCATTTTATTGCATTCAGCAGTAGGGGACAGGCAACAGGAAATTCGTATCCCATGATAAGCTCACTTACAGGGGGATTCGTGGAATTTTACCAGTTTTCTAAGTCATTTACACAAATACACGAACCACCACGCCGGCACTGCTTGTCAAACACCATGCCGCTTGTCGGCTATGGCACAGCGACAGCACGAGGGAGCTGCAAACCCTGGGCCTTAACCGCAGATGTTTCACGTGGCTTGGCTTTTAACCCGCAGCTGCAGAAGCCTTTTCAGCACGCTGCCATACCTTGGCACGAAAAAAAGTAAGACCTAACTTGTAATAAACAAAGCAGAGCACACCCTCGTGTACAAGGCTGGCATCCCCCCACTGAAAGAGGCAATGAATTTTGATGTCTTTAAGAAAGCTCGATGACTACTGATATTAAAAGTCTCATGGAAAGATTGCTATTGACCTTCACGTTTGCAAAAACCCTTTTGCCTTTAAAACGACTCAGAAGCCAAGTCCAGCCTAGCTGTGTGCCCTTAAATCCCAATTCGCATTCCTGCAATTTAATGCTAATTGCGTTTGACAGAAAATGGACAAACAGTATTTCTATTCTGCTAGAAAACGGTGAGCCACCTGCCCAGCTGTGCTACTGCTGACAAACTACAGAAGGCCACTTTTATCACCAAAAAGCTGCTTTTTAGTGACCAAACCTGGATAAAGATCACAGAAGAGACTCACCCGAGGTGTGCATGCCTGGCATTGTAACGCATAAAGCACGGTTGTTAATCCCTGGCTAATTAACATCTTCATTCAGCAGCTGAAGTGACAAGGAACACATTACCAGTGCATTTAAAAGCTACAGATTACGTACGCACGCCATTAGTGCCACACACCGTCAGCCTCTAGAGCTGATCCTGTTGTCCATTCCAATAATGTTTAGTCCAGTATTTCTTGCTCAGGAACTATACATTAATTTGGAAGATACAACCTGACCCATTTTATTATATTTTTCATCTTAAACCCTGCTATATTAAGGTTAGCAGTAATACACTCAAGCTGCTTAAAAACCTCTGTACTTAAGTCCCCAACTTAAAACTCCAGGCTACACATTCAACTCTTCGCTTGTCAAGAGCTAGACGCTGAACAAGATGAGGATAATGTATCGTACAATAGAAAAGAAAAACACCGACCAAAAGAAAAACACAAAACCAGCCACCTAAACGCAAGTTTTATTTCTTCTAAATCTAATTGCAAGTCCTGTTTGCAGCACCGAAGGCAGGCAGCTATGGGGACGGGTCAGCCTCTGCCAGCAACACGAGATCCAGTCTCCAGAGGACTATTGTCAAGCTTCTGAAAGAAAGGGGTGAAATAAAACAAAAATATTTGTAAAACGTAATGGGATTTTTTTCCACCACCACTGGAGAATGTTTTTCAGGCAGTTAGCCAGCACCACTTCAAAGAATAAAAAAAGCATGTGGTTTTTGCACAGCTTTGTACTTTAATATTAAACACAAAAATAAGCCGGGCTCAGTGAGGCAGCCAGGCAACCGTCACTTTGATGCAGGAGAAAGTACGTCAATCGGCTGCATCACTGCAGCGGCTCCGGGGTCGGGGAACCCTCCTACAGCAGCTCCCTGCCCACGCAGCGAGCACCACGTACTGCTCTCCCTTCCGCAACGCTGCGGGCTCGGCGAGAGGAGGGGGAGGAGGACAAACCCCCCCCCCAGACATCGCTTTTCACTCCAGCGAAAGGACAGAGCTGAGTCAGACGCTAACTCACAGGCGGCTTCTTGTAAGGTGCGGAGGTAACCCTGCAAAGGCTGGAGCCGTCCCACAGCGGGGTCCGGAGGAGGCACGCGCCGCCCGGCTGCTCCCGTCCCTGCAAGAGCTCCAAAGGGACACGCCAACATCCTCATTCCATCTCTCTCGGAGACCCTTAGGAAGCGGCGGTCCTGAGGCAGCGATTCCCCCGCTCTTGCTCAGGCATCATAAAAACCCAAATGGGAATAAGCCAGGCAAAGCACCTTTATGGCAGTCGTGTTTGTGCTGCAACACACCAGACTTCCATGCAATTTCATTTTAATACAGGACCATTAACTACACGTTATGGGCTTGTTTTGCAACTGGCTCCTGACTGTCTGCAGAGCTTAATTTAGGCATATGAAAAGGACAGGTCTTAACTAAGCAAGAAGTGCAATTTCTAGCAGCCCTGTTTTGCTATGAAAGCTAATTGTCAATTCCTCAAATTCCAAGTAGTTAAAAACTGGATTTCGGTCTCACTTCCCACTGCTTAACCTGTTCGAGTCTGGCACTAACCTAGCTATAGCCAAAAGGACCCAGACCTAAAGCTTATTGCACTATGGCTTTCAGTCCGATTTCGGCTCTTTCCTGAGCAGGTTTCAAGGCCGTGCAGCAGGTTACCGCGGGACAGCAAGGTTCCCAGGCATAAACTGTCAGCCGACTCCATCGGCACCTTGCGCAACGGGAACCCAACTCGACCTGCCTGCAGATGCTACTAAAAGCCCGATGTTATCGCCGAGGGGTTTGATTTATACCAGGCTCATCTCAGAAAAGCCAAGAGAAAGGCCCGCGGATTTCTCAGTTCTTGTTCCACCACAGACAGCACCGCACACAACATTCCCGAAGGACTTAGAGCAAAAAGCAGGAATTAAGAAACATGAGGTGCAGGCCCATGCTGCCCTCGTCGGTGGCAGGCAGCGGTTATTCCTAGCAGCTAGCTGAAGTAATATGGTTTATTTAAAAAAGGGAAAGTCCTCATGCTATACGAGAACCTCAAATGACCACTGCTATTTGCCTGAAGTTTCTCATTCACGCTAAGATTAATTAGACAGTGCTGCACCTACCTGGAGTCTCCTGTACTAAAAATAAAGGGAAGAAAGGCAGGATTTAGCATCTTGTGAAAAATGCCTATTTGGGTTTGCCGGGGTGGCCAAGAGCTGCTTCGCTATCAATTGCTACTATTGCTAAAAAAAGCCCGCTAGGCAGAACGAGTATAGTCCTTGGCATCGTGCGTCTCCTCCTCCTCTTCCTCCTCCCGCAGGTGGCCGGGATCCAGCCCGGCACGCAGCCGCCCCGCAGCCCTCCCCGGCGCGGGCTGGCGAGCGGTGCCACGCTCCAACGCTCGGCTTCCGAAGCCAGCGAGTCGTGCTGCCACCTCCTCGAGCCCCGAGGAACCCGGAGCGCGGGTGCGAGCTCTCCTCCCCGCCGCACGCGGGGTCGGTGTAAGGTTTCGGTGTGAAAGGGGCAAGAAAAATCTCCCCCATCTGACTGCAGCATCGAACGAGTTGACCGAAAAGTACGGTTCATGGGACTTTTGCTTCTAAATCCACAAGATTTAAAGACTTTAAAAGACTCTTAAGTGACAAAATGGTTTTTAATAGGATCATTCTAGCTGCTGTAAGATATTCCTTCACTCTTTCCTGAGAATTTAGTATTCTGCAGACTGCCAAAGATACAGCAGAGACTGCTGGGGACCCGCTGGGACAGGAACAAGCGTGATGCTGGGAGCACCCTCAGCTCCTGCTGCAGCTGCTACGGAAAGACAGAACCCGCTTTGGCACTTAAAACCCTTATGTTCATCCAATGGTTTTCAAACAGATAAGAATAAAGTTAAGAATCACAGAATCATAGAATCATCAAATCGTTTAGGTTGGAAAAGACCTTTAAGATCATCCAGTCCAACCATTAACCTACACTACCAAGTCCACTCTAAACCAATCAAGGGTAGACGAGACTGAACCATGTCCCAAAGTGCCACCTCTGCCCGTTTTTTGAACGCTTCCAGGGATGGGGACTCCACCACCTCTCTGGGCAGCCTGGTCCAATGCTTGACTACCCTTTCCGTGAAGAAATTTCTCCCAATATCCAATCTAAACCTCCCCTGGCGCAGCTTGAGCCCATTTCCTCTCGTCCTACCACTTGTTCCTTGGGAGAAGAGCCCAACACCCCCTCCCTGCCCCCTCCTGCCAGGAGCTGCAGAGCGATCAGGTCTCCCCTCAGCCTCCTCTTCTCCAGGCTGAACACCCCCAGCTCCCTCAGCCGCTCCCCACCAGCCCTGTGCTCCAGACCCTGCCCCAGCTCCGTCGCCCTTCTCTGGCCACGCTCCAGCACCCCAGTGTCCTCCTTGTATTGAGGGGCCCACAACTGGACACAGTATTCCAGGTGCGGCCTCACCAGCGCCGAGTACAGGGGGACAATCACCTCCCTGCTCCTGCTGGCCACACTAGTCCTGACACAAGCCAGGATGCTGTTGGCCGCCTTGGCCACCTGGGCACACTGCTGGCTCATGTTCAGCCGCTGTCGACCAACACCCCCAGGTCCTTTTCGGACAGGCAGCTTTCCAGCCACTCTTCCCCAAGCCTGCAGCGCTGCATGGGGTTGTTGTGACCCAAGTGCAGGACCCGGCACTTGCCCTTGTTGAACCTCATACAGTTGGCCTTGGCCCATCGGTCCAGCCTGTCCAGGTCCCTCTGCAGGGCCATCCTACCCTCCAGCAGATCAACACTCCCACCCACTTTGGTGTCATCTGCAAACTTACTGAGGGCGCACTCAATCCCCTCTAGATCATTGATAAAGATATTAAACAAGGCTGGCCCAAGAACAGGAGGAGAAAGTTCACTTTACCCTGCATTTACTCATTTCGTAGGAACTGTGCTTACACAGACAGAGCTTTAACCAAACAAGAGCAGAACTGTTTGCAAGTGTGCAACTTTTCGCTGAAATTTCGGTATTACTCAGAAAAGTCTTACACATCATCTTGACAGAGCTGGAGTTTACTGTATAAGCCCTCAGTGCCAGCAAAGGCAGGAGGATGTTTTAGCAATGGTGTGGGGAAAAAGGAGGAGCTACCACCCAATTTAGTAACTGAACTATGACCTGCAAGTTGACGAGTGGGTAACCAATGGAGGAAAGGCAACGTGCCTGTTCCAGAGCGCCGATACTTCCTATTATATAGGAAATGCTTGGAGAAGAAAAGGTAAAAGCAGCTGCAGATATGACAATGAGAAACCAGGTGGATTAGTCACCAAAGACTAATAACACAAATGGATCCAGCGTGTGCATTCATTCATCCCCTCCTCCGAGGGCTTCGGGATGCCACAGATGTTGCACGCCGAGCGGCTCGACATTAAGTGTGAAATGAGGTAAATCCAATTCTCGCAGGGAGAATGCAATCGCTCTGACAGCGCGTAAATCCCATGGACTGGAGCTGGAAACACCAGGGGAAGTGACTGGGTCACTAGAAAGTGAATTCAATGCCACCGCAGAAGACAGCGACTGACTTTCGGTACGCTCCTTACCAGGCTGTCGATCTGGGGCAACAGCTAGACTCATGCAAAGGAAAGACTTGCTTGTTTTTACTTATTAAAGTGGAAGGAAATGCTTCCATAAATAGGAACTACAGAAATTCAGTACTAATGACATTTGCTCTGACCTCATTCATCCTCAGGAGATGTAAACACTGAATTTCACTCTTGACTGATGTACAAAACAAGCCCTGAAAATACCTCCGAGTTGTAGGGGAAGGCAAGTGGTGGTGGTTTTGGTTTTTCTTTTTTTGTAACCAGAACAGAAAGAGGAAAAGCAACCAAATTCCTGAAAAAGTGAACATTCACCTAGAAAAGACTCTTTTTAAACACTGGTTTGAGCCCAGCCTGCTTTCCAATTGCCCATTCACCTCCCAAACGCCCTCAAGGTCCGCAATACAGGAACTGACTTTACAGCGACTGCAGGGCAGCAGGTCAAGGATCACAGGCAAGAGCAGCCTGTTGCTAACTTTCTCCTACTCTTCAGCAAACGAGTTTTGTTTTTTTTTTTTTTTGCTATAGTGTCCCACGCACTAGCTCCTGGCTTGCTTCCGAGCAGGCCAAAAGAACGGGGGGGGGGGGGGGGGGGGGGGGGGGAAGTTTGGAGCAGGCTGGAGGCAGGAGGAGTTATTTGTCCTCAAGATCACCAGGGGTTAAAGGCAGCACATCTATGGCTCAAGCACTCTCTATTCAGCAAAACTTTCAAATAACACCAAGTGGCCTAGCAGTAAAATCCACAATTATTGCTAGCTCACATGCCCAAAGTCAGTGTGTTTACCAGCCATGACTTAGACCTGACAGTTTTACGTGTCTGACAGCAGCAGATCTGCCGCTTGCAAACAGCCCGCAGCTTGTGCTCAGCTCACTCCACATCGATTGACAGATTGTAAAAAAGGGACTAATTAAGCATACCTCTGCAGTTAGAAGTACGTATGAACCAGCCCAGCTGTAGCACGACCAGCCTGGGCACAGGAGAACAAAGGCAGGACAACAGGGAGTGCTGGCAGAGGAAGAAGAAAGCAGAGAACAGTCATTAAACCACTGGGAGAATCATGACACATCTCACACTGCCACCCACGCAGCAGGCAAACAAAATAAAACAAACTATTAATGAAAAAGAACAGCTGATACTGTAGTGACCTGACCGCAACTTGCAGGGGACGGAGAAGCTGAGCTGCGTTCCCGGTGCCGGCTGCTGGCCGCAGCACCTCCGGCTCCGCCACCAGCACCGGTTTAATCTCCCAAACTTTGGTCTCTCACGCCTAGACCTGGCAGACTCAGCTCAGCCTGTCCTCCAGATTACTCCACCGTCGAGCCTTGTGAGCACACACGCGCGCACACGCGTCCTTCGAAGATAAACACTGCTTATAGCCAGTGAATCAGCGTAAGTCAGCCCAGCTCTGAGCACTACGGTGGAACACAGTCTCATTTTCCGAAATGTCAGAGTAGGAGTTTGCAGCTCATTAGTGCCAGCTCCAGCGCTGAAGGATGCAGTGTGGTAGCGTGCCTTGAAGAATTAAATAAGGTCAGTCCCAAATTTAGGGATTGGCTGAATATTCTGCTAATGTGTCTTCAATGCAGTTTGTTAAAAATAAAGGGTTTATTTTGATACGGCATACGGCACGTTGCATGATCCGGAGTGTGCGGCGAGACAGATGGTAAGAGTAAGACAGAGCCTTCCCTTCGCAGCGTTTGCTCCGGTGTTAGGAGCCTCTTTAAATGACTCTCTTTAATAAGTTTTCCAGGGGCTGTTTGAGGCAAGAGAAATTGAGAAGCAGAAGATCAGCGCTCCATTAACCAACAGTTTAAAGGAGCTGACAGCACTAAGAACAGGCACACCGGAACAAGAAATCCACTACAAGCCTGACAGTATTTCTGAATTACTGTTGTGAATATTAGATAACTTGCCAACCAGTCGCTGACGCTTAGGACGGGACAGCAGGTTGCCAGCTTTGCAGGAATCCTGGAAGTCTCCTATTGCCTCCCAATCACCCACTTCATCAATGCCAGCCCTAACTGCTCCTCAGAGTCAGTGCATCAAGGGAAACAACATCTTAGAAGCCACTTTGAACCAACATTGCACGCTTCTCACGTCAAATACTTTGGTCCTCAAAGAACATCACTGAAGAACAGCATACCACCACCTCACTCCCACCAGTATCACGTTAAAGTTTGGCTGCCAACCTAAAATTGTTGGCAATTTTACGGCAGCAACGGGAAGACAAAATGCCTGCTCAAATCCACGAGCGATGGATGAGTACGGTGACATTTGGCTCAGAATTACGAGCAGAGAAACTGCAATACACTACATGGCAAAGCCAGCCAGCTTTTAGCTAATATTCTCCTAGAGTAAATAAACCCAAGTCAGTAGACTTACAGAAACTTAAAAGATGTATTTGAAAGCAACATCACCCCAAAGTTAAAAGCAATAAACAGCTAAAGCTCTGCGTGAGCCTCTTGACTCCTATATAGCCTGGAGCCCCAGATAGAGCGTCTGAGATAATTACAAAAAGCTCCACTTTGCCGCTGGAGCTGCAGAAGCAAGGCAGAGCTCAGCATGCCGCACGGCTTCCCACTGGGGCTTTGGCTCGCCGCTGATGACTGTGGTCCATAAAAGCCAGTGGAGCATCCTGCCAAGCCATCCCCACCGCCCTGGGGAAGGCCCGCCGAGATACGACTGCCTCTTGCAGCAGCGGCGGCCATACGCTCGCAGCGTTAGGGTGATAAAAGGCCATGCAATGCACTCTCCTCCTAACAGGTTCCCCTCCAAATTAACAAATGTCTTTTAGTGCCAGGAAAGAAGCACCATCAGATTGCGGCAGAGCCAGTTCTGTGTGTACAGAATGCAAAAATTACAGTTCCTTAAGATAGCTGGGAAGTGCTGGAGAAGTCCAGAGAGGCTGCTTTAATTGCTTTAACCCGCTGCTGCAATCTCTCTGTAGCAGGTATTACTTTCTAAGGGTTTAAATCTGAGACGCAGTAGCTGCCCAAAGCTATTTGCAGGTTTATTGTAAACAAGTCCTACTTCTCAGGCCTCTGCTTCAAGCAAGATAAACAGTGCGGCAATTAAGCTACAACTTCTGTGCCAAAACAAGATAAACTAATTTTCTACTGAAGTTCCGCAGAACTATCCCAAACTCCTGGACGAGCAGCCTGGGGCACGGCCAGAGAAGGGAGCGGGCTGCAGGGTGCGATGCTGCAGAGCTCCAGCGCTCCAGCCTTCACCTCCGTGCACGCTTCCAGCCGCCAGCAGACGGCTCTTAGGAATTCGGCACAAAACAGGGACAGTGGCAGAAAAGCGATCGCTCTCCATCTGCTCGTCCCGCGATACCCTGGCGTGCATGGGTAAGCCCGTGGACACGTTGCTGGTAGTCTTCTGCAGCGAGGGTTGGCTATAAAACCTTGGGAGCAGTGGTAAGCGAAGGGCTACCATGAAAACAGAACTTAAATTAAACCTCTGATGTAGCTTCTCATGGGAAAAGGCAACTACATGCTGTACTAATTTGTATGTGGCACCCAGGCTGCTGGGAGAGTGACTCATCTTTTGCAGAGAAGCCATCTGTCCAGCGAACTCATCGGATGTTTGGAAGGCACCAGTGGTTCATGTTCAGCTCCCATCCTCCACTCTGCACAAGAGCTGGGTTGCAGCTCTGCAGCTATCTCCATCTTCTGCTGGACTTTCCAGGGACGCCGGATGATCCGAATTCAAGAGCACTGCGGCACTTGAGCAAATAGCTCATGCAGGAACCCAAAATGAGTGACAGTTCAAGGCATCTCAGACCATTAGGCTGACTGAAGTTACGGATGGGTTAAGACCTAGAGGAAATCTCGAGTAATTTAACATGTTCCAAAAGTGTCCTGCTGTGTTTACAATTAAAATACCACAGCAAAAAAAAAAAACTCCCACTGTCCACAGAAAGGGGAAGAGATCTGTGATTGTTTCATATGCCTTGAACCCTTTCTGGCCTTGAATCCTTCGGCCAGACACTGCATTCAACAGGTTAATGAGCTGGAGAGCTGATCAAAGGACAGATGTTTATTCCCCCTTTAATTTCTGTTCAAGTCACAAATATTTATCTATAGAAGTCATAGCACTAATCCCATCTCCTTCCTAGCTTTTAAGTTTAGTGATCAAAGTCATGCAATTCCTTGAAGGCAGTATTTCAATTTCAGTTAGTGGTCTCTTCTAAAGAATAATAAAAAAAGTCCTTTTCATAAGGGAAATTAAGAGAAAACAGGTACGTTCCGGTGAAAATTAAAAGAAACAAAGTGAAGCTAGGCAGCTTAATTTCACACCATCTATTCCTAAAAAGGATGACTGTAGGCAATCCCCTTTCAAGAAATGCCAGAATTCGGATTTCACTTTCCCAGCTTCAGAAGACAGCCTCATCTACCTCCCCGCCCAGCCAGATACCCCCAGCTTCACATCAGAATACGAGTTTACGTGGAAACTCCTCTACCTGCCCCCCAAGCCCCTTCAGAAACGACCTCAAGAGCGACGAGCGGATCCCACCCGCGTTCCCACCCGTCAGCGGCACAAGGAAAGCGGAGGCTGTGACAGCCGAGGCACTTGTGCAGAAGGTGGCCCTGGGAAAGGGCTTTGTTTTGTTTTCCCCTGCCCTTCCACCCTTAGCTGGCCGCAGCTGGAAACACACAGCTTTCGAGGTCCGACTCGATTATCGGAGCTAACCTGCTAAGTCGCATTTCACTGGTGACTATGCGAGCCCTATCCGGGACAAGTGCATCGCTGAAATTTCACCTGATAAATAAGCGAGGTTAAAATCCGGTGTACGGTGTGGTAAACATTTCCTAACTATTATTAGCCAAAGGAAAGAGTGTGACTGAGCTCCTTTAACAGTCAACACTGGCTGTTTCCACCTCTCCTGGTGCCAGGGGCGCAGTTTGCTGCCAGGGGACACGCGGTACCTTTGCTGGACAGCTGCACCAGGATGACAGGCCCCTGCTGTCATGGAGTGTATTAAAATTCAGTGCTGTGAGTCAGACAAGCATGTGCAGGATGTCTTCAACAACAAACTGCCCCTCCGGGTGCTGCAAGCATGCGACGGTGTTTTGAGCATCAAACCCCCAAGGCGTTCGAGGTGCTTTGGGGGCACGCCGCTCCTCGAGCCCAGGGGAGCCGAGAATCTGCAGAGTCTCCTGATCCGTTTGTCAGAGATGCTCGTTTTCCCTCCTCTGCTTCCAAAGAAGTTGAAATTGGATTTCTTCAGAAGCAACAGGCCCAACTTCCCCACATGAGGGCAGTAATTAGGACGTTATTAGAAATGCCTTAGATGACCGTTCTCTCCTTCCCCCTCTCAGTGCACGCTGCTCCCGCGGAGTTGTTTGTCTCCACTCTCCATTTGTCATCCTCACTCAAAGAGCACATGAGTCAGACTGTGCACCACAGATGCTGCTGATAAAAGCACACTCCATTTGGGAATATTAGCAACCCTGCAGAACAAAGACAGCTAAAAAAATAAATCCCCATCCACTGACTCCCAATCAACTATGCCAGTAAGTGCCTGGTAAATGTCACTGGCTTTACACTTTGTATAAACATCAATCTTTGGATGGTCCAGATTAACTCCTCAGCTCCTGCAGCACACACCTTACAAAAGGGCAGCAACCAAGGTGCACCTTCAGCATGGAACAACCAGCGCCTGTCCCAGGGGTGCCCGCTGTAGTTCTGTCCCAACAAATACCACAAAGAGGAAAAAGGAGATATGTAACTTATTTTTGCACAGCAAGATTACAAAGGCTGGCTATTTTTGCTGTGTATAATTTTCCAGAGCAGCAAAGGTGAGGCAATTAATATTCACATAGACCAGTCACAGCAGAGAGCTCAAGCCCTGGCCAGCTGGAAGCTCAACCCCAGAGACCAGCAGCTTTGCTTTGGAAAAGGGATCCCACGAGCTTAAGTAAAACGGCACCGACTGTAGGTGCTCTCACCACTGGTTTGGAAGCAGTTTACCATAACAGAATTAAACCAGATAAAAGGAAACACTTCAGTGCATGTAAATAATCCCACTAAATAAAACTATGCATGATTAAAAAGCTGTCAGCTTCAGCGCTGATAAACCTCGGCAGGCCCCGACTGCGCTGTCGCTGTCTCACCACAGCTCGCGGCAGATCTTAACACTCCTTTCAGGAACATCTGGAGAACTATCCTATTATCTACCAAAAAAAAAAAGCCAGAAAAAACACAGTGACCCAGTTCAAAGTGTACAACTTGTCTATTTTCAATAGAGCACAGAGCCAGTTGCAGTGCAGACTGTCCTGACCAGAGGCAGAACAGAACTCCTCCATCGGCACACAGCGCCGGGCTCGGTGCAACAAGCTGCTCCTTCTGCATCAGCCTGTTCTGCTTGTGCCGAATTGTTCTTCATAACACTCACAAACTGGTTCTGCAGAATCCTACAATTACAACACCACCACATACACAAATGCCACAGATTAAGGATCAAGAGCTCCCCTGCTCGCAAGAGGGTTTTTTTTTTTTTTTTTTAAAAATCTTCCAGATTCAGATTCATTTGCATGCAGCGCGTTTGAAGCCATGAACTTAAACGAAGGAATGGAGGAGTTCCCACCGAAAATGGTTAGCCTCTATACATACAGCCTCTACAGTGTTCAAGCTGCATCAGCCTAAAGATCCATTGTGCAAAGCTGCTCACCCTGGGTAGCAGCCAGCACGAGAGGAAGGAAAATGTGCAAGAAACTGGGCAGTCCAGCTGGGCCACAGCTACTGTTTTTATGATTTCTAAAGCTCCAGGACTTAAAATGATTTGAGGCTCTTCCCTTATCAGCACTGTATCTCATCTGTTCCTTCCAACACAGGAAACAAGCTGTACAGCACTCACTGCGTGCCAACAGCTGGACAACGCTCATCTGGAATATTAACCTGTACTGGAGGTCTGAGAGTGCCGAAAAGGCCAAGATAACCGAGAAACTGCTGAAAGACTCTAGAGGCAACAGCACCGCAGAAAAGCAGCAAACTGCAAATCTTCGTTTACCCACCTACACTCCTAGCTACCGCCTTCCTTCCCCGTCTGCTCTACTACAGCATCTGCTCAGCCTCCGACTCTGCAAGCAACGGGAGCTGCCAACGTCGGGTGTTGCAGCTGCACGGACTGCACCCAGGACCGGGGTTCGTGCTGCCTCCAGCAAAGCCTCACGACAGGGGAGTGCGGACAGCAGGCTGCCTGCAGACAAGATCTGCTGCGGTTCTCTCGCCCAAGCAGGAAAGGGGCAGGAGAAAAGAGGAAAGATCACTTCTAAAGGAACACTTTTCTAATTAACAAAAACTTGCCAGCAAATCTCACAAGTTTGACATACAATCTCTCTCCATCAGTACCTAAACAAAACATTTATCCTATTGATATGAACTTAACAGTGCAAAGGACTTGAAATCAGCTTGCACTTTCTAAATCTTCTGCAGCACCAGGTCAGTGGAGGTGGACACAGCAAGCAGCCAGGCGCAAGCATTGCTAGGTGTGAGGCACACAGCGCTGCCATGTAAAGAAAACAGAACCTTGTCTGTTCAAAGGGGGAACATCGGGTACCTCCAGGTACGCAGCAGAAGCATCTGTGCTGCGTCCAGACGTCCTTTGCACAGACAGCAACCTTGGGTTCTGCGCAGCCTCCACACGAACCTCCGTAACAACTGCTGAAACACAAGCACTGTCCTGGTAAAAGGTATTAAAAGCTTATCTTTTAGACATAACATGATTAATTGTTATCATTTTTAAGATTTAGGTAGACTGGAAAGGGACTGATGGATAAAAGAGACATAAACTAGTCTTTACGTGATTTAAGCCTTAAACATAACAGAAGAGGATGAAAACATCTTCCTTCACAGATTTACGCCAGTGTAGCTCTGGAAAAGGCCGTCATGTTTCAGGAAGCGCCAAATGTTTGATCAGAAACCAAATCTGATTCACTGTTTTGGCGCTGCTGCCTGCACCCTGCCAGACAGGACCGGGGCAGGCAGCAGGATTATCGTACCTTGACAAAGAGCAGCCCCGTCAGCTGCCTGGAACTGTACGCGTGAGGAAGAGCTCTTCTCAAGGTGGAAAGGAGGTGACGTTCCAGAGGCCTAGGCAGGCTGTGGTGTGTGCAGGTAAGTCAAAGCCCAGGCCAGGTGTACTTGGAGGTAGCCTCTTCTGCCCTGGCCCAAAATACCCGGAGCTAACTTCCATTGCTCACCACTGCTGCTCTTGCAAAAGAGCGATTTGCAAGACACTGAAGATCTGTGCACTTTCCTAGATGCCTGGAAACCACGTTTCAGTTTTGGCATCTTAACTGAATATTAGGAACAAGCAATACCTGGCTATTTAACCTAAGGTGCATTTGTAAGACTAAGCACGCCTCTTGGACTTCGGCTAATAGTATCAGCAAGCGGTGCATGGTGGTGTTGGGTTGATGGTTGGACCAGTGATCTCAGAGGTGCTTTCCAACCTTCATGATTCCTAGTTTTTACTTTCATTAAAAAATAATCCAGCCACCAAGCCAGGAAACATGAAATTATTACTCTCCCCTTAATTGGTTTAGTGGTGGACTTGGTAGCGTTAGGTTAACGGTTGGACTGGATGATCTTAAAGGTCTTTTCCAACCTAAACGATTCCATGATTCGATGATTCTACGTTATTTCCTCTGGGCACAGCCTAACACTGCCACTGAACAGCTACTGCCTGACAAACATCCCCACGGTCACCCGGATGAACAACAGCAGCTCCCATGGTCATCGGCGTGTGCTGCTATCGCTGTCAGGTCATTGGACTAAGGCTCTATGGCTTTTATTTGGGGAAATACAGGGAATACCTGGGAATCAGCATCAGCCATAAGGCAGATTCAATAGCAGCAGGTACAGCACAAAAAAAAGAAAAAATCAATTTTTTTTTTTCAAAGGCAAGTGAATTTGAGGGAGTCCAATGTAGTGACAGCTTCCTCAAATAAAACATCAAAGGTTAGCACATCGCAGGTCTGCACCAACAACATGTTTGTCATCTCTCCAGGTCTGTTACAGCCCTAGTAAGCTGAGATACACTAAACATGTCCATGAACTTGAGCAGAATAAACTCACCATCAGCACAGCCACGTGGTTAGTCTTCACTGTGCTGCAACTTTGTCTTGTAGGGACAAAATGCAATCTATGGGACTCCCTTCCTATGTGGAGGACAGCTTGTGTCTACCCTCTGGCTATTTTCACCCTGTATTGATGAATGCAAACAACTCTTAATTAAAAGCACTGGAGTTAAGTCTTTGTCACATTTTAAAAGAGGCAAAACCAGGAATGTAGCATGCTTGAGTCACAGAGCAGGTTGTACAGCATCATACCACCAGAAGTAACCCCACAGTTCTCCTAATTTTCCTTTCCAAATTAATATTTGTGATAAATGTATCAGCTGCTTTGGGCTTGTTTGGCTAGCTGGACCCTTGGTTCAAGATTAGGTCAAACACAAGGGAGCCTTTCGGTTTCTTTCCTTCACCTCAAGTTTGGTATTACCTCTGTGCCTGCTTATATAGGACACCCTTTCTTGCACAACAGCTTCGAGTCTTGAGAATTCGAGTTTTGCTGGATGTTTGTGGATCCCACCACCAGCTGCCACCTCTTCAGGAATGCAAAAACAACCCACAACAAATTTGCAGTTAGAGAACAAGTCTTTAAATCGGACAGCTGCAAAAGCATGCAGGGCTACGATCCTGCAAAAATGTTAGAAGTGGGCTCTCAATGGCAAGGTAATTATAAATTTATCTTAATAGCACATTAAACCCAACAACTTGTTTGCAAAGATGAAGGGCCCCGGGCCTGCTGAACTTATAGCAACACACAAACGCTTTTGTATATTCTGGCAACAAAATCGGTCTCTCTAAAATACCAGATACTTCTTGACCATGGAAAACGGAGCTCCCCATCTAATTTATGGCCTTGCTAACAATGTGGGAAACTCATTACAAGAAACAAACAGCTGAGATGTTGCTTGCCACCTCCTACCTATCCCAACAAGCCCGCTCTTAAACTACTTTCCAACTGCTTCTCTCCTCTGGGAAGGTAAATAGCCCGACGGGTTGATCTGAATACACCCTGTGGGTCCTGCCCCAGGAACAGCCAGCTCGCACACCGAGCTCGAGCGCTCGCTCGCCTTGCTGCACTGACAGGGAGAAGATTTGTGTGAGCGGGACAGCTCGTGGGAACGCAGCAAAGCTGTTCCCGCACCCCTCATTCCCACGGAAAGCAGCGGAATATTGTACCCTGTCTCATTTCAGCCGATCCCAAAGCATGCAACAAGGCACGGGGCAAAGCCTGCAAACCCAAAATGCAACTTGCAGATGCAGCAGCTTGTAGACTAAACACAACACAGAGCAGTTTGCACAGGCCCTTTAAATCCTTGTATTCCTGTTTCTTGTGAAATGACCTGCAGACGTCATGACAATTTTAAGAGCGCACATAAGTTGGATCAGTACTGCTGGCTGAAAATCTACTTTGAGAGTTCTTCATACATTAAGAACATACTTTTATCAGCTCCAGAAGAGGAAAAAGCTGCCTCAGATGCAACTAACTCGTAAGCCTTCCACCTGAAATCATCCACATAAACAGCCTGAATATGAAAAACATTTGAAGGCGAACCTCAGGTATCGATTTGTTGAATTAAGCTGCTCGCTCGCATTGCCCTTCACGGAGTTTGAGCAGGATTAGAGCACTTGGCCTGTGCCGCGTGCCTATTTGGAGCCCAGATGGGGACAGCGTGAGCTTAGGGCTCCACGTCAGGGCAGTAAGAGCAATACACAACCAGAGTAAAAAAGCAATTTCTCAGGCTCTTTCTGGAACCCCATCAAACTGAACTGCCTGTTGATTTAGCCGCTGGTGTGAAGTCGAGCTGAGCCAGCCGCCAATACAGACAGCCCTGGCGCTGAACCGAGCTTCAGCAACGGTTGCAGTTCTGAGTATTTTTTTTTTCCCCCCCCTCTGCTTGGAACCACGTAAATAGCATTTCTGTTTGCCATTAATCCTTTCATGCTTGCGCTTCCCAGAGTAACCACTGCTGGGAACAGACTTGCGTGTCTTCAGATGCCCAGGGCTTCCCCGCCACGCCGACCTGCCAGCCCTGCAGAAGGCAAAAAAGCCGCCAGCGCAGAAAACAGCAGTGGTGTCACTGGCAGGACAACAGGCAGAGCAAAGGCGTCGAGGTTACGCTGGGGATCAGAGGAGACTGCTGCAGAAAACAGGAGCAAGATGCCACTGTCTGGAGGTTGATAATCCTTCCACAAACAGAACTTTGCGCCGCACGTTTGTAAGCTAACAGCTATAAAGAAATTCAACAGGCTTTTCTGTGAAGTCTCTGCAAACCAGAGATGCTCGGTGATAGCAGTTTCACTTGGGATTTCAGCCAGAGGAGATGGCACGCTGCAGGCATGAACTAATATATTCCTCACTAAAATTCTACAATAGGCACAGAAATAGCTGGAAACATTAAGGAATATTGTTATGCTAACTCAATCTTATGCTTTGCTACTCTCTCTGACCATTTTAATTGCCAGGTGAAGTATTAAGGCAAAGCACGCTCAGAACAATGGCATCTATACCTCTATTAATTTCAGCCTAATAGTAAGAAGCAGCAGTGGTGTGAAGGAGCCAAATTATTACAGCCCTTGAACATCTGAGGCTGGAGCAAGCCCCGAGAGCAATAGGAAGAAAGGGGTGAGGATTAAGAGAGCCATTAGCTGCACATCACCTACAACCCTCATTAGTTCTGCTATTTGTTAGAGGGAGGAAAAATAAAGCAGCTGGATATTACAAGAGAGAACTCAAACGGCAGAAATGCAACCGTGTTTTCTGAAGTGCAAGTTTCATACTTTTGAGCTCTGGAAAAGGATGCGGGCACAGCCTCCAGGCAAAAGCTGCTGAAAGAATCAGGGTGTTTAGACTAGGGTGGAGGGACGCTGCATACCTGGAAGGAAACCCACTATTACCACCGGGCTCCATCAGGAGCAGCGGGCTGAGGCTCGAACAGGATAAATTCAGCTTTAAGAAAAACCGGCAGCCATGGGAATTGCTTGCTGGAACATTTTGCATACAAACTGTTCTGGTGTATTCACTGGCATCCTAAAGACGAGCAGGATTTGGTCTTTGAAGCGCAGCGTTACCAGGGGCTCCAGGTGGCACAGCCGTAGCAGGGACCAGGCACTACCCACCAGCAGGTTTTAGGGTGCTCCAGCCAGATCAGCTAGTGACACATGAGAAGCATTAGTAACACAACTGAGTTCTAATTGAGTCACCCAACCACAGGAAACTCACCGAGTTCACCACAGCATCTCCCCCTCCCCTCTCATCGTGGGAATGGCAAGGGAGGGGATGGCGAGGAGAGCCAAGCGCGGCAGACGGATGACCTGCCGAGCCGGGCAACCGTGCAAGATGATTCACACAGCCCCAGCCGTGCGAACGGCCTGTACGCACACAGCACTGCTCTTCCCCATCCAATAGTAAATACTGGACCTAAGCCATTTTATTTCTCTTGGGGAAGACTCCCAGCGTTGTTTTGGCACAAAAACAACGGAGCAGCCGTTCCCATTCTCCAGCTATGGCAGTTTACTCCGACTCATCTCGAGCTCTCGGCTCGCCTACCGTCCTGCCGCCTTTCGGGGTCCTTTTTGCCCAAGGTCCAAGCTCTCCAAAGCCAACTGGGCTCCTTAAACTGAACTTGTTGGGCCTGTGAACCTTATTTCAAGCCATTCTTACCCAGTAATGCATTTCCCAGATGCGATGCTCAAATGGCAAGCAGCTAGAAACCTGTTCTGGTGAGGGCAGCTGTGAAATCCAGCACCTGACTGTGGGAAAGCAGAGGTCATTCACCCAAAGCTAGCGAAAACAAAGAGGTGTCAGCTCATCTGAAGAACGAATGGCAACATCCATACCAAGACAGACATACCAAAGGAAGCATCAGATCTGAGAGCGACAGGAAGACAAGAGATTCCACCAGCAAAAATAAATACAGTGTGTATCCCCACGCGATGCATGCAGCTGCTACTCCACTGCAATTGCAGCATCTCAGTCATACCCATCTCAGGT
This sequence comes from Pelecanus crispus, assembly GCF_030463565.1. Classification (NCBI taxonomy): domain Eukaryota; kingdom Metazoa; phylum Chordata; class Aves; order Pelecaniformes; family Pelecanidae; genus Pelecanus; species Pelecanus crispus. Next base: position 4,596,212 of record NC_134662.1, on the reverse strand, counting down.
ATTTCACATCACTTCAGCTGCAATAGAGCAGATTTTTGGTGTTGATCACGCTCTCACAGCCCTGCACTCATCCAAGCTAACCGTGGGAGACGAGGGTAGATAGCCCTTACTGTTGTCTTGGATACGGAACCTGAACCCCTGCATCGGTTCTCCCCTCTCCTTTATCCACGATTCAGCCAAATAGCAAGATATCCTTGGATCGACATGCCAGCTTTGAGAAAATGAGAAGAACGGGTGCTGTTAACGGGCATAACGTACTCGGTGCTCCCAGGGTGCACCTTCTCCATCCCTCTGGTCTCCCAGAGGTCTGCGACCATCCCACTCCAAGGCCTTCATGCATCACTTCAGGGTACCCAAAAACTCATGGCCCTATAAAGGCCCCCAGCTCCCTAGGCACCAACTTTCTGTGCAAGTGGAGGGATGGTATTTGTGTAAAGATGACCCCGGAGCAGCGAAGGAGACAGGTACGCAAACAGGCTTGTCTGCAAAGCGATGCAGCGTGACATGGCTGGAGGGCAGCCAGGAGCAGAGAAGCTGGGAATGCATTCAGAGGAGAGCTACAGAGCTGATAAGTTTGCTGCAAAAGAATGTTTCAGGGGTGACTCGTGATTGTGAGAGAAGATACCGAATAGTAGTTTGGTACTGGTCCATAAAGCACATCTATTCTGCTGAACCTAAACATCCAACTAAGCAAACCCTCACTCTGAATTTTCGTCTCATAGTCTCTCTTCCTCTGTATACAGAGCAAAATTCGCAATCAGGCTGCAGTTTATGGAAAATTGACAGAAGGTGTGTTCATATCGCCAAATTTTAGTCTGATACAAACTTAACACTGAAGGTGACAAGAGGTACAAGGAAAGGAGAAAACTGGAACAAACAGGTTACAAAACCACAGCGTCTTAAGGTACCTCTTAGGAGACTGAAACCTGAACAAGGCCACTGGAGAGAGAGAATCGGGACATTGCCCTAGATCTTTTTTTGATATATTAAACTGGGATTATCTCAATTATACTGAAAAAGTCATACACAGAGACTGCCACAATCTCACATTTTCCCCTGACTATCTGCACACTGCTGACTGTGCCTGATTAAAAATGCAGAGGACTTTTGCACATGCTGCAGAAATTAAATTCTTAGAAAAGCATTTCAAGCACACAGGAGGGAAGGAAAGGTGGTTTGTAAGTTCGTGTGCAGAAGAGGTGAAGAGAAGGGACATTAAAGAATGATGATCACTGACGATGGGAGCGATGTGGGGGAAAACGTGATAGCAGACATAATGTGGCCGACTGTGGGGAAAAATGTGATAGCTCAGCTGTCAGCCAGGGACATGAGAAGGACCTTCTGAAGAATCATGTGTCATTAAGTGGTGCTGGATGAGCGTCTAAAAAAAAAAAAAACGGTTTGAGCATCTCGCTGAGCTCAAATTAGAAGTGGAGAACTGTAAGTCCTGTCCTGTCTCAAATGCAATCCAACTCTGAGCAGGGGCTGTTGCATTTGGAAGTGTTTTGTTTTTTAAATACAAGCACTAGAGACAGGGCACAAACTCACCTGTCGGCTTCACTCTGAGAGCAACAACCCCAGGAAGGTAGCAGGGCAGCCTGATTTTGTTCCAGCCTTCCTCCCAGATCACAGCATTCCCCAGCACGCTTTCTGAGCAAAGGCTGCTTTAATGCCTGCCTGAGAGAACAGTTGGTCATGTCTAGTTCTGCAGAGGCACAGACTATAGTTAAAAAATAAGTGGGTCCTCCGAGTAAGTCACTCTCGCCCTCTGTTTGAGGGCTACACAGTGAGCAATGAGGAAGAAGAGCCTCGAGGCGAAACCACAGACCTGAAGACTGCAGCCCAGGTTCCTACACCAGCTCTGCCACAGCTTTCCTGCATGACCTTGGGAAAACGACTGACCTTCTCCTGCGAGGCCACTGTAAATCTTAACAAAGCACTTCGACACAGACAGAAAACAGCATTTGTCACAGAGGAGACAGGATTCTTGTCGATGCTGATAAAGCCGTAAATGTGCTTGCACAACCATCAGCAGCTAACCGGAAGAAATCCTTTACACAATGCACAAGTTAACTATTACTCCTCTGCGGATCACCTGTTGCAAGATCTCACGTGACACTGCAAAAAGTACTGAGATAATTTCAAACCATTTAAAAACCCACCAAATATTTTGTGATACATTCATCATTAGTAGGGAGCTAACAAAACAAACCTGCTCAAAACAACCTAAAGGTTTGAACTGCAGCTTATCTCAAAAGCCCGCATAACGTGTTTGCAGACTGAGTAACCATTTTTGCTGAACACAAGGTTTTACTACAAAAGATGAACAACTTTCACTCTACGGCTGCTCCAACACACGGCCATGACAAAAGCCCCCAGCCCTGCGTCAGAGCCATCTCCCCTCCAACCAAGGACAGGGGTGGCTCCTTCAGCTGCAGGCAATTGAGCCCTGGGGGGTACAAACCCAAAAACCAAATTTCTGCCTTCTGAGCTAACCTGCTTTGTTTTTAAAAGGAACCAGGCTTCTTGGGGACAGCCCCAAAATACTTCCTGTTATTCCTTGTGCCGAAGCATGACGAGCTTCGGTCGTTCTTGACAGATCTGAGCTCCCCAAAGCTTGTGTCCCCAAAGCTAACCCCAGCAGCTCCATCACAGCAGCATTAAGAATATGCTAGGATGAAGGCTTTCATCCTAGCAAACGTTTTGTGCTGATTAGTCCAAGTGCAATAATTCAGAAAAAAGAAAAAGGTTTCTTATAGAGCTTGAAGAGCTTGGACGTTTAGCTGCTGTCCCACAACAACTAGGAGTTAATTTGTTATTAGCCGCTTTCCTTGAAGAGTGCAAGAAAAACTAACAACAGCAGGACTGGTTTGCAGAGGCAAAGCCTTGTAAAAGCAGTTTACGTGACTCATGCTTCCCCCCCCGAAACCAATGAGAAGGGGCAGCAAGTGTTGTTCAGCACGCCAAGGAATCATTTCCTTTTGTTTCAGGGGCTGGCTGCAATAGGATTAAAATTGGCAGCATGCGCCCTTCACAACTGTTCTGCAGAATTACCCTCTCCTCATCTCCAGTTTCAAAGTCAGGCACAAAAATCCGTATACTGTGGATCTTTGGCAATCTCCACGCTTTGCATCGATCACGGTGCAGTGGGTGTGACTTTGGCAGAAGCACAGTCTTTACTGCAACAGGGAAAGGAAAAGGAGAGAAATTACTGGCAGCGCGGGCCACTCCTGTTGGCAGGGCTTTGCAGCCGTAGCAATACTTTATAAGGAAATTTCTTGGACGATGCTGCCTATCCTCATGTTACTGAGGTTTTTTTGTATTCCATTGCAGATGCTCTACAAAGTTATTCTTAGCAGGTATTCTGCATAGAACCAAAGCCGTCCCCAGGCTAGGGCCTATCTGCAGAGACACCAAAACAGATTTGAGATCTGCTGCGGAAATAAAGCATCCCTTCAGTTCAATGCTACTGAAGTCAAAACCAGAAGAAGCAAAGACAAGTCCCAGGAGACTCAGGTTGAAGAAGCTCCCAGTACAGATGATGTAACGTGGTTAAATCAGGCTTTGTCCAACCTTTGCCTATTAACGGTCAGAGACCTGCTGGTACGCTTCCAAATGCTGAGAATCGATTACATTTCATCATCAGGCTATGGTAATATTCAGATGGGAAGCTTCCAAAGAAAGTTCAGGTTCTTCATTTGTTTGCACTGGGAGTGCCTCCTTCTCCCAGGTCAATGATTTACTGCACCTGGCACAGTCCTGGCCATGTCCTCACGGTTACACAGCAAGTCCAGATTAATAAAAAACTACTTATGTCTAGTTTTTAAAAAGATGAAGAATTCCAACACTGCTGCCTTAGCTCAACTCCAGCCCAGGCTGGAGGCACCAAGTTCAGAATTACACCAAAGACACTGAGGAATAGGATTTATTGTCTGTATTGTGGGGTTGTTGGGTCGTGTCCCCCCCCAAAGTTGGTCTGACCTGTGAAACATGGATCATTTGTTTCCATCAAACAGTCACCAATAATAAATTGAGCTGAGGAAAGCAACAGGTAGAAAGCAGAGATGCACTTCAGGTTTAGAAGCATGGCACCCAAACTAATTGCTGACTGATTTGGCTCTCGCTAGACACTTCTGCACACACATTTTCCCCGTGGCCTTGTACAGCAGGGAGCGTGTAACAATAACGCTGTGCGTCTCTCTGGGCTGGACTGGCAGAAAAGCTGAATTCTAAGGAAAGAACAGCTCACGTATGAGCTCCTGTGTACACAGAGCGGAGAAGGAGAAACCCAAAACAGAGCAGATTTCTCCAGTCCAAGCTGCCATCAAGACTTAAAAAAAGGCAACTTTCCTTTCAGATTTTTAACTGAAATAGCCGAGAGCCTAATAAGCAAACTGCAACTGCCTTTAATCAATCAAATGGCATTTGGGGATTCCAGATTAATTTCAGTGAACGACGGCAACAAGCAACTGAAAGTTGCCATATCCATTTTATTTTAATAAGTACGAACAAGATTCAAAATGCCAGAGGGCGGGGGGCTGCATGTACAACTAATAAAGGTGTCTGGTAGTTTAAGCGATCTGGAGACAGTTCTGGGATTCAAAATTTAAACAAATACTAAACAAATGAGCTGGTGCAGAGGAGCAGAGGAATGCTGGCCTCAGGGCTGAGGAATGCAAGCCCGGCCAGACTGCAGCGAGAGAGCAGCTGTATGTGCACCCTGCACTGGGATGGGAAACCAGCTGGAAATATGTAAAGTTAGTGCTGTTTAGGCATTTTTACATATATCTATACTTAGAAAAACTAGATAAAGAACAAGCAAACCTGTTTAATGACAATATGCCTATGCAACTCTGTCCGCAACTTGAAAGCACGAATTCAACAAGATTCAGATAAGAGATTGAGAGCTTTCACACTAGAAAGTTCAAAATCAATTATAGAAACAATTGACAGTTGGATTATTCGCCTAAATCCCCTGCACCCTCTCAGTGATTTGCATTTCAAACAGACTGAATTTCACAGCAGGATAGATCGTTTCCCCATCTTGTCTACAAGTTCACACAGGACTGAACGGTTCTTCCAGTTAGCCCACAACCAGGGCTTCCTATCTCGCCAGAAAATAAAAAGTTTAGTTTAAAAATCACAGTAAGCATTTTTGCACATCGATAGAGAAGTGCTTAGGCAGCTCTAAACTTCAAAGAATTCACTACAAGCCAGACAAACCTGGTTTAGCGCAGGCCAGCTCTGGGGCTCGCTGACTGCGTGCGACACCGTGAGCCGTGCTAGAGCACCACGGTTTTCTAAAAACCAAAACTAAATCCGATATTTATATGACCTGCACCATAGATGCCACCATACTGTCTCATTAAGCAGCAATGGGTAACGTCTTGCATGTCCACCAGCATCTCGCACACCAAAACAAATGTCAGGTTTGCTCAGTCATGGGTGACTCAGTCAGCACCCAGGCCAGCAGACAACATCGAGCACCTCCGCCGCTGCACACAATACTGTCAAACAATGAAACCTCAGCGCTGCGGCTCGAAACGACCGAGAGGATATATTCATGTTTATCCAGAGTTTGGGTGTTTCCAGGGAAAGGCTGATTTAATTATCCTGGCTGTTTGCCAGCTTGGCAGAAGCAGGACAGAGCAGGGGCTTGCTCAAACTTCAGGGACCCCCTTTTCCCTTCCCAGATCTCCAACGCTCCGCAGCCACGGCTCTTCCAAAAAAACCCTAGACTGTTGTCTCAGGCCAAGGAGCAGGAGAATAGGAAACCAGGCTCTGTTTACTGCTAGCTCTTCGGAGGAAAGCCCATGGGGGCTGTCGTTGCTGAAGGTTAGCTCGGTGCGCAGGTGGAGCGTGTGGGAGGGCAGGAAGGACAAAAACCAGAGCCAGTAAGAACTGACTCAGCAACGCTCACCCCCTTTCATTATCTCAGATCTTAAAGCAGAAATGTTAAAATACAACTTTCAAAATGAGAAGGCGAGCTGGAGATGGTTTATATAATGCTGCTGGAAGCAGGCAGACGTTTTAACTCATGCAAGTTACCAAGAGCACAGATGTATTGGGAAGCTGCAATGAAAGATCGTATCGCGAGTCATCGGCATTAATTGGGGGCTGCAGTAAGCCATTAACGTGCTGCGCAGAACACATTTCAGGGCTTAGCGCGGGAGGAGGCTGAAGGACAGCCTTCCCACGCAGGAAGAGATGGGGTCACAGCCCACACGACGGGAAAGGCGAGTCCCACCCAGCACCGCGAGGGCAGCAGAGGACAAAGTCTTACTCCTGGCTGTCAACATCAGCTCGAACATCCGAACACCACAGCTCTGCAGACGCCGCAGGCTATGGCGTGTTATTGTTTCCCCTGAAAACAGCTAAAAAAATTCTTTAAAGAACTAACTATGCCCCAAAACAAATAATGCTCAGTAAAACAGCAGTAACATTGCCATTTAAAAACTACAGACTTTTTTTTCTTTCTTAGATAGGTAAGGAATAGAAGCATCAAAGCTGGCAGCTGCTGGTATAAATAGACAGGCCACCAGGGCCGGCTGAAGGGCCACCATGAAGAAAACCGACAAAACCCCTGCTGTACTTGTTTTTCCATTATCTAATATTAGGCCATGTAGGTATTTATGAACCATTCCGCAGTGCATTCAAGCTAATTCCCAGAAAATCACGTGCTTGCACAGTGAATTCAAGATTAGGAAGCTTTCCAATGTTTTCTTGAGAAGAGGTGTGATCCCCATGCAGTACTAACAGCAATTTGAAAGTCTGTCTTGTTGGTCGGCTGCCAGATACTGACCCAACGAGCATCTTATTAAGCCTCCAGTCATTTCTTCCCAGCTTTGTGTGTCAAACTGTGTGCTCTGAGGCTTGAAGAGTCTAAAGCAGTTTCAGACTGGGGGCAGAAGGACAGATATTAGTTACAGAACCACATTATAAAGCGTTTGAAGAAATACTAAGTGCTCAGAAGTTAATGCTCGTACGACGAGTACATGACAAGAGCCTCTCTGGTCTACAGCTGCAAGAATAAGTCAGTAGTCATCAGGCCTGAAAGGCTCGTTTAATTTCTCTGTAAATAATAAAAAAAAAAAAAAAAAAAAAGAGTAAAAATGCCACAGACATTTCCAGCCACTTTGGACAATCAGTCGTGATCAATTCCCACCTCCTTCAGCCTAAGACACGAAGGGCCTGAGTCACACAAGCCACTGAACAGGGCAACACCTCTGCCCAGATTTGACAGCCCAACGGGGAAAGGCACCGGCTTGCTGTACCCTCTAACCCTTCTCTTCCCTGGAATGTACACTTACAGTGCTCAGAAACCAAAAAAATGTCGGTTAAGGCTGTGTAATGATGTTGTATTTAACAGAATCCATGTAGATGCCTGTATGAACAGCCCTGCAGTGACGGGGACAAGAGCTGCTGGCCGTTAAATTTCTTATTTGAACAACATAAGCTCTTTATGCAGCCTGCCTCTTCCTGCTGTTCCACTTCTGGACAGCTGCTAAGCAAAAAGCACCCAGTCTGCACTGATTAGCTATCTTCAAGGAAAAAATCATGCCTAGAGGGCAAGGCAGCTGAAAGCTACCCAAAAGTCTTGCTACAAATTTTTGTATGAAACAGCACCTTATTTAGACAATTTGAAAAATGTTACAGAGGGACACTATGGCTGGGAATTTGCATAATGGGCGTCTACATCTTGCTTACCTAACAGGAGAAGAATCCTGTCTGTCAGTAAGTCTAGACTGTGGTGTTGAATCCAGGGGACCGAGGAATCTCCCGGCCAGAAATAACACCCAGCGCAGGGCAGGGTGCTGCCATCTGCCGACACCCATCGCCGGGACGGCCAGGCTGCAGAAACCTCGCTTTTTGTAGGCATCTCTGGATCAGGACTGCTCTGCGGAGCTAGGCTCAGTGCAAAGAGCAGCAAGAAAAACCATCCTCCTCCTCGCAAAGCCTAAGCTGACTCTTCCAAGTGCTCCAGGGAGACCTGCACGGAGCAGCATCCCCCGTAGCGCCTCGCTCCGCTGTGCTGGCTGGATCACACTGTTAGCTGTAGCTGCAATTAAAACAATGGTAGCGTGACAGTCTGTTTTATTAAAATGCATATACATTAGTTAATATTAAAAGGCCACAGCGTAACAACAGCTTTCACATTTAAAATGCTCCAAAGGCTTAGGTGGCTTAACAGAGACCTCTGCAGTTCCGACCGGCTCACTGCAGGCGGTTATGCTAGATGCAGTTTTTCCCACTGAACCGGGTTGTAGAAGGTAAGACACCCAAAAGGCACAAAGGTGTGCGTTTAGCCACCTTTTCCACCTCCAAAAGCCTTGCTGCGACACACACGGAAACACATAACCACTGGCGTTGGAGTCGCATAGGTCTCAGCTCCTCGGAGAGGCTGCAGCAGAACCAACTGTTGTTCTTCATCTCTCCAACTTTTCCTCCCGCCCCAAAGCAGCATCAGCCTGACCTGCGTCTCCCCAAAGCCCCAGTGGGGATGTCAAACGCCTCCCGAAAGTGGGGAGGTTCGAAACATGCGCTCAGCCTCCTGCCCCTTCAATTCCAACGGGTACACTAATAGAAGCAAGCAACGCTCCTTCTCTTCTTTGAAATACAGCACCCCTGATCTAAAGATAATCCATCTCTAGGACAACAGAAGTATGTGAGCAAGATACTCTATTCTCAGCTATGGGTTTGTCATCTCATCAAGCTTAAGTTGCTTTACCTTGCTGGCATTTCACACACGGGACAGGAAATACAGGATTTCACAAAGGACTGCTGATGCACAGAAGGGACTTTGGAGGCTCCACGAAAAGCACTCATGCCAAGTATCACACTGCGAACATGGAGCTGACCAGAGAAAGGTGACGCCACTCGTGTGCAGCAGCATGTAACCCCCTAAGAAATTTTCAGCAATTGAGTGTTCCAAGCAACAACAGATATCATTTCTTTAAAGCCTACCAAAAAGATTTCGAAATATTTCTTATAAGCAGCTGCACTTAAAAGTCAGCATCTGGTGACCAGCAGGGCAACGACAGACAAATGGGATGTGGCTAGACCCAACTGCACCACGTCATGCGCGGTGCCACGGAACTGCCATCCGTACGGCAGACGAGATCTGAAACCTCGGAAGAAAAAGATAAGCGAAGACAAGGTTGTGTGAAAAACTACAGAAACTATTTTGGAAAAGGAAGCAGTGGAAACACGCTGGTGAATTGCTGTTTTTGGGAAGTCAGAGCAGACCGAACACCATGCTTAATCTCACCGTCATTTCCTTCAAGCGCACTAAAGTTTCCTTGTCCAACGTGGCCCATCTCCTTTACGCAGTGGGGTCAGTGAGGCTTTCTAGAAGGTGAACTATAGCTACAGGCATCCTTCTAGTTTAAATCAGATTTAAATATTGCATTTGGTGGCACACAGGGAAAATATCGACAAAATGGACAAACTGGTCTAAAACTTTCAGAACAAGCTACTGATTTATTCTGTGCTCTGAGACCACACCAAGTTCTAGGGCAATTTAAACAGCACAACTGATATTTAGCTTATTTCTTCTACAGAAAAGTCACGAGGCTTTAATCACCACGCTACTTCATTAACTGGAGATTACTAATTACAGGACTTATTAGTCAGTGCTACCAGACAATGTTTTAGTGTTGATTGTTTGTATAGGGAAGATTGGAACCGACAATTTAATAATTTTAATGGAATACAAGGTGATTTGCAAGAGCTGTCCTCAGCAGAATGGACAAAAATCGTTACCGTTTTGCGTTGTCGCATACTTCCAGAAAGTAACAGCTTTAGAGGGATCAATGTGAAGCCAAAGATGCGAGAAAACAGCACAGGACAAGTGAGGCACGCACCTTAAATCACGTGGTGAATCTCCTGCCTCTGCCCTGACCGTTCCGCTTAGAGGGCAGGGAGAAGACAGGACATTTGCAGCATCTAACATTCCAGCACAGAGCATAAAACGCTATTATACAGAACGAAAAAGCCATCATTTGCAGTATCTCCTGTTCGTGTGCTACCGGTTAACACGTACATACGTTCCAGCGAAGGCTAGATAAAAAAAGAAACTGAACTTCATCATCCAGCTACAGCAGTTAAAGCCTGCTGCTTCCCTTGGCTCCCCACGAGAACAAAGGCTCCCACACACACCTCACGCCTTCTGACTAAGAGGGACATGTCTTCTTTGGAATCTATAGATCTTCTTCCCTAATTAAGGAGGAGGATTACTGCTACATAACGAGCAGAACGTCGCTCCATGCGGGCAGCAAGTAATCGCCAGCCTTTGTCTCAGACTGGCAGGAGCACGAAGAGTCAAATCAGAGGAGCACCTCGGAATAGCCACCGTAGTTGGGCCGACACAACAACGGTATTAATCTGCTGCGGCGTTTTCCCGCTCTAGCAGGTAAAACTTAAGCATCAATGGAAGGTAAATTAACGATGAAACGATACTGCAATTTCACAAGGGTAGAGCTCTTCTTGCTCACCTTCTTACTGCAGCGGAGCAGTTTCGGCTACCGTCTCGTAGGGCGCGCTTGCTGCCGGGGACGCCGGTTCTGATTCCTTCTGGAAAGGAAACGGGAAATCAGGAGATCTATCACTGATATACTAAACAGGTGGCGCATTACTGATGAAGTTTTAATTTGGAATAATATATTTTACTCCATTGACTGCAATTTTATCGTAGCAATATTTACTTCAATAATTAGTGTAATAAGGAGGGCACCATGTTCACTGCAGTTGTCTGTTTTTACTGATAGCAATTTTCCATACCCAAAGAACTCAATGTCCCAGGTATGTTCTGAAATTAACATTGATTTGTTTGAATTTCACAGTGTTGCCAAGCACATCTTTATTTTGTTGCATACAACAGACACACATTGACAGGGAACCCGTTTTTCATTTGTTTTTATAACTAACACGCATGACCTGGAGGTCACGCTGTGTATTTCAGACACCGAATCTGAACACGTGGCATCTGAAACTGGAGATAACCAATGCTTCAACTACTGGATGAGAGTTCACTTCAATATTCTGCTTGGATTTCACCGCAGCCTAACTACTGGAGTACAGTCAACAGATGTTGAGCTCAAGTCCCCCATGGTGGGAGAGGTGTTTGCAGCTTTTTATTTTGGGGAGGGGAATGCTGTATAGCACTGTTTCAGCAAAGAAGCCAGAGTCCTCTGGCTAGACACAGACATATTGGCAAGCTTAGTTTTCAAGAACCAAGCCCCCAGAAATGGTCTAGGAACAAGCTGGCCTTAAGAAAGCATTGAAAACACCCTGAAAGAAACCAAGTCATGTTTAGCTTTCTCACATGTTGGGACGCTCGCCTGCCACAGCACGTTACATGGCCCCGCAGGACGTCCTCCTTCCTGCTTACCAGTAAAACATTGCTCAACCCTCCTCCGGTCAGCCCAACTTACCACACTGAAGTCAAAGCTGCTGTGAGCGAGAGCTAGGGATTAATTCCAAGAATCCATCTGAGCCGAAATGCAACCCTGCTTGTTTTCTCCACTTACTGTCTGAATACAAACAATTTTTTTTAAGGAGTAAAACCCACGTCATTTACTCTCCACTGGGTTTTAGGCCATGGCTTGCCTTGCCCCTTTCACCTCCATCTTCCTCGCATGTCAGTAAATCAAAGGGTGAGAAATAGCCCTCTTGCCAAAACAATTTTTTTTTGGGGGGGAGAAATAGCAATTCTCACAAATACCATATTCCAAACAAGAGTGGCAAATGCCAGCTATCCACACAAATATGAAGGTGAGAGCAAGAGAAAAAAGCCTTACTATGAAACAGAACAACTTGTGTTAGGTTAGGAGACCAAAAGACCAAAAAAAGGAGCATGGGGTAAAAGCGTAAACACTTCAGACAGAGCAAAGGGCACAAGGTTTGCAATCGGCCTCCGAACGGCTCCTAGTCCACCACCACTGATCCATCCCTCCTCCAGGATCAGCAAGCCACTCGCTGCTTTCTCACATTCCCCCTGCTCGAGCGAAGCTTCGTCCGCAGGCGGGCCCCGAGGCAGCCCCCGGACCCTGCCGAGGCGTTTGCCGGAGCAGAGCTGCGCCCGGGGAGAGCCAGCGGAGAGGAGCCAGCGCCTTCCTCCCAGCCCGAAATAGCAAATGCCAAAGCTGGGGCCTCGCTCATTGCAATCATTCCTGCTAAAGCAGCACAGGCCTGCCTGATCCCCCTTCAGAATTCAGTCATAAACTCAAAGGGACTGAAATTCAAGGGGATTTTGTCAATCAAGTGGCATGCCTCTCCCAAAATACAGTATGGGAGATAGGCAAGGGGCATGCACGGGACTGTGGAGCGGAAAAACAAGTGCAGCAACATGTGAAAGGTCCTGCAGGTAAGAAAGGCCACCAGAAACACGGGAAAACAAGTCCTGAGGCACAGCGCTTTCCGGGATCCCATTCCATCACAAGGAGATGCAGTTCCCGCCTCTCCCTGCAGTACAGGTCAACAAGCCTCTACAGAAAGGGGGTGCGATGAGCAGCCTGGAGGAATATCAGCCCTCAGTAAGTCAGTATGCTCTTCAGCCCCTTCCATACAGGATGGTGCGCCTTTTATAAGGGGAAGGAATAAGGATTACTTTCCCAATATCCTGCTAATTGCCGAAAAAGGTGAACTTGCCCCCATAAATCACAGGCTGCACCAAGCCAGCCTTCAGCTGCAATCCCCACTCCATTGCCTCCCGACTCTTCCAGCTATATGTGATTTCATAGCGTGAAAAAATAATTACGGCTTCTAAATTGCAAACAGATTTAAATAGCAAGTAGCTTGGCCCCGTGAAGTATGTGCAGTTGTTTAAGTGCCTCTGGTGCTCTGTAAGAGCTGATAAATACCAAGCTGCTACAGGAATCAGCCACCACCTCCAAGCTGCAGGAGGGAGCTCAACGCCTCCTTCAAAGACAAGGCACCCAAAATCAAATCTACCTTTTGACCAAGTGAAGTCTTGAAGCTGTAACTGAAGTGAAAACGTGAAATGACATTACACACATTCTTTATTTGCATTTGTATTGTTCTTCCTTTGTCCATGCACCTGTCTTCTCGATTGCTCTTTCTTTCCTTTCGTTTTAAAAGCAACACAGGGACTTCTGGACTGCCAGTTTTTAAATCAGTCACCATTTTAAGAGCTGTTTAGGTTTTCTACAGGCATTACCATTTGAAGACTACTCCAGAGCCACAGCAGAAGTCTCTGCAGCTGAAGGCAGTCGCGGAGCAGCTCCCATGCGGCAGGTGGGAATAACACCCACCCCCAGCACCACCCTCCCTGCGACACACCTACAATTTTGACAGGGACATTTAACACCATCATCCTGGACAGTCCATCTCTGCAGTACTGGTTTATGGCCTCTGTAAACGAAGTTGGGCAGGAGAGATGCCTGCAGGCAGGCCCTTTGCTGGAAGACTACCTGTCCGGCTGGAGTCTGCAGCAGCGGCCTCTTGCCTGAGCTCCTCCCAGCTTTGCCCTCCTCCAGTTTGCAATCGGTGCCAGCTTCGCAGACACCCCAAACTATGCCTGATTAACATCATCGGCATTTCTCCTGCACAGACTTTTGAACTGGCAGTTCCTACATGAGGAACAGTTTGCAGCAGGGAAAAAACAACCCAACAACTTTCCAGATGAACACAATACCATCTTTGGCTTTCCGCAGAAACGAGCCTTTTGTTTATAGGCTTGCAGAATCTGACTCCAGGGGCTGGTCTGTTCTTGCTCAAAGAGGGAAAACAAGCCTGACCTCAGCGTGCTGGAATAAACTCTGCCCCCTCCTTCCTTCCACACTTCTCCCAGTGCAAAGGTAAAGAACACGATATCCAGCAGCGTGACCGAGCTCACCGAGGGAAGCGTGACCGCACACACTCCTGTTTACTGACATCGAAAACAAGACCACGAGAGCCAAAGAGGTAAACTAACTGGACTGCTCCTGCTGCCATTCATCAGGCTACGCCGGCCAGCACTTCCCAGCTGGCGAAAGGTCTTCAGTAAGTCAGCTGGCCCCTGATACGTTAAGCACAGCGTTCACTATTAGCACATACCTCTCCGTGCATGGACAGCCACGCTCGGAGAGGACACTCCCCTATCTCTCCCACTTGTACCATTTCCTACACAGTCGATAAGCAGGCTGCAATTTCCTCCAGGCGGATATTGCACACCAGTGCTTGCTGGCAACAAAGCCCGAACAAAGAACCTCAAAGCCGTCGTGCAAGACTCAGAGTGGCTCTACCACTCTCATTAGGAACAGCTACATGTCATGGGAATTTGTCACACCAACAGGTTTGGGAAAAAACCTTGTCACATTTGAACCTTCTTGACCTATGCCCTGCTCACGGTGCAGGCCAGAACCCTTTGCTCAAGCCTGCTCTGAACATGCAAGCAGCTGGCAATGCAAGTACCAGCACTTTAAGAGATACCTTGAAGCGAGCGTGGGCAGCAAGGAGGGGAATTCCTTTCCGAACTAACTGGAAGCGGCAACAGTTGGTAATGCAAAGCATCTCCCAGGACCGGAGCCTGCAGCTGCCAACGTTCCCTCAAAGTCAGGGCAAGGCTCGAAGGAAGCCAGATCATCCATTACAGCCCACCAGAAAACCTGCCATGCCAGGAACGCCGTGGGAGGCAGTCTCTGCAGAAGAGCCTTTCCACGAGGATCGTCCAGCTCACCGGCAGGAGGAACTTCCTATACTTCCCTTGGACACTCCAAGATCCGGCAGATTGGGCAGGCGGCCGATGCTATCAACTATTCCAACTGTGATTAATAAAGAGTTCTATGAAAAGATTAGAGAGAATTTAGGAGTACAGGATTCAAAAACTCATCTTTGTGTAGCAAGTGACTGCTGATTGCGTTCCTAGTCCTTAGGATTTTTAAAGAATGCTTGAATACGTGGCAAAGCATAGAAGTCAAGGACGCTGCATTCATACGGTGAACAAGACACCAACCCTACCACCTTTGCAAATGAAGGTCGATGTGCAGTGTTCTTGACAATCTGACTCAGGGTTTTAAAGTGAGAACTAGAAAAAGCTGCATTTACGCAGGTTCTAAAGACTAACCCAGCCTGCAGTCTTGCTCATTTTGCTACCAGAGCGCAAAGATTTTGAGCACTAGAAGAGCCCATGCATTTTTGAAAAAAAAAAACCCCAGAGCCAGTCAGCGCGCTATTTGTTGGGAACCGCCTTGACATGCCCCTTCCAGAAGGGAGCCCTGCCCCGGTACGAGCAGCGTGATACAGCCCGCTGCCGGCAGCTCAGCCGCGGGGCTGGTACGGAGCTCTGGCCTCCCGGGCCCCGCGGATGACGCGACCTTGTTCAGCACTGTTAGGTAACGCAGGCCAGCTCATGGAAAATGAAGCTGTCAAATAGCAAAAGGCTCCTTTTAAGATGCCTGACAGATCCCTAATCAAGGAACTTGGGAACTGTTACATGCCGTACCACAGGGCTAAATTAAAGCATCGCTGGCAGGTACTGCTGACCGACAGATAACGAACTGACACAGAGATGCATCAGCACGAGACTGTGATTCAGAGCAGCGCTGCAATGATGAGGTAACAACCTGCTGTGCAGCGTTGCGCGTCGTCTTACTCCGGGCAAGTAGGGCACAGACCCACACCAGAAGTTCAGGTTCCTGCAGTGCTGATGTGTTAGTGAAGTTAAAGGGAGAGAAATGCATTACTGAAGGTGAAGTTGCTCAGATCACACTCGAAATTAAATAACCTTAATGGGATAACCAACGCCGGGTTTAATTCTGCTACTTGGTACTCTAATAATAGGCAAAAGATCTTGGTCCAGAGGTAGACTTTGTCATGTCTCTAAAAGTATATACTTATAAATAGTAAATTATTATCAAACAATTGCATCTGGGCAACCAATACAAAATATCCATGGTAAAGAGACAGCTTGTAAAGTTTAACTTTTCCCCATTAATTCCTCCAAGGGATGAGCACATTCTTTTTTCCTCGTCCACAGAACTCCTGCCATTTTCCAGCACACAGCCCAGGATTTTTGCTAAGTAACAGCTGCCACAGTCAGTGCACATTTGCTTTTGGAAGCAAAGCACTAATTGTGAAGTTGCTAGGAAGTCTGTTCTGGCAACTTGCTCTGGAACATTTTTAAGTCCTAAAAAGGGAAGGCTGGGAGGAGAGGCAAGCAAAAAGGGCCTTCCCTATGTCCTGCAGTGCTTCACACCTCAAGGGATCTATGCTTCCAAGCTCAAAAGCCGCAGAAACCATTTGACAGGACCCATGCTACTACACTTGTAGCTAAAGTCCAACCAGCAGCTGCTCCTGTGAAGCTCAGCTCCTTCAGGATCTCCGAGCAGAGCAATGGGAAGCATTGCTAGCAGCTGTGCTGCTGGAGGACACAAAGCAGCCCAGCACCCCAGCTTCATGCACAAAGGCATCTCTGCATGAGCGGTTTCACATGGGGGAAGGTGCAGCTCTAGACCACACAGCCCTGCAAAAAAAAAGAGTAATTCGTGACTGCAGTTTAAGTGTGAAATGCCTTAAACACTCATCGATCTCAGGAAAAGGAGCAGAGGTGAACAAGGACGGCTAGCATGGAGCAACGGAGCACGGTACACGAGCACCGTATTTACCGACCCAGCCATTTCGCAGCGAGTGGAGTGGTCCGCTGAGCAGCCTGGGGTATTCGGAAGGACACTTACTACACAATCATGCATTCCTACTCAGGCTTTGTTTTTCCTCTGAGCAAAAGAGGAAAAAGTTTAAAATAAACCTTGCAGACAGCAGCATTCCATTTGCAAGAGTTCATTCTTTAAAGAAACGGGACAAACCAATTCCTCAGTAAATATTCGGGGTTACAACGCTGCTTAGCAGTATCTCGTTAAACACTTCCAAGGTTTTAGAGAGCCAGTAATACACTCAGGACAGCGGTCCATGGAAATAACAGGACTTATTTCAGCAGTAACAGAGCTAGTTTTAAAAATTTTACTTATGGGATGCCAATTTCCTGAAGCTGTTTGGAAAATTAAATTTAAAAATGTACAAACACTAATGGAACAAAAATGTGCTATAGCAACAGCCTCCTTTTGCTAGGAGATACACTTTGTTTCTGGACTTTCCAACTTACTTTCATCCAAAAAATCACCTTTTCCTCCTTTTAGAGGACAAATTAAGAATAGCAACCAAAAAAAAAATCTGTATGTCTGCAGCAAAAAGTGTCTGCTTATAGGGAAAGCTTATTCCTAAAAAAAAAAAAAAAAAAAACAAACTTCCAGTTTTAACAAATGCTTCCAGCTGTTATAAACAGATCAAACCAGTGACAATACACTTCTTTAGTCCAGGGATGCTTAGATTTAACATAATTAGATTAGCTCAAGGCCTCTGCCAGGCAAATAAGCAATACAAGAAGTTCTTTTATGTTGCTGACAACCTCCTAAAAATTGGAGGAATTTTTAAATGTACACCAACTTAACAACTGCTTGAAACAGGAAGAGGAGGTGAAAGAGTATCCAGCTGAAGCAGCAAGGGAGAATTCATTACACTGTAAATACCAGAGCGAAACACAGATGGGATGCTGAGGTTTATAATTCTTAAAGTGCCATTATAAAAGTGCACAGGCATTTGCTTTTAAATATTATGACAAGCAGCTGAACGGCATAAAGTATAGCTATTTTCATAGGCTGCACCAACAATTCAGGAACTGCTCCAGTAAAACAAATACTAAACATCAACAGGCTGTTAACTTCAAATCACTAAAAACACCACATACACACACACAAAAATAAAGACAAACTAGCATTATTTCCAAGCTAGCAATAAAGCAGTCCCCAGGGAGGGGATCTTTTCCCCCTTTCCTACCAGATGGGTAAAGTTCACCTCGTTCTGCCATTACAGAAAGCGAGAAGGGAAAGAAGAAAAATGTCTTGAGGAAGGATTTAGAAGCAAGGTTAATAGCTTTGTTTTAAAGATAGATGTTTCTCCTGGGATACGTTTTTATCTCAAAGCAACTTCTGAGGTTATTTCAATGTGCTTTCATGTTATACAAGTGCCCTATCTTCTAGGGGCTATCAAGCAATTTTATACAGTCAATTAGTAAAAAAACTAAATGCCTTAATGAACCCTGGGAAGCAGGGCGCTCTTGATATATCAGTGATTACTAGGCCAGGGCAGCATCATTTTTGCAAGATCTAAATCACCAATAAAGGTGCCTTCACATAACTTTAGGAACTGGGCAAAAATTGACAGGATTAAAAACTCCTTCCTAAATAACAGGTAAGTGCTATGAGAGTCCTGCCCAGCAGCAGAGAACTGCCGGCTATTCACCACGCAGAGCTGAACGAAACGAAAGGGTTCCCAAACGGGTCCTGAAAACAGAAGCCAAACCCGGCAGTAACAACTCGTTCCCAGGCCCTGCTGCAGAAACAGCTTAAAAAGGAAAAAAAGCACACTGGGCTGGGGAGAGATGCATGCTTCCGTACTTCAAGAAAAATCTGCCTCTTTAGTGAACAAAGATTTGCTTTTGAGATGGAGACTAGCATAAGCATTTCCTGTTTGGAGCCCTAAGGCAAGATATTACAATATAACAACCTCCATTTGTTTTCCTTTTTTTGTTTTTCTCCCCAACTCCTTGTGTTTTGAATTAAGTCTCCAGTTGACTCTGACTCACAGCAAAGCTCTATGCTGATCCCACGAAATCGTTCCCCTCTTGGAGGGGACACCAAGTGCAAAAAGTAGGGCAAAATGACACAAGCGGGACAGACTTTTAGGAAAGTGAGGCAAGAGGAAGCGCTGCCGTATCCTTGCCACAGTCTGGGGAAAGGACCAACAGTCACGTGACGATATACAGCTCCTAATACATTAGCTAATGAGTCTGCCAGTCAATTACTCATTTCAAATGGTTGCAAGGACTTATGCTCAGCATTCTGGAGACTAATGCTGTTTCTCAGATGAGGAGCAGAAGCGGCGCGCGCCTGGCAGCTGATGCTGTGCGGTCCGGCTGCCAGGGACACACTGCCCTCTCTTGGAGACTCCAAAACCAGCCCCACGGAAGGACGCCGAAGACCAACACGCCCTTGGCATCTCTTAAAAAAATAATTTCTGCCCAAGAGGCAAGTCAGAGGCAACAAGCAACTCCGCTAACGCTCCCCTGCCTGATATATTGCTTTGAGGAAGGAAGTGTGAATGCCTTCTGGAAGAGCTGCTCTTAAGGTAGGTCAGTTTTAACTAATAACCTTGAAGGTACCTTTATATCATCCTATCAAAACTTTAATCTTTTCACCTGGAATTCTATGGCAGATAATGTATGGCTCAACTGTGTCTACCCCAGAGAATACTGTAACATCTAAGGAGTGGTGATACTGCGATATGGTAATAGTCATCACAGAAAAGGAATGTAATCCAGAAAAACCATTCCAACTTACAGGCAACAGCTACATGTTAGATTTCTGTGTGACCTTGGGGCAATTTTAGACACTTAACATCCTACCTTGGTCAAACCGTCTCTAAGCGGACTCCGAGCATGCTGCTGTCACATTCACAGCACTCACCTCATAGGATATCCCTGGTTTGGGGAGTCAAGGATAGAAAGATGTGGAAAATTAACTGTGAGGCAGGAGAGCCGGTTTGGATGGCTTTGTGGTGTACTGCTGCATAAACGTACCTGGTCAGAGAGAGTTCACACCACCTTCTTCAGCACAAAGGCAGACGCGCTCTCTGGCTTGAAAAAAAGGACAGCTCTCCTAAAAAAGGAAATGGAGAGAGTTTTCAGCAATTAAAACGTTCCTGCAGGGAATGCCTGCTACTCTGAACATCAGGCTTTGATCCAACCAGCTGAAGCACCTCACACCTTCTTTTTTTTATTTATTTTCATTTAATGAAGGCAGACATAGTAGCCATATGGCTTACAAAGACCCTTTTTTACACTGGCAGACACAGGCACTATTTTCTCCCTGCTCGAAACCAGGCTAGACTTGGCTATTACAGAACTATTTAAAGTCACCCAGTAAGTATGAGGGACATGTCACATGGATGCAATGATTAGTAGCTTCGCAGCTATGACGGTCTGCCAGCTTTAAGGCTGACTCCTGCCACGGAGGCACAGCACCAATCTGCGCTCAATGCAATTTCATATCTGAGTCTGAAGATGGCTCCATCGGCACGAGAGATGCCATCCGCTCATGCCTCCCTATGCACAAGAAAAAAAGTATCTTTAGGCACACAAAGAATGAAGAAATAATTCAGAATGCTTAGTCAGCCATCAATCACATGTTATTTGTCATATGCTGACAACAACGATGTGGTGAAGGCAAGGAAGCAGCCACATACACGCATTATATATCTCTAAAGATGTAAGACTGTGATACAGAAGCTACAACAAAAGAAACTAGAGAAAAATAGCTTGAGCGACTCATGGAAGTCAAAGAGAAAAAGAATGACAAAGACAGATTTAACTAAAGAAAGGGAAGAGGAAGGCATATCTGCAGCATTTCATTTTTTTTGTTCCTCCCCACAACGATCAAATTAAAAAGCCCACACACTTAAATTAAGTACAAGTTAAAGGGGAGCTGGAAATACAGTCATTCAGAATCACTATTTAGGTTAGGAGAAACTGCTGCATTATATTCCTTTGTCAAGCAGCAGGTAATGAAATCTGCAAAAGCAAATGCGGAACGTGGACCCATCACACAATGTCAGAAGGAAACCGAGGAAAGCTGTGGCAGTTTACCACGCAGGACCTAAGGAGCTCTGGCCCCATAAACACCACCCCACAGGGCCTGAGTGACGGCAGGACACAAAAGTGGCGGTGCAAGGATCCCAAACCCTCTCCCCCCGTCCTCGTCACAGCTACAGCCATCATGCAACCTTCACACGCACAGCCCAACAAGTTTTACACCCCAAGAGGGGTTTCGGTTGTTGTTTTGGTTTGTTTCTTTTTAAACGCAACATAAAAACCAGAACTTGGGGAGGGCATGTGCCCAGGACCCAATTACGTAGCTATGATTTACTAATAAACCTTTCTTCAGGAACCTTCAGTGTTTAATTTATACCTTTGAAAACACCTCTGATAAAACCCAGGTTGCACCAGCGTCAGGCAAGATTTGTCATTGCCTTAAGGGTAAATACCCTCCTCGCATTTATGTTTACATGGCCTTGTGTCCGAAGCTCCAGATATGACTTTAGTATTTAATTCATGACAACAGGCAGTCATCTCAGCATTTTAACAGCCAGCCAACCCCTGCAAACAGAAGGCTACCGAGACCCCTCTGAGGCTTGACCCTAGATGAAACCCTCTCTGGCTGCTAGAAGAGAAACATCCAATTCACGCTAGAACATTTAATGGAAGAAAGCACAAAGGGAATAGCGAATATGAACATTATTGTTTTAGGTAAAGCTTTTGCAAGCTTGGGTTTCCTTTAAGGTGCGATAAAAACCATTGGGTAACTAGGGCTGGTGCTGCAAGGGGCCACAGGGCAACAGCAGGGCTGCTGCTGGTGCTCAGCCTGTTTTCATGGCAACAGCGCTAAAACAGATGCTGCAAGCTCTGCGAGGGTAAGTAGCTGCAGAGCTCGTTTCTAGAGGGAACTGTTTCATGTCTAATCATTAACAGCAAAAAACACCCTAGATAAAAGTCATCTAGCGACAGACTAAAGCAGTGATGCATTTCAAGGCAGCGGAGTCATTACAGTCACCAGGAAGCGCAGGATGTTTGCTTGTTCCTGTTATGGCTCTACCCTGTTTCCCCTGCAGAGGGGACAGCTTTGCAGGAAACAATATAAATTAGAATTAGAAAGAGTCATCTATTTGTTCTTCAAACCTCTGTCATCCAAACAGCAAGAGCGTTCGCTCCAGCGCACTAAAGGCAGCAAGATCAGATATGCTCACAGACATCAGGGCATTTTAAGCTGCTGCTGTCATTAAAGATGAGAAGCAGCAGCGGCGGCGTTGTGAGCTTGCTTGCCACAAGGACTGCAGAGTTACATAGTCTGAAAGGTGCAAAATTAAAATGAGTCAGCCCCATTACTTGCCTGGTAAGGTTGTGAGGGCAAACCAACCCCGACATGCACCTGTAGGACCCTGTTCTGCGATAAAGCAGCGCACTTGGGAGTCCCATGAGAGCCCAAAACAGAAACAGAGGTGCATTAACCATCCCCTGCCTGTGCCACACACCTGCCCTGGGGAAGAGATGCCAGCCGGCCCGTGCTACACGCCTGGCCCGGGACGGGCAGGCTCTAGGCACGGTCACGGCACGTGCACCGCACGGTCCAGCCGCGCATCGGCACCGGCCGCCTGCCTGCAGCTTCCGAGCATCCTCGGCTGCTACAGCTCTGACCTGGCTGTCAGACAAACACGGGCACCGCTAAGACGACACGCAAAACGTCAAGTCCTCTTACCCTTCCAAGAAATCTATCGCATTAAGACACCCTCTAGACTCACTCCAGTCCAGCCCACGAGGCATCAATATCTCCCAGCCCGCGTACTAGAACAGAGAGGCATTTGTTCCCTTTCGTATCAGCCCTACTCTCTGGGCTAAAATCCAGAAACAACGGCTGAGAGCAAAACCCCTCAGCTGCCGGACAGGCACGAGGTTCCCGGACCCTCCTTCCCCTCGCCTCCGTCCAGGAGGGCTGTCCGCCTCGAGCCCCCTCCCGAGAAAGCCTCCGAAGCTGCATCCGTAAGCGAGCGCAGGGGAGGTTGCTGCAGCTGGAGCCTGATAACACGTGAAATAGAACTCAGCCAGAGCATTTGAAATTGGTATAAATAAATCTTTTTCTTCACTATGTAGACTCCATGGATGAGCATGGAGAAAACCTGCATCAGAAGTGCCATGTGCATCATCCTCACTAAACCCTTCCTTTTGAGTACCTTTATTGCTTCACCCCCCAAAAAAAAACCCTGTTAAAATAGACCTAGTGTTCAAAGACAGGTTGTAAACAAATTTAAGTGTAAAAAAGTCCAAAAGGCTCTACGAAAAAGGCAGCAGCACGTCAGCAACCATATCTTGTCTTTGCCTCCTGAAGCGAAAACGTCGCTGTGTCCATCGCGCAATAACCCCAGGCCTCGTACCCAGCTGTAACCGTGGCGCGCTCTGCCAGAAGATGCCTCCGCAGAGCCAAGCGTCTCCCGCTGGCCACGCAGGACTCGCCGTCCCACCACGAAGGCGAGGACAAGAGCCCACGCGACACGGCACAGCAGCATTCCTGCCCAGCTGAGCCGCAGCAGCGGACAACAAAGCGGCAACGCTTTCAACACGCAGCTTCACGCTCTGAAATATTAAGAAAAATTACTTAGGATGACGAGGTGGCACCACAAAACAAAATGTATCTTCATTGGTTTTTGACAGAGACACTTACCATTTGTTCTTAATCTCCAGCCCCTGTATTTATAGCAAAACTACTCAAAACCAAAACTTTGCTGTGCTTGAGAGCATCACAGAAATAGGCCTTTTTTAAAAAACACGTTTAGAAAGGTGTATCTGAATAATATTTTGCCCTTTTTTGGTATCTTTCATCAAAAGCTTCTTAAGCAATAGTTTGCTTCCCCACTAATCTGATGCTGAAAAAAAAAAAAAAATCTCAACTGCCTCGTTACAATCATGTTGACGCTCCTAAAAAACTGCAGTCAGAGACTTGGGAAGTTCTTGAAGTCTGTAGTCCCAGAGACAGAGCATCACCACTGCTCTGCCCCTGTACCCGCCAGGAACGTCTCCCCCTTCACCCACAGATCTATAGGGTCTCTGTGAGCCTGCTGAGCGCGTTGCAAAGCAAGTCGTCGCCCGGCCACTGGCATTAACGAAGATCCTCTGAACCCGCGTCCCCCACAACGGCCCAACTCTGGCAGGAGCTCAGAGTGAAGCTCCTTGCACCGCTGAAACACCAAGTACGGTTCACACCGCGCAGAAGACGACAGCAGGAATCCACAGCATCCCGAGAGCCAAGCTGACTCGCAGCAATGCGATTTCAACTCTTAGCACACACGTACGGTAGCGTGGTTGTCCTCGCTCAGACCAGCTAGCGAAGTCCGAATTGCAAGAACAAACCTCCTACGATCGGAGCAGCAACCACTATTGGTAGAAAACTGAAAAACCTTCAAATGCTACAGAAAGTCCACTCCTAAAGAGATCTGCTTCAGTGTCACATAAGCCAGGAAAGCCAACTAATAATATTTATAGAAATGGATGAGAGCTGAATCTTCTGTAAATCTGGTCAGCAAAGAAACAAGCAAATTGACATTCATGGAGAGGTACTTGCCAGCTCTTGGTGCAAGGGTGAAAGAGGCCACAAATTTATGAGCTCTCACTTACGAACCCATTCTTTTCGAGCACATTTATACTGCTCGCCAAACCTTGAAAAGAGCACTTGGCAACAAGTCTGCCAGCAAGCTCTCTGCTCCCCGAATTCTTTATCGTGCTCATTTCCTACGGTCTAACAGAAACACACACAGGCATTAGGGACAAGTATTAGATCTTGTAACAGGTTCACCTGCTCCTTAACTTTCTACTCCAACAACTAGTTCCTTCAAATTAGGATGCTAATTTAAGGATAACGCCGTTATCCTGGAAGGAAGAAGTAAGAAGCAAGAGCTCTGTCAACTTTCATCATCCTCTATTTTTCTTAGACAAAATTAAACACTGCTAGCGAAAAAGGCTTTTTACTTTGCTAATCTCACTTAAGTTTGGTCTACGTAACTATGCAGGCCCCAGGGTGAAGTGCCTAGTATTTTAAAATGTTAAAAAAAAAAGTTTTAAGAATTCTACAATTTATGATCACCCAGTGCTACCAGCACTTGGAATAAATAGCTCTGGTTGGATGCAACCTGCAGCGAGCACAAGTATCAGCCAACATTAAGCAGAACAAATACTGAAGATGTGGACAAAAGCCTCTCAAATACTGTTACAGGATTAAGTGGGAAGTGTCCAAGACCATTCTTCTTCCCACCCAGCCGCTATATTTTATTTTTAATCAGCATAAGGCTACAGGTTAAGCCAGCAGGTCCCTCGTCTCTTGGGTTTGAAGGAATGGGAATTTACAGCGCAATACTATTCACAGCAAGCAAGCAGCCAACAAGAGAAAGAGGGAGAGAAACACAGAGCCAATATAGAGCCCTTTTGCAGTAATTAAAAAAAAAAAATACTGCATTTGATTAATTTTTACCTTGTATGCACTTAAAAAAAAATTCAAGTAGCATTTGGACAACCTCTCAACAGAAGTCAGCCGCATTGCTCTGCCCGGCAGTCCAAAACCCGATCCACGGGCACTAGCACTCGGGTTAGCTCGATACAATCGGTCCCTGCAGGAATTTGAACCCATAATTACAGCATATCACAGCAGTCTGCACATGGAAAATACGAAGGAGGAAGGCTTTATTTATGCAGGGGACAACAGTTTCAAGGATGACATGCTTAAATCAAGGCAGAACGGTTAAATGCAGAAAGCTAGAAGATTCAGGAAGCTCTTGAAAGAAAAACAGCTGCACCAGAGATCTTTGGCTTCTCAAACTACCGGAAAAACGCCTGGGCACAGGGGAACTTTGAACCTGAAATGCCTCAGGAGCGCTCACCAGGATCCTCATGGTTAAAAATTCAGAAAGGCCCCGAACTTCATTACCTCCAGCAGCAACAACCCTCCTGCCAGCCTGCGACCCCACCCTCGGCTCAGGGTGTTAACGAATTTCCTACACCACCAGCAGTTAGCTTTGTTAAGCCTCCAACAAGATTTCCTGCCCCTCTGCCAACCTTCCCCAAGTGCTCTTCCTGGAGACATTCGCATCTTCCCCAGGCTAGCAGAACTTCCCTCCGAAAATTAAGGAGCAGCACATTTTTGAATCAGGGTGGTTTGCCTGCAGACAGATTCTGTTTCACCTACAAAATAACAGCGTACACCGTTATTAGCCAAACAACCTCTCCCAGCTGTTATTTACTGAAGAGAGTAGGAAGTGGTTACTCTCTCAAGCTATAGCTAAACCACAGCAACTTTTAATTTTTTTTTTTTCGTTAATGCAGTACGAAGGGAGCACAGTAACAGTGCACTAAAGAGATGCACACAATACATCTCTTCTGTTAGTTGACAACCCTCTTCTATTTCGGGAATGCTCATCTGCAGGTGGAATTGGATTTATGTTCCCATGACTGACAACACAACTCACTCGACTCTGCTCCACCCCGGCCTATGGCAGCTGCTGCTATTTTGAGCGCTATGCCTCTCCAGCGCTGCCAAACAATATTCCAAAGGTGAGAACTATTTCCAGATAACACAAGAACAGCATTTTTTCACACTTGGAAAAAAAAAAATCATGGATTTTTAAGTTCTGCAAGAGGGTGAAGAACTCTCTCCAGCAAAGCCAGGGTCTACTTGCATGAATGGGCTTTTCTTATACAGAACCCACCAAGTCGCTGAAACTATTAAAACAAAATTAAAGTCACTGCCCTGTAGCCCACTTGCTGCCCAGCTGGAATGGGCAAAATAGTCTTGCCTGGGCTATCACAAAGATATTCCTCACTAGCAAGCAGGACAGCATCTATTCCCTCTATCCTGACAAGAACCTTGCCTTCCCGCAACAGATTGGCAATGTAGTCCTTCAGAAGTCACAGCTACAACCAGTCTATGCTGGAATTGTCCCCAGAAATATCCATAAACTAGAAAGAAATAGAAAAACATGACGTAACGTTAAGATTGAGTCAATACCGTATGTATTCCTAACAAAAATGTGAAATCTAGAGCATGTAATTTCCTTTTTCACACACCCACCCCACAAATACTTTTCACAAACATGCACCGAAAGAGCAGGTTGGTTTTAGACTCCTTCAGAAATGTAAGAGTTAACTGCTCCTTAGGAGCCTCTAGAAGTGTCAACCTAGATCCCCAGAAAGAAAAGCTGAGGGTGGGATAATAAGGCAAAGAATGTTAACCATCTAATTAGCAATCAGAGAGAGAAGAATTCAGTGATCAGTCAGAAGCGCTGACTTCTTTTAAGCTTCATATTGACCCGTGCAAGCACTGCAGTTCAGCTGGAGCTGGTCTCGGTCGCTCACCCGCAGGTCCCCAACACAGAGAGCCTTTAATTGCTACAAGCAGCCAGCTCTGCAAGATGAAGGGCTACGCTGGACCATCGACCAGAAGGTCTGAAATCAGAGCAGTTCAGCTTCTTCCCTGCACCAGCTGAAAGGCTGCCCACCGCGCTCTCGTGATCCGACTTCCACTGCAATTAGCCACAAAAGCTGTATCAGGTCAGCAATTGTTTCAGCCTTCAGAAGCTCATGTCTTCCACGATGCCTGTAATGAACAATGCCTGGACAAATTAAATTCTAGTCAAGTCGTCACCAGCTGCAGCTCATATGCACGCAATTTTTTAACTAACATTCTGGAGCAAGCCCTTCCTTGTCCTCCATAAGCTGAATTGCTTGTGCCCCACAGGGCTGTTAGCAAATAATTACTTCTCTAAACCCACAGGCTACTCTTCCAAAGTAGGTGTGCCCCATGACTAATATCTGGCAACCAACCAGTTCCATCTGCATTGGTATGCTGCGAGCACAGAGCTACTGCTGTCACTTGCAACAGCTCCTGTTATAGCCATACTAACAAATGTGAAATCCTTTTTTTCACCCCGGTGTCCTACATTGAAAATGCTGCATATATTTCTGTCGATGTCTTTACAAAGCATATCTGCTATTTATCACGTGTGCTAACAGATCAGTCCTTAAAGCAAATGCTCTAAGCTTGACAAGTTTCTACAAGGGACCATAACGCCATGTATTTGAGCGCTGACAACTGAATTTGGCATTGCACCTCTGCAGTGTAAATCAGCAGAAAACGTGGGATTTTGCTGCCTTTCCCAGAAAGATATTTGCAGCAAGCCCCTTCAGAGCGCAGGGTGGGATTTATGCTTTAACACACACAGAACAGTCGGTGGACTCACCAAAACGGAATTAGAGAAACCCACCCGTTGCTCCTGCAGCTCCTGGGGACACGCTTTCTATAGCTCGCTTCCCGACACAACCAGCGTCGCAGCACCAGGAAACATGAATTCATTCAAACGAGCAGGGAACGCACAGTACAGCCTGAAGCAGCTCTTTCAGATGGGGTGCTAGGAGCCAAACTCAACTTTGTAAAACAGGCTGCAGGAGAAACTTGAGAGATGAAGATACCCGTGTTCACGCTGCTGACTGTGCCTGAACGTCTACTGAGTGTTTGAATCATCAGTTTGTTTCCCAAAAGACCAGCATGCTGCACAGTCCCACCTCAAATTAAACACACCCGAGCCAAACTGACAGCACTTACAGGTCTACTGACGGACACCCATATTCTGAGAAACAAACGGTTCTGGAAAACACTTGTAGGCAAAGCAGCACAGGGTTATAAATTGGAAGAGAAAGACACGATGAGAGGTTGGTTTATTTTCAAGTCCTTTTACATTCCTCTTTGAGAGCTTTTCTTTCAGTCACATTCACCTGAAGACGATCTCCAGGTCCTGTCCATAACAAAAAAACCCCAAACCTTTTCCTTACTTTAAATCATTGTACTGAGCAGCATCTAATTCCATCCTACCTGCAGTTATCTTTACCTGACTCAAGGCAGCGACTAGAGCACAAGGTGCAGGCTCCTCTTCGTTCACACGTTTCCTGTGTTCCTTCTTCACCGACAAACACCCAAGAAACCAACAAACCAATGAAGCTAAGCTTAGGGATTCCCTGACCGTGTGGAAAAATACAGTTTAAAGACCATCAACACTTGAATTTCCAGTCTTGCACTGTTTCATCTCCAAACTTCATTCCATCCTCAGTCTTACAGGACACCAACCTGCTCTCAACCGCTAGACAGTATTTTTAGTACATTCTTCTCATCCTTCCTTGCTTTTCAAAACCGATACCTTCAAAAATCTCATATAAAGAGTATGACTTACTGCATATTCACTTCCTCATTTCTGAGCTACAGTTCTGGTACTTAAGCAGAAAGCATGCTGGTTCCAGGAAGGGTGTTCCACTTCCATTTACTAGCTGTAACACGTACTTTGCAAAAACTCATTTTATACCCTTCCAGATGATCAGCACCGCTTTTGTTTCAAGATTTACCAGTCAGTGTCCTACAAGGATGGAAGCCAATAGGTCACGATCAGCAGCGTAACTCCCCACGCCATTCAGCGACGGGAATGACGACAATGTTTAATCGGGATTAGCTGCAATTAAACCTGCCCGACACGAGCGTAACACAAGCTTTCTGTCGGGTGTCACCACAGGCTCTCATGACACTCATGGGTTATAAGAAAAATGGTTTCCCAACTTTTTGCCCAAGACACGACGAGCGAGACGCTCCTTGATGATGCCAGTTCCTTTTAATCACTGGAAGCGCGTTACCTGGAGCTATCTGCTCAGACACCCGGCACCGCTGACCGCATGCGCTTCAATCCCACACCGGCCAGAAGAGGATCTGCTGCTAGGATCACACTTACGGACATACTTCCAAAGTTAGAAGCAAAAAGGTCATATTTCTTGGCCTTAACTAAGGATCTTTGACTAAAAGTAGAAAAAGAGCCTCTCAGGCCTTTTTTTTTTTCCTTCCAATAGAAAAGTTGCATAGTAACATTAAAATCACGACATTTGTGTTTGGGAATTGTACCATAATTCATAGCGAGTAACTGAAGAGAGAAGCCCTGATATGTCATGATTTATTGAGCATAAACACTGATCCGTTGCCAGCAAAAAAAAAAAGAAGTTATCCTTAGACTGGAGGAAATGAGAATAACCATGACTACAGCAGGAATAACGTCCTAAAAGCAGTTTCTGTGGTATGTCTACAGAGAAACTCTTCTGTAGTTTCAGAACTGCAGCAGAAAAATCTGAGGACAAGCTGCAAAGGGTTAAAATACACAAGAAACATTTAGACCTTGCGCATTTTTCTAAGAGCGGATGAGGCAGAAATGGACAAAAAGCCTTCAGGGCTCAAAAAACCCCAAACTACTCTATATATTTAAATTTTTTTTTTTTTTTTTTCTTCCCCCTGAAGGGGATAAGTTGGGAGGAAAAAACCAAAAAAAAAAAGCTTTTGGAGAACATTAGTGGAATGTCAATCTCAGTTGCCGGCTGCTCCCCAGAGCCATGAGAGGAGCTGTCATCTCCAGGCTGCCACCTGAGCGGGAGCGGGGAGGTGTCGGGAGCAGGAACATCCTTCCACCATCCCGGCGACCACAGTCCTGATGCTGGCTTCCAGCCAGAGCCCATTTTGCTACTCGGACATTCACATCAGGAGCGAGATATTTTTAAAATGACTCTTACACGGTCCATTTTTTAGCTTTTTGTTCCTCCTTCTGTAGAATGAAAATAACACAAAGCAGGAGTTACTGAGGTTTCTCAGCTTTTACAGCTTCTCAGAAGTCAATTAAAAAATAATAGATCTTTAACTTCAAATTCAGAAACGTTTTCAATTATACAGAATCAACACAGGCTGGAGTACTTTAAAACTTTTTCTTGTCTGTTAGAAGGAAGGGGGAAAAACATACAATAAATTACAAAAAAGCATAATCCTTAACTAAATTTCCTGTTTTGTGTCTCAGTTAACAGTGTGCCTGAATTTCCTCTTTTTTTTTTTTTTTTTTATTTTAAACGTCACAGCCAATCCCTACCCACCCATTTAACAAAAACCTAATCCAAAACTACTGGAGATTTCAGGCATGTTCGAGTTTGAAATATCAGCCGAACTCATAACTCATTCCCAGGAAAAATCCAGCTCCTACACCCCTCAAAACAAAGATTAGACATACTTCAGCTGAAGAACCGCTCCTCTCGCACAACAGCCGCTTGCGCTGAACACCACCGGCATCAAGAATTAACTGCGGATCGCTATATTCAGCCTTTTCAAATAAATTTGTCGCCACGACCACTCTTAGTCGGGTTTTAAATTAGTTCATGGCTTTTCAGGTATTTTGGAGGAGCGGCAGCAGGAAGGACGAAAGCCGTCAGCAGAATTGCGCAATACAAAGAACATTTTAAAGTGTTTATCGAATGGATGGGTTCGCCGGAGAGAAAATTTACATAGGAGAAACTTGAGACTGTGGTGAGCAACTTTCACTTTCACAAATAGTATTTAAAATGAAAACATGGTTGTGTTGCACAATGGCCTATTTGTTCTGGTATTTCAATAAAGGGCCTTTTAGCAGAAAGAAGCCGAAGCGAGCAGATGATAGCAGGGGACTCTTA
Source organism: Pelecanus crispus (assembly GCF_030463565.1). Classification (NCBI taxonomy): domain Eukaryota; kingdom Metazoa; phylum Chordata; class Aves; order Pelecaniformes; family Pelecanidae; genus Pelecanus; species Pelecanus crispus. Next base: position 4,565,056 of record NC_134662.1, on the reverse strand, counting down.
TACGTGCCAGCAGCAAAATCTGTGTGGCTGGAGCTAACGTCAAGGGACGGAGCAGTCTCGTCTGAAGCAAAGCGCCCATCGCTTACACACGCTCAAGGCCACCAAAGCCAGATGCTTCCAGCTGGTACCCAAAAGCAAGGTCTGGCTCTTCCGGTTCTCTGTAAGTTCCAGCAATTTATTTTTAAATACAAACTAAGCCAAACTAATTTTAAAAATAAAAGCTCTCTCCAGCTTTGCTGCTTTGCCCGTATTGCGACGATGGTCAGACCCACACAGCAGGAGGGAACCGGATTTACGTTTTCTTTTAGTTTCGTTCCCTTCCCAATTTAATTTCTTCTGATATTCTGCACATCAAGCTAGGAAATCCATAGGAGAGCAAGATAATATATCACATTATCTGGCAACAGGTGAGAGGACCTAACCGACACACACGCTGTGCAAAGAAGTCAGAGACGCTACAACTGGGAAATTCTGAAACTCGCTGTATATGCAGAGGAAAATCAAGAAGATTTCCGGTCTGTGGCTAAACCGATTAAATAATTTGAGTGATATTTGAGCAATCAGAGAGCGCTTTCCACCTCAAAGTTCAACTATTAGACCTTCGCATCTCAATTCCTTTGACTTCTCGTGAAGACGGGGAAAACAACGCCGGACCCACCAGCCACTCGAGCAAGCCAGCGCCGGAGCCACAGTGGGCACCTTACTTCAAACCAGACCCACTGTTGATAGAGATACAGTATTTTATAAAGCTCTTCTTCCTCTTGCTCTCCCCTCCCCGTGCAAGAATTCCCCAAACAATTACAAACCTTTACCCTGCTTTTTATGCAACCATCATTTTTGGGTCATCCACCCACAGCCTTCCTACAGCACGGCAGGATTGCCATCCCTCTCGCCAGCTTCGCTGCTACCCGCAGCGTCTGGAAGAGCGATTTGGAAACTCTTGCAAGTTCAGAGCTGCCTTGGGGTCTAGAAACCCAAGACAACCAAACTATCCGATCTTTCCAACCCGAGCTCACCTTCACAGCCGAAAGGGCAAGAAGGTGCTTTTTTTTAAGTGACAGCTCGAGTTCTGCCGTTCACCACCTCCTCACGAAGAGGTCAAAGAAAGCTTCCCCCAGCCGCCGGCGAGCGGACAAGCGGCTATTTCAAGCCCCATGCAAACCAGACCATTCTAAAGGCAATTAGCCAGGGCCAGCCCCATGGCACCGCAGACTAACCGCTGCGCTAATGGGGTGGCTTCTGGCAGGGAGAGCCACGATTCCCCGTTAGCGACAGCGACAACTTCGAGTGCCCGACTCGCACGCGAGGAAGCAGAGAACGGCAGTTGCCAGCAATAAAGATCGGTGTTTTCCAAAGGACGGAGTGACCAGTTCCTCTGGAACAGAGTCCAGGGACAAGCAGCAGGACCGCAGGTCCGGGAGCCAGGCACTCGCCTCGTTACGCTAACAAACTTCAGGGCACGACAACCTCCCGGCGCACGAGGTAGGGCAGAGCCGTTATCTCCATTTCGCAGATAAGGAAATAAGGCAGGAAGGCAGAAGTTGGGCCGGCCACAGGGGAAGTGTGATGAGCAGAGGACAAACCTACGTCTCCCGAGTCACACGCTCCTCTCCCGGCCACCGAATTAATTCTTCTTGCCTGTTCAAACCAAGAGAAGTCAGTCTCCCAGTGTGCCTCCGTTTCCCTACCTTCAAAGAGGGATAATGCCTTCCTAAGATAACTCTCGATGTCAAAAAGCATTAATTACTTTAAGTAATACCAGTTAAATATTATATCCAGGGATAAGACGGATACAGAAGAAAAACTGGTAGGTACATTGAAATGTGCCTCCTGTGTAAATCATTAAAATCCACAACAATACTCCAGCCACACAAAAGAGCTATTTCCATTTGTTTCACAGCTACAGATGGCAGAAGAAAACCTCTCAGACAATAAGCTCTATTTAAACATATTGATCCAGCTTTTTTGGTGATTTTCCCCCATACTGGCCACAACCAGAATATGATAAATGGTGCTACGGAGTCACAGAGCTCCCGTATATTCGAATTCTGACCACGCAGCTGACTTGGAACCCAAACCAGCGGCGATCAGCTCAACTGCCCGCGCACAACGGGATGTCCCACGCAGCAGAAAGCTAAAGACACGCGTAAACCTCTGAAGGATGAAGGTCTGACTTCAGTACTACGTGCTTGAGAAGCAAGTAGTTTCTGAAAAGCAGTACGTTAAGAAAACCAAGCAATTACCTAAAAGGCCTCAAGTTTACTTACAGACTCAGTCTAAATATCAAGTTACTGACTTCTGTGGTCTACCACAAGTCAGCTTTTCTCCTGGTAGTAATCACCACAGTTGTACTTGTCCGGGTCAGTTTTACAAGAAGCCCACAGCTATAAACAAACCTGAAGATTGTCAGTTTTCCCCCAAAAAACCCAAACCCATTAAAGGTAATTCAACACTTTTAAAAGCCACAATAACTTCCTGCCTCATTTACAACAGAGAAGGTATCTTGGAGCAGAACGCAGCTCTATCACAGTCCATTCGGCTTTTATTTAAGGCCACACCTGATGGCCATGGCCCAGTACAGAGGTAAATCCCATTCACCTGCTCCAGCACTGTTGAAAACGAGCTGCAGAGGAGACCAGGTGCCCAGCTCCAGCTCCCCGACCAGGCACCGTGACACCTTCCAGTCCCCACTTACCTACACACACACGCTCGCTTCCCTTCCTCAACCTCCTAAAGGACACCCGCCAGTATCCGGCTTTTCATTCCGCACACTTCTATTTAGAAATGAGGAGAAGGAGACAGATTTCTCTCTTTGTCTGCGGCACCCACTTATCTCCTCTACTTCGCTCTACCTCAACAATACAGAAAATCCAGATACTGCAGCTACCCCTCCTTTATATAACCCATGCACTACAATTCACTAATGCCTCCAAAGTCCTGCCCAGAACAGGCAGGCTACCGTTGCTATCCTTCACCAGCCATCAACTCCTCCAGTTGTTTTCCCCTTCTCTCCACAACCTCTCTATACCAACCCACCGTTAACTCACGCACAGAAAAAACAAGTAGATTATGTGACGTTAGACCTTCTGACAAGCTTCCCAACCTCCTTTTAGACCCCAAAAGAGTGTCCAGACCCCGTTCCCTGCTAAGTCACCCAACTTCCAAAGCGAGCTGGCACTGAGCTGCATCTCTCACGGGTTCCCACTGCCCCCTCTCATCTCATCCACCCGAAAGCCCGAGACGCCCCTCGCCACCCCCGCTCCAGCCACACACCCCACTGCCCCCCACCTCCGTCACGACAGCCCCTTCCACCCAACACCCTCGGGCTGCAGCTCACCCCAAAACCTCGGGGCCCCCCACCGCGATACAGCACAGCTCCTCTCTGCGCCCACCCCCAGGTCCCCTTCTCATGCAGGAATTCTACCCCCCGGCCCACCAGCACCCTGCGATCCCCACTGGACACCCTCCCAGCCGCTCACCCCATCCTTCGCCCCTCCACCACAAGCTCCAGCACCCCCAGGGCCTTCCTTGCCCACCAAGGAGCCCCTTAACCCGCACCCAGCCCCCCCCCCCCCCCGACCTGCCCAGAGGGTCCCCTTCTCCCAGCCTTGGACCCCAGCACCCTCCCAACCCCGTGGCGCCAGCCCAACTCCCCCCTCACACCCACGGGCCTCCCAGCACCCCCAGGGCCTCCCAACCCCTCCACCTCCGGGGCCAGCACCCTCCCCGGCCCCCAGCGCCCCCCAACCCCTGCCCAGGCGCCCCTCACCGCCAGCCCCAAACTCTCAGGGCCCCAGCACCCCTACAGCCCCCCCACTCCGGCGCCTCCGACCCCAGCCCCCCCTTTGGCCCCCCGGGCCCCTGCCCTGGGGCCCCCTCGCCCCCAACTCCCTCACCTGCACCCCCAGCCCCCCCCCAGCCCCTCAGGGCCCTCACCCCCATCCCCATCGCCCCCCCCGACCCCCCCGCCCTGCCCGTGGCCCCCTCCGAGCCGCCCAGGCGCCCCCCGCCCAGCCCCGCCGGGCCCTGCCGCCCGGGCCGCAGCGGGCCGCGAGGGGCCCCGGGCAGGGGAGGGCCGGGCCGGGGGCTCCGCCAGGCCGCGGCCTGCACCGGCCGTCCCCGCCCCGCTCTCCGGCGGCCTCCCCCCGTTAGTCCCCGCGGCGCGGGCGGCTCCTCACCGGTCTCGGCGGGGCCGGGGCACCGAGGGGCGGAGGAGCGGAGCCGCCGCCTCAGACACCAGCGCCGCCGCGCAACGCACCCTGCTGCCCAGCCCCGGCCGGGCGCGGGCAGGGCTGGCCCCGCCCCGCCGCACGACTGGCAGCGCCGCCCGCCAATGGGCGCGGGCGCCGCGGGGCGCGCGGGGGGCGGCCCGGCGGGGAGGCGGGGCTGGGTGCGGCCGGCAGGTTCGGTTGCGACGGCGGCGGGGAGGGAGGGCGGTGAAGGGGCGGGGTCGCACTGCGGAGCGGCGGGGGTAGCAGCCAATCAGCGCGCGGGGCGGGGAAAGGGGCGGCCGCATGTAAATACTCATTAATATTAATGAGCGGTTCGCCGCGGGGAGGGGGCGCGCTGCGGCGGCACGTGGCGCCCGGGGCGCGAGGCAGCGGGACCCGCTGCAGCACCGGGGCAGTGGGACGGGACCCCCGGGCCCCTCCGGATTCCCTCGGACCCCCTGGCTCCTCCAGAGACCCCCGGAGCTCCTGGAGCCCCTCGGACCTCCCCAGAGCCCCCCGGACTCCCCTGGAGACTCCTGAACTCCCCCGGACTCCCCCGGAGCCCTCGGACCTCCCCAGAGCCCCCCAGACTCCCTCGGATCCCCCTGGAGGTCCTGGAGCCCCCAGACTCCCCTGGACTCCCCCGGAGCCCCCCGAACCTCTCGGCCCCCCCCCGAGCCTCTCAGGCTCCCCTGGAGATTCCTGGACCCCTTCGGAGACCCCCGAAGCCCCTTGGACCCCCCAGAGACCCCCAGAGGTCCTGGAGCCCCCTGGAGCCCCCCAGACCCCTCAGACACCCCCCCCCCCAGAGCCCCCCGGACTCCCCTGGAGCTCCCCGGACCCCTCGTACTCCCCCAGACCCCTCAGACCCCTGTGAGCTCCCCAGACCCCCCCAGAGCCCCCCAGACCCCTTGGACCCCCCAGTCTGCCCCCCCCCGGGCCCTTGGTGCAGCCTGGCTGTGCCCCCACGAGATCCTGGGGCACCCCCAAAAAATCGGGGTGCTGCGCTGCCCGCCATCCCTGCAGCCCTGCCGGGCCCCAAGGCAGGGGGGAGGCGTTGGGGGGCGATGCTCCCCGGGCACCCCCGGCTGCCACGTTATCCCCCACCGCTCAGCATGGCAGGGTGGGCTGCAAGGGGCCTGCGGCGGGGGGCACGGCAGGGGGCATGGCGGAGGGCACGGTGCTGCGGGGCAGAGCCTGGCGCTGGACCTCATCTCCTGGCCGGGGCCCGGGGAACCCATGCGTGGCCTCAGCCCGGGGTCCCCTCCTGCCACCGCCTGCCCGGGACCCCCAACAGCCACGTGGCCGCTGGCCCCGGCGGGGCGGGAGCAGAAGGGCCGCAGGACGCGGCTGCCGAGTCCCTCCTGATGAATCTTGCTCTGAGTCACCCATTTCTTTAAACCTCCCCTTCCCTTTCCAGTGCAGGGGGGCAGAGCCGCCGGCCGGCCTGGAAACCCCCTCCATGACCCTGCTGCGGGACTCGGGGCGCCCTGACCCCCCCTGAGACCCCGGGCAGAGCCTCTCCAGCCCGGCAGCCCGTGGGGTGGGGGCGAGAGAGTGGGCCCGTGCCCCTGGGCAGAGCCCCCCCACCCTGCTGTGCCCCCCGGGTGCCCCCGAAGCTCCGGCCCTGGGTGCAGCAGCCCTGGGGCTGCTCTAGCTTATGCCGGGAGGGGACGGGCTCTGCCCAGCCCTGCGGTGCCGGGGGGCTGCAGCCCCGGTCGTCCCCCCCGCCCCGGCGGAGCTGCTCTCCCTGTGCAGTGAGGGGAAAATCCAGGGGGATGAATCAGCAGCGGGCGGGAGTCACGCTGGCGGTGCCGGGGGAGCAGGAAATCACGCTCGCCGGCCCAGCATGGCCGTGAATCGAGGCTTTGATTCCCCCAGCTGCCGCCGGCGCAGGGCGAGCGCGGCCGGCCGGGTCCCGGTGGTGCCTGGCTCCCGGCTGCGGCGCTGGCGGGATGAGGGGGGCCCGGTGTCCCCCACGGGAGTCACCGTGGGGCTGGGAGCCGCGTCCCCAGGGCAGGAGGGGCAGAGGATGCTGCAGCCGTGGCTCCCCAGCAGCGCTTCCCAGCACATCCCAGCGCTGTGCCGGCGTGCAGCTGGGCTGCACCAGTACGCACCGGTTGCAGCTTCAATCCCAGCGTGAACTGAGATGGAGAAATGCTGGGGCTGGGCTGTCCCCTCCGGCTCCCCCTGCCCCGGGGGGGACGTGGCCCCACTGCCGGGCGCACGCCAGCCCTCGCCGGCGGCTGCGCCGAGGTTGGGCTGAACACCCACTAATCCTGTTAGTGGGAAGAAGGCTGATTTTTCCCCTAATCCAGTTTGCTCCCATACGCCCTCGCCCGCGGCGTTATAAGCCGCTTTGGCCGCAGATGGAGCCGCGCCGGGCACACGCCGGGGTACGGGGGGGAACCCCCCGGCTCCAGGCCGGCACCTCGAGGGGTGCGAGGGCCACGAGCGCTGCCGGGCCATGAGGGACCATGTCCCGCACAGCCACCGGCTCCCGGTGTGACACACGGTGCCAGGAGCTGGTTTGGGTCCCAAACGCTGGATTTGTGCTTTTAAAGCATTTTTACGGCCGCGGGCTGCAGCGCCGGCTCCTCATCGGCTGGGGGAGGGATGGGAAATGGCTGCACCGCGGCGCATCCCGCCACTCGGTAATTAACGCTCAGGAACAGCTTGCTTAAAACCCTGGGCCCAGGGGAAGTGCCAGGCGCCCCGCGAGGATCGTCCACCTCGATCCTGCGCCGCTGCCCGGCCGGGCTCCCGGCTGCGGGTTTCGGGGGGCTCAGGGTGCCCCCGGCCCGGGGTGGTCTGATGGCTGCTGGGTGCCAGGCTTGGGCATGGGGGGGCTGCAGCGGCCAGAGCCACCCAGATCTTCCTGGGAGCAAGGGACCTTCTCCGAGAGCATCCCTAGGGACATCCCAGGGGACATCCCGATGGGCGCCCCAAGGAGCACCTTGAGGGCCACCCCTCGGAGCATCCCAAGGGACGCCCGCGCTGCAGCAGGACCATGGTCCCCCAAAGAGCCTCTCCTGCTCCGTGGTGACTCGACCGACGGGCACGGGTGCTGTCTGCACTGGCCGGGGGGGGGGGGACAAAAAGGGGGGGGGGGACAGAGATGGGGGACAGGAGACCTGGGAATGCCTCTGCAGCCCCGGGGGGCCCTGGGGGGTCCCAGCGGGTGGGGACCGACACCGAGCATCCCCGTGCCTGCATGCGCCTGTCCTGCTCCCCCATGCTGGCACCCAGCGAGGGTCCCGGCTGCCCCCAGCCCACGGGAGGGACGTGGGGACAGGAGCGGCTCCCACGGCCGGTGCCAGGGAGCTGTGACATCCCTGCAGAGCTGTGACCGTCCCCACGGAGCTCCAAGCGTCCCCGTGGACCTGTGACTATCCCGGCGGAGCCGTGACCATCCCATGGAGCCGCAACTGTCCCCACGGACCTGTGGCCATCCCCACGGAGCTGTGACATCCCCACTGAGCTGTGACATCCCCCCAGAGCCGTGACATCCCCACAGAGCCATGACATCCCCATGGAGCCATGAGCATCTCCCCGGAGCCGTGATGTCCCCACTGAGCTGTGACATCCCCACAGAACCGTGACATCCCCATGGAGCCATGAGCATCTCCCCAGAGCCGTGAGGTCCCCACTGAGCCGTGACGTCCCCCCGGAGCCATGAGCATCCCCCCGGAGCCATGACGTCCCCACGGAGCCGTGTCCTTGCCAAGGCCCTTGCAGCCTGCGGCAGCCCCGCTCCCCCCGCCGCCCCCCTGCCCGCGTGCCCACGCTGCTCCCGCGCCCGGGGAGCAGATGGTTTCCATGGCAACGGGCATGATGACGCACGCACCGTGCTCCCACCCCCTCCCCACGGGGACGCCAGCCCGCGCCGGAGCGAGGGGTGGGGGGCACCCACCGGCAGCGGGGGGCTGCCGTGGCGCACCAGGACGCAGGCACACACGCGTGCACACGGTACATTGCATGTGCATGTATGCGCACACGCTACGTGCACGTCTGTTGGCACAGCTGCTCCGGACACGCATGTGCATGCTTGCACATGAGCTGTGTGGACACGCGTGTGCGTGCTTGCACATAAGCTGTGCGCACACACCTGTGCGCGCACAGTCAGGCGTGCACAGGCGTGCATGTGCATGCACGCACAGCCACGCGCATGCACATGCATGCACACGCATGCACCCCATCCCTCCTTTCGCCCCTTTTGGGCTGAGCCCCGGCCCCCCCAACCCGGTCCCGAGCCACCGGCCGGGTGCTGCTCCGCAGGGACGCAGGAGCGTTTCTCATCTCTTTATTGAAGGAAGACTATTTCTAGAATAAAGGCTACATCGTAATGTCACCTTGTCCCCTGGGCGCTCGGGGCGTGTTGTAAAAAGCCGGGGATGGGGGGAGCTGGGCGCAGCGCGGGGGCCCAGCCCGCCTGGGGACACCCCCTCGGGGACACCCCCTTGGGGACACCCCCTGGGGACCCCCCCCTTAGGGACACCCCCCTGGGGACACCCCTTGGGGACACCCCCCCTTAGGGACACCCCCCTGGGGACACCCCTTGGGGACACCTCCTTGGGGACACCCCTTGGGGACACCCCCCCTTAGGGACACCCCCCTGGGGACACCCCTTGGGGACACCTCCTTGGGGACACCCCCTTGGGGACAGCCCCTGGGGACACCCCAGGGCCCCGGTGGTGGGTGAGCAGGGCCGGAGCGAGGGGCCACAACCCCGCTGGGACGAGGGGCTGGTGACAGCGCGGGGGCCCCGCTCCGGCCATGGGGGAACAAGCGGGGCTGCACCAGAGCTGGGGGGGGATTGGGGGTCCCCGGGGTGCGGGGCCAGGCCACCCTCAGCCGGGACTCTGCGGGAGCGAGGGGACGCTGACCGCCGGCGGGGCACCGCGGCGGGGAGCAGCGGCACCCATCACCGTGGCATCGCGGCCCAGCGGCGGGGCTCATCCTGCGCGGGAAGAGGGCAGCGGGGGCATGGCGGGGGCCGGGGGTCTCCCGCCGGAGCTCACCAGGATTGTGCTGGGTCAGGACCTCCCTCGGACCCGATGCTTTGTGCTTGGGCTGGCGGCTCCGGGCTGCGGGGACGGGGGCTGCGGGGGCAGGAGGGGCCGCGGTGCCAGGACGGGGCTGGGGGCTCGGGGGCTGCGGGCATCATGCGGGGGCTGCTCCCGCCCCGGGGGCTCTGCCTGCAGGAGCAGAGCGCTATGGCGTGGGGACGGGGGCGCGGGGAGGGCTTGGGACGCGTGTGACTGTCCCCAAGGGTGACACCGACACCCCCACGTTGCGCCGGCCTTCCCACCCATGAGGACCAACGTGGGGTCCCCCACCGGGGAGGGGATGGGGACAGGGCCCGGCCGGTGCCGTGGGTTGTGCTGCAGAGCGCGTGCGGGGAGGGGGTGCGTCCGCGTGCTCCCCGGCGGTGCCCGGACGCCCGTCCCCGGTCCCGTTGTGCCGGGCGCGGGGCAGTCGAGCGTCCCTCGGCTGGGCGGGACGCCCCGTCTTCGCCCCCCCAAACCTGGGGCGAGCGCGGGCCGTGCCGCCGGCGCGCCGCGGCGTCCCCGCACAGTCACAGTGATGGCACGGAGGACGAGGGGACAGCCCCGCTGCGATGCCACGTCCAGTCGTGGGGGGGGAGAGGGGGGGACCGGGGAGGGGGCGCGGGCCAGTCCGGGGCTCTACATGATGCTGCACTTCCCCTTGATTTTGTCTGTCCTCTTCTGCTTGCTGGAGCGCTTCCCGTCGATGGTGAGGCTCACGTTCCTCCTCTTCTCCAGGTTCAGCAGCTCCTGGAAGAGCTCCTTGACGTTGTAGTTCATCTTGGCCGAGGTCTCCATGAAGGCGCATTTCCACTCCTTGGCCACGGCCTCCCCCTCCCTGCTCTCCACCTCCCGCTGGGTCTCGTCGCACTTGTTGCCCACCAGCATGATGGGGATGCTCTCCACGCTGCCCTTGATCTGCACGATCTGCTGGTAGATGGGCTTCAGCTCCTCCAGCGACTGCTTGCTGGTGACAGAGAAGACCAGGATGAAGGCATGGCCCTTGGAGATGGAGAGGCGTTGCATGGCCGGGAACTGGTGGCTGCCCGTCGTGTCGGTGATCTGCAGGGTGCAGACGCTCTTGTCGCAGCTGATGACCTGGCGGTAGGTGTCCTCGATGGTGGGGATGTAGGTATCCCGGAAGGTTCCCTTCACGAAGCGCAGCACCAGCGAGCTCTTGCCCACGCCGCCGGCGCCGAACACCACCACCCGGTAGTCGTTGCTCTGCTCCGGCATCTTGCCCCGGAGATGCTGCCGCCGCTGCAAGGGAGAGGGCAGAGGAAGGCGTCACGCCGGGAGCGGGGGGCTTCGGGACGGACCCCGCCAGGCACCGCTCTGCAGGGGGAACGGGGCAGCCCCCCGCCACCCCTGCCTCACGGCCCGCTTTGCGATGCAGCCCCTGCTGCTCCGACCGGGCCAACGCAACTGGAGGGTCCCGGCCCCCGCCGTGCCCTTGAGACGCCCTTGCCGGGTGGCTGGGACAGGACGGTGCTCACCGCCCGCCTGGGGTGCAGCGGCGTTTGCTATTTTTACCAGCCGCCCGCTGCGGCCATATGGCCGAGCCACGGCCACCGGCACAGCAGCTGCGACCGAGGGCAGTTGGGGGGGGCCACACCAGGCACCCTCAGGACCGCCGGAGCTCCTGGGCATCAGAAGTGGCCCCGCGGGGCAGTTGGTAGCCCAGCGAGGAGCCGGCAGCACCCGGAGCCCCCGACCAGCCCCTCCGGCTCTCCCACACGCAGCTCTTGCGGCTGCTGGGTACGGAGGGGCCATTTCAGGCACAGACCTCGGTGCCCGCCACGCTGCCCTGCCAGCCCCAGCCACCCTGCGCTGCGCCCTGCTGCCCCGGGCCACCCTGACCCACGCCGTGCCGTGCCGCCCTGCGCTGGGCTGCCCCGTGCCATCCCTCCGCTCCGCTCCCACCCCGGGCGATGCAGCGGGGAGCGATGCGGGCAGCGGGGGAGAGCGTGGCACAGCCGCGGGCTCGTGGCCTGCAGGCTCAGAGACCCCCATGGCCACCCTCGTGCTGCCAAACCTCGGTGCCCGCTCGGAGGGGACGCACGGGCCGGGGCAGCGTCCCTGCTTGTGCCCCCCCCTCGCCCGAGTGATGCAGCCCCGGGGTGTGAAATGAGGGGGCACAAAAAGCCGCTGCTGAGCCCCAAGCTGAGCATCGCCTCGGCCAGGCCCTGCCTCAGTTTCCCTCCGGGAGCGCAGGAACGGCAGCATCAGCTCTGCCCCATGAGGTGTCCCTGGCGCACGGGGGAGCACGACGGAGCGGTGGGACGGGGTTCCCCAAGGTGCCTGCCGTGGGTGCCTGCCACAGGCGAGGAGCGGGGCGGGAGGGGAGGGAAGGGACCTCCGGTCGCTGCTTCGGGCAGATGCTGGAGGGGGTCAGTCTGTCCTCAGCCGGCTCCGCTCCCGCCACCCTCCACCTCAGGGACCAACAGGCCGGGAAGCGGGGGACAGCAAAGCGCCTCGGGCAGCCCCGTGCTGGCGGCCGCCCCGGGCACCGCCGCCCCCTCGTCCCCGGGCACCTCCGGGGGAACCAGCCCCTTCCCACGGCCGCTGCATCCCCACCCCGCGGCACCGGCGGGTCCGGATCCCGCAGGCAGCCCCAGTTACCCCGGCACGTCCCCAAACGCGCGGGCAGGTGTTGGTGCCTGGAGAGCAGGGCGAGCGAGGGGTTGGGAGCTGGGGAAGGAGCCCATCACCGTGGCCCCGGGCACAGGGCAGAAAAACGCCCCTCGGATCCTGCCACGTCGGAATCGTCACCGGCACGCGGGGGCCGGAGCGGGAGCCGTGGCAACATCAGACCTCTGGTGAGGCTGGCAATGGTCCTGCCCGCGGCGCAGCCAAAAGCGCCCCCAGCCTCGTGGCCGCGGCGCAGGGTGCTGGGCCCGAGGGGCTGGGCCGGATGGGCCTTCCCGGGGGTGCCCAAAGGCCCCGTGGCCACTGCCCAGCAGCGCCCCGACCCCAAAGAGCCCTCCGTGCCCGCGGGGCCAGACCACGGCCTCCCCTCGGCTCCTGGGGATGGGGCCGCCCACCAGCCGGGGGCACGGCACGGGCCTGATCCTGCCGGGGGCCTCTGTGCCCACCCAGCACCCCCAGCATCCTCCCGCTTGGACCCCCAGCACTGGGGGAGACAAACAGCGGGGGGGGGGGGGTGTCCAGGGGTCGTGATGGAGGGCAGGGGCAGGGTAGAGGTGAAGGAGCAGGGGCAGGGTGGGGATGGAGGGGCAGGAGAAGGGGCAGGATGGGGATAGAGGGGCAGGAATGGGGCAGGATGGGGCAGGATGGGGCAGGAGGGCTGGCACAGGATGGAGATGGAGGAGCAGGAATGGGGCAGGATGGAGATGGAGGGGCAGCAGAAGAGGCAGGAGCAGAGGCAGGATGGGGATGGAGGGGCAGGAATGGGGCAGGATAGGGATGGAGGGGCAGGAGAAGGGGCAGGATGGGGCAGGAACGGGGCAGGATGGGGATGGAGGGACAGGAGGGGCAGGAGAAGGGGCAGGAGCAGGGGCAGAATGGGGATGGAGGGGCAGGATGGGGATGGAGGAGCAGGATGGGGCAGGAGCAGGGGCAGGGCAGGATGGAGGGGCAGGAGCAGGGGCAGGATGGGGATGGAGGGGCAGGATGGGGCAGGAGCAGGGGCAGGGCAGGATGGAGGGGCAGGAGCAGGGGCAGGATGGGGATGGAGGGGCAGGATGGGGCAGGAGCAGGGGCAGGGCAGGATGGAGGGGCAGGAGCAGGGGCAGGATGGGGATGGAGGGGCAGGATGGGGCAGGAGCAGGGGCAGGATGGGGATGGAGGGCAGGAGCAGGGGCAGGAGCAGCGGCAGGGCAGGATGGAGGGGCAGGATGGGGCAGGAGAAGGGGCAGGAGCAGGGCAGGATGGGGCAGGATGGGGCAGGGCAGGATGGGGGGCAGGGTCCGTGTCCCCCCGCCCCGGGCCGGGGTCCCGGCCCCGCTCCTCCGCCGTGCCCTGCCCTTGCCGGTCCCGGTCCCCCCCCCGCCCCCGGCGATGGCGGCCGCCCCGGCCCCGCTCCCCCCGGCCCCCGCCGCGCCGGTCGCATTGCGGTGCCCGCCGCCTCACCGTGTCCTGCCCGGGATCCGCCCTTGGCTGCGGGCTGCGCGGCGGCCTCAGCGCATGGCCCGGCCCGGGGCGGTCCCGGCGCGGCGGCTCCGGTCCTCCCGGCGCGGCGGGGCCCGGCTCGGTGCGGCGCGGCCCGGCTCGGCGGGGCTGGGCTCGGCGGGGCTCGGTGCGGTGCGGTGCGGTGCGGCCGCCGCAGAGCCGATCCCGCCCCGCCGCCGGCCCCGCCCGCCGCGCCCGCCCCGCCCGGGGCCGCCGGAGCCCCCGGGCCCAGCCCCGAGCGGCTCCGGGACGGGGCGGCGGCAGCGGCGGGGACCGGCGGGACGGGGACAGACGGACAGGGACGGACCGGGGGGGATGGGGATGCACCGAGAGGGACAGATGGACAGGGGACACGCGGCGATGGGGACAGGGACAGACGGACAGGGATGGGGACACACGGACAGGGACAGATGGGATGGAGACGCACGGACAGGGACAGATGGACAGGGACAGGGACAGATGGACAAGGACAGACAGACAGGGATGGGGATGCACGGACAGGGACAGACAGACAGGGATGGGGACACATGGACAGGAACAGACAGACAGGGATGGGGACACATGGACAGGGACAGACCGACAGGGACAGACAGGGATGGGGATGCACAGACAGGGACAGATGGACAGGGATGGGGACAGATGGACAGGGACAGACGGACAGAGATGGGGACATGTGGGGATGGCGACAAGGACAGACAGACAGAGATCTGGACACATGGACGGGGATGCAGGGACAGGGACGGATGGGGACACACAGACAGGGACAGACAGACAGAGATGGGAATGCACGGACAGGGACTGACGGGCAGGGATGGGGACACATGAGGATGAGGACACAAGGATGGGGACACCCAAACAGGGATGGGGACAGACGGACAGGGATACACGGGGATGGGGATACAAAGACAGGGACAGGCTGGCAGGGATGGGGACAGACGGACAGGGACAGACGGGGATGGGGACGCACGGACAGAGCCCGCACACGGGCACAGGTGGGGACACGGACACCCATGAAGAGGAACACGGACAGGGATGCGCAGTCCAGGGACGCGTGGATGGGGCCAGAGACCCACAGATGGTGACGGGGTACACAGGGACACACGGACAGGACAGACGGACGCCGACACCCCGAGCCGGCAGGGTGCAGGCAGCGGCAGGGTGTCACAAGCCCCCCGTGACACTCGGAGGTGGCCACAGCGGGGTCAGGGTTTGGGGACACAGCTGCCCGTGGTGCCACCGCACCAGCACAGGCCCGGGCGCCCCGGCAGACACGCGCGTGCACAGCGGCACCGTCGCCAACCACAGCGTCCCCTCTGCGGGCACCGCGGCCGAGCGGGATTGGGGCCTGAGCAGCCGAGCGGCGTGGGCGCAAGGGCCCACCGTCCCCGGCAAAGGCCGCACCGTGGAGGATCCCGCAGCCCCCAGGCTCCGCTGCCAGAGGAAAGCCGGCTCTCCGCCCCGGCACCGGAGCTTGAGGCCACCGCGAGCCCCGGGAGTTCGCGGGTCCCTTGCCAAGGTTGGGGTCTGCCGGTGCCGGTGGGCCCGGCGGAGGTGCTGCCAGGCCAGGCCGCGTGACTCACGCTCGCTCCTGAGCGGCAGCAATTAAAATCCGCAGCTGCTATTAATAGCTGCCGGCGGAGGAGCGGGGCCGCGGCGGCACCCACGCAGCTGTCAACACGCACGCCATCGAGGAGCGCTGCCGGGCCCGCGGCCGCCTCTCCCCCGGGGGACACCGGCCGTCCCCCTTGGGGACAGGGCCCATGCCGGCAGCCGCAGCTCCCTCCCGCCGGAAAGCCAGGCTGCCAGGCAGCTCCCCGTCCCCGCGGCGTGATTAGCCGGACGGATACTACTCGTTAGAGGAAATGAATGAGTTTCCTTGATCATTTTCGCTGCAGCTCCTCCCCCGTTTCATTCAGTCCCCAGCTCCCCGCCAAGCGTTACACAACGGGGACGCTGCCGGCCACGCACACGGGGCTGAATCAGGCCGACGCCGAGCAGGCTGCGAGGTGGGAGAAGCGGGGAGCGGAGGGTCCTGCCCCCCACGCTCCCCCTCCGAGCTCGGCACGGCTTCGTGGGGGTCCGGCCAGCAGCCCCGCGCTGCCGCCCACCCCATCCCTGCTGTGGGGTTTGGCTCCCGGGGGGCTCGGCCCACCTCGGGGACGCGCAGGTGGCTCCCGCCGCGTGATGCGGGCGCTCAGGGAGCGATGGGGGTCTCCAAACAAACAAGTGACACAAAGGGGAGAAGGGCAGAGCCTTTATTGGGAGCGGCAGATCGGGGCTCGTCCTCCTCCACTCCTAAACCAGCCCAGGAGCGCCGCACGCTGCTGCGTGCAGGGGAATACCCCCCCCCCCCAGGCATCGGGAGCCCCCTGGCAAGGCGGGAAGAGGGGCGAGAGCTCAGCGTCTGGCGGTGCTTCATGACCCCCCGAGCCAGCCCCGATCCCAGACCCCACCAGAAAAAGAAAGGGTGTAAAATGGAGGCTGCAGCCCGCTCCCCCCGCTGTCACACTGACGCCAGACACAGGGACGGCGGGGAGATCCCCAATCCCTGCTCACATTAGCGGATCACTCATGATCTTTTGGGCACAGGTAAAGAAAATCTCCTCCCATCAACAGCTTGTCTTGGCTTTAGCACATCAGCCCCTGGAGCGCAGGTGGGAAGGATGAGGAAGGACAGGATGCACCACGACCTCAAGGCCCTGCCTCCATCGCTACCCTGGGCAAACGCAAGCATCTCCCAGAGACAGGGGGGGGAAAAAAAAAACCCTACAAGAAAAGCGTTCGCTGCAGGAACGATGAGGCAGAGGCAGGAACCCAGCGGCTGTGCCCCTGAAAGGACGCTCGGCGCTGTGCTCCCCAACACGGCGTCACACCTCACCTCTCCTGCCCCGGCCCCCCTGCCCGGGACGAGCACCAACACGGAGAAACACCCGCCGGGAGCGATGCTGCCCCGCGCAAGCTGCCTGCGAGGACTGAAATAACACACGGAGGTTTACCAAGTCGAGGCAAATTACATTCTCATCAGGCCCTGCTAATTTGTGTCATCTGAGGCCTAAAATAACCCTCCCTACTCCCCCCTTCCGCTCCAGGTTTTTCAAAGCAAGATTAATTGACTTCGGTATGTTGCAGCAATTAAAATACCGAGCACCAGGAACTGTCAGATGATCCTCATCAGCCTCCATATGCTGCAGCTGTGCCAACCACTGGCTCCAAGATGCTGTTTCACAGTCTCGCCCATCCTTCTTCCCCGCTTGGATCACGATAACGGGGACTGCGCCACGGCTAAGCCCCGCTCTGCATCATTATAATTCCATCAGCGCTTCCAAAAGCTCCGCTCTGCCCGCAGAAGCTGCTGCAGAAGCGAAGGCTATGTCTAATTAAAATGCATCCCCCGCGAGAGGCTGGTGAGGAGCGCGGCTGCGTTGTCACCCTGCCGGGCTGGGGAGCGGGAGCCGCTCTCTTGTGTTACAGCCGCGGCAGGTTCCCGGCTCCAGCCTCTGATCCGAGCTCCTTGCCGCGGAGGGCAAATCCCAAGGATCACAACGCGACCCGCAGCACGCTGTGCTTCCCCGGGGGCTGCGCTCCGGGGCTGCCGAGAGATCTGCTTGTGTGCAGTCAGATGGCAAGTGCCTCTAATCAGCCCTTCCACAACCTCGTAAACCCCCAGGGAAGAGATTTCTCTCCTTTGAAAACAGCGACAGAACGCCGTGCAAAGCCTCTGCGGCGCAGCTCTCGCTCACGCATCGGTACAGCCACGTGAGCCTGCCCAGAGCGAGAGCGGAGCAGCCCTGGAGACGTGTTTGATGGGGACCACTAAACCCATTTTGCTGCAGACCATTTAAACACAAACGCTTGCCCTAAAATATTAACGCTGGATAGTGCTGCTTCTTACAAACGAACGGATCCCGGGCTCTGTGAGCGCTGCAGAAGGGCCTTCAGACAGGGACGTGAGGATCTTCAAATGATACGCTAGCACGCTGCTGGAGGTTTTCTTTAGGGAATGCTCAACGTAGGGATGAGAGGCAGGGGACGGGGCCCGGCCTGGCCTCATTTCTTCCGTTAATCACTCTGAGAAAACAAAAGCTCCCAGAGCCACTTGTGGGTTAAAATGGAAGCTCTGCCCAGGGGGAGCTGCGGCACCAGGCACACGGAGCGGCCCCAGAAGGGATGTTATTTTTGGCAGCTATTACAACCAGGTTTTGCTCAAAACTAAGCTAGCAAAAGCAGCTTAGTGCATCTGTGCAATCCGTGACCCCACCTGCTTTTGACTTTATTTCTGTTATTGTTTCTCACCTTCTCAGGGCCTGAGAGTGAAGGAACCAGACTCAGTTTCTGCAACGGGCGTGAGGGGAAGGAGGGAGCGGGCTGGCTACGCAGATTAAAAGGAAACCACACGCTTGACGAGCTCTTTGCAGGCAGCCTTAGAAACAGATTCTTAGCGTTTGTCTTGACTAATCTCAGCGCAAGCTGCTGCACCCACAGATCCAACAGGCAGGGACGATACCTTGCGACACCTATGCTGGGACACTCCTCATTTTTTATCTCCTTCTGAGGACGCAGGAGGAAATTCTCCTTCTTCAGGTCAATACGGAAATACCACCCGGACCGTGATGTTTCACTTGGCCATTGAGCTTCAGTGTCCCCCTTGGCTGACGAGGAGGCTCATCTCCGGTGCCGTTTGCAAGGGAAGGAGGTGAGGTTTGCTTCCCATCGCTCTCGCGCTCACCACTTGAAGAAGACCAGCCCAGCCAGGGCCGCGTAGCCCAGCACCAGGAAGAGAACCTTCAGGAGACGGTCGTTCTTGTCTTCCAGCTCCTTCGCAAGGATCTCAAAGAAGGTGATGAACAAGAAAGTGCCCCCTGCGATGCCTTGCAGGAGCAGGGAAGCAATGCTGCTGGCCGCATTTTGGGTGCTCTCAATCCCCATCCCGATGCTAATGCCCAGAGGAATCATCAGGCTCACCGTGACCGCCATCTTCACAGCATCCTTCAGTGGCAATGAGGTCTTGGCCATGCTGATGCCCAACGCCACCGCTACCAGCGTCTCATGAATGGCAACTCCTAGGAACAAGCTCATGACTTTGCTGCCCTCCTCCTGCAAGCCCAGGGCCAGTCCCTCGAAGATGGAGTGTGTGCACAAAGCAAAGACCAGCCCGATAAGCCGTAAGGGGCTGGAGCGGGAGAGCTCCTGGATATTCAGGCCGTGGCTGTGGGAGTGGTGACCGTGTTCACTGTACAATGTGCGCCCTCGGGAAGATGCGATGAAGGGACTCTCATATTCAGAGTCGCTCCCGACATCTGAACCAGCATTGAAGGTCTCTAAGTCAATGAAGGAGGGCTTTTCCTTCTGGAAGGTCAAGACAAGCTGCTCCACAAAGACCGTCACAAAGAAGCCAACCATCATGATGGTCTCAGCCACCGGGTAGTCTGTGGTCACATTCCCCTGCCTGAGAACTTCATCGAGCTGGAACGAAGCAAACAATCCACAGTGAATGAATCAATCACCTTTGTCCCTCTAAAGGGACATATTCCTATTGTGTTCACACAACTCTAGATGGACACTAAATTGATCCAGGATGCTTTAATACCCTTGTATGCAGGCCTTGGCGTAAGAGACAGGGAACCTATTTCCTATCCAGTGGAAGGTTAGTGACTGTCTGAAAGCGTTTTAAAACGCAGCGTCGACGGCAGGAGTTTGTGCCTCACACCCCCGGTGATGCTCAGCCTGCTTCTGCCAAAAACATCTCCAGTTACTCCACCCGGACAGCCAGTGGTAGCCAAATGGGAGGCGGGCACAGCTCGCCCTCGTGATCTGAAACACCAGGCACAGCGCAGCCGGTTCTGAGGAGGCTTTGTGGGCCATGCGGGCAAGACACAGACCCTTCACCCCCACTTCCGCAGGGGCAGAGGGCTGGCAGCCTGGACTCCTGCAGGGCAGGAGAGGGCGGGATGGTCCCCCCTGCCCAGGGGTCCCCAACATAATCAGCGGCACAGGTTCGTTAAAATCGCTCGTAAGCCAGAGGCTCGTGAGCGGTTACCTTTTCTCTCACAGCAGGCAGCAAGGCGTTGAAGCAGGTGGCCAGGAAGACTCCTCCTCCAAAAGAATTGCAGAGGGCAAGAACCTTCTTGGACCGATGAGCTTTCTCGTAATCGGCCTCAATTATCTTGACAGGGAGAAGGGACCCAAGCAGCATGAGGACACAGATGCCCAGCAGACACAGCACTTTGGTGACCACGATCTTCATTGTGCTTCCTGGTGAACGCTCCCTGCCGAGGGCCCCGCGGATGGCAGCTGGTGGGGTCCCGCCGGCCGCTGTTAGAGCGGGGACATCGGCGAGCGACGGCACAGACAGACCTCAAGGGAAAGGCGCTCCTGGGCTCAGTACCTGTGGATGGGAGTAAAACACAAGAGATTTTCCTATGGAAGCATATACGGTGCAGAACAGCCCCCTGCATCCCAAAGTGTGTGCCAGCCTCTGTACAGGAATCACCTGAACTCCCCAGAGGTTGCCTCTGGAGATGATGGTGGCAGCACCTCACGCACAGTGGGGTAGAGGAACAGCAGAGAAGAGAAAATTTAACTGCAGCAATTTAAAAGCCTTGTAAAAATTGTACCGGCCACACAGAACTGGCACAGCCTCAGTTTTTAGAGGCTTCATTTGAAACCACTGCGCAGCGGCAGGCACAAAACACTTGATCTTGCAGTAAGATCCACCTGAGTCCAACCAAAGGATCAAGTCTTTGGTTTTGAACCATGAGAAATAAATATGGGCTTGAGCTGGTGGCTTTTTATCAACCAGAAATGAACTTAAAGGTCTCCAACATTCACACGGGTTTTTTTTTTGTATTGCCCTTGAAACCAGACTATGGGATTCATTCCTGCTCGGTTTCCTGAGCCACTGTCACCACCTCGCTCGGGTGGGTCGCAGCCTCTACAGTTGGTTGTTTGCTCTGTACCAGGAGTCAGTGGAAGCTTGGATTGCCGACCGATACACGTCTCTAAAGGGAAACCCTATGGAGAAATTCACTGCAAGGTTCTCTATTGTCCACAGGCTGTAACAAAAGAGGAAGCAGAGATTGTTTTATACAAGAGAAAAACGCAAGATTTGAGTTGCCTAAGTCACAAAAATTGACTCAGTCTGAAATGTGAAAGCGTTTCCCTTCAGGTTACACACAGCAGCAGTGAAACTTGTTTTCCTAAAATCATTTTACAAAATAACAATGTAAAATCTATTTATAAAAATACGTAAACACGAACAGGTCCCTCTGCTGCTGCTTGCTCTCGCAGCAGCACAGCCAGCACCTCAGAGGATTTCACCTTCCACCCGCACCGAATTGATTTGTAAAGTCAAATCAATGGCACCTCGAGAAGGTTCTCTCGCAGGTCACCCCGGTAAGGGCTGCCAGACAGCCCCGAGCACTGACGAGGCGCTGCAGCGTGTATCGGGGTAACGAACTAACACAGAACACTTCCAGCCACACTGACACCCACACCTGTGATGGACAAGGTAAATAATTGGATACCTGCTTGTTGGAGCGGCAAATTAATTTTAACACAAAAGATTCCTGAGGCTAAAGTCTCCCTTGAGGGCTGACAGCATTAATCACTATCAGCATTTCAGTGCAGTGGGCTGCATAAATGGTGCTTTTATTAAAAGGAAAGTGGGAGACTGAGTGACTCTGTACTTGGTAAGGGAGTTTAAAGCCTTCTTCCAAGTTTGCAGTTCAAGCAGGAGCAAGCAGAGAGGTCATGGCGGCCAGGCCATCTGTGACAGGTCTGGTTCTCAGCCGGGTATCCATGGGAAGCGATGTTCATCAGAAGAAAACCCTGCTCGGATGACACTGATTGACTCACTCCCTGGTGAACCCAGCAGCCGAGCCAGGTCTGAACAAGTCCACAGCCTGAAATCTCGGCGTATGTTGGCAGGGCTTCCGCGGCAGGCAGCCTGTCGCTGCGGCTGACGAGCAGGCTCCCTCTCCGGAGACGTTGACTCCAGGACTGCCAACACTCGTCAGCGCTGTGCTGACACAGCTAACGAGTCACGCCGCCTTTGTAAAGCGTGCGCTGCAGTTTCAGCGTCAACAAAACGACAAGGATTTCACCTCGCGCAGCGCCAGTGTGTTGTTATGCCAAGCTTCTCAAATGAACTCTCTCAGAAAACGACGTTAGCAACAACGCCTTGGGATCACGGATCACGAGAGCTTGCGACTGCACCCGCTGGGTGCGAAGGCACCACCCGCACCCGCTGTGTTAGGCAGGCAGGCAGCTCCCAGGACAGATGAGAGGAGGAAAAACCTCCTTTTCCAGAATTCACACCTCCTCTGGAACACACCTGGCTTCTACTCAGAAATTCAGAAACCACCTAGCCTAATTTTTTTTTTCTTTCTTTTTTTTTTTTAACCCAGCAACAGCCCCCAACAAAGTGTAAAGCTTCAAGCTCCCAACAGCAAGCGGAGCAGCCACCCTTCAGTGCCCCCTGACCCGGGGCAGAAAGCAGCTTAGTGAAAAACAAAGCAGTAAGTACAAGAAATACCTTGTGTTTCTCCTCACCTCCTCTTTCCGACAGCCCAGCGTTCAGGAGCCAGTGCCGCTGACGTCTGGATTATTTCATCAGCCTGAAAACTTCTGTAACAAAGAATTAACTCAGGACAGTTACTGCTTAGCTTAGTGGCTATTAGATAAAGGAGACAGCCCTCTGTGGAACAAAAAAAGGGGTTTCCTTAAGCACAATCCTTTAAATCACAGTTTTTCTGTTAAAAACACACACGATGCCCCCAACGCAGTGGCACAACACGATGCTGAAACCAGGCTGGATGTCCCCAGAGCCGCACTTGTCCTAGTGCCTCCCAACACCTGAAGGCACTTGAAATCACCCTGCTCGCCCTGGAGAGGGGGGTGCTGGGGGCGGGGGGGGCTCCTCCCAGGCCGCCAGAGCAGGCCTCAGCCGCTTGAGCCCCCCAAAAGGGTGCAGAGATGGCGGGGGGACACAACTATAAGGGTTGCTGGGAGAGGGTGGTCGGCAGCTGGGCCGGGGCTTGCTTCAGCCGGGGAGCGGGGCGTCCCTCGCAGCCGGGGAGGGGGCCCAGCCTGGAGCCCCGCACCCCAAACCCCCGCCACCGCCCCCCTTAGCCCCCCGTTACCTCACCAAGAGCCCCCCGGCCCCGCTGTCACCCCCGTTACGCCTCCCGGCCCCCCCCCAGCCCCACCATTACCTCAGGAAACCGCCCCCGGCCCCCCCCCCGTACCCCAACCGCCACCCCCGTTACCCCGGCAACGGCCCCCTCCCCTCGGCCCCCCCCCACTCACGCGCCGGCTCCCGCTCGAACCCCCGTGCAAGCAGCCCCCCGCAATAGTACCCGCCCACGACGCCTCCCCATTGGCCGCGGCGGGAAAAGACGACTAGCCATTGGCTACGAGGGCCGCCCGTCAGCCCGCCCACGCCCTAGGGGGAGTGGCTCGCCTAGCGCCCGCCCGGGCGGTGCCGTGCGCCGCTGAGCAGCGCCCGCGGGAAACACGGACCGCGGCCGCGGGTTCCGGGGCAGCGCCAGCCCCGCAGAGCTGTCCGGGGCCGCCGGTGCTGACCGGGGCCGCCACCGGGAAAAGAGCGAGGTGCGAGTCACGCCCGAGCTAGCCAAACCCGGGGAGGAGGCCCACAGCTAAGGAAGAGCATCCTCCACCACTACGTTCCCTCTTTCTGCAGGTTTTCGGCTGCTTTTAGTTAAAGAAACATGTAAATTCGGTTAAAATAGCTGCAGAAGGCCCCTGGGAGAGCTGAAATGAACCTAAAAAAACCCCACCATTCAATTCGTTTTGCTGTCAGCATGCTCCCCAGGGAAGTTAGGAAATGTGGGAGCCTGGAAGGAAACCGGCTCTGCCGAAAGCAGGCTGCTGGCTCTCTGCTCCGAGTTCAGCCGCAGGCAGCACCCAGAGCCACAGTCACCAAAACCAGCGTCCCGCTCTCTCCTCCTCCATCGAGGATGGCCACAGGCTTACAAGGGCAGGAGCACTTCCCCTGGAGAGCTGCACGCTGAACCCTGTGGTATAAAGAGAAAAACCACCAAGGGACATAAGGAAATAGATCTACAGCTACAGCAGAGCAAGGAGGGTAAGGAGAGAGGGGAACAGCTCTGAAATGATCTGAAAAAGGAGGAAAAATGCCCACAGTTTCCTTCTTTTCAATATTCTTGAGCTTTTTCTTTCCACACTGTCCTACAGTCCCAAAATGTTTCCTTTTGCTAGGTTACAGAAAACAGCTGGAAAGAACTTAAAGGGAGAGCAGGGGAGGCAGCCATGGAAAGAGAGAGTTCCTGTTTCTGTGCTGCAGCAATACCCAGGAGGAGCATTTCAGCAGGAAAGAACAAAAAAGCTGGAAGAGGTGGATAAAACCCGTCTGTAGGTTGTGCCTCACGGCGGTCACAGCCCCGAGGGAGCGGAGCCCTGACCCCGCACAAGCCTCTGCGGTCAGCGGCGCGGAAACGGGCACGGCAGCCCAATGCGCGCCCGAGCCGAGCCTTGCTTCAGTCATCCGGGCAAGAGGGATAACAAAGAAAGTGTCCAAATATTTTATTCTTCACAAGTTACATTAACCACATATTACTTTATGGAGCATTTACAAATATTTTTTTTTTTTCTTTATCTTGATATTAATCTTCAGATATACCTGCTCACTCACACCACCAGGTCTCCTGAAAGGGCGTTTTCCATCTCACACCTACCCGCCTTCAGACCAGATACTTTTTGCCCGGCAGTCCGGCCGTGAACACACCTTCCCCACCAAATAACTACTTTAAAAACAATTCTGAGGTCAATATAAAAGCCTCTGGCCTCAACTAGCGACTTCTAAGGGAATTGACTAGTGACTTCTAGGGGGAACTGGCCAGAGCTTTCTGCTCGCCCAAGGAAGGACACGGGTAACTCCAGAGGAGCGGAGAGCTGGGGGTCGCTCGTTGGCTACAGGAGCTTTTTCCCCTCATCTCACACACTATAGCGTGAGGCATATATTATCCTGAGGCATAACCGCTCCTCACCAATCCCCCACGTTGAACCAGCAGCTGCTTGATTCCTTACTATCCAAGCAGCATTTTTATTCCTTCTGCTCTCTGCTCAGGCGCCCTCTGTTCCAACCATTAGCACAGTCAACCAGGTTGATTACTTACATGCATAAAAGACAGATTAAAAAAGCAGAAGAAGAAAAAAACCCCACTTTTAAACACCAAAAACATCGTATCTTTCTTACTGTCCACCTGACTAGTTCACAGATTGGATCATTCCAACAACAGAACCATAATTACTAAACACTAGACAATTTTTGTCAGGACTGGGATAGAACCCCAAGAAGCGTACCTGGAAACGCTCGCTAAAGGAGTCGTCGCACACGGGCACGTTCTTCCTGGCCAGTCCCAACCCGCCTGACACATTAACACTAACCTTTGAGAGGCGACCACCAAACTCCTGTGTATTAACAACGCTGGCAATGTTGCTACAGACCTGAATGAGAAACGCAGTGAATCTAATCAACAGAAACCCTGTTCCTGGAGGCAAGAAGATCCCGTGATCTCCAGAGTGTTCGAACACTACCATCTCGTAACTGGCAGGAAGATTAAACGGGGCAGGATGGGGGTTAGGTAGGACTTGAACACTTCTTTGAAGTGGCACGTGGGCAGTAAAGTGAAGACGTCCTGTAGTGAAGAGTGCATCGTTCTTCAAAAACGGGTTAAAAAATTCCCATGTAGCAAATAACATAGAAATGTAACAGTGTAGTTAATTTTCTGAGTTTCTTTAGAAAGGCTGTTGATGCTGGTTTGTGTTCAGCTTGCTGGATCTTCCAGAAGAAAAATAAGACTAGTGGAAAGGCTGAGGGGGAGGAGCAGGGATGAAGACTAGGGAAAGAAAGCGTGAATCTGTCTTTAACATGCAGGTCATATAAAGTATTTTGTTTTTCCATTATTTTTTCCCCCCTCTTGGACACTTCCAACTCAAGAAATGGCAACACGCACATGGCTTCCAGTTTTTAAAGCAAAGAACATAGTTCCCACGGACTGCGCTGCAGAGACAGGAAGAGAAGACATTTGCAAATTCAGTCTTTAAGAAAATAAAGTGTCCCTTTAACCACTGTGAACACTAGATAACAAAACTCGTTTGTCAGTCACACAATACATGAGGGAAGTTCTAATTCACCGCTCCTGAGGGCCTTGCATCTGAGGCACAGTACTAGCAGTACTGATGCAGAGAACCCAGTCTCTATGGAAGGGAGACACACCAAATCGCTAAATTAAGGCACAAGACAGATATTGCAGCCAAATACATAAATTCCCACTCAGCTGGCCACAGTACAGCAGCACTCCTGGCTACAGCCTCACCTGGAGTGCTCATTCCTGCTGGTCTTCGTTACTGGCACTTGGAGTTCGACTCCTGATCTGGCTTCGTAGCTGCTCTATTAGTTCAGGATTCTGCTGCTGCATCTGCTGAGCAAACTGCTGGCCCCTGAAGGAGAACAAGCGACAGTCCCATTCGTGCTCTTACACACACACAAACACGGTCTGGTGCTGGGAAATTCTTTACAGCCGATTGTCAAAACTCTAACAAGTAGTTCACGCCACCAAAAGAGGCAGTACCTCACCCAACATTTAAGCCTTCCTCAACTGTTAAATTTAAGTTCCACTTCTGGTCAGAAAAACCCCAAAATCCATTTACTAACCAAGGCAATGGGAAAACACCCAGCTCCCTACTCACGCTTGTATGAGGCTGGCGAGATCATTCGTGGAAGGGCTGGTGCCTGTGGCTCCCATGGCGTTGTGGCCACCAGAAATCATCCCGGACATGCTGCGGAAGTAACGGCCTTTGCTCAGAGCAGGAAAAAACCCACAGAAGTTGTTTGGTTTATGCTGGGAGGGGAGTGTCAGCGTAATGGGAGCACCTTCCCACACAGATTAGGAAGTTATCTGCAAGGGAATCTTCTGCAACAACTTTTTGCACATTAACTGCAGAAGAGTAACTGTAATGTTAAACTGCACAAGATGTAGAAATATTTATAATATTATCAGTTACTGTATTCCCAGAGATTCCCCCTTTTGTGTGCGAGCCCCATGTTATGTTTATTTAATTAAAACACTGCCCTTCCTCACACAAGCTATTTGCTTGCTCTGCATTAAACAAGATCTACTGACAGGACAGCCTAAACACAGATTCGCTGATGGTGAACAGGCCAGAATACACTGGGCCTGCACAGCCCCTTCCTCTGGAAGTCCTCAGGCTGCATCTGACACAGAACCTCAGCTGGCAACAGCAGTGGAAGGAGCAGGCAGAAGCAAATGGAAATGATGGCTGACGTTCAGCCCTTCAGCCAAATTATCTCATACGGTAATGAAAGGATGAGCTCCAGAAGGTCTCTAACTCACTGCCGGCCTGTGCTCTGAAAGGATGGTCAGGAGAGGTATGCGCCCTATTAATTTTATGACTTTATATTACCTAAACATCTCACAAACATTGTGAATTGATCCTCATAACCCTGTAGCACAAAGAATGGAAATATTCTCATTCTAACTGAGATGGAGCTGTGAAATCCTGTCTCCAGGTCGCAAAAATACTGTGCAGCAGAGCCAAACTGACCCCAAGCTTCCCAAACCCAAATTCTCCAGTGCCAGGATCTATCCTGCCTCCCTTCTGCAAACATTTATACTAAGATCTCTCCTCAGCACAGTCCAGAGTACCCAAAATACACACTAGCTCAGGCAACTGGACTGGTTTAAAGGCTGCCCTCCATACTTCTGGCCCAAGCACCCTCCCGCTCCCACCAGTTCAGACCTACAGCAAATGCCAAACACAGAGCCTCAAACGAGCAATTCAAAGAGGAAATACAAGATGGGATCAAACTTACAGCTGTTGTACTTGTGGATTGTTCATTAGGTTAGATGCCTATTTAAAGAGGGGAGGAAAAAAAAATGACACCCTATTTAGTCAGAAATGACTGGGTAGATATGCAGATGTTGCGCCATTCAACTACAAACAAAGTGAAGGCAGAAATACTTGGAAACAGATCAATAGGACAAAAATAGCTAAGAGAAGCACAGTGCAACACACAAGACAAGGCTGGTAATGCAGAACAGGCACCCTTTCCACATCCAGCATATCGCAAGGAGAAGCCTGTGAATAAGTCACTGGCTCTTCATTTGACCTTAATGAAATACAAGCACAGTTTCCCCACAGCAACACTGAAACAAAAAAATGAAACGAAAACAAATCTGCTAAAGAGACATGGAGCTCCCCACGCCATGTACTGATACATTTCATCCTGAACAGACCAACGCACAGACCAGAGACAGCCTGGCTGTGATCTGTGTCCAAATTTACCATACTCATGAAGCCAGGATTGTTCAGCAAGCCAGCTAAATCGAATCCTCCTGGACCTCCAGTCTGCAAGAATAAGAGAAACCACACGCAGATGATGACATCCTGTCAGTTCCAGATGCATATTACAATGAATGTTAATACTTTACTCGCAGTGTTATCAGAATCTGCCCCTTAAACCATGACAAAAGGGAAGACGCTCTGTCCACACCCTTTCTGTAAAGCTCTGAGTCACAGCGAGCCTCGGGGGATTAGGCTCACTAAGGGAGCCAAAGGGCAGATGTCCGCATGACATGATTTACTGATCACCCCTCTCACCAGCTGAGCCACATTAGCGATGTACAGCTGTAACCCATTACAATTGCCAAGTTAAACACATCCACTTGGTCACCTCTGCACCAGAGAAGTCTTTAGAAAAATGAAAATCCCCTTCAAAATGATAAACTAACATGTTCCTGCATGGAGCATGTCAGCAGTGTGGTCACCAGCTTTCTGGCTAGGAAACCTCCAGGTTTCTTAAGAAAACAATCTTTGTAAGAAAAAAAAAGCCACCTAAAAATGCCCTTCTGGTATTATTAACAGGTCACTAAAAAAAAAAAAAAAAAAAGCTGGGTTTTAGGAGTAATGACTTTAATTAAGAAAGGTGCTTAAGGCAAAATTGCCGGTTCAAAACACTCCTTTCTCAGTCTCATTTTCCAGCTCTTTCAAATAAGCCCAAGGTGACTGCGCTCAAGCAGTGAAGCTACCCTCTCAGGATTTTAGTGGAAATGTTCACAGTAGGACTCATTAACTATCTCCCCTCTGCCTGCATACAGGATTTGTATTCTAAACAGAACCCAGGTCATCAAGGCTCTCAGACAGCGGCTTCTAATCTTACCCATATACAACAAGCACTCATTTCAGAACTTACTGGGCTAGGAGTCTCCTTCATTTTCTGTTCAGCTATTTTAAGGTTTGATTTGTATGTGTCGTTGTCTGGATCCAGCTCCAGGGCTTTTTTGTAGTAAACAACAGCTTCTGTGTGTTTATTTAAACTGGAGAGGGCCAAGCTATTAAATTGGAAATAAAATAAAAAGTAACAGAATTAGGTAAGTACTTGCAGTCTTCCTCCACCCCCAGCAGAGGTGAAACACAAGGTATTTTTGCATGGCACTCCAGGGCAGAACACTACCGATAGTATCACTGCCACAAAGCATTTTGAGATTAGAATTCTAACACAAAACCCCTGCTCTTACTTACCCCATTCTGCCATAAGCTTTGCTGTAGTTTGGATCAATGCCTATAGCTCTTTCACAGTCTCTCACTGCTCCAGCATAGTTTCCTAGTTTACTGTATGCAGCAGCTCTGGAGGGAACGGAGAAAGATGTGCAGAAAAGACTTATCAGCTTCAATACGCTGATCAAGGTCACCCCTGTTCCCTCTCTGTAGTCTCCTGTTGTACAAGTCAAAGTCAAGTGTGAACTTGACATCAATCCAGGCCGTATCTAGGTGAGCAAGCTGCTATCCAAACACCCAGCTCCACGTTCCGCTCCTAGTGCAAATAAATCTAGGCTCTTACTCCTCCTTATGGACTTTCCAAGAGGAGCCTGGGCTCCGGGGAGGCACGCAAGTAGCACACTTGCTAGCTCAATCTCTCTCGGCTTCCCTTATGCCTCGATTTCTTAGTTGTAACGCCCATTTCATCCGTTTCCCCACACACTCTTAAGAGGGAAAACTGTTTTTGAAGCCATAATGTGTTCATTCAAGCCTCAATCTCCCAACTCTTACTGACATCAGGGCACCTGCCCAAAAGCCTCAAGGGACTGACCCTCATGCAGCTAAAGCAAAGCTTAGCTAAAAAGCACCAGTTGGAGCTCCTTGCCCCAAGAAATACCTCACCGTGTCATGAGCATGTGTGCAGACATGTTATTCATGTAGCCAGCTGTACACATGTACTCACAATAAGCAGGTAGCTAAACCAAATCCTGATTCAAAGTCTGTTTTATTCGACAACTCTCTTCCCACCAACTTTCAAACATTTTTGGCCGAGGAACTGAAAAACAGGAAATTTGCTTGTGTACCCAATTTTGCACACACCCCAACTTACATAAGTCTCAATAACGAGCCTTCAACTTGTCTCATTTCACTCCTTTGTTTTTATTTGTTTTTACACAGCCTCTCAAACCTGGGCTCTCTATCCCACTTAAAGTTAATTGCATGAAAGCAGACAGCATTTCTTGGCATCCTTATATCTCCTCAACTGCCTAACAGAGTTTGTTCCTACACCCACATCCTATCTAGAGATGCCAGGGCACAGAGCTGGCAGGAGGCACAGGAATGCATCACTATGAGCTTAAAAAAACCCAAC
Source organism: Pelecanus crispus (assembly GCF_030463565.1). Lineage (NCBI taxonomy): Eukaryota > Metazoa > Chordata > Aves > Pelecaniformes > Pelecanidae > Pelecanus > Pelecanus crispus. The sequence goes on along the minus strand of NC_134662.1, from coordinate 4,534,973 downwards.
CAAACAAAAAAAACACACAAAGAACTAGAAACAGAACAAACAGTCTATGGGATTGTAAAAAAGGGATTTTGACCATTCAAGAGTCTTAATTTAAGTCGTAAGAACAGAAACAGAGGTGTACAAGGGTGAAGAAAGATAATCAGTACCTGTTGCAAAAATACACAGCATTGGATGGATTTAATTCAATTGCTTTTCCATAGAAAGACACAGCAGCTTCGAAGTTTTCTGCCTTCATTTGTTCATTTCCTAAAGAGATGGCAGAAAGGCTCATTAACAAGTGAAAAATGGGGACAAACAAAAGCAACAGGCCCGGATCTATGTTCTACTTAAGAAAATAGAACAAAAGATAAACCAACCGCTTGCAACTTTTGCTGGTCAAAGCGCTTGCAAGCGCGAGGCGCGTTCAGCAGGGGACCTGTGTCTTGGCAATTCCACGCTGCCTGATCCTGCAAGCCCCCTTAGCACCCTCAGCTGTCCTCCCACCTCGGGTACACCTGAGGCCTCCCCAAAGCAGCACTGCGTCCTGAAAAGCACTGCAGCGTGTGGGCTCAGAGAAAGCTCTCCACTGTGCTTCAGCACTAATCACGCTCTCTTGCATGGCAGAGAAAAGGCAACACGCAGAGGAGAGCTCAAAAGGAAAGACGCCCTGTTCCACACAGCACGGGCTTCTTAGGATGCAAAAGAAAACGCTGACCCAGCTGTCTGTCTAGGCTCTGTGGCAGCTAAATTATGCCAACCTACACACGTTCCTGGAGCACAAGCAGAGAAACAAGCAGAAACGGAAGGGTTGATCCCATTTGCTTTTTTTCCCCCCATCATTCCAAGCATTCCCCAGGTGCTGAGTGAATTAAGCCTCCCTCCCCATTGCCATCTAGACCTCATTATACACTGGCTCCAGAAGAGGTTACCTTCAGTCTTGAGTCTTTCAGCTTCAGCTATGTCATCTTCAGAGGGGGTGATGGGCTCCGAGTTTGTTCTGATGTGTTCAGGCTCCTTACAAAGAAAGGGAGAACGCTGCGATAAAGACTCCCACTGAGATGTACTACACCTCCCCCTTCCCAAGCGCTGGCTTGTGAAGCCCAAAACATTTCACTCCTACACACCTCCGAGGGGGCCAGCATTGCCACAGAAATCAAGCAGAGCTCATTGCTTTGGCTGCTTAAATTGAAACTCAGCACATATTTTAGGGCATTCGCTCACCTTTCCTGCAGCAGCTTCAAATATTTCGGGAAGAGTCTGGGACACAGCTAGGCCTTGGTCTTCCATTGAGACCCCAAATGCTGTCTCCAGGCACTGGATGGCCACTGGAGAGGAAGAGTCAGGTAATTAGCTTTCCCCATTCCATCTAAATACTTAGCCTCCTCCCATAGCACCTGAATTTCTTACTGTTGAACATACCAGGAACAGAAAAAAACCCACACTAAACCACACAATTCCACATACCAGACTTGATATTTGGGCCATATCCTCAAATTTTGCCAAAGCCTCGGAGCTAGGCAAACCTTAGCTCTGGAGCTGAAGTCAGTCACAACTCCCATCCACTCAGGTGACCCCAGAGCAGGTGCTGGGGGTAGAAGTTAATCAAACTGGGGCTTTACGAGCCTTCCCACAGCTGTGGGTGGTGGCAAAGAGCAAGGAGAGAGGCCCATGTTTCACAAAGCGGTCACTTGCCAGTGGGTGGCTGCTCTGTGACATGCTGTGGCCACTCAGAGGTGCACGGACACTGGGTCCTGCCCGCGCCCACCTCCTCCCTCATCAGGCACCTGAAGCTCTTCCCAGCACAGAGGGGAACCCCAGCAACGTAACAGAGCTCAGATTTACAAAGCTCTCAGGCCATATTTTACAGTCCAAAAGTACCAGGAAGAAACCCCTGTCCTTCCACCCAACACCCTCCTCCTGCCCTCTTCTCCTGCCTCGCCCAGGAATGTACCCACTACTCCACAGACGTGCCTGCGCTCTCTTTCAGCGGGACAAATGTACAGGCCAAAGACTAAAGCGTAAGCTCCTTAAGTGGATCTTTTAAGATCAGTGTGCTCCCGTTACCAGCGAAGCCCTCTGAAAAAGCCTGTATAAATACTCCAGGGCGTGCTGCGGAAAAGCATTTTGATAGCAGAACAGCAAAAGCACTCAGCAAGTATAGAACATTTCCACACAGCCACAAAGTTCTCATTTTATACGGAGCTCCATACATTTATATGGAGCTTCCTGACTCCACCTCATTTAAGATAAAACTTTTAAGTAGCAAACACAGGGTCAGGAAGGGTTTTGATCCCAGCTATATCCCCTCCTCAAGCTAATCTGCTTTTAAAAGAGATACCAAGAAATCAGATAAGCAATCAGCATCCCTAGTGCCCTGGATATCTCCCCAAGAAGACAAGTTCATTTCAAATCTTGAGACAGGTTTGATGTTAGGAACAGCCCAGCCAAGTAAGAGGCAGAGGAGAGTAACAGCGTCCAAATTTTCCCCAAGCGTTGGGTTGACAGACCTAGACGCGTGAACAGGGAAGCACATACAACCACCTACCTTCCAAACTCTCCTGAGCGTCCGGAGACAGCCCCCCATTCTGCAGCTGGTCATGCAGAAACTGGATGATGGAGTAGGCAAGGCGCTTCTGGTCTGCCATTCTGGGAGGCTGTCAGCAGTTTGTTTCAACCTCTCGTAACTTTAAAAAAAAAAATCTGTAGAGAGAGAAGTTATATGAGTTGAGGGACAAGAAGTCCAAGAGCTTTTCTGCTGCTCTCCCCTGGTATGAAAGGAGAGGATAAGGGAGTTGTTCAGGACCGGCCAAGGCCTCCAGAGCCTTCATTAAACTCTCTGCTCTAACCACGACCCCTTTACGTGAACCCTCCAGGCCTCAATTCACCCTCTTCAGCGTGAGCTGCACAGCACAGTCCTGCCCCGCAAGGCTCCTGCCAAGGCAACTACATTGAAGGTGTCGCAGGCACTTGGGCTACCAAAATGTCTCTGACTGACCAGGACTAGACAAACTGAGCACTAAGGAGATCAGCACTAAAAAACCCAGTCTTCTGCTTCCAAAGCATAAGTTGATTCTGAAACAAAAACAAGGGCTGAAGTAATTTGCCACTGTTCGCAGAGCTGGGGTTCAGGGCTGCCAATCCTCTGGGCTGCTTGCTGGTCTATGTCACCGTCACCTACCCCGCCAGGATGCCAACAGTAAGGGAGAGTGAGGACGCAAAGCAAAGCGACCCCCATAAGCACCCCCCAAGGCTGGGGCTTCACAAAGAGCCCTGTGTGGGTCCTGCGCGCAGGACAGATGCAGCCGCTTGCACGGCATTGCTGCCGAGCTGAAGCGCTCTGCCTCTACCAGAACGCTTCACTAGGTTTGTAGCACAGAAGACCGTTTAGGGTCATTTAACAGAGAAACTAAATTCTTTAAAACACAGCTGCTGTACAAGAGGGCCCAACAGAGCTAAGCTGGCCCCAACCCAAGGAAAGACACCAGCGACGCCACCGCTCCAGGCACAGCACGGTGTGTGCCATGGGTGGAAGCCTGTGCCGGGCTCCCAGCCCCAGGGACAGGCGAGGCCAGAGAGCCCGCAGACCCTCCCGGGCCCCGGGGAGCAGGCACCTCTCCTCCCCCGTACCGCCGGGCCCCTGCCCGCAGCTCCCACCGGTGCCTCCGGGCAGGCGGCGGGCCTGAGGGGCGCGGCAGGCCCGGGGCCACCGCCCCGCCCGTGCAACCCCATTCGCACACCGCTTCGTGGGGAGACGGGAGCCCCCGCAGGGCTCTCCCCACCCCGGACAGGGGAACGCGCCCGGGGCCTGCATAGGGCGGGCGGAGACACCATGGCCCCGGGCCACAGCGGGCCCCGGGCGGGGGAAGCGCCAGGCCCCGCCGCCTGCCCAGCCCGGGCCGGGCCCGGCCGCTGCCCACACCAGGACCGGAGACAGACGGATCCCGGCGGGGAGCGCAGCCCAGTCGGCCCCGTTCTGGTCCCCTGCACCGCCCCCGCCCCGCTCACCGGTCGCCCCGACACTCGCCTCAGCCGGGGCGGGCTCCGCACTGCGCATGCGTCCCGCCCCGCCCACCGCGCCTGCGCACTGCCGCCGCCCGGAGCGCGCCTGCGCCGCCGCCAGGCCCCGCCCCCTGCCTTGCTTCGCTATAGCCGAGAGCGACTGCGCAAGCGCAGAGTCCCCAGCGCCTGCGCAGTCTGCGCGGCTCGGGGGCGGGGCCAGAGGCCGGAAGCACCGCTGTCGTCGCTCCCTGGGCTTTACCATAGAGAGGGGGCGTTGCCATGGGAACGGGGGGGCGGGAGCCCTGGGGCCGGGGCGCTACTCCCGCCGGGGCTCCGCTCCCGCTCCCGGGCCCATGGTGCTGCCCGACAGCCGCCGAGGCTGAGGGCCGGGGCGGGGATGGGTCTCCACGCGTGCGGGAGGCTGGGCCGCTCTCTCCTTCCCTTCGCCCCCTCCGGGCCGGGGGGAGCGGCCCAGTCCTCCACTCTCCCAGAATCCCTCGGCGCGGCCGCTCTCTCTGCCCGCCTTTATGGTTGGGGCACATGCTCCGTGCGTGGGGCCGGCGCGGTCTCTTCCCGGCCTCGTCAGCAGAGCGGGGCCTCCCGGCACCCCCGGTACCCCCGGCATGGCCCCCCCCACAGGTACCGGCCGGCGGCGGGGGGGGCCTGGGGGGCAGCGAGGGGACCAGGGCGGGGCGGGGCGACGGAGGGGAGGAGGTGAGGGCAAGGGCGAGGGGCTGGCATGGCGCGGCGTGGCACGGCGGAGATGGAGGAGAGAGGGATGGGGGACAGGAGGTGGGAGCCGGGGGCAGCCCCCCAACCGTGGTCTCCTGCTGCCCCCGCTGTCACCGCTCCGCCCCCCAGCTCCGGGCAGGGGACAGCCCTGTTCCCGGGCAGCGACAGCCGCCCCCCCCCCCCCCCCCCCCCCCGCCGGGGGCACGGCGGGGAGAGGGTCAGGTTTCTGTGAAGGGCTTGTCATGGCTGAGAGGGTAAACACCGCCCGGAAAATAATCCGACTGCTGATTGCTGCCAGCGCCCTGGTTCCTCAGGAGCCCGGGTGCCCATCAGCATGGTTTGTTTGCTGGGCCTCTCCTTTAAGTGCTTTTATCGGGCTTTAGCTCTGCAGCTGAATCTTCTTTCATACGATAAAATAATCAAATCGTTTAGGTTGGGAAAGACCTTTAAGATCATCCAGTCCAACCATAACCTAACACTACCAAGTCCACCACTAAACCAGTTAAGGGCAGAGTAGCAATTTCATGTTTCCTGGCTTGGTGGCTGGATTAATTTTTAATGAAAGTAAAAACTAGGAATCATTAAGGTTGGAAAGGATCTCTAAGATCATCAGTCCAACCATCAACCCAACACCCCCATGCCCACTAAACCATGTCCCCAAGTGCCACCTCTGCCCGTTTTTTGAACGCTTCCAGGGATGGGGACTCCCCCACCTCTCTGGGCAGCCTGTTCCCATGCTTGACCACTCTTTCCGTGAAGAAATTTTTCCTAATATCCAACCTAAACCTCCCCTGACGCAGCTTGAGGCCGTGTAAGACTGTGTCTCACAGATGGATTCCTCCCCACCTCTGCAGGTAACGTTGTGGATAGCCAGTCCCCCAGGCTATTGGCAAATCAGCTAAGATGGGACCTGACTGCCGAACAGATAGAAAACATGGCTGCAGAGCTCACGGAGAGGACCAAGCTCGTGTACGACCGGGTGGGCTCCCAGGAGCAGGGCGAGGTGTCCTATGAAAACACTCTCAAGGCACTGGCCGATGTGGAAGTGGAATATACGGGTACGTTGCTGACAGGGAGCGCTGGCTTTCTGGAAATCAGTGTGTTATTAAGATTTTTCTGGTCGTTTTTTTTGCTCTCTACTGTCACCTCCTCTTTTCTTCCCTTGGCTCCCTCAGCAGTACTTTTTTTTTTTGCCCCCAGTTAATGTTTATACAGCTAGATATAAGTACAAAGAATAGAGTAGATTTGGAACGGAAGAGCAAGTCTAAAACGAGCACGGTGCTTTGGCAGCAGGATGGTCTGCGGGAGGAGTAGCCAGGTTTTCAAGGTTGTCTCCTGCTTTTATGTGTCAACGTGCATTAGTGGGAACAAATTGTGCATTGACAGAAATGGTTCGGGAGATCTGAGAAATCTTCAGCTCTTTTCTAACTTTTTCCCTAAGGCAGCGGATAAATGTCTCTCCGTGTGCCTTGTTTAAACACCGATATTGTTTTAAGGATTATGTGTAAAGTAACATGACATGGTGGCAGATGCTGGCAAACGATGCAGGCTCCGATCTGTCTCTGGCTAATTATTTACAGTAGTAGAGTGCCAAAGTCAGGCAGCCTCCCTCCCGCCTCATGGCATCTGTTAGCTATCCTGACCGCCTGTGTTGCGAAGTGTCACGTCTGTATGAAGCAGAAGCCAGCCTGCAAGCCTCTTCTTTCTTCTTTCTGATTTCTTTTTTCTAAAATAAGATGAAAACCCCTTACTAAGCAGAGGTAATGTTAATTTCAGCAGAACTGTCAGCACTTTCTCTGGGCAACAGAGAGTAGCTGCATGCTCACCTTCTGCTGGGTGGAGAGTCCTCGTGCCTGGAGGGCAGCGCCTTCCCACTGGAGTTGTATTATTTGAGGTTTTGCAGAATTGATGACAGGGAATGTTCTCCCTGTTTTCCCTTCTAAAATGGAAATACGTCAGGAAGGAGCACACCTGGGACATGGTGGCTTTTGAGGAGCGCCTGCAGTAAAGGAGTGTCACTTTTAGCCTGGTCCTCTAAGGAAAGGAGTCACACAACGATGCTGCCCGTGTGTCTGCCAGCATAGAAGTCCTGTGATTCTTGAAACTGTTGATACCGGCTATAGCTGGGGCAAAGGCGTTGGGATTTCGCAGGCGTGAAATTCCTGTGAGTTTTGTGAGAAAGTGCTCGGCAGCGAGGAAGGGGTGAACGGGTGCCGCGGGTGAGTGAGTGCTGCTCGGAGAGGACGGCTCTGGGTTTGTGTGGCGGCAGCAGCTTGCCTTGCTCTTCCTTTGTGTGGGTGGGCAGGTCAGGCTCCAGGGCTGTCAAACTGGCTCCCAATTAACACGGGCTCTCTGTCTACACTCCCACTCATGAGCAGTTCTGGGACGTGAAACCGTTGCCTTTGCTGTAATCCCTCTTCTGTCTTTCCAGTTCGTCGGAACATGCTGGACTTCCCCCAGCACGTCTCTCCTTGCAAAGACATCCGTGCGGCGAGCACCGAGGCTGACAAGAAGCTCTCGGAGTTCGACGTGGAGATGAGCATGAGGCAGGACGTGTACCAGAGGATTGTCTGGCTCCAGGTGCATGCTTGGGAGGATGCTCTGTCAGTGACGCACCTGAGCAGGGCACTGAAACCTCCTGGAATTACAACAAACCCTTTTCCCTTGTCCCAGAACTTAGAAGTGAATGACAGGTAGTCAGGTCTGGAACTGAATCACTGTGTGATCATGGCAGAATGGTCCAGCTGTTAGTGAGAGCTGGGGAGTTGGGGTTTGAGGGCTCTGCCCCCACCCTCAGGGCCTCGATTACCCCCGTGCTAAAATGGCTTCAGTAAACCCAGCCTGCCTCACTCAGGGAAGGGGCTGGCTAGTGCCCTGAAAAGTGCTGTAACCGAGCATAAAGATGAGATGTTTAAAGCAATCCGATAGGAGCTAATTCACCAAACCAAAGCCTTCTTGTGGGGTGTTTCCATCTGCTTCTGGGTCACTGGCATTACAATAACCCACAGCTCCCACCGGGAACCAACTTTCTGCAGCACCTGATCCCGCGGTTCCCTGTGCTCATGGGTTTTGTTTTACAGGAGAAAGCAGAGAGCGCTTCACTGAAGCCTGAAGCGAAGAGATATCTAGAAAGGCTGATCAAATTGGGTAAAAGAAATGGTCTCCATCTCCCTGAAGAAACGCAGGAGGTGAGATCACAGAGCTTAAGTAAGCACACGTAGAGGAGGCCTCACGGGGCTAATGGGGCAGTGTAGCATTGGAGCAAAAGACTGAAGCTCAGACTCCTGAATTTTGCCCCTGATTCATGTGACCTTGGGCACGTCAGGTGATATCTCTGTGCCCCTCTTTTTCCCTTCCGTTGGATGGGGATGACATTTACAAAGTGGGGTTGACGCTGGGAGTCAGGGGGCTCCCGAGAGGCTGAAATTGCAGATGGTGCTGTGCAGGTCGGGGGGGAAGCAGCACCCAGCCCCCACGTGCAAAGGGGCAGTCAGGGAGGGTGCCCCACTGGGCTGGGGTTGGGGTAGCGGGCTTGGCGGGCTGAGCTGCTCAGGGTCTCCCTCTTACCTTGTGCTAGTGCATGGAGCTCAAAGCTGGGTTAAAAATAGAAGAGAAGGTGAAATGAAATAAGGGTAGAGGAGGTTGTTGCTTAAACACCTGCAGCTCCTGAGCTGGCAGGAGACAGCTGGGGCCTTGCTGAGGCGGCTGCTTTCCTACCAGGTGTGATCAAAGGGAGCCTGTTCTAGGCTGAGAGCTCAGCGCCTGCACGCAGTTAATTCTGCAGCATTGCATTTGAATAAAAGCCAAGTGCAGACCACTGGGCAACTCAGCAGGCAGGCTGGAGATGGCGAACGGTGCCGTTTGACTTCCCTCTTTGCACTGACTTTTCTCTGTTAATCTATATTTTAAAGAAAATCAAAGCTATTAAGAAAAAGCTGAGCGTCCTTTGCATAGACTTCAACAAGAACCTCAACGAAGACACCACCTACTTGCCCTTCTCAAAGGAGGAACTAGGTATGGAGCGCTCGGGTTTATTTCTCTGCTGGTGTGGCCCTGAGTGGCTCGACTCCTCTGGCCAAGGAGCGAGAGCCTGTTCCTGTGCTCAGTCCCAGAGCTGGTATTTCTGCAGAGGCCTGGGCTCTCCATCACTCCTGTCTGCTCTTTTCTCAGGGGGGCTCCCTGAGGACTTCCTGAACTCCCTGGAGAAGACAGAGGATGGCAAGCTGAAAGTCACCTTGAAATACCCGCACTATTTCCCTCTCCTGAAGAAGTGCTACGTGCCTGAGACGAGGAGGAAGGTGGAGGAAATGTTCAACTCCAGGTGCAAAGAGGTAGGTGGGCCTTGCTGCTCACCAGCAGGGCCAGACGGGATGCCAGCTCAGGTCCGGGCCGAAGGGGTCTCGTCTGAGATTTGTGCTTCCTTCCACACTGGGGCTCGTGCTTCCTTTCTTGCCTGCATACCCCACTTCACTCTTTGTCTGACTCTACCTTGCAGGAAAATTGCTTGATCCTCAAGGAGCTGGTGGACTTGCGTGCTCAGAAAGCCAGTCTCCTGGGCTTCAACACACACGCGGACTTTGTGCTGGAGATGAACATGGCTAAAAGCAGCAAGACAGTGGCTACGTTCCTGGGTATGGTGCTTGGCTGTGGAGGGGAAGAGCAGGGGCACGCGCTGGGCCGGGTGCGCTGCTCTCAGCCCCGGGTGCTAACCCTGCCTGCCTTGGTTTTCCTAGATGAGCTGGCCCTGAAGCTGAAACCCCTTGGGGAGAAGGAACGGGCTGTGATCCTGGACCTGAAAAAGAAAGAATGCGAGAAGCGCGGCCTGGAGTTTGACAACCGCATCAATGCCTGGGACATGCGCTATTACATGAACCAGGTGGAGGAGACCAAGTACAGCGTGGACCAGAATCTGCTGAAGGAGTACTTCCCCATGCAGGTGGTCACTACAGGCCTGCTGGCCATTTACCAGGAGCTGCTGGGCCTCACCTTCCATCTGGAAGAGAAGGCTCAGGTCTGGCACGAGGACGTCCAGCTCTACACAGTGAAGGACACCTCCTCTGGGGACACCATCGGCAAATTCTACCTGGACCTGTACCCGCGGTGAGGCCTTGGGCAACGTGAAGCGAGGGAAGAGGGCGAGGGCAGGGGGAGCGGAGCCTGCCACGTGCCTGGGGAAGTGGAGAGGCTGTCCCGCTCCCAGACACATGGCTGTGCGGAGGGAGCGGTGTGTGATCGGGCAGGGCTGTCCCAGGAACATGGGGTTGGTGTCAATCGCGGTGTCACCAGGAGCTTCTGCTCTGCGCAGGACCATGCTGCCCTGCGCGGTGGCTCGGGGCTGGCCGTGCGGGAGGATCCGTGTAACAGTCTCCTCTCCCTGGCCTAGGGAAGGGAAGTACGGGCACGCAGCCTGCTTCGGCCTGCAGCCGGGCTGCCTCTTGCCGGACTTCAGCCGGCAGATCTCGGTGGCTGCCATGGTGGCCAACTTCACCAAGCCCACGGTGGATGCACCTTCCCTGCTGCAGCATGACGAGGTGGAGACCTACTTCCACGAATTTGGGCATGTCATGCACCAGCTCTGCTCTCAGGTGAGGCCTGGCTGGGCTGGCAGAGGGTTGCTTTGTTGCCTTTCCCCTGTTGTGCTCCCCTGTGGGGTTAAATGACGTCCTGCTCTGAGCTTGCTGTGTCTTCTAGGCGGAGTTTGCCATGTTCAGTGGGACACATGTGGAGCGGGACTTTGTCGAGGCACCGTCACAGATGCTGGAGAACTGGGTGTGGGAGAAGGAGCCGCTGCTGCGCATGTCCAGGCACTACAAAACTGGAAGCCCCATCCCTGATGAGCTGCTGGAGAAGCTCATTAAATCCCGGCAGGCAAACACGGGTGGGTCCCTGCAGGGGGAAGTGGGAGCTGTTGAAGAGGGGCAGGAGGGGAGCGCGGGCTGCACGCTGTCCCCAGCAAGGGCAGAACCTCGCCATGGTGTCCCCCGTGTGTGGGGAGGGGAAGGGGACCCTTAGTGACCTGGCTGGGTAGAGGAAAGGCTTTGTCTTGCTCCCTGTGGGGACTGAGAGGACTCGGGGGAAGGAACCACATCTGCCTGCTGTTAATCAGGGAAGAGTGAGGGTGGCGTGGCAGGAGGTCCAGTGGGCTGGGTGGTGGCACAGCGAGGAGACGTGCAGGGGAAGGCAGGGATTATCCACAGGCAGGGGATGCGGCTTAGGCCTGAGTGATCGCTGCTGAACTGGGCTGGTCTGGGGAAGCGGGTCAGAACTTGGGTGTGGGGAGAACTATGAGAGCCCCCCAGCCTGCCCTGCTGCGACCCAGCCTTGGAGACGCTCCTGTCTGGAGGTGGGAGCTCAGTTTGCCTCCTCCTTCTGGGAACAGGGCTCTTCAACTTGCGTCAGATCGTCCTGGCCAAGGTGGACCAGGCGCTGCACACCCAGACGAAGGCCGACCCTGTGGAGGTGTTTGCCCGGCTGTGTGAAGAGGTGCTGGGCGTCCCTGCCACCCCAGGTACCCAGGGGCTCCCGCTCTCGCTGTCTCTCTAGGCCTGCCTGCAAGTTTGGCTCAGCAGGTTCTTTTCAAGGCTGGGGCTTCAGGCTGGCTCAATGGGGATGGTTTCTGCTGGCTCTGGGAAAAGCAGGGCTGAAACCGTACAAAAATAACTGGAAAGTTCTTCCCTGTTTCCCCTGGGATTGTGAACAAGCTGACCCAGTGCCTGCTCTGACACATTTACAGCACGGAGGGGTTTTTCCGTGCTGTGAGCGGTTCCAGCAGCCTTTCCCGTTAACGCCCCTTCTCTTCCTTTGCCGCAAAGGTACAAACATGCCCGCTACGTTTGGCCACTTGGCCGGAGGCTACGACGCCCAGTACTACGGCTACCTCTGGAGCGAAGTGTACTCCATGGATATGTTCCACACGCGCTTCAAGCAGGAGGGGATCATGAACTGTAAGGTAGGGAGGACGTCCTGCCCCGCCGGGCTCTCGGTGCGTGCCAAGGGCTGCCTCCCCTGCCAGAGGTGCTAGGAGATGGCAGTGGGAGGGTGGGCGTCCTACGCGTACCCCCGTCTCTCTTTCCTTGCAGGTGGGCATGGATTACAGGAATTGCATCCTGCATCCCGGCGGTTCCCTGGATGCTTCTGACATGTTGAAGACGTTCCTGGGCCGTGAGCCCAAGCAGGACGCCTTCCTGGCCAGCAAAGGACTGAAGGTGGAGAACAACTCACTGCCTTCAGCCTGCTGAGAAACTGCTCCAGCCCGTTTGAGTCAAGCCAGCTCCTTTGTCTACGCACCAGTCCTCTCAGGCCAAGCAACGCCCGGTCCTGCTGTCACCAAACGCATCCTGGGCCAACCCCCACCTGGAGCTGTTCCTCCAGGATCCTGCTCCGAGCTCACCCCGGGCTTCAGGAGCCGGATTCAGCCCTGGTCCAGGGCTCTGCAGTGACAGCTCTGCAGAGGGAGTTGAATTGCCTTTGTCCCCCCCCGCCGAGGGGGACGGGGCTGTCGGTAGCCCACACAAATTGGCTGAACTTTGAACCTGATTTCTGCACGAGGGTGAGTTATGGCCTCATTTATAGCCAGGGAGGAGGGCGAGAGGAGTTGCCAAACTTGAATTTTTTCAGTTTTAAAATTTTATGGTTTTAAAGTCCCTTGTTTTTAAGAAATGAGATTTCCCACCTTGTTCTGTGCCCCGGGGCAGGCTTACTGTTCTGAGCGTGAAACAAGCGGCCTGAGAAGCTGCGTTGGGAGTCACGCTCTCCCCATTTTTGGGCAGCTGGCGGCTGTGGAATAAAGATGGGGAGATCCCAGAGCTTAAAAAACATTGCGTTTACTGGAACGTCCTGCCCTGAGCCCCTCAGACGTTCCTGCCAGGGCAGCAGGCCTGGGAGGGGGACAGAGATGGCCAGTACAGCTCTTCCCAAAACAGGGGGTCTGGGGAGCGTGGCCTGGGCCCCGTGCGCTGCCAGGCGTCCTCGGGAGGTTGTACCTTCCCCCAGGCTGTATCGGAGCTGCCGGGACCCCTCACCCGGGGCCGTCTTAGGGCAGCCGATGCCTTCCGGGCTCAGGTCGTGGCAGCGGAGGGTGTGTTACTATTGCTGTCACCTCTAAGCCAGGGTGGGACAGGGGAGGGCTGTGGAAAAAAGGAAAAAAAAAAAACGCAGCTTCAAAGAACACGGATGCCGGGGATAAAAATAGCAAGTGGGCTTTGTGCCAGGCCTTGAGCGGCCGGGCTCTGGGTGCGGCGCCGAGCTGGGGGACAGCGGCCAACCCTTTGCCCAGCCTTGGGAGCAGCCGGGCTGTGCCACCTGCCCCCCCAGCTGTTCCTCTGTCCCTGAGAACCCTAAAACTGGTGCCTGCGTGGCATGGCACGGCACGCCTCCCTCTGCTCTCCGCTCGCCTCTGCGGTGCCATTCCTCCTGGTGCCACCGTGCCCGAGCAGGCAGGAGGGCGGCTCTGCTGATGCGTGCGGGGCTGTGGGTCCAAGGTGCCGGAACGGAGCACTGACCCCAGGGGCAAAGGCTGTTTCCTGGTTTTGCTCGCGTAGCAATCGCGTGCAGGCTGGGAAAGGTTTTTAGCAGCGAGCGTGCGGGGCGGGTAGAAGGTGGGCCGCTTCCTCGGTGGCAGAGGGGAGCTGAGGAGCTGAGAGGGGAGCTGTGAGCTCCCGCCAAGCATGAGGGATTTGTGGCGACGAGGTACCGAGGGCAGATCTCATTTTCTGTTGCCCCACCCCACCTCCAGCCTCGGCTGCTCTGCATGACGCCATTTGAGGGCTGCAGGATCGGTCCCTGCAGTTCTTCTGCGGTTTGAGCACACGGAAGGTGCCGGCGAGAGGCTGAGCGCCCGCGCTCACACCCACCATCCCGGCCGCGGCCAGGGCTGCGCGTGGGAGCTGCCGTCCCTCCCCGGGGTCTCGCGCTGCGGCTCCTTCCCCGGCTGGGCTGTTCCCTTTGCTTCTCCTCTCTGGGCTGCGTCACCGGAGCAGCTCTGGCTTCCTTCCCCGTAGCCACCGATGAGAGCGGTGGAAGAAAGCTCACCCCAAGCGCAGACAAAGTCATTGCTGTCACCTCCTTCCCCCAGATCCCCCCTGGTGACATGGGAAGGCCAGTGTCACCCTCCCTCACTGGTCCCCTCTTGCGCTGACACGTGGACGGGTCCGTAAGCAGCGAAGCAACTCCTTGGTGCTTGCTGGGGCCGCGTTGAGCATCTTGTTTTTGTCCCCACCCTCTGTTTTAGGCGTAGGCGAGTGTCTGTCCCGGGTGCCGGCTGCGCAGGGCCGGGCGCTCTTGAGTTGACGCTGTGGGTGTTTTTAAGTGTTATGGTTTACTGAGCTTTCAGGGTTTTCTTTCAGACCTCTTCTCTTGAGGGAGAGAACTGAAGCTGAACAGGGAAACCGCGCACTTTTCTCCCTCCTTCCCAGGCCACAACTGACTGTCCCTCCCTCCAGTAAGCCCTGCTGCTGGCGGGGCGGTGCGAGGTGCTGCTGAAGACACCTCGGAGCTGCACCTTCTCCCCAGCTCCTCGTCCCCATCCCGCCCCAGGCTGGCAGGGAAGAGAGGTCCCTTTTGGGTTTGTTTTTTTGGTTGGGGGTTGTTTTGTTTTTCCTGTTAACGTTTTCTAAGGGCAAACTGGTGTGCGTGTGCGCCGTTCGTAATGGTCACGTCCCACCCTGCTTGTTTCAATGACTGGATTTTAGACGGTTCCTAGCACTAATAAAGGTTTTCCTAAGCGGATGTTTGCACAGCTCGGGTCCTGCTGAAGAAGCTGCTCCTTCGCGGCGGGGAGATGGTTGCCTCCCGGTCCCTGCCGCGCCGGCACAGCAGTGTGGTGAGTCCCAGCGCTCCCGGCACAGCCACCCCCTCCCCAGCACCGCGGCAGCCCCCTGCAGCAGCCCGCACAGTGGATCCTGTCCCACGAAGATGGGCGCCGAGCAGCAGGCGTGGGGTGGCAGCGTGTCCGGCGTGAAGCCCTGGGGAGCGAGAGGCAGTGACCCCCCCGGCCCCGCCGCGGCCGCGCTGGCCGCGTCCCCCCTGCCGGCCCCGCACCTGGGTGAAGAAGCCGTGGTCCAGCACGTCCCGCAGGCTGGGCCGCGCCGCGGGCTCGGGGGCCAGCAAGCGGGCGATGAGGGCCCGGGCGAGGGGCGAGAGGTTAGGGGGCAGTGGGTACCGTGCCGCTCGGATGCGCCGGTACAGCTCCTCCCGGTGAGCCGCCTCGAACGGGGGGCTGCCCGTCAGCGCCGCGTACCTGGGGGGGGGTCCGGCTGCTCAGCGGGGCCGGGAGCACCCCCTGCCCTCCCTCTGGGTCCCCCCTTACGTGGCGCAGCCCAGGGCCCAGACATCCGAGGGCACCCCGTGTCCCTTGCGGTCCAAAACCTCCGGCGCCAGGTAGCTGGGTGTCCCGCAGAGCGCCCTGGGGACATGGGCAGGGTGAGCCCCAGCCCCGCTGCTCCCCCCCGGCAGCGCCACGGCCCCACTCACCCCCAGCGCCGGCCGGCCGGTGCCTCCCGCCGCGCCAGCCCCAGGTCCCCGATCTTCACCTGCATCCTCTCGCTCACCAAGAAATTACCTGTGGAGGGAGATGAGCCAGAGCGGGGCCGGTGTGGTTCACCCTCCCGCCGCCCCGGCTCTGCCCCACGCACTCAGCTTGAGGTCCCGGTGGACGATGCCCTGTCCGTGGAGGTAGCGCAGCCCCGAGATGATCTGCCGCAGGTAGTACCGCACCTCCGGCTCCGTCAGCATCCCCCGGGCCCGCAGGATGTCGGCGAGGGACTGGGGACAGAGCGAGGCACCGCAGCTCGGGGCCTGGCAAAGCCCCGGTGTGGGGATGCTGCGTTTTGGGGTGCTGCCGGCGCTCGCTCACCCTCCGGCTGCAGTACTCCAGCAGCAGGTAGACGTGGCTGCGGTCGGCGAAGTGCCCGTGGAGGCGGACGATGTGCCGGTGGCGCAGGCGGCCGAGCAGCTCCCGCTCCCGCTCCACCTGCATCGGCGTGAGCCCGGCAGCCCCCCCGCAAGGAACCCTCTGGATTCGGGGACACCCAACGTGCACCCTCGGGGAGACGGGGATGGGAACCCCCCCCAGCGACCCAGGGAGGAGGGTCAAGGGCAGGGCTGTGGGGCTTGGCAGGGTCCCCATGGACATCACCCCCCCATTCCCTGGGGACTTTCTGTGTCCTCCCCGGACTCACCCTCTCCCCGATGCCCACTGCGGCGAGCCGGGCTCGTGGGATGACCTTGGCCGCGTAGACCCTGCCGCTGGCCACCTCTGTCAGCTGGTAGCAGCGCCCGAAGGCGCCCTGCGAGGACGATCCGGCAGGAATGAGCCGCCCGGGGGCGAGAGGCCGTGGCAGAAGGGGGTCCTGGGTGTCAGGGCACCCCGCCACGTGCCCTTTGCCGGGGGCCAAGGAGCCCGGGAAGCCGGCTGGCCCTGGGCAACTGCTCCGCTCCAGCTCGGTCCCAGCGTCTCCGCTGCTGCCTCAGTTTCCCCTTCCCCAGAGGGGATGTGGTGGGTGCCCCTTGGGGACCCCCTACAGCCCCATGGGGTGCCGGTGTGTGGCACTGCCAGCGAGGAGGGGATGTTTGGGGGTGCAGGGGACGATGTGGGTGGGGGGGATTCACCTCTCCCAGGAGCCGTCCCCGCTTGTAGAGCATCCCGCTGCCAGTGTCCTTGATGTACCATGCGGGGAGCTCGTCCCTTTGACCCCCCAAAGCCATCCCGCCGCCTCTGCCGTGCCCTGCGGTGGGGACCCCCCGAGGAGACACCCTGCACCCCAATACCGTAACCCCTTCAGCTCCGGGTGCCTGGGGCTACCTAAGGGTGCTGGGGGGGTGGGGGGTTGCCAGGAGGGTCCTGGATCAAGCTGAGATGGAGGGGGGGGTCCTGTCTACCCCTTTCTTTAAGCATCGGGGGCTGGTGGGGTCCCGGGGGGGGGCGCAGATGCTGCTCCGCAGCATCTGCGCCCCCCCGGGACCCCACCAGCCCCCCTCGCCCGCCGGAGCTCCGGACCCCAAAGGGTTAATGGGCGGCCGGGGAGGGCTGGGCGCACCTTTGGGGCTGGATATTAATAACGCGGCGGGGAGGGACGGGAGGCAAACAAGGCGGGGGGGGGGAGAAAAAGCCTCGCCCGCCCCCCCCTCCCCGGAGCTGCGCAGGCGATGCCCGATCGTCCCGGGTCCCCCCTTTCCCCACCACCGAGACGCCGGAGCGGGACCGAACCACCGGGACGTCCCGGACGAAGGGCGGCATGGCCGGGGGGGGGTTTCGAGGCAGTCCGGTCCCCCGTGGAAGACCCCACGGTGCCGGGTAAGGTCGCGATTTCTGCTTAATCCCTCGCGGAGCCCCAAAACCAACCCCCTCGCCCTCCTTCCACGCCCCCACCGGGGTCAGCTCCACTCCTGCGGGGAAACTGAGGCAGGCGGTGCCTCCCCCCCGCCCCATCCCCTCCTGGCTGGGGGGGACCCAGGCGTCCGGGGCCACTCGTGACCCCCGTGGGAGCTGCGCGGTGGGAGGAAACTGGCTCGGCGGGGGGATTCCCCGACACAGGGCTGGGCCCCCTGCACCCCCCTTTGCAACCCCTGCACCCCTGGGCTGGGTGGGTTGGGGTGCTCCAGGGTCAGGCGCTTTGGAACCCGGCGTGGGGGGGGCCCCCATCTGCCCCCCATCCTGCTCACCCCACGGCAGGGCCGGATCCGGATCAGGGAGCGACACGGAGTCATGGCCCCGCTGCGCAGGTCTGGTCCTGTCCCAGCAGGCAGCGAGGCCAGCCCGGCTCCCCGCCGCGGGGCCGTGGGTGCGGTGGTGCCGTCTCCCGAGCCGGGAACCGCGTGGGCACATGTACGGGGACGCGGCGTCGCCCGCTCAGCTGCGCCCACCCGCCTGCTCCCGCTCAAGCTCGGAGGCCCTCGGTGTTGCCGCGCGCCACCAGACCTCCCATCTCCGGTCGGTGCCGCCGGCGATGGGGACCCTCCCGCTGTGTCTCATCTTGCCTCCGCCTCGCCTCCTTCCCCCTCGCTGGGGTCCCCGTGGGGGCCGCGGTGGTGGCGGCACCGATGCCGGGTTGTGGGACACCCCACTGCCAGCCCCCCGCTCCCTGGGGACAGCGGGGGCTCAGGGGTCTCCGCTCCCACAGGCACCGGCGGCCGTGGCGGCTGCTGCTCCTGGCCTGGCTCAGCCTGGGCTGCGGCGTCGGCACCGCGCAGGTGAGGGGTTTGGGGTGCGCGGCGGCACCCCCGGGCTGCTCCAGCCCAGCCCCGGCGCCGACCGTCACCTTCCTCCACGCAGGGCCCAGCCCTGGGGACGCCGGCGTGGGTCCCCGAGCCCCCAGCCCCTGCTCGGCCCCGCCGGCAGCTGGCCCCGGGCGCCTGGGGGCCCTGGGGACCCTGGAGCTCCTGCTCCAGCTCCTGCGGGGACGGCGTGGGCCTCCGCACCCGGCGCTGCCTGCGGTGAGTGGGGGACGGGGCAGCGTGGCTCCCCAAAACCCCCCGCAGCACCCAGACCCCGTGCGACGGCTCTGCCGCTGCCTCCGCGCGCGTCCCTGCAGGCCCTGGGCACCGCGCTGTGCCCTGGCCAAATTTCAGCCTGAATTCGGAGGGGAAGGGATTGGGGGGAGGGCGGGGGGAGCCGGACCCTGCTGCCTCCATCCTGGGGTGCAGCTCTGGCAGGATGCGGCCCCATGCGGGACATCGTGGTCCCCGCTCCTGCTCTCCCATGGGGATGCATCGCTCCCAGCCCGGCTGCAGCTTGGCGGCTCAGTGGCATCCTGGCTCCGGAGTCAGGGAGAGTCCCCGTGGGGGACGCAGGGTGCAGGCGGGGGTGCTCGAGGGGGCCGTGCCCCGGCCCCTCCGCGCTGACGCTGTGGCCGCAGGTCCGCTGAGGAGGAGCCGTGCACGGGCGACCCGCGGCAGTACCGGCTCTGCCAGCTCCAGGTGAGCGTTGCGAGGGCCACGGCACCGGCATGGCCGGCTGCAGTCGTGGTCCCGTGGGGCTCCATCCTGCCGCTCCCGCAGGGCTGCCCCGGCGGTTCCGTGCCCTTCCGTGCCATGCAGTGCTCCCTCTACGACAACAAGCCCGTCCTGGGCACGCCAGCCCGGTACCGCTGGGTGCCCTTCCATGGAGGTGAGTCCTGGGGTGGCATCACCGGGCTGACCGGGGGTCACCGGTGCCACCAGCGTCACCCCCTTCCCTTCCTGCCCGGCTGCGTCAGCCCCCAACGTCTGCGACCTCAACTGCCTGGCCATGGGGCACAACTTCTACTACACCTTCGGCCGGGTGCTGGACGGCACCCGCTGCGGCCCCGGCTCCCCGGACCTCTGCGTCGGCGGGCGCTGCCTGGTGGGTGCATGCGGAGCCGGGACCCCTGGGACCCCCAGCTGGGACCCCCCGCCCTGAGGCCGCGTCTTGGCTCCCCACAGAGCGTGGGCTGCGACGGGATCCTGGGCTCGGGCGCGCAGCCTGACGCCTGCGGCCAGTGCGGCGGCGGCCACGACGCGTGTCTCTTCGTGCACCGGCTCTTCCAGGGCACGGACCCCTCCTCCGGTGAATGAACCATTGCCCCGGCCCCCTCCATGGGTGAATGCTTTGGCTCTTGGCTCCCCTGTCCTCCCGTCCCCCATCTGTGTCCCCAAAGGCATCGCCTGGGTCCCCTGTCACCCCATCCCCTCTCCATCTGCCCCATCGCCGCCGGCACATCGTCCCTGATCCCTTCCTGTCCCAACGCGCGGGGACAGGGACAGCGGGCTTATAGAAGGCCCCTCAAGGGGGTGATTTTGTCTCGTTGCAGAGGGTATCGCTCCTCCGGGGGCTGGGGGGGGGGATCTCTGGGGCACCCCTGTGCTCCACGGGGTCCCCAGGGGTGCTCAGAGGTCCCTGAGGGCACCCAGGGTCCACGTGCTCCGTATCCAGTGTCCATGAGGTGCCGGGCCAGGCTGTGGGGACGGTGATGCCTGTGAGGACAGACAGCCCCAGATGGCAGCCCAGGGCCCCCCGGGGCCATCGCTGGGTGCCCCAGATGTCCCAGCACGTGGGGTCCGGCGGGGTTAATGCCGCTGGTGCCTGGGACGGGGCTGGGGCTGCCCCAAACCCAGAGCTCCACTGTGCCCAGTCCCCTCCCGCCCCAGCCCTGGCCCCCCCATCCCTGGGCCGTGCCCCTGCTCTGCCCTGACTCTGCCCCCCCCCCCCCCCCCCCGCCAGGTTATTTTGGGTACATGAACGTGACCAAGATCCCAGCTGGGGCCACCCAGATCAAGGTGACGGACAAGAGCCGCAACTACCTCGGTAGGACGTGTCCTGTCTCCGTCCCAGTCAGTCCCAGTCCATCCCAGCTGGTCCTGGTTGGTGCCACCCGTGGGTGCAGGCAGGGCAGGGCGGGGGGTGGCCGTGCCGTGCCGTGCCGTGCCGTGCCGTGCCGTGCCGTGCCATGCCGGTTTCCCCGCTTGGATGCTTTTGGTTTTTTTGAGCATCGTGGGTTCAGTGAACTCGCCGGCACTCAAGGCACTTTTCCAGAGGCCATGGCCGTGGGTTTTGGGAAGGGCTGAGCTGGAGTGGGGCCAGGCCAGCCACCGCGGGACCAGGACCGGGACCCCCGTCCCCAGACCCCCCCCCCCCCCCTCAAGTCCCCCTCCTGAAGCAGTCAGGGCCCCATCCCTGCCGGACCCAGGGCTTGGGGGCTCGGGGGGGGGGGGGGGGGGGTTTGCACACCAGGGTTTGGCTCCAGCTTGGGACCGAAGCCAAGTTCTTGCAAGAAAGCAGATTTCTCCCGAGCCCCGACCGCAGCTCTCCCAGCCCGCGCTGCCCTCCCCGCTCGGGGAGAGGCCTCCGGTGGGGACCCAGGCATCCGGGCTGCCCCCAGCCCAGCCCAGCGTGGGGGTCCCAGGGACCGTGGTGCTCTCGGCCCCCGGACACGCTCCCTCCCGCAGCCCTGATGACGAGTGATGGGCGCTACGTGCTCAACGGGGACTGGTCCATCGCCTGGCCGGGGCCGTACGAGGCAGCCGGCACCCGGTTGCACTACGCCCGGGCCCCCGACGGCACCGAGAGCCTGGAGGCAGCCGGGCCCACCGCCGAGGATCTGCACGTGATGGTGAGGGCAGGGGCAACGCGGGGACGGGGCAGCCGGCCCCCCCGGCCCCCATCGCTCCTCTTAGCTCTGCCCCTGCCCACGCAGGTCCTGCTGCAGGAGCCCAACCCCGGCATCGAGTACGAGTTCTGGCTGCCCCGCGGGCACCCCCAGCCCGGCCGTGGCAACGCCAGCCCCCTGCGGCAGCCCCAGCCCCGGGGGGCCGGCAGCCCCCCGCCCTGGGAGCCCCTGGTCACCCCGGCCCCCCCGCCGCCACCCCAGCCTGGGGGCTTTGCCACGGAGCCGCCACCGAGAAGCCCCCCTGGCCGGAGCGGGGCCGGGGCTGCCGCAGGTGCCTGCTCCCCCATGGGGGTCCCCACAGCCCCCCGCAGCCCTGGGCTCTGCTGCGGGGAGGGTTCTGGAGAGCCCCAGGGGTTCTCCATGAGATGGGGACCCTAAAAAAGGGGCCCCCTGACTTAACCCTCCCCGGGACCCTTGGGAGCCTGGCGTGTCCTCTCACTCCTTATGGGATATGGGCCCCCATGCCCCCTCCCCCCGCCGCAGGAAGGGGTTTTGGGGGTGCCGTGTCCCCTCTCCCCCCTAAAGCGCTGCGGCTTTGCCCCTGCAGGGCGATGCGGGAGGTGCCGCCCGGCCAAGGGACGCTCCCAGCGCATCCGGCACTTCTGCCAGAGCGACTTCGGTGAGCGCTGGGGACGGGAAGGGGCTCGGGGCGATGCTGGGGGGATGTGCCCGGTTCAGGGACCCCCACACTCGCCCCACAGTCTTCCAGGGCCGGATCCTGGTGCGGCGCTTGGTAGGGCAGGAGACACGCTACGAGGTGGAGGTGAAAACGCTGTATCGGCACCGCTTCCCGCTGGTGTCCCGGGAGTACGTGTGGGTGCCCAACACCTGCGGTTGCCCCCCGCTCCGGGAGGGCGGCGAGTACCTGCTCATGGCGCGGCGGCACGTCAACTACGAGCGCACGCTCAACCGCATCCTGCTGCAGGAGGACGGCTATGCCCGGCCATGGACGCCCCGCGAAGACCGGCTGGTGCGGGAGGCAGCCCGGCACTGCCCCCAGCCCCGGCCGCCCTGAGCACCCCCCGGCTCCATCGCCCGGGGAGGGGGTGGCCGGTGGGACCCCGAGGGCGAAGCCGGGGGCTGGAAACGCTCCCGCCCTGCGCCGTCGAGCCCTTTCCATGCCCGTGGAGGGGCCAGGGCCCCCCTGTCCTGCCCTCTGCCCCATGCCGGGCATCTTCGCCGTCCTTGGGGTCCACTTGGCTGCAGGGGGATGGAGGAAGGTGGTAATTTATTTTTTTTTTTTTGCAGAAAATAAACCTGTATATCACCTCGCTTGCCGCGTGCGCCTTCCTGGCTGGAGCTGGCCCAGGGTGTCCCTTGCCCTCCCCACCCCAGGGTGCCCGGGCAGGGGGGTCCCATCCCGCGTCCCCATGCTGAGCCCCCCGAGCAATGCCGTCCCTTGTCCCCAAGATGGACACCTGCCAGGCTCTGCCTTTCGAGGTCGGGGACCCGCCGGTTATCTCTCTTCCGGCGGAGGCGAGCGGGTCCCTCCCTGTGCCCCCTCGCCCGTAACCCAACCCACGGGCCGGCAGGCACAACCGTGGGGCCCGCACGGGGACGGGACGTGCCCGGGGCTGCTGCGGGGACGGCCACCCCGGGAGTGCGGGGCACCCCAGGGCGCATCGCCCGCTCAGGGCTCCTGGGTGGTCTCGCACCCATCCAGCGCTGGGTTTGGAGCCGGTGCTGGGGAAGAGCTGAGCTCTCCCAGCTCATGTCGCTGGTGACTGTTCCCAAACTGGGCATGGGGCCGGGGGGTGGCTGGGGTGGGTGCCCTGGGGTGCCCTGAGTGGCAGCTGCCAGCCCAGGAGAGTCATTAGCGTAACGGGTGATTAATCACCAGCAGCCAGAGATGAGCCCTGGGGCAGCTGGGGCTCTCTACTGGGCTCCCCAGTTGGTCCCAGTAACACCTGGGTGCTGCTGGGTGCTCAAGTGGAGGCACCTTGGGGTGATCAGGGTGGGGAAGGTGCTCCGCCCTATAAAAGTGCCCCCTCGCACCCCTCTATGGCTGGTTTGGGGCTGTTGGGGGGGTTTGGCCCTGGGTGGGGTGGGTGTGCTGCTGCCCTTGGGGGTCCCTGGGGTGGGGCAGCACCCCCAGCAGCTCTTTTGGAGCAAGTGATGCCCAGCAGCCCCAGGGCTGGGGCTCTGCGCTGTCACCTTTGGGTGTCCCCATTGGGGTGTCCCAGCCATGGCAGGTTTGGGGATGGTCACCCCGCGTGCAAAGAGACCCCGCAGGGAGAGCAGCTGGGACCTGGGGCTCTCGGCCACCAAGGCTGGAGCTCGCCGGCGAGCCAAGAGCCGGCAGAGAGGAGGGGAGTGTTGCCCACCACGGGGCTGGGACCCCTGGGATCATGTCCCATGTCCCCCCTTGGCACCCGTGACACCCGGGAAGGGCCGGCTGGCGAAACTGCGTCTTGAAGGGGAGCGTCGCCGGCCGGCATCTGCTCCCCGCTGCCCTGGGGAAAGGGGTGAGTGTGTCCCCCCCCCGGGGCAATCCCTGCCTGGGGAAGGGGGGGCTGCCCCAGGCTGCGCTGACAGGACCCCTCTGTCCCACAGAGCCTGCAAGCCCCCCATTGCAGCCCCACTATAAGGGTGCCTACTTCTCAGGGATCCCTGCGGATGAGTGCCCGGACCCCGCTGCCACCAGCCTGTGAGTACACGGTGGGGGGGTCCCTATGGCCTCCCAGCCCCCCTGCACCACTGACCCTCTGCCTTCCTCCGGCCAGGCTGGTCCCTGCGGTCCCGGCGCCCGGCAGGGATGGTCTGCGGAAGACCCGCAGCACGCCGGAGCGCACCCTCGTCCTGGAGCTGGTGAGCTGGGGGGGGTCTGGGGGGGCTGCAGACCCCGGGGCTGGGGTCTGACTCTGCTCCCTGTTCTGCAGGAGGGGACCCTGGTCTGCTCTTCCGTGCTTGCTGGCTGGCGGCGGGGTGCCGCAGCTGCCTTCACCACGGTCTTCCAGGGAGACTCATATGAGGTGGGTGCCTGCGTGCTGAGGTTGGGGCAGCGGGGTGCTGGGTCCCCGGGGTGGGCACAGAGGGCTGTGAAGAGCCACAGTGTCCGTGTGTCCTCTGTGCATGTGTCCTTCCCTAGTAGCTGGAGGAGAAGGTGGCTGAGGGACCCCTGGGATCCTGCTTGGGGTGCTGGCCCCCCATCTTGGGGGTCACCATGGGTGCTGGTGGCTTTCTGGGGCTGCCTGGAAATGCTGTTTCCTTCCAGGTCCACGTGAAGCTGCGTCCCCACGTGCAGCAGTTCCTGGAGAGCCTTTCCAAGACCTATGAGGTATCTGGAGCCCCCGGGGTCTGCGGGGAGCTGCTGTGTTGGGGTGAGGGGGACTTGGGCAGCCCATGCAGAGACCTTCACCTGCTCCCCCAGATCTTCATCTTCACAACCGCCAAGCAGGATTATGCCGAGAAGGTCCTGGATGTGCTGGACCCCAAGAAGAAGCTGATCAGGTGATGGTCTTGGTGAAACCCCGCTGGGGACCTCTCCTGTGGCAGGGATGGGTCCCCACGGGCTCTGCCTCCCCCTCCAGGCACTGCCTCTCCCAGCGGGATTGCCTCTGCGCCCGGGGCTGCTACTGGAAGGACCTGACCTCCCTGGGCAGGGACCTGGCCAAGACGGTGGCCCTGGACCACACCATCCAGGGCTTCCCTGCCCAGGTACTGGCAGCACTGGCTCTCATGGTTTGGGAGCACCGTGGCCGCAATGGCTCCTCCGTGGCCAGCGCTCGCCCTGTCTCCCCAGGCTGCCAACTGGATCCCGGTGCCGAGGTGGTGGGGGGACCTGCGGGACGAGGAGCTGCTGCGCCTCATCCCGCTGCTGGGACAACTCGGCCGGGCGGTGAGGACCACAGGGTTGGGGATGGGGAGGGGACCGGGCGCCTTGGGCTCCTGGGGCAGGGTGGTGTGAGCTCCACCGGCCCCCCCCATCCCCATCTCTCTCCGTGCAGGACGACGTGCGCACCGAGATCCCGCGGCGGTTCCCGCACCGCAGGCTGCCCACCAAGGACTAGGCCAGCCTGGGCAGAGTGGGATGGAGAAAACCCCTCGGAGGGGCCAGTGGGGCTCATGCCACTGTGGGGGAAGCTGTGCTCCAGTGTGTCCAGGCTCTAACTCATCCTGCGATGCTGGGCTGGCAGATTTTTTGGCCAAGCCGTTCCCCCCCAGGCCCCTCCCTCGGTGTCTGCAACCGCACTCTGCTCACCTCACCCTGCAGACTGACAGGCGTGGACCCCAGCCTGTCCCCGGGGAGGGGGGTCCCACCGGGGAGAGCCCCTTGCTCTCAGCTGCCCCTTGGGGAAAAGCTTGGTCCTGGCTCCCTCCCGTCTGTGCTCTGTAAGGTCCGGCCAAGGTCCGGTTTCACGGCTGATTACACACTTGGACAAAGGTCTTGCTCTCTTCTGTAACTCCTCAGCCGCACAAACACGCGGCGCTCGGGGCTGGCACAGCCGGCGGGGGGGACAAACCGCCCTCGCCGTGCCACAGCCTTGTCCCGCGGCAGCCAGGGTGCTGCGGTTGGGAGGCTGAGCCCCGTGCGGTGCCGGTGTCCCTGGGAGGGCCCCAGCTGGCAGTGATCCCCGTGCCCGTCCCAGCCCTGCCTGGTGCCGCGTTGCGTGCCGGGGCACAGCTGCCGCGGTGCCGCTGCCAGCCCTAATGGGACAGCGAGGGCCCAGGGCGTTCGTCCCCGCTGCTGCAGTGGGGGGGAAAGCAGGGTGGCTATGGGTGAACAACCCCTGGGACCCCTTTTTTTAAGGACTAAAGGCTGCCGGTAAACAAGAGCCGGAGACCACACCGTGTGGCAGCGGTGTGGGTCTGGGCTGTTCTCCCCAAGCAGCGGTTTGGAGTCCGGCTGCCTCTGCTCTGCCAAAAGCCGCGTGGGCTCGCGGCTAAGCTGGTGCTGGAGGAGCTGGCTGTGGTCACTCGGGTGCAGCTGTTTGGAGAGATGTCCCATCTCCTCCTCCCCACGGCCCTCCGCGCCTGGGAAAGGCCACAGGGCTCCCGGCTACGCAGCCTGACCCTTCTGGAAATAGCTCCTTCGCAGCAGCGTGCCAGGTCGGGCCCCCCAGCACGGCTCACGTCCCCAGGGGATATGGGGGGACGAGCCAGGCGGGGAGGGAAGCCACCACCCGTGTCTCTGCCCACGCACAGAGCTGTACTCATGGGGTGGGATCAGCCCAGGCGCTGCTGGGAAGGGAAGTCACCCTTCAGGGAGGGCGTTCCAGAAAGGCAACAACCATTTATTTTGGAAGCCGGGTGAGGGCAGCTCTGTCCCAGGCTGGGATCCATCTGCCTGTGTCCGTGCAGCCCAGGCTGGTGTCACACTGCCCTCCTAGCCAGGTGCCAGCAGGAGCTACGTTTCACGATGCAAAAGGCCACACGGTACATGACACAGAGGATGGCCGAGAGGATCAGGCCCCCACAGATGAGGGCAGGGAGAAGGTCCCTCTGCAGCCCCTGCTCGGGGGGGAAGCCCTGCGGAGGGGAGCAGGAGTGGGCGAGCTCATCGAAGGTGCTGGTGAGGGCACAGGCCGTGCAGTTGTTGGCCGAAGCGCCCTGGCACGTGTAGCAGGAGGGGTGGCAGCCGGCACAGACGTGGGTCGCATTGGTGGCGGCGGCTCTCTGGGTACGGCCGTAGTAGCGCGGAGGGCAGTAGGACAGGCAGGAGCGCCGGTAGGCGTACAAAGAGCCGCCGCACTCTGCGGAGGGACGGTGGCGTGAGCCAGGCTGCGGGGCCGAGAGCACCGGCCCCCTCCTGCCCAAAGACTCACCCTCGCACGCTCCCTGCGCATCCCGCCTGATGCACTCGTCCACGGCAGAGGCTGCGAAGCGCCTGGCCGTCATGTCCTCGTCTGTGCCGTGGAGGTGCAGGATGAAGCTGGTCAGCAGACCTGGGGGCAGGAGGGACAGGAGTCGGTGCTGATGGCAGCCGCGTTCCCACCCTCCAGGGTTTGGGATCTGCAAGGTGGTGGATGCGGGGCTGGAAGCTCTGGGACCACGTGGAGGAGAGCAAGCCGTGCCCCCTTCCTGGCTGCGTGCTGGCTGGGGAGACCCTCAAAACCAAAGATGGCCCTGCAGAAAAAGAGGGCTCTGGCCAGGCCGTGTGCGCAGGAGGAGCAGGAAGAGGACAATCCAACAAGTTCCTAAATCAGAGGAGGAAAGAAGAGCGCAAGAACAACCGGGCACTGGGTGACCTCGGTGAATGGGGTTTGCTCGCCCAGGGCCCTGGACACCCACCTGTGTTATAGGCATCGCCCTTGTTCTCCAGCCGGAGCGTCCAGGTCCCATTGGGGTTCTCATCCCAGAAGTGTGTGGACATGAAGGTCCAGTCGTTGTAGCCCTGCTTGCTGGTATCATACGGGCTGGAGGAGAGGAGAGCCGGGAGTGACAGCCCAGGGGCTGGAGGGGAGGGGTGCAGCCCAAGGAGGCCCCAGAGTCACCCTGTTCTTGGTATAAGGGGGCTTTGCCAAGACACAGCAGGGGCCGCAGAGGATTTTTGGGCACAGTGAGCCCCTTCCCTGTGGGGGGCCAGAAGCAGCCACTTCAGTGTGGGGGAGAGGCTGTGAGAGGAGGACCCCCCTCTCCCCGCCCCCCCAGCAGCTGGAAAGTCTCATCGCAACGTGCTCCCTGCGAGCTCGCAGAGCGCCCTTACCGCACGGTCACCAGCGTGGACGTGGTCCCCATCGGGCTGGTCAGAGCGATCACCAGGTCCCCCCTGCGGCTGTAGCTCAGAGACAGCTGGACCTGGATGTGCTCCAGCGAGCGGATCCGCTTGGTCTTTCCCGAGCAGAAGGAGATGTCTGTAGAGATGGTGAGCTTGGAGCCGATGTTCCTACCAGGTACAAGACAGAGGTGAGGGCATCTCTTCCAAGTCCAAGGGCATCCTGCCCTCCACCACAGCCTCTAAGCACAGCCCTGGATTACAGCAGAAGCTGTGCAGCACAGACCAGTTTCTGGGAAGCATTGCTTGTTCCATTGATAGGATGAGAGGAAATGGACTCAAGTTGCATCAGGGGAGGTTTAGGTTGGATATTAGGAGAAATTTCTTCACGGAAAGAGTGGTCAAGCATTGGAACAGGCTGCCCAGAGAGGTGGGGGAGTCCCCATCCCTGGAGGGGTTCAAAAAATGGGCAGATGTGGCACTTTGGGCCATGGTTTAGTGGGCATGGGGGTGTTGGGTGATGGTTGGGCTGATGATCTTAGAGATCCTTTCCAACCTTAATGATTCCTAGTTTTTACCTTCATTAAAAATAATCCAGCCACCAAGCCAGGAAACATGAAATTAATTATGACTCTGCCCTGAATTGGTTTAGTGGTGGACTTGGTAGTGTTAGGTTAATGGTTGGACAAGATGATCTTAAAGGTCTTTTCCAACCTAAACGATTCGATGATTCTGTTCCTGCAATGGGGACAGCATGACTTTGCTACAAGAAAGTCGCTGTGTGAGGTCAGACCCAGGGGATATCACCCCTTACCGGGGGGCATGAAGAGCCTTGACCGAACACCTCCGCTGAGGCCGGGTTCCTGTCCATGCCTTGGCCATGTCCACCAGCAGCCCAGCGTCCAGCAGCCCGTAGCCGTAGTGGTGGCTCACTGAAAAGCAGATACCACCCAAGAGAGGACATATGAGCCCCTCCGCACCGAGAGCGCCCCGGGGGCTCCTGCCCCAGGCCTGCTGGCAGGAATTTGAGGGGCAGCACATCTCCCCCGGAACCAGGGGAGGGAAGCAGGAGCGGGCCAGGCAGGCAGCGGTTGAGCCCTGAACTCACCCTTGCGTCCGACCCCGTTGACAGCCCAGTCTTCTGCCTGCAGGTGAGCAGGCTTGGAGGTCCTGATGACAAGGTGCTGCAGGTCACGCCAGGTCAGTGCTGGGCTGGAAGCAAGGAGGACTTGGGGACAGAGGTCTCCGCTTTGGGTTAGCTTTTTTTGAGGGTGGGATCTGGCTTTTCTGAGGTGGGTAAGTCTGGCTCCAAGCCGGTCCCCCCACAACCTCCTTCACTGCCGAAATGGGAGCAACAGAGACCTCCAGAAGACAACTCTCCTCCTGCCTCTGGCCTCTCTCCCGCAGCGTCCTGGGAGAAGAGGCTGCCCCACGAGAGCCCAGGGAGACCTCAGCTCCGCAATCCCAAACCTCCCTGCTAGCAAAGTCCCTTTTCCTTGTCCCTGCAGGGCCCCGGCAAGTCACCAGGTGCTCCCTGGGGACTGTCCCGCTGCCACATGGCACCTACTTGGCCTCCAGCGCAAGGGCGATCATTCCTGCGGCCAGCGGGGCCGAGGCGGAGGTGCCCGTGTGCTTGTCGGTGCAGCGGTGGTGCAGGTCGGTGGTCACCTGGGGGGGAGGAGGGGGGTCTCGGCACTGTTGTTGGCTACCGGAGCAGAGGGTAGGAATGGTTGGAGTTGGGTAAGTTCAGTAAATGCTCCCTCTGGGTCCCTTCATGCTTTTTGGGGTCTAATGCAGACACTTTAAAGCTTCCCTCTCCCTCCCCAGGGTAAGGAGGGCTCGGATGAGCCTGCTTTGTGCTGGGAACCAGTGCCTGCCTAAGGGTCGCTTCTCCGGCAGCGCTGGCACAGCACTCACAATCTGCACCTCGCTCGTGGTCCTGCTGCTGTAGGTGGTGGTGAGGATGGCGGAGCAGCCCTCGCCGTACCAGGGCCTCTGGCCGCCTGCCAGGACGCTGCCCACTGACAGGGTGTAGATGCTGTTGGCGTACCCGTCGCAGTTGCAGTTGTCGTAGTTGATCCCGCCGTTGCCGGAGGCCCAGATGAAGATGGAGCCGAGGCCACCCCGTCCCTGGCAGCGGGGAGGCAGAGGGAGGTGAGCAGGGAGTCCTCGTGCCAACGAGGTCCCCGAGGCCAGCGCCGAGCTTACTTTGGTGACCCCTCTGTAGAAAGCCTCCGCGGCCAGCACGCCTGGCCCCTCCATGGTCTTTCCATCATCCTCGGGGCCCCAGCTGGCACTGTAGATGTGGATGTGCTGGGGGTGCAGGCTGAGGGACTGAGCCTCCACCACGTCCGTGATGGGACCGTCCAGCATCCGCACACCTGTAGGGCCAGGATGAGGAGTGGCAGCGTCCGAGAGGCAGCAGCACTCGGGAGGCCATGCCGGCTCCAGGCGGACGGGAGCCTCGCACATGCCATGTGAACATAAGCTGAGTGGCATCTTGCCGGCCCCTGCTTCATCCCCCCGGTTGCATTAAGCACCTTTCACTCAATGCTGCCCTAAGGAGATCAGGCTGTGCCCAAAGCTCCTTGTTAAGCCCTTTGCAATTAAGCCCAGTGAGTTCTCCCAGCTTTTAACCCCATTTGCCCCACTCGCTTCCGCAGGGAAGCCTGAGCCTGCACAGTGCTGGTGCTGCTGCCGGAGCCCCGTGTCGCAGTGGGTGTTAAACCCCCAGGGAGCACCGAGCCCTGCACCGTGGCCAGGTGTTCGGTAACACCGCAGCACCCTCTACCTCCCTGCAAGCCTCCGGCTCCCCACGGAGCAGCCCTGCCTGGGGCCACGCGTTCCCCCGCAGGGTGCCAGAGCTGGTTTACAACTCCTGTCCCACCAGAGCAATGGCTCACCTCCGACTTTGGCGTTGTACGCAACGCCTGCTCCGCAGATTCGGTTGTTGGCTGCAGCTGCCGCTTCTCCTGCACAGCGTGTCCCGTGCCTGAGGGACAGAGTTAGCCTGTGAGCCGTCCTCTGCGAGGGGCGAAGGGGCCTGGGACAGCCTCAGCCCCTGGAGAGATAAAGCACCTAGCACAGGGAAGAGATTTGCTTGGACAATCAGCTAGCAAAACTCACCGGTTCTCATCGCTGGCAGCGTACCTGGGCTGGGGATCGGGGTCGTTGCCGTTGAAGTCGTAACTTGCCAGTGGGTCCTATTGCAAAAAGAGGCACCAGCATGAGCAAACTGCCTTTCGGCGCGGGTTGTGACAGCTCGACGCAGGCGCCTGGTCCTTTGCCCGGTGTCTGGCAGCATGGATCGCCCTGCCTGCCCGCCCGCAAGCTCACTGCCTGCCCAGCCCGGAGAGCACGGGGGGGCCCCTTTGCACCCAGCGACTGCCTGGGGTTAACCTGGAGTTGTTGGAAACGGGGTTTCACTAAAGGAGCATAACTTGGCACCGCGCTGTACTGCTTCATCGTACCCAGGCTCACATTCACTGAGAAAGCACAGCGTGGAGAGTCACCCGAGGGTGAGCCTCACTGGCTGCGCAGTTAGGAGAGAGGAACTGCAAACCACTGAAAGGATGTTGTTATAAACAACAACAAGGTTTGCTTGTTCTTTTCTCTGAGCTCTCGAAGCACGTGAGCGCTTACCAGCTTTACTGGCTTTGCAGCTTGCTGTAATTACAGCTATTTCGGGGGCTTGAGCGTGTACAAGTTCAAACGTTTCCTTGATGTGAAAATTCACTGCGGGAGACACGAAACCTTTTGGTCTAGCCACGGAGAGGCTGAGTTTCCACTGCAAAGTCCCACTGGTGGGATGAAGGCTCCCACCCTCCCCTGGAGTCAACATGCCCTGAAGGAGGGGTTCCTGCAGCCCACGCTGCTCAGCCCGCGGTAGTTACATAGTTGGCAGACAGGTCCGGATGGTCCTTCTCGATCCCATCATCCAGGATGGTCAGCACGACCCCCAGCCCGGTGTACCCTTTGCTCCAAGCAGTGAGGATGTTTAGATCGGGACTGATGTCATTGTTCTGGAAAACGGATTAAATTTGATCAGCCCCGGGGCAGCAGGCTGCGGGTGACCTTCAAGGACTCTTCTGCTGCCTCATCACAAGTCAGCATTAGTCCTGTTTACACGCCGGGGAGGTGATTTGCTCAAGGATTAGAAGAGCGAGCAGCAAAATCTCACCATGTACCACTGTTTATGGAACCAGGGATCTGTCGGCACCACGCTGATGCTTCTCTTTGTGCGCCTCTTTACGGTTTGCTGCTCAAACCAGAGGACCTGGGTGGGAAGCAGCGTTGTTGGTGTCAGGTGGAGCCTGCCCAGCATGGCGTGCCTTGGTCCCCCCACCTCCTCCCTACCTTTGGCTCTTTTGTCAGGCGCATATTCCAGCCCCAGTGTCTGCTTAAGGCTTTCGGCCTGGTGCCGCGGTGTTTGAAATGGTAATAAGGCTCTCCCTCCATCACCTGCAGGCGCAAAGAGCTGCTGTAAGAGATCGTTTGGAGACAAGCAGTGGGGCCGGGGATGCTCGTGCCAGCTCCACGTGGGCCGAGGAGATCAGAAAGACGCATTTAACGCGAGTCGTTGTGGCAGGACCAGCAGAGAGCACCATTTGGAGAGAGGGCAGGCTCCCAGGGAAGGTTTGCGTGTGCCCTTAGGGTTTCCTCGCTCAGCCATGCGCACACAGGGGCCGTTAGCAACCTGCGACCCTTGTGCTTTCATCCGCGTCCGATGGTTTAAAAGCACTAGAGGGAATAATCGAACTCCCTGTTTTAAAGTTAAACCAGTCTCCCGCTGCGGGACACGCGGTGGGGATGAGCGGAGGGGACAAGTGGTGGGGATGAGCGGAGGAGGATGAGCAAAAGGGGACACGAGGGGGGGATGAGGTGTGTGGACGGGAGGTGCTGGGCTCGCCCCTGCCCCGTCGCCCTCCCCACGGCAGTGGGGCGGCCCACGGGCACCGACCAGGCCGCACCTGGCCCAGGCAGAGCAGGCCGTGCCGGCGGGCCAGGCCCCCGGCCTCCCGCGGCCCCGCCGCCACCCGCACGGCCCAGCTGCTCAGGTAGACGCGGGGCTCGGCGGGGGCCGGCGGTGGTGGCCGTGGCGGTGGCGGTGACCACCAGCAGCCCCAGGAGCAGCCCCGGCGCCGGCACCGGCCGCGCCGCCATCGAGGCCGCGGGGGCTTGAGCGGGTGTTGCCATGGCGACAACCCCGCCCCGCTCCGGATAGGCCGCGCCCCGGCTTGGTCCCGCCCCTGCCGGCCTGTCCCCCGCCCCGATAGGCCCCTCCCCGGGTAGGCCCCGCCCCTCCTGGCCCGCATTGGCCCGGGGCTGCGGGAGGCGGCGGGGCCGGGGGGACCGGGCCGGGGCCAGGGCCAGGGCCGCAGCCGTAGCCATGGGCACGGTGCCGCAGCGCCTGCAGCGCTTCCTCGATCGCCCCGGGCCGCTCGGTGACCTGCTGGATCGCCTGGAGGCCCGCACCGGCGTCCGGCGGCTCTACCTGGCCACAGGTGCGACCGGGACCCCCCCCCCGGTCCCCCCCCAGTCCCCCTCCCGGCACCGCTCCTGGGCTGCTGCCCGCTCCCTTCCCGCCTCTCCCGTTTGGGGGGGTCCCCGAGGGTCCCTCCTCTTTCCTGGGGTGCCCCCGCAGCCCCTCACCGTGCATCTGGGCTCTGCGGGGGGGCACGGGCAGGGCCCCCCATTTGGGGGCTGCTGGGTGCGCTCATGGAGCGGGGCCGCTCCAGGATGGGGGCCAGGGGGCTGCCTGGGGGGCGGCCGCACCGTCCGTCCTCGCCTTGGGCAGGCGTGAAATCCCGCACCCCGACCCGAGGGGAGGCACGCCCCGAAACCCGCGGGGTCTGCGTGTCGGAGGTCTCGGCCGGACCCTCAAGACCCCTGAGAAGCCTGGCCCTGATGGAGGGGGGTCCCCGCTCCCCGAGGGGTGAGCCCCCAAAACGCAGCGGGTCAGACTGGGTGCTGGGGATGGGAGCGCCCATCCCTGCATCCTGCTCGTCCCGTGGGACTCGCCTGCCTCCGCGGCAGGAGGGCAGAGGTCCGGCTGTTAACCAGATCCTGTTTGCTCATTAATGAGAAACCCTCCCTGGGGAGCGTCCTCCTGGCCCTTTGGCCTCGTGCCGCGCTCTGCCAATTTACAGCTTCCCCGTCTGCATTCTCCCATTTGGTATTTTATATAAAACCTCCCAGGAGGGGCTCGGGGTTTCCCGGTTGCCTGCATCCCGCCGGATGCTTCCCCTGCCTTTCTCCTCCCAGTGCGATTTCCTGACCCTTTACCTGCTGCAGGGCTCGTTTTCCTGCTCCGAGGGGGAAAGGGGTCCATGAAAGGGCATGTGCTGCTGTGAAGGGGTTGTGTTTGGACACGGAGCGTGGCGGTCGGGCATCTTCCAAGCAAAACGGTCCTGGGGTTTTGGTCGTGCTCGGGTGCGATGGACTTTTGGGGGTAGGGGAAGAGCAGAGGCAGCGTTTCCACCAAAGAGCGATGGTCCTGTGTTCTCGGTCCCTGTCCCGGAAAGGAGAAGCTGCTGCTAAACTAAAAACACCAGATATCTCCTTCCCCCGGCTCTGGAGCAATTCCTAATTTGTGTTTGAACCCAGCAGGGTCAGTTCTGCGTCTCTGGAGAGGGTAGTGACCCACGGGCTGCCGTTTGGAGCCCATCTTGCCTGGCCTCTGGGCAGCACAGCCAGGTCAGCCGTGCGGTGGCTTCGGCTGGGTAAAAATCACACCGGAGGAGGACGGTGTCCCCTTCCCATGGCACAGGGCTGGCCAGGCTGGCCGTCACACCGGCTACTCGCCCTCCTTGCCAGGACAGGCACTGTGGGATGGCTCCGGCCGCCCTCCTCAGCAGCTCTTCTTTGTAAGTGAAGCCTTTCACTTGGTTTTTTTTGCTGTTACATACATTTTTCTGGGGGCTAAACTTAGCCTGTGAAATCCCTCCTAAGGCTCTTGGGGGAATGAAACCCAGCGCTGCCTGAACATGCCTGCTAGTTTTTCCTTGGAGGGAGGTTTGTGATTGCTCCAAAGCCATGTTGCTCCTGCCCGTCTCCTGGGAAAGACCCGAAGCCCCATTTGCACCCGGAGCCACGGCTGCCCCGCAGCGGGGGCCAGAGCAAAGCGCAGAAATGCCGCAGTGAGCAGAGCGGGGATAATCCGTCCTCCAAACCCGAGCAAGGGCATTCCTCTAATTCGCCAGCACAGACAGGTTAAGTCCTGGCTTTCCTGCCCGCCGCACGGCAAGGCACTTACGTTGATGGAGGAGCTTGTACGCAGGGTAGGGGAGACGCTGCTGGGATGTGACAGTAAATGCCCTTGACCCCGGCTCTGCGTGTCCCTGCGCTGCTTTCCTGCCCTCTGCCCCTTCGGGGTCTGTGTTTTGGCTGCCTTGGGCAGGTTGGGAGGGAGCTGCTGGCCACCGGCATCTCCCTGTCCTCTGAGCCCGCGTGCGAATGAGAGCTCTTCGCTGTGGCCACGGTTTCAGCAGCAAGGGCTCCTTCCCCCGTCCACCAGCTCTCCCAGCTCTGCTGATCCAGCCTCCTGCAAGCGTCTGAGGGCTGGGCAGGCTCCAAACAACCAAAGCCATGGCTTACATTTAATTTTAACGGTTTAATTTAATAACAGGGAAGCAGGATTGGATTGCTGGTTCTCAGGGGACCGAACCCTTAATGAACGGTGGCTGCTCAGCACAAGCACGTGCAGGGGATGTGTACAGGGAGCAGACGCGGGCTCTAGGAGCAGCGCTTGCCCTTGAACGGTCGTTATCAAAATGCCAAGTGGCTCCGAGCCCCGTGTGCGAAAGAGAAGCTCAGTCCCTTAACTTTGGACTGTAGGTGTGTGTTAAAGTCTCCGCTTCCAAGGTCTCCGCAGCCTTGGCCGGGGTCCAGGCTGGCAACGGGTCAAAAGCACTATGGAGTTTGTTGTAGTAAAGTCCCTTCCAGGCCAGGGAGGGGACAAACGGTGACGGGACCAGATCGTGGCGTGCAGTTTCCCTCGGGGACGAGCAAGCGCCTGCGCTCCACAACAGACTCTGCCACGCGCCGTGGCTCGGCACGGCTGTGCGAGCAGCGTGTTGAGCACCTCGGTGGTCCGGTGTGTGGAGGGTCGTACTGGAATTAATTGGGGGTGGTTGTTATGCCCAACTGGAGGGTCCCAGCACGCGCCTCTTCTACTGGGATGAGAAACCTGCTCAGCGGACCAAGCCAGGGTCTCTCCTCGCCATCTCGGTGTCGGCAGGTACGTGACCGTCCTCTCTCTCCCCCGTGGCAGGTTCTGTGGTGTTCCTGGGGCTGTACCTCGTGTTCGGCTATGGCGCCTCGCTGCTCTGCAACCTCATCGGCTTCGTCTACCCCGCATACGTCTCGTAAGTACCAATGTTCCGCCCAGCCTCCTTGCAGCATCTGGAGAGCGTTCCCTACCCTTAGCTGAGAGTCTCCCTCTCCCCCTCGTGGTAAACGAACAGGCGGTTATGGTCAGGAAGCTCTTGAGACCTTCCTGAAAACACTGGGACCTGGCACAGTCCCAGCTTGGGGCGGCAGCACCCGGTAGGCAGGTTTGCTCCACGGTTTGGAGGGCTTGGGAAGGAGGTGCCCACCCTGGCAGCAGAGCTGCAGCGGCAGCGCCCTTCCCCTCTCCTGCCGCAGCATCAAAGCCATCGAGAGCTCCAGCAAGGAGGATGACACCACGTGGCTGACGTACTGGGTGGTGTACGGCGTCTTCAGCGTAGCTGAGTTCTTCTCCGACACCTTCCTCTACTGGTTCCCATTCTACTACGCTGGGAAGGTAACGGCTTTGTTGGGGGCTGCCGGTGCCGGAGCCCTCTTGCCTGCTGGCTGAACCTGGAGGAACTGAGCGTGGTGGGCTCTGCTCTGTGAGCAGGGCGGTGGTGGTGGCCGTGGTGGGGCCACAGTCCATCGTGGAGCTCCCTGCAGTCAGCTGAGGTCCCGGTACCTCCAGCGAGCTCCAGCCTTGGGGAGCTGCCTTTGGGCCAGGCTGGGGGGGACTGGAGCAGCTCAGCTGCCGCCGTGTTGCTGCCCCACTTCTGGGGGCTGCCTCGCTCGGCCCCTGCCTGCCCTGCCATCTTCCAGCTCTGGAGCAGCTCTCCTCCCCACAGTGCCTGTTCCTGCTGTGGTGCATGGCCCCCGTGTCCTGGAATGGGTCGCAGGTGCTGTACCAGAACGTCATCCGGCCCTGCTTCCTCAGGCACCACCAGACCGTGGACGACGTGCTGGGCAGCCTCAGCACCAAAGCCCTGGATGCGGCCTCCAGTGTCACCCGAGAAGGTAACGCGGGTCCCCCGGTCATAGAATCATCGAATCGTTTAGGTTGGAAAAGACCTTTAAGATCATCCAGTCCAACCATTGACCTAACAGTACCAAGGTCCCCGCTGTCCTGCTCCGTGTCCAGGGCAGCTGGTTTTCCCTGGAGCATGGCCTGGCTCTGGGACACGGGCAGCTCTCATTTTAAGTACTGGCAAGCGGCTGTCTCTCCGTGACCGTGGGCCATGCTCTCGCAGCCACAGCCCCGTCCCCCCATGGTGGCAGGAGCTGAGCGGGGGGATCGCTCTCCCCGCTCTGTAATTCTTTCTCTTCTCTTTGCGCCTCACGGTCCAGTCCTGCAGACTCTGGTCCGCAGCAGAGCCCGGCTGGCGGCCGAGGTGGCACCGCAGCTCAGCTTGTCCGTATGTAAGAGCCGCGTTTCCCGCTGCCGCTGAAGGGAGAAAGGGGCCGTTCTGCGTGAATCGGCTCTGCCGCCACCACCAGCCGCTCGGCGCTGGATCCTGCGGACGGCTGCGGCCACCTTGGCGCTGGCCAAACCGAGCCCCTGCTCTTGCAGACGCCGGCGTGCCTCGCGCGCAACCGTCCCGTTCTCCCTTGGCGTGGGTAGAGCTGGCGCTTTCCCTCCTGCTTCTCCGTAGCCACCTCCTGCTTCTCCGTAGCCAGACCCCCACGCCACGCGTCCTCTCTCGGCCCCGCCACGTCCGTGCGTTCCTCAGCGCTGGTGTTGCCTCCCCGCTGGCTGCAGGCAGCTGCCTGTCAACCCCAGGGAGGGCAAGAGCTGGCTGCCAGCCCCGCGCTACGGCGGGAGAGGGAAAAGAAGGGGACGGTGACGCGTGGCCGGGATGGGCTCGTCCCCGGGGCTACCGGTTGGGTGGCCGCTGCTCCAGGGATGGGCCCTAACACCATTCCCGTGTCTCCTGGCAGCTTCCAGAACAGCCCTGAACTTGGCACGGGAAGCGGAGAAGAGCAAGTGATGGGGGCTCCGGTACCGGCACTGTGACCTGGGCCTGGGGCTGGGCCTGGGCCCCGCTCGGCCGGAACCGGCCGAGCGGGGCCCAGGCCCAGCCCCAGGCCCCACCGTTTCTACCCCTAATAAACCCCCGGGAGCCCCCGGTACTCTGCGAACCACCTCTCCCCTGTGCTCCCTACGAATACGTCGCGGCTCCTTTAAGAGCCAGGCGGGCGAGCGGTGCCTTTAAGAGAGAGGGCGGGGCCTGGGGGTGAGGGGGCGGGGCCTGGGGTGAGGGCGGGCGCGCTGAGATGACGTAGCGCCGGGGGCGTGGCGGAAGTGAGACTGTGGGGGGGCGGCGGTGCTACGGTGGCCGGGAGGAGGGCGAAGGGAGAGGAGCGCGTCCGTCCGTCCGTCCGTCCGGAGTAACGGCTGGCGGAGAAGGTCGGTCTGTCTGTCCTGGGGTAGACAAGGCGGAGGGGAGGTCTGTCTGTCTGTCCTGGGGTAGACAAGGCGGAGGGGAGGTCTGTCTGTCTGTCCTGGGGTAGACAAGGCGGGGGGGAGGTCTGTCTGTCTGTCCTGGGGTGGACAAGGCGGCGGGGGGGCAGCTCTGTCTGTCCCGGGGTGGGGGGATGGTGTCTGTGTGTCTGTCTGTCTGTATAGAGGGGGGACAAAGAGGGGGTCTGTCCGTCCTAGGGCAGGGAGGGGGGAGGTCTGTCTGTCTGTCTAGGAGGGTGGGAGGGGGAAGCCAGCCTGTCCGGGGAGGGCAGTGAGGGGGTCTGTCTGTCTGTCTGTCTAGGAGGGTGGGAGGGGGGAAGCCAGCCTGTCTGGGGAGGGCAGCGAGGGGGTCTGTCTGTCTGTCCGGGAGGGGGACAGGGAGGGGGGAGGTCTGTGTGTGTGTCCAAAGGGCAGCGCGGCGGTGGTCGGTGTGTCTGTCTGTCTGGCGGCGCGGGGCCTGCGCACCCCCTCATCCCGCTGCCCCGCGCCAGCCCCCGCGCATGAGGCCGCCCCGGGATGAGCTCCAAGGCCAAGCGGGTGCTGCCCACCCGCCCTGAGCCCCCCAGCGTGGAGCAGATCCTGGCCGACGTGCGGGGCACCCACCCGGCCGACCCCGTCTTCCTCCTCCCTGCCGAGCCCGAGCCCGAGCCCCGCCGGGACCGCGGCCCCTCCCCAGGTGAGTCCCCAGGGTGGGGGAGAGCGAGGGGGGGGCTCCGCCAGCCCCACTGAGCCCCCCAACTCTGCCCCCCGCCAGGCTCCCCCGGCCCCACCAAGCAGGAGGCCGCCGCGGAGGAGAGGGAGCGGCTGTACCGGCAGAGCCGCTCCTACGTGGAGATGAACCAGCGGCTGCAGGAATCCCAGGAGCGGCTGCGGGAGCGGTGCGAGGAGCTGCGGCAGGCGGGAGCGGCGCTGGAGCGCCATATTTCGGAAATGAGGCAGAAAGCTTTCTGAGGCCCGGGTACCCTGAACTGCGGCCGGCACCTCGGGACACCCCGCGGTTGTGGTTTCGCCTGCCCGAATCGGGGGTAGAACTGATTGTGTTTAATTTACTGGAGGATCTGGCACTGCCGCGGCTTGCTGGCGCCTCACCGGTGCGTGAGAGGGCTGGGGCTGTGCCGCCTTGGCAGCCTGACCTTTCCCCGGGGAGCCGCGGGACGCGCTGCCCGTGCCGGGGAGGGGCCGTGCGGGTGCGGCGGCAGGTTCCCGGCGCGGGAGGAAAGGCTTGGCCCCCGCGTTCGCTCCCCGCTGTCCGTGAACTCGATGCCTTTGTCCCCGGTGGGTGGCATGTCGTCTGCGCCCTCGCGCCGCCGCTTCACCTACGACTTTTCCATCTGGTACTGCCCCGAGGACGACCACATCGCCTCCCGCATCCTGGAGCGCTTGAAGAAAGAGGGTTTTCGGGGCTACGCGGAGCACCAGGACCAAGTGGCTGGGACGTCTGTCATCCTGACCGCCATCCAGGTCATCGAGGCCAGCCGGGTGGCCATCCTCCTCCTCTCCGCCAAGTCCCTGGGCGACCCGTGGTGCCAGCGCGTTTCCCAGTGGAACCTGTATCACATCATCCACTGCCACGGGACCAAGGTGATCCCCGTGTACGTGGGCGTGAAGAAAGCCGAGGTGCCACCCTTCCTGCAGCACCTCACCGAGCTGGAGTACCAGACCGAGTTCTTCTTCGACAGGCTTGTGGGCAGCGTGAGAAGATCCCGCTCGGCAGCGAGCAAAGCCAGGCCCGCCCCGTCCTCCAAGGCGAAGAGCTGAGGGACCGTGGGGGGTGGGGGCCGGTTTTGCAGCCTGTTTGGGGGCCGGGGCTGACGGCCCCGCAGCCGTGGTGGCGGGAGCGGAGTTATCCTGTACTGCTAATAAAGGTGGTGGGAACGGGTCGCCCCAGCACTGCGGATTGTCACAAATCTCATTAAAAACCCTTTTCGGTGAACCAAAGAAGCGACTTTCTGCACGCCCCAGTGTCACTTGCTGAGCAGGGTGTGAGGTAAAAGTAAAACCTCAGGGAGCACTGGGGTGGGTGGTTTCCCCCCGCCCCAGGCGTTCGCTCTGCTCTGGAGACGCCGCTTCCCCTTCCTGCCCCCTGCAGCGGGGGTCCCTGCCCCCCTGCACCGCTTTCACACGTGACCCGGCACCTCTGCGCTCGCTCGGCAGCATCGCATCGCCCGTGCAAGGGGACGCGGAGCAGGCAGGCGCTGCCACCACACGCCGGCGAGGGATGGAGGCGAGGGGCACCCTAGGGCTGCTGCTGCTGCTGCTGCCGCTACTTTGGGCCGGGCCGGGTGAGCGCTGGCTCAGGGGCGGCCGGCGGGGTCTTGGCATCGCTGGCAGCGGGGGGTGGCAGGGACGGGGATGGGGTTGCTGCGTGCGCTGGGGGAACGGGGGGTGCTGGCTGGGGACCCCCGGCTTTTCCCTCTTGGTGGGGCAGCCGAGCGGCGTCGGCAGGGCTGGGACAGGCTCTCCTCTCCCCGGCAGCGTGGGGCTGGCTCCAACCATGGATCATCGGCGGACACGAGGTCAAACCCCAGTCCAGGCCCTACATGGTGTCCATTCAGGTCAACGGGAATCACGCCTGCGGGGGAGCGCTGCTGCACAAGCAGTGGGTGCTGACGGCCGCCCACTGCTTCTATCCGAAGTGAGTCTGGAATTGCCGCATCCTGCCCGGCGCAGGGACGGGGCTTGGCAGGGTGCCACGTGGCCGGCACCAGGCTGTGGCCGGCACTGGGCTCCCACCGACACCGTCTCCTGCTGTGGGGCAGGAAGCAGGCCACGATGAGAGTGGTGGTGGGGCTGCACAACCTGCAGAAGCGCGGGGCGCACACGCAGACCTTCGGCATCCGGACAGCCTGTCTCCACCCTGGCTACAACAAGCAGACGATGGAAAACGACATTCTCCTGCTCCAGGTGGGGCTTGCGCCGGCTAGGGGAAAGGGTTTGCCGCGGGGCTGGAGGAGCGTGGCTGTCGGCAGTGCCAGGAAGCGCTGCCGGCGAAGGGGCTGGGCAGGTTCACACCGCACCGGTGCAGCCGCGCTCGCAGCCGTGGCGAGCGGCTGGGTGACATTTCCTCTTCTCACCTCCGAGCATCTTCACAGCTCGGTGACATCTTCTGTGGGTGCCGCGCCGGCTCAGTGCTCCCGCTCGGCCGCCCACCTGCGGCAGCGGGGTGCTCCCTGCCAGCCCTGGCCGTGGCGGGGCTCTGACGCTGCCCTTCGCCCTGCCTGCAGCTGGACGGGTCGGTGAAGCGGGGCAAGACACAGAATCTCATCAAGCTGCTGCAGCGGGAGCCGGCGGCCGGGGCGGCGTGCAGCGTGGCAGGCTGGGGAGACGACGGGCGCGGCAAAACCTCGCCCACGCTGCAGGAGCTGGAGGTCACGGTTATGGACGCGCGGATGTGCAACAACAGCCGCTTCTGGAACGGCGGCATCGCCCCCACCATGATCTGCTACCAGGGGCGCCGCAGGGGCTCGGCACCCGCCAAGGTGAGGAGATGGGGGGGACCAAAGGGCTTTGCAAGGGGACCAACCGGCTGCAAGGCGCTGTGCCCCCTCGAGCCGCCATTCCCGGGTGTGGGGGACTCCGGGGAGGATGCTCACCCTGAGAAGATGGGCGAGATGCCCCCCGGCCATGATGGGGTCCCTGGCCCCCAGTTGGGGTCCGCTCCCCATTGTCACCTTCACCCAGGGTGACTCTGGGGGCCCCTTGGTGTGCGGGAAGCCGGCAAAGGTGGCCGGCGTGATCTCCTTCAGCGGCCAGAACCCCACTGACACTTTCAAGCCGCCAGTCGCCACCTCAGCCGTGAAGCAGAAAAAATGGATCCGGAAAACGCTGCAGCGGGGCTGCGGCTCCTCCCAGCCCAGGCACGCAGGACAGACAGACCACCCCTTCCTATTTACACAGGTTGGCTTTTAATTCTTGATACTGTCCAGAGTCCCGGTCAAATAACATCCTTAGTACATACGTACAGCAATGGGGGGAAGCAGGGCACAGCGAAACCCAGCGGGATTGTCCACAGAGGAGGGCTGAAGCCGATGGGCACGCATGGAGCAGACGGGCGAGAGCGGGGCTGGGTGGCGGGGCTTGAAGCCGGGGCCGCAGCCGAGCGCGTGGGGCGATGCCGGCCCTCCTGGCAC
This sequence comes from Pelecanus crispus, assembly GCF_030463565.1. Taxonomy (NCBI): domain Eukaryota; kingdom Metazoa; phylum Chordata; class Aves; order Pelecaniformes; family Pelecanidae; genus Pelecanus; species Pelecanus crispus. The sequence continues at coordinate 4,492,625 of NC_134662.1, read as the reverse complement.
ATCCTATGCTCGGTTACGGCACTTGGGAGTGGGGACACATGCTGCCTCCGGGGACTTTGCCCCCTTTTCTTCAGCCCCGGCCCCGGGTCCCGCTGTGCTGGCCGCTGGCCGCAGCCTGCCAGCCGCTGCCGGAGCAGAGGTCTCCAGCAGGCACCGGCGCGTGCGCATCCCCGCGACCCGCTGCACGTCCGTGGGGACCCCCTGCGTGTCCCCACGGCCCTGCTGTCCCCCTGGTCTCAGCGCGTACCCCCATGGCCCTGCTGCGCACGCCCGTGGCCCCGGTGCAACTCCCCACAGCCCCCCGCTCTGTCCCCACGCCCCCGTATCTGCCCCCGTGTCCTCTGGACATGTCCCCCTGTCTGTCCCTGCAGCACCCCCGTGGCACTGGTATGGGGGGGGGGTCTCATAGGTCACCCCATCCAAAGCAGGCAGCGAGTGGTGGGCTGGGAGGACCAGGAGGCACCCAGGGGGTCAGGGAGCACCCAGATCTGGGGGTCCCTCCACAGCCCATCCCGCTCCCTGGGGCCAAGCATCTTCCTGCACCCACCACCTCAGCACCGACCGGCAGCAGGAGCGGGGGGCGTCCCCGGTGCTTTGGGGCTGCGAGCCCCCGTGCTCGTGGGCGTAATCCAGTCCTGGATGGACTCGTGTCCACGGCACACGGGGACGTGCCGGGATCCTGGCTGCGAGCGGGGATGGGGGTCTTCCACCCCAGGGTGGGAGGCTGGGGGGCTGCGGATGGGGGGCCCCAGACCCTTCCCTGGGGGTTGGGCACCCCGGTGCCAGCTCAGCACCCTGTCCCCTCTCCAGCCCAGTGACACGACCATGCCAGCAGCCCCCTGGCACGAGCCCGTCGGCACCCTGGCTGCCCAGCAGCGAGCCCCTGCCCAGCTCCTCCACCCGACGCCGCCTTGAACCCATGCAAGCACCACGGCTCCGGGTTACCCATTAGCAATCAGCCAGGCGCCTTAATTCGGAGCCTCCAGCAGCACAAATGGGGGGGTCGTAGCCCCCTCTCCCCGCGGCCACGCACTCTCCCCCCACAAAGCTTCTCCCCGCCTTGATCCAGCTGTGCATTCCCTCCCCTTGTTAATAAATGAGCTGAAATTACTGGCAGGGCTGGCTCTTGGTGCCAAGATGAGTCTGCATGCGGCGGAGAGCTGGCATTGCGGTGCGGTGCGCCGCCTGCCCGGCGTGCAGGATCGGGCCCTGGTTCAGCCTCTGCCCGAGGCGGGGGGAGCAGGGTGGGGGGCCACGGGGCCACGGCCCCTGCTCGTCTGGTCCTGGGGCGTCCATCAGCGGGAGGAGACGGCCAGCGAGACGCATCTCGGTTTGGGACATCAGCCCCAGCGCCAGCACCCAGCGGGTGCCCCGGCTCTGCCCGGTCCTTGGCACTGGAACCGCGGTGCTCCGGTACAGCAAGACGCCAGCTGCCCTGGCCGGTCCCCAGCTGTCCCCTGTCGCCGTCCCACCCCAGCACAGTCCTGGCCGGCTCCCGTGGGGCAGGGGTGTCGCGGGAGCCTCGCCAGGGCTTCCCCTGCGGCAGCTGCTCAAGCCTGGATTTTCTCCACCACCTTGTCGGCCACCGCCGTCACCGCCATGGGGCTGGGGACGTAGTTGAAGGGGGTGACACGGGCAGCTCTGCTCGGGGAGCCGTGCCGGCTGGCAGGGAAGGTCCCGGCCGGTGCCTCGTGGCCGAAGGAGATGGGCAGTGCGGCTTTGGTGGGGGCCGGGGCTTCGCCATCGCAGGCGGCGCGGCTGCGCGGGGGCCCCTCGCGGGTCTCCAGCGTGGGAGAGGTGCTGGAGTTGGTCTTGGTGGTGGAGAAGTCCTCGGTCTGCACCACGGCGTCGCTGGTCTTCCTGGGGCTGGGGGTGCCAGGGCGCTCCTCCTCGCCGGCGCCCGCCAGCGGCAGGGCGGAGGAGGGCAGCGTGCTCTTGAGGATGTGGGGGATGTCTTCGTCCCGAATCCTCCGCCATGTGCCCTTCATCACCACCACCGGCGGCTTCGCCGGCTGCCCGCCGGGCGCCGCCTCGGTCTGCCGCCGCCGCGCCGAAGCCTCGGAGCGGGCGGAGAGGACGGAGGAAGGGCTGCCCGTCCTCCGCGCCACGCTGATGTTGGGCGAGGACGAGTACCTCTTGAAGGGCTCAGGCGTGGGGACGCTGGTCTTCACCGGCAGCCGGGACGGGCTCTCGGAGCTGGTCCTCCGTGGCGGCTTGGCACCGGCAGGGACTTTGCCGGCAGGCTGGGCCCTGGGCAGGAGGGGCCGTGGGCTGGGGGCCGCTGCCTTGGCTGCCTTGAGCTCCTCGCAGCGGGAGGAGCAGAGGAAGACGGCCGGGAGGGCGGCGCGGCTGCGCTGCGGGGAGGTGCGGCGAGGCAGCGAGGCCGCCGGCTGCGCCGGGGGGAGCTCGGCGCGGTGCCGCAGCAGCAGGCCCGAGGATTCCTTGATGAAGGTAAGCTGGCGCAGGAAGCCGGAGCGGTCCGAGTCGCTCCCGCTGGAACGGGCGGACGCCATCCGCACCAGGTTGAGCCGGCCGCCCCCCGGCCCCGCTGGCCCGCTGCCCCGCGCCTTGCCACCGGCCGCCTGCTCCTCCAGCACCGGCATGGCCCCCCGGCCCGGCAGCACCTTCCTGCTGGGCTTCTGCATGAAGGGGATGCGGACGGGCGACTTCTGCGTCTTGGACTGCTTGGGGGCCGGGGACTTGGGGGCTGGGGCTCTGGCCGGGGCTCCCGGCGGGGAGGGCGAGCCGCCCACCTTGCCTGCAGCCGGGGGACCCTGCTTGGCGAGCTGGGAGGGCGACGGCAGCTTCTTGGGGGCGTGCTGGGAGGGCGTGGAGGTGCGGGAGGAGCCCGAGGAGGGGGGTCCCTTGCCGATGCGGGCAGGAGGTGTCGTGCTCCTCTTGGGCAGCGCCAGGTCCCCAGTTTCGGGGGGCTTGCCCAGCCGGTGCAGGCTCCGTGAGCGCTGCTGGCTCAGGGAGAGGTTTTTGGCCGGCGGTGCCTCAGGCTTCGCCGCGGGGCTTTTCTTCGGGGTGGCCCGCGGGCTGGGGGCATCCTTGGCCAGGCTGGGCATGTAGATGACGGTCCTGCCACGGAAGACCACGGGCAGATTGGGCACTGGCTTGGTGGGCGCCGGGCTCCGCTCCGTCCTGGCAGTTCCACGGCTGGCGGGTCGGACACCCGGCGTGTCCTTCCTCTCTGGGCGGCTCTTGCTGTGCTCCCTCCTCGCCACATCCCGGCTGGCTGCACTGCTGGCCTGTTTCTTCTCCCGCCTGCCCAGGGAGAGCTGCAGGGTGGACCCGACCGAGAGCCCTGACACGAAGGAGAGGATGGAGTCGGACTCGGAGGAAGGCTCCCGTGAGAGGGAGGCAGCAGCCTGGTGCAACCAGGTGACAATGGAGTTGGCACCTTCCTGGATGGCTTGCCACTCCACGCTGTCCAGGTCGGAGCCCCGGTCGGAGCTGGCGTCCTCAGCGGGACGATGCCTCGCCTCCGCTTTCCGCTCCCTCCCGCCGGCGCCCAGCGGCTTCTGCTTGCGCTCCACCATCCTCCGGCGAGCCGAGGGCCGCCGGCGCTTGGGCATGGCGGAGCCGATGCACTTCTGCAGCAGGTCATCCTCCGAGTTGAGGCTGGGGGAGCTGGGGGAGCCCCCCTGTGCCGGCCCCGCTGCTGCGGCCGACCACGGCCGGGGGGCTTTGCCACAGGGCTGGCCCCGCTCCCCGCCGTCGGAGAGGTTGGCATCGCTCAGGGAGCTCATGGAGGAGCTGAGGGAGTAGCATGGTGGCGTCTCGTCGGCGATGAGGTTGTTCTGTGGTTTCGCCTTCGCCGGCCGGGGACTGGGCTCGGGCTCCCTCCGGGGGACAGAGCCACCCCAGCGCTCCCTCCTGGGTGCCCGGCCGGGCTGGGCTCTGCTGCCGGACACCTCCCTGCCTGCCTCGGGCAGCTCGTCCGAGTCCTGCTCGTAGAAGCAGTAGACAGCTTCCTCGGTCGGCGTGGTGTGGCACAGTGACTGGAAGGCCACCCCATCCTCCTGGGGAGCATCCTTCCTCCCGGGGGGACCACTGGTCCTCCCCACCTCCAGCTCCAGGCTCGGTCCGCTTTTCGGGGTGGGTTGGCCCCGCTTCCCCTCCCCGCCTTGGCTACGGCTCGACCCCGCTTTCCCTTTGCAGGCTGAGCTCAGCCGGGCAGGCGCCGAGCTGCTGGAGGCGGCTCTCCTGGCCTGGACAGTGCCGGCGCTGCCCGCCTCGTGATGCCCCTCGGGCAGGACGCCTGCCGGGCACCCAGGGCCGCGGGGATGCTGAGCCTCCTCGGCGGCCGGGTAGCGCAGGGTCTCGTCACTCAGCGAGGCAGCGCTGGAGAAGTTGACGGGGGTCCCATCAGCCGAGTCGGTGAAGGAGTCGTCGTCCTTGAAGAGGTCGCGGGTGGTGGCACGCAGGTGCTTGGGGACGCCGGGGTGCGCGTGGGCTGGCACCAGCATGTAGACAGGGACGTGCACCGGCTTCTTTGTCTGGGGGTGCAGGACCTGGCCAGAGAGCAGGGAGGTCTTCACCTTGCGGAAGCGGGAGGGCATGGCGGAGCTGATGCACTCCTTCAGGATCTCGATGTCGTCGTCGTCGGGGGGCTCGGGGCGGTCGGCCCGCCGCCGGCCCTCCAGGTACCGCTCCTCCCGCCGCTCCTCCCGCTTCTCATGAGCCACAAAATTCAGGCTGTTCTTCTCTGGGAATGTGGGTATCAGCTTGAGCTCCACGTCCTTCTGGACATAGTGCTCGTGGAGGGGCAGGGCGCTCAGGCTGGAGGCGCAGGAGAAGTTTTCGTTGGGTTTCTCCACCGTGAAGTAGACCATGGAGTCCAGGTCCTGGGGCAGCTGGAAACGTTCTTTGAAGTCGGTGATCTCCATGAACTTCTTGACATTGTTCTCCCACTGGATGTTGAACTGGCTGGTCTCCTTCTCCGGTTGGCAGCCCAGCTCGAAGAGGGGCGTCTTGCTGCGGCTGGGTGGCATGGTCTGCCCAGGGCTGTCGGGCAGCTCGCTGGGACTGATGGTGCCGCTGACCATCTCGCTGCAAGGGTCGCTCTGGATGGAGCTGGCGATGGAGGGGCTCTCGAAGCTGCCCAGGGAGCTGACGGAGCTGCAGCGGCTCATCACCAGCGGCGTCTCCTGGATGTAGTTCTCCGAGGAGCTCGAGGGCGTGAGGTCCTCCTGGCGCGATGGTGATGACTCCCGCAGGAAGACCTTGTCGCGCTTCGGGAAGGGGATGCTGATGGGCTGGGAAATCCTCGCTGGTGTGGCTGGACCCAGATCCGCTACCTTCTCCTTCTCCTGCCTCCCATCCTCACCTTCCCCATCCCCTTCCTCCATCTCCAGGATCTCCAGGGAGGAGTCACTGTCCAGGTCGTTCTCGCTGTGGCTCTGCCCATCCAGCACATTGTCAGCTGAGGAGAGGGAGGAGAGGGAGCTGCACCGGGAGAAGCAGATCGGGGTGTCCTCCACCGAGTATTTCTGCACCGACTCCTGCTCTGTTGTGGCTGGTGGGTGCGCGGGCAGCTTCTCCGGGATCTTGCTCAAGGTCTCGGCCGTCTGCAGCAGCGCAGGGGGGAGCCAGGCTTGCTTTCTGCCCAGGAGGGAGGGGTGGTGGCCGGTGGCCATGCCGCTCTTGGCCAGACTCTCAAGCAGGGGGACGTGCTGGTAGGATGGGGAGAGTTTGATGGTGCGGACCTGGGGGTCGGGGGGGAGCTTGCTGCCTGCCTCCTTCTTCCACTCAGGCTCCTTGTCCAGCGCCTTGGGGCTGGGGAAAGTCACCGTCTTCTTGGCCCGTTCGGGCAGGTCTCGCTGCTCCGGCTTGTCCGGCTCGGCCGGGTCTCTGCCCTTGAGCGCAGGGGGTTCAACCCGCTCTGGCTTGCCACCCAGGATGCTCTTGAGGTCGAGCCGGCTCGGCCGCTTCTGGAACCGCTGCAGTTCATCCCGGTAGTCAAGGAAGGCGGCCCTGGTGCAGGGCTTCATGTGCTCCTTGGTGCAGTAGCCGTCGCTGGTGCTGCCGCTGTTGAGGCTGTCGTTGGACAGGCTGGTGTAGGCGGTCTTCAGCCGCAGCAGCGTGTGCGCCCGGCTCAGGCTCTCCCGCTTGGCGAAGCCGCCGGCGTCCGAGAGGCGGCACGGCGAGCAGGACTGGGCACGTGCCTCGTGCACCTCCTCGGGGCCGTACTGCCAGTCCAGGCAGTGGTCCTCCGAGCTGAGGCTGAAGCTGTCATCCGAGGACGTGTGCATGGTGGAGATGTCCTCCACCAGCTTGTCGATCTTGGCCACCGTGCTGGAGATCTTGTTGGCCAACTTCTCGGCGGCCAGCGAGACATCGTCCTCCGGCAGCGGTGGCTTCTTGGGCTCAGCTGGCTTGCCACTGCCGTCCTTCTCCGGCTCCGGGCATCGCCTCTGTGCCAGCGCCCGGGGCAGCGCCTGCCCCTGGAGGAAGGAGGAGTTGAGGAACATGGAGAGGACAGAGGCACTGGCCGTCTCCACGCCAGTAGAGATGTTGGGCACCTCATCATCGTCAAAGCAGCCGGAGTCGGAGGCATAGTCCTTTACCAGGCTCTCCATGTGCCGCGTCGGCTTCTTGGCACTCTGGCTCTTCAGGCTCTGCTTCTCCATGGTGTCAAAGGTCTCGGCCAAGTGCTTGGCATCCAGCTCGGCCTCCAGCGCCTTCTGCTTGCGCATGTAGAGCGAGGGCATGCAGGAGCCCGGCGAGACGACGGCAGCGTCCTTGTACTTGGGGGGCCGGTTGGTGAGGAGGTTGCGAAGAGCGGCCGCGCTGCCCATGGCAATCATCTTGTGCTTGGAGTGGATGAGGTTGCGCAGCATGCTGACCGCCCCCAGGTCCCAGAGCAGCTCCTGGTCGCGGGGGCTGCGGGCGGACAGGTTCCAGAGGGTGCCGCAGGCGTTGCTGACGATGGTGAGGCTGTGCGAGCGCAGGTGCTGCAGCAGCGTCTGCAGGCAGTTGTGGTCCCGGAGCACCTGCCTGTAGGACAGCGGGGACCCCCGGCCATCAGGACGGTCCCTGAGCCCCCTCCCCGGCGCCGTCCCCACCCCGCGGCGACCCTCACCTGTAGTCCTCCCGCGTAGCGACGAGGCTGGAGACATTCCTGAGGATGCCGCCGCCGCTCTCGATGATGGCCAGCGAGTTGCTCTGGCACTTGTAGGTGAGGGTGCTCACCAGGAAGCCCAGGGCTCCCTCCACCCCACAGATGGCGGCTTTGTTCTCCGTGCTGTGCGCCGACAGGTTCCACAGCGCGCTCAGGACGCTCTTCAGCGTGGATTCCTGGCCCGGGGCAGGACACGCACCCGTCAGCCCTCCCGTCCGGCCGCCCCGGTGCCCGCTCCCACCCGCCCCGATGCTCACCTTGCCGGCGTGCAGCGCGCACCGCGTCAGCGCGGTCACGCTGCCCACCTCCCGCAGCACCTTCTTGCTGTTGATGTCAGCTCGCCAGGAAAGGTTCCTCAGGATGCTGGAGACCACCTGGGAGGGCAGAGCAGGGCGGTGGGTGCGGGAACCGTCCCCCTGCCCACCCCCTTCCCAGGGGAGCCCCCCACGCCACCAGCACCCACCTGATGCAGCTCCTCGCTGTCAGAGCCCAGCTGAGCCACGATGGCCTCCATGCAGCCCCGGCGGGAGCACAGCGTTGCCTGCGGGGAGGATGAGGATGGTGAGGGTGACGCCGCAGCCCCCCCCCCATCCCCACTCCCTACCCCGCAGCCCCCATCCCCGGCTCCTCCCGACCTTGTTGACCACGTCGCCGAAGGTGAGGTTGGTGAGGGCCATCCCCGCGTAGCGCCGCAGCGCCAGGTTGAGGGGATCGCTCGTCATCTTGTGCATCTCGTAGTCCACCTGCAGCAGCTCGGCCACCGCCTGCAGCCCGCCTGCGGGACGGGATGGGGGGGGGGTGACTTGGGCGAGGGATTCCCCCCCCCCCCCAACACCCCTTCCCCAGCCTGGGATGCCCGCAGTGCAACAGGGATGGAGCCCCCCGACCCCGCGCTCACCCAGCTCGTTCATGGCCCGCCGGTACTCCTCATCGAAGGAGAGCTTCATGATGGCACAGGTGGCCTGGCAGATCTGGGGCTCGATGGGCACCGGCGCTGCGGGGAGAGGCGGGGGTCAGCCCTGGGGTCTGGCACCAAGGGTCCCCCCCCCCCATCGCCTGCCACCTCCGGCACACGCGGATGCCCACAGCCGCGTGCACCGCCATGCACGTGTGTACGCGCGCACACGCACGTGCCAGCACCCCGCTCGCCCCCCGTACCCGCACCGCCCTCGGGGCCTCTGCCCCCGTCCCTGCTCTGCATCTGCAGCCAGTCCCAGCAGGTCTCCGAGTAGGAGCGGATCTGCTCCAGCACGTGCAGCACCCGCATCTCCTTCTTGGCCTGGCCCTCGTCGGGCTGGGAGAAGACAATGTTGTGGAGGGCGGCGTTGGCACGCATGCGGGCGTCCTTGGCGCCGGCGGGGCTCTCGGGGGGCCCCGGCTCGCCATCCGAATCGTGCAGGATCTGGATGAGCAGGGGCAGGCAGCCCGACTTGCGCATGGCCAGGCAGCTCTCCTGCGAGCTGGACATGGCCAGCAGCGTGCGGGACATGTCGTCCTTGTCCCGCGTGGCCAGCATGGACAGGAGCCAGAAGACCACCTCCACCTGCGGGAGGGGGAGCGGGGGTTACGCACGGCCGCCCCCGCCGCGCTCCCCGCCCCGGCTGGGCTCTGGCGTGGCTGCCCCTCACCTTGCTGCTGCCCAGGCTGCTGCCCCCCTCCTCGGGGTGGGTTGGGGGGTCCAGGCTGCCGTCTCCCTCCATGCCCGGCACCTTCCCGCAGAGCTGCAGAGGAGGGGGGGAGATGGGGGTGGCTTGCAGCGCGCCGCCCTCACCCAGCCCCTCCCCGCTCTTCGGGAACCCACTGGTGCCATTAAATTTGGCAGCCTTTCCCAGGCGTTGCAATTCTTGCTTTCGTCAATGCCGGGGTTGTATTTTAAGCCAGAATCAAGGCTGATTGGGGGGGGGGGGGGGGGGGGCTGCCACAGCAGCAGGCTCAGGAAAGGAAGAGTGTGGGCGAGATGAGCGGGGCGGGTGGTGTGGACTGTGCCGGGGCCGAGTCTGCGGTGCTGCGTGCGTGGCTTGGCAATGGAGGGACTGTGTGGGGCTGGCTGGGGCGATGGTGGGGCTGGGGAGATGGCAGGGCCGTGGCGCTGGCGGGGCTGGGGGCGATGGAGGGGCCAGAGACGATGGCGGGGCCGTGGCGCTGGAGGGGCTGGGGGCGATGGAGGGGCTGGGGGCGATGGAGGGGCCAGAGACGATGGCGGGGCTGGGGGTGATGGAGGGACCAGAGACGATGGCGGGGCTGGGGGCGATGGAGGGGCCAGAGACGATGGCGGGGCCGTGGCGCTGGCGGGGCTGGGGGCGATGGAGGGGCCAGAGACGATGGCGGGGCCGTGGCGCTGGCGGGGCTGGGGGCGATGGAGGGGCCAGAGACGATGGCAGGGCCGTGGCGCTGGAGGGGCTGGGGGCGATGGAGGGGCTGGGGGCGATGGAGGGGCCAGAGACGATGGCGGGGCTGGGGGTGATGGAGGGACCAGAGACGATGGCGGGGCTGGGGGCGATGGAGGGGCCAGAGACGATGGCGGGGCCGTGGCGCTGGCGGGGCTGGGGGCGATGGAGGGGCCAGAGACGATGGCGGGGCCGTGGCGCTGGCGGGGCTGGGGGCGATGGAGGGGCCAGAGACGATGGCGGGGCCGTGGCGCTGGCGGGGCTGGGGGCGATGGCGGGGCCATGGCGATGGCGGGGTGTCCGCCCTGGCAGCTCCGGCGGCCGGCAGATGCTGCGGGAACCACCGCGCCCGTCCACCCGCCCGCCGCGTGCCGTGGCCTACTTCTCGTCTCCATGGCAACTGCCCATTTCACGGTGCCCGAGCCACACAAAGCCCTGGCTGTGCCGCGCCGGAGGGTGACGGGGACAGGACGGGGACAGTGGCGGGGGGGCTGCGCCTGGCCCCCTCCTCCACCCACCCCAGGCTCCGCCACTCCATGGGGACAAGGGACAGACGGCGGCGATAGCCCCCGGCCAGGCTCAGCCCCGTCCCTGCTACCTGTGGCTCCGGCTGCTGCACCTTGTCCTGTGCCTCCATGAGCTCTTTGTCGATCTGCTCCAGCCGGGATGCACGGATCTGTGGGGACAGAGCGGGTGTCAGCGAGGGGCTGGGACGACAACCCCCACCCCCCCCCCCGGGACCCCCAGCACCCCCAGAGCCAGGCGTGAGGGTGCACGGGGCTGCGGGAACAACTGGGTGCAATGTGCCAGGGTGCACAGGGCTGGGTGTGAGGGCATAAGGGTGCAAAGAGCTGTGCATGAGGGTGCAAAGAGCCAGTGCAAGGGTGCAAAGAGCTGTGCATGAGGGTGCAAAGAGCCAGTGCAAGGGTGCAAGGGGCTGTGCATGAGGGTGCAAAGAGCTGGGTGTGAGGATGCAAAGAGCTGGGTGCAAGAGTGCACAGAGTTGGGTGCAAGGGCATAAGGGTGCAAAAAAAAAGGTGTGTAAGGGTGCACAGGGCTGGGTGTGAGGGTGCAGAGGGCTGGAAGTGAAGGTGCACAGGGCTGGGTATGAGGGTGCACAGGGCTGGACGTGAAGGTGCACAGGGCTGGGTGTGAGGGTGCACAGGGCTGGTGCAAGAGTGCAAGCATGAGGATGCACGGTGATGGGTGCGAGGATGCACGGTGATGGGTGCGAGGGTGCACGGTGATGGGTGCGAGGGTGCACAGGGCTGGAGCTGGCAGGAGCGGGTGGGAAGGCAGCTGGACCCCTCCAGGCATGGGACGGTGAGGAGGGGAAGGGACGGCTCCCGCCCTGACCTGCGCCCGCTGCACCATCTCGTCCGCCGTCCCGAAGCGCTCCTCCATCAGCGAGCGGATGTGCTGGGCCTCGAACTCCAGCTGCTGCCGGATGAGATCCATCTGCATGGAGAACTGGGGGGCGGGGGGGGAGCAAAGTGGGGGGGGACACGGCGTGAGCGGTGCAGGGTCCTGCCCGCGCCCCGGGGCCGGGGGGTGCTGGGGGACCCTCGCTCACCGTCTCTACGTGGGGCAGCTCGTCCAGGCGCGTGGCCAGGCTCTGCAGCTGGGTGTAGTACCACACCTTCTCCTTCTCCTCCTTCTCGATCTCACCCAGCAGGAAGCACCTGGGGAGGGGAGGGAGCCCCGTCAGCGCAGCCCGCGGCCCCCCCGGCCCCGTGTGTCCCCCTCCCCGGCCATCACCTCTCCCGGTCGAGCTCCTCCAGCAGCCGGAGGGTCGCTCTGCCCAGGTCCCCAGCGCCATCCCGGTGGGGTGCGGGTGGTGGTGGGCTGTCCTCAGCGCTGTGCCCGGCTCCGGCCGCCTCCAGCGGGAACTTGAGGTTGTAGAGGCTGGTGATGTCCATCTGCAGGGCTGCACATGGGGACAGCGGCGTGAGGGTGGGTTTGGCAGGGGGACCCACCCCCCCCCCACCCCCCCCACCCCCCCACCCCCCTGCCTGGGCACCCACCTTTCAGCTGGTCCAGGACCTCCGTCTGCCCCGAGGACACCATGACCCGCGCCTCCTGCTCCAGCTTGCCCTGGAGATGCTTCAGGACCTCCTAAAACAGGGATGGAGCCGTCGGTACGGGGGGGAATGGGGCTTCCCAAAGCCCCAGCGTGGGGTCTGTGCCCCCCCGGGTCTGTCCTCACTTTCATGTCCGAGGTCTCATTCTCCAGCTTGGAGAGGTGGTTGGAGTTGTCCTCCAGCTCCCGCCGGAGGTGGCTGTTCTCCTTCTTCAGCGCCTCCACCTGCCGCACCAGCTGGTCGTACGAGGCGATGGAGCCGGACATCTTCACCTCCTCCAGCGCCTGCAGGGTGGGGGGGAGGTGGGCAGCACCCCTGGGTGCTCCCTACAGCCCGCCCCACGGCACCTGCACTGCCCCCCCCCCCCCCCAGCACCCCATCACCTGTGCAGGACTGCAGCCCGGGGGACCCTCACCACCCCCACCCCCCCCCCCAAGGAGGGGGCAGAGCTGGTGCCCCCCCAAAGCCTCCCAGAAGGGACGTCCCCAGCGCAGGGTGGGCGTCCGGCCCCGTCGCAGGCAGGCAGGGACCCCCGGCACCCCCCCAGCCCCCTGCCAGCCCCTGCCTGATTTCCATCCTCTGCAGCAGCTCAGCCCTCCGCTCCCTTCCCCCTTTGTCTCGCTTTTGTCTTCTTCTCCCAGCCATCTCCCGCTTCGCTCCCTCCCGCAGCAGGGCCAGCTCCGGCCCCCCCCGGCAGCACCCCCAGCCCTGCTCTGCCCCTCCATCACCCCCCCCAGTCCCCCCCAAGCCGGCCCCGGCCCCCCCAAACCTCCTCCTTGCCGCAGCGCCTGCGGCCGGCCCTCGCGCCTTGCCGGGGGATGCACACGGCGCCGGCACAGGCAGGCATGGGGTGGTGGTGGTGGGGGGGGGGACACAGGGACGGGGACCCCCTCGTCACCACCCCAGTGGGTCAGGCTGGCGGCCGCGAGCGCGACAGCCCCGCGCCGCCTTCGTCAGCGCCACGTGTGTGCACGAGTGTGCGTGCAACGGGTGTGCACAGATGGGGGGGAGCACAGCAAAAGGAGGGGGGGGGGGTGTCCCCTTCTCCCCTCACCCCACTGCACCCCCCTGCTCATCCCTCCCTGCCGCAGGGACGGCGGCTGCCCAGGGCAGTGGCAGCGATTGATCCCCAGCGCTGCCGGCGTCCCTGCCCACCCAAAGCTGCCCCGCGGCAGCTCCCGAGCGTCCTGGGATCCCTCTGCCTCCGTGAGCCCTTTGGGGGGCTCCAGCACCCCCCCACTCCAGCACAGAGGCCCCACCAGGCAGCGGTGGGACCCAGCGCCCTCCCCAAGGCCCCACCAATGTCCTGCCCACCCCAGGAGCCATCCCAGCCCCCACCCCAAACTGCTCCCTCATCCCTGCACCCCACACCGGCTGGGGGACACCCCCCCCACACCCCAAATCCTGCCCAGACCCGGGGTCTGCCTCCCCCTCCCCACCGCCCAGCTCTGCCCATGCCGCACCATGGCCGGCCACGCTTCCGGAGGGAGACAAAGACCCCACGGTGCAAATCCCCCCGCACTGCTGGCCAGGCGGCAAATAACACCCCCCCACGAGAGGAAAAACCCCCGGGAGGGCTGGGCGGGGGGCGAGGGTTGGGGAGCAAGGGGTGGGAAGCGGCGGAAGGATGGGGGGAGTGGGATGCGGGATGCAGGATGAGGACACAGGCTGCAGGTCTGGGATGCAGGATGGACAATGAGGGATGCAGGAAGGGAGGATACGGGCTGCAGGAGGGCGGGTGAGGGATGCGGGGTGATAGATGCGGGATGAGGGATGCGGGGTGATGGATGCGGGATGATGGATGAGGGATGAAGGATGCGGGCTGAGCATGGCCTCCTGTTGCTATGGCGACAGCAGATGGGGCAGCGCCGGTGGGTCCATGGCCCTTCCCGAGCACCCACCAGACACGGGGGGGGAGGTTCAGCACCATGGGGTGAAGACGAAAGCCGGGGGCTCCCGCGCCTGCAGAGGAACAGGTCCCCACCCCCCCCACCCCCCCCCAGCACCCCAAACCTCTCAGCGCCGACAGAACTGCTCGGAGCCAGGCCCCCCCCGCTCCGGCGCAGCTGGGGGTGGGTGCTGCTTGAGCCTGCTCTCCAGGGCTGCCCGCCCAGTGCCCCCGCCCTGCGCCATGCCGGGGTGCTCCGGCCGCCCTCCCCACGCTGCTGTGTCATGCTGCAGCAGGGCAGGACAGGCTGGGACGTTCGGCTGCTGGACACACCGGGCGGTACAAAGCACCAGCCCCATTGCACGGGGCCGGGGGGGAAACTGAGGCACGAAGCTGTTCCCACCCTCCCAGGACCCCCAGCCCCGCGGCGCTGCGGTGCTTTGGTTTGCGAGGGTGGGGGGTGAGATGCTGCAGCGGCTGGAAGAGCCTGGGGGCTGCTGCAGCCCCTCCGTGGGGCGGTGGCCAGTCTGTGGGACCCCCCCAAAGCTCGGGGGGGGCTGTCACTGCAGCCCAGGGCACCCCACACCACCAGCCCCCCCCACCCCCCCAGCCTCGCCCCAGCTCCTGCCCCTCACCTGCCCTGGCCGGGGGAGCCCGGGGGGGGGGGCTGGGGGTTGATGTGGGTGGGGGGGGGTCTGAGCTCTGGACCCCGGGGTCCCTGGGCAGGGACGGCCGAGCGCCACGGCCCGCAGCAGCGCTGGGGATCTGCAGCCTGCGGGGAGGGGCTGCCGTGGCAGCACCTGCATTTGCGAAGCGTCTAGACACAACGGGGAAAGGGGGGGCCAGGGCTGCGGGAAGAAAAAAGCAGGGGGGGGGGGGGGGGGGGGCGGGGCCAGGGCTGCAGCTACACTCCCGCAGCCCACATTCCAGCACCGCCACGGTCACTGGCCCATGGGACCCCCATGTCCCCCCTCACGGGCTGCCCCGGGGGCTCTGCGGTGCTGGATCCCAGGCCGTGGGCCGCCGCGGGCACACCCTGTGGGGATGCGACGGCTCGGGGCCCTGGGGACCCGGCTCCTCCGACACCCAACAGCCCCCCCTCTCCGCGCAGGGCACCCCGGGGCTGGCCGAGGCCGCTGGCGGGGCCTGGATCCATCCAGCAAAGTTCCGGCAAGGCAGATGCTGCAGCAGATCCGCGGGTGGAGAAGCAGCATCTGCCCCGCCACGCCACACCATCCTCCGTGCTGCCCACGGCACCCACCGCGCGCTGCCCTGCACCGGCCGCACCACCGCACCGGCCTTTGGCACCACGCTGCCCGCCGCACCGCACCGCACCGTGCCACCCTGGCCAGGGCCGCCGTGGCCTGGGCAGAGCAGGGCAGGGCTGGGGGAGCCCTGCACCCCATGCACCCCATGGCCCGGCGGCAGCACTGGGGATGGGGACGGGGACAGGGACCGCGGTCGGCCCCGGCACTGCAGCGTCGCCCGAGCGCAGCCACCGCCGACAGAAGCCACATCTGAGCCCCCCGACCGGCTGCGGCTCCCAGAGTCCCGGGGGACGTTAAACAAACAGCGTGTTGTCACCAGCGCCCGCGCATCGACCCGGCCGCGCGCAGCGGCCCCGGGGACCCCCGACCACAGCAAGCCCACCCCAGGGAGCACCAGGCCAGCGCCGCACACGCGGCCCCCCCCGCACGGCTCCTGGGCACACGCCAGGGCACGCATGGGGACATACATGGGGACAAACATGGGGACAAACATGGGGACACACGCAGGGCCACTGGCACATGGGACCCGCTCCCTCCCCACGCGCAGCATCCGACCCCCTGCAGCACCCACGTCCCTCCCACGCCCCCCGCACAGCGGCTGCTCCCACACGCACACGTGCACACACACACACACGTATGCTGCATGCACATGCGTGCACACGCGTGGCACGGCCTTTGGACAAACGTGCAGCTGTGGCAGGGACCCAGTGGGGTGAGCGCTGGGGTCCCCTGCACCCCCAGCAGGGACCCCCCCCATGCAGGGACCCCCCAGGGCCAGCGCCCGCCCCACGCCCCGGCCCACGGGCAGGGCGGCCATGGGAAGCGGCACCAGGGCCGGAGGGCAGGAACGCTGCAGGAACGCCCAGGGTGGCACCCACCTCACACCCCACATCCAGGGGTGGCTGGGGACACCCCTGCCCGGGGACACGGCACTGGGAGCCCCCACCCCTGGGTGGGGTTGAGGTGCCGGTTTAGAGGCCGGGATTTTTGAGGGGCAGGTTTGGGAGAGGCAGGTTTGGGGTGTGGATTTGGGGTGCGGATTTGGGGGTGTGGGTTTGAGGCTTCAGGTCCAGGGCTCAGCCCCAGCCTCCCAGCCTGGGAGCGGTTTGGGCGAGGAGCATCGGGAGGGGCTGCGCGAGGAGCTGCCCCCCATTGCCCTGCCCGTGGGATGGGATGGGATGGCGATGGGATGGGGATGGGATGGGGATGGGGATAGGGATGGGATGTGAATGGGATGCAATGGGGATGGGGATGGGATGGGGATGCAATGGGGATGGGGATGGGGATAGGGATGGGGATGCAATGGAGATGGGATGGGGATAGGGATGGGATTGTGATGGGATGCAATGGGGATGGGGATGCAGTGGGGATGGGGATGCAATGGGGATGGGGATGCAGTGGGGATGGATGGGGATGCAATGGGGGTGGGGATGGATGGGGATGGGGATGCAATGGGGATGGGGATGGGGATAGGGATGGGGATGCAATGGAGATGGGATGGGGATAGGGATGGGATTGTGATGGGATGCAATGGGGATGGGGATGGGATGGGGATGCAATGGGGATGGGGATGCAGTGGGGATGGGGATGCAATGGGGATGGGGATGCAGTGGGGATGGATGGGGATGCAATGGGGGTGGGGATGGATGGGGATGGGGATGCAATGGGGATGGGGATGCAGTGGGGATGGGGATGCAATGGGGATGGGGATGCAGTGGGGATAGATGGGGATGCAATGGGGGTGGGGATGGGGATGCAATGGGGATGGGGATGGGGATAGGGATGGGATGTGAATGGGATGCGATGGGGATGGGGACAGGGATGGGGTGGGGAGGGTCAGTGCTGCCCCCCCCCCCCGCCCGAGGGCTCCCGGCGGGGCCCGGCATTGTCCGGTCTTTGTCCCCATGGCCGGGGACGCGGGGGCTAAATGCTGCCCGACCCCCCCGGACCCCCGATCGCTCCCCCCAGTTCCCCCGATCCCCCGGGATGGAGCCGCGCCCGCCGCATGACGGCAGATTCAGCGCAGCCCGGGCCGGGGGAGACCCCCCCGACCGCATCCAACGCCCCCAACAAGCCGGTACCGCACCCCAATATCCCCCCGGCCGGGGGGGGGGGGACACACCCCCGCCCCGCAACCCCATCCCGGTTGCCCCCAAATCCCCGGCGGCTGCAGCAGCCGGAGCCGCCGGGACCCCCGGGGGGGGGGGCGGGGGGGGCCGGGGGGAGCCGGGGGGGGCCGGGGGGAGCCGGGGGGGGCCGGGGGGTGCTGGGGGGGGCCGGGGGCAGCGCGGCCGTACCTCATCCCCGGCGGCGCGGCGGAGCTGGGAGCGGAGCTGGGAGCGGAGCCGGCGCAGCCCCGAGCAGCCGCATCCCGCCCCCGCCCCCCCCCGCCGCTCCCGGCCGGGATTTTCCAGCGGCGCCGCCGCCGTTAGAGGGCGGCAGCCGGGGGCTCCCCGCAGCCCCCCGGTTTGGGCCGGGGAGGGGGGAGAAGGGGCCCCCCAGCTGCTCCGTGGAGGTTCCCCCCGCCCTCCCCCGGGGCTCTTTTCCAGCCCCCCCAAAGCGGCAGCGTTCGCAGGGGCTGCCCCAGCCCCCGGCCCGGGGGGATCAGCCCCGGGGGCGGCCGCATCCTGCCCGGTGCGGGGCCGAGCCCGGTGCGGGGCTGAGCTCGGCATCACCCCGGGACGAGCGGAACCCCCCCGGCCGCCAGCCCCCCGCGGGGGATCCCCCACTCGGCCCGGGAGCATCGAGCAGGGCCCGGCTGGGCGCAACCAGGGGCCGCATCCAGCCCCAGGCCTGGTCCTGCTGCCCCGGGCTGTGCCGCGCACCACGGCACCAGGCACGCCGCGGCACCGCCGCCCGGCACCCGGCTGGGGGGTCCTGGCCCTCCCGGCATCGCCCTCCCGGCACCGCCCGGGTGCACACATGGCCCCCGCCACACAGAGCGACCCCAGCCCCGTCACGACGACGTCGCGGTCAACCACGGCCGCCAAGGTCACCGACAAAAGGGACCCGGCCCCCGGTGACCTTCCCAAAAGGACAAACAGCCCCGGCCGTGCCGCGGCATCACCGGGGAGCGGGCCGAGGGCTGGTGCCAGCCCCGAGACCCCGCAACACCCTTGGGGCCGGCGGCAGGGACGAGCCGAAACTGCCCCCCGCGCCTGGTGCGACCCAAAGCCCCCCTGGCACAGCCCCCGCTGCCGCCTGGGCAGATCCAACCGGAGCCCGGCGCCGGTGCCAGGCCCAGCGGCTCCCCAGTGCCGAGGCCTCGCACGGCAAAGGCGTGGCTGTGCGGTGCCGGTAAAAGCGGGGTGAGACCATCAGCGCGTTTGCCACCGTCTCCAGCAGCGGGACGCCGTGGCTGCATCACCGCCCGCCCGAAGGCCGCGAGGTTTTCCAAGCGCAGCTCGTGCCAACGCCCATCACCGCGACGCTCGAGGCGTGCCGGGGCAGGCTGGCGTTGTCGGTGCCAACACGCAGCCGGGGTCAGGGAGCAAAACCGGGACAAACGTGCCAGGAGCAGCGGGGACGGCGACAACCGGCCCCTCCGGCAATGGCTTTGGGGAGCGCGGCAATGCCGCGGCTCCGCACCAGAGACTTGGCGCCACCCGAAAAGGCTCCTCAGAGCTGGGGACACCAGCGCAGCTGGCGTGGCCGTCCCCGTTCCCCCGCGGCACCGGCACCAGCTCTCGGCACCAGGCGCTGGCCGGGTTTCCTTGGGCTCGGCCCAGGCCCTGGGGCAGCTTCTGGGCTGGACCAGATCATCCACCCGGGATCATCCACCCGGGATCATCCACCCCGGATCGTCCGCCCCATCCTGAAGAGCAGCTTCTCCCCTGGAGCGGCGGAGGGAACCGCTCCTCCCAAGCCAGAAACCACCAGCTCAACCAGCCGCTCTGAGCCGCCATCCTGCCAAAAGCCCACGGAATCCCAAATTTAAGATGAGAAAAATCATCGTTTGCGATCTCAGCGGCCCCTGGTGCGTCCTTGGCAGCTTCCACCCCACCACCCCAGGAGAGCGGCTGGTTGGGAAGCAGTGGGAACCCACCCACCCCTCAATTCGCCTCCCAGCTGCGGCTTGGGTGCGTCCCCAGGGCCACAAAACCACGTTTGGCCCTTGGCTGCTTCCCGGCCAAGCACGAGGAATTTCATGAACGTGGTAAAACCCACTCGAAGAGAAGCGTTTGCTGCGCCATCTTTACCAAAGAGGAGCGCCAAAAAAACAGGGCGAAATCTTCAGGAAAACATCAAATCGTGACCAAGGCTGAAGAGTTGCGGTCGCCCATGCCCCAGCCCACGCAGCGCCCCAAACACGAGCCCGCAAGCCCTGGGAACTGCCAGGAGAGAGACACTGGGAGAAATTTCTTTATTTACAGGTAGAAAAGGCTCCCCGCAGTGCTTCGTTACTTCAGAGGAATGAACCTGGAGGAATGGGTGGCACCGATACCGGGCCGACCGTGCTTCACCGGCTTGTAAGTGATGGAGAATTCCCCCAGGTAGTGACCGATCATTTCGGGCTGGAAGAGAAAGGAGAGATCTGCGTTGGAGGCGGCGACGCGGGGGCACAGACCGCAAGCCCACGTCGCTGGCGGTCCTGAGCCGGCAGCGCACACGCGCTCGCAACAGCCGCGATATTTCGTTACTGCGGAGGCACGCCAACGCCTCATGAGGCCTCGAGACCCTGCCGCGAGCAGCCCACCCGCAGGACGGACATTTTGGGGTGTCCGTCAGGGCCGGCTTTGCTCCAGGCAGGAGCCTCGACCTCCCCATCAGACCCAGGGCAGGAGCAGAGCTACACAAGGCGCTCAAAACTTAACGCAGCCACATTCAGGATGCTCAGCTTGGATCCGGATGCAGCTCCTCTGTGACTCCTCACCTTGATTTCCACCTGGTTGAAGGTCTTGCCGTTGTACACGCCCACCATGCTGCCCACCATCTCGGGGAGGATAATCATGTCCCGTAAATGGGTCTTCACCACCTCCGGCTTCTCCATGGGCGGTGCCTCCTTCTTGGCCTTGCGCAGGCGCTTCAGCAGGGAGTGCTGCTTGCGGCGCAGCCCCCGGTTGAGACGCCGGCGCTGTCGGGCGCTGTACAGCTGCATCAGCTGCTCGCTGGAAAGGATGGAGAGACCGAGCCTGGAGCGCAGCCCACAGGGAGCTCCCCGGGGACCCCGCCCCAGCAGCGTTACCCACTCGGGGATGTCAAACAGCCCAGAGAAACTGCAGAACCACCCCAAACACGGGGCCCTGCAGTTGTGTTAACGCAGCCCGAGCAGGGGGAACGGGAACAGCCCCAGCCCCGGCCCCGCTGACGGCTCTTACTAGGACATGTCGAGGAGCTGGTCCAGGTCCACCCCTCTGTAGGTGAATTTCCGGAAGGTTCTTTTCTTCTTCTGCTCCACCTCCGCCTGCAGCACCAGGGAGGGAGGGAGGGGGTGTCAGGGCGGCCGGGACCCGCGTTCACCGCCCCCGCACACGGCAAGGCCGCGGGCACCGCGCTCCGCAGGGCGCCCAAGTCGCCCCGGCTGCCCCTCCGCCGCAGCCCCACAGGCGGCCCGGACCCCCCCGGGGCCAGCGCCCCGCGACCCTCAGCACCGCCGGCCCCGGGGAACCGGGCTGGGGCCCAGCCCGGCCTAGGGCCCAGCCCGGCTGGGGCAGCCACAGCCCCGGCAGGGCCCAGGGGCCATCAGCCGCCCGCCCCCCCGCGAAGAGGCCGCGCCGCCCTCGGCGGCAGCGGCGCCTCCGGCCCCGGGAAGCCGCCCCCGGCGGAGGATGGAGCCCGATTGCAGCCGCCGGCACCCCCGCCCGCGCCCACCATCTTGGCCGGGTCTCCTCGGAAAGGGCCGCGCTTGCGCCGGAAGCGGCGGATCTCGCGAGAGCGGCGACGGGGCGGAAGGGGCGAGAAGCCCCGCCCCCCGCAGCCTCGGGCAGCGCTTCCGCCCTCACTTCCCTTAAAGGGGCCGCGCCGCGCAGGAATGTGGAGGAGCGGGTGTAACAGAGGACGGCTGCAGGGCGGAGCAGGAGCCCACAGCAGCACGGATGAGCGCGCCGGTTGCGGTGCCTGGGTGAAGCCGCTCCCCCCCGCTGCCCCAAGGCGGGACCCCACAGTCACCTTCAGGGCAGGACACACGGGCCCCACCGCCACACCGGGTGGGCTCCCAGCGTCCGTCACCCAGCCCTGCTCCAGCCATCACCAGCAGCCTTCGTCCTTCAGCGACGGACCTTCACCTCCGCTGCCTCCCTGCTTCCTGCCCCAGCCGGGTGGCTTTTCCAGCTCAGGCTCCCAGCGGAGCTTTGACGCCAGGACAGACGGCGCAGGCACGGCCGGAGAGCAGAACGGCCGACAAAGCTACCCCGCGGTGGCACTGGGCTGTCGCCCAAGGTGCCTCCTCCGTCCCGAGGACATGGCGCTGCACCAGCCTCCGACCCCGTCCTGCTCGCAGTGGGCAGGCCGGCGCTGGCTCACCTGGCACAGGCCCACGGCATTCATCCCTGGGCAGGCACTGGCCTGCGCTAAGCTGGAAGAGCTGGTTTTGCCCAGAAGGTATCATCCATCTCCGAAACTTTTTACTCAGGAAGAGCTTGAAAGGCGGCAGAGCCTTCTTCCTTCCTTCCCTTCTGCATGCCGCCGAAGGGCCACGGTTTGGCATTATACCACTTTCCACGGTGTGTTTCACGGAGCAATAAATTACAAACCAAACCTCAACAAGGAAATCCAAGCGGTCGCACCGGGCGGAAGGCAGAGCGTGGAGTTACCCCCGCACAAACGGAACACGGAAGGAGCAGCTCCCGTTCTGGCAGGGAAGCACCGCACGCTTTGGGCTCAGGGAAGTAACCGAGCGAGGAGCAGAGCCACGAGGACTCACAGCGAGCGGAACGGGTACGAACCAAACGTGCAACCACAGAAAACCTCTGAACTGATCAAAGTCCTTCCGAGAGCCACCCAGCGACCTCCAGTGCCACGGATACACCCCAGCGCATCCCAAATTTCACGTTGTGCGGAGGCAACGCCGCGTCTGCTCCCGCAAAGAGTCTCCCAAGCTTGTAGCAGCGCTGCTATCCACTCCTGAAGAGTTAAGCCCCATTAGCAGCGATTAACAAGAGCAGAGAAGACGAACGAGCCCAGCAGTACGCAACCCCTGGGAGAAGGCCCCTCGGATAAGATTTGGTTTTGGCACAGCAGCTTGCCTCGGACTCACGGATAGAGGACGGACAACCAGCGACCCACGTCACAGCGCAGGGCTCATCCACCATGCTAGGACAGTTCATTTCCCACGGGCTTAACCCCGCGTTTAAATGAGACAAACGCCAAAGCGCGATTCTACAAGATGCAGGTCAGATAGTTACGGACACTCATCTACACAGTGAGATGCTTGTAAATCCACATTTTACCCTGCTCTTGGTGGTTACAGAGAAACCCCCCCCCAAAAAGCAGGTACCCGGATCATCAATCTGAGGTAGCGAGAGTACGCTTGCTGCATCAGGGCAGGAATTAGGAACGTGAGCCCCGAGTAAGCACTAGGAGATGGCATCACCAGCAAATTACCTCTGGATTTCAGAAGCGGGGAAAGAGAGACGAGGGGCACTCTCCTGGAGGCGCACAAATCCGCGGGATAAGCGACAACGCACTCCTCGCAGCTTGTAAGAACACGTTTTTCACAGCGCCTTGCAGCCTTCAAGGTCAGATGAAGAGCAGCGTTCAACCCGAGCCCGGCGCCGCCATCAACCCCGCGCGCGGCCCCGCCGCAGCTCTGGCGACAGGTTTAGGAGATTCGGTGTCAAATCCAAGCCAGGTCAGAGCCAACAAGAGCTGAGCTCTTCAGCCTCTACAAAGCAAATCCGGCAGCGCCAGCCCAGACCCCTCACCAGCACAGCCGATCCTCTCGTGAAGAGGGCAAGAGCTGGGTGGGCATGAACTGCTGCCTTAATTCCACTGCTAGTAGTTTAACAGTCCATTGAGGCACAGCGTTAAGCCTGTATACTGATGTTAAGACGTGATTTTCAAGGCTGCCAATTGATTTCTCATGAACACACAAATTCACAAGAAACTTTTTTTGTCAAAAGCAAAAAAGATAAAAAAAAATGGAGACAGGCTTGTGTTTCTAATCCAAATGTACTTCTCTTTATTCAAACCAGGGGTAATCACTGGTTAGTGCAAAATGCACCTAAACCTTTTGCCTGAGGGAAATCTACATCTTAACAAGGCCTCCGTTAACCCCTAACGAAATCCACAGAGGATTTGAAAGCATTCGAAGCGCAGCTCTAACACTGCGCTTCGTAAGTGACTCTGTGCGTCGACAAGTCTGCACCCGCCTTGTTACCAGTTCTATACCGTCAGGTAACAACAGCAAAATACACTCAGTAGATTTCTTTTAACTCCCAGAGTTTCTGAACCACCCGCCCCACCACTAATGTCAGGAGTAAGGGGGTTGCAGCTTACCCTCACTTCCAACAGTGCTAACGGAAACCCTGTTTTAAATTAAAAAATAAGCCAGCATACATAGTAGAAAATTTCTCTTAAAAATTTCACAATCTGTAAATGTATATATTTTTCTTTTAAACATAAAAGTTTACAATATACGGTAAAACAAAGGCTCAGGAAAAATAATTTCAAAAAAAAGAAACCTGAAGTTTTGAATTAAAGCTGAAGACATTTTTAAAACCCTGTAGTTTGAACCAGTGACATTTTCTTTATTTGTGCTGATGGGTTAGAGAAAGGAAAATATTTAAAAACTGCAGTCCAAACACCCACAGCTTTGCCTTCAGAAGCCATCTTCCCCCACCCCCCCCCAAAAAAAAAAATATGTTGTTAGGTTTTTCTTCCATCAAGTATGTGATTGTCACAAGTTCAGAAGTCTGGGATTCCTGGGTTCAGCTGGTACCAGACATCCCTGTGTGGACAGAATTCCCTGATTGCCAGCCCACGCTAGCGCCTGTAGGGGTGAAATCCTTGCACGTTATGGTTCTGTCCTCGTCCAAAACCACTTCCTCCTGCAGGCGGGCCACTTGATGGTTGCACCGAGGGGCCTCCGTAGGGAGGGGGTTGCTGGCTGGGATCAGAGAAACCTTGTCCAAAACCACTCAAGTCTTGTCCATACCCTGGGGAGAAAGGGAAAAAGGCAGCGGAGTAAGCTTCCAGAATCATCTGCACGCACGACAGAGGCGCAAATTCACAACCCGATGCCGCTCCCTCCCCCCATGCACGGCCTCAGGAACAAACACCTCCGTCTAACACGTTAAGATAAGCAGCTGCTTTCAGTTCTTGCAATTATCTACCTTCTCATACAGAAGAAATGGGCAAAAAGCAGAACTGAAGAGGTATGCAGAAATGGTAGTTTTCCACTTTTGAGGTGATCCTACCCAGGCTGGTGGTTAAACTATCCTATTACGGCTGTTCAGAAGCTTGAAGTGGCTTGCAGGTTTGCTGTCAGCTCATTCTGAGTAGCTTTTTGGTTTGGGTTGGGTTGTTTATTGGCTAAAAGCTCGTACTGTCAGGTTCAGCAGAGATGAAGATGTAGCAAGGAAGTTTTTCCTGCGATCTCGCAGCTATTAAACTGCAGCACCTCAGACTGACTGCACAGAGTTATTAGACCCTGGCTTTGTAGAGTCAGCTTCACCATCTTCCCTGGACAGCCAAAAGCTTCCTTCGTGAAAAGACACGCTGGAGAAGACAATCTTAAATTCCCTTAATTCCCTTTCAAAAAACCAAGAATACTGCTGCCTGAATATGTATTTTAATTAACTAACGAGCCTGTCTTTCAAGCAATACTCGATTCAAAAAATGTAAACTGAACCATGAGGGGGCAACGTTGGCAAAGCAGAACCCAGAAGGCTGTGACTCCTGCACCCACTTATGTACTTTATAATGGAACCCTTGGTCCAAAGTTACCCGCAGAAAGAACTAACATCCTTCCCCAAAACCTCACTGCACGGGCAGGCTGAAGTATAGTTGTTTCAAGTTCAAAAAGCAAAGCTCCATTTCAAAACCTGACACCCTACTGCTACCGCAGATGGTGGTGACTACTTCTAACCCAGCTAAAGAGAAGCAGCAGCCAGCAAGCAACGATGAAGCCCTTCTCCCACGTCCCCTGCACCACCAACTGCATCCGAGTTCAGTTAGTTTTAAGCCTGAACAGGTACTGCGTCTCAACTAAAGTTTAGGCTAATGCATGCTGCAAGTTAACATTGAACTTGTTCTTCCTCAATCTAAGGAGCTAAACACTTCTCCTCTCCTGCCACACTGTCCTTCTGCCTACTGGGCGAGGCTGCGACCACCGCTCTGCCACGTGATCCATGCCAAAGCCCAGATTCCGAGCAGGTTTAGAGTAAGCAGAATCTGGGGATAGGGAGAGAGGGCGAAGACGGAAGATTTGCTGGAATTCTTGCTGCCAATATGGAAGACAACTAGATGTAAATTAAGGACACTGAGAAATTGAGAAATTTAATAAAAGTTCCCGTAATTAAATACGACTCTTAATCATAATAGTGGCATTGGTGCAAGCCTCTGCTATGAAAGATGGTATTAAGAATCCTAATTACTAAGCACATTTCTGCAGTTCTGCTACTCTCTATGCAGGCTTAAAGCAGGTTTAACTCTCTTAATCCAAAACAACGTCTCTTAGCATGTCTTCAGTATTTCAATTTCAAGCTCTGCCTGACTCTCAGGACTTGCTACCACTAATGAGCCTTAAAACACATCTATCACAGCCTTCTATTAGCTCAAAATGCTAATCCAGTCATTTTTTTCAGACAGAGATAAGCAGGCAACCAAAAATACAATTTAATTGTTTGCCAAGGGGTGAGGCTCAGAGAGGGGAAGAAAAAAAAAAAGCCACCAAGTTATTCTCACTATACACTGCAGTGTTAGAGAATTCAGTGGTGGAAACCACAGTTCTCAATTTGTTTATCACAGAGGAAACCTACAGCATAAACCTGAACAGCCAGACATTTAAGTACAGATTGTCTTCCCTCTGCTTTCTTAATTCCTGCTGCAGCTCTTGGCTTGCACCAGCACCTCTGCTCTCTAAGGGAGCTGTGCTGACCTTTACGGTTTTACTGCCTTGCTTAAGAACCTGAGCTCAGTTCGATTGCACGGGACAAAGCCTCACCAATGCAGCAGCTTGGGAAGCTAACAGCAGCGTCATTCATACTCGGGGTCGTGAGTTTTCACTTCAGCCAGCTAATGAACATAAAGAACTGTATTGCCCTTACTCAAACACATAAACATTTGAGCCGCGTTGTTCCCCCCCCCACCCTCTCAAAAGAGACCCTGCAAGAAACACAAGTTAATTTCCCAAACGCAGATATATCAAGAGCATTGGTTGTAAATAGGCACCACCTACCTAGGTTTCTCACTGCTCAGCCTGACCATAAGAGTGTAAACAAAGTATTGGCGCGTAGCCTGAAGGGTCTTGAGAATAGGTACCCAGCCCTAGTAAGAAATGAGGAGACCAGGGTGACGAACCCCAAGAGAGCCCTGTACAGAGATAATTTTTCAGGGTGAGGGAGACACACCCATGTTAGTGTTTAATTTACTAGTGTTTACATTCATCCTAGCTGTAAACAATGCAGCATTTAAGATGCTGTCAAGCCAGGACAAATCTTAAAATGCCACAATGATCAGATAACTCAGTGCCTCTTTAAAGCCCATAAGCTTTATGCATTTATGTATACACATGCAGATCAGCCAGACTGCCTATTGTACAGCAATGCTGCTAACTAATTCGTGATCACATGAAGTGCTGAAGCTCTTTAAAAAAAAAAGTTTAAAAGATTTTACACATAACTTTAGAAACAGGTGGACGATTCTGTGGTACTGTCACATATTAAACACCTCTATCCCTGTTAGCACTTGCACTCATAACAGCTTTCAGGCTTGAAAAGCACTCTTGAGGTGAGAGACTAACTGCAGTTGTGGTTTAAACAGCTAACCTCCTTAGCGTTCTTCCTCAAAATGCAGTACTACACACCTCTTCCTCCCTCCTCCCACCCTACCCAGCACTCTTAAAAGACTAACTAAGAACACCTGAAATATTTCACTGGCAAAGAGGCTTCCTAGAGGCAAGTGGCACCATACACACCAAATACTGGAATCCCCCCTCCCCAGTTTTTCCCAGTGTTGGAAAACAGATTCTTCCTAAACTTCCAACACATCCCAAATATTGGCTCCCCACTGAATATAGGTGATTGTGCACAGATTTACACTTTATTTAGTAGGGCCCACCCCCCTGCAAAAAGAGTCTGCAAAGAGACAAGTTCTGGCAAGACAAGAAAAACTTCCTCTTGAGTCACAAGGGCAAAGCTATCTATGAGAGCAACTGTGTTTATAACAAACAAATTGAAAAACATTTCAAATTCCTCAACATGAGAACATATGCTTGCTTTATAAACACATCTGAAAGTCTAATCTTCCTTCAGAGCCTGTTTTACATTTTTGGAACTTTGAATAGCATCTATTCAAATAACTTCACAAAGTGTTCATTTCGTAACAGTTTCTGCAGGCACTTTAAATGAAGCAGGCAGGCACTATCACACATGAAGAACTTGTTCAAGTGGGGAACAGTCTTAATCCATGGGCCTACTGCATGCAAAAAGTTCACTTCAGAAGTGAAAAATGACCAATTACAATCCCTTGCAAAAAAAAGGCAGTATGCCACAAACAGCTCTTTGGAGAACACTGCTCAAAAAAAGGGGTGAGAGGAAGAGCAAGGTGAGAACTCCCTCTGAGCTTCGAGCAGAAATTTTACTCAGGAGCAAAAGCTCCTGTCTAGCAATTTGTTGTTGTTGTACTGTCTGCCTGGCTGAAAACTTGTTACATCAATGTCTTCTATGGGCTACCTGAAACAGTTATCTGTACAGCACAATTAAGCATTACACACTTCTGACAGAACTGTAACTTGAGATAGACAGGAAAGGAATGGGAGGAAGGGAGGAGAAGGCACGCAGCTTGGATTCTTATACCCCGGGACTGCTTGCCTCTCAATGCTCTTCTTACTCTTGAAGTCTATTCTCCAATCTGATCAAAGTCAGTTACACAAAGAAGTTGACTACAAGCTCCGTGAAGCTCTCAGAGAAAAAAGTTTTAACTACAGATTCAGGGAGAGTGCAAATCAGTAACTTATCCTAGCAGTGCACAAGTCTCTGAAGGCTATTTCACAGCATACAAGTAACATTTTAGAGTTGATTAAGAAAATACCCTCTGGCTAGAATACTGCATGATTTCAGCATCACTTGAGAGCTGATGGCTGGCATTCCCATCCTGGAGAGAAGTGCCTTCAGCGTTAGCAAACTGTTTCTGAACACTGACTTTCTACCCAAGTATAAAAGAAAAGCGGGAAGGGGAGAAAGATCAAGCCGAGTTTATTTTATATGCAGGTACTTACCAAACTGACTATAAGGGAATTCTGGCTGAGCAGTTGGGGGTTTGCTCATGTCCTGAGTTGCCTGAGATGGTGGTGGTGGTGGTGGAAAAGCTAGTGGTGTTGCCCCTGGAGTGGCAGGTGGAGGGGGTACTCCAGGTGGGGCAAACTGGTCAGGTGGAGGCGGTGGAGCACCATAACCAAAACCTGAAACACAAAAAAAGTACAATACATGTAAAAAAGAAAAAAAAAAAAATCTATTAAACCCAACATGTTTGTTACCTAAGGCTGGTCATATAGCAATTCACTCCTACATCGGCTAAAAGACCCCGACAACGTACCTTCTAACATGGAAAAAACCTCACCCCAAAGGAAGACTGCAGCCACATCAGCAACCAGCAAAGAGAAAGTGCTAAAGCAGAACTAGGGACCCAACTCCATGCGCTCACAGGTGCATGTGACAGACATGAGGAGGAAGCTGTATTATTCAGATTGTAGGAAGAAAAAAAGATATCCCAAACAAATTGTTTCTTCATAGCAGAACAAGCAACTCTAGAAAACTGGGTGCTACTTTCCACCTTCTTTTTCAAACCAGGTTTGTGACTAGACTTTTCAAAAGGTGGCCTGAGGGGGTAGGTGCTAAAATCCTATTTACATTTCCAATGCCAGTTGCGACCTTAATTCCTTAAGCTTCTCCGAAAATCCCAGCCTGTGTCTAGCTCAGGTCACCATGCAGTAATCTCTAACTTTTCTCTCAGATGTCGTAATAGGGGTACACAATAAATCTAAATTCAGTCAGAAACACAGTTGTCAAACAGAGAACATAAATGATTACTGCACCCAAGAAAAAGGAGCAACCCAACTCGCTGACAAAAATACTTATAGTTAATTATAGCTCAGATATTAGGCAAAACATCTAAGGATAGATGAAAGGGGGCGGCGGAATCTAAGTCCAGAGAAAGATGAGCAAAAGCTGAAAACTGAATTTGGCGACGGACTGTACTGAAACTCCCGCAGGTCACTTACTAAATGGTGGAGGGGTGCCATAGCCCTGTGGAAATCCTTGTGGAGGCGGGAACCCTCCAGGAGGTGTAGAGACTATGTATGAGGTAAATGGTGGTGGTGGTGGAGGAGCTCCTCTTCCTGGAGGAGGTGGTCCGTATCCACCTAGAAAATGAAGAGAAACCAAGAACTAAAGCAGCTTAATAATGAAAAGTTGCTGCTTAAGTCAGCATCCTCTAGATGGGGTAAAGCTGCTTGATAGATTTCAGATGCAGTCTCAGCCTCCTATGAATTCTTACTTTGGGAAATACTTGTCCTCCAAGCATCCCTACTGTAAATAATTGCAGTTTAGAATGCAATTCCTTGATAACAAATTAGTGTGGTTGGCAACAGCAGGATGTATGTCAGCTCCCATTACTGATTTGTTAAGAATACACTATCCTCTTCGTTCTTTCAGGGCAAATTCAATCAAGCTTTTAAATGTAGGTTAAATACTACAGAAATCCACAAATCGCTGTGAACGCTTAAAGAAACCGCACCCTCGCTCAGTAGAATTTTTCTTTTAAAATCGGTCCCATATAACGTACTTACCAATTGCCTGTCCAGCTGGCACCCACATCCCTAAAACAGAGCAAAAAAAAAAGTGACTTATACATGCATTGAAGCTCTCTACTATGAAACAGGAGTGATTTTAAAAGAAAGTTGATTTTGCTCTGAGCTCTGGAATAGATGGGGTGTCCTCCCAGTGTCCCTTACACATCTATTTTTATGGTCCAAGAAATAGTCTTGCACTATTTCTGCGTATGCAATTCTGAAAAGACTCTGAATCATTCGGCAAATAATGCATAGAAGAGACGGCAGTCCCCAAACTTAAATCAGATGGAGCGTTCAAGAACTGCGAGCATACCAAGCGCAAGAAACTATACTAGTATAAAGAACAAAAATACTGAGAATCACAGCAGACTACACGTCCAAAGCATTTTTAATACACTACCAGGTTTATCCTAGTCATTTTTGAACTTTTTGAACCATAAAAACATCTTCCCCATTCGTTGCAGCATTAAGATTGAAAGATAAATGCATTCATGTTTTACATTAATCTTTCCAGTAGATCAGATATCATTTTCTCTACAAATAACCACATTGAAAATAATCTAGTTTCTCAATTTGCACAGTTGCAGATTAGCACATCTGTGCAGAATGTCAAAGCCTCAGCTGCAGCTTTCAAGTTAATAAGCACCATGGGGAAACAAGCAATCCCTCCACCGAGGTATCATCTATTGTAGCAATAGATGAAGCAGTGACACTCCCTTTAGCCCCCCAGGTGAAAATTTCTCATATATCAGAGCAAGCAAGTTCTGTTCTGTCAAACGCAACTCAATTATACCACCGTATTTCTCCATAAGTTATCAAAACTGTCTCTGGATGAACTCGGCATATTTATCCTGTCTTCAAAATCTTGTGGGGGTTATAGCCATCAAACCCAAAACACATGGCTGCTCCTTTCAGCCCTGAAGGGTTCAAGCTAAATCAAGAAAATTATATGCAGTAAGTGCTCCCCTGCACCACTGCTAGCCCCATAGCTGCTTGTTATTTTTCCAGGCTACATTAAGCAATAAAATCCAAAGACAAGCCCATCTGTTTTTCTCTCGTCCCTTTCAAATTTTACTTATAACTTCCTTTGAAACCGCCTCATCCTTGAAAACGCATATTTCAACAAAATTTTTCATTAGGGTCTCAGGCAGGCCACAATCCCAAAGCTGGAGTCACAACTTGAGCCGCTGAGCTTTCTCAACACCTTCTCCACATTACTGAAAACCATGCCGTTTCTATTTGGGAAAAGGCAGAACCAAACAGAAGAGGTGAAGCACGGCCTGGGACACATGCTAGACTTGGCACAGCCCACTGACTTCTGCTCTATGAAACGACGGGTTTTGGGAAAAGCAGCAAAGGAACAATCTCAGCACACTTGGGAAATGCGGAATTTTAGTTCTGCTATCAATAATCCAGCACAGCCGTAGCACTGATAGACCTGGGAATACTGTCACTTGCCAGTAAGACCAAATTACCAGTAAGCTGCAAAGGCAAGACTCTCTCCTGGCAGCGACTCCGAGACGACTAAAGCAGTACCTTGAGGGCCGTATCCTTGCTGCCAGGTCGGAGGGGGCTGACCTGCCCAGCCATTGGCAGCACTTGGCATGATCCTGCTTCCCCACTGACTGGCACCGGGCGGCCCTGGAGTTTGGCTTTTGCTGTCACGGGGTTCTGCGCGTTTCACCTCCACCTAAACAAACAGAGTCGCCATTTAGGAGAGATGGTGCAGGTTAATACACCCCCCTTCCCTTCACACACACCCTTAATTACACTTAAGACTACACTTAGCATCTTATGACTTATGTCTAAGTACTTAATTATTAAACTTAAGGCCAGTAATTTAAAATGTTTCTCAGGTACAATATATATGATGGTAAGACAGTGCAAGTCCTACTATTGAGGTATTGCAAGTAAAACACATCCTACAAATCACTTATGTTTCATCATAGTACAGTATTCATTGGCTTTAATCTTAAAACAGCAGTACCCTCTTACAACGGCTCCTCACTTAAAAAAAAGCATAATCTTTTAAATTATTTATATACTAATTTAACATTTAAGGCAGGAGTTACAAAGATGACATTTTCATTAAAAAACGAACTTTGAGTAAAGAGTACGCTCTGAAAAAGGGTACTAATGCTTTAACCATTCAAACATGTTTGGGGTTCATTTGAAAGTTACAGTTTAAACCCACCCCATCTAACTACAATTTCAGCTCTGCTCATACCTGAGAAACACACATTTGTTTGTTTGGTTTTTTGTTTGTTTGTTTTTAAACTTAGATTTTATTTAAATGTCTAATGGAAGATAAAGACTTACCTTCCCCAGGCTAACGCTTAAAGAATCTCAATTAACTCAAACAATGTCAGAGGGAATGGATGTGATAAGAGAATCTTACATTACATCTAACAAAAAAGTAAACAAACATGCAAGTAATAAAAATGGACAGTTGAGTCAATAAGAAGCAAATCTTCATACTGTGTTAAGTCAGTGACAAAAGCCCTCCTGTTTTTAAAATTAGTAAGCCACAGCGCTTAACTTATTTTATTCAAAGATAAAATGTCCTAGTGTTCCAAGCCATCGAATAAGTGCCTTTGACCTACTTAAAATAAGCTGCACATTCAATATAAACCTCTCAAAAAAATCCAGTTTCTGATTTAATGAAACACTCTCAGCACTCATGCATGCTGAATTAAAGTCTTTTTTATTTTCTGATTAATTTTAATGGGTGCCAGAGTACAAAGAAAATAAATCTCAATCATCAATGGGCCTGAGTAGTATGGAAAATAACGTATTCAGAATTCTTCCTGCCATGTCTTAAAGACCATTCATGTCAGAGAACAAACAGGAAACAGGCACAAGGCAAGGACAAAGCCCCCCGCCCCCACCCCGCTGCAGATGCCCCAAGGACATGAGACATGACAGTAACCAAATCTCTGTCAGCTGAAGGCCCTTCCAGAGAGGAACCGAGGGAATTTTTCAAAGTACTCAAATTAATGAGTCTTAACACATTTGCCTTGAGGGAATTCAGTTATTGCTTACAAAAGCAGAGTCGTCCTTGCAATTTTAATTTTTTTTCCTTTCAACAACATATGGATTCATTTCAGCAATACCTTTTTAATTAGCAAAAAGAAAGAGATGCCATTTTTAAAGTAGGCATTATTAGTCAATGAAGAGAGCGGAGTAGCTGGAGTTCTATGTGGAAGAACTCCATTAATTTTTCAGTGCACATTTGGAAGCGGTGAACTGCCAAACTGAGGACTCAAAAATCCCTGTGCAATATTCTTAGCGCTGAGGTTAAAATTCTACACCTGCCTAAAGCCCGGTTTACACCAAAAAATGAGGCATCTCTGTTGCTCCTAGCTGAAAAAACACTGCCTATTTCTGCTTTTTATGTCACTGAAAGGAAAAAAAAAAGATTATTTCATTTTGGTACTGAAATTGTTTGGGAAACAATGGAGAACTCTGAATTAGCACCGACATATTCTGAAAACCAGCAGCATAAGAGGTGACATTTCGAAGGCTCACACAGGGTCCTCCATCCTCTCCCAGAACCATTCCAGCAGATGTACTGTCCTTTGTTCCTATTTATATCTAGCACACTGCTTTGAGATATGACCTCTCATTTAAGTGGTGCATGTAAGTTTAAGGCAATTCCAAGGAAGGATCAGAGGATGTACACAGGATATAGATCATTCATACACATACCAATGTAAATTTGCTGCTGTCAGTGCCTCTGCTCACAAATGAGAGTGCTCAACTGCTCACAAGAGGAAAATACTAGTAATCAAGAACATACACTAATGTTCTCGATTACACAAGCACATTTCTTCATTTGCTTCATTTCCATTATTAGGAAATCAGCCCACCCCTCAACCCCAAAACAAGGTCATAGGAACAAAATGCATTATATACTGCATAATTAACCAGAATTCCACTGATATGCAAGAATATATCCCCTGCTAGCTAAATAAATGCTTATGAAATATCAGCACATAAAGAGACTTTAAAAGGCAATGCAAAATTATACAATGCAATAATTTAAGGAAAGTGACAGCATTCTTGTTTTTCCTTGACATCTATTCACTCTAAGGTTAGCAGTTTTAACGCTTACTTTAAAAACTGTGGATATATTGTAAAGCTGCAAGGACTTTAAATCTACCAGAATTTCCTGTGGTTAATTTTATTTAAGAAGTTATTATTTCCTCTGTATAAAGCTTGGGTGTCCTGCAACAATTTACTTTGCTTTTAGGTTTTTTTTTCCACAGGTGTAAGCATGTTCCTTGCCGAGTAACATCAAAGCAAGCCTAAAAAATTCCTCCCTATCAAACACCCATTTGCTGACAACACAGTATGAAGATGAAACAACCAGAGGTCACTTAACTGCATTGTGGTTAAATACTATATAGAGTACGTGGGTTTGTATCAAAGTTTCACAGTAAGTGACCCAATTTTTTAAAAAACCAATCCTTCACGATGTTTTTTTCTTTTTCTTTGTAAGTTTAAGATTTATATAAAGTAGATTGTCTCACACCACCTCAAAATTTGAGTATCAAATACACATCTGAAGGAGTGGTATCTTAAACCAAGCCTTGAACAACTCAGATTTCATTGGGATTCTGGTTTTCAAACAGCTGGAAACAACTAACTGCTATCCTCGCACCTAAGCAGCGCTCAAAGCAAAGGTAGTCGTCACCCATTCAGCGTGATGTAAGCTATGCTCAGCCAGAGCGGCCCCCCAGGTCTGTCAGCACAAGGCCTTACCCAAAACAAAACAGCCCACAGCCTAAGTTCTCAGGCTTTCAAGATCCGCCTCTTCTACGGGCTAAGCCACAAGCTAGCTGCCTTTCTCGCCTGCTTAAGCAAACTCAGAAGACTTTCCCCACCTTCATGGATAAAGCCTCGAATTTGGACATACATGCTCTCCCGCCTACTTGAATCAATGATTTTTATTCACCAGTGAAATTGCTAGTTGCCCAAGACTTGGTTCTTTCTTAAGGTAAAATAAAACTACAACTACACACTTTTTTGCCCATGATGTCGTGAAAATGCATGTTGACAGCCTGGTCCACTGATTGTTCGTCCTCGAAAGTAATAAATCCAAAACCTAGCCAACGACGAAGAGTGAATCAAGGTAGCAGGGTGTTGTGACACAAAACAGGATGATGAACAGTATTAGGGGCGGACCAAGGGTTCAAGCAGGGGTTTCAGATAACCGAGACTTGTGTTAAATTTTCAAAAAAGAGTCAATCTGAGAAAATTGCAATGGATACTTCCTGTAATTAGGCAATTAATGCCTCATCTTGGTTTCACACATGCAACTTACAAACTGAGCTTGTTAACTATCTTTTAGTTTGATTTTATTCCT
This sequence comes from Pelecanus crispus, assembly GCF_030463565.1. NCBI lineage: Eukaryota > Metazoa > Chordata > Aves > Pelecaniformes > Pelecanidae > Pelecanus > Pelecanus crispus. Next base: position 4,457,557 of record NC_134662.1, on the reverse strand, counting down.
AACCCACCTACCAGGAAATGGAAAAAAGTGCTAATAGAGTCATAAATATAACTGTGCTACATGATTAAAAACAAAATACTTGTGGGACAGCAGATTAAAGTCAAGCAACTTTGCTGCTCCTATCTTTGATTCAGACTAGGTTCCCAAGGAAAACCTGTTATGTCCCTGTTCCCCAAAGCTGCAAAGCAACTTCCTCCCATCCCTCATCCCGCTCTTCCAATTAGGGAATATTTTCCGTGGAAAATAAGAAAGTCGTCTTTGAAATGTAGCTGTTAAAGCATGAAAAATTTTACCACTCCATGGATGAATGAGAAGCTTCAGAAACTAACAACCTAGATCAGAGGTTCTCAAGTTTTCCACACCTTAGAAAAAGCACGTAACAGACATCACTCCTTCCAAACACAGCAACCCCTGCCAACTAAAGCAGCGTTGCTTACACAGAATGCGATACTTGCCGTCACATGCCTTAATCTATTTTATTTCTTATATTTCCTGCTGCTTTTCTCTTGAAAAGTCTATATAACACTTTTCAGTCCCTCTTTTTGCCCAAGACATTGCTAACTGCTCCAGATCCCCAAGGGTAGCTCGTTCCCTTTTATCTGACCACAGCCCTCGATGGTGGCAGCTCAGCTGAATCCAGCAGCTTTTTAAAAGGTTGCGGGGGAGTGCCTGATGCCTGTGGAAGACACTGGAAAAAGAGGCAAAGCCCCAGGACTAAATCGCTTTTTGAGGTCACACTTTGAGAACCACTGCACTTAGGTTGTAGCTGCTGACACTGCCGAGAGAGTGGCAAAATAGTGGTTAATTTCACAGAACACAGAGGCTGGTTCATGCCATCAACCACTCATTGCTGGTGTAACAACCAAATCCCAGGAAAGGTAAGAACACATGCAGTACATAAATTGTGCCATTCTTTAGATTAGCTAAGGGTAGAGCAATAAAAATTAGAAAGAAAAACGAGGTGCGGCATCAAAAGCATATGGAACATGGATGCATTTCTGCTTTTCTGAAACCCAAGATTTCCCCCTTGGTTTGCATTTTGCTTTGCAGCTAGTGCTGACAGCAGCCATATATTGCTCTAAAGCGTTAAACAGAAATACAGTATCTATAACAGTTAGTGTCTCTCTAAGCTTATCCAACTGGGTTGGGTAAGCCCAAAGAGGCCTATTGTAGAGAAAGTTTATATATAAAAAAATACACAAAGATACAGGCCAAAATAGATTCCAGCAGGTCAAATTCTGCTGTCAGCAACAAGAGCAAAAGACATCACTAAAATAAACTTAAAATAAAAAGGAAAAAACTTAGCATTTCCCACACACAAGAGACTGGCAGTATAAACGAAGTTTTGTTGACCTGTGATGAAAGCAGCCTCAAAATTGAGAGCAGCATTTCATCACAATATATTTGTCTGAGGTTAACTAGAAATCTAAGTATTAGAGCCAAAAGAAAAGTATTGGTATTTAAATCACACATTTAGTATTACAGCCTTTACCTAAAAAGACATGGGAAAGTAAAACGATGGATACCATCTACATGTGAAGGTTGCTCGTTTAACTTGATTCCAAGAAGACTGAAGGGGGAGAACAGATTGTGGGATGGGAATGGGGTTTGGAGGGGGAGAAGGAAGGAGAATAAGAGGTCATTGAGGAAGCCAGTAAAGGAAAGAAAAAAGAAGGAAAAAAAAAAAAGATTTAAAAGGGTCAAACACCACAAGATCAGGAACAGTGAAGGAATCAGAGTACAATACACAGCAAAATTCCAACAACATGAAATTTTAAATACAGCAAAAGTGATGAAGTCTATCATCCAGCAGCTTTATTTTTTGAAGGACAGGACTTTAGTGAAGACTAGAGAAACTAATTGCATTTAGCAGGAATCCAAGTGGACTACCGAACAGAGCAATGGCGCTGGTTTGCAGCCAAGGGGACGAAGAGAACAAACACAGCAAGAACCCGTACATTACTTCACAGTTGTTGGTTTAGCCAAGAATAGAAAGCATGAGAAGCAGAGACTGCAACAAAGCCACTGTTTCTTTTAAGATGTAACGAGGCTGGCTGTGCTTATACTTGGGACTCTGAAAAGAATTTTGATGAAAGCACTGCTTGCAGGAGAGCTAGCAGAAGTAGGCAGGGACTGCGAGTAAGCAAAGACGACTGGGATACTTGGAGACACACAGCCGGCTCCTCAAGGGCATCACTGTAGCTCTGACACTAACCGAGAAACTGGTTCCCAGTGTTCTTGTGAGAAGCTGAAGGTAGATGAATGCTACAGGGATTAGTAACACGGATAAATTTTCCCCTCTCCTACCAGCGAACTAGTAAAATGACATGCAGTAAGGGACCTGTTCAAAATACGAGGACGGTAAAGTTAACGAAAGAAGGCAAAATTCAGAATGGTACAAGTAGAAGATGGCAGCGAATTGGCCTTTTACATGTTCTAAATCTATAGTCATTTAGGTATCACGTTAAAAGGACAAGCGTATAGACCGAGTAGCACTCTATGCAACAGAATACAGGTCAGAAAGAGAAGGCAAGAGAAAATGCGTTCTGGGATGCATGACCAGGAGTACCAAATACAAACGATGAGGAGTTTTTCCTAGCACACCCCCAGGGACTAACAAGGCTATTTTTGGAGATGACAGTTAGTTACCACACTACATAAAAGAATGTAACAGAACAAAAGTGAAAGCCAGAGCAACAGGATTCAAGAACACTGTTTAAGAAGTCAGATGAATTACAAGAGAAAGTATTCTGCAGTACCTCTGCACACTGGATGGAGACGGATAGCTTTTCAAACCTGCGCACATCTGTCACTTCTGCTTCAAGCTACCACCTAAGGAAGTGGACCCAAAGCCCCCCCCCCCCCTTTTTTTTTTTTTTTTTTTTTAGTATAGCTTTAAGCAGAGAAGCCATTAATTGAGACCAGGATTAATCCAGACCAGGCATGATGTTTTAGTACCTTTTGCTCAGAGGCTGCAAGGCTGGGATTAAATATTACAAAGATATAGATGATATATTAATTACTGAAATATTTCAGAACTTCAGCCACAAATTATATCAGATGCCCGTATCTTTGTCTTGCTGCCTCCATTTAAAATCAGATGCTCTAGAGCATTTAAATAGATGAATTCATGTTCTGCTTAAATAAAAGGTATCTGTTGAAAGAAGATTAAGATAGCTAAAGCAAGAAAACAAAAAAAACAAATATATTGAAACTTCGTTTAGACTCCAATAAAAGACAAAGCCCGTCCCTCCTCTGACTGTGGAACTGGCCTGTACCTCTGTGATAAATTATCACCTAGAGAAAAGAAATCTAAAGAGATATCGTTAATCACAGTCAAACAATTCACAGAGAGAAAAGAAAAAAAAAAAACTTACTTAACATTACCATACTTTACTATGAAACACTTAAATATGTCACTAAGGATGTATGTCTAAATTAAAAATAAAACTAAGACTTAACAGCTTAATAAATATGAAGTGAAGAATATATTTCTTAATAATGAGTCAGAAGAGAAATGAAAGTTCAGATGGCAAACTATTCTCTAGCATGTAGTACATGCTACAAGGTGGTCAGTGCAACTAAGCTTCACATATTTAAAATATTGCCTCTTAATTGTCAAACAGATGACAGATGCAATGGAAGGTGGATGACATGAAACTTGCTTCATATTTTGACCAAAGGTCACCAACGTGATTAAATAGTCTAGTGAAACTTCCAGTTGGTTTTTCGTGGGGTTTTTTGTTTGTTTCTTAAAAAAGCAGCCTAGCATACAGGGATTATATGTCCCAATCAAAAATATATATATATTTCAGAATTATTTTGTGTAGTTTAAGAAGTTTTTTTCTTTAATTTTAAGTGAAGCCATTTAACCAAAACAAAAAGCATATAATGGATGGATTCTGTTCTAATCTCATGTTCAGAAGTACTCTGAACTGGAGTATCCCCCCCATGCAGTTACAGACATCAACATACCTTTCATGTGGAACAGGAGGGAAGTCTGCGCTTTCCCCCCCCCCCCCCAGTACCTTAAGCCACGGGAGCAGCTCAAGAATCAAATTTCATTCAACTAAAAAACTAGCAAAAAAACCATAAATGAACATGAAACATCTGACTTTAAATGCACAGATACCAACTAAAGCTGTAGATGAAGAGTCTAGACTTGAAGTGATATTTGCCCAGTGAATTATTCTTTTTCCTGAGGCAACATAGAAAAAAAAAAAAGTCTACCTTTTCTGATGGTGTGAAATAGTTTGCCATCTGACTATAGGAGAGTATGAAGAAATTTCAAGGACAAACTAGATCAGCCTTTACCTCGGGGCCTCTGTTTCTCTGCGTCATAGATCATTACAACTTCAGTGACCTGGAAGAGAGAAGGAAAATTCTACTAACTGTGCTACCAGGGGAGTGTTATAAACAGTTACTACAGGCTGGTTTCCCACACTCTATCCACAAAGCACAATTAAATGCTCGATGTAGCCTTCAATACCAGGCTGCCCTAGCACAGTGCAAACAAATTAGGAATATTGCTCTTTATGGCACTTTAAGAAAAGCCCGAATTCATCTGTTCTGAAAAGCTGCTACATTGTGGCTTTTTAAGGTCTCATCATGCTCAAGATTTTAATCGAGCATTAAGGATGCTACACTGTTTATACCCGCACTACAGCCTACAAAAAAACCCCCAAAACCCAAAGGTTTCTGGTTTTCAACATACTATTCATCAGTGTAGCTTCTTAAAAGATTACTTTTTCCATTTTTAAACATTTTCACTCCCAACATGAAAAGCAGCTGTAACTCCAAACACATTTAAGAATTTGCACGGCTTCTCCAAATTACTTACTTGAATATCAGTGTGGCACAGAGTACCAGCTATAAATTGATGCTTTAAACAGCATTACAAAAAAACCCTAAGTTATAGATGATCAGTATCAGTGTGATTTTAACTTAAAATAATGCAAAAAAGGAAAATGCAAGCTATTCAAGGGCTTTAAGACTTTTTTTTCAGAATAAGCACCACTGTGAGCTATAATTTAAACAAAACCAGAGGTGTAACATTTATGTCAAAGGCGATACTAAAACAGCTGAAAGGAACTGCCTTTAAATTTCTCAGATGCAGAAAAGCGGTCACAAAGAGTGCGTTATCTCATGGAATCACATCTTTGCCTTCAGGTCAATCTTAGGATATTTTTTACTAGAATCCCCTGATTTACCTTAAAATCTGATGCAAATTCACCTTTTACTTACAGCTAGAAAACATACTTTTCAAGTTATTACACCATATACACTCACTTGAACATATCCTACTGGATGCTAACAGCTGAGATTTATCCCCATTTGGGGATTATGCCATGTGACAGTGCCAGATTTTTTCCCCACTGGTCCATTTGGATCCCCTTCTTCACACTGGTCATGTTTACCATGCAGTTACTATGCCTAAGAATCAGTGCCTGCTTTCGCCTCTTCACCCTTTGCCCAAAACATGTAAGAGCCTCTACTTCTCCAAAGGTAACTCATAAGAAAGCTAAATAGACTCCCCAATTTCTATACTATTATTAGTTCGACTACTTACTTTTAAAGGCACTTACACTTAATGGCTGTTGCCTTCTATATTTGGTGGAACATAACCCTGTATCTCCCAAGCCATCCAGAGGTCAGAATTGGAAAGCCAAAAGTCTGTGAGGACAAGCCTTTAGAAATTATGCTCCACAGCTGTGGAACATGCTCCCCCATTTTTATTTACAAGTCTACTGCAGCCTTTCAAACTAAAGAAACAGTTGTTAGCCATTGCCTTTTATATTTTTTTTTAAATTATCTGAACTAAATTTTAAATACAGTACTGTTGATAAACTTAGCCACTTGAGAAGGAATCAACAAATCCTTTGCTGCCACAAAGAAGAGATCTTAGAGCAAGGTGATGAAAAAAAATCAAAACAACACACTAAATGCCACTCAAAGATGGCAAGTTCACGTCCACTGGCACAGTCCTGAATTTAACGCAGGCAATGTTTAAGTTTCTCAAACTTATTCACAGCTGAGTTTAGTAATTTAGTTCAATAGTTTACCATCTTAAAGGGGCAACGATAGTTGGGATAAATGGGAGTTAATAGAAGCAGAAGATATAGTCATTTCAGTCCGAGGTTACAAACTGAATTAAAAACAGGTGCATAACATGAGTAGTAGTTTGTCTCTAGAATGGAGGTTCTAGGGACAACAGAACTCAGCTGATTCCAGATGATGATTTAAAAGCAACTACTGTTACCAAAATAATGGCAGACTACAAAATTTAACCTATCTGTACACATAGTCAAAGACAAGGATCTTAGACAAAAGCTCACTGAAGTACTTGCTGTTCATACCCCCCCCCCCCCCCAAAAAAAAAAAAAGAATTCAACAAAAATTTTTTAATCACCAAGCTGTAAGTTATCAATTGAAAAAATTATTCTTAAGCCAACTCAGCTCAGGAGTTTTTGCAAGAAGGGAACAGAATAATGCATCAGGTAGACTTAAACAAGAGGAGACAGAAGCAGCAAAGTAAGTTACGTATCGGAGATTTTGACAAACAGCAAGATACATTTCAAGATGATGAACGTTTACTACAGTTTATCACAAAATGCTTCAATATGTCCCTACAGCAGTTTGTCTAAATTAACCCAAAATTTGACAGCTTGACGAAATCTGAGAAAAGGCAGTGGGGAGGGAAAGCATCTTGCAACCGACTGATAACTGCCATCACGCTGAATGACTCACCACTCCGAATTTCTTGAAGTATTCCCTGAGCTCTGTCTCGCCACAGTTATGAGGAATCCCACCAACAAAAATTTTATTTGATTTATTGTTATCGCTCCTGGATCCCTTCTGCTAAATCAAGGAGGAAAAAATTCAGTCAGAAGGACAATAAAGTTGGCTACTTCTATCATTTTACACTTAAACATGATCAATGGTCCCTTGCAGGTTGAGGGGGAGCCATCTCCAGGCTTGAAGTCTCCAAGTCATTAAAGTGAAGCAACTGCACATTCAGAGCTCACGAGTTTAGCGTTCGCAGTTACAACCCAGTCTCCGTTCTTCAGAAGACCAGAAAACTAGGGGCTGTGTTCTGAGGCCATCTACTCATTTTCTAATGAAACCTTATTAACCTGCAGGGTGTGAAGGAGGCTGGAAAAGAGCATCAGTCCTGCGAGTGCACTTCCAGACACTTGTTTCGAGATCTGAAGAACTCGACTAAAAGCACCGCTAAGAGCTTAAGAAAATACCACACCCACAAACCGAGTTTGACACAAAGACAAAATGTTCGTTGACACTGGACTGTATTTGGAGTCTTACCATGGAAATCTAAGCAGAAGACATTTTTCAGAAATCAAATTTACACTCAAGGCCTGCATACTGACTCCTGATTTTAAAACATGGATGTAATCTAAGTGAATTCAATTAAACTGCTAGAAGGTAAGCCAAAACTTGGAAAACAGGCAGGATACACCAAGTATCTTTCCTTACCCATCCTTCCTTCGGTCGTGTCCTTTCTGGTTGCATCCCCCTAGGTGTACATGGCTTTGGATCAATCTGGAAGAAGTTCCAGTTTGGTCAGATCTCAGCGTGCAGAATATTATTCTAAAAGTTACGTCTATGGCAGCTGAACACAGCACTGCTGAAATCCAGCTCCTCAGATCAAAGCTATCATCAATACATCGCTTCTACAACATAACACAAATCATTGAGTTAAAGCTGTGTTACTATAAATAATTAAAACCAACAACCAGGTAACTTTTACACTATCCAGTCTGCAAATAAGAAGCCAGAATTTAAAACAGATCTTTGAAGCAGCCTGAAGCAGAAAACTCTGAGGCGGGGGGGGGGGGGGGAAGGGAGAAGGCAAAACACAAAAGCAACTTACATTTCGGCCATCTAACGTATGAGGTCTACTGGCCAGTACTGTTCCCACACAGTTGGGATCTTTAAACTTGACAAATCCAAATCCTCGAGACTGGTTTGTTGTTTTGTCTTTCATTATTACACAGTCTACAACTTCTCCATACTGGGAGAAGTAGCTACGAAGAGTTTCTGTTAAAAAAATAAAGCATATATTAAACAGAACCAGATATTAACTTTACCAGGCTGTGTTCGCAATTATGAGACAAAAGATAAGCAAACAGCTAAACAAGTTCAGACTCATCTTTTGAAAATGATTAAATTTTACTTCCTCTAAACAAATGGTATATGCTGCTTTATTTCACACAAAAGAAAAGCAGTATCACAGTAAAGCAATGATAAAAAATTGTCATCTTCTGAGTTGACAAAAAGCTTCAATACCAAACAGTGGTAGAAAATATAAACCCAAAAGTGATTAACGTGTATTTGAACTCTCTCTACAGAAAATTTTATAAACAGAAGAGAGCAGTGCAATCTCATCCAAATCTTCCTAGCACAGTACTGTCTGTTAAAAAGCTGCGTATCTGTACATTGTTTTGCTGTGCACAAAGGCCTGGCTCAACGACTGTAGAATACATAGCTTACCTTGTGTTGTACTCCAGTCCAAGCCACCCACAAACAGTTTTCTGCAATTGAAGCATACAGCAGTTTTAGGGTGCTACACGACAGATGCCTCATCTTATTTAACGCAGATGTCAGCTATTCTGACGAGGTCTGGCGGTACCGAGGCCTCCAAAATACACTACAAAGCCCATTCTTTGCTAGAATTCACTATTCTTTGTGACAACTACCTTCTGTTTCATGAAGATACACATAAAACTGAAGCATCTGTTTTGTGAGCCGCAAGCATGAACAGAGATTGTAAGCTTATTACAAGAATACATTTTATTCTTTTATGCAAAAAGATGACAAAAATATCAGAAAAGCCTATGTTCCTCCAAACTTCTTACTTCCAGGTATTTGAGAAGGCAGTGTTGCTTTGAGAAATCATTACAATAGCCAGAAGGAAAAAAACCACAATACAGAACATCACACAAAGTACATTTACCTGCTCTTTTGGGGCAGAAAGGAGTTCCAGCATGGAACACTTCATAGTTCAGAAAAATATGTACAAAGCATCGCTGAAATTATTTGAAAAGTGCTCCAAGAACACCATTATAAAGTCATTCTACCTGGTTAACCTCCCCCCGCCCCATCAAAATAGGATGTTTGGATTCCTGTCAAGGCCTGGATCATTGGTTCCCAAGTTACTTACACAACTCCTCTGAGCAAGGGAAGAAGACAGCTGCGGAGCCCATGCAGTTCCAATTTAAGGATGAAAACAAAACCCCAAACTTCCAAGATAAAGCAAACTGACAGAAAACCATACATCCCAGTTTAAGTACCCAAGTCCATTCCATTAACTGCTTTAGTCCCAGGTTAAGGATCAAGAGTCATGCGGCCTCCAAAAACCAAGTTCAAAGAACAGTTGGGCTCTCCTACATCCATTTGCTACCTAACACTCAATGTTACCAGAAAGGTAACTGACAACCCAAACAGGTTAAAAAAAATTATTCCACAAAAATACACTAGCAACACAGCTGCCACAGCCCTTTGTAACCGGTACTATAGCACAAATAACACCAGGCTCTGACGTTTACACATTTGATGTTACCATCTCCTACATTTAGAGGTATTGTCATATGAAGAATATGCGGTTGAAGTGATTTAATACCAACTTACAAATAACAAGCAATGTAAGTGCATCTGCCCTGAGATGATGTGGCCAACTTTCACGTGTCAGAAGGTCAAAGCCCAACGGGAATCGCAGCTAAAAGGAACAGACTCCACGGGAAGGAATGCTGAGCTAGATGCATCAGCTGGATTTGGGCATCACCTGGAATTTCTATACTTGTTCTCTAGCTGCACAATTGGGTAAAACAGAAAGCATTTGAGTTCTTTCCATCCTCAGATCAAAAAAACTTTAAGTCAGCTCTCAGGCTTCCTTACCCCTGTGTTCTCAAAGTACTGTCCTGGTAAAGAAAGTCCTTAAACTGCTAATCAGCAAACAAAAACCCTTCACCCATTCCTTTTATGTGCTACTCCCTCGCTCACCTAGAAGGACCAGTCAGAATCACTTTTGTCTACCATTATCTTCTAGTTAAATGAAAGCAAAAGTAGAACTACCAAGTTCAAGACTAAGATAGAAGGCAAACTTGTGAGGCAAGTACTAAATAACAGAGTAGCACTAATTCAGCAATTAGTTGTGAAACCATTTCATAATCTAGTTTAGAGATATCTCCAAATAGATGAGAAAGTCATGGCTAAACCCCAAACTTAAAACAAGTCAAATCTGACGCAACCCCATCTTCTGAAAAGAGCATCCAAATCTGTACCGTTTCATGTCGGAGCACGTCAAAGCACTTGGGTAGGTGCACAAAAAGCAGCAGCAAGATGCCAGACTGCCTGCTTTGCAACTCTTTATCAACTTGAGGGTGCGACAGAACTTCCATGCAAAGTCATTTACTCCATAATTAAAGGTTAGTTCAAAGCCACCTCAACACTTGACCCTTTTCAGTAAGAAGCACCAACTCAAAAGCTCTTCTGTTAATAGTTTTACGGGTCTGCACAGACAAGTGCTGGGATAGTTAATCTTTGGAGGATGCCCTCTATTTCTCTTATCAGTCCTCAAAGAGAGGAACCACAGCCTGCTTTGTCTTCTACTTGCCCTCAGATATATCCAAGTATGGCTGCAGCTGAGCTGAAGCTGGGAACTAGTGCACCTTCACTTAAACTGAGAAAGTTGAGGTTCTCCTAACAAAAAAAAAAAAACAACCCAAAACCAAAACTTCCTCTCCCCCACTTTTTTCAGGAGTGGCTAACGGCAGTAAGAAATCTGCCACCCCCCCAGTCAGAGAGCTGCTGGTGCACAGGGAGCATCAGTGAAGGGAAAGCCTTGCACCTAGAAGGTCCTGCGTAGCAGAGCAGCTTGCAGAAGAAACCAGCAGTCCCTTTTCACTTTGATTCATTTCTCTCTGATTTGGCATCATATCACGACCCTTATGCTACAGCCAACAGTGACTAAACCAATGCCTTAAGAGTGCAGGTACACTACACATGAAAATAAGGGGTGACTAAATTCAGTATTAGGTGGTACGTAGACATAAAATTTGCCTCAATGGAACTTCTAAGTCAGTAGTTGGGAGGTGACATAAGTATTAACTTAAAAAAAAAAAAAAAAAAGACCAACAGTTGAACATCATCTTAAGCAGGCCAGAAAAGTAACTGAACGGGTAATGCAAAGAAAATACAGTCTTCACTGTTGCAGAAGACAGTGTCTGCATCTGCTCCTGCATTATCATAAAGCTCCTGATAACAGCACGAGCAGGACATTTCATCCATTATCAACCCTCCCTGAAAGCAGGCCTGTTTTCTACTTGCATGTTTTGGGATGATGAAGTTTTTTCTCAAGGATAGGAAAACTCCCCCCACCTCCCTCCGCCGGCAGAGCTTGCTCCTGGCACCAGTTCAGAGCGCACTCCACGCCAGCCAGTTTTCAGCAACAGGTCATTTGCTGGTAACAGCCGAACTTCACCCAGTCGTCACGGCACGCAGACTTCCTGGGAGCCTCCACGACTGTCCCTTTACTACGTTTCCTCTCCACGTACAAGACACACGGACAAATCTGTGTGCTCTTTCTTGTTAAGTTATTTTTAGGGAAAGTTCTATAAGGAAGTAACTTTATTTCCTAATCACAAAGAAAAAAATAACCAAGCTAATGCTTGTTTTGATGGCCCGTGACTCTGTGTTAGCTACATTTTCTCGACCAACTATATTTGGGGATTTTATTTTTTTTTAAACTAAATTTGATAGCTTGGTATATAAGATCAATCTAAAAATACCATCTGCATTCTGACCGAACATCAAGCCGTCTGCACAGAAGGAGGCCTCCCCGCAGTTAGTGGTCATTGAAACCTTCTAATTCCACTATTATTTGTAGTCACCCTACATACATCTAAACAAACAAAAAAGCGAGGTTGCCTAAGGTCAACTGCAGCAGCTGTATGTAAATACATGGCTTCTATTTATACACACACTATAGAATGCCAAAAGCCAGGACTCCCCTGGCCTTTGACTCCTCCTCGGACTGGTTTGAACACACTGAGCAAATACAAGAGTTAACTAAACCCTACCAAACACAAAAATCTAGACGCAACGCTGCACAAGACAGCTGTCAGAAGCACGACAGTTGTACGAAATAACGCTAGGCGAGCACTCGATTCCCTGCCTTCAGCTTGCATCACCAGCCCGTTCACAAGGTCTTCGCATGCTGCCTCCCGGCCTCCCATAAAACTTTTTGTTCAGTTTATGGGCTGGTAGTTATTAAAATTAGGCCATTAGTTTGAGCCTGCTGACATCACCGTCCTCGCACCTAATTATACAACCCTCAAAAACGCACACCTCCATAAAGCTACGTATTTACAGACTGCAGTGTCAGAAGGCTGCTGTAGCCCATCCCCAACCGAAATTAAAGCAATTCCCCAGCCCGAGCCTGGTGAGAACACAACACGCCAGCCTGTTTCTTCCCGCCGGTCTGTCTTTCCACCACGGATGGTACGACGGTGTGCACTGTACACCAGTAAGAGAAAGACACCGACAGACACGGTGCACCTGAAGCAGCAGCATTCCTCAGTTCCGGAGCGGGAAGCGGAACAATGACTCTTTGCAAGTTATGGTACGTATAAGAAGTTTTCACCAAGTTTCATGAACCCACGTGTTCTGCTTCAACTATTTCCCAACAAAATCTTCCTTGCTAATTTATTCTTTTCTACCATAAATGTATCTGTCACTGAAACAGCTAATCCCAGAATCAGTAAAAAAGTATGCACAGGTATTCTAAAAGTGTCAAAACCCAACAAAATCACAAACTCTTTGCCTCATAAAATCCGGCAGTTTAACATCTATCATTTCTCTTAGCACAGTCCCAACGAGCTACCTCCTGTAGGACAGAAGGATCTCAAGAGCAGCACTTTCTTTCATCCAAAATAGTCCCAAGTACTAATCACAACGAATAATGCTCGTAAGGCCCTACCTGCTCAAATCAACAAGACTGCAAGGCCTACAGCCTTCCTACGTATTCTTTTTTCTTAACTTAAAATCTGTCTAGAAGAGCGGTTAAATTTGTAACTTCCTATTAAGACTTGCATCTCACAACAGCTTTCAAAATAGAACTTCCTTCACACAACTACAGGCAGCTGACTAAAACTGCAGTTCATTCTACGTTTTCACCTTTCCATTCGAGCACTTTTGGGGGAGGAGGAAAAAAAAAAAGAAAATTAACAATCTCTGATTAAAATCTAATCCTTTAAAATCTGATTACAACTCAGAAGGATCAAAAAATTTAAGCAGTCTGCAACCGGGAACAAGCTGTGGGACAACCGGGCCTGTTCAGGCTGAAAGCTGACAATATTTCAGCCTGCGCTCACCTACGGTCCCAGAGCAGCGGCAGGCAGAAGTCTGCTCATCAGGTCTCTCGTAAGGCACTAAGCGATTAAGGCCCAGGCAGGACCAAATAAAAATAATTTCAGAGCAAAACCTGCACATTTAAAGCTGCCTGGTGCAGCATGCGTTGTTCGCAGCGTCGTGTTACATTCAAAACAGTTGTCCTGCCTCTCGTACTTTTAAGACTGTACAAATTAAGAACATGCACAGTAAATAAGCAGCTTACTACGCACTGGAGACAGCACGAGAACAGAAGCCTGGTACGTGCCCAGCACAGTTTCAAAAAAGGTGACCGGTTATCCTGCGCGCGTTCTGTGCCAAAACTTGTAGCGAAAGCGAAGCAGCCAATCGGGGCTTTTTTTTTTAATTTTATTTTTTGGTATTTTCAGTTCTAACGCGCCAAGTCTCCAGTCTCGTAATTTAAACGTCGCTAGGCGTTAGAATACAGCACTGAAGTAGAAGTGCCACTAAATACGTGTCAGAGGAACTAGGGCTCTGTCAGGCTGGCAGTTTGAAGAAGTCACAAGCTCTCTGGAAAGCCTTTAAAGCAAAGCCCAGCGTTTTCCCGGCCGAAGCGCGGCTCGCACACAAGGCCGGCTGGCAGGAGGCGTCTGCCAGCCGCGGGGAAGTTTGGCAGGGCGGCTGCAGGCAGCGCCAGGCCTCCTCCGCAGCACGGGCAGGGAAGCGCGGGGAGGCTCCCGCCCGCCGCCGCCTTTGTCCTGCCCGTTCCTCCGGTGAAGAGCGAAGGTCTCGGCCCCGCCGGGGAAGCCCTGATGAGTCACCGGAACAAAGTCACCGGCGGGTTTTGCACCCCGATCCCCTCGTTAGCAACGGAGGAGGGGGACAACGAACACCTCCTCCCCCCCCCCGCCATGGCGGGGCTCCGGGAGGCGCCGCGGGTGACCTTGGCCGCGCGCACCTGCCGCCGCAGCCCGGCGCGGGCCGGTCACGTGGGGGGGCACCCTCCCGGTCCGCAGGGCCCAGCATGGCGGGCGGCACCGGCCCGGCCGCGGCGGAGCGGCGGGAAGCCCCGGCGCGGCCCTGGCCTCAGGGTACGGGAAAAGGAAAGGGGCGGGGGGGGTGGGGGGCCCGGACCCCAGCCGCGGCGCCTCCTCAGGCGGCTCCCCCCGCCTTACCCGATCTCGTCGGCGCCTCCCACGCTGTTCATGGCGGCGGCTCCTCGGCGGTATCCGGGGCCGCGCCCGGCTCTTCCCTCTTCCTCCTCCTCCTCCTCCTCCTCCTCGTCCGGCGGCGGCGGCAGCGGCAGGTCGCGGGCTGCGGGCGGGCAGCTCCTCGCCGTCCCCCGTTGTCCCCCCCCCACCCCCCCCGCGCTCTCACGAGCTGCGCAACGGCCGCCCCGGCCCGGCCCGGCCCCCCCCCCCCCCCGCCGCGCGCTCGCTCCCTCGCTCGCTCGCGCTCCCTCAGCGCCGCCAACCGCCGCTGCGCGCGCACCTGCCCTCGCTACGGGGTCTCCGGGGCCGCGCCCGGGGAGGGGCGGGGCGGGGCGGGGCGGCGCGCGGGGGCCGACGGGAAGGGCGGGGCCTCCCGCCCCACGTGCGAGCGGCGCTGCCCGGCGGGGGGGGCGGGGCCGCCGGGACCCCCCCCCCGCCCCCCCTCACCCCCGCCCCCCCCCGGGCCCGGGCCCGCCTCCCCGCGCAGCGCGGCTCTGCCGGGGCGGGGGGGGGGGGGGGGGGGCCCGGTCCCGGCCGCGGTCCCCGCCGGGCACGGAGGAGCGTGGGGCAGGGCGCTGCGCGCGGGCCCGGTGCGTGGCGGAGCGTGGCACCGTGCAGAGCCTGGAGCGGGGCACGGCCCCGGTGCGTTGGCACGGCGTGGGGCGCAGCCCCGGAGCACGGCCCCGGAGCACGGCACGGCCCCGGTGCATGGCCCCGGAGCATGGCACAGCCCCGGTGCACGGCCCCAGAGCACGGCACGGTCCCGGTGCTTCGCCCCGGAGTGTGGCACAGCGTGGGGCACAGCCCCGGTGCACAGCCCCGGAGCACGGCCCCGGAGCATGGCACGGCCCCGGTGCACGGCCCCAGAGCACAGCATGGTCCCAGTGCATGGCCCCGGTGTGTGGCACAGCGTGGGGCACAGCCCCGGTGCATGGCCCCGGTGCACAGTCCCAGCGTGGGGCACAGCCCCGGTACACAGCCCCGGAGCACGGCACGGCCCCGGTGCATGGCTCTGGAGTGTGGCACGGCGTGGGGCACAGCCCCGGTGCACAGCCCCAGAGCACGGCACAGCACCGTGCACAGCCCCGGTGCGTTGGCACAGCATGGGGCACTGCCCCAGTGCCCAGTCCCAGAGCCCAGCATGGCCCTGGAGCGTGGCACGGCCCCAGTGCTTGACCCCGGAGCGTGGCACAGCGTGGGGCACAGCACCGTGCGTGCACAGCCCTGGAGCACAGCACAGCATAGGGCACAGCCCTGGTGCACAGCCCCGGAGCGTGGCACAGCCCCAGTGCGCAGCCCCAGAGTGTGGCATGGCATGGGGCACAGCCCCGGTGCACAGCCCCGGAGCGTGGCACAGAGTGGGGCACAGCCCCAGAGCACGGCACAGCCCCGGTGCATTGGCACAGCATGGGGCACAGCCCCGGTGCACAGCCCCGGAGCGTGGCACGGCGTGGGGCACAGCCCCAGAGCACGGCACAGCCCCGGTGCATTGGCACAGCATGGGGCACAGCCCCGGTGCACAGCCCCGGAGCGTGGCACGGCGTGGGGCACAGCCCCAGAGCACGGCACAGCCCCGGTGCATTGGCACAGCATGGGGCACAGCCCCGGTGCACAGCCCCGGAGCGTGGCACGGCGTGGGGCACAGCCCCAGAGCACGGCACAGCCCCGGTGCATTGGCACAGCATGGGGCACAGCCCCGGTGCACAGCCCCGTGGGCCAGTGCACGGCCCCAGAGCCCTTCCTCCATATCCACGCCAGTTGCACTGACCCAGCCCAGTTGCACCACGCAGGGGTGCCGGTCTCTCCCGCTCCGGCCCTGCACCGCACCCGGCACGGTTCTGCCAACCACCCAGGAGCGGGCCCCATCCCCTGCAGCCCCCCAGCTACCCCAACGCGGGGCACTGGTCACTGCTGCCCAGCCGTGCCTGTGCCGGCAGCCGCACATGGCCGTGCCGGCAGCCGCGCGTGGCCGCGCAGGCCTGGCAGCCCCCGCGTTCCTCGCCGGTGCCCCCGGCTCCCGATAAGGGATCCCTTCCACCCAGAAGGGCCCCAGCCCGCCGTGCACGCTCAGCACTTTTCCAGCCCCGGCTATTTAAAGCCGGCCAAAAGCCAGGCAGCCCCTTCCCTCCCCCAGCACCGCTCAGCCCGGCCGGTGGACTTTCCTCCTCGCAGCAGCGGCACAGACATGAGCGCCGGGGCGGTGGCGGAGCCGATCTTCGCGGAGGGCGAGGATTGCCGGGCGGCCTGGCGGGAAGCGGCGGCCGGCTACGATGCGCCCGACGCCCGCCTGGAGATCCTGGGGAAGCCGGTGATGGAGCGCTGGGAGACCCCCTACATGCACTCGCTGGCGGCTGTGGCCGCGTCGAGGGGTAACGGGGGGCCCGGCAGGCTCAGGGCCGTGCCGTGGGGAGTGGGGAGTGGGCAACTGTGCCCCGTGTGCCGTGGGGCGCGGCTCGGGCGTGGGGAGCGGGCAGCTTTCCCGCGAGCGAACAACGTGGCGGAGGGGGAACGTTGCTGCCGGGGGACCCCGCCGCGTGCACCCCGCTCGCCGCCGGCGCTCCCCACCCAGCGACGGTGGGCGCGGTGGCACTTGTGCTCGTGTGTCAGGGTGACACATTCCCAAAAGGGGCTGGGGCTGCGGGGAGGGGGGGTGCAGCCGCCCGCGGGGGCAGAGCGCAGCCCGGCCGGGACCTGCCGCTTTTCGGGCCGCGTTCCCCACACGCCGGTGGAGGGAGGGTTTCGGTGCGAGCGTTTGCTTGTTCCCGCTGCGACCGCCCCGGCGGGGTCCGATGGGGGCAAAGGGCCGCTGCGGGGTGCAGCTGGGGAGGCAGCGGTGATGGGGGCATGGGGCTGCTCCCGGCTTCTCAGGGCAGCGCCATGCTTTCCCAACCTGCGCCGAAAAAAGGCTCATTTAGGGAAAGAGCGGGGCAGCATTTGGGGGCTGGCGGGGGTCTGAGGCAGAGGAAAACCAGGCGTTTGCAGGGCTTGCACCGGCTGCCCCGCGTCCCCGGGGAGGCACAGCCCCCCCAGCTGCCCTCCCGTCCCCAGGCGGCCGCGTGCTGGAGGTGGGCTTCGGCATGGCCATCGCCGCCACCAAGGTGGAGGAGTTCGACATCGAGGAGCACTGGATCATCGAGTGCAACGAGGGCGTTTTCCGGCGGCTGGAGGAGTGGGCCAGAACGCAGCCGCACAAGGTCCGGGGCGGGCTGTGCCGGTGCGCGGTGCCGGTGGGCGCTTGCCGCCGTGGTTCACCGCTCCGCCATCCCGCCCGCAGGTCGTGCCCCTGAAGGGGCTGTGGGAGGAGGTGGTGCCGACGCTGCCGGATGGGCATTTCGGGGGTGAGGCACCGCGCAGCCGAGCCCGGCGGGGCTGGGGAGGGGGCGGCGGGGTGGGGGGTCCCCATGGCAGAGCTCGGGGTGCGGGCGAGCACCCAGCCCGGCTCCCTCCCGCAGTGGTGGGGACGGGGACGGGCTGCAGCCGGTGTCCCTGGGGAGCGGCACCTTGTCCTGGGGAGCGGCACATCGCTGCCTTCTGGGGGTCAGAGACACGGGGTGCAAATTTAAATAGGAAAAAAAAGTAACAGGCCGCGAAGGGGAATCTTCCCGCCGGCACATGAGCCTCAGTGGTCTCTCCCGGCTAATGGAGGGTCTCCTGGTTTTCCCGGGCAGGGATCCTGTATGACACCTACCCGCTGTCGGAGGAGACCTGGCACACGCATCAGTTCACCTTCATCAAGGTAACGCGGCAGCGTGCAGCGCCCGCACCTCCTGCTGCCGTTTGCGAGGGGCCGGAGCCCCCGGCTCGGGTGGGTTTGGGGGAGGTGGGGGGCACACAGGGCAGGGAGGAGAATTTCGGAGCTCAGGAGTCAAAGCCAGAGCCAGGCGTTGGTCTGCAGCCCCCACCACCCCAGCA
The DNA here is from genome assembly GCF_030463565.1 of Pelecanus crispus. NCBI lineage: Eukaryota > Metazoa > Chordata > Aves > Pelecaniformes > Pelecanidae > Pelecanus > Pelecanus crispus. The sequence goes on along the minus strand of NC_134662.1, from coordinate 4,439,069 downwards.
CCCTCCCTACCGCCCGGGACTTTGTGCCCTCTGGAAAACCCCAACGTCCCCGTGATGTCCCCGGCATGATGGTGGCATCGCAGCACTTTCGGCCCACGTGGTCGCGGCCGGCCGGAGGGGAGCAGCAGGCGGGTGCAGGGGGCTGGAGCAACGTCCGGCTCCGCGGGGAGACGCGAGAGCTTGGAGAGGGGTAAGGCGGGGGCCGGGTGCTGAGCAAGGGGTGCTGCACAAAGCGAGGGCAGCGTGTTGGGTGCTGGGTGCTGAGCCCCCCAATTCCCGTTGCAGGACCACGCCTTCCGCTTGCTGCAGCCCGGCGGGGTCCTCACCTACTGCAACCTGACCTCCTGGGGGGAGCTGCTGAAGACCAAGTACACCGACATCGAGAAGATGTTTGAGGTGAGCGTTGATCCCCGGGCTGGGGAGGGCCTGGCACCCCCAGCTCGACCCGGGGTCCCCAAAGCTGCGCCGTCAGCCTGCGCACCTCCTGCATCCCCGAGCGCTCACCCAGCACCGGGGAGCAGCATGAGCCGGAGTGCTCCGTGGCCATTTAATTCATCCGCGATGGCTGGGGCTCAGCAGGGAACATTTGAGGGAAGGGCAGAGGGTTTTCGCCCACCGCAGCCCCTGCACCCGGCTGCTCGCGCTGTCCCGTGTCTCCGCAGGCTCAGCAGCATCTCCGCTCGCATCCGGGCAGCTCAAACCACAGCTGCTCCTTCCCGCCCCTCCTCTCGCGCAGGAGACGCAGGTAGGGCACCTGATGGAGGCCGGGTTCAAGAAGGAGAACATCAGCACGGTGGTGATGGACCTGGTGCCCCCCAAGGACTGCAGGTACTACTCCTTCCACAAGGTGATCACACCCACCGTCGTTAAGCACTGAGGGTGCCGGCAGCCCGGCACCGTCCCTCGGGGCTGCCCCGAAGCCGCAGGAAGGAAACGCGGAGGAGGAGAGGCTGATTCTGTGCACCACGAGGAGGAGAAAAGAGGAGAAAAGCTTTTATCTTCTTTGATGCTAATCAAAGAAGATCGAAGCTGTTTTATCTGGAGGCAGGAGATGGCTGGAGGCTTGGGATGGAAGTCCCAGGTCTCCAGGGGAAGCTCCTGGAGATGCTGGGAGCCCAATGCAGCCCCCTGCGGAGGAAGGTCCCACCCGCGTCTGTCCCAGAGGCCGGTTTCCACTCAGTCCTCGCCCTCCTCTCCAGATACCTCAGCTAAGCTGCAGTTCAAGAGCGTAGCTCGGAGCCTTTAGCCAAAGGGGGTCAAGGATGAGACGTCTCCTCCAAAAACTGGATCCTTTTTCGAAATCGTGGGGTTGCTTTCCACACACGAGCCAAATAATCTAAAACCAGGCGGGAGAAATGGGGAAGACGGGGCAGTTGGAGGCATTTTGACTGCTCCTGGAGCAACCCCCCAGTGAAGTTTCCCCGATACCTTTGGCTAAAGCCCACCGCAGCAAGTTCTGCTCCCGACAACCTCCCTACAGTTCAACGGCGCATAAACGACGCTTCCTCTCTCTACCCAGAAGGGATAAAAATCCATTAAAAAGGAATGAAATACAGAGCTGGCATTTCGGAGCAATTGTATTTGTCTTTCAAAAGCGCGTGTGTAACTCTGCAGCGACTGCTCCTCGTCCCAGGCTGCCGGGAGAACACCGCACCCGGCTCCTGGGACGCAGCCAGTACCAAAGCCCGCCACGCTTTATTCCGACTCTGCCAAGGAGTGCTGCAGCATTCATTTTTATTAGTCACATTCTGATTTTAAGCATTAATATTTTACTCACCATTACAGAAATATAATTAATTTCTGGCTGCTGTGCACACACATATAAAGGATTTATTAGATCCTTCGTAGGAATTATAAACAAAAAGCAGGTGGTGAGTAAGAGACGAGCTGAGGGAGACCTCGGGGTTCACCCGATGTCCGTTGGTCTCAAAACTTCCTAACCAAGCCGAAGAGGGAGCCCCAGGTTTCTGGCAAGGCGTTTACGGCACAACAGGTAACTTCAAACATTCTCCTTCTCTCACAGGCCATTCAGACCGGAAAACAACACAGGGCATGTTATCAAATTTAACCCCCGCTTTTTAATTCGGCTTTTAAACGAGTGAAAACATTTTAGATAAGAGCGATATATTAAAGACAGAAGAGCGTCTTAACCAGGTAGAGTTTTATTGGAAGGCTTGTGAGAATACGGATTTATTGTGCGTACGAATGCAAGCAGCTGCCCCAGGCGGGCAGTAAGTGGGTAGGTCATAAATAAGAGGCTATTTCCTGTACCAGATCTGAATCTTCTTCTCCCGTTTGATTTTCTTCTGAAGCTGCAGGATTCCATAGAGCAGAGCTTCAGCAGTAGGTGGGCAACCTGAGAGAGAGAAAAAGGAAGCCCACGGGGCCGCTAGCTGCACTGAAAGGTAGCCAGCAGGAGCACCGACAAGCCACGGGCTTTACCCCAAAGCAGGCTGTAATTTCCCTCTGGCTTTGTGTACGACACAGGCTGCAGAGTTCATAAAGCAAGAGGGCTGCTTTAGTTTAGAGAAGCTAAAGCGATGGTGTTTTTTGAAAAAGCTCTTTATAAAACATGGAAATGCTGTGCTTTTAAGCAAGGAGGTATCTCACAGGAGAGTACGTTGTTGACTAAACTACAGTCCACACTTTACACAACAGTTACTGCCGAGTAACATCACCAGAACTCCACTCGCTTACTGGAAACCCCAGGCAGATCTTACTGAAGCATCTGCAGCTTCAGCAACGCAGTTTGCAACAGAAAGATCTTTAAAAACTACTCCAGGCACCGTCCAAACACACAAAATTAACTTTACTCCTGTCCTGCCCCGAGTCAGTGCCCAAAGCAGAGCTCAGCTTTCCTACCTGGCACGTAGATGTCCACTGGCACAATGCGGTCGCAGCCCCTCACCACGGAGTAGGAGTAGTGGTAGTAACCCCCGCCATTGGCACAGCTGCAAGAGACGGGCGGGTTTCAGCGCGTTGTGAAACGCGAGCTCAGCAACCCTGAAACGCTTTCAGGGTGAAAGACGAGCAGGAGGCAAAGGAGAAGGCGAACCCAGCACCCGAGCGCGGTGAGGCAAGGAGCCACCCGACAGATTTTACTGCAAGGGATGGAGTGGATGCCAAGGTTTAGCCCGTGGCCGTTCAGCCTCCTCGCAAAACCTGGCTGGAAGATGGAGGCCACGCTCCCAGGCTGTCACGTTTCAAGCTGAACCAAACCAAACCAAACCAAACTGTTTTCATTACTCTTACAAAGCAGATATCCAGAGGGTCCTTCCTCTCTACCGCAAAACCTTTTTTATTTTGCCACATCTGCACAGAGCATTTCTAGAACTCATTCTGTCCCCTCCGGGCCCTGGTGAAACGGCCGCCCTCGGCCCCAGCAGCTCCGGGAGATGAACAAGTTGTCAGTTTATAGAATCATCGAGTCGTTTAGGTTGGAAAAGCCCTTTAAGATCATCCAGTCCAACCATTAACCTAACACTACCAAGTCCACCACTAAACCAATTAAGGGCAGAGTCATAATTAATTTCATATTTCCTGGCTTGGTGGCTGGATTATTTTGTAATGAAAGTAAAAACTAGGAATCATTAAGGTTGGAAAGGATCTCTAAGATCATCAGCCCAACCATCAACCCAACACCACCATGCCCACTAAACCATGGCCCAAAGTGCCACATCTGCCCATTTTTTGAACCCCTCCAGGGCTGGGGACTCCCCCATCTCTCTGGGCAGCCTGTTCCAATGCTTGACCACTCTTTCCATGAAGAAATTTCTCCCAATATTCAACGAAAACCTCCCCTGACGCAGCTTGAGCCCATTTCCTCTTGTCCTATCAGTTCCAACACACCAGAGCTCCACGGAGCTCAGATTTCATGCTACACAGTAGAAGCATTTTGAAAGCTTTTGTCTAAATGCAAATTCTGTGATTCTGGACATATACAAGTCCCCAGACTCTGACAGCTGCAAAAATCCCAGAATCTTTCACTGGGAAGACTCTGCAGTTGAAAGTGACTTGACAGACATCATTCTCCTCACCCTAATCAAAGGGTCTTTATTTTTCACTTGCACCAAGGCCTCTTTATATAATTTAATGGCTTGGAAATACAAATGAGAAACGGGTTCCCTTCCCTTCATCTCCCTGCTCAGGCAGAGACACCAGACTTCTCCCGTGCAGCACAAGGCGATAAGGACGTCCCAGCACTCACCTCCCCATGGAAACCACGTAGCGAGGCTCCGGCATCTGGTCGTAGACCTGCAGAACACAGACATTTCAGACCGCTTCACATCCGCATCCAGCGCGCGCAGCAGCACTCAAGGCATCCACCGCAGTCTGTACCTTTCGAAGAGCCGGAGCCATTTTGTTTGTCAGGGTGCCGGCCACAATCATGACATCAGCTTGCCGGGGACTAGCTCGAAAGACCACCCCAAAGCGGTCCATGTCGTAGCGAGGAGCCGCCATGTGCATCATCTCCACAGCGCAGCACGCCAGGCCAAACGTCATCGGCCATAAGGAGCTCTGCAACGGGAGAGACGCGGGTTATGGGTAAGGACGCTGAAAGCAGGAGCTGAGACCCTGGGTGGGTGACTCAAAGAGCAAGAGCTAATCAGACAGAAAAGGAAACAGAACAAAGTTTCAAGGTCTGTTTAGTCAGAGCATCATAAACAGTAAACGGTGTTTGCCATTACACAGGAGAGCAAAACCCGCAGCTCCAGGGAAACAGGCGCATAGAGACCCGCGCGTCTGCAGCCTCGGAGATGCCGAACGTGCTCGAAGCCGCAGACGCTCCCCTTTACCTCTCATGCTGCTAAAGCGGCCACCTCAGAAGCCCCACACAAGGGCGGCAGTGACTGGAGAAGGCAAAACTCAGCTGAGCCAGTCTCCTGGGCAGCCTTCTCCACGGCACGGAGCAGCCGCTCGTTACAGGGACTACGTAAAACCAGAAAGCGCCTTTTGCTCGTTACTGAAGGACAGCTCTGTTTAGACAGGCAGCCTGCGCTGCTTTGCAGCACCCTCATGTGAAGCGTCTCCCTCCCACTCTGACACCGTACCCCAAATGTCAACCTCCGGCCAAGAAACTTGGCTATTTCCCTGCGGAGAATATTGAACGTATTTTTAGCCTGAGGAGGAGATGGCTCAAATCCATTTCCCACCAGCACCTCAAAGCATCTGATACCATTTCTCCCTAGCGAGCGAGACAGTTTCAGCGACTCACCCTTCGCGCCCAGTTGATCAGGTCATCGAGTTTGGTGACAATATATTCGCCTTTGCTAGTGGGGACGTAGGATTTTCTCTGGACAACAGCTGAGCTCTTTTGCTGGACTTGGAGAGAGCTGAAGACAAACGGCGCAGTAGTATCAGTCTCCACTGCAGAATACAATCATTAGCCTCGAGGAGCTGTTATCCCATAAAGAATCCATGGTATGTTGCTTATGGACAGTCTCACACCCTCTGTTACCGCTGGAGACCGTGTTTATAGCAAGGTTTTTTCCCCCCCAACTGTGGGGAGAGCTGCGGAGTTTGTTGCTCACGCAGAGCCCCTCTGTTTGCCGTACCCAAATTACGGAGGGTGCCTGGCGGGCTCATCTCCAGGGCTCACAGACGGACAGCTGCCCGCCAATTAATCCTGGCTTTTAAGAAGTGAAGTGAGGAAAAGATTGCCATGCGTATGCAGACAGAGCTACAGCAAACGGAAGGTTTTTTTTAACCCTGTATCACTTGGGATCCACTACCCGCGGGAGGAAGGACACAGCTGAGGAACGTGCCTGAAGCACCAGTGTTACCTGTCAGCGTGGTCAGCTGCTGGCGTCTGATGGAGCAGCTGAGAGTGAACGGATGTCACAGCGCCCGGCCTGGGAAAAAGAAAAGCCATTGCAGCTCTGCGGGACACAGTCGCACGGCCCCCTCGCTGCCCACGCCGTCCCCCCCGGCCTTGGCCCCATGGGAGCACATGGCGCTGCTCTCCCCACAGGGAGCAGAGTGGCCTCCGAAAAGGAGAAAGGAAGGAAGCAAGCGCTCTGATCGAACCCAGCCAGAGAAATGAACCCCACCGAACACCCAACCCTCCCACTGGACACAGCTCACTCGGGGCTCCCCGGCACAGGGGAAGCCGCCGCCAGCTGTAGGGCTCAGGGGTGCCATCGCCCCGGCTCTCCCCGTGCCAGCACTCACGGACACCCAGCACGCTCCGGCCCCAGCCTTACCGCCAGGCCAGCATGCCGCGCCGGGGGAGGCGAAGACCTGCAAGGAGAGCATGGGAGAGCTCGGCTCTGGCCAGAGACCATCACCGCGGGGAAAGGGAACGGCCCAAAGCCGGGAGCGAGCTCAGCATGGGACCCCCACCCCTGGGACCAGCCCTGGGCTGCCCCGGAGGGGACAGGGACACCCCACAGCCCCCATCTGCCCCCCAGGGCCCTCAGCCCCGCGGACGAGCATCACCCCCCAGGAGAACTGTGGTCCCTGCCTTGCCCGGGAGCCCTCAGCCCGGCCTGGTCCCCGCTCAGGGCCCTGGAGCCCCCAGGCCGGCCCGGCCCAGTCCGGTCCCCGCCTCAGGGCCCCGGAGCCCCCAGCCCAGCCCGGTCCGGTCCCCCCTCAGAGCCCCGGAGCCCCCAGCCCAGCCCGGTCTCCCCCTCAGGGCCCCGGAGCCCCCAACCCGGTGCGGTCCAGTCCCCCCCTCAGGGCCCCGGAGCTCCTGGCCCGATCCCCCAGCCCGGCCTGGTCCCCCCCTCAGGGCCCCGGAGCCCCCAGCCCGTCCCAGGCCCCCCTCCCGCCTCAGCCCCTCCGCAGAGGGCCAAGGCCTCCGCCCGCGGTCCCGTCCCCGCTCACAGCCCAGCGCCGCCATCTCGCCCGCAGCCCTTCAGGCAACCTCTGGGCGCGGTGCACCCGCTAAGCGGCCCGGCGCGGGCCCGGTGCGCCGCCTCACCGTGCCGGCGGGGAACGCGGGGCAGCGCGGGGGGGTTCCGCGGCCAGCGGCCGGGCCCCGCCGCGACCCGCGGTAAAACGAAGCGGGGAAGGCGGCGGGCGCGTCCCGGTGCGGCGGGACCCCGGAGGGAGCGGAAAGAAAAAAAGGACGCGTCCGTCCCTGGGTGGGCTCGAACCACCAACCTTTCGGTTAACAGCCGAACGCGCTAACCGATTGCGCCACAGAGACAGCGCTGCCGCCGCCGCAGCTCGCCTCCGCCGCTGTGGGCAGCGGGGCCGCGCCGGGGCCGCCCCCCTCCCGCCTCCCGCCTCCCCCCCCCCCGTGCCCCCCGTCCCCGTGTCCCCCTGTCCCCCGCCCCGGCCCGGCCCCCCCGCTCGGCGCCCACCCGCGCCCGGCCCGGCCCCACGGGCGCTCACGGGAGGGCGGGGACGAGGCCCCCGCGCAGCCGAAATAGCTCAGCTGGGAGAGCGTTAGACTGAAGATCTAAAGGTCCCTGGTTCGATCCCGGGTTTCGGCAGCCGCTTCTTTTCCTGCAAACCCCCCCCCCCCCAAAAAAAAAACCCCACCCCACCACCGCGGGGCTGCTCAGGCGTCGCAGAACGCATCACACCCTCCCCAAATCGGGCTCAGGTTTTTGTTTTAATATCCTAAAGTCAAATTCTATGATTCTAAAGGCAAGCAGCAGCACGGGCAGGGGCCGACGTAACACCGCAGGTCGAAGGAGGCGGCTCGGGTGAGGGATTAAAATGGGACAAGCTTGCTCTTGGCAGGGATGATGTATGCGAGAACCTGTTTTAAATAAAGCACAAGAACAGAAAACAGTGAGTTCGCTTTCTTGTACTCACCCCCGTGTTTAATAACCTGAAACTGTACAACTAAAACACAATGCTACAGTTTTATCTGATATATAAAAAATAATCTCCACCTGATATAAAATTGGGGTGGAAGCGTCTGCCTGTGCACACCAAAGACCACAGCTTAAAATCGGTGTTTGGAATAAATGAGCGTATTTAAACAAAAGTAACAACAAGCCTTTGATGATTCGCTTCATCCAACTTTAATTGCTTTAAGACCACGTCATTCTGTACATCCCAAGAATGCATTTGGGCTCGAGGTATGAATAAGGCTGTAAGTAACCTTTAACACCTGGTTCCAAAGCTGAAAGCGGTTTTGAGAGATGTAAACATTTTAGAGCTCTTGAACACAACACCCACTCTTAGTCATCCTTAGGCAGAACAACGCGGTTTGATTTTTAAAATGAGAACTTGGCCACAGTGAATCAAACTCAGATAACCTTCGCCGAAAGGTATGAAAAGTGAGGACTGAGATAAAGCCAAGGTGACTTGGGAGCTCTGCCTCTGTGCGATAGGGTGAAGAAGGATCTTAACAGCACTTTGGGAATTTTAATCGAGAAGTGTATGCATGATTACGTTTTAAAGGAGGGTGAACCTGAGGATACGCTGATCTGGGAATCGCCACAAACAGCGCCCGCGGGAAGGGCAGGGCACCTGCAGCAGCACCCGGGTTTAGGGGCTGGAAGCTTCTGCATCCTGAAACAGCTGCCCCTGACCGAAGACATCTCCATCCGTAAGCGCCCCTCACAGCTCCAGGGCCAAGTCTATCAACTTGTCACTGAATTTTTATACTATCACAGAAATGCGTTATCCCTTCTCACAAGTTTTAATGAAAAAATAAAGCACAGTCCAGTTAAATACCTGTTATATTCCTATGATTTGGATACTTGCAAATGTCCTTTCCGTAACGTGAATAAGGATTCCAAATGCATATTGAAACTCATTATAGAGCGCAGAGTAATTAAAAGCGTAGTTAAAATATATTCAGATAATTACTATAGCCAGAATACACATCTGTATCCCAATTTACATTTAAGCTTCTTCCTTCATTTCAAGTCATCTTGATTTCTACTGGACAAGCGAGTAGATCACATTTTAATTACAATATAGAAAAATACTAATCACTGGGCTTTTATCATTAAATAATTATCAGTAACACTGCAAGTCTGTCGAAGGCAATTTACAATACGCTACACCTTCAGCAAAAGCCGGGGGAGGGAACTACACATGATTAAATTTGCGATTTAAATCGGATAGAAAAAGACAATTAAAAGTGTTCCTAAAATCATGGCCTCGAAAAAAAAAACATTAAAACACCATTCAAAATGGTTTCCCTTTTAAATGGAAAAGTGAATGGCTTTTGTTTATTAAACAAACATTGGATTCCTTTCCCACTGAATTTTACAGTTCTCCTATCAACAAAAACAAAGCCTTTGTTATTCAGATTGCATCACTAGGTACTGACTTTATTTCCCACACTTTGAGAGATGCATGAAGCAAGAAGAGTCAACACGCTGGAAACGTTTTCAGATGGGAAACCTGCGTACATTCGGTAGCAGTAAAGTCATCAGGCAATACATGGCTACACAATTTACCAGCACGTTTTTCCGAGCACAGTAGCTCTTCCTTTGTCAGACGTCTGGCCAAAATCATTCATACAAAACTTAGCATTATACCAAGGAGCCCTGCAAAACGCTTGCAGCCTTTGCAAGTTCCACGTTAAGTGCACTGAATGGGGGAGGACCGAGGCGGCCGCACCCCCGCAGCGTTCTGACATGGTTTGCATCATCTTTTACAGGCAGTTCAACATGGCAAGACCAAGGGAAGAAGTAGGGTGCAGCTCCAGCACGTGGAATCGAGTTCAAGGATTGCAGGTACAACTCTACCTGACCATAGTACAGCATTATAATGACTACATCTTTTGAAGATATACACACGGATTTTTAAAAAGTAAGAATTACACATTTTATACAAATAACCTCAGTGCCAGGATAACTTGGGGGAAAAAAGTTTGTACCCCTGTTCAGACGCTGTCTGCGGATGCTAGTTTGGTCTTCCACTTTTTTCTTTCTAGAATTTCTTCATCAAACATTTCTCTCTCCCTGAAAAGAAATACATTGAAGTTCTGTAGTAAAAATAATCTTAACATATTAAACAGTTTGCAATGTTTTACAGTAACTCAGCAAGAATGTTTCCCATGTTTAATCATTTTGTTACTTAGACAATGAGGAAGCTTGCCTTACACAAGGGAGCATACTGAACTCTCCTACATAAGCAGTAAATTAGTAAGAAGAATTCAGAGAATACTACAAAATAAAAAGATACCTCTTGCTCACAGATGGTCCTTTTATGTATTTCTCTTCTGCCTTCTTGTAATCTATGTCATCCACAGCAGAAATCGCATAAATGATGGCCTACAAAAGTATTTAGTTCATTTATACCCATGAAACAAAAACTAAATTACAGCCAGTGATTTGAAACTGTCTCAACAGATGACCACATTTTTGGAATAAGGTTCCTCAATCACTTAGGAAACCTGGAGGAAACTGCTTGTTGTGTCCCTCAAGTTCTTAAATAAACAATACAGACTTGTCCTTTAACATTCCCAGGAGAGTATTTTTATAACCAGATTAAGATATTCTTTATAGTCATTTTGTTTCTCTATAGAAGTTACTAATGTTCTCCCCAGAAGGTTCCTAAGAAGAACAGTAAGTATCTAAAAGTATAACCGCAAAAACAAACAACCCAACACACAAGAACCGAAGAAAACCCAGAGATAACTTGCCAAATTAAAAAAACCCAAAGCTTTGAAGAGTTTCAGAAGTAATCAAAATACACCAGAAAGCAATCATTCTGCCTTTAAAAGCTTCATACTACCTAAAGCTTCTCCATTCTGTGCTAACGGTTTAAAAACAAAAAAAAAAAAATCAGCATTTAGAATGACATTGGTCCCCATCTCACATCTCGCCCATAACCCTGCCAGCCTACCAACGCCAACGTCTGCGGCACCAGCAGGGAGCATGTAGCGATTAATACCGGGGCTTTATTTATTTTCTCCAACATGCAAAGTAAACATGTTTGTTCTCCGATTACCAGCCCATGAACACTGCTTAAGAGCCTCCTGCCCCGATTTTAATATTCTTTGCTCAAGATATACAAAGAAACTAAGCAGAGTTTTATGCCCTTTGAGCTGAAGGGACCATGACCCAAGTCGGTAGGTATAGAATCGTCAAATTGTTTAGGTTGGAAAAGACCTGTAAGATCATCCAGTCCAACCATTAACCTAACACTACCAAGTCAATAGGTAGGCAGGCTTGAATATATCTGCCCGGCTCAAACACCGCCCAGCTCCCGGGGAACACTCCCCGAGTCATGAAACTCAAATCACGGAACACTAGTGTCATTAACATTTACTTTTCTCAGCATTTCATGTTTACTTACTTCAGGCAGAAGGACATCCGAAATAAATTTTATTCCGTCTCCATTTATTTGATGCAGATTTTCAGTGTCTATTTCACGATACACTTCCTTCAAGTAGTTGACTACAAGGTCTAGTTGTTCTTCATCCTCTAAATACGTTTCAATGCAGGTCACGTACTGACTTGAATTCAGGAATTCCTTCAGCCAGCGGGATTGTTTTCTGCTTTTCAGAATAGCTAAAAGATGCTCTTCGGCCCCCTTAGTCTTCACTATAAACTCCACTATCTTCTTATTCGCTTTATCTCTAGCGGCTCTTGTTCTGTCAGGAAGAAGCTTCTTGGAGGGCTTCAGAGGGGAAGTTTCTGATGAAGACTCTTCAACATCTTCCTCTGCCGCATTTGGAAAAGACATTTGGACTAAACCTTGATAACCTTCCTTTCTAACTGGGTAGCCTGAAAGAAAAGCCACAATCGTTCATACTTAAATACATAAAACAGGGGGCTTTCTCACCTACGTACTTACATATACAAATATAAAATAAGGGACTTTCTTGATAAGAGTTTTTCTTCTTCCCCTACCAAAGAGGGTAAAAAACCACCACCACCACAATCTTAATTTTGCCTTAAAAAACCAAAGATTAGGGAGTTGAAACTCTGACAGGAGCTCTGAAATGAACTCTCTACAGCATGAAGTAACCAGTGACCCGACTGCCTTTAACAATCAATATTTACTTAACTCTTGCTGTGGGACTGAAAAACCATGAGTGCAATAATGGTGTGCAGTAATTTTAACAACACCTCTCACTGGGTCTGACACCTAACGCAACACACATTTGTAAATGTTAGTGCTAAACTTACCTACGAAGAGAAGAATACAAAAGGTAATGAATTCACTTACTGATATCAGCAGCAAAATATTCCAAGAAGGATCCCGTAAAAGAATGACAACCTAAAAAGCCCAAAACAGGGTTATTCATCAGTTCAATTAAGCCAACAGCAAAGCGGTCAGCTTTGTTTCATAATCCTTTTTCTGATGTATATCAGAATGGATGACATCATCCAACTCATCTGCTTACCTACTCTAATTCGATAGTCAGAAATCAATCGAATACACCACTCAATTTCTTGGCGATAATCTTCTTTGGCTCGTTCCTACAAAACAAGAGCTATTTACAGTCCTGAAGAGAACACCCTGTCGAAACTATTAGGTCTAGGACACTAACCAGGTAACAGAAACAGCTAACGATAATGAATCGAAGTTTACTTGCAGTTTTCTGCATTGTCCTGAAATTCAACTTCTGCCATCGCTGTCACGCAGCGTGAGAGTGGCTTTGTTGTACGTAGAAAACACGCAAATGAAAACACAGGAAGAGTCCTAAGCAACTGCCCACCTTCCACATACACATGTATTCTTAGCAGCAGCCTCACCAAGATGGAAAAAAAGTGGCAGGGATCCCATTCCCATATTATTCTCCATTTTGTGGAGCATGAGTTATGTTCAACTGCTTTGTTGAATAGAGTGAGAGAAACGGAGAACTGTGAACAAACTCAGAGCAGTCAGCTGCACCACACTCCTCCCGCCAGTGAGTTCCACATTGCGTATACAACTTTATTTTTTCCAACACATGTATACCCTTGTTACTGGTAGTACTTACTATGAGGTCCTGCTTTTCTTCACAATCAAAGTGCTTCAGATTCTTAAGAGATACCGAGAAGCTTGATGAAACAAAGAAACACAGTTAGGGAAAAAGAGGCAGTTGAGTTGCACCTCTATATTTACTGCAATTCTACACCTCCCTGAAAATTAGGTTTCATAAGGAATTCAGGAATGCAGGTTTTACTAGTTTTGATTTTCATAATAAGCTAAAACTATGGAATCCTTTAAAAAGTACCTGCTTTAAAAACAAAACTAAAGGCAGGCCTGCGTTTCCAGGAAGTTTGGGCACGATGTGTAAAAAACAGTAACTGGGTCCCCAGCCCTTTTTTATTCCTCACGTAAGAGTCAGCTGTTAGCAGGAGTGCCAGCCTGTCTCATCTGGCAGCATGATAAAGCACGTAGCCCACAGCTACAAATCCTCACCTTACTTTGTCCCTCCCTCCGAGATCAACCTTAGTTTTAACCGATAGCGTAATTGCCCTGTACCAGGAAAAGAGTACAGGACGCTGCATAAAAGAAACCGAAAGTTCAGAACGTGATCAGAGTCCACAACATTTACCCTTTTTTCTTGTCATTTGTATTCCCTTCTATAAACAGCACACACGCCTTTTTGTGTTTCCACTTCACATTTTTTACCTGTTGAAAGGATAAAGTCTCATTAGCATCCTAAAATCCTAATACCCTTCCAAAGCAGGAACATTTTCCATTGACGTTATGCAGTACACCCCATACTTAAAGGAAGTTACATGAATATGAAAAATTAAGTTTAAAGTGGCAAGAATAGCAAGTTACCCCAATGGAGCGTTTTTTATTAGTGCACAAGGACCCATCCTCTTTCTTTTGTTAGTTGGGTACAACAACCCTAATTCACGATACAAGATATAAAGGCTCAGTAGTAATCCTCTGCTCTAATATAAACATATGTGAATCAACCACATTTATTTTTTATGTGCTTTTGTCATCTATAAATTTACTTCTATTATCTTTGGAATGCTTCTACCAGAAGATCTTTTAACGTTTCCAGCTCTACACGAGTCAAGAAGGGCTAAAGACACTCGAGAACTTGGTAAGCGGCTCCTCATCAGACCCCTTGCAATATCACTCTAAGAAGGCAGCGAGCTGTTCTTACCACTGCTGGCCAATAAGGATACCTTCGCAATTTGCACCAGACCAAAATCCCTTCTTCAATTGATTGTGGTTCTATGATGAAAAATAAAGTAATTTTTCTTTAAAAAAAACACAAGACAAGACAATTAGCTCGCCCACTCTTGCCAGCCTCCTTTCAGGAGTTTCACTTCAATGCTTTTACGGGTTTCAGCTAAGGTGACAGGGCATCCCCCCCACGCCCCCCAAAATGCAGCACAGGTAGTTCTGAATACGAGAACTCGGACATTTCAGTCCTAGGCCCTTGCCCAGTTTCACAATTATTTGCATTTCATTCCGTTTCAAAAAGCCTTTCTGGGGCATCCAAGAAATGGATTTTATTCCAAGCTTGAACAAAGCTGGATTCACTTCTGAGAAAGGTTAGGTTTCATTACCAAGGCTTGTCAGCAAACTAGAAGCACACATACCCCAAAAGAGCACACTAATCTTGGGTGAAGAAGTCTTGTGTAGGTACACTGATCTCTCACCTTGATGTGATAAAATACTAGGAAGTTCTTCATCCTCCTCCTCTTCATCTACCAGAGCTGAGAGGCGGGAGAGACTCTCTAAGGAAACTATCTTTGAAGACAGGTCAGACAATTCCAGTCCTGCCAAGAGCAGCAAGCACCGGCGTTCATAAGCATGGAACAGCCATTAAAAAAGCGTCGGCTTCAGAGGTGAAACACGCAACCGTGTGAGCGACCCCACAGCAGCGTGAGCACCGTAACACAAGGGTCTGTCACACCGCACACACTCTCAATTCTCTGCCTAGGTAAAGGCCTAATAGTCTGAATAGAAGACGAAGAAAAAGGGAAAGGAACAAGAACAGGCTGGTTTCAGGACTCTGTACCAGCCTGTTCCTTTACACAGCATCACTTCATCTCAACACTAACTAGAGAGCAGTAAAGAAAAAAAGTGTGAAATTAGCAAGTCCTCTAGCGAAGGGTAAGAGTTACTGCTAAGTAGTTTTTCAATGCAAAACCTGAAACAACTCCAGACAAGCTACATGCCACATGAGCGTTTAGCCAGTATTAAAGTGATTGCATTTTTTGCTTCTCCAAAACTTAAACCAAAAGGAATTAAAACCAGCAATTCAAGAACCATATTCACAAAAGCACTGCAACATTCCAAGATGAGTAACAGTGCTTGACAATCAAATGTGATGAAGCTTTCCCTTCCCCAAGCGATATGCCCACCTTCATCTTCCTCAAAGTCAGGCAGCTGAAACTGCTTTACTTTATTCACAACCATGTGTGAAGAATCCTTATTTTCCTCCTCTTTATGCTGAGAGGGGAAGCTATCGGAAAGTGTCCTGTGGTTAGAAGGCCCAGATGAAGATTCAGGGCAATTCCTGCGTTTCCTTTTTCCGCACGAGGACGCAGTTGCACCAATCTCTTCCTCCACATCCATACA
This sequence comes from Pelecanus crispus, assembly GCF_030463565.1. Lineage (NCBI taxonomy): Eukaryota > Metazoa > Chordata > Aves > Pelecaniformes > Pelecanidae > Pelecanus > Pelecanus crispus. The sequence continues at coordinate 4,423,661 of NC_134662.1, read as the reverse complement.
TTTTAAACTCTCTGGCTTTTTTCTTCCATCCAATTGCTTTGCTAGACTTTTGCTCTCACTACTGATGCTTTTCTCCAAGTCATCCGAGGCACTTTTACAAGAGGAATCCAGCAATGTCCTTCTAGGTTGACTTCTGGTGTTTGCCCTTCTGACAGGTACCACTGTGCCAGACTTGCAGGGGCCAGACAGAGGAGACCCTTCCTCAGCAAGGGGCTGAGCTTGATCCTTGGGGAAATCATTGCTAGGCGACACAGATGATCCTGCACCTCTTGGTCTTTTTCTTCTTTGCTTTTTTTTTTCCTCCTTTGGCTGAAGGGAGACTTTATTTCCTGGTTTGGACTCTGTCAACAATCCAGGCTTGACTTTTTTCTGTCTTGGTAGCGGTTTCGATTCTGGTATTTTGCAGTCTTGACTATCTGAGTTTGACATATTACACAAGTCCCTAGCACCACGTTTGGAAGGGTTTGTTTCACTTTCATGTGCTTTAGCACTCTCCTCCAAAATGAAAGAACCTTTCTGGCTTTGTTTTTTTGTAACAGTCTTCAGGCCAGAGTTATTTTTTTTCTCTCTTTTCTTCTTGGAAGTCTCAGGCTCCAACTTTTCTTTAGAGTGAAAGTGTGATCGACATCTCCGGAAAGGGGTAGATGAGAGAGATCCTGCATTATTCTCCTGGGATAACTGAGTATTTGGTCCTTCTTCTGAAGGTGGTACTTGTCTGGGTGAGGCATTTTGACTCAAAATATCCAGAGCAATTTTAAGAGAACAGCGATATTTCAGTTCTTCCACAGCCTCGCTTGAATTATTCCTTTGATCTGATGAAAAAGAATACACAATAAATGCAGTAATCTTTCTTTGTGTATAAGAAATAAGAAATTTTATTTATAGCATATCTTTTGTTTAAGATGCAACTTACTTAAATCATTCTTAATTCTTAAGGCAAAGTATATAGGGACACACAAAAGCACAAGCTTCCAACACACACAAGTTTCTTCACCATTCCTTGCAATACACTACATGAGGAAAGAGCAAAAGTAGCTGAGATCATTTTTAGTCTATTTTCAAACTTTATGGATGGAACAGAAAGAGGGGAAAAGAAATGCAAAAAAACGCCTCAATAAATACATAAGCGAAATGTATAACTACTGTCCACCAGGTTGAGTTTTTGTGTATATTTTACATTTTTATGTATACAAGGCAACAAATGTTTTGACATCTCCTCACCTAAGGTAGAGGCGATGTTTTCTATACATTCTTCCTTCAGCGGTACAGCATCTGCACAGTTCACGCAAATCCTGAAAATACAACAAAGCTGACTGAAAACATCACAGCATTGAGCATTACTAACAGCATGACACTGCTTTCATCCGGCAACAAACTTGCCATATTTTTTCCCCCAAAAAAATGTACTTGTTAGCAGAAGTTAAGGAAAAAAAAAAACCCAACATGAAGAAAGCCTGAGCTAACAGTATGCTGTTCATGTAGATGGCCAGCTCTGAAAAGGCAACGGGTTTTAGGTTAGCTGTCTAATCCTTCTGTCAATCAGTGATCTCATTTCACAGATCTCTTCAGATAAAGGAATTACTTCTTTTTTTAATGTCTAAGAGTGCAAGCATACGACAGTAACAAGGATACTTAACTGTTCTTTCAAGCCAAGTATTTCAACTTGAAAAGAAGTCTCCTTTGCATCAGTAACAGATGTTTTCCCAGCCACTCCGGTTTTGCACAAAACCTACATTCAAGAGAAAAACACACGTTTAAAATCCTTGACCAAGTCTGTTAAGACTATAGGACAGATCCGATATCAAAACATTTTTAATATGAACAGCACAGAACAGACTGATATTCCACAGCATCTGGTTGCACTATTAGGTTCTCTGCAGATTAGCTCTTTTTTAAAGTATATACATGTTTACTTGGAGCTCTTTCTTACTACTCCGTTTCATCCATTTCTACGCTACATCCACAAACCTTTCCTCATTTGTACATCTGCTTTACCTTTGCTGGCCATAAACGCTCCCTCCACATGCAAAGGACATACTCTTGATCTGTCATGACTGTATTTCACGTAGAAAAAGAAATTTCCAGTGTGCTCTGAAGAAAAAGGGAATAAAAGAGTTACCCAACACTTGGTCTGCTTTCATCTTCCTTTTTTTTTTTATAGAAACATAAGACTTAAATAGAATGCATATTATTACAGTTATGTATCATTTTACCTTTGAGATCACTGGACTAATATTAATTTGCATGCATTCTCCAAAATTAAGTTCTAATAGAGTATCTTTCTATAGCTGTGCAACATAAGAAGGTCTTACCGAAGTGTAGAAAATACTGTCACAAATAAATTAAAAAAACGCTGCTGCAAGCCTGCACGTTCTGCAGCTCCCTACTACCAAACCCTGCTAACGCAGGCTGCCTGTCACATCCTACACATTACGCCACGCTGTGCCAATTTTTAGATGCAGTTTACAGTTATAATCTGAGCGAACCAGCTACAGACTTCTCAGGTGTTTCTTAAGGACTTAGAAGGCGTTAAGACAGACCCCTTAAGAACAGGAAAATCTTACTGTACTTACAAAGCCGAAGACTGAAGTTTCCTCGGCACACCGGAACGCGGTCCTGCCACTGAAAGACAGCGAGCAGCAGGCGTTACTACCGCACTGGAGCGCCAAACGCCGCGGGCTCGGGGCAGGGACACGAAGCCTGTCACTGCCGCACGGTTTGGGGAATCTACGAGGCTCCGACAGCTCCGCCTCAGCCGGCTCACCCCGCCCTGCCCTGGTTTCCCCTCTGGTTCCCGCCGCCCAGCGCCGGGGCCAGCTAAGGGCAGCGTGGGCCGCCCCGCCGTGAGGTAAGGGCCGGGACGCGGGTGAAGCGGGCCCAGTGCCCCCAGCCAGGCGGGCTCCCCCCGCGCTGAGGGGACAGGCCGCCCTCTTCCGGGTCCCGCAGCGAGGCCGCGGGCCGCCCTCCCCTCAGGGCCCCAGGGCACTCACCCTGCGCGACGGCGAAGCGACCGGCAGCGCTGCGCCACCGCCCTCCATATCAGGCCGCCCGCCCCGCCCGCCTCTGCGCATGCGTCGCCTTCCCCCGGCAACACAACGGCCAATCAGGGGCCCCCGTTCGCGCGCGGGACGCCTCCTTTCCGCCGCCAAAACACACAGCATTCCAACCAATCAGAGCGGCCGCTCCGCCCCCTCAGTTGCCCTTGCTATTGGAGGATCCGGGGCACGCCCCGCCCCCGCCGCGCAGCGCCCGCGCCGCTGGCGTCACTTCCCCCTGCCGCCCAGGCGGTGACGTCAGGGCTCGGGGCCTCTGCGCTTCCCCTGCGTAACCCGGGCGAAACGGGCCGCGGGTGCCATGGCAACGGGGCCAGGGCGGTGGCGTCACGCCGGAGGGCTGCGCCGTGACCTCAGGGTGCGGCAGCTGAGACCCCCCCACCCCGGGGCCTCCGCTCATCCCGCTGCTTCCGTCAAAAGTGCTTTGTCTGATCACAGAACCATGGAATCGTGTAGGTTGGGAAGGCCCTTTAAGATCATCCAGTCCAGCCATCAACCTAACGCTGCCAAGTCCACCACTGAACCAGTTCAGGGCAGAGTCATAATTAATTTCATGTTTCCTGGCTTGGTGGCTGGATTATTTTTAATGAAGGTAAAAACTAGGAATCATTAAGGTTGGAAGGGAGCTCTAAGATCATCAGCCCAACCATCACCCAACACCCCCGTGGCCACTAAACCATGTCCCCAAGTGCCACCTCTGCCCGTTTTTTGAACCCCTCCAGGGCTGGGGACTCCCCCACCTCTCTGGGCAGCCTGTTCCAATGCTTGACTACCCTTTCTGTGAAGAAATTTCTCCTAATATCCAACCTAAACCTCCCCTGGCGCAGCTTGAGGAGGCGTCGTCATGAGGTGTAATGTTGTCATTCCAACATTACAAAGGATTTGTCTGGTTTTTTTAGGCTAAATTACTTTGCAGACGCAACTGTCCTTGTGTAACGCAGGCCCTGCTCAAAAAGGCTGGTTCATCTTTACACTGAGGAGATTTGCCAGTGTCAGGTTAATGGTTGGACTGGATGATCTTAAAGGTCTTTTCCAACCTAAATGATTCGATGATTCTATGATTTTAAGATCTCTGGCAGTCCCATAGTGCTTAGACAAATTGCCGTAACCCTGGAGAGATCGACAGAGTGTTCAGTTGTCCAGAGACTGAAAATAAATTGTCGTATGAAAATGGGTTAAAAAAATAAAATTAAAAAAAAATGGCCTTCAGCAATCTGCTATTTGGCTTTGTCAATGTTTTAGCCCTCGTATTCTGAGACTAACAGTAAAAACAGAGCCCACGTTATGATGTTTGATACTTTATTAGCTGTCTATACTTCTTTATAAATACCTGCAATATTGGAAATGTCACCACTATACGGAAGTAGTAAGTTAGTAAAACACATTCTGAAAACGGTATGCAGACCAAAATGGCGTCTCCTATTTGCTTGACTCCCAGGAGTGCGTTTTTTTTTTCTCCCTTTTAAGTACTGATATTTGTGAATAACACTTTGTTGACATAACATCAGGGGCAAACTCCCTTTTTTGCTTGCAGAGTTCCCTCGGGTGCCTTCCATCGCTGAAGACACTTCGTTACTCGCTGTAGGTAATTGATACCTTATTTCCCATTATTCTGCAGGGTGAGGAGTGGTCTGCAGGCAGGGCAACGTTACCCAGCGCTTCCCAGCACCGATCTCTGATTCGCAGGCGCTGGGTGTGCTGAGGGCTCTGGCCTGGTCCTGCAAGGCCTTTAAATAAGTATTTGATGTCAAAGGATATAAAATAGTCTTTTAAGACCTGGGTTAGTAAACAACACAGTTAAAGTTGGAGTCCTGGCCCCTCTGGAGTAAATGGGGACCCATCACAGAGCTCGAAGGACGGAGAGTTACCCTAAGCATAGGATAAAGACCCGAGTTCAGCACGCTGCAAGGTTCAGCCCTCTATACTAAAAAAAGGAGAGAAAACAGCTGCCCCGCCTGCGAAACGCAAAGCAAAAGAAATAATCTTTCCCTCGCCTAAACATTCTCCCATGTTACCAGCGTTTGCTTTCTCCAAAGTGAAATCTTGCCGTGCATCTGCTTCCCCGTTGAAGGTATGACCGTTAGTTTTAAAAAAAAAAAAAAAAAAAAGCACATTTCTGGTTGAGACCTAATATTTTTCTAATTAAAAAACCCTCTTGAACATTCGATCTCTCCTCTGTAGTCGGCTTTACAAGCACCCTAAACATAAATGAGCTTCATACGGTATGGATCACACGTATGGATCAGCCCTTACACGTAGTCTTCATGATTTCTGCCTGCGCTGTAAATAAATATGAAAGTCGCTGTGTTACATTCGCCATCCTGCCGCTCTGATTACAGCTCCGACCCGCTGACCCACGCTCTGCGCCGAGCCGGGTGTCTGTAAAGGCGGCGTCCAGCTTCAGCAGAATTTTCATTTTTGTTTGCAGCCCCTCCCATATCAACCACTGGGTTGTACGTCCCCACCCTGGACAAATTAACCTCATGTACAAATTTCGTTCTTCTCCAGTTGAGATTTTTTTTTTCCCCCCCAAACACACTGTTACATGTGTATGGCCCAAACTGCGAGGGGTGCAGGTCACGGTCATTGCCTCGGGTTAGCAAACCTCGCGCCCGGCTTTCTGTAATCCCTCACGCATAATATGGCTTTTCCCGTCCGATCACTTGTTATGTATTAAAATCTGCAAATGCTTATCCTGTGGCATGGTAAATAACTGCCTAAAAAAATTCTTTTCAAGAAATCTGTCAGCTGATTTCATGCGTCTTAAAAAAAACAAAGAAAGTACGTATAAACTCATTGTCCTCACGCAGGAAACAGCAGCACCGTTACGTATTACAAAGTCTTACAACGCGCCGTAGAAAGAGTTGCATTGTTCTTCGTTAAAACTCATGGTGTAAATCATAACCTGGAACGCCAGCGCAGAGGCCGGACGAGCCAGCATTCCCGGTTCGTGACAACCCTACCACCATCGCGTATCCACAGCAAGACTGAACATGGGAAGAAATGAAACTGGAGTGGAACAAAAGCACAAATCAAGCGGAGGTCATCTACGGTCTAGAGATAATAAAGGAACCAGTGGCAAACACTTTTTCTGCGGAGAGGATCAAACAGCTGGGTTCAAAGGCTCCTACAAACCTTGCCTAATACGCGGTAAGCCTACAGCTGGGTCTTGTAGCAGCGACTGCAGGTGCAACGTCGATGGCCAGTCGATAATCCAGACGCACCCTCTCCCCTAAGCAAAGAAACCCGTCAGGACTATTTACAGGAGCTTAGAAAACTCTGTTGTAAAGGCAACTCGCTGCCCTTGTAGGGAAGGTGAAAGAAATCCTTTTTCTGCTGTTTGCTCCCCGCTTTTAAGCCACTTGGGATCTTTTCAAGCCACAGTGGGCAAAACTGTTAATTTGTCGGAAGACCGAGTCACCAGCTTTGTTTCCTCCGTCGGGTCCGTACAGACACACACTCACAGCGACCAGGTACGACTGCACTGGCAACAGGACACTAGATAAGGATGCTCCACACCACAGACCACGGGCTCCCGACGCACACCTACACTCGGGGTGCTCCCGTCCCCCCCTCCCGGCTTCCCCCGCCTCTCCCGGTGCCAGCGTCCAAGGGTCAGTGGGATATTGCTTGTCGACGCCGTGGCGAGCCGGCGGCGGTGCCGAGCGCATTAGCTCTTGCGGCCGGCGCCGTTCATGGGAACCTTGGGCACGGCGGGGCAGTCGCTCTGGAAAGCGTCGAGGTCCTCGGCGGCGGTGGCTTCGGGGCCGGCGGTCCCCGTCCCCTGGGGCAGGCAGGAACCCCGGGAGCCCCCCTGGCTACGCCCGCTGCGGGACCAGTCGTGGTGCCCGTGGTTGCCCAAGCGGCTGGAAGCCACCACGGCTTTCATGGCGGCCTGTTGCAAAGGCACAGCGGCAGGAGCAGTGGTTGGCGTGTGTTTCTCCCCTTCGATGCCGCTCCCGAGGCGCTCGAGCCCCCGGAGCGTGCGGAAGGGGAGACGGTGCCGGCTCCTTCAGCTACGCTGAGCTGGGAAGCCCTCCGCCTCGGGCACGGCTTTTCCCTGCAGCACTTGCCCCTGCCTGGGGACGCAGCTGCGCAAGGAGCTGCTCCGTCGTCCTTCACCCCCCTCCCCGAGCCAGCCCCCCGAGCTGCCACGTGTCCCTGAACATTTATTTGCTCGGGGCAGGGTCCTTAAAACCCAGCGAGAGGGGCTCTCGGTGGCCCCAGCCATTTGCACGAGGGGACATGAACACGAGCCACCCCCGGGGGTTAACGGGGCTTTTTCACCTTACCTTCAGTTTCCGCCTGGCATTAAATTCCTGCAGTTTCTTCTGCGTGCTGTCCATGTGAGCAAATTTAGCGGCTTTCCCGGTGACCCAGGGATGCTCCAGAGCCTGGTAGACGGTCAGTCTCTTCTGGGGGTCCAGGACGATCAATTTTTTGACCTGTAACCAATTTCAGACGTACGAAAAGGCTTCGTTTGTTAAACACCCCTATAGTTTTGTTATCGTCACAAGCATTGATCTGAAGCCTTCATGCTCAGCAGCCCCGAGGCTCGCTCACCAAGTCCTTGGCGTTGAGGGAAACCTCATCCCACCACGGGGACACGAACTCGTAGTCGCAGGTGAGGATGCGGCTGTACATGTACTGGTCCCCTCGCGGGTCGAAGAACGGCTCGAAGCCGCAGAGCCTGCGAGCACGGGAGAGAGGAGCTACGTGCCGCTGCCTGGGCCCCGCGGCGCAGCCGTGCCGGCGTTTGCCGGCTGCTCGCGGCGGACCAAGGTGGAGCAAAGCGTCTCGCCGCCGCGGTTTCACCGCCCGCGGGGCCCCGGCAGCGGTACTCACAGGATGTAGGTGATGACGCCCACGGACCACATATCCACTTCGGGGCCATACGGGCACCCGTGGAGGATTTCGGGGGCTGGAAGCAGAGTTTAGGGTTCAAATGCACGGGGGTGAGGAGCTCCCGGCAGCGCGGCCACGGTGGCAACCTCACAGCAGAGGAAAAAACCCCCTGGGCACCGTCAGCATCTCCCGAGCCCAGCGCAGCCGCTCGCCATCCCTGCACCGAGCTGTGTGCGGCCTCAGGCAGGGCGCAGCCTCCCCGGGTCTCCCTCCCACCCCCCCAGCCTCTTCCCTCCCGCTCACCGCAGTACCCCGGCGTCCCGCAGACGGTTTTCATGGTGTCCTGTTCGTCCACGATCTTGGAGAGCCCGAAGTCACCTTGGAGGGACACAGAGGGGAGCGGTGCTGCCGTCAGGGAGAGGTGCCATTAACCCCCCTCGTGCCACGACACCCCCGCCCGGGGGGGCCCCCGGCAAACCCACCGATTTTAAGGGGAGCATCGGGGGACAGGTCTGCGTAGAGCAGGTTCTCCGGCTTCAGGTCGCGGTGGACGACTCCGTTTTCGTGCAAATACTACAGAGAGAGGGAAAGCAGGGATGCGGGAAGGACGGGAAGGGGCAGGGAAGCCCTGTCTGCTTCGGACAGAATTCGGGAGGAGGTGGCAGCGATCCGGGACCTGGCACGAACACAGGACCAACTCGCCCGACTATTTCTTTGGAAACACCCAACACCTGCAGCGCCGGGGCTGCCGAGGCACGGGAAGGACATTTCCCGTTATGAATTTTCCATTTTTAAGCCCTCCCGTTGCCATAGAAACTCCATTTCCAGCCGGCCCGTGCTGACCTTCCTCCCTCCTCTCCTTCATCCCTCCCAAACAAACGCGGAGCAGAAGAGTTGCCTCCGCCAGCAATGCCCTCGGAGGGCCACGGGCGAGCAGGCAAACGCCTCTCCCCAGGGGTATTTGGGACGGTGCGGCTCTCGACGCCTCTCCCGGGAGTATTTAGGAGGGCGCAGCCCCCCGCAGCGACACCCCCGAGCCACGCAGGGACCCCCTCGCCGGGCCGTCCCCAGGGCCTGGGGGAGGACGCGGCGGGGGCACGTTACCGAAACGGCTTCCAGGATCTGCTTGACGACGTGGGCCGCGTCCCGCTCGCTGTAGAAACCCCTCTCCACGATCCTGCAGGCACAGGGGGTCAGCGCGGCAGCGCCCTGCCCCGCACGGACCCCCCTCACCCCCCGTCCCCCCAGCCACGGCGTGCGTCAGCCCCTCCCATCCTCATCCTCTCCCCGGCATCGGGGTGAGATTTGTCCCCCGCTTCGTTAGGAGCCGGGATGGGGATCGCGGGGCCGGGCGTACCTGTCGAAGAGCTCTCCTCCCGTCACCAGCTCCAGCACGAGCGCGATCTCGGAGGGCGTCTCGAAGATCTCCTTCAGCTTGATCTGAACGGGGCGACAGGAGGGATGCGGGATGCGGGAGCTGCGCCAGGAGGAGCACGCGACCGCCGGGCTCTAAGGGATTTGTCGGGGCTGCCGGCACATTCCCCTCCTTGCCTTTTGATTTCTTTGAATTTTTTTAATGGTTTGGAACAGCCCCGCTCACTTCGTTGTGCATTAAAGGCGATGCTGAGAATGGGAAGAGGCAGGCACGTGGCGCCTTTATCCTCTTCGTGCCTCCAAGCTCGTCAGCTGGAAGAGGAGCTCACCGAAAGCTTCTTCATTTGGCAAAGTCGCCGGCTGCGCTGGCACCCTGGGTGCCTCCTCGGGTGCCTCCGTCCAGCCCCGTGGCGTGGGAGCGACGCCCGGCAAAGCCCTGCCCTCCTCCCTCCCGGGACGGATCCTGCACATCTGCACTTGCAGGGATGCAGGAGAGACGCACGGAGCCCGGAGGGGCCAAAGCCGCCTCTGGGACCGGGACCTGGGACCCGCAACTGCTTTTGGAAACGTCCCTTGGACCATTTTGCAGCAGAAGAGGCACTAAAGAAACAGTAATTTTCTCCTGATTTTTAGTTTTTTAGCTCCCACACGAGGTGAGCTTGTCTGCACGAGACCTTTGTGCCACTGCAGCAAATCTAGAATTAACAGGTCTCTCTTAAAACTACGTCAAAATGCAATTTTTTTTAATGGAAAACAGAGAATTTCATGCTTCTTAAGACTTTTGTGACACTGCGAATTTCATGGGGCTTTAATCATTACCTTCATAGGCTGGGTGACAAGCCGTGATACCCCGCAGGGTGAGAGACACTATGTGGCAGCTTATTGCATTATAATAATACACGGAAGCACTATAATTTTCCTATTAACTTCAAAAGTTTACAATCCTATTATCATCCGCTGTTGAGGTTGGTGCTGAACGATAGAGAGCGCGCAGACGGCACCAGCGTAAATAATGAAACGGAGCATCTCTTCTTCGAAAATCACTTGAACTGGGGAGCGAGCAGAACCCTATGGAAAACTCAAGTGATTTAAGTATTAAAACTGTCCAGCTGGTTCCTCCTCCACGTCTCCGTGGTGCCGTTGCCTGGAGAGTAAAGGAGGAGGGAGGGCAGAAGCTGAATTTTCTGTTGCGTTTCTGATAGCGCATCAGAGAGGAGCCTCTCCCCACCCATGGCCGATATCAGCCGAGCATCCTCCCGGGCTGCTCCGAGCAGGCGATCCCCATCCTGGCTGCTGTCCCTGTGTCTGCCCAAACGTCCTGGGATGGGGGAAGCGTCTCCGTGGAAAAGGCTGAAGCGCCCGATTGACCCAAAATGCTGAAATACCCCAATGCCCAAGGCAGGCCCACGCCGAGCTGGCCTGGGGGCTTCGGGATGCCCTGGCTCCAGCCCGTTTGCCCCCACCATCCTCATTTTTTGATTTCCTTTGGCTTCATCTCTTGCATCAAGGTTTGGATGACAGCAGGCGGGCAGGATATCCCCGCTGGGGCTCCTCCAGAGAGCAGAGCCTTATTGCTCCAAGGACGGTTGACACGGGCTGGGCTGGAAGCAGCCGTGTCCAGGGTTTTGAGCCATACTGCAAAAAAATGGCAGCTTGGGCAGCAGCAGCCAGCGACGAGGCGATGTCCTGGCGATGTCCTGGTGATGTCCTGGCGATGTCCCAGCCATGAACTCAATTGGAGTGGGCTCTGTCGCACCTCCGCAGAGCCAGCCCCCAGCGCTGCAGCAGCAGCAGCTGCCAGGTGGCTTTTTTTGTGTTATTTCTTTAACTCGGGTCATCTCTGAGATGCTTTTGCAATTTGCCGGTGGAACTAAGCAGCCGGGAATAAGCCTTTTTGGCAGGTGGAGGGATGGGGGGCACAGAGCCCCCGAGCCCCCTGCCATTGCAGAGGGGCCGACACGGCCAGCTCTGCTGACACCGGCGGCAATTAGATCTGCTCCTGGGCGTTGCAAATTGTTCCAGCCGAGCCATCCTTATCCCCTGAGCACTGAGCAAGAGAAACGGCAGCCGGCTGCGCCGGGACACAGCGCCCAGCACCCGCGGCCCCGTCCTCCCCTTTTATCTCCCCTTGCAGGATTCATTACAGATGGGCAATTTTCTGTGGTATTCATTTGATCTCCTCGATGGAAATTGCTTACCAAATGGAAGTCTCAGGCCAGGGGACAGGGGGGAGGACAGGGGGGCCCCGGCCCTCGATATCGGAGCTGGGAAGCTCAAAGGCACTGCAAGGACCAGGAGTTTCATGCGGCAGCGAGCGGGGAGGCACCGTGCCGTGGCGAGGAGCGGGCAGCCTGTCTGCAGGGCGGGAAGGGGACATGGGGTGCAGGCAGGATTTCCCGCGGGGTCATACTCACGATATTGGGGTGCGAGAGCCGCAGCAGGACCCCGATCTCCGTCCTCACGATCTTTTTGTCAATCTGGAAAGCAGAGCCCACATGGAAGTGGTGTTACCTCTGCTGCCGGGTCTGGGTCTGGCCCCCCCACCATGCATAGACCCCTCCCATGCACCCAGTACCCCCCAGCCTGCTGCACCCCCAGCCCAAATCCCGGCGCTTTTCTCCATCCAGGACCCCTTGACCACGGGAGCAACGCTGCCGACGGCCCCGTGCCCATCCCAGTGCCGCACCGGTGCCAAGGTGCTCTGGGAGCCGAGCAGAGACCCCCCACGCACACCCCGCAGCCCCCCACCCACCGCCACTCACCGTCTTCTTCAGTATCTTGGCGGCGTACGGGGTGCCCGTGCCCTTCTCCTCGCAGCTGTACACCACCGAGGTGGCTCCCCTGCGGGAGGGCGGAGGTGCGTGAGGTGGCCTGGACGCGGCCGGGACGGAGCGGGGTCCCGCTCACCCCATGCCCCCCACCCACCTTTGCCAGCACCAGACCCTGGGAGCTCAGCGTGCATCTTCCCCCTGTGCCTCCCGCTCCCTGCATCATGTCCAGCTTTCCCAGGTAAAGCCATTTTAATTAAAACCGAGTCCTACAGAGGGTTTAAATCCTTAAGCGGCTTGCACGACGGGACAGAGCCTCCTTCTCCCCGCTCGCAGCCACGAGGACAACCTCAGCCGGGACCGCAGGGATGTTGTCAGGGTCCCACCCCGGCTGCGTCCCCGCGGCGCCGGCGAGGCCACGGCACACGGGGCAATCCCGCACCGCCACAAAACCTCCCCGCCAGGTTAAACCGCTCCGAATTACAAGAGCGTTCGCTCCCGTTAAACCCCCAGCAGTGCCCCCCAGCCGCCAGTGATTTTTAGATCTAGTTAATAACGTTTTCTAACCACTGGACAGTGAAATCAACCCATTGCTTCAGGCCATTACAGGCCTCGTTTGCAATTTCATCTTTGCTGCCTGGCTCCTCGGAGCAGATTAATTCTCGCCCCCAAGTAATCGACCACGTTTTATTGCTCTTTGGCTTTGCCGTCTTCTGGGACCGAGTTCAGGCTCTGCCTCGAGGCACACGGCATCCCCGCCTGCCCGTGCCCTTGGCCCAGGCAAGCACCGACCCCGAAAAGCCAGCCCTGTGCGCCCAGGGGCCATTTTTTGCACCAAAATCTCCCCCGAGACCAAGACCAACCCACAGCGTGGCTGCAAGCGACCTTTCGCTGCAGCACCACATGCCGAAGGCCCCAGCGCCGCCGGCGCTCCCCGGGGTGCTCTCGTGAAAGAAAGAGATTTGCTTGAAAAACGAGAGCGGATTTTGCAACTCATCCGGCTGAACTTGGGAATCGTGTTCCTATGGCAACGGCAGAGCCGGGTACCGCGGCGCCTGGGGATGCTGCGGGGCCTGGGGATGCTGCGGGGCGAGCGAAAGCCGGCAATTCTAGACCTTGGCCATTTTCAAAACATTTTCTTCCTTTTGCTCAACGTTTCCTATGAAATTTTATTTTGCAAATAAAAAGCAATTTGCAAGCAAATTGCTCACGCTTGGAGGGGAGAGGTGGCTATCACTCTCCTCTTCTCCAGCTCAGGAAAATGGGCAGAAAGCTTCAATTTGAACCCAAAATGGCATCACTGCTGCTGCGACCGCAACAAAAACGTGGTTCCAGTGGGACAAAAAGCCACGAGCATCTCCCCTGGCTCCGGCAGCCCTCCCGCAGCCGGGGCTCAGCTCCCGGCATGCACGGGTCCCAAATGCTCCGAGTGGTTTGCAGTAAACCAGCAGCGCTCCGCCCTGCCGCCGCCTCTCTGCGCGCAGCGGATGCCTGGTTGTTATCCTGACTTCCCAGCCGGGCTGGGCGCGGGGGCAGGACCCGGCAGCCCCCCCTCCTCCTCCTCACACCCCCTCGCCATGGCCGAACCCCAGCCCGGACCCGGCGCCTCTCGCCCTCCCGCTGTCCAGCCAGATTTTTCCGCGCAGACAATTTGCAGCCTGATTCCTGCTGCCAACAAGATCGTTTAGAAGCCCTCGGCTCGGCATTTAGGAGGTGCTGGGGTTGCTCCTCGGATGCAGCGTCGCCTGCTGTGCCCATGGCACGGCACCGGCTGCCCCTTGCGTGTTCCCAATTACGGCAGCGACTGCATTCACGCCGGCATTCGCTACCCCCCGGCCCCTTGCCCCGCCGGCCCCAGCCGCCGCCGCTCGCTGCTGCTTAAGGCCTCAAATAAATATCCGCAATCAACCTTGACTGCGACAGGAGATAATTGCATTTGCTTTACAGATGAACTGGAAAATGTCGAACAATGGGATTTGCTGAGAGAGCCTGGCCCGGCGTCGGGGGCACGTGCAGCCTGCCACGCGCCGGGGCCGGGCTGCGGGGAGGATGGTGTGAATCCGCGGCCGAGCCGTGCCCCCCGGCTGGGTGCTGCTGCCCACGGCCACGCTGCGACGGCCGAGAGCAGCCCCCCAGCTTGCTCCGAGTCACCCCCGGGGCACCTCAGGCTGGGTCCTCCCCGCTGGCATGGCAGCACGGCTGGTGGGACGGCCACCCCGCACTCCCTCCATCCATCCCCTGCTCCCTGCGGCTTCTAAGGCCAGAGCAGGATCCGACCTCGCAGCGCGGCACGGCGGCTTGGGCAGCTTCGGTGCGCCGCGGCAGAGAGGCACTAAGTGAAAGCCACGCGTGGCAAGCGGGCTCCCACCGTGCCGGCTCCCACCATGTGCCCAAAGCGCCGGGCGTGCAGCCACGAGCAGACGGCTCCAAGACTGAGACCGGTTTGATTTAAACCTGGATGCTGAAACTGGATGGATGGATGGAAGGATGGAAGGGTGGTCGAGAGGGGGTCCAGGGCTCAGAGCCTGTCCCCGTGTCCTACATCGGTCTGTGCAGGGCTTCGTGCTGCCGAGCCCTGAGCTGACACTGGCCACACCTCGCTAAGCAGCCCTAAATACCTGCTTTTACCAAAGCTGCTCTTTTTCAGGCTCAAAGCCTTCTCTTTGGAGAAGAGAAGATGGAAACCCTGCGGATAACTGGGGCTGGCCCCGCCTGAACCGCCGCCACCAAAAACATCGGCTTCAGAGCCAGAGCTTGGCGCGCGGCACTGCCTCCTCTCTGCCGGCACAGCCCGGAGCCCCCCCTCAAAGGGGACTGTCCAATTTTGCACACGCAGGCTCGCAGCACCCCCTTGCACCCCTGGGGGCCCTGGGTCACGGCTGCCCCTTGTCACCCACCCTCCGGTTGGGAGCGCTCCCAGCACGGGAGCTCCTCGGTGCCAGCGCTGCCGCTCTCCTCCGCCGGACATGGGAGCTGGGTCTGGGCATCTCCAGGATGCGTCGCAGCCCCCATTTGGCACTGGCCCTGGGCTCCCCCGGACGCCGCATCCCGAGGGCCCCACGAAGGCTGGGAAAGGGCCGAGCTGCCGCGGAGGACGGCAGCGCCAGGGCGGTGTGTGCCAGCGGCGAGGGCAAACCCGCCGGGGACGCAGAGGTGGGCGCTGCCTGCGGGCAGGTTTAAACCGCGCATCTCCTGGCAGCCCCAGGAATGGCGCGCAGCGCCCGCGGGGCCTGGCAAGCCAGCCCTGATGTTCCCTGCCGATGAGGATTTACAGTAGGACCTCTAATAAATACATCACGAGAGCCTCCACCAAGCAGCCGGCGTCTGCCAAAGCGGCTCCCGTCAGCACCACCGCATGCCCCGCGGCCGCGGGGACGCAGCCGGTACCCCCGGCGCAGCTTTCCGACCCAGGGGGACAAACCCAGATCTGGGAATAAATCCCCCCTGGGGCCGTGTCCCTTTGCAGGGGCTCACGCTACCCGTCCTTCGCAGGGGGCTGCCGCGGCAGGGCCCCACCGCAGCCCCACGCCCTGCCATCGCCCACCTCCCCGAAACCTTGGGCTGCTCAGAGGGGCGACAGGTCTCGCCACGAGCCCGCTCCCCACCACGGGGGCAAGCAACGCGCAGCTCCACGCGCACGGGGAACCCGGGCCCCGTCCCGCAAACCCGCAGGGAGCGCTCCCGAAACCACCGCTGCAGCGTCGCGACAGATCCCAAGCCCCCAGCTCACACGTGAGGACGGGGTCTCCCTCCATTTCCCCCCCCTTATCCCTCCCTCCATCCCTCCCTCTCCCCACCAGGCCAGCCCCTGCCCCGACGGGGACACGGTCCCGTGCGAGGCGGGCTCCTGCCCCCGCCAGCCCCTGCCCACCCCCCGGCAGCCGCTACCGTCCCAGCTCGGGTCCCACGACGTAGAAATCTTCCAGGGTCATCTCGCGGTGGGACCCGTCGATCCAGTACTCACTGCCGGTCTTGGAGGAGGGCATGGCGGGCCGGGGGCGGCGAGCTCCCGCCAGCTGCTCAGAAGAAGAGGCTCAGACATGGCCACGGCCTCCCCCGCCTCGCTGCCCCCCACGCCTGCGAGCGCCCAGATGGCCCAGCAAAAAGCAGCACTTGGGATTATCGAGCGTGATGAAGTCACCGCCACAAATCTCCTTCCCACCAGGCACGTACGCTGCCTTTTTGGACATAATACCCCCCCGCCCTCGCCTATGTTGCGTCCCCCCAAAGCTTTTCACACCGGGCTCCCGCACTCCCCCCCCATTTCCCACCCCATCCCCATCCTTCTGGGGCTGCCTTGGCTTTTCAGAGCCCAGCAGGCCGGACCCTGCACCCAAACCCCCAGCACATTGGGGTGTTTGCACCCCGATTCCTGCAAAAACCACCCCGACACCAAGTACGCCCGCCGGCCTGGGGAGCACGCCTCCCGCCGCAGGTCCTCGCAGACCCCTTAATATTTGGGTCGGATTTGGGAACCCGGCACGTACCGTTAGCCGCGGCGTCGCTGCACGGCGGAGCCGTGTCCCCCTCGGCGCTGCCTCATCCCCGGCGCGGGGCGGCTCTGCGGAGGGTGGGCGCTGGGTGCGGGGGGCTGCTCAGCCCCCGCGACGCCTCGGTGCTGCCGCTGCGCCCGGCCGCAGCCCCCCGGGCCCGCGCTGCCAACCGGCGGGCTGGGACCCCCCGCGCTGCTCCCCGGCGCGGCGAGTGTTAAGGTTCAGCTCCTCGGTGGTGCTTTGCAGGGTGCTGAGCGGCGCTGGGATGGTGGGATGCGGGGATGGAGAGATGCAGGGATGCAGGGATGGGAGGATGGAGGGATGGGGGGATGCAGGGAGAGATGAAGCGGTGGATACAGGGATGCAGGAAGGCGAGGATGCGGGGATGCGGGAACGCAAGGATGCGGGGAGAGAGGAAGGTGGGGATACAGGGATGCAGGAACACGGGAATGCAGGGATGCCGGGAGCGAGGAAGGTGGGGATACAGGGATGCAGGAACGCCAGGATGCAGGAACGCAGGGATGTGGGGATGCAGGAACACAGGGATGCGGGGAGAGCTGAAGGTGGGGATGTGGGGATGCAGGAATGCAGGGATGCGGGGAGAGAGGAAGGTGGGGATGCGGGGATGCAGGAACGCAGGGATGCAGGGAGAGAGGAAGGTGGGGATGCGGGGCCGGGGCTGCGGTGCACGGGGACCCTCCCAGGCAGCATCCCCGCCCGGTGCCGCGCTCCCGGCTGGCTCGGCCGTGCCACCCCACGGCCCGGCACCGCCACTGCACCGCGCCCCGCCGGCCCCGGGGCTCCGGGCTCTGCTCGCCGGTCGAGGGGCGCAGGGCGGCCCCGGGCTCCCCCGCCCCCCGCTGCAGCCGCTCCCCGTCACTCGCGGCCCCGCGGCGGGACCAGGCTGGGGGGGGGGGGGGGACCGCGCCGGATCGGGCCCCGCTCCCCGGGGAGCCCCCACGGCCCTGCACCCCCCCCCCCCCCGGGGAGCACCCACAGCCCTGCACCCCCCCCGGGGAGCCCCCACAGCCCTGCACCCCCCCCGGGGGCCGGATTGGACCCGGCTCCCCGGGGAGCCCCCACAGCCCTGCACACCCCCGGGGGAGCCCCCACAGCCCTGCACCCCCCCGGGGGAGCCCCCACAGCCCTGCACCCCCCCCCCAAGGGAGCCCCCACAGCCCTGCACCCCCCCGGGGAGCCCCCACAGCCCTGCACCCCCCCCCAAGGGAGCCCCCACAGCCCTGCACACCCCCGGGGGAGCTCCCACACCCCTGCACCCCCCCGGGGAGCACCCACAGCCCTGCACCCCCCCCGGGGGCCGGATTGGACCCGGCTCCCCGGGGAGCCCCCACAGCCCTGCACCCCCCAGGGGAGCCCCCACAGCCCTGCACCCCCCCCAAGGGAGCCCCCACAGCCCTGCACCCCCCCGGGGGAGCCCCCACACCCCTGCACCCCCCCGGGGAGCCCCCACAGCCCTGCACCCCCCCCAAGGGAGCCCCCACAGCCCTGCACCCCCCCGGGGGAGCCCCCACACCCCTGCACCCCCCCGGGGGAGCCCCCACAGCCCTGCACACCCCCGGGGGAGCCCCCACGGCCCTGCACCCCCCCCCCCAAGGGAGCCCCCACAGCCCTGCACCCCCCCGGGGAGCCCCCACAGCCCTGCACACCCCCGGGGGAGCCCCCACGGCCCTGCACCCCCCCCAAGGGAGCCCCCACAGCCCTGCACCCCCCCGGGGAGCCCCCACAGCCCTGCACCCCCCCGGGGGAGCCCCCACACCCCTGCACCCCCCCCCCAAGGGAGCCCCCACAGCCCTGCACCCCCCCGGGGTTCCGGGGCCCGGACCCTGCCCCGGGCGCTGCCGGGCGCGGCCGCACGGTGACGCCGTCGCCCGCCGGATGGGAGCGGGGGGGTTGGGGGGGGGGGCTCTGAAATAGGGGCGGGGGTGGGGGGAGGGATGGGCGGGGGAGGGGGCAGGGCGGGGCTGAGATGGGGATTGGGGCGGGATTGGGGGGGGGGTGGGGACGGGAAGGGGAGGGGTAGGCGTGAGGGTGGGGTGGGGGACGGGGTGGGGTGGGGCCAGGGATGGGGTGGGAATGGGGATGGGATTGGGGATGGGACTGGGGATAGGGTGGGCTGGGGCCAGGAACAGGGTGGGAACAGTGGCAGGATTGGGGGGGGGGGATTGGGGATGGGGCTGGGATGGAGCCAGGGACGGGATAGGAATGGGATGGGATAGGAATGGAGCTAGGATTGGGCTGGGATTGGGGATGGGATGGGATAGGAATGGAGCTAGGATTGGGCTGGGATTGGGGATGGGATGGGATAGGAATGGAGCTAGGACTGGGCTGCGATTGGGGATGGAACTGGGATGGGATTGGGGATGGGATGGGGTAGGAATGGAGCTAGGACTGGGCTGGGATTGGGGATGGAACTGGGATGGGATTGGGGATGGGATGGGGTAGGAATGGAGCTAGGACTGGGCTGGGATTGGGGATAGGGTGGGATGGGGCCAGGAACAGGATGGGAACGGAGGCAGAATTGGGGGGGGGATTGGGTGTGGGGTTGGGATGGGGCCAGGGACGGGATGGGAATGTGGATGGGATTGGGCTGGGACTGGGGACGGGGTTGGGATGGGATAGGAATGGGGCTGGGGTGCGGTTGGCCCCGTGGCTGGGGCCGCCTGTGCTGTCGGGGAGCCCCGTGGGGTTTTGTGCTTCCCGCAGCAAAGGGACCGGAGCCGGAGGTTTCTCCTGTACGTACGAGGGGAGGAAAGAAATCCCGGCCGAGCCCGTGGCTGCGGGTCGCACCGCGCCGGCAGTGCCAGCTCCGACACCCAACATGCGGGAGGCGTGCGGGGGGGTTCAGCAACACGCTCCGTCCCCCTCCTTGTCAGCGGTGGCCGGAACCGGCTCCTTTCCAAACCCTCCTCCACAGAGCTGCAAGCCGGGAGCAGATTTTTACATTTTGCTATTAAAAACTGGAAATAGGGAGAGCATCCTGCGGGGCAGCGACCTTCCACGTGGGACTGATGGGTGCCAACGCCGGCGGGGCCCCGGGGACGCCGCACGACCCTCCCACTGCCGCAGCTCAGATGGGAGACCCCCAGGAAAGGACCCACCGCGAAGGTCCTCCTCGTAATGGGCTTCCCAAGTATTTATTAGAATATTTTATCATATCTGAGGGAGGCAAACTCAGCCCTGCTTGATCTAGTCTAGTTGCAACTCTCTTTTGAAAGGGATGTTCTTAAAGGGAGTGAGCTGCTAAGTGAATAAATTGACTCTGCCTTCGTTTCTCCCCGTCCTGGTACGTTGTGCAGACCAGGGTGGGCTGGAAGAGGCTGGTTTGCAGAATTAATATTTATCGCCTCATCTAGAACAAGCACAATCCCCCTGTTCAGCCCCAGCCCCAAAAAGAGCGGGGGGGCTGCGTTTGAAGGGTGGCAGCCCCTTCCCTTCAGAAACCCGGGGATACGCCTCTTGGCGAGGGGGCTGCAATCCCACCCACCGTGCCTGCAGACCCCCTCTCTGCCACCCATGGGTGGGCGCTGATGGAGCGTGGGGCTGGATCCAGCCTGGGCAGCAGGAGACGGGATGGGGCTGCAGCGGCGGCCGGGCAGCCCCGGTCCCCCACACATCCCAGTGGCCCGGGAGGAGGGGGCTGCCCGTTGCAGCACCCCGTTCCCAGCCGGGTCACCTTCCCAGGGTGCAGACCCGGCACCCAGCCTGCGGGAAGGGGCTGGGCTGCACCCCCAGGATCCGGCCCTGGCACCGGGCGAGCTGCCCCGGGAACCAGCCCGTCCTCCCGACCGCTCGGTGGGAAGATGGGGCTGGAGGAAAGCCTCTAGCCTTTTGTCTGCAGGAGAGGAATTAATTATTTTGTTCTCTCATTACACTGGAATAAAATCCATTTTAGAGCAGCATAAATTTAGGTGCCTGAAGTCACTTTTTTTAACATCCCAGGAAACATTTCTCTCCCTCTCTCGCCCCTTTCCAAATCATTTCTCTCTCATTGCACAGCCATCGACGTTCCGGATGAAGCACAAGATGGAGGGGCATTAACCGAAGTATGGCGAAGGGGCTGCGCGGGGCGCGGATGCGTCCCTGAGCGGAGGACAGGAAGGCGAGGCCGGAGCGGGGACCTCTGAGGTCCCCCCAAACCCCAAAATCCACCAGCGCCGGGCTGGGGGTCGCCGGCAAAGCAGAGCCCGGGCCGAGCTGCGGCTGGGAACGGTACCCGCAGAGGGGCCGGCCGCCGCCTCCCGCCACCGAGCGATGCTCAATTGTTTGGAACATAAAATGGAAATTAATACATACGGTTAAACTCCCCCCGGCATCCCCCCCGCTCCCCAGCGCCACTCGCCTTGTTAATTGAATGGCACGAAGCAAATGAGGTCAGAGCTCACTTAAGCCAGACAAGGACACAGAAACACATCGCGCCGCCTGACAGCGAGACAGGTCTGTCTACCTAGTGATGTTTGGCATTCCTGCCAGGAACCGCTCATTAAAAACCTAAAAGACGGCTTAAGCATCCCATTAGAGACTCTCGTGGTCTGTAGTTGCTTCCCTCGCAGATACGTTTGCGGTGAGAGGCCGGCGCGTGCAGGTAGCGGGGATCAGAGCCGGCCGGCGGGATAGGAGGAGGGATGGGGTTTGCATTCCCGCTGCAGGGCCGCATCCTTCCCCAGAGTCAGCCACGCCGGCCCGTGGAGGTGCGGGGCCCTTTGGGGTGCGGCGGCAGCACGTGGGGGTCCCTCGTGCACCCGGAGCGGGAGGGTAGCGGAGGCAGGGAGCGACGCGGCCGGCCGGGATGCCATCGGAGCAGAGCGAGCCCCGTGCATGGGACACGCTGCCGGGGCTGAGCCGCTGCTGCTGGCGATGCACAGCATCCCCCTGCCCCATCACCTTCCCCGCGCTCTCCCCCCTCTCCAGAGATCCCCTCGGCCGGGGTTGTGGGAGCGTTTCCCACGCCGTGCCTCAGTTTCCCCAGCTCTGGCAGGGCAGCGCAGCCCACCCTTGCACAGGGCCATAGCCGTGGAGCCTCCCCATTTTCGGGGCATCCCTGGGGATGCTCCCAGCTCTGTCTCAGGCCCCGGCTCCCGCTCTCGGGCCAGACCCTGCTGCTTTGGGGGGTCCGTACTCGCCCCGCCGACAGCAGGAGGTGACCCAGCCGCCGCTCACCAAGACTCCGGGCAGTGGCGGCGTGCAGGGACCTGCCGCGCCGCAAATCCCTGCAGGATCCGGCCCTTCCCGGGCTCCCCTCCTGCGAGGCTTCGCCTGGGCGAACCTGATGGGCTCCGTGCTGGGGCTGTGGGCGATCATCCCACAGGACGCACCAGCCCTGGCTGCCATCACCGCCCCGGGCTGCACGCCCAGGTGCCGGGGTGAGGTCCCCGCTCCCCGTGTCCCCACGGCGGGACGCCGGGGCAGGCGGATGGCGGCACTCGGAGCCACCCCGGGGCTGCTTGACGCCCCAGCCACAAGCACCCGCGTTTCGACGCCTCGCTCGGGCACGAGCACCTTGTGCCGTTGCCTCGGGGCTTCGGCTGCCCTGGCCGCCCCGTCCTTTCCACGGTGAGCGCCGGGTGCCAGGGCAGAGCCTCCCACCCGGCATCTCCCCGAGGAGGCTCAGGCATCCAGCATTTCCCTCCTTAAACAAAGGCAGCGTCTCCCTGCGTTGCCGCTCGTCCTCCTCCCGCTCCTCCTCCGCTTCCTCTTTCTCTCCTTTCTCCCTCTCTTCCTTTTTTTTTTTTTTTTAAAAAAAAAAAAAAAAAAAGAAATGAGTTGTCTTCCGCAGATGTGACTAAAAGCACTCTGGAAATGTCAGCCACTGCTGGAAAGGGACCCAGATAACATTTAGCTTTAGGTAAGAGAGTAGATTTTCTCTGCACTAATTCATATTTATAAGCTCTCCTGTTCCCGGGGAGAGCACGGCACTGATAGCACTTGCTGATTGCTAGCGAGTGGAGCAGGGAATTGTTTTCATATCTGAGATTAAAGAGTGGTTTCTGCTCCCAATGGCACCTGTGTATTTACGCTGGTCATTCTCAATTCATTCTTATGAGATTAAGACTGGAAATGGGAAATGGTTATATAGTGCCGAGCCCAGGAGATGCCGGGGGCTGCGGAGGCACGGGGCAGCGCCGGCTCGGTGGTCCCGGGGCACAAAAACCCAACGTAGCAGAGCCCGGACCCCACGCCGGGGACAGCCCGGTCCTTTGCCGGGGAACGGGGGGCTCGGTGCCCCTTTGGGGGGTCCTGGTGGAAACTCTTCACCGGGACGGAAGCTCCGTGGCCAGATCCTGCGGGACGGTCCCTCCGCGCAGCCCCGGCGGGGATGGATGGGTGATGGATGGCCGGAGCGGACCGGGCAGCGGGACGGACGCAAGCGTGCGCTAGATTAGGTGAAAGATTTATTTCTATTATTATTTTTCAACACATCCCGGGGTTTGTGTCAGCTGATTAAAAGCAAACAAGTAAAGCCCTTCTTCTCCACAGTGGATCAAGGATTTAGGAACTTTTAGAGCTTTATTTAGTTTTTCTTTCCTTTTTTTTTTTTTTTTTAAAATCATGTTTGCGAACTGGCTGAGCAGCTCCAGAGAGAGTCAGAGCGTAAACACGGGGAGGAAGAAAAAAAAACTGGGTTGCGTTAGGGATCGTAGGGCCTGGAATTAGCGGGAGGAAGGGGGGAAAAAAAAAGGGGGGGAGGAGGTGGTGGGGGAGGCGGGAGGGGTTTCGGGGTGGAAAGGGAAAAAGGCGAAAGGAGAAACAAGACAATGGCAGAAGGCACCCCGGGGACTTCCTGAGAGGTTTTAGAAATTCAAAATACGCCTTAGAGCCTCAAAGCTGTGTCAGTCACAGCCCGGGCGCAGGGATCACTAAGGCTGCGGCCAAACAATACCAGATTGTCTGAGGAAGGTGGGAAAATAGGGGGTCTCAGCGGCTCCCGCTCACACCAGCGGTTCCGCTCGTCAAGCACGCGTTCCACATGAATCAATTCTGGACAGAGCCTCGGCATAATCCCCGCCAGCCTTGCTATGACAACTTGAAGGAGAATTCGGCGGCTGAGTGACAGCAGACAGAGAACTGACAAGGCAAAAGACTGCAGGACTTTCCTTTGCTTTTTTTTTTTTTTTTTTTTTTTGCCTTTCCCCCCACCCCGGTAACTTTTTTTGGGCTGCTCGGTTGGGCGCGCACGTGTCCGTGTCCGCTCACACATGTGTGTTCCCGGTGCCCCGCGCCGCCGGAGCGGGCAGAGGGGCTTTGCGCTCTCCTTGCGGCCAAAAACGCCCCTCCGACCTTGCCCTGCTGCTGGGGACCCCCCGGCCCTGCCCGGAACCGGGGATGCTCGTGGGTCCAGCCGCTCTCCCGCGGTCACTGCCGAGCTGACCATGCGTTTTGGGAACAGCAGCGAGGGGAATCGTTTAGGCTGGAAAAGCCCTTTAAGATCATCCAGTGCAACCATTAACCCACACTGCCAAGCCCACCACTAAACCAATTCAGGGCAGAGCAGCAATTTCATGTTTCCTGGCTTGGTGGCTGGATTATTTTATAATGAAAGTAAAAACTAGGAATCATTAAGGTTGGAAAGGATCTCTAAGATCATCAGCCCAACCATCAACCCAACACCCCCATGCCCACTAAACCATGTCCCCAAGTGCCACCTCTGCCCGTTTTTGAACCCCTCCAGGGATGGGGACTCCCCCACCTCTCTGGGCAGCCTGTTCCAATGCTTGACCGCTCTTTCCGTGAAGAAATTTCTCCTAATATCCAACCTAAACCTCCCCTGGCGCAGCTTGAGCCCATTCCCTCTCATCCTATCGCTGTTCCTTGGGAGCAGAGCCCAACACCCCCTCCCTGCCCCCTCCTTTCAGGCAGCTGTAGAGAGCGATCAGGTCTCCCCTCAGCCTCCTCTTCTCCAGGCTGAACACCCCCAGCTCCCTCAGCCGCTCCCCACCAGCCCTGTGCTCCAGACCCTTCCCCAGCTCCGTCGCCCTTCTCTGGCTACGCTCCAGCACCCCAATGTCCTCCTTGTAGTGAGGGGCCCACAACTGGACACAGCATTCCAGATGTGTCCTCACCAGCGCCGAGCACAGGGCACGATCCCTGCCCTGCTCCCGCTGGCCGCGCTATCCCGATGGCGAAGGGCACGTGGCGCTGGCACCTCACCTGCACGCTTCCCTGGAGCGTCGGCCAAGGCTTCCTGTGGCTTCAGCGCAGCTCCTCGGGGGGCGCAGGGCGGCTGCAGGAACCCCCCCAGAGCTGGGGGCTCGCAGCATCCCCTGCGAGGCCGTGGGGGGGTGGGCAGGGGCGGGGGGGAGCCCGGCAGAGCAGCCACCAAAGCTTTAATAACCCCCAGCTCGTTATCGGGGGGCATAACGGGAGACGTGGCTCTTTCAATCCATCCTTTGCTGGGATCACCACACGTGCTTGCAGTTTGCTTTCGAGGGGCTCCGGCACCGTCCTCCCACCGGCCCGGGGGATGCGGGATGCAGGATGCGGGATGCGGCCAAGCAGGGCAGGGACGGGCGGCTCACGCCACGCCGTGCCGGGGACGCCATCGGCAGAGCCGGGCCGCTTTGGGTGCGGGTGGGCGTTTGCGGGCAGGGGGCCGGGCGACGAGGAGCTGCTCTGAGATAATATTTAAAGATTACGTTGGTTAAAGATGCTTCTCCAGCCCTGCAGCGAAAAGATGCACTAATCACCTCCCTGCGCCCGTTGCCGCTTACCCCTGCCCTCCCGCGCTCCTGCCTCGTTAGGCAAACGGCGTATATTATTAATAATCATATCAAGAATAAAAAGTGCTTTTGTCACCTCTGGATCCTGCTCCTTTTCGGGCTCCCCTGTTCCGGTTCCACGTGCCTGCTTGGGGAGGCAGGAGGTATAAAGGAAACTAATTAAAAATTGCCAGTGTCTTATGTTGGAGCATTTGGGCGCGTTCAGTAGTGAAAGACAAGCGTCTTGTTGCAAGGAAATCAATTTTACAGTTACGGGAGCAGAATAAGTAGAGGTGGCGCGTTAAAGCAAAAGGATGAGCGGGGGCTCCGAGGGTGCCAGCTCGACGCCTGCCGCAGGGATGCGGGATGAGCCCTACGGGGATGCTCCGGGTACCCCCGTGTCCACACCCTGAGCCTGCCCCGGGGCGGTGGCTGCCGCGGAGCCACGGCTGCTCTCCCCCAGCAGCCGGTTTCGCTCGGACCGTGGGTTTTTCACTGACCATGGGTTTTTCACTGACCGTGGGTTTTTCACCGACCATGGGTTTTTCACCGACCGTGGGTTTTTCACCCAAAGCAGCTCTGCAAATCAGGCTCGGTGCCGCAGCCCGGGCTGGCCAGCCCCACGGGGCAGTTTCCAGGAAAGGCAGAATTTGTCCCCAAAAAGCCACCCCGCACATCACCGTGAGGTGCGCGCGGGGCCAGGGGGGGGTCATCCCATCCTGGCCCACCGGCAGCCCCGGCACGTCCCCGCTTCCGCTAGGAATCCATTACCCATCCCCGCCGCACAAATCCCTATCTGTATTTTATTTATATCGCCTCTCTCTCTGCAGGCATGTGGCTAAAATCTATTGGTTTCGTGCGCAATTTCATTGTCTTTTTGGGGTCAGGAAAATGGTAAACAAGCCAATTATCCTTGGCAGAGGGGGTTAAATGCTCCTCACCCCGCACAGCTATCCGTCCCCAGCCGGTGGGTTTCCCTGATGCTCAGGACCGTTATCAGCTGCCTGGAAATGAGGGAGCAGCAGACGGGGGGCCCAAACCAAAATGACTTTTATGCTAAATCGGATGCAGGCAGGCAAGGAACGGGGCGGGAGCGCAGCAGGAGCATGGGCGGCCGCAGGGGTCCGCTCCAGGACCCCCCCCTTCGCCGGCACCGGGGTCTCTCCGCTGCTTCCGGAGCCATCGCCGCCGTGGTGACCCCTCCTGCTCCGCCGCCCCAGCTGGACGCAGCGTCCCTTTCCCGGCCCTGGCAGGATTTTCTTTTCTTTGCTCGTCACACCAGGACAGCACCGATCCCTAATCCTCAAATCATCCCTTGCCGGTTTTACATACATCCGTAAGCTCCTCATAATAGATTTATTTTTTTAAAAAAAAAAAAAAAGGGAAGGAAATAAAAACCCCTCTGTGGGTTATTACAGGATATTTTTGTTTTAATTGAAAACTACTTGGAGCACAGAGGGCCGGATCCCTGCCGGTGTAACCCAGCACAGTTGGCACCACTTGGAGGGATGAGACCACTTTATGCCAGCGCAGGATCTGGCCCGCCCTGCCAGATCCCACCCAAGCCCCTCACAGCTGCTGTCGTGAGCATCCTTCAGCCTGACCGGGGTGCTCGGCATCCCCGAGAACCGGATCGAGCACGGCCGGGGAAACGAGGGACCGCGGCGGCACCAGCCTGGCCAGGGACCCCCAGCATCCCCCACCCCAGTGGAACGCCGTGAGGGGGGGGTTGCAGCCTCGCACCCACCGTGCCCCTCGCACCGCCCAGCCCCGTGCCCGCGGGGTGGGAAAGGAGAGGCCGAGGACGCCCGGACACGGAGGGGAGGACCCCCCCTGCAAAGGACCCTCCCCCGCACCCCACCGGCCGCCCCCCAAGGACAGCCGCTAATTGCAGGGATGACTTTTCGGCTGAGCGGCAGCGAGAGCCAGGCTGGCTCAGCCGGGATTGTCTTGTTTCTCTGCACCAGATTGAAAATCGATAGAGGAGAAAATGGAAAACTACATATTTGGGGTGACAGGGAGAGGGATGGGGGGCACCAGGTAAAGCCTGGGCCGCTCTAACAGGCTTCGCACGCCCGGCGGGTGGATAAATCATCGTGTGCCGGGCGGCGGGAGGAGTTCCCTGGAAAAGAGGAGCCAGGAGCAGAGAGGAGCCGGGATTGATCGGCTGGCTGCGGAAGGCAGGATGAGTGCTAGCGAGCTGCTTTCCCTTCATTAGGATCCGTGCCGCTCGTTTCCCTAATAACCCACCCCAGAAGCGTTAAGCGCTTCCAGCCCTGCTGAAGGCAGGAGCCGGGCTGGAGGCGGCTGCTTTCCCCCATCACCGCCTGGCCAGCTTGGGGCTGGTGCCCCCAGGTTGGGAGCCGAGGCGGGCGAGGCGAGGGGAGGCTGATCCCCGCAGCCCTAGCGATCCAAAAGCTGCGGGGAAAGAAAAAAATTGGGGCCCGTGGCTGTGCCGCTGTCACCAAGAGCCTGCCCGGCCTTGCCTTCCTCGCCTTCCTCCCGCTTCGGTGCCTCGAGGAACGGCAGCGCACGTGCACAGAGCTGCCGCGGCATCGCCGCCGCGCGTGCACGCGCGTGCGCGCTGCAACACGTGTGCTTCAATGCCCGTGCGCTGCAACGCCTGCGTGCACGCGCATGCGTGCTGCAACACATGTGCTGCAATGCCCGTGTGCTGCAATGCCCGCATGCTGCAATGCCCGCGTGCTGCAATGCCCGCGTGCACGTGCGTGCGTGCTGCAACACGCGCTGCAATGCCTGCGCGCTGCAACGCCTGCGTGCATGCAGGTGCATACTGCAACACGTGTGCTGCAATGCCTGCGCGCTGCAATGCCTGTGCGCTGCAACGCCTGCGTGCACGCGGGTGCGTGCTGCAACACATGTGCTGCAATGCCCGCGTGCTGCAATGCCCGCGTGCATGCGGGTGCGTGCTGCAACACGTGTGCTGCAATGCCTGTGCGCTGCAACGCCTGCGTGCACGCGGGTGCGTGCTGCAACACGTGTGCTGCAATGCCCGCGTGCTGCAATGCCCGCGTGCACGTGGGTGCGTGCTGCGGTGCGTGTGCGCCTGCACAAGCGCGTGCTGCAAGACCTGCACGCGCGGGGGACGCGGCCCTTGCCGTGCCTCGGCGTTTGCACGCCGTAGGTCCCCCGGCAGCCCCGCGCTGCAGCCTTGGACCCTGTAGATGGGGTTTGCTGGGGCATCGCTGGTGCCAGGGCAGCCCGGCAGAGGGGAGCTGCTGCATCGCTCAACAAACTTAATTAAGTTGCTGAGATGGTTTCTTGGAGTTTGCTCGGCCAGGGTTTTTTTTTTTTTTTGGAAAGAAGTTGCCTTGAAACCTCTGCAGTCTGGGGAGAGAGGAAGGTCTCCGGGTGAATTAGCATTTATATAGCTGTGCCTTGCATTTCAAAACCCCCTTTATCTCTATTAGTACCTAATAAAGACAGAGCTTTGCTCTAATTCATAATTATAGCACTGGATGGAAATATTTGTGTTTCTATTCCCTGGGAGTTTGCCTCCAAACCCCTCCGCCAATTTGCCGGGTTTCCCCCCCGGCCCCGCGCTGCGGCCGTCCCGCCGGCCGGCGAGGGGCTGCTCGGGCACCCGCGCGTGGGGCAGAGCCGGGGTCACCCAAAACCCAGGGGTCACAAGGGTTTGCACGAGGGGCGCTTGCACGAGGGGCGCTTGCACGAGGGATGCTCCCGCCCGGCCGGCTGCAGGGGACACAGCGGTGGCCCTGCTGCATGCAGCCCCTGCCCAGCATGGCCCTTTCGGGGTCCAGAAGACCCCTGGGCTCAACGAGCCACGGTCCCCTCGCTGGCTGTGGCCACCCTGGGCTGGATTTGGCCAGCAGCCGTGCAAGGAGCCGCCAGGTCGGCACCCACCGTGCCGCCCTGCCTCAGCCGTGCAAGGAGCTCGTTGTGGATTCACCGCACTCCCTGGCACAAATGGGTTTAAACTACCTTAAGTGTTTCAGCAGGGAACTGGCGCTGGCGGTGTAACACTGTATTACCACAGCATTACGAGTGAAGTATTGATCCTAATCCCCTGGTTCAAAAATAGGATTATCAGAAGGGGAGGGGAGGGAGGGGGTGCGGGAGGATGCCCCGGCAGCCCCGGTGCCTGCGGCGGAGGAAGGGGCTGGGGGACCACGGTGGTGCCTGGACGCCCCTCGCCCCGAGATGGCTGCATCCCCCCCGGAGCCGGCACCGGCCCCTCGCCGCCCCACAGGGATTCAGCCACCGCGGGCTCTGCGGGAAGGGGCCGAAGCGGCGTTTGGGTGAGGGTGAGCTGCTGTCGCAGGGTTTCGCCTCCTGCAAATCAGGTCAGCGTCTCCTCCTAGCAGTGACCGCGGCATTAGCCGTTCCATTTGACTGTTTCCAGATGCATATTTCCATTACCTGGCCCCTGAGAAGCCATCTTCCCCGATCAATACCCGCGCCTTTATTCCTGATTGATTGATTGACTGATAGAGCAAACCACCGCCGGCTCAGCCCCCCGCTTTCCCAGGCCTGGGGGGCTTTGCTGGATTTCTCCTACATTTTCCTCTTGCTATTCCTCTTTCTTTCACCCTTCGCTGCCCAGAGAGGGGGGAACAGACCCTGCCCAGCGCTGCCGGCTCCTAATGGGGTTGGCTGCCAGGTGCTGCGTGAGGATGGGGCCGAGGGGGCTGCAAAGCCTGTGAGAAATGGGCTTGCACCAAGGAGCGGGTTGTACTGGGAGCAGGTTGCAACGGGAGTGGGTTGCTCCAGGTTGCACTGGGAGCGGGTTGCACCGGGAGCGGGTTGCGCCGGGAGCGGGTTGCTCCGGGAGTGGGTTGCTCCGGGTTGCACCGGGAGCGGGTTGCACCGGGAGCAAGTTGCAATGGGAGAGGGTTGCACCGGGAGCGGGTTGCAACGGGAGTGGGTTGCAATGGGAGCGGGTTGCAACGGGAGTGGGTTGCTCCAGGTTGCAACGGGAGCGGGTTGCACCAGGAGCGGGTTGCAACGGGAGCGGGTTGCAATGGGAGCGGGTTGCTCCAGGTTGCAATGGGAGCGGGTTGCACCAGGAGCGGGTTGCAATGGGAGTGGGTTGCAATGGGAGCGGGTTGCACCGGGAGCGGGTTGCAACGGGAGCGGGTTGCTCCAGGTTGCAACGGGAGCGGGTTGCAGCGGGAGCGGGTTGCAGCGGGAGCGGGTTGCAGCAAGGAGCTGCCGCCATGCCCCGGCCCCCCCGCCATGCCCCCAGCCCCCCCGGGAGCCCCCCGGGCCTGGGCTAATGCCATGGTTCGTCAGTCATGAAAAGGGGAAATGGATTCACTCGAGTCCTCCGGCGTGCATCTTATTGCCTGTGACACCGGCCTGGATGGCTGCTTATTATTATAGATTAATGCATACGATGGAGGCTGGGGATGGATTCGGGGCTCTTCGGTGCAGGAGAAGAAGAGGGGGGGTCTCCGAAGACCCCCACACCTTGCCCACCACCCTGCCACCTCTACCCCAGCCCTGGGGCTTTCTCCTTGCGCCTTGGCCCTGCTGCGGGCCCCGGCTGGCGCGCCGAGCCCCCGCGGCACGGCTGTCCCCTCCTCGGCTATTTGCTTCTCCCTGCCTGGCTGACTCTGAATACAGTTTGCATTTCACTCTTAATCTCCTCTCCTTAGTTTTTAATCCCCTCTCTCCTCCCGGGCTGCTTTTCCCTCTCCTCCCTCGCCTCCTCTGCTTCCCTCTCTCCCTTTGCCCTCCCCCTCCCCGCAAGACAAATTACCCTTAATGATATGCTGAAGGCCATGACACCCATGTTGTCTCTTTGTCATCCTTCTCGGTGCAGCGTGAAAAGATAATACAAAATGCGGCACTTATCTACAATTGAGCGCCAAGACAACTTGCTAATCCCTTAATAACGCGGCAGCCGGGGCCCCATCGGCTGGTGGCTCCCACCGCCGCATGCCAAATCGCCGCTGCCGCTGCCGGAGGCCGGCCGTGCCCCTCGCCGGCGTGGGCGCGCAGTGCGTGCCGTCTGCCGGGACCGAGGGTCCCCCCGGCTCCCGGTGGGGAGATGGCGGCAAGGGATGGGTCTGTGGGGGGGGAAAAAACCTCAATAAATGGACCCAAAAGGGTGCGGCGAGAGGATGGGGCGATGGGAGCGCCAAGCGGCGGCGCGGCGGGGGAAGGTGCCGGCCCCAAGGTTGAAGGGACAAATCCCTGCGGGCCTGATCCTGACCGCGCCGGTGCCCGTGGCAAACCCATCCCTGACGGCTGCTCGGGGTCCAGGTCCTGATCCGGAGCGCGGCCTCGCTGCGCACCGACCCATCGCACGTGGGCGCGGCTCCGGGCATCCCAGCGGGGTTTATGCCCTGTGCCCACCCCGCCGGGTCCTGCGGGGGACGAGCATCGCGGCAGCCGGAGCACGACGGCCCGGGACGGGGACACCGGGGCCCCCCGAGTCCGGCATCCCCCGCGCTGCCGTGACGGACAGAAATTGCCGCTTAATTTCCGGCTTCCTTTCCCCTTCCCACCCCTGCCGTGATTTACCTCTCCCCAGAGGAGCCCAAAAGCTGTAAACACACTTTTATTTGTCAGTTGTATCCCTGCAGCCGGCGAGGCTGTTGAAAAGGTAATATATGATTTCAGTCCTCTTTGCTTGATGATGTCGGGATTAGGAGCCCTACATATTTTATAGAAACCTCTCCATGATCTTCCTTTATAAATCATTTAAATAGGAGTGTCTTTTCTTGGTGTGTGATATAAAATATTTACTGGAGTGGATGAAGGCTATTCATCCATGTTTACCCTCCCGCTTTCCAGACCGGCTGCATTTACAAACAGCTCAGCCCGGCGCAGCCCCATGCCGGCTGCCGGCGAGGAACCGGTTCAACGGCAGCTCGGCCGTGGCACGGGGAGGGCGACAGCCGGGACGGGCTCCCTGCGGATGGCAGCTCCCTCCAAGGGGAATTCTGGGGGCTGGCATGTTCGCCCCACTCCGGGTTACTACAAGAAGCAGCAATTTTGGTACAGCACCCCGGAGCATCCTCCCCGTAGCACCCACCAGCCCCGTGCCAGGGCGTGCTGTCCTGCACGTGGCCAGCTCCAGCCTGCAAAACCGCGGTCTCCCGGCAGCTCCCGCATTCCCAGCCCGGACCCCGCCATCCCAGCTCACCCCAGCACCTGCCCAGCCCCAGCTCCAGCCCCGGCAGCATCCTGCTCCCCGCCCCATTAGCATTCATTGCAATTCTTTTCATTTGTTACCTGGCAGGAGAATGAAAACAAGTTGTTCCCCCCAGCAGGGTGTTTCCTACGGCGAGCCCCAACTTTTCAATCATTTCTTGGCACCGCCGTGGCAGAGCGGCCCCCCCGGCCCCCGGGCAGGAGCCATTGCTATTAAAAGGCTCACCCAGGGGCATGTATTTTACATAAGACGCCGTGTACATGCTGTGCAACATTCAGGAGGATCATGCTGGAGCAATTGGTCCGAATATAATGCCAGTTACCTTGCAAGAGAGGAGCTCGCCGAGGGGAATGGATGCTCACTCCGTGCCTGGGGAAGAAATCACTTCCCTGGCAAAGCTCTCGGGGCTGGCAGGGGGCAGGGATGGGGATGCTCAGTGCCGGCTTCGCCCCTCTGGCCAGCCAAGGTGGGCTCGGGATGGGGGCAAAGGGGCAGGGAAGGTGCCCTGGGTGCAGGCGAGATGCACGGACCTCCCGAGGGGCTCTCACCCATCGCTTCCTCCGGCTGCTCCCACACCCGGGGGGCTGCAGCAGCCCCCAGCCCACCCCTCCAGCACCCTCGCCCCCTCCTCTCCCTGGGGCGGGGGAATTAACAGCTGAAGAAAACTAAATGTCTAGCGGCCTGAAAGTTTCATTTCCTGCGAGCAGGACCCCGCCAAACGGCACGTAAAGCGGGCTGCCATCGCTGCGCACAGTCACACACCCGGCTGGCTTATTTCATGGAAATCGACGGCCGCAAAGGGACGGCGCGGGGGCTCCACGCACCCGCTGCCCCCCGTTCCAGCCGCCCGCCACGGCCCCGCATCCGGATCAGCCAGGAGCAAAGATGCTGGTGATGCTCGGGGAGCGGCGACGGGAGCCGGCATCCCTCACCGCGTGCGACTCGTCTCTGCCGCGCCTCAGCAAACTCCCCGCTCCGCGCTCTTGTGTTATTTTCATAAATCACCCTCCCGATCTGGTGTTTTCCTGGGTGCTCAGCAGCCGGCAGCTTGTTACATGAACGTTTGGGGTTGTATCGCTTGTACCTATCAGGAGATAAGGCTGGGGAGAGAGATGGAGGGAGGGAAGGCAGGGAATGAAGGGCAGCTGTGACAGCCAGGTAGCAGAAAACAAGCGGGAGAGGCGGCGGGTCCCCCCACGCCGCTTTATCAGCGCTTTCCCCCTGCGAGCCCAGCCGCCTCTCGCGGTGATGGATGCACGCTTTTATTGGAGCCGTGCCGAAACGGGGCAGGAGCCTGCGGCGGGAGCTGCCGGAGAGAAGCGACGGAGCCTGGGAAGCGCCAGCGAGCCCATGGTGAGCGCAGGGTGCCGCAGGGTGCTGTGGTCCCCTCCCCGTGCGGGATGGGACTGGGGATGCAGGGATGGGCCCCCCCAGCTCTGCTGCAGCCGGGTCTCTGCTCTGCATGGCTGCCGGGGGACGGCGGCGGCAGAAGGGGCTGGATGGCATCGTGCAACCTCGGTGGCCACTGTGCAACCTCGGTGGCCACCGTGCAAGCTGGTGCATCCAGGAGCCTGAGCTCCGCAGCATCCACAAGCCAAAGGCACAACGCTGCAGGGGATGCAGGGAGGCGAGGGAGCAGCCCGGCCTCTGGGAATTCATTTAAACGGAGCAAATCGAAGGCAGATGCCGGGGAGGGGATGCGGGGCAGCTCGCAGGGAGGGAGCCCAGAGCACGCGGCGGGGACGGGGGCAGCACGTCGGTGGGTGGGCCGGCCGGCGTGGGTTCAGGGTGCCAGCAAGTTTGGGGAAATCGGGTGGGTTTGCAGAGAGGATCATTTTTAGCACGGGGTGCTCCCAGCCGCCTGCTCTGCCTTGGGCAGTCCCAGGGAGAGCTCGGCTCAGCCGGTCCCCACGGTGAACATTTCCCTGGCACAGCGTTCGGGGCTGTACCCAGCGCTGCCGGAGGAGCCGAGGTGGCATCCCCGTGCGAGCAGGCACCCGGCTGACCCCTCCGCGGCGCAAATCGGGAAAACCCCGCTGCAAAGCACGGCAGGGTCAGACCTGCCCAGCTGAGCATCCCTCCTCTGGCCGCGTTTCACCTGCAGGCTTCTGAATCTGGAGCAAGAACAAGAGGGGGAAGCCAGAGAGGTGCCAGGGGAATTGGGGAGCTGCTGGCCAGATCCTGAGCCTCGCCAAGGTGTAAACCTGGATGATATCACCGGGGCTGGGGAGGCTACGCCCTCCTGAGCGAGCTGCCGATCGGGCTCCTGCGCTGTCTGCAGCCGCTAACCACACCAGGCGGGATATTCCACGGGCCAGCGGAGCACGGTGCACCCACTGCCTTCACGGGATTAAAAGAAAAAAAACTATTAATGCCGCAACGCTGAAACGGAGCAAGGAGCGGCGTGCCGGCGGAGACGCACAGGAGCTGCTCTTCTCGGAGAGGTGCACGCTACGACCCCAGCCGCGGTGGCTCGGGACCCTTTGCGCTGGAGCGGATGGGGAGCACCGAGGGAGGATGCCGCGGGGTCACAGCCGCGGGGCCGTCACCTCCCAAAGGTGCCCTTGGAGGTGCAGCTGGGGCGACCCAGCCGTGCCCGTGGCCACCAGCACCCCAGCAGCCCCCCCGTGCAGACACGAGCTTCGCCCCCCCGGGATCGCAGGGGCAGCTCTGCGGCCAGGCGCAGGTCCTGCAGCTGGCTGGGGAGAGATGGAGCCGAGCGTGTCCCGGGCTGGGAGGAAGAGGAGGAGGAGGAGGGTGCAGAAGGGAGAGCGTGGGCTGGAGCAGGGCTGTGCCGGGAGAGCTCCCCTTCACCGCTCAGCGGAGGAATTACGGCATGCGGGAAAGCCGAGGTCCGCGAGCCGCCCTTGTCGCACCCCACGCCTGAGCATCTGGAAGGAGGGCACGGCCCCGGCGTGCCCACGCCAAGCCCTGGGGTCCTGATTAATCGGCGCAGCCATAACCCAGAGTAAACCAGCCCTTAGCGCGGTGTGGGGAGGTGAAGCCGTATCTCCGTCAGCCCCGAAACCCCGACCGCCGGCGTAACGGGGCTGTCGACCTCGGCGGCCCACGTGGCTGGAAAGCCCTGGCAGCGACGACGTAAAATTGGTGCTAGCGGAGGCTCAGGCCCGTAAAAACCCATCTCAGACACCGCCAGCCATACGTGACTCGGGGGCATCGCCCCGGCCGCTGCTCTGCCTGCGGCTGCGGCCCCCCCAGCCAACGGCACCCCAGGGCGAGGGGGTCCTGGGGACGCCCCATCGCCTACCCCAGCCCTGAATCCCCCGCTCCAGCCGCTGCCCTGGGGGTGCCCGGACCCCCCGCTCGCCCCTGCGCCCCATCCTGCCCCCTCGTCCCCCCGGCTGCCAGTGAAATCCCAACTGCAGCTGGGACCAAGGGTATTCGGGGGGTCCTGGGGCTGGGGGGAAGCTCTCGCCGGGGGTCGGGGATGCCCCGGGGCTGGGGGCCATTTCCTTCCCCTTCCTTCCCCCACACCGCCACGTTTAAAGAGAAGAAGAGATTTAAGACGTGTTTCATTTCTCCAGGTCAGGACGCAGAGGAATTCTTTCTTTTCCAGCAGTGCCAGACACTTCAAATAAGGGAAGAGATGGGAAACGCGTTCCCGTTCCCCGACAGCCCGGCTGCTGCGGGGGGTTATCCCTCCCGGCATCGCTGCAGCCTCCAGCCGGGCAGGGAGCCGCGGTTCCCTGCACGGCAGCGCGGATGCTGCCGACGGGATAACCGGTGAGAAGCAGCGACGGTCGGGAAGGGAACAACCCCGACCTTGCCCGCTGGGAAGGGACGCGACGCCGGCTCCTTGAGCTTCCCTCGACCCCACGGTGGGGTTTCAGCCCCAATTATCAGCTGCGTTAACGACCGGGCTCCGATAACCCACGCACCGGCGTTCGCAGCACGCGGACGCTGCAGCGGGTCCCCGCGTCCCCGGGCTGAATATGGGAAAGGACTGAACTGCGCCGGCGGGCGATACCTGGTGGTGCCGGGAGCGGGATGAAGTGGGAAGAGCATCCGGGGCTGGAGCAGCTCTCCATCACCACGAGTCCTTAAATCAAACCTCGACGCCTCTGTGAGAGAGAGAGACGGGCTGCCTGATCTAAATGATCCCTTTCAGGCCTTAAAAATCCATGACTCTATTAATTAATTACTAACGATGATCTGTCTCAGCCTTGCGCCTGCCAGTTTGCTATTTTTAACTCCGTATTTCCAGCCCCCAGTGTTAAAAGAATCATGAGTCAGGCCTCAAAAAAACCTACTGAGTGGGTCTAAAAAATCGCTTTTTTTTTTTTTTTTGGCAAGTCCCTGCCGGGCTCTTTCCCCGGTACTTTGCACCGCCGGAGCCCATCGCTGGCAGAGCCGGCAGCGACCGCAGAGCTCGAGATGGCACCCGCCTGCCCGGCCGTCGGTGCTGGTATTTCTCCCCGCTCCTGGCATGCAGATGGCCCTTATTAAAAAGCAAAATTAGTCTTTCACCCTCTCGTGGCAAACTTCAGAGCCTCGGATCAGCTGTACGAGCCTGAATTAATTAACAGCGGATTGTTCCTATTCTGCTAATTATGCTGCAAGACGCATTCAACGCCGGGAACGAACATGGGCCGCACGAAAAAAGTTCTTTAGTACTTCAGGAAAAAAAAAAAAAGAGCAGGCGGGGGGGTTCCCTCCCTTCCCCTCCCCGGCTGGGGCTGCTCTTCCACGGGGTGGGAGTTGGGAAGTCAGCGAAGGATGCTTGCGGTGCCACGCACGAGCGGCTGTCCCGGCTTCGGTGGCCTCCCGGGACATCACTTGGTGGTGGCCCGACACCGCCCCGGCACGGGGGAAACTGAGGCAGGGGCGGGCGAGCAGCCGGGGCCGCGGCAGCGCCCGGGGAGACGCCAGCGCATCCCAGCCCCGAGCGCCCACCTGCCAGGCTGCATCGCCTCCGATAATTAAGTCCTATCAACAATTGCATATTAATTAAATATCCATTATTATTCATTAACGCGGTAATTAAATCCTTCCCGTAATTAACACGCCACCCGGCAGAGCGGTCTGGCGTCTCAGCCCTGTCGCACCGGGGGAGAGGGCTGCACGGGGAGCGGGGACGGAGCCGAGCGCGGCTGCCCCGGTGCCGGCATCGGCCCCCCCAGCTCGCCCCGGCCGGCAGCTCCCGGCGCCCGCGCGGGGCCGGACCCCCCCGAAGCACCGCGGCGGCTGGGAGGGGAAAGTCATTTCTCGAAAGCAAGGGCCTCACACGACATTGCTTTTTATTTTATTATAAAAAAATACAGAATCCAAATGGGGCGGTGATCCGGTTACCATCAGCACGACGTCGAGGACGAAAGCGGCGTTGTCTACGGACGAAGCTAGGCGGGACGGAGACCAACACGCAGAACCAGCGCCCACGATGGGCTGCACCCGAGGGACAGCCCGGCCACAGCGAAGCACCCCAGCCCTCACCCCCAGGCGGCCGCGCCGCCGCCGTCGCTCTCCCACTCTCCCACAGTCGCTGTACACAATATAGATATTTATATATATAATCTATATATATATAAAACACAGACCGAAGGCCAGGTTTTGCCATTGCCGCTCCCCCACGGGCCGGCACCGCGACGGCGGGCAGACGCTGCCGGCTCCTCGCCGGAGCCCGGTGGGTGCTCAGCGCCTGGCTGGGTGGGTGCCCTCCCTCATCCCCTGGATAAACACGGTGCTTTCGCTCGCCTTCGAAAACCACGACCTGGTCTGGACACACGGGGACGGGACGGCAGGGAATGCGATTTTTTTTATTGGGGTTTGTTTGTTTTTTTTTTTTTTTTCTTTTTTTGGATGGTCGAGATGAGCTTATTGCGAGATTTCAGCTTCCTAGTCTAAAAAATAAAAATAAAATAAAAATAAAATAAACCCTTCCATAAAATTCATTCTCAACAATACATAAAAAAAACCGCTCACAGTATAGCGCTGTATGTACAGGGACGGAGCCCCCACCCCGGGAAGGGTCTGGGGTGCACCCGAAAAAGGCGCCCGCAGGAGGGGCTCTGGCCGGGTTCGAGCCCATCGCCATCATCCCCCAGGACCACCGACCCCCCGGGGCGTGGGGGGGCTCTATGGGATGGGCACGGGACCCCCCCCGGGTGGGACAGCCCCAGATTTAAGGCGAGGAGGGGTCGGTGCCCCGGGGCTGCGGGGGGACCCCTCCTTGGGGACCTGCCACCCCTGGGGTCAGGGCCAACCTCGGGTCGGGGGTTTGGGGGGGGGGGGGGCGTTTCTTATTAATGCAAAGAAGGAAAAGGAAAAAATCCTCAAGCCCGGCGCTGGGGATGCCGGCAGCAGCCGGGGGACGAAGGGGCGACCGTGGGGAGTGCCGCGATGGTCCCGCACGTGGCCGCCGGCCCCCCGGGGGGGGGGCCCTCTCGCACCCCCAAGGCATCGGGGGGTACGCGGTGCAGAGAAGGCTGCAAAGGAGGAAAAGCTGCCCCGCGGGCAGCGCCGGGGCCGGCACGCTCCTGCCCCGGCGAGATCAGCCCTGCCACAGACGGGGACTCCAGCCCCGGCCCCAGCCGAACGCCCTCGGAGCGATCCCAGCTGCTGGGCGAGCCCGGCCCGCCGGCTCCCAGCGGTGCTCCGTGTGCTGGCCCGGCATTCCCGGCGCTCCCCGTGCCGGCCAGCCATCGCCGGCGCTCCCCTGGGGTGCGTCCAGTTTGCTTTGCTGCCTGCAGAGCCGCCGCGGGGTCCCGTGGGAACAGCGGTGACACCCATGGCACGAGCGGTGGGGACAGGGTCACCCCCGTGGGCGCTCAGCAGGGGCTCGTGTCCGGCCGGCTCCCCCGACCCCGCGTCTCCGTGGCAGGGGGGCGGCAGGGGAAGCGCGGTGGGGCCGGCACCGCGACGCCCTGCTGCCGGAGCGAGAGCCGGGCTGGGAAAGAGTCTGCGACGACAGAGCCACCGGCACCGGCGCTGGCGTCCATCTCTCCTGGCGTCCCGGTGCTGCCCGCGGCTCTGCCCGCGGCCGGCGAAGGCAGGGTGCTGCAGCCACCCCGGCGAGGGGCTCCGCGGGAGGGGGCTGAGCCTGGCCCCGCGCGGGTCAGTCTGACACGGGGAAGCCCGGACTGAAACAATCTGACAAATAAAAATAAAAATCTTTTTTCTTTTTTTTTAAAAAAAAAAAAAAAAAAAAAAAAAAGAAAAAACAAAACCCAAACGAACGACTCTATATTTGGTCTAGAAATGTAAAAAGCGACATCCGGCAGGGAAGGCTGGCGCTGAGCGAGCCGCAGCGCGGGGACGGGAGCTTTCGGCGTGCGCAGCCGGGATCTGTCCCGCGGGGCAGCTCTTCACCGTTCCCGGCGCGATGCCCCGGCACGGGTGGCTGCGTGAGGACGGGGACTTCGCGCGACGGCAGGATCCGGGCGAGCTTCTCGCCGGTAGCACCAACCCACGGCACTGGCGACCTCCCCCGCAGGAGCCGCAGCTCGAAGGCGATTTGGGGCGGCCGGGATCCGTCCCCGGGCTGCTCCTTCCCCGCGGAGCCGCTCCCCGGCACGTCGGCGTCGGCGCTACGAGGCCAGGAGCGTCCAGACGACCGGCACCACCACGAGCACGGCGTGCGGGACCCTGAGGCTGCAGCAGGAGTTGTTGCTGGTGAAAATGGGCTCCGGGGACTCGTAGAGGGAATCGTCTGCAGAAGAAGAGGAAGAGAGGGAGGCGTGAGCCGGCCGCAGAGCCGTGCCGGACGGCCACGCGCCAGGACGGATCCTGCCCTGGCAGAAGGCGGGTGATGCTCAGCACCCCGGGGGTTGGGGTCCGGATGCTGCTGATGCAGCAGCGACCCCCACGGCGAGGAGCTGGGTACCAGTCGTCCCCCCCGCCAAACCCTGGCACTGTCTCAAGATTAATGGGATTTGAAAAAAAAAAAAAAAAATAATAAAGGACTTGGGGACCCCCGGCTTCCCCAAAGGCGCCGCCGCCGGGCCTGAAGCAGGGACAGCGCGTGTGGCTCCGGCAGCCCCGTGCCGTGGGCGGCACGGGGACGCTGCGGGTGCCCTCCAGGGCTGGAGGGTGGGCGAGGGCAGCGGGCGCTGCGGTTCCTGCCCCCTAAATGGGATTAGGCAGCGTTTCAGCCCGGCTCCTCCTAAGCACCCCCGCCAAGAGCCCCGCGTGCCAGCGGCGGGTGCCGTCGTGCGAGGGGGATTAGCTGCGGCGACCGGGCTGGCGCGGACGTGGCCGGGGCACCCGCTTGCCAACAGCCCGGTGGTCCCGCAGCCCAGCCCCGACGGGCGGCAGCCCAGAGCGCGCCAGGGAACAGTTAAACGATGGCTAAAGCTGTTCACCCGCTCCCCGGGCTCGGCTCGCTCATGTTTGTTACTGGGTTAAGGATTTTTATGGACCTGGAGCCAGGAAAAGCAGAGCCTGGTCCTGTCCGGGGATGCTGCATCCCCCCGCGCGCCCGGTCCCCTTGTCCCCCCCGTGCCGGGGGGTCCCTGTGCGGGGTCCCCCTGTGCCAGGCGCTTGCACAAGTGAAGGTTTTGGGGACTTGTCCTGGGGCCGGACCCAATCGCCCCGGGGTGCCCAGCCCAGGACGGCCCTGGGGACCCCCCGCAGCCCAAAGGCAGCCTTTCCTCTCTGCAAGGCACCGACGTAATAAAATCCCGATATTATTAAAATACTAAAATATAGTATCAGGAGAGATTTTTTTTCCCCCCTATTATGCCCTAGTCCTGAACAAAACAGAACTGATTTTTTACAGATGGTTTCATTATATTGGGTTTTATTTTAAAGCCATGCAAATAAAAAAAAAAGAAAGACATCCTTTTAAATGGTGACATTTTGCAGGCACTCAGCCCTTCCCTAGGGAGAGCTGCTGCCATTTGCTAATTACACGTTAACAGGAGAAGAAAATTATTAATTTGTTTTTTTAAATGGCTGAGTTATTTGATTCGGAAAAGTAGCCACTGTGCAGAGATTTTTTTTTTTTTTTTTTTTTTTTTTTCCCCTCCTTATCCGGAACTCAGCGGCAAATGTCCACCACGCAGGCGATGCGCCCGCCGCGGTCCAGACGCCGCCGG
Source organism: Pelecanus crispus (assembly GCF_030463565.1). NCBI lineage: Eukaryota > Metazoa > Chordata > Aves > Pelecaniformes > Pelecanidae > Pelecanus > Pelecanus crispus. The sequence continues at coordinate 4,382,217 of NC_134662.1, read as the reverse complement.
GACGGCTCTGGCGGGGCTGCGGGCACCGTCCCCGTCGGGGCGCTCCCCAGGGGGGACCCGGGGCACCCCGTCCCCCTCCATGGTCCCCACTCGCCCGGGGCCACCGAGAGCCACCGAGAGCATCACCCTCGCCCCGCGGGGCAGGACCGCTCCCCCCAGCCCCGCTCACTCACTTGTTGGCCGAACGTAAACCTTCAGCTTCAGGCAGGGCCTGTCCACCGTGTTCGGGGGGGACGCGGCTGCGGAGGAGCAAAGGGGAGAGAAGGGGGCGGGTTAGGGGGGGCAGCGGCTCGGCCCCCACCGTGGGGACGCAGCAGAGCCCGGCTCGGGGCAGGGACCCGCCTCAGGGACCCCTCGAGGCTCCGCGCACGCCGTGACCCCCCGCGATGCCCGGGGCAGGGCGGGGGGCAGCGTCCAGCCCTGCTGCGCAGGACCGCTGATGGGGGGGGGGCTCCCAGCCGGGTGGGGTACAGCCCCCACACGCCATCACCAAACCCGAAACGCCGCCGCGGGGGCTGCCCCGGCGCAGCTCCGACGGCAAACCCTGCTGCCAGGCCCGCGGCAGGGCTGGTTTGGGTGCCCGCGCCCCGGCGGGACGCGGTGGGTGGGGGGACATGCCCAGCCGGGTTGGTGTCCCCTCCCGGGGTCCCCTCAGCGAAACGCTGAAGCATCTTGAAATGCGGAGTGTAAGGCTCCATCACGGAGCCTTCCCCGGGGCATCGCCTTGGGCAGAGGGAAACCGGGGGTCCCAGCACCCACCCGCTCCAGGGAGACCCCCCCAGAGCCGGGGGGCCACATCCTGCAGTGACCAAGCCACCCCACAGCACCCCCAGCACAGCAGAGCCTGCCTGCCCCCTCCACCACCCGAATTTATAACGGGAGGGTGTGCGGGGGCAGCCCCAGCCCAGGTGAGCCCAGTCAGGGGTCCCTGATGGTCCCAGCACAGCTGGAGCTTCCCTTCGGGACGGGGGATGACGGGTGGCGCGGCTTTTGTCCCGTCAGCTGCGATGCGTGGGGCTGCGAGAGCGCAGGCAGGGCTGCCCGGCTCTCCCTGAACGGGCAAAATGAGGATAAAGGCAGAGAATAAAAATAATACTCATTGGGAGAGAGAAAGGGAGTAATTGCAATAATTATCTTGGTGAAAGTCCCCTCTCAATATGAGAAAATGTGATTTTTATATATATGTTTTTAAAGGAATTGAATTTTCCTTTCTCTTTTTTTTTTTAATTAAAGAAGGGGAGAGAGCATTATTCGCAATAAAGTTTAATTTCAGCTGGAAGAAGGGGGAATTGGGATGCTGCTCGCAGGAGAGGCAGCAGCAAGGGGCCAGCCCTGCCCGGGCACACGCCGGCCACCCCCCCTCCGGCGCTTAGGGGGGGACGCGGCGGGGTCCCCGGTACAGACGGTGACACGGGGGCCGCCCCCGCTGCTCCACAGGACCCGTTTGATTTATTTTTACCAAATAAAACCACGGGGAGGCTGCACGCACGGGCTCCCGCCTCCCCCCCGGCCCCTCGCCGCACCCCAGAGCTGCGCACCCACCTCCCGCTGCCCAGCACCCCCCCGCAACGGGGGCTGCGCGCCCCCGGGCCCCTCCACGGTTGCATCCAGCCCCCGCACCTGGCTCAGCATCTCGGCTCCCGTGGGAACGGGCGCAGCCCCGGCGCCGCCGGGCACAGCCGTTTTGGGGGGATGCTGCAGAACCTCCATGGTTTGGGGTTTTTTCCCCCTTCCCTGGTGCTACACCCCACGCAGGGAAGGAGGAGGTCGCGAGCTGCGCCCGGTGCCGTGCCGTGCCGCGGGCATCCTGCAGCGGCTCCGTCCGCCGGCTCCGTCGCCAGGGCCAGCCCGTGCCCTTGACCTGGCACCGGGAGCACGAGCGCGTCCCCGTGCCTGCGAGGTTAATGGCATTCCAATTTGCGAGCTCGAGGAGGAGGCAATTTCTTTTCTTTCATGTCTGCTAAATACGGTTCCTCAAAGAGGCATAATTTCTAATGTTCCGCATGACATGAATTCTAACCGGTTTAGCAATGATCAGCTTCACCATTTACTTCTGTGTAATCTCTCCCTAACGACATTAAAAAATAAAAAAAAATAAAATAAAACGGGGAGGGGGGGGAAGAGAGAGTTGTAGATGCAGTTATTTCGCGAGTGACATTTTACAGGGGGAGAGGGAGAGGGGGGAAAAAAACGGTAATTTAATATAGATAAAAGGAACAAATTAAGTGGGCTGAAAACAGATGCTTTAGGAAAAAGGGGGAGAAATAATAAGGAAGATAAGCACGCTGGCTGGCTCCTGCGCGAGAAGAGAGGCATCCCTGTCTCCCCATGACACTGTCGAGTGCTTGGGGGTCACGGTTTCTCTTTTTTTTTTTTTTTTTTTTTTAAACCCCTTATTGATTGCCAGACCCCCAGTGCCTGATCCGAGCCCCATTAGCTTATTTTTCCATGGCTCCTGTGGACTCCCGAGGAAGCTGGTCCAGCTCCTCTGCCCCGGCCCCCGTGCCCGGCCGCTCCGGAGGTGGAAATTCAATGAGGGGCCGGATCCGCTCCATCCCGGGGGCCCTGATCCTGCAAAAGGCGCCCGGGTGCCTGCGGAAAAGTCCCCCCAGAGCGGGACGGCCGGCTTGGGCTTCGTCTGTTGGGCGAGGAAGCGGGACGCAGCCCCAGGAGAGCACGGGAATACCTGGGAGTGTGCGGGAGCGTGCTCCAGTGCAGCACCTTTACCGGTGCCCGGTGGTGGTCCCACGGGGACGAGACCAGCGTCCCCATCACCCCGCGGTCCCTGGGAAGTCCTGGTCACTCCTGCGGCCACGCCATGCCCATGGCCGTGACTCAGCCCCGGCGAAGGCTTTCGGCACCACGCACGCACCGGCCAGGATCTCCACCCTGAGCCGGATGTGCCGGCGCTGCCGGCACAAGGGCACGGCTGGGTTTGGGGGCTTTGCGGTGCTTTGGGTTGCCAACGCGAACCGAGCCACGGCTCAGCGTCCGCGTCCGGTCTGCGCCGCGGGGCGATGTGGGGGGACGTCGCCGGGATGCGCTCACCGAGACCCCCGTGCATCCCCTCCCCGCCGGCCCCGCGGCGGCCCCGACTCACAGATGTAGTAGTACTCGTGGCCGGGTCTGAACTCGAAGCCCAACGAGAAGGGCGTGAAGAGCTGGAACTTCTCCGAAAACTTGAGGGGCCCGTTGGGGGAGTCGGGCCGGTTGCACTCCCAGCGCTTGAAGCCCCTTTGCCGGTGGTCGCAGGACGCGTGCCCCTCGTAGTTGACCATGTAGAGGATGTAGCGCTCCATCCGCTCGGGCAGCGGCTCCTCGTAGTGCGGGCAGTAGATGTCCAGGTAGTCATTGATGCTCACCTCCACCGTGTAGTCCCCGCGGTGAAACCTGCGGGAGAAGCCGGCGTCAGCGGGACCGTATTTCACCGGATCCCACCGGGGGGATGCCGGAGACCCCGGGCACGCCAAAACCTTGGTTTGACCATGACCCAGGGCGTGATCCAGCCCAGCCCAGCCTTGCACAGCTCTCCTCTCCCCATCACCCCCTCCCAGGCACCCCAGCCCCCTGCCCGCCCCAACACCGCCATTAACCTGCAAGATTAACCCAGACCCTCTTTGTTTTACGCCCGATAAACCGGCACCGCTTGGTAGTAAGTCACAAAAAAAATCATTATTCACAGCGATACCGTCAAAGCGTTGGCATCGCTGCAGCTGTGCGCTGCAATCCCAGTGTAATTTGTGTTTCTGGCACTGATTATCTGAGAGATTAAGGGATTAGCGGCGCTGGAGAACGCCGCGGCGCACGCCGGCGGCTCCCGCCCGGCAGCTTCCCCCCCCCCCCGCCTCCTCGAGGCGACCCCTGCGACCCCCCCATCCCCAAACTGCACCCCACGGGGGGCTGTTGCAGACCCCCAGCGCTACCGGCATCGCAGCCGATGAAGTTTGCCGGCCAAACTCGCCGGCTCCCCCAGGAGCCAACCTAGCAGCTTGGCTTTTTGTCTCCCCCCCCCCCCCAAATGAGCGCGTTTTCTTTGCTAATTAATTTGAGGCTCCTGCGGCGCGGCCCTCCCGCGGCATCACCCCAAGGAGCAGCTCCGTGTGCATCCCTGCGGCTCGGCCCCGGGGTGCTCAGCGGCCGGAGGGGTCAGCGCAGCCCCGGGTGGGATGGGGACGGTGGCCGCGGCCCCCCAGGCCACCCCAAAGCAGCGTCTCGGGGCTCGCCGACACCCCCTGCGCTCGCCTGAGCCTCCAGCAGCTGCGAGCAGGGCTGAGGCTGGCTCAAACTCATCACACGGGACAGCCCAAGCACGCAGCCACGCATCCCCGGGGCGGCCGAGCGCGGACAGGGCGGGCGGGGAGGCCAGCGAACCGCCGGCGGTGCCGGAGGGCAACCCAAAAGGCACCCAGCACCCCAAAAAGGGAAGGGGGGACCGAAGACGGGGGGGGGGGAGCTCGTCCTCCAGCCTCGCCGGAGCAGCCGAGCAGCGCGTCCAGCCCCCATCCAGCTCATTACCTGCTTCATAAGCACTCTGATCACACAGGGAAATACACTAATTAAGGAAAAGGGTTTTTCTCTCTCTCCTTCTCTCTCCTTTCCCGAGTCAGTTGTGCCAACCCTGCCCCTGGCAAGGTAACATTTTAAAATGTAAAATTAATACAAAGGGCCAGGATTTACTGGGAAACAATTTTCAAACGCGTACAAAACAATAAAAAAAAAAAAAAAAAATTTAACCCCCCCAACCTCTTCTCTCTGCCTTTTATTTTAAAAAATTATTTATTTTAATGATCGTTATTAAAGCCCAAGCAAAGGCGATTGTAACAGGAGGGTCCGTGCTTATCAGGGGAATAATAATAATAATTATATTTTTTGGAAAAAAAAAAAAAAAAAAAATCAACTAACTCCAAGGGCCTTCTCCAGACTGACAAATTGCTGAATTAAAGCTGATTAGCTGTGCTAAATGGCACAGACGGAGCCGGGCGCTGGCGGGGGCGAGCCGTCCTCTGCTGCGGGGGACAGCGTGTGCTGGGGAGCTGCGGGGACCCCCGGCACGGCACACCCCAGCCTGCGGTGGGTCCTGGGCTCCCCCCGGCCCCACCGAGCACGGGAGAGACCCCCATGCCCCCCCGGCACCCCCACCCAATGCCCCCCCCCGGTGTCCCCACCACGCCTGAGCCCCCCTTCCCGCCCAGCCCAGCGTTTTCAGGGTCACGAGGCGCAGAGCCGGGTTTAAAGCTAAGAGCAAGTTTTGGGGGGGTGGATGTGGGGCGGGGGGCTCCAGCCCTGGAGGTGCTCGCAGCCCCCCCGGCCGGCTGCCACGCAGCAGGGCTGGCCCAGGGATGGTGGCACCCGCCACACCGGGCTGCAGGGGCAGTGCCCTGTCCCCATCCCTGTCCCTGTCCCCATCCCCATCCCATCCCCATCCCCATCCCTGTCCCTGTCCCCATCCCTGTCCCTGTCCCTGTCCCCATCGCCATCCCATCCCATCCCCATCCCCATCCTATCCCTGTCCCCATTCCCCTCCCTGTCCCCATTCCCATCCTATCCCCGTCCCCGTCCCCATCCCTGTCCCTGTCCCCATCCCCGTCCCCATTCCATCCCATCCCCATCCTATCCCTGTCCCCATCCCCATCCCATCCCATCCCATCCCATCCCATCCCATCCCATCCCATCCCATCCCATCCCCATCCTATCCCTGTCCCCATCCCCATCCCTCTCCCTGTCCCCGTCCCCATCCCCATCCCATCCCCATCCCTGTCCCTGTCCCCGTCCCCATCCCCGTCCCATCCCCATCCTCATCCTATCCCTGTCCCCATCCCCATTCCTGTCCCTGTCCCCGTCCCCATCCCAGCCCCATCCCTGTCCCCATCCCCATCCCTGTCCCCATCCCCATCCCCATCCCTGTCCCCGTCCCCATCCCCATCCCATCCCCATCCCGTCCCCATCCCTGTCCCTGTCCCCATCCCATTTCCATCCCTGCCCCGTCCCCATCCCATCCCCATCCCTGTCCCTGTCCCCTTTCCCCATCCCATCCCTGCCCCAAATCCCATCCTATCCCCATCCCCATCCCTGTCCCCTTTCCCCATCCCATCCCTGCCCCCAATCCCATCCTATCCCCATCCCCAACCCTGTACCCATCCCCATCCCATCCCCAATCCCACCTCATCCCTGTCCCAGTCCCATCCCATCCTTGTCCCTGTCTCCATCCCATCCCCATCCCCAATCCCACCCCATCCCCGTCCCCATCCCCGTCCCCATCCCCATCCCCATCCCATCCCATCCCATCCCATCCCATCCCATCCCATCCCATCCCATCCCATCCCCATCCCCATCCCCATCCCCATTCCATCCCATCCCCATCCCTGTCCCCATCCTATCCCCATCCCATCCCCATTCCATCCCATCCCCATCCCCATCCCCATCCCCTCCCCGCAGACCCCTCCCCAGGGCCGGGAGCGGCAGGCGGCTCCGAATGGATGCGCCGGGGTTGGGGACGGTGCCAGGCATTAACCGGCCCCGGGGGACACTGTGCCGGAGCCCAGGACACGGCCGGACCAGGTGCCTGCCACCGCACTGCGGCTGCAGCCCCTGTGGCACAGACTCCGGTGGGATGGGATGGGATGGGATGGGATGGGATGGGATGGGATGGGATGGGATGGGATGGCGCCGGGTGACTTTGTGTCAGCTCTGCCCTGGCTTTTCGTTGCCGGCGAATCTTTATGTCTCCATTTCCCCCTGCTGATTCACCCCCTCCTATAAATATTAAATTCCTGCCTGATCAAATATTCCCTCCCAGAAGCTCTGCTAAACGCCGCGACACGCGTGCCCCGGCAGCCCGAAGCAGCCGCTCGGCGGGAGCGTGGCCGTGCCGCGGCACCGGGCGCCGCTGCCCCGGCACAGCGGGCAAAGCCCAGCACAGGCAGCTCCATGGAGGAGGGAAGGGGCTCACTCGGAGGACGCCCTCGGGAGGGGGATGCGGGGACGGGGGTCCGTGCCACTGCGCCGGGCACGGGGCTCTCCGTGGCTGGGCAGAGCAGTGCAGGGACGGCGGCTCGCGGAGTCGCTCTGTCCTTGTCCCGTCCTGTCGCCGGCACCGGCCACCCGGTGCCGCTACCCATCTCCGCGCAGCACGGGACCGGAGCTCCCACCACCTCATCCCGGCTGATCGGGCTTTACATCCCTCCGGCACCACCGGGCCGATACCCGCGCCGGCAGCCCGGACCTGGGGGTTAGCAGGATGCGCCCACGTCACCGGGTGCTCCAGCGCTCGCACCGAGCCCCCGTCCCTCCGGCAGTAACCGCTTGCAGCCAACCCCGGCGGAGCAGCCGGCACCGCGGTGCCGCCGGGACCCCAGCACCGGAGCAGCCGGGATGGATCCAGCACCAAAAAAAAGCTCGGCGCGGAGCAGCTGAGTGCACGGGGAGAGGCGCCGGCGCCCGGACACGCTCAGATAACCGAATTTGCTCACGGAGGCGCGCGGCGGAGGCTCACGCCGAGCCAGCCCCGCGCGCACGCACGGAGCCGTCTGTTAATTTGTTATCGTTTAAGTCATTCAGTTCGCAAAATGTCAACAGCATTTTAAAAACCCGCCACCTGGAAAGCGCACTGTCGCCCCGTGTAATACCCGCAGCAGGGCTGCCAGGCCGCGCTAATTAAAATGAGTGGGATTTGAACTGTCTAAACGAGGCACATCGCTAATTCGTCTGCTTCAAAATAGAAAAAATAAAATACGCCTTTCAGCGGGGCAGGGAAGGGCAGGCGGCCGGGGCCGAGCCAGGCGCCAGCACCCCTTCTCCCACTCCCCGGTTTCGGCGTGCTGCCGGCGAGCCGCGGCGCGCTTGCAGGAGCTGCAGCTTTGCAAACCGCGGCCGCGGAGCCGCTGGGAGCTGCAGCGGGCGCCCGGGCAGAGCCCTGCGCCGGCACGCCGCGCTCCAGGCCGGCACGCCTCGCTCCACGCAGGGCACGCGCCGCTCGGGCCGGCGCGCGCTTGCAGTCCCCGTGCCCACGGACCCGCGCCCGTGTCTCCGGGTTTCCCCTTCGCTACGGGCGCCAGCCCGGGGCAAGCAGGACGAGGAGCCCGGTCCCCACCTCCACCGAGCCCTCGGGTTCCTGAGGGACGGGGACGCCGGCTTAGGGCAAGGACGAGGCAAATCCCTGCGTGCACCGGGAATTGCAGTAAGCCAGAGGAGAAACCCCGCTTTGGCACACCAACAAACGCCGATTCACGTTTTCTCGCCGAATGAAAAGCTCAGCTTTGAGCAAATCCAGGCTTCTGTCACTCCAGCTGGAAACGCGCAGCCCCGGCCCCTCTCGGCAGCAGGGACCCCGCGTCCCCCCGCCGCGGTGCCGGGGCTGCGGGAGGCAGCGAGCTGATTCTCCATCCTGCAGCCATGGGGTAATTACCGTCCCCTTAAACGGAGCTTAGACGCTCCGGAAAATAGAAACCACGGACGTGCTCCGCAGGACGTGCCGGCGGCAGGGCTGCACCCCGGGGCTCACCGCGGCCGATCCGGGGCCAACAGTGTCGTCCTCCGCGCCGCGCCTCCGCGAGCTGCACGCAATGCGTGGAAAAATAAAAGAGGAGGGTGCTGGGCTGCATGGGGCTGGTGGGGTGCCTGGGGGTCACCCCGGTATTGGGCACAGGGCAGCCCCCACCCCTCTAGGATAGATGCCAGCTCAATGCCACGGACAGGGTGAAGCATGCCATGGGATGGGGCTGATGCCATGGGATGGGGTTGATGCCATGGGATGGGGTTGATGCCATCGCCAGGGATGATACCATGGGATGGGGCTGATGCCATGGGACGGGGTTGATGCCATCGCCAGGGATGATACCATGGGATGGGGCTGATGCCATGGGATGGGGTTGATGCCATCGCCAGGGATGACACCATGGGACAGGGTTGATGCCATCACCAGAGCTGATGCCATGGGACGGGGTTGATGCCATCACCAGGGATGATACCATGGGATGGGGTTGATGCCATGGGATGGGGTTGATGCCATCACCAGGGATGATACCATGGGATGGGGCTGATGCCATGGGAAGGGGTTGATGCCATCGCCAGGGATGATGCCATGGGACAGGGTTGATGCCATCACCAGAGCTGATGCCATGGGAAGGGGCTGATGCCATGGGAAGGGGTTGATGCCATGGGATGGGGTTGATGCCATCACCAGGGATGATACCATGGGGATGGGGCTGATGCCATGGGACGGGGCTGATGCCATGGGATGGGGTTGATGCCATGGGACAGGGTTGATGCCATGGGATGGCGTTGATGCCATCACCAGGGATGATACCATGGGGATGGGGCTGATGCCATGGGACGGAGTTGATGCCATCGCTAGGGATGACGCCATGGGACGGAGTTGATGCCATGGGACGGAGTTGATGCCATCACCAGGGATGATGCCATGGGACGGGGCTGACGCCATGGGATGGGGCCGACGCCGTGGGATGGGGTTGATGCCATGGGATGGGGTCCATGCCATGGGACGGGGTTGATGCCATCACTGGGGCTGATGCTATGGACCGGGGCCGATGCCACGGCCGCCGGAGCCCCGCCGGCGGGCACAGAGCTCGCCCACCACCAAAGGGGTTAACGCGGGAGCTTTGTTTTTCCCTGACAGAGACGGATGGAGCAGCCTCCCTGCTCACCCCGGCGGGATGTTACACTTGACAATTGACTACTCGCAGCTTTCAGCTCTGTCAGCTACCATTAAGGCTGGGATCCTGGCTAATTGGGTGCTTCATTACGGGCATTCGTTACTGTTAGCGCTGCCTGACAGCCAGGCCTGCTCTGCCGGCAGGGCAGGGGACAGCCAGGCTGCTCGGTGGGCTCGCTCGCCCCGTGGCCCCTCCGCTGGCCCCCAACGCGCGGGGGGCTCCGGCGGCGGCACGGAGCAAACCCCCCGGGGAAAACCCACGGCCTCGCCAGCGCACCCTCCCCGGGAAGGCCGCGGCTCCCGCCGGACGGCAGCGCCGCAGAGCCAGGGGCGGCTGTGCCGCGCTCCCACCCCCCAGCACCTTTGGGTCCCGGCACTGGGACCCGCCACCCACCGAGCCCGGCGCTGCTGGCAGCCGCCCCGCTCTCCCCTGACCCCATCTTGATTCGCCTTTAATTGGTAATATTCCCGGCGCCGTCATGTGCCTGCCCCTTCGCATGACAAGAGCGGGAATCCATTGGAGTGAAATTGCCTGGAATAAAATATCAGAGCTCGTGAAGCGGCTCTGCCGCCCTCCCCTCCGCCTGCACCACGGCAGCACCCAAACCCTGCCCGTGTCACCAGGCAGGGCGGCACCTCCACGCCGGGAGCCCGTCGGCTTCCAAAGTTTTCACCTCTCGGATATTCACCGTGGAGGGGAAAAACCCTCCTGAGAGCCCGTCCTGCAAACCCGCGCGCCGGAGGCATCCTCAGCCCGAGACCCCGGCCCCCGTGGGGCAGAGCCAACCGGGAGAGCAAACCCTGCCCGCGCCCAAACCCCCGCGGCTCCCCCGGCCCCGCGCCGGGGCGTCACGAGACCCCCACCCTGGTCCTGGTCCCCCCCCGCCGCGGCTGGTGCCTCAGTTTCCCCTCCGGGTAGCAGTGGCTCCCCCCCAAAACTCCCAAACAAGGGCAGCGACCCGGTGCGGGAACAAAGCGTATTTGTGTCTCGCTCTCGCTACGCCCTGCAAGACCAGCCAGTGTCCCAAGGGTTAAATAATTCAGATTTTTCTTTCCTGAACAGCTTGAAAAGAGATATGATTGCGCTCACTGAAATACGTGTGTGTGTGTGGGGGGAAGATATTATGGATGGAAAAGAGCTATTTAAGCTGAAGAACAGTGTTGGCACATAAACAAATGGGTATAAACTGGCCATGAATAAATTGAGGCTGGAAATTAGGAGGTTTGTAAGCGTCGGAGGAGCGAGGGGCTGGAAGGGGCTCGTGGGGGCAGCGAGGCGAGGATTGGGGCAGGGCGCTGCCAGTGCCGGGGTCCCGGGCGCGGGGGTCCACCGGCTCGAAGGGTACCCGCCCTCGCGGGGCCGGGCGCCGAGATCCTTAAAATCTCCCTTAGACTTTCATCTCCTGAAATCTCCTTCATTCAAATAGTCACAGCGTGATCAGGAGTAATAAGCCTATTACAGAGCAAAATAAAACACAGCAGCCCCCCCTGACTCCCCCCGCCGAAACCAGCCCCCAACCTCGCCCGCCGCCCTCTCGCTGTCTTTTAAACGCAACCTGATGAAAATTCAGCTGCGGAGCGGCCAACGCCAGCCCCCCGCGTGGTGTGTCCCCCCCCGGGAAATCGGCACAAAGCGGCTCCTCGGCGCTGGGGGGGCGGCGGGGAACGGCCCCCGCGGGCGAAGGCGCCCGCCCCGCTCCTTTCGGCAGCGTTACGGCTCTTTTCCCCATTAATCCTGTTGCTCGGCTGATTCCTGGCATGTCCGTAGCCGGCGACGGACTTCACGCCGGGAACGTTTAAGCTGGTTTTCCCATCTGTTTCTCTTTCTCCTTGGACAGCCGGCACCGCCGCGCTGCGGAGCGGAGCGCCGTCCCGCGGGATGCTGACGGCAGCACCGGGCGGGAGCCGGACGGGGCCGTCGGGGGATTTTGGCCACGTGTTGGTCACCCTGGCCTGCAGGCAGATTCATTTTCCCCGCTCAAGAGCGGTCGCGGTGCTTGGGGCAAAAAGAGGCAAAAGCCACTTGTGGGGTCCGGGAGGGGATGGAGCCGGAGCCGGATGCGCCCGGACACCTGGGTCCATCCGGCATCGGGCGTCCCCCAGCCCCGTCCCCCTGCCCCACCAGTGCCAAGGTTTATTTTAACTGTGCTGGTAAAACATTTTTGCATGGCCAGAGAGCGAGCGCGGCCACCCCGGTGGTAGCACCAGCACCCACCGCCTCCCAAACCTCCGCCGGGCTGTGCCGGCGGATCCCAGCATCCCAACCCGGCCGAGCCCCGGTGCTTGCCGGAATGGGATGATGCTCACGGTTCCGGCAGGAGCTGCCCCGTCCTCGGCCTCGTCTCTCCCAGCCCCGCCGAACGGAGGCGGCGATGAGCCCCCGGTCCCGGCGGGGCCGTGCAGCGCCGTGCACGCTTCGGCGGCGTCCCCAGCGCCGCTGCGGCGGGGCAGAGCGGGGAAGCGCGTCTCGGGCTGCGGCTCACGGTACGCCTGTAATGTGGTCCTGAGGGACCCGCCGTACACACACCACCTAAATTATTTAATTTCTCCAAACTGCTGCACCTTTATAAATCATTAAAAGCTCCTTTTGATCTGTGTTAATGAGGTTTCCTGAGTGCGGCGGTTGGAAACACACTTTGGCGCCAGATAGCGAATCAGCTAATTAAAAAAATAAAGAAGGAGCGAGCGGGAGCGCGGTGGGGCGGGCGGAGGGACGGGCACCGGCACGGGGCGGCGGGCGCCAGGGCTCCCGGCACGAGAGCTCCCAGCTGGGCGGTGATGGGGGGACAGGGGGTGTTTTAGGGATGCCCGTTACGTTTTTCCCCTTTTCTTTTCCCCAGGGACGGGAGAGTCCGCGCTCAGCCCATCCCACCTCGCTGCACGCCCCGATGGCCGAGCAGCCAGCCCGGCAGAGCGGGAAAGGTGGCGTGAAGTGAAATCCATCAGGAACAAACCGGATGGTGGCGGTGAAATTATATTTACTTTTGAATTTCCCAAATGTTTGAGCCCCATGCCTGCCGGCCGCGGCTCCGCTGGGCTAGCCAGGCTGTGGGTGCCACCCCATGGGCTGCAGCACCCATCGCCTGCTGCCCCCTGTCCCCCCCAGACCCTTTTTTTCCCTAAGCACCAAACCACGGGCTCTCCAGGAGCTTTCCAGCCAGGGAGCCCCAGGAGCGTGCCAGTCCCGGCTGCAACCGCGTCCCCTGGAAATGCCGGTGCTGGCCAAAACACGGGCAGGGTGGGGGTTGTGGATCCTCCTGACTGCTGCCGTGGGGCGCGTGGGAGCTCCCCGAACCCCCAGGGTCGGGGCAGGCGGGGAGAGAGGGACGTGGGAGCCGTTTCGGCTGGGGACCGTGGGCGCCATCCTGGAGGCTGAGAGCCCAGGGTCGTCCCTTTGCTTCAGCCGGCGGCGGTGAGCCACCAACCCGGCCAGTGCTCCGGGAAACATTCCCCCCGATGTGGGGAGCAGCGGGACAGGGCGAGCCCCCCGGCGCCGCCGGTGGGAGCCAGCGCCGTGCAGAGCCGCGGCCGGCGGGAGCTGACGGGTCAGGCGGCGAGATACCGGCGGAGCGGGTGTCAGCGTCACTTCGCCAGCCCTGACAGTTTTAATATCAATATTTATCTCAACTACAAAACTCCGAGCCCAGCTACATATTCAGCAGCTCGATTACAGTTATCGGGAATGACGGTGACGGCTCCCACGGACGGGAGGTTAGTTTGGGCTTAATGCCATTTGACAGCCCCGGCGCAGCCGTGGCCGGCAGCCATGCAGCGGGGATGGGGATGGGGATTGCGACGGGGACGGGGATTGCGACGGGGACGGGCAGTACCGCCTGTCCCCATCACCTGAACCGGAGCCGCCGAACCATGCCGAGAGCCGCCGTGCCGTGCCGGCGGTGGGATGTGCGACCGGCTTAGCGCCGTGGGAGCACCAAGGGCCCCCCGGCAGCCCAGCAGCACCCGTTCTCCCCGGCAGCAGCCCTGTGCCGGCTCCGACATGCCCCCGCAAGCCTCTCCCGACGCACGATTGCCTCCTTAGTCACCGGGGCCGGCCCGGCGTGCCCTGGCTTGGCTTCGGCGTCGCCTCCCTGAGTCGGCCCCAGCCGCGTCCCATGCAGCCCGCAGGGGCGGCGCGCTCCGGCGTCGGTAAATCGTTAACGGGTTCGTCATTTTTCAGCGTGTTTTTCTACCCAGCATCTGAAGGATGCACGCCCTGGCAGGGAAGGACCCGGAGAACCAGGTCTCCCTTGTTTTCTCATCCTTAAAAACCTGGCTACTATGGGCTGCGAGCCTCCGCACCGGGCGCTGGCTTGCAGCACCGAGCAGCGGTTTCACCGAGCGGTGGTTTCACGGCACAGGCGGTTCCCCGGCGCGCGCCGTGCCCGCGGCGCGGGGCCAGCTCTGCTGCGAACCCCAAACTTGCTCCTTCTCAAAACTGCTTTTTTTTTTTTTTTTCCAGCTTCCTGGGGGTGCCGCAAAGGCCGCTGGCACCACACGGTTACAGCGAGCCGGAACACGCGGCGGGCGGACGAGCGGGCACACACGGCCTGAGGAGGGCAGGGCGTTGAGGGTAATGTATGCAAATTCCCATGCGGAACCATCACTCGCCGGCCGGCCGGCGCATTCCCCAGCCCCGGCACCCCTTGAGCCGGGGCAGGCTGGCACCAGCGATGCCGCTGGCCGAGGACCGGTGCCGGCCCAGCCGCGACTGGGGAGCGGGAGCCCCGCCGGCTGCTTCAGCCTGGCCCTCCCGAGGCTCACGCCTTCCTTTACGGATATTTCCCTTTCCCTCCTTTTAATGTAAATGACAAAGAAACCCACGGCGGCGATCAGACGCGGGAGAGCGGAGGTAACCTCGTCCCAGCTCGGCCGCGCTCCCACAGGAGACCACGGCTCCTGTTACCTGGGGCAACGGCGGGGAAATTATGGCTGGCATCTAAATTGCCATCATTATGCTCCAGAGCCAACACTCCCCATTTACACTTTATTGTCATCTTTTGCTTTAGGGAGATGCTGAGATATTACAGGACCGGTGACAGAGTGGGATGAGATGGGATGCACGACGAGATAGACACAGAGATAAATGGGTACACCCGGAGCTATTATTTCATCCTGTTTGCAGATCTAGAAAAAGAGCAGCAATCCCCACTCCCCCAGGCTAAGGGTAGGCTTTATAACAGAGAAGAAAACAAAATTTGTTTAAATGCAAGTGTCAGCCTGCCAAACCGGCAGCGCTCGGCGGCAAAGTGCCGGCACCACGTCCCACAGCCACCGCCGGGACACACGGCACGTCCGAGAGGTTTCTCACCAAACCGGTGCCGAAAACCCAGCCGAAGCAGCCCCAGCCTCCCCCCTGCCGCGGCGAGCGGTCCTACGGCCGAGCCTGCGTGGTGCCGGGCGCGTCTTACCGCCGTCCGGCGAGGACGCGCTCAGCCACTCTCGCCTCTCGAACGCTCTCGAGATGACGCCCTTATCGCACAAGACGTGCCCTCAACCGTACAGATTAATTCGGAGGCAGAATCACGCCGGCCGGCTCTGGGTGTACCAGGCAAGCGACAGTGACTTGCGCGGAATAACTCTTCCGTGGGCTTTCGCGTACGCATCCATCCTCGCCCGCGCTCGTGGGCTGCCGGCGCCGCGCTGCGGCTGGTACCCCCTTGCGGGGCCGCCCCCAAGGGAACTCCCGAGCACCCGAAAGCAAAACTGCTCTTGCTACTTGAAAGACCAAGTTTATTCTCCGCCCTGGCTTTTTGCAAAGTTGCACAAAGAAAAGCCAAATTTGGGCAGCGTTCCTTCCCCTGCATTGCATGGGGACCACAGCGTAACAGGGCCGGGGGGGCAGAGGAAGGGAGAGCTGCTAGAAAAAGTGGAGGGGGAAGAAACATGCTCTTTCAAGTATTTTCAAGGAAAAAAAAAAAAAAGAAAAAAGAAAAGGAGTTCAAAAAATGAGAAGCTTTTCAGGAAAGAGCCAGGGCTGCTTTGCCTCCCCGGCCCCGTGCCAGGCTCCAGGCTGTGTTTCACCGCGCACAGGATTGGGAACCTGCCTCGGATTTTGCTTTCTGCCTCCCGAGATGCCACCCCGAGCGTCTCATTACAAGGGAAGCCGGCGCTTTTAGCAGCGCAGGCGTTTGGGAGCGAATCCTGGCGCCGGTTCAACGGGAGCTGGCTGCTCCGCGATGACCGAGCACAGCGCGAGCGAGCCGGCCGGCCGGATCCTGCACGCCGCTCCCGTGACGCAGGCGCGCACCAGACAGGTTTTCCTCAGGCCCACGAGGTTACTCGCTTGCCCGGAAAAAAAACCCGCAGGTGTCACTTGGAAATACGTATTTTTGGCACAGGAATACTCCATTTCCCGGGGGCCAGAGCCCTGTCCCACCTCCCGGGGGGGGACACGAACCCCCTCCCCGGCCAGGCGACGCCGGTCCTCGCAGCGGCAGCCCCTTTTTGGGGTGCTCTACCGTCGCCCCCCAACCAAAGCTCCTTGGAACGGCACCAGCTGCTGCAATTCGCACTGCTCACCCCTCATTAACATGGATGCTCGTTAGCCCAGCACTGAGACTAATCAATACTGCCATTAACGGACTATCCTGAATTAATGCATTTTAACCTGGCAGGCCTTAGGATATTGGTCATTTTTCCACTTAACCTGGCAGGAGGTTTTTTTTTTTTCCTCTGCCGCTGCCCGGTGAGCGTGGCAGCGGCTTGGCGAGGGACGCGGGGACAGTTTATCCCACCCAGACCCGTCCCCCCAGGATGCTGCCGAAGGGGAGCAGGAGGCAGCCCCGGCGGGGACGGCTGCTTGGGAGGGCTGGCGGCAACCGCGCTGCGAGCCCTTCTTGCCCGGGGCTGCCGCTGAAGGCAGCGCTTCGCTGCCAGCTTTTGGCTTGGCCGCCGGCTTTTTGGTCAACCCGTGGTTGCCGGATGCTCCTGAACCTCAGGGAGCATCGTCAACGCATGCGAAGGGCGACCTCTGCCCCCCGGCCGTGGGGCTGGGGACCCCCGAGAGGGCTCTGTGGCCTCCGGCCCAGCACGGGGACCCCCGGGGTCTTCGACCCTCCGGCGCTGCCGCATCCCCGCAGCCGGCCCCGGCCGGTCCATCGCCGCCGCCACTGGTCCCCCAGACCTTCCCCAGACCCCGGGGCGGCAGCAGCCGAGCTCTTTTCCCCCAGGCACCCCAAAGCCACCCTCCCCTGCTGCTCCCCGCCTGCCTCGCAGCGCCTCTGGCTAAACAGAGATCAGAAATGTTAGATCTTTCTTAACATCTCCTGCCAGCACTGTCAGTGGCCCTCTCCAGAGTACCAGGGCCCTCTGTTATGTAAACACTGCACATTCTCTGTCAAAGATTAAAAAAAAAAAAGGCTCATTTGCACATAAAAGCAGCCTCTGCACTAGTTACGGGCACTGTGGCATGTAAGGAAGACTGTAGGTTAAACTCAATAATAAAGCGAGGCGGTGCAGAGGTCCCCGCTCCAGCTCCCCCTCCTGCAGCCCAGCCCCGGCTGCTCCCGGCCCGACTCCGTGACCACCGAGCGCTGCCGGCCACGAGTCCACGGGCCGGGGACCGGCAAGGCGCGGAGATGCTGAGGGGCAAGACGCGGCTGAACGGCCCCGATGCCCCTCGCTGCACCGTGCCCTGCCACCGCGGGACCCTCGCCCTGCCCTCCCCGCCCCAACGCTTCTCTGTGCCGCCCTCGTGCCAGCCGCTCGCCCGCGGCACGCCCGGACCCCGCCGGGTCCGCAGCCCAGCACCGTCTCCATCTTCTCTGCTGGGCGCCCCGGCCAGACCGGGGCACGCCGCCCCACATCCCCTCCTGCACGCAAAATTTTGGCAGCTTGCAGGGCTGCGGCCGCGAGCGGGGCTGACCATCGCCCTCGCGCCCCGGCACGGCTTGACCAGCGGCACCGCCGAGCACGGCCGTACGAGCAGCTCGCGGCTAACGAGGCGCAAGGAGCCGCTCGCCTCTTGAATCGTCAACGCAACGACGTCTCTTGCTGCCAGCCCTTGGCGCAGAGGTGAAGCGGTGCCCGCTCTGCTCCATTCCGGCGGGACGGCACTGGGGGGGGAGGCCTCCGGCCGCGGCTGCCCCTCGCCCTCCCCAGGGAACGCCCGCGCCTGCCCGGCTCCACGGATGGCGGCAGACGGCTATACATGCAGCCGGGGTCCGCGTAAATTTAATCAGATCAGAAATTCATTGTCGGAGAGACAGCGGCTGGAAAGCGTAACGGTAATTGCGTTAGCGCCCGCAGTCCTGCGGCCTCGGCTCGCCACGCTGTTCCTGGAGAGCCGCAGGGGCACGGCGCCGTGGGCACGGCAATGCTGGAGCAGGGGGCTCGCCGGGGGCCCAAAGCCCCCCCGGTCCTGGCAGGGAGCGGGCAGAGAGGACCGAGGGTCCGGGAGGGAGGGAGGGAGCAGGGAGAGGGCCGGGGAGGGCGAGCGGAGCTCTGCAAAAGCAGGCGGCCAGATGGCTCAGGAGAGGGCAGAGCCGCGGCGGCAGAAGGTGTTTACGGTGGCGGCTGACAGCAAAGGTGAGAGGGGCACCGGGCCCCGGTGGGGAGGCGACGGGACGAGAGGCCACCCGCGCTCTCCGGATCACAGCCTGCCACGGTCTGGCATACGTGCACACACGCACACCCAGCCCGGCACGTGCGCACCCGTGCACACCCTGCCCCATGCACAGCCTGCCCTACATGCATGCACCCATGC
Organism: Pelecanus crispus; assembly: GCF_030463565.1. Lineage (NCBI taxonomy): Eukaryota > Metazoa > Chordata > Aves > Pelecaniformes > Pelecanidae > Pelecanus > Pelecanus crispus. The sequence continues at coordinate 4,363,843 of NC_134662.1, read as the reverse complement.
ACACCCTGCCCAGCATGTGTGCACCCATGCACCCCCACCCCATGCACACCCTGCCCAGCATGTGTGCACCCATGCACGCCCTGCCCCATGGCACACCCAGCCCGGCACATGTGTGCCCATGCACACCCTGCCCCATGCACACCCAGCCCGACATGTGTGCACCCGTGCACACCCAGTCCCATGCACACCCAGCCTGGCACGTGTGCACCCGTGCACACTCAGTCCGGCACGTGTGCACCTATGCACCCCTGCCCCGTGCACACCCAGCCCGGCACGTGTGCACCCATGCACACCCAGTCCCATGCACAGCCTGCGCTACATGCACGCACCCATGCACACCCAGTCCAGCACGTGCGCACCCGTGCACACCCTGTCCTGCACACACCCAGCCTGGCACGTGTGCACCCGTGCACACCCTGCCCCACGCACAGCCGTGCCTGTGCCCCGCTCACGTCCCCCGGAGCCGTGCTGGAGCTCCCGCGGCCGTCGGGCCCAGCACGTCGCTCCCAGCCGGACACCAGACATGTGCCAGCCCATGCACAAGGCCACGCGTGCTCATACGTGCTCCGGCTGTTCATGCTGAGCGCCCTAATTAACACGTCTGGCGAAGCGGACAGGCGCTGATAACGGGCACGGGACGGGAGCCGCTGGGGGTTATCTGCCGGCGGCAGCCAGGCCCCCCACCGCCCGCGCCGGCTCTGTGCCGCAGCCCGCAGGGACAGCCAGATCAAGGCACCCGTTTGGGGGTCTCCCACAGGGGGACGGGGTAAACAGCCGCCGGGGCCGACCTCGTTAGCGCTGCCGAGCCCCAACGCTCATTAAGGCTGGCCCTGGCACGCTGCGGGCAGAGCCCCGGGCTGCAGAGTCCCCAGCCCCGTGGCCATCGGCGCTCGGCCCCACGGCAACGGGCAGCGGCGCCGTGCCAGCCCCTCGTCCCCTCGGCCGTCACCTCCCCGCAGCACCTGTCCTCGGGGTGCCCACCCTGCCAGCCCCCTGAGATGCTCCAAGTGGCCCGTCGGTCCCTTTCCCCAGCAGCCACCGCCGCCGTCCCCGGCAAACCCCTTCGCTCGTACTCAGTTTGCAGCGTGCACCCAGCCCGGCTGCGGTGCCGGTGCTTGTGCCAAGCACCTCACGGACCAGTAGCCGGGGCACAGCCGGGTGCCGCGAGGGCCGGGCGTGGGGACGGGTGGCGGCAGCGCCCCGAACCGCGCGGCTGCAAAGGGCAGCGGGGAGATCAGCGTCACCCTTGGCTCTCTGAGCCGAAGCAGCTCAGCGGTGCTCCCCGGAGCAATTTGCAGCAGCGGCAGCTGCCCTTGGTCTCATCCCAGAGCCGCAGCCGGGACTTGGCACAGACCTGCCACGACGCCGGTGCAGCACCGCTGCCTCCATGCCTCAGTTTCCCTGTCCCGGCGCTGGACCGTCCTGCACGGCGCGGGTCCAGCAGCGCGAGCGGTGAACCAGGAGAGCCTTCCCCACCCCGCTTTGTTTAAGACACGCAAACAAATACGGATGAACACGTATTATTTCGTTATTTCACTCGTCGGCCGCTTTACTTTCCGGCGGTGTCTTGGTCCCAGGCGGTGGCAGGGGCCGGGGGGGGCAGCGGGGCTCACGGGTGACTCTTTAACCTTGCAACGCTTTAATTCGCAGGAAATTTCACGCGAGCGGCGGGGAGCGATTTCTGAGCGCATTTGCCGGCGAGCGCGGCTGCGGTAATTTGATCGGCAGGAGCCGTGGAGAGCGCCGGCCCCGCAATCACTGCAAAAACGCCGACGAGGTGGAAATTGGCCGCCCGACGCGCCACTGGCAGCCCAGCGGGACGCCACGGCGGGGACAGGCGGGTGCTCGGAGGTGGACAAAGGGACACGGCTCGGAAGGACGGACGCAGCGGGCACAACTGCGGCACAGGGCAGGGACCTGCCTGCTCGCCCCCCAGCCCCTTTCCCGGCCCCTCTGCCCAGCCCTGCCTGCCCCGTGCCACCCCAGCGTCCCCGAGGGACGCCAGGCGGGAGCCAGACCCGCGGTGACCCCCAATCAAAAGGACAACGCGGGACTTTTCCCCCCAGCCCTGACGGTGACAGGCTGCGGAGCTGGCGGAGCCATAATTTATCACGCCAGCCCCTGACAGCTCCCTTTGACGGGGTCCCCGGGGGGGACCGAGCGATGCCTTTTGTCTGCCCAACAATTAATTATTTCCTGGCTAATGATGAACTCCGACTTGCAAAGCAGGTAGCGGCTGTGTGCAGGAATGAGAGCCGTTCCCTTCGCTCCTCTCCCTCGCCCCGCTGTGCCCCCTCCCCACCACAGGACCCCCACGGCGGGCTGCGGCAGGGGGACGTTGGGGTACTCGGGGCTAAGGCTGCACCTTGGAACCCCCCTGCATCCTGCCATCCTTCCCCCGGGCACGCTGTCCCCCAAAAAGGGCACCCCGAAACCAGACGGCCCCCTAAGCCAGAAGGAAGGTGCCGGTTCGAAGGCGCACACGGAGCGTGCCAGGGAGAGGGCGCCGGCGTAGCCGGGACGGCGGGATGGAGCCGGCTCTGGCGGTGCCGGCGGGTGGGTGCTGCGCTGCGGCAGCAGATGTTGGCTGTGCCGGCGGAGAGCACTTTAAGTGCCAGCCGCTGCGACCGCAGCCCCAGAGCGCTCTGCGCCGAGGAGCTGATAACTGGATGATGGGTCTGCGTTAATGGAGAAAATCCATTTAGGTTCACTCGATACTCTCCCACAGGCTTTCATTACACCTCAGGGGTCCGCGGTGCACGGGGCCCTGATACGGCCAAGCTGCAAGCCCAGATCGCATCTCTGCCATTTATCTGCCTCTCGGCAGAGGCTCTGGCGGGATGCGGGGAGGGATGCGCGCACAGAGAGGGATGCACGCTCGAGGGCTTCGGCCCCGAGCTCGTGGCCGCAGGTGGCGAGAGCAACACCAGCAGCATCCTGCTGCCCGCAGCCCTGCGAGGGACAGGCAGCGGCAGGCAGGGCAAACTGCGGGGGGTGCAACGGGGACCCTGCCCCGGAGCAGCTCCCAGGGAGCCCAGCCCAGCTCGGCGCTGCGGCATGGGCAGCGCGGGCAGCGCAGCAGACACAGGGAAGCGCAGGCAGGGCAGCAGGCGCAGGCAGGCGCAGGCAGGGCAGCAGGCGCAGGCAGGGCAGCAGGCACAGGCAGGGCAGCAGGCGCAGGCAGGCACAGGCAGGCGCAGGCAGCGCATCAGGCACAGGCAGCACAGCAGGCGCAGGCAGGGCAGCAGGCGCAGGCAGGCGCAGGCAGGGCAGCAGACGCAGGCAGGCGCAGGCAGCGCAGCAGACGCAGTCAGCGCAGCAGGCGCAGGCAGGGCAGCAGGCGCAGGCAGGCGCAGGCAGGGCAGCAGACACAGTCAGCGCAGCAGGCGCAGGCAGGGCAGCAGGCGCAGGCAGGCGCAGGCAGGGCAGCAGGCGCAGGCAGCATAGCAGACGCAGGCAGCGCAGCAGACGCAGGCAGGCGCAGGCAGTGCAGCAGACGCAGTCAGCGCAGCAGGCGCAGGCAGGGCAGCAGGCGCAGGCAGGCGCAGGCAGCGCAGCAGACACAGTCAGCGCAGCAGGCGCAGGCAGCGCAGCAAGTGCAGGCAGGTGCAGGCAGCGCAGCAGGCGCAGGCAGCGCAGCAAGTGCAGGCAGGTGCAGGCAGCGCAGCAGGCACAGGCAGCGCAGCAGGCGCAGGCAGGCGCAGGGACCCCCGGAGCTGCTGGCAGCGGGGAGGTGCGCTCAGGCCGGCCCCCCACAACGGAAAAAGCGACAGAGCCGTGAAAAGAAGTAAAATAATTATCGGGAGCTCCCAGCTCGGCCTCCCCGCCTGGTGCTTTCTGTTTAAGGCTAGTTAATAGCTAGTGTTCTCTGGTTAGGCCTGAATGACATTTCCAGAGTTATAATAACTGAGCTATTACTTGCCGTATTGATGCATTCCCCCTGCCGGCAGCCTGCTCATCCCGCGCCGCGCCGCCCGGCCGCCGAAAGCTCCTTTAGTCAATAGCACTTCTATTTTTCATTACTCCCTGGAAATGTGGCTCTTGGAAGCTCATCCGTCATTCAATTACGCCCTGGTTCAGTCCTATCATACACGTGTCATAAAGTTCCTCAGATCTGAACTGCTGTTAATTTTCTGCGCCATCCCAAGGGGATGCCCGGGACGTGCCTGGAAAGCAACCAGGCAGCCGAGGGCATGCCGGGTACGGGCGCGCCGGGGAGCGGGGGCTGCGGCGGTGCCGCCGGGTGCCCGGGCACGGGGGGCTCTTTGCCGGCCGGCGCGCTCGGACGCTGCCCCCTCCCCGCAACGGCAGCAACGGGACCGGCAGCGCACGACCTTGGCAGCACAGACAATTTATTCCTCCGGCTGGTTTATTCTTTTATCAGGTGTTGGTTTAACAGGGTGAGCTCCCCCCCTTCCCCTTTAATCCTACCGGCATCTGTGTTCAGCACGTCCGTACACAGAATAATCACCTGCCTGGCAGATTTGTCACTTCACCAGATGTAATCGGGGAACTTTTTTCCCTTTTTTTTTTTTTTTTTTTTTAAACCCTCCTTATTTTCTGTTTCTTAGAAGCTGCGGCTCCCCGGCTGTCGCAGGCGGTACCTGCTCCAGGTCATTCCTCCCCCAAACCCAAGGGTTTGCTTTGTTCGGCTTCGCTCTCCAGCTGCGCTTTGCTCGAAGGAAGCGGGGGAGGACGGCGGGGGCAGCGGCACGAAGGGCGGATGCCCAACGCCATGCCATGCACGAACCGGCGAGCCGGGCGGAAAAAGAGGCGCAGGATGAGGCTGGGGCACGGGTGAGGGGTGCCGGGGGCAGAGGGTCCCGGTCCCGACAAGCCGCAGGTCCCCTCCGGTCCCCGGGGTCGCTCCTTGGCGAGCTGCCGGAGGAGGGACGGGCGCCGTGCTGCGCCAGCGCTGCCCTCGGGGGAGCGGGCACCCCCCGGGCGCCGGGGTGAGACGGCGGGGGGCACGGACGCTGCGGCGGGGGCACCCGCCGTCTCCGGAGGGTTGCAGAGGTTGCTCAAACACGGAGGAACCACAGGCCGAGCCCTGCCCAACGCGTCCCTGCGTGGGTGGCAAGGACCTGCGGGTCTTCCACAGCTTAGAGATCCAAGCCCCTGCGAGGCGCCTTCATCCTGCTCCCCTCCGAAACGCGCCAGGGCATCGCTCCTCCTGCTTCCCCACGCTCCAGCACCCCGGGGCGTCCGCAGCCATCTCCCAGCCGGAGCTCCCCGCGCTCTCCCGGCCCCGGGGCCCAGCCGGGGGTCCCATCCAGCCCCCGCCCCGCTGCCTGGGTGGCCTCGGCCGCGCCGCTGCGCCTGGCGTGCCTCCCAGCAGAAGGCCAATGACTTCGCCGCCGCCCCGCTCCTCCGCGCGCCGGGCCCCGCGGGGCCTCCCACGGGCTGTTTTCCCTAAGCCGGGACGGACACACGCCGGGGCGTCTGCAAACGCCGCGCGTCACTTGTCAGCTCCCGGGACAGCCGCGGCGTGCCTCCGGCCACGCTCCTCCCCGTCCCCTTCCCGCTCCTCGGGACAGCTCCGGCCATGCCAACGGCCTCCAAAGCGCTTCATAAACAAACGTTCCCGGTCAGGAGGACGCTGCTGCCGCGCAGCCAGGGCCAACCCCGGCGGCGGGGCTGCCGCAAGGCCCTGATGGCCCCCGGGACCATCGCCAGCCCCTTGGTCCTGCTGGAAAGAGCCGCTATCCCGGCTGCTGAGCTGGGAAGCTGAGGTACAGAGGGGTCTGTGCATGCTCGGGGTGAGATGTGCGTGCTTGGCAGCTCCCGAAGCGTCGGGGGTGCCGGCCGGGACATCCCCGCTCCCACGGGAAGGCGGTGACGTGGGGGACCCTCCCGGGCAGCTCCAGCCCCGCTCGGCAGCTCGGGGCAGTGGCGGTGCTGGGTGGGCACCTCCTCCCAGCCCTCCCAGCCTGGCATTTCCCCAGCTCCCCTTCCAGCTCACCACCCAGACTCATGCTTCGCTCTGGGGCATGGCTAATGACCGGCCTAATTGATCTCTGACGAGGCTCTGCTCCTCACCGGGAGATCGATGCTGGAACCCGCTCAAGGCTCTGCAAAAAGCCATTTCTCCCCGCTTGCCTGCCTGCCCAGCCGGGCAGCACCGCCCCTCACCCACAGGGAAGCGCCCATCGATCGGGGCAAGGATCGATCGGATGGAGAAGAGGACGGAGGGGGGAGCGGCCACCCCCGCAGAGGGGACCGGGGGGAGCAGACCCCCGGGGCAGCCTTTGCTCCCGCTTGGCGCAACCCCGAGGCACCGCATAGGTGCCTGCCGCGCCGACGGGGTCTCCCATCTTCCCAAGCCCCCTCCCTGCAGCAGGCAGCTGTCAGGCTCCTCCTGCGCAAGGACACGCTTGTGCCACTGCTGATGGCAAGCGGCAAGGCCGCGCGAGCCCGCGGCACACGCGCGCAGTAACAGCCGCAACCGCCCGTCCCGCAACACGCCGCGCTTCGCCGGGTTCGCCCATCGTGGCTCCGCTGCCCGCCAAAATCCAGGTGCCACCCCCGTGCGTCGCCGGAGCAAAAGGGCGTTCGCATCACGACGCGTCGGGAGGTGCCGCCGGCGCGGGCTGCGGAGGAGGCACAGGGCGCCGCGTCCGACCCGGCACACGCCGGGAGCCGGACGGATGGGAGGGCAGAGCCCGGTCTGGCACAGCTCTGCCCACGCTGGCAGCCGTGCCTCGCTCCAAGCCGGCACCTCCACCCCACGGCGCTCGGCTCGCGCCTTCGGCTCCTCTCTGGCACAGCCCAGCTCTGCCGGCGAGCACCGCGCAGCTCCCCAGGGAGCAAAGCAATCGATACGCGGTGACCAGAGATATGGCAGGTTTGACCGACTCACCGGCACGGCGGTGCCGAGCCGCACTCACCTGGCAAGGAGCTGCCGGCACCAGGAGCTCCCCCCGCACCCCGGCCGGTGGCAGCCCTGGGTGGGGGGCACCGGGAAGCCCCTTGTCCCCATCCAAGGAGCCGGGTGACCGCGGGGCGCAGGCAGCGGCGAGGGGGGCTCCTCCCCGGCACCTCCACCACCGCGCGAGGCGGGAGGGGAGCGGGGGACCCTGGCCCCCGGGCAGGGGAGGGGGCGAGCGCCCGTGGCAGGGGGGCCAGCGGTCGCCTTCACGAGCCCTGGGGAGGTCACAGGGCCACCAGAACCACACTTATTTCTTCGCCTGCCTCTTCCCCCCCCCTCCGTTATTCCTTCCCCTCGTGTTCCCCTGGCCAAATTTGACCTAATTTGGCGAGATCGCCCGGGGTCTCCACTTCTCAGGGCATGACGGCCCCCCCCGCCCCTCCCCGCTCCTTTCACGGGGGTTTAAGCCTTTTCGTTTTGTCCATTCACTCCAAGACTAATCAGATTAAAGCCTTGCCCAGGGTGCTGCCCCGCTCCCTCCCCGGCCCCGCTTCACCCCCCCAATCCCCTGGCAGGTTTTGGCAGCCAACTTGGAGGTCCCGGCACCGCCATGCCAGGGGCCGGCTGTGGCACCGGGCAGCTGAGGTGCCCCCGGGGAAGGGCGCAGGGTGGGTGCTGCGGGGGGACAGGGAGTGACGGGGCAGCAGGACGGGGATGAAGGCAGCGGGACAGGGATGAAGGCAGCGGGACAGGGATGAAGGCAGCGGGGCGGGGATGAAGGCAGCGGGGCGGGGATGAAGGCAGCGGGACGGGGATGAAGGCAGCGGGACGGGGATGAAGGCAGCGGGGCGGGGATGAAGGCAGCGGGGCGGGGATGAAGGCAGCGGGGCGGGGATGAAGGCAGCGGGGCGGGGATGAAGGCAGCGGGACGGGGATGAAGGCAGCGGGGCGGGGATGAAGGCAGCGGGGCGGGGATGAAGGCAGCGGGGCGGGGATGAAGGCAGCGGGGCGGGGATGAAGGCAGCGGGGCGGGGATGAAGGCAGCGGGACGGGGATGAAGGCAGCGGGACGGGGATGAAGGCAGCGGGACGGGGATGAAGGCAGCGGGGCGGGGATGAAGGCAGCGGGGCGGGGATGAAGGAAGGCAGCGGGACGGGGATGAAGGAAGGCAGCGGGACGGGGATGAAGGCAGCGGGACGGGGATGAAGGCAGCGGGACGGGGATGAAGGCAGCGGGACGGGGATGAAGGCAGCGGGGCGGGGATGAAGGCAGCGGGGCGGGGATGAAGGCAGCGGGACGGGGATGAAGGCAGCGGGACGGGGATGAAGGCAGCGGGGCGGGGATGAAGGCAGCGGGGCGGGGATGAAGGCAGCGGGACGGGGATGAAGGAAGGCAGCGGGACGGGGATGAAGGAAGGCAGCGGGACGGGGATGAAGGAAGGCAGCGGGACGGGGATGAAGGCAGCGGGACGGCCGCAGCTCTCCCCGCCGAAGCCATCGCGCTCTCTGGGGAATCCCTCCCCCTTCTCAGCCATGCCTCACGTTTCAAGTCAGGCTGAAGGAGCCTAAGAATGGAATAAATTTAGTAAAAAGGGTACTTCCCCCCCACACACCCCCCTTTTCGCCCGGGAGCCGCGTGCACCGGCGCTGCTCCACGCCAGCTGCCCTTCACCAGCGCCTGGGGAGGGCGATGGGCGCCTGCCTGCGGGCAGCGACGGACGGAGCTGGGACCCCGGCTCTGGCCCCGGAGCCCCCCGGACGCACACGAGACCTGGACCCACCGGAGCCACCCAGCAGCACCCGCACCCCGTCCGCCGGGACCCCCGGCTCCCTGCTCCAGCAGCAGCACCCCACAGCCCGGCCTCGCTCCTCGGCGGCTTTGGAAAGGGACTATCTCCCCACTAGAAACTTTCTGGCCCCATCCCGCTCATCTCCCCATGCGCTCCAGCCCCCCCACCCAGTGCCAAAACCACCAAACATCCCCCCCTAAACCTTAAAAATTGATTTCAATTCACTTTGGCCCAGCTCTGCACACAAATGCATTCGACACGGGCACTCTCCCCCGGCCAGGATTGTATGCAAAGGCAGTTAGGGGTCAATGAATAATTCATACTCCCCTGTCTTTCAGAATTATACTGTGGAAAAATAAATCTGAGACTATATTAAAAAAAAAAAAAAAAAAGAGAGAGAGAAAGAAAAAAGAGGCTGGGGGGTGCGGGGAGGCAGCTCTCGCCCCTTCGCCCCCTTGGCCAAACTCGGGCGCAGGGATGAAAGCGTCGGCGCGTCGGCATCTCCTCTTCCATTGAGCAACTTGACATTCAGGTCTGTGCGGAAACCACCTAAAATCCTTCCTGTGCTTTGTTCCGCTGCCTTTTCACCCGACTCTCACGGAGATGGGGAGCGGGCGGCGGGGAGGGGGGCAGAGAGCTCTTGGGGGGGGGTGTCCCTTTGAAGAAACGCACTCATCCGTTCGGCTGGTTGAGTTCAAGGGGCAGCGTGCTGGGGCGAGCGGGGGGGCTGGGGCGAGCGGGGGGGCCGTGGGGCCGGCGTGCCCCTGCCCCGGCTCGGCCAGGACCCCCCCGGCACCCCCCCGCCGGGGCCACCTCTGCCTCCCGCCCATGGACTTTGCAAGCCCAGGGAGAAGGAGGGCGGCTCTGCCCCGACCCAGAGGGACCCGGCGGGGCCAGGCTGGGTTTTGGGGTGCCTGCACCCCCCCATGCCCGCACCCCCCCCATGCCCAGAGCACCCAGCCCAGCTGTGCCCATCGGCTGCGTCCCACCTCGGCTGGCGGGGGCCACGTGCTTGCCGCACGATGCGCTAACGGGGAGGAAAGGAAGCGGGAGTCACTTTAATTTGGCTATTTAAAAATAAAGAAATAACACAGGCTTTGAAAGCCCGGAGGGGTCCCAGCGGAGAGACCTCCATCTCCCCCTTCAAAGGCCGCCTCTGCTTTCTTCCCCCCGTTAGCAGCACACAAAGGTGCACGAGCACTTTTGTCTCTGTGGAAAGACCTTTTTAATTGGTTCCAGGCAGAAGGTTAAAATCTCTCCCCTTCCCTGCGTGCTTTTCTAAGAGGGGAAAGGGGGGGGGAAAAAAAAAAAAAAAAAAAGAGGCAGAGGGGAGGAGGCAGGGAGGAGGGTTTGTATCAAGGCAAGGCGGGCGAGCAGGGGGGCACCCAGGGGCAATGTCCCCCCCCGTGGGGTCCAGGGTGGGCGAGGGTGATGGGGATCCCTGGTGAGAGCAGGGGTGGCCGAGGGGGCTGTGCCGGTGGCACCAAGGGAGCCGTGCCGGGCTCCGGAGCAGGAGATGCTCGCGGGGAAAAGGGAGATGCTCGGCGCAAGGATGCTCGGCGCGAGCACGCTTGGTGCTCCCGCGGGAACGCAGCTTTTGAGGGTTTCTGCAGGGATTCCCCAAAAAAGAGCGGGTGGAGACGTGCCACCCAGGGCCTCCCTGCAGCGACGAGGCCGGGCAGCGCGGGAGGGTGCGCTGGGGGCTGCTCCGACCTCCGCGAATCTCCCCGGGCTGCAGAGCGCCCGCGGCGCGTCCCCATCCGTCCCCATCCCCGTCGAGGAGCGCGGTCCCCGAGCATCACGCGCGGCACCCCAACCCCTCGCCGCTCTCCCGTCCCCACCCCGCCGGCGCTGCCATCCTCCCAGCACTTGGGTTTCCTTTCACGGAAGGGGGAGCTGAGAAAAACGCATCAATTATTGAGCCGGGGCGCCGCGAGCCCGACGCGTCCCCCTTGCTAATGCCGCTCAGGTAGAGCCGCGCGGAGCCGCAGTCAGACACCTCCTAACACGATTAGCTGCAGGGCTCTTCCAGCGCGCTTCAAGGTCAATTTTTCTGAGGCTGACAAAAGGTGCAGGCAGGCAGCGGTTCCGCCCCGCCACGGCCCGGGATGGGGCGGCAGGATGCTGGGGATGGGCACCGGCAGCCCTGAGCGATGCCACCCGGGCAAGGGGACCTGCAGGGCAGGATGGCGGGGCTCCCGGTGGGATGGGGACACGGCGGGGGTCCCAGAGGGATGGGGACACGGATGGAGGGGCTCCCGGAGGGATGGGGACACGGTGGGGGTCCTGGAGGGATGGGGACACGGTGGGGCTCCCGGTGGGATGGGCACACGGCGAGGGTCCCGGTGGGATGGGGACACGGCGGGGGTCCCAGAGGGATGGGGACACGGATGGAGGGGCTCCCGGAGGGATGGGGACACGGCGGGGGTCCCAATGGGATGGGGACACGGCAGGGGTCCCGGTGGGATGGGAACACGGCAGGGGTCCCGGTGGGATGGGAACACGGATGGAGGGGCTCCCGGAGGAATGGGGACACGGTGGGGGTCCTGGAGGGATGGGAACACGGTGGGGGTCCTGGAGGGATGGGGACACGGTGGGGCTCCCGGTGGGATGGGGACACGGCGGGGCTCCCAGAGGGATGGGACACGGCGGGGCTCCCAGAGGGATGGGGACACGGATGGAGGGGCTCCCGGAGGGATGGGGACACGGCGGGGGTCCCGGTGGGATGGGAACACGGCGGGGGGGCTCCCGGCCATGCGATGGGGACATGGCGGGGGGCTCCGCAGCAAAGCGACTCACATCGTGCCATGCAGGAGCGGGTCCGGCCTGGCCAGCTGCACACGGAACAGCAATTGGATCCAGATGTTTCCCCCAGCAGCCGGAAACCGCTTCCCCCCCATCCGGAAAGTGCTCAGCAGCCCCTTCCACCGCCCTGCGCCGGCTTTGGCGGGGATGGGCAGCGCGGCAAGCCCTGCCGGCACAGCTGCGTGCCGCCGGAGCCGGGATTTACCCCGGCACGGCGAGGCCGGACAGAGTGACGGGGCAGGGCGCAGGCACGGCAACGCCGGCTCTGCCACGGCGCTCCTGCGCTCGAGGTTTCGGGACTCAGCCACGGGACCCCCGCGCAGGCCGGGGGGCCACCCAGCCCCCTCCAGCCGGGCTGGCACACGGGTGCCTGGCCAGCAGCCACGCTTCACCCCGTGCCCAGCCGCACGCGCCTGCCTTCCAAAACCACGCCGGTCTCGCGCGCGGCAAAGGAGGGAGCTGCCGCGGCAGGCGGGGAGGACACGGTCCCCTCCGACGCCGCCGGCTCCCCTGCAGCAAAAGGAAAACGGGAGACGGGCAGCCAGGGCTGGAGCAGGTGCCCGGCTTCCTCCAACCCGCCAGCGCCAGCATCCCCTGCCCCGCGGCAGAAGCGGGGCTGGGTGCCCACCGGGCTGGGTGCCCATCGTGCCAGGCAGATGATAGCAAAGCTAAAAAAAAAAAAAAAAAAAAAATCAAAAAACCCAAACCTCGGTCTGGGAGGACCCAGCTCCCATATCCGGGCACGGGCCGGTTGGGAAAGGGCTGGCAGGCGGCTCCAGGCAATGCTGGCTGCAGGTCACCGCCACAGCCGCTCCCGAGAGGTCTCCCGAAGGACACCAGGACCCACGGGTCCCTGTCTCCCCCCAGGTCGCATCCTGCTTTGGGGAGGGTGCCCAGGGCAGCGTGTCCCTGCACGGGACGGGGACGCGGCTTCCTGGCCCCTCCGACCTCAGAGCAGAGTGAGGAAAACCACAAGAAAACCTCAGAAACCCGTCTGAAGAGCCAGAACCCGAATTCACTCGCTCTCACGTTATTTAAAGCCCATCGCCGCTTCCAAGCCCTGCAATGATGCGAGAATCTCAATTACCATTAAAAGAATGCGTTTCTGCTCTTTGCATTATGGAGAAAAGCCTGAAAACCAACCCCTGGGAACTAAACAACTCTAGAAAGAAGAAAAATAAAAAATTCATGTAATTTATATTATTAAAAACCTGGCAGTTGGCAAACCAGTCTCTCGACTGGAGGAAACTGGGGCCATTCACACCTTGCGGAAGGCAGGGAGATTATCAGGGCTGGAAACCACGACGGCAGCCCCGCAGAGCCCAGTGCCACCCCCTCCGCACCCCGCGCCGCTCTGACGGCAGGATCTGGCTTTAAATGGGTTTTTAAACACCTCTGAGCTTGTGGGATGCAGCACGCTGCAGAAGGACAGCGTGTTATTTTTATCGTTGCATTAGTTCCAGTTTAATTGCCGGGATGGTATTAAGTGCACGGAGCAGGGTCCGAGCAGCGGGGATGTTGCTGGCAGTCTGTCCTGCCTCCAACCCCCCGGACGCCCTCGGTGGAGCGGGGTTTGAGACCCAGCACGCTCGCTGCGTGCCAGCACGCGCCTCTCCTCCGCATGGCCGCGGATCTGCGCTGCGTTTGGGGACAACCGGGGACAGGAGCCATCAACCGGCACCGGAGCCTCCCTGCTCATCCTCTCCCGCCTCCTCCAGCCCGGACGCTCCTTCTCCTCCGGCTCTGTTCAGCAGCACGGAGGAGCAGGATGGTGGCTTCCCCCGCACCTCCCTCCTCCTCCTTGCCCCATTGCAGGTCCCAGTCCCCTCCAGCGCTCTGCAACTGGGGACGCTCCCGCCGTCGCCGATTCTCCAGCCCCGGGGCTCCATCGCACCCCATCAACCCGTCCCGCCCCGCACCGCCCCGTCCTCCCGCAGCCTCCCTCCCACCAGCCCCTCCTGGAAATGGCGTTATCTCCAACACGGCAAAAAGCCCCCGTTTTGTGCCAGCGCTCGCGGCTGGGCTCCCTCGGGTCATCAGGAGCTGGGAAACACCCTCAGCCCTTGCCTTGGCTGCTCCCACGCAGGAAACCTCCCAGCAGCGATAGTGCAGAGATGCCCAATGCCCTCCCAGCGCTGGAGCCGAGCTAATCCCGGGTTTCACGCCCAACACCTCCAAGGGCCCCCGGGGACGGCCCTGCCATCGCAGGGACCCCTCCGCCACCCCCATCCCCGCAGCCCCCGTCGGCGGAGCGGGAGGGAGGCGGGAGCGCACGGCAGAGCAGAGCCGCTGCTGAGAAATCATCTCGGAGGAAACAAAACCTGCCAGTCAGCGATCTGACTAATGGCATACGGGAATTAAGATACCAGAAAATGCCCTCCCGCGCCTGCCAGCAGCTTCCCAGGCAGGTGTGTTCACAACAACTTGTTTTCCCGGGGACAGCCGGGCTCGTGCCTGCGCAGCGCTGACGACGTGAGCTCGGTGCTTCGGCTCGCGCCTCTCCCAGCACGGCATCCCCGACCTGCCTGGGACCGAGCCACCCTCCCGGCCGGTCCCCGCAGCCCCACTCCCAGCCCAGCATCCCCCGAGACGGCGGATGGGATCGGATCCGGGATGTGGGATTCGCTGGGGGCGGTTTCCCACAGCGCAGGTGGGGACAGGAGCCTCCGAGCAGATCGAGCCCGCTGGGGACTGGGGATGCCGGAGGCGCCCGAGCAGGCTGGGCAGGGACGAGCAGCGGCACGGGGAGGTGACGGCGGCACAATCCCAACATACGAACTGCTTCCAGCAGGAAAAGCCTGGCAAAAGAGAAGGATCAGGCCCAGATGGACACACCGGGGAGCCGGGGTGCAGGGCTGCACCCCAAGCTCTGGGACAGCCTTGGTGGGACGGCTGCCGCGGAGGGCACTGGCCCCGGGCCTCCTGCTCAGCCCCGCTCTCCTCCCGATACCAGTGGCCTCCCAGTTCAGCACTGGGAAGAGGATGCCTGCCAGGGACGGGGCCGCCCGGCTCCTGGGGAGACCGGCGACCTCCCCGAGTAGATTTGCTTTATAGGGTCACGGAGGAAGGCACCAGCGCGGAGATATTTAAGCGGCGTTTTACCATTGGAAAAAATTAGAGTCACAATATTAATTAATCCTCAAAGCACTTTACGAACATTAACTAATTAAGCCTCCCAACCCCTCTGCAAGGTGGGAAAGGTATCATTGTCCTCGTTTTACAGCTGCGGAAAATGAAGCGCGCAGAGGTGACGTGACTCACCCAAGGTCGCTGCGAGCCGGGCGAAGGTGGGTCGGGGACCCCGAAATCTCCCCTGCACACCCTTTGCCCGCTCCTCCCATCCCTAAGCAGGACAGGACCCGGCCGTGCTGGGCACCACGCAGCACCCCGAAGCCAGGCACCATGCAGCACCCCGAAGCCAGGCACCATGCAGCAACCACACAGCACCCCGAAGCTGGGCACCATGCAGCACCCAGAAGCCGGGCACCATGCAGCACCCCGGGCACCATGCAGCACCCCAGGCACCATGCAGCACCCCGGGCACCATGCAACACCCCGAAGCTGGGCACCACGCAGCACCCCGGGCACCGTGCAGCACCCCGAAGCCAGGCACCATGCAGCACCCCGAAGCTGGGCACCACGCAGCACCCTGGGCACCATGCAGCACCCCGAAGCCGGGCACCACGCAGCACCCCAAAGCCGGGCACCACGCAGCACCCCAAAGCCGGGCACCGTGCAGCACCCCAAAGCCGGGCACCGTGCAGCACCCCGAAGCCGGGCATCGTGCAGCACCCCGAAGCCGGGCACCACGCAGCAACCACGCAGCACCCCGAAGCTGGGCACCACGCAGCACCCCGGGCACCGTGCAGCACCCCAAAGCCAGGCACCATGCAGCACCCCGAAGCTGGGCACCGTGCAGCACCCCGGGCACCATGCAGCACCCTGAAGCTGGGCACCACGCAGCACCCCGAAGCTGGGCACCACGCAGCACCCCGAAGCCGGGCACCGTGCAGCACCCCGAAGCCGGGCACCGTGCAGCACCCCGAAGCCGGGCACCGTGCAGCACCCCGAAGCCAGGTCCCAGCATCCCGGTCCCCACCCAGGGCAGTGAGTCGGGACCTGCCGCATCCCCGCCAGCCCGCCCCCGCTGCGGCGGGCAGAGCCCCCCCGGCACGCAGCCCTGGGGGAAAACCTGCCGGAGCCTGGGGCAGAGAGTTAAAATAGAAAATGCTGAGGGGTTTTATCAAAAGCACAAACGACCCTGCACGGTTTAAAAGCGATTAGAGGCCCCGGCTGGGTTATCAACCGGTGTCTCAATCACGCAGCATCGATCCAGATAATAGCCGGCAATTGTTCAGATACAATATCATAAAGTCACTTTAACTACAGCCATAAAGCTTCCCCCGCCTGCAGCACTGTCGGGCGCTCCCCGCCCCGGGAGCTCGCTCAGGACAGCGGGTGCGATGGCAAAGCCGCGCCGTAAGCACGCGCTCGGCTCTGGGCATGGCAGAGGATGTCGCCGGGGCCATCGCCAGCCGGCGGCTCCGTGCCGGGGTGCAAGGGAGCGGCCGTGCCCGGGCCATCGATCTTCACAGGGATGAGGCCACGCAGCAGCATTCCCACCCCAGGGCATCCCCTGGGGATCGCCCCCCGCCTCTGCTGCTCCCGCTGGCTGTGCTGGGAGCGGAGGGCACCGGGAAGGGACGCCGAGCCCCCACGGGCTCCCCTCGACGTCCCTCCTGGGAACCGGCGGCACACGGCGCCGGGGTTAGGGGAGCTCAAAGGCAGCTGCTGAGATTCGCCGTTTCAAGTTTTAATCCGTGGAATTTATGGTAGTTAGGAGAAACCGTACGGTGACAGCCCCCCATACAGCGGCTGTGAACCCCCCCCCCGCTCCCCGGGTTTGCTCTGCTCCCCAACAAACGCGGGGCTCCGACCGCGCAGCACCGCGACCCGGCTGCCCTGCTCCCCACAGAACACCGGGGTGCCCCGCCGCCAGCCCCCCAGCACCAGCGTGTCTCTGCGCCCCCGGGGCAGCCACGGTCGCTGCCCCGGCTCTCGGCCGGCAATCGCCAGCTCCGCTTCCCAGCCGGAGGTCGGTGGGGTTTTGGTTGCCGGCAGCCCCCGGGGATGCCGCCGGCAGCCCCTGCCCGCGCTGGAGAACGCCGCTTCCTCACTCGCTGCTTCCCACTGCTTAATGAGCACAAAATATTTCCATGTTGCCAATTACTTGGTTCGTTTGTGCTGCTGCGGGCAGCGCTGGCGCAGGGAAAATCCCCTTGGAGCTGCCCTGGCCCCCGGGGAGGGTGGGGAGCCCTGGCAGGGACCCCCCAGCCCTTCCGGAGCCGAGCATCCCCGTCCTCACCGTGCCCCCCCAACGCCCCCCCGGCCCCCTCGCCCCCAGAGCCGCGCTCGTTAGCAGCTGGCTAACGGCTTTCCCACGTCCCCAGCGCGACACCGATGCGGCTGCGGTGGGAAAGCGAGACCTTCCCGGGATTTAAACCGGCCTTCGAGGCACTCGGCGAAGCCCCCCGGTTTCCGCCGGCTGCAAGACCCGGCTCTCCGCCGGTCGGGCTCCTCGAGCGTCCCCGCACCGAGCTACAAACGGGGCCGGGCCCCGGTGTGACGGAGCCCCAAAGGGCAGAGACCCCCATTCCCAGCTGCCGGAGCGGGCTGAGGTGTGAAAGCAAAGTGCAAATTAAACACGCCACGACGCCCGCTTTGCCCCTCGGAGGCTGGCGGGGCCGCTTGCCCCGGGGGTGCCGATGCTCCCCAAGCATCAGAGCAGGATCCGGCCCTGGGGTGCGAGAGCAGGTCCAAGTCCGATCCGGCCCAGGGAACCCACGGGCACCTCGCACGGCTCCGGGAGCGGCACCGGGAGCGGCCCAGCGGGGCTGCTGCGCTCGCACCCGCCACCCCGGCTTCGGAACCCCCCTTTTGGGCTCACCGGGGGCTTTCACCCCGCTGATTTACACCAGCAGAAGACGGTTTGGGGTCCGACCCGCCACCGTGCCGGCGTTGCAACCGCTCCCAGCACGGAGAAAACCCCGGGCGGCATCGCAGACGTGTGCCGGACCTCGCACCATTCCGGCTGGGTTCGTCCCACCCCAGGGACCGACCCCCTTCCCGTCGCAGCCCCGGCAGGATTTACAGCCAGGCGAGACCTCTCCCCTCAACGAGATCGCTGCTGCAACGCCATCATTATAAAAACATTAAACCAGGTCGGTCCCCGGGAACGGCGTTCCTCTCGCTGCAGCTACACCTGCGCCCATAAATCCTCCCTCTACAAGGCAGCCCGGGTGGGGTGATTTATAAGGTGAAACAAATATTACGATGTTTAAGGAAAAAAAAAAAAAAAAAACCACCACAAAAGCCCATCCAGCTGGGCTCCCCTCCTGCCGGGGATGGGACTCCCGGTGTGAACCGGGGACCTTTGGTGACGCCAGGTTTTTGCCCGCTCGTAGGGCGGCGAGGGACCCCCCGGCGAAGGGCTGCGTCCGCGGGATGCCGTAATGACGTTGGGCTCCGGCGCTGTCAAACGCGCTCGCCCGCGTGACGGACACAGGAGCCAGCCACGGCTCTGAGCCCCCACGGCCCCGGCACGGGGGAACCGTGCCGCTACCGGGACCCCGAACCAGCCCGAAGGAGCCGGGGGGCTGCAGCCCGTCCTCGCGCCCCGAGCTCCGCGGGCACGGAGGAGCCGGCGCTTTGCAGCCGACGCCGTCGGCACCGACGCTTGCTGCGTTGGCAGAGCTGCCAGGGGAATGCTCCGGCTCCCAGCCGAAATTCCCGGGTCCAGCCACGGAGCAGGAGGACGCGCTGTGCAGCGGGGTACAGCGCTGGGAGAGTGACGTCCTTCTCAATCTCTCCATGCACTCTCCAAGCATTAATTGCTTAATTTAGCCCCTGGCAGCGATCCTCACCTTAACAGCAGAGAAACTGGGGCTGGGAGGGGGGAAGCCATTTGTCTCCGTGTAGCGAGCTGGAAACCGGATCCAGAACTCACAGCCCAGCTCGCCGTCTTAATGATGAGAGTATCTCTCCACCTTACCCAAACGCTTTCTCCTCTAAAAGACAGCATTATGATTTATTGTTATTAATCAGCTTTGAAACGTTTTCTGGAGTCCAGGTTCCTGCTGACACCCCCACCCTGCTGCCGCCCAGCCCCGCCAGCGCTTCACATCCCAACGCCGGAGCGCGCTCCGGGAAGGAGCCAAGGCAGAAAATGAACAATTGCGGATGGCGGCGCGGACGAGGCCGGCTGGCCCAGCTGGAAAGGCGGCGGCTGGGCAACCGGACCTCGGAGCCACCGGCCCCAAGAACCGGCACGGACAGGGATTGCAAGCAGGGAAAGAAAACCACAGGCAGGGAAAGCCGGGAGCTGCAGGCAGGGAAAGCCGGGAGCCCAGCCCCGGTCAGAGGCGAAGGCAATTCACGGCGACGAGCATTAGGCACGGTGCCACCTCCAGAACACGCGTGCCGCAGCGGAGGGCGATCCCCACTCCCATCCCTTGTTTTAGCTCTTAATTCCGCCTCGCGGGGCCGGGCGGCGCGGGAGCGACGCTGGGGCCGCGGCGCAGAGGGCCCCGGCGTTTCCAAGGACTCGGCACCCCGCGCGCCCGCCCGGCTCCGGCCAAATCAAGACCTGCAAACCCAAGGCAATCCCAACGGAGATGATGCTGGACGGGGACTGGAGCCAAAAGCCGTTTCTATTCTGGACGGCGGTTTGGATTCTCTGTTGAAAACCAAACCGGGAGCACCATTTTGACCGGCATTCGCAGCCGGAGCTGGTGCCAGAATTGCCGCGTGCCGGTGCGGTATCCGACAGCGGTTGTACAACCGCAACACGGCGCCGGTGCCAGTGGGACAATCCCGTCCCCACCACAGCCCCGGGGACGTGGCACGGCACAGCCTGGCAGGGCCATGGCTCCGTCCCGAGTCCCGCAGTGCTGCCGGAGCCGGGGAGGCAGGCAGGGAGCAGGGAGCGGGCAGGGAGCAGGGAGGCAGCGGGTCCTCCTGACCACCCTGCATGAAGGATCTGGGAAAACCCAAGGAGAGAGTTTGGAGGATTTCCAAAACACACCGTGCCCTGAAGCACGAGGCTGCCCCGGAAACAAGAACCTTGCAGGGTCCAGGATAGCGATCATTTCCCCGAATACAGGATTTTGTAACCTACGCTGTCCTCGCTGCTCTCCCTAACACCCCGGCACCCCGCACAGGGAGGGGATGGGGGACAGCCCCCACCCCAAAACGGGGACCCCGGGAGCAGGGAGCTCACCCACCGGCAGGAGAGCAGCCGGGCACGCAGACACCATGGGGAGAAGGAAACGCAGTTCGGGTTTTGCGCGGGATTTTTTTTTTTTTTACAACGAAGGAAAATGGTGGGAGGGCACGAGAAAGAGGCGCTGGGCTAAAAACCAAAGGAAGAAGCCGCGGGGAGAGGAGACGATTCCCGTCTCCCTGCGTGGGAGCGGTGCCACGCAGGGCACGCAGCCGCTCGAGGGACCCTGGGATGGTTTTGCCCCCAGCAAAAAACCCAGCGGGGCGATTCCCCAGCACCCACGGCCGGGCTGTCCCCCACGCACAGACCCCCTCTCCCCTCCCACCAGCCCCCAGGCTTTGCGGGGGGACAAATAAATCCACGGAGACGCCCACCCGAAAGGCAGCAGGGCCCGTCGCAGGTGACCCCGGGAGGGCAGCGAGGCGCCGACCGCAGCCCCGGGAGGCTCCGTCGGGATTTGACGCCCCAACGCTCAGCACCCAGCTGGATCCGGGACCGCTCAACCACCCAGCTCCGAGTTTTCCAACAGAGCAAAGGGAAATTTCAGCGAACACCCAAGTAGCAAAGACCAGGAGGGAAACCCTTCG
Organism: Pelecanus crispus; assembly: GCF_030463565.1. NCBI lineage: Eukaryota > Metazoa > Chordata > Aves > Pelecaniformes > Pelecanidae > Pelecanus > Pelecanus crispus. The sequence continues at coordinate 4,343,513 of NC_134662.1, read as the reverse complement.
GGAGAGCATCTTCTCCGGCAGCAGCCCTCCCACCTGCCGCCCCGCTCACCCGGATGCCCCGCTCGGCAGCACCGCGGCCGTGCCGGGAATTGGTCTGGGATTTGTGAAAAGCCCCTTCCCGAGGGCCGGCACGCTGGCTCAGGCACGGGCAGCTCGGGAGCAGGGTCTTGCAAGTTTGTCTTGGTAAAAATAAAACAGAATTTGCAGAAGGAAATGCGAGAGGAAGCGCCGGTTAGCAAAGCACTGAAGAACGTTTGTGCGATGGGAAGCAGAGGAATTCACGCTGGAAGGCCCGAATAGAGCAAAAGATTTCTGGTGCGAAGCGGGAGAGGAGGCTGATGAAGGTTGCCTTTAATTTCAGGGCAAGGGAAAATCAACAACTATATAGCAAACATTTAGGTATTCTTTTAAAAAAAAAAAACCCTACAATTTCAAAATAACACCAAAATAAAAGCGCCCATCCCAGAACTGGGGTCGTTCCACCACGCGAAGCCCCGGCCGCAGCCACGACGGCCACCCGGCACGGGCGGAGGGGACGGACAGACCGACACGGTCCAGCCGCCCGCCCCACCCAAACCCGACCCTCCGCGGGCGCGCAGGGACGGGGCAGACGCGCCGCAGCATCGCTCCCCTGCCCGAAAGCCGCTCGGGGCCGGGCCAGCAGCCGGTGCCCCCGGCCCCCGCCCCCAGCCCCGCTGTCCCGGGGGGCTCTGCCCCGTGTTTTTCCACTCAATTTCCTTCCCGAGGCAGCAGGAGATAAATCCCTCTGCCGAGGCAGGCGGCCGGAACGGCAAAGCCAGCGGTGCCAAGTTTAATAAGCAACCCTGATCGAGAGAACAGGTAATAATTGGGATTATCGAGCTGGCTGGGAAGGAGCTTCCCCGGCTCCTGACGGCACCGGCGCCGGGTGGCAACGACACCCGGGGGGCCACCAGCAAGACCGGGATGGCTGCTGGACGCGGCGAGGCCGGGACACTGCCAGGGAGCAGCATTACCTGATTTATAATTTAAAACAAACAAAAAAAAAAAAAGGGCAAAACAATAAAACCCTTTTTGGATGCACCGTGCACGGTTGGTACCTGCAGCACAAGGGACCCGGCCACGGTCCCCGCCCTGTGCCCCCCAAATCCCACGGGAGCGCCCGGGGACCCCAGCTCCCTCCCCAGCTCCGCAAGCGCATCCCCGCATCCCGGCTCGGGGGAGACGACGGTGCCGCCGCCGTCCCAGCGCCCGCGGCTGCAGAAAGCTCAGCCACCGAAATAATCCCGTCGCGGTTGGATTTTGTGCGGGGCGCAAGGTCCAGGGGCTTTTTTTCTCAGTGGAAACAGGATTGGAAAAAGGAAGAATTGGGATTTTTCGAGTTCTCTACAGGGTCAGGCTTGGCTGATTTTATTTTACTGCAAATATAAATAGGGCTTTTTAAAAATTTAAAAAAAAAAAAAAATCAAGCCAGTCTAAATAAAATCCCACTAGAAGACACAGTAAGAAATCCTGCTGGAGGACAGGCAGAAATATCTGTAACTGGGCTGAGTGCTCAGAAATATTTGTATTTGCTGTCTAAACACTTTATCTGTTTCCTAGCACATGGGAGAGTTTTGCTCTCCGTGTAATGTTAAAGAAAAAAATAAACCGATACAAATAATTTCTCCTCTTCTGCAGGAAAAAAAAAAATCCTACAAAACTTGGTTGCAGGCGCACCAGGGGAAACAGCAAATATTTCCACCGAAATTAGGCCGAACGCCACGCTAATCAAATAGATGGAGGAGACAATTCGGATGCATCGGGAGGAACAGGCTGGGGGATCCAACGGGTCTTTCCCATCTCCGGTCGTTACAAACCCCCTTTGCAATTTATTCGCCTTTTTGCCAAAGCTGGCGGCCTGGGGGAGCGGAGCCGGGGGAGGTTTACGTTTCGTACAACAGATCTGACATACAAAGTTTAATTCTTGGGGGGATTTCAGCGTTGCGTGGGGAAGGAGATTAACTAAAAGCACGTTCCTGTGTTCAACTAAAAAGTATGGAGTGATGATTTTAAACTCGGCGGATCCCGGTAATGCTTCCGCGGCGCGTGGTGGGAACACCGGCGGTGTCCGCGCGGATGCCCGCAGACTCGCTGCCGCATCTCGGGGGACCCGCGGCACCGGGTGCGGCACCGGGTGCGGCACCGGGTGCGGCACCGGGCTGGCGTCCGGTGGGACCGACTCCGCGCCGGCAGCCCCGGGGCTGCTCCCCACTGACGCAAAGCGAGGCCAGGGCGGGGGGAAACGTCAAGAGAAGCAGAAAATGGGCAGGTCAGGAAGAGCTCACGTGCCGAGGGAGCCCACGGCTGCATCCCGCAGGATCCCACCACGGCCGCCCCTCTGGCACCCACCGGGACGCGGCTCCGCGGCCGTCCCTCGCCCAGCGGCGGCATCGCTCGCGGCTCCTCTGCCCTCGCAGCTCCGTCTTGGAAAGCAAAATGCGGGAAGAGGGGGAAAATGTAAAAGGGGGGGGGGGAAGAAAAAAAAAAAAAAGTCTTAATCCCATTTCTGTCTGCATCCCTCTCCCTCCATTAACGACCCGGAGGAAAACATCAAATGGATCCGAGCAGGGCCGGGAAATGGGAGCGCGGGTCTCGCTGGCCCCGGTGCTGATTGGCTTCACCGGGGGCCGCGAGACATCGATAGCCGTGCTCTGTGGCATTTAAATCGCTGCCGGGGATCGATACGGCAGCGCGCCGCGGGCCCCCGCCGCCACCACCACCAGCCGCAGCGGGCGGGCGAGCCGGGGGCGAGCCATGGGCGAGCCGGGGTCCCTGGGGAGCCCCAGCCGCACCCCGAGCCCCCTCTGCCCCTGGACCCCCACACCCAGGGGTCCTGCTGCTGCTCCCCACCAAGGCACGATGCGGGTGAGACCCACCGGAGCCTGCCGCCCCGCAGAGCCAGCCCCTCTCCCGGGGCTGGACCGAGCCCCGGCCGGCAGCCCGGGCTAGCGGGGGACGACCCCCAGGCTCCCACCAGCCCAGGCTGGGGCTCGGCTCCAGCATCTCGCGCGCCTTTGCGCTTCCGTCGGCTCGCACGGGATCCCTCCCCTCTCCGGGGGCTGCGAGCGCTGCGGGCTCAGAGCCCTCGCCGCCCCGGGCGCTCCCCAAGGGCACAAGGGAAGGAGAAGTCGTTCCCTGTCTTCGTTATTATTCTAGGGAGTAAGTTTTCCTCCTTTGTTTTATTTTTCTCCCACTGTTGTTGCTTTGACCGCCTCGTCCCCCTCTGAAGTTTGGGATGCTCCCACCCCCGGCGCGGGGGGACAAAGCCCAGCTTCAATCAGAGCGGGGCGGCTGGGCAGGGCGGAGGCGGGCGCCTTCCCAATCCCTTTGGAGAAGGATCCTTCCCCCCCCCCCCCCCCCCCCATCTGCGGCATCGCCATCCAGCACAGGGAGGGGATGCATGGAAGCACCGCAGCCTCGTGCCCACGGTGCTGCTCCGGCCCGAGGGACGCACACGACGGGGGGCAGAGCCGGGAGCTGGCACAGACCAAATTTCACCTCCATCCCTCCATCCACAGCTCCCTCCGGCCAAAGCTCCGGAGCCCCATTAGGGGCGAGGGCTCGCGCCAGCCCCTCGCCGAGGGACGGGATAAGGTCAGGAGGAGGCAGGCAAAGCGGAGCGGGATTTGTCCCGCCAAGGGCACACACAGGGACAAGCTTAGAGGAACCCTGCCCTAAGTACCCGGTGCCAAAAGGAAAGATGTGCCCTAAAGGTGACAGCTCCCCGCAGACCGGGATCGTGCTCCCAGGCTCCGCGCCGAGCATCAGCACGGCCCCGCGCCGGAGCCGCCCCGGCAAACCCCGCGGGGTTCTCGTATCCCCCCGGAAACGCCGGATTTGAGGGTCAATAATTTGAGGGTCAATTTGAGCGTCAATACGGGAATTTCTGCAAAGCCCTCTGGTCCCCGGCCACCCTTTGGGATGAAGCCCCAGCCGGCGGCTCCGCCACGCAGCTCCCGCCGCAGCCAGCCAAGGAAGCCCCGATTCCCACCGCTGGTGCCGCGGAGCCAAACCCAACCGCTGGCCCCGGGAGGGTCCGGTGTCCCCATTGCCCCGCTGCCCGCTCCATCCCCCAGCGCCCGGCCAGGCAGCCTGCCTTCGCCCGCCTGAAAAGCAGCCCACCCCACAGCCTCCACTCTTGCTTGGCTTTTGAGTAAGGGGCCTCATTAAGAGGTAATTAGCTCTCGAACAATGGGAAGCTATTTAGCAACCCAGCCACAGCAGCATCAACAAGCAAAGGGGGAGAGGAGGGAGGAGAAATAAATAAATAACAACACTCGGACCGCCCAGGAACAAGCTGGGACTGTGCGGGGCCCCAGCACCCTGCCCAGCCAGCGGCACACCATGGCACGGCACGGCACACCATGGCACGGCACACCATGGCACGGCACGGCACACCATGGCACGGCACGGAACGGCACACCAGGGCACGGCACGGCACGGCACACCAGGGCACGGCACGGCACACCATGGCACGGCACACCATGGCACGGCACGGCACACCATGGCACGGCACGGAACGGCACACCAGGGCACGGCACGGCACAGAATGGCACGCCATGGCACGGCACAGAATGGCACGCCATGGCACGGCACAGTGCTAGCCAAATGGGCCCCCTCCCGGCTGCCCGGCTCTGACAGCCTCGGCCCTTCCCGGTTTTCCAGCTGGGGGCAAAACAGCCCCGGTGCATCGCACGGGCTGGACAAGCCCAAATGGCCCCACGGGCGCTGCCACCCCATGCGGCTCCCACCCAGCCGGCGGCGCGGTGGGGACGGCAGTGGGGTCCCCAAGCCGGGCGGCCGGGGCAGAAGGGCTTGCCGCGCTGCTGGCAAAGAGTTTGCACCCGTACGTACCCCCCCGACACGCCAGCGAAACACAAGCCCTGTTTTCGGGGTGTCCCAGCTTCGGGGACACCTCCTGAATTCATGTGGCGAAGACCAAAGGGTCAGCGGCGGCCGCCTGCTCACGCCGGCGCTTCCCAGGCTTCAGAGCTGTTCACGGCGGCGGCTCGGACGCCGGCGGCGGCGCTGCTGGGAGCGCCGCTTACCCCTGCGCTCACAGAGGCAAAAATGGGGTCGGGGTTGGCTTGGTAATGATGCTCAAAGCCCAGGAGCATGGCCGGACTTTGGGCCGGAGCGCATCGGGTTCAGATGGGTCATGGCGGAGGGGGAAAAAAAAAAAAAAAAAAAAAAAAAATTTTAAACTCCTCTTAGGGGCTAAAGGTAACAACGCCAAGATCTGCTCGCCTTCCGTAAATCCCATTAAATCCAATGAAAAAGGGCAGGATCTCTGCCCCGGCTGGGGAAAAACATCTAGGAGAAAAACGAAGCCTCTAAAATCATGATTAGTATCTAACACAAAAGAACCGAAATTTTCACCATCAGGAACGAGCAGCTATTTAAAGAACAATTGCTGCAATTTTACAGACAACCCGACAGATGAACCTTGTCAAATGCACGCAGGTACGGCTACAGATAGCCACAGCCGCCGGCACGTGGGACGCACACGCGTACGCAGCGAGACAGACAGACGGCTGGGCGAGATGAGGCCCGGATGCCAAGAGCTGTGTTTATAGACGTGTAAAAAAAAAAAAAAACCTATTTCTAGCCCTCAGCCCACAGGTAGGCATCACACGGGTATAGAACATAGGATGGCTACAGGCATCCGCTCCTTCCCACGCGCCGAGGGAGCGGGTGTCGGTGTGTCTGGGCACCCGCGTTGTTTACGTGTGTGTGTAAAGCGCGAGTACATACGTGCGTATATATGTACGCACACACACAGGTATCAAAGAGTACTTTTAAAGCTTTCCAGGGGTAAGCGAAGGCATCGCTCTCACCCTCCGCACACGCTCTCGCTCCCCGTCCTCTCCGTGCCCGCCCGCAGCCGGGTCACGCCGGGGGACGCCGCGGGTGCCGGGGAGCGGCCGACGCGCCGGCAGCACCGCGCAGCCCCGGCCCGTGGCCAGCATTTGGATACCAAATGTGCAACCAGCAGGGAACGTAATTGCGGTCCCTCGAGAAGGACAGGCGGGGAGACAGAGACGGGCAGAGAGAAAATCTTGTCAGGGACGCTGGACCTGTTCGTATCTGCTCTCCATTAACCGCGCTCGCCGCAGACCTGGGCTGGGGAAGAATAGCTAACACGGCTTAACGGGCTGGAAAAGAGGGGTGGGAAGGGCCGCGAATGATCTCGGCACAAAGGGAAAACGGAACAGATGAAAACTAAAAAGAGCGGTAATTGCACAGGACGTGGGACGCGGCCGAGCGCCGGCACCCCAAACCACCGCAGCACCGCTCCCGGCACCCCGAGCCTGCTGCGCCCGGTGAGGGGACTCGGCGTGCCGGTGGCACGGGAACCACCCGAGTGCCGCAGTTAAAATTCACGTTAAAATTGCTCCGAGGCGGGAACGGGGCGCGTTTCTTGCAGAGGCCGGTGCCGATCCCGGCGCGATGCCTGCGGGAGCGGGGAAGGATGGTCACGCAGGGTTGGGAGCCGACCCCGAAGGTCCCAGCCCGGGCAGCGCCGGACGGAGCTGGGATGCGGAGGTTTTGGGAACCAGCCCCACGGCAGCGCCGGCACCAAACCCGCCCCACGGCAGCGCCGGCACCAAACCCGCCCCAGCGCGGAGGCGTGGGCGAGCGCGGAGGCGTGGGTGAGCACGTCCAGCGCCGTGCACGCTCCCCCCCGCCCCGAGCCGAGCCCTCCCGCTCAGCCACCCCTCTCCAGCACCAAATTCCCCTGAAAAAAACCCAAACATGTGCCGCCTTCGCTCCTTCGAAGGAGAGCCGGCACAGGCAGGCTGCCATCGTCCTGGCCGCGGCCCCTCGTCACCCGCGGGCGGGTGGATGAAGTTTGCTCGGGCTCGGGCAGTTCACGGGGCACGGCCCCAGCCCCGGCCGCTCGGGCTTCGCCACGGCTCTTCCTCGCCGCGGCCGCCGCGCACCGAGCTCCCGGACAAAGCACCGGCGGGCACCGGGGCCGCGGCTCCGGGAGACGGCAACGCAGGAGCAAAGCGGCGCGAAAGGCGACGGGACGGGGAGCGCGATCCAGGCACCCCCCCGGGACGTGCCCCCTTCACCCCAACTCCACCATCCCCGCGGCACGGACCCCTCGCCCGCTCCCGAAGGACAGGGCCGCGCAGAAGGATCCCCCAAAAGTCCTGCGGTGCCGTCACCGCTGTCCCTGAGCGTCACCCGGGCTCCCGCCGGCCGCAGTAAATCCCCCCGCTAAGAAACCATTTCTCCGGCTTCCCGATCCCGGGATTGGGGAGTGCAGAGGAGCAGAACAGAAATCCCAGCTGTGCTCACAAAACCAAAAAAAAAAAAAAAAAAAAAAAAAGAAATCAGAAAATAAGCCTTCCAAGGCAGAGAAATGACTTCACAGTTAAATATAGGCCACGGGTAAAATCTAGACCATTTACAGCATTTGTATCTGTACTGTAAACAGAGAGGGGAAAATACCTAATACTTTGCACATTTCCCTCTCTGTAGATGCAGAAACGCGCGGCAGCGTACACGGGAATTGCATTTGGCTGCAGGAACACTGTCATTCTGGAATTACTATAACCTGCCCATTACATAGCTGTAGGTAGAGCGGGAGCGAAAACAAATCTTAAATCCTCCGTCCTTCCCTGGCCTTCGAGAGGTTTCCAGTGGCAGCCCCGAGGCCGCAGGGCGAGCGGTGCCGGGATCGGGGACGCGCCGAGGCCAGGTCGCTCCCTCCCGCAGCCCGGAGGTTTCCCAGCCCCCCGATTTTTCGCCGTACGACGCGCCGCAGCGCATCCGAGACGCTCATCCTAAACCCTGCCGCAGCGCGGGGGTCGCGCCAGCTGAGGGGGGCCGAAGCTGGAGACCCCGACCCACCCGGGCGATGCCGTCCCAGCGGCAGGCGCTCCGGGATGCCCGGCTCGACCCGCCGCACCTCTCGTCGCGTTCCAAGGCTGCAAATCCACCCAAGGAGCCCACGGGCGAGCGGCTCCCACGCCACCAGCCACGCAAACCCAGCGAGCACGCGGCCCCCCGAGACCCCGCGGAGGGAAGAGCCCTGCCCCAGCCGGACCCCTGCCCGCGACGCCGGACCCCTGCCCGCGACGCCGGACCCCTGCCCGCGACGCCGGACCCGGCAAGAGCCCGGGCAAGGGCGCCGCGGTCCCGTCCGCAGCCGCATCGCCCCGGACACGCGGCGCCTGCACCCACGCCGGGCCCCTGGCCCCGCTGCTGCCGGGGCACGGCCGACGCATCGCACACCCGGGGAGATGAAACGGCGTTCGCGCGTCCGGCCGTGCTGCGGAGCGGAAAAACCCACGGTTCTACGCGGGTACGGGAAGAGCGCGTTATCGTATAAAGAGACGTTCTTCCTCCTTCGGCTATTTCCAGGACAACCTAGGAGTTACATCCAGCAAAGCCCATGCAACCTTTCTGAAATGCATGCTTACAAAATCGTTTTTTAAAAAAAAAAAAAAAAAACAACACACCAAAACACCACAAAAAGCTGTAAATCCACAGCGAGTGGCTAAATACCTCCACAGAACAGGCAAATTGCAGCATCCCGAGGTACCACTTATTTTTAATTTAGACCCAATTATGAAATATAGAATTATTCTAATCTGGGCAAATCGTATTGACCATGAGATTTATTACTGTCTTTTATAAAATATAGATTGCAATATAAACCTGAAGAAAAATATTTATCGCCAGATGAGGTCTGTGGGTTCAAACGAGCACCGGGCATTTTAACCTTCCCCCACACACACTTTTTTTTTTTTTTTTAATCTCTTTTGATTTCCCCCTTATTAAATGAGATGGTAAGTGGAAAAAAAAAAAAAAAAGGAGGAAAACAAGGGACCAGAAAAAGCATATATACGTTGTTCTCCATTTTTAAGGATGAGATAGTCTTCTAGTAACTCCAGAGACAGGCAAAATAAAAACACCGCTGGGTTCAAAAAGGAAAATAAGCAGAAAACTCAACGGCAATTTCTAGATTTGCAACGTCTAATAAATTGCCTGGAATTCCGAGACCTGAAGGTACCCGCAGGGAACGCATCGGCCGATTGCGACACGGGGCGCTCCCACGTTGGGGAAATTTGGGTCACATCCCGGAGCCAGGCGCTGCGGACGCGCCTGCTAAAAACCACCAGCCATTGTCTGCTCTTCCCTCCCAGCCCCTCGCACTCCCTTCGCCCTGTCTCATTCCCCCCCCGCCCCAAATAATTCTCCCTGCCATCGTCGGATTTAAAATATATATATATGCAATAATAAACCACCACCAATTTTCGAGGATAAATTCCCCGCTGCCTTCTCCGCGGCGCCCGTCCCGGCGTCTGCGAGGGGCGATGGGGACGCGGGCAGGTCGCGGGGGCCGAGCCGAAGCCACCGCCGACGCCAGGTCCCGCGCCGGCGCCCGGGGACGCCCGTCACCCAAGGGCCAGGGGCCATTTTTGGCTACCAGCACCGCCGTAGGAGCCCTTGGGTGCTAAATCTCAGCCGCGGCCTCGACCCGCTCAGCGATGCCGCCCTCGTCTCCAGCAGCCGGGATGCCGGAGTTCGACTGGGGGGGGCCCTCGCACATGTTTGGCATTTGGGAGAACAAAAGAAAAGAGCCCAAAGTGTGGGAGCTGGGGAGGACCAGGAACTGTAACCAAAAACTTTGCAACGGGAAGGGAGAAAAAAAAAAAAAAAAAAAAAAAAATCCGTGCCTCTTACAATCCCCCACAAAAATGCGAGGGAGATAATAAAATCCATATGCACCGCAGGCGGCCCGCGGCGAAGGCACCGCCGCGCACAAAGGGACGGGCTCGCCCCGATTTTGGGGCGGCACGAGGGTGCGAGGGCGCCCGGCCGGTCCCCCTGAGGGGGCACGCGATGCTCGCGAGGGTCCGTGGCCCCACGCGCGTCCCACCGGTGCCTGCAGCCGCCCGCCGCAACGCAGCCGGGAAGTTTTAGCCAACTGCGACGGCGGCACCGGGACGCTGCCGGGAGAGGAGAAGGTGCCACCGAGGGTCCGCTCCCAGCTTTCCCGTGGGGGGACGCAGGGAACACCCGCGTTATCCCGGGGAACAGAACAGCCCCGACGCGAAGGCAGCGGGCGCAGGCGGCACCCACGGCGGAAGCGACCGGAGCATCGCCCCCCGACCCGCGGCCCTCCGCTCGGCTCAGCGGGGGACGCTGCCGGGGCCAGCTTTGATAACTGGGGGGAAAAACGGGGGGCTGGTGACAGGGGCTTGGGGTTTTTTTTTTTATTTTTTTGGTCTTTTAGAAGAGTCCCCGCAAATCCGCCCATTCGAAACCCTGTGGTCGGTATCCGAGGGGGAGAGAAGAGGGCGGGGGGTCCCGGGGGGTCCCAGCCACCTGAGCCAGGAGCCGAATTCATCCTCGCTTCCAACTCTCCCGGAGTTTTTGGGTCCTCAAAATTATGAACAAAGAAATACAACAGAAATGAAACTCGCACCGAATAAAAAAAAAAAGATGTGGATGCTTGGGGTAGGGGTGGGGTGGGGGGAATAAAAAAATCTAAATTCCAAGCCAAACCAGGGAAACTAAACCCAGTACGCAGCGATTTCTTTCCCAGGATGGAAATAAACGGGGCAGCGGCGGGGCCGGGGTGCCGCGAGCCCCCGACCACCCGCACCCATCGGCTTCGCCGGGTGCTGCCGGGCTGGGTGACCCCGCACCCCAGCCCCACGCAGCCCATTTTGCCACCCCCCGCCCCCCCAAATCATTATTTGAAATCCTCTTTAAAGCAGCACCAGGCGCTTTTTGTGGTATTTGGGGGTTTTTTCGCAAGACCTTCGCCCAGCCGCCCTGGGGAGAGGGATGGGGGCGGCGGGGGGGGGGAGAAACTTGAACTTGCCCGAAGTTGGGCGCGGAGGGGCTGGGGGGGCCCAGCCACAGCCCCTGGGGCACGGCCCCCCCCCCAACACCGGCAGCCGCCGCCGGGACCCCCCGGTCCCCCCGGGAACGGGGCCCACCGGCGGGCGATGCTCCGGGGGCTGCCGCAGCCCCCGGGGCCGGGTCCCCCCCCCCGCCCCGCAGCCTCGGGAGAACTTTGGGGGGGGGGGGGGAGGAGGCGGCCCCGGGCTGGGGGGCACCGCCGGGGAGCCCCCGGGGCCGCCCGTTCCCTTTCCCGGAGCAAACCGGGGGCCGGAGCGGGAGCCGGTCCGCAAGCAGCCGCCTGTCACCGAGCGGGCTCACCGGGGGGGGGGGGGGGGGGGGGGGGACACTCAAAACTTGGGCACGGCCGCGGCCCCCGCCGCCCCCCGCCTCACCTGGGGTTGCTCCGGTTCCAGTAGACCGCGTACCGGTCCGAGATAACTTTCCCGGTCTCGTCGGTCCAAACGCAGACCCCGACGAGGGCGGCGAGCAGGGCGGCCGCCTCCCAGCGCGGCATCGTCCCGGGCAGCGGCGGGCGCGGCTCCGGCCGCTTCAGGGGGCGGCGGGGGGGCGGCGGGCGGCGGAGCCCTGGGGCCGGCCGGGGGCGGCGGGGGGGCGGCGGGCGGCGGCGGGGGGGGCGGCCGAGCCTCACCATCGCCCGCGGCCCCGGGCGCCGTCAGCGGGGAAAGTTGGGGGCGGCCGCGGTGCGGCGGCGCCGGGGCAGCCGCATCCCGCGCCCGGGCGGCGGCGGCGGGGACCGGACGGTGCCCGCGGCGCTCCGGGATCGCCCCGGTACCGGCGACCTCGCAACCCCCCCCCCCCCCCCCCGCCGCCAAGTTCGGCCAAGTTCCTCCGGGCCCCCGCCCGGTACCGGGCCCCGGTGCTGCACCTGCGGGCCGGGAGCGGGCCCAGCCGCAGGTCCCGCCCCGCCGCCGCCGCTCGGGCTCCTCCGCTCCCGGGGCCACCGGAGAGACAAAGGCCGGGCCGGGGAGGCCGCCGCTCCCTCAGTGCCGCCGCGCCATGCTGCGCCCGCCGCCCGCGCCCCCCGCCCGCCCCGGCCCCGCCCCGCCCCGCCCCGCCCCTGACACGTCGGTGCCACCGGCGGCGGCCGCGCGCGCCCGGGCGCTCCCAGGGCGGGGCCCCGCGCGCCGCCTCGCTCCGGGCCCCGCCTCTGCGGGGGGGGGCGGGGGGGGGTGCAAATGGGGGGGGGCACGGGCGGGGGGGAAGCTGCAAGGGGGGGGCACACCGGCGGGAGGGGGGACTCTGCAAAGGGGGGGGGCACCGGCGGGGAGGCTACAAGGGGGGGGTCACACCGGCGGGGGGGCTGCAAGGGGGGGGCACACCGGCGGGGGGGTCACACCGGCGGGGGGGGCTGCAAGGGGGGGGCACACCGGCGGGAGGGGGGACTCTGCAAAGGGGGGGGGCACACCGGCGGGGGGGTCACACCGGCGGGGGGGCTGCAAGGGGGGGGGGCACACCGGCGGGGGGGGCTGCAAGGGGGGGGCACACCGGCGGGAGGGGGGACTCTGCAAAGGGGGGGTCACACCGGCGGGGGGGGGGGACACTCTGTAAAGGGGGGGGCACACCGGCGGGGGGGGCTGCAAATGGGGGGGGCACACCGGCGGGAGGGGGGACTCTGCAAAGGGGGGGGCACCGGCGGGGAGGCTACAAGGGGGGGGTCACACCGGCGGGGGGGCTGCAAGGGGGGGGCACACCGGCGGGAGGGGCTGCAAGGGGGGGGCTGCAAGGTGGGGGGCATACCGGCGGGGCTGGGGGTTCTCTGCAAATGGGGGGGGTCACACCGGCAGGGTTGGGGGACTCTGCAAATGGGGGGGGGTCACACTGGCGGGGGGGGGGCTGCAAGGGGGGGGCACACCGGCGGGAGGGGGGACTCTGCAAAGGGGGGGGCACACCAGCGGGTGGGGCTGCAAATAGGGGGGGGCACCGGTGGGGGGGGGCGGCAAAGGGGGGGTCACACTGGCAGGGCTGGGGGTCCCTTTGCAAGGGGGGGGCTCTGCAAAGCGGGGTTCACACCGGTGGGAGGGGGACTGCAAAGGGGGGGTCACACCGGCAGGGCTGGGGGGGTCTCTGCAAAGGTGTGGGGGGGGGTCACACCGGCGGGGGGGGTCACACCGGCAGGGCTGGGGGGGTCTCTGCAAAGGTGGGGGGGGGGGTCACACCAGCGGGGGGGGTCACACCGGCAGGGCTGGGGGGGTCTCTGCAAAGGTGGGGGGGGGGTCACACCGGCGGGGGGGGTCACACCGGCAGGGCTGGGGGGGTCTCTGCAAAGGTGGGGGGGGGGTCACACCGGCGGGGGGGTCACACCGGCAGGGCTGGGGGGGTCTCTGCAAAGGGGGGGTGGTCACACTGGCAGGGTGGGGTTCTATGCAAAGTGGGGGGGGGGGCTGCAAAGGGGGGGGTCACACCAGTGGGAGTGGGGTCTCTGCAAAATAGGGGTCACACTGGCAGGGCTGGGGGTCCCTTTGCAAAGGGGGGGGCACTGCAAAGGGGGGGTGTCTCTGCCAAGGGGGGGGGGGGTCACACTGGCAGGGCTGGGGGTCTCTGCAAAAGGGGGGGGGGGGGTCCCACCGGGGGGGGCAGGTTCTGCACCGTGGGGTGCAGCGCACAAAGGGGGAGGTTTGGGGGTGCTCGAGGAAGGGAGGGGCTCGGGGGGGGGGGGCTCGGGTGTGCGGGGGGGGGGGCTGGGGCTGCTTTGGGGGGGTACGTGAGGGAGGGGCACGTCCAAGGGGGACGGGGACACATCCTGCAACCCGCAGGCAGGGACGCGGACGGACAGACGGACGGACGGACGGACACCCCATCCTGGGGCCAGGCCGGCGGGGGAGGAGGGCCCCTCCCATCCAGCATGCATATACATTTTTTTCACCTCCGATCCAGGGATAAAATTAAACAATAATTTGCATTAACGTATCGCTTTCCTTTGTCGAGCGCTCGGAAAACGCTGACGCGGAGAACGCGGCGCGGGCGGCACCTCGGGCAGAGCCTGCCCGCGCCACCAGCCCCCGGCCTCGTGGCCTCGCCGGCCCGGGCCACCGCGTGCCGCGACCCTCGCCCGGCACGACGGGCACCGAGCACCGGCGCGGCTGCGGGGCCGCGTCCGGCACCGAGAAGGACAGAGCTCGACCGCGGAAAATAGACGCACGGGAAAAGCCCGGTGCAGGGCGGATTTTGGGTTTGCGGGCGAGCTGGCCGGCCCCGGCGGCCGTGGCGCGGGGAGCCGTGTCCCCGAGCGAGGACGGCCATCTCGGGGAGGCTGGCGCTCGCCGGGGCAGGACCCGCTCCACTCCCAGACCCCGCGAGGTCTCCCCCACCTTGGGACAACTCCACGCACAAATCCCGCCGCCGCAGGATAAGCAGACGCGGCGGACTCTGAACCGTCCCCCCCCCGGCGACCCCGGCGAGTCCCTCGCGGGTGTTTAGGCCACCGAGGCATCCCCCGAGCTCCTTGGAGCTCCTTAGGTGCCTCCGGATGCAAATACGCATCCAGTCGGATTCACAATAGCAACAAGGTGCCCGTTAAAATCAACGGGAGCGAGCAGCCGAGGCGCTTCCGCAAATCCCGCTCGCTGCCTGTCTTTATGCTTCAGCGTCTAAATATCCTCGTAAATCTGTCTCCATCTAATGTGCTTTTAGTTTTGAGTTTGTTAGCTTTAAAAGGGAGAAAGAGGTCCATTGTAAAACACCTCCAGTGCTGCATATAGATAGGTGGGATATAAATAAAATATGGATCGTCGTCATTATTTATTTAGCAAATCTATTTGGAAAAACTCAATGAACTGTGGGGCTCTGCATCCCTCCCCCCGCCAAAAAGTAAAACAAATAAAGGCGGAATTGTTTTTGAATAACGCTGCCGGAGCGTCCTCCCGCACAAGCCAACTCCTCATCCCCCGCCATCAAGGTTACACATCTCTTTGTCCGACTCCCATCGAGATATTTCTCTATCAAGCCACCGACAACCAATCTTTCTCCCTGTCAGTGGGAAGCTATCATAAAGCTGTCCACTTGTCGATCAAGTTTATTTGTTTTCATTTATCAAGCCAAGCCACTAAAAGCCTTTCCGGGCACGCCGACAGGGCCAGCGGCGGTCCCTCCCCGGCACGTGGCTGCGGCCGGCGTGGGGGCCGGCGCGGGGACCCCCGGCAGAGCCTGTCCGAGGGGCACAGCCCCGGGGGGGAGCTCCGGGGGGGACCCGCGGCTCCGCAAAAACCGGAGCTGACGCCACCCGCAACGGGGATGCTTCAGGATTTGAAGCCCCTGAAGCTGGACCACCAGGAGACCGCTGCAGCCCATGGAAAAACCTTCTCACGGATGCTTTGGGAGAAGCTTTTCTGGGGCGGATCCAGCTGGAAGAGGTGAAAGGAGGTTGTGGTGAGGTGGGTGTTGGGCTCTTCTCCCATGTAGTTAGCGATAGGACGAGAGGAAATGGGCTTAAGCTGCGCCAGGGGAGGTTTAGGTTGGAAATTAGGAAAAATTTCTTTACGGAAAGGGTGGTCAAGCATTGGAACGGGCTGCCCAGAGAGGTGGTGGAGTCCCCATCCCTGGAAGTGTTCAAAAAATGGGCAGAGGTGGCACTTGGGGACATGGTTCAGTCTACTCTAAGCCAATCAAGGGTAGAGTGGACTTGGTAGTGTAGGTTAATGGTTGGACTGGATGATCTTAAAGGGCTTTTCCAACCTAAACAATTCCATGATTCTATGACGATTCTATGATCTTGACCCAGCCCATCCACCGTGGGCTTCGTGGGCGTCGTGACCGTGTTTGGTTTGCTCACGGCAAGGGTTGCGCTGGGGCGGAACCGCTCCGGGGCTTCAGCTGCCCTCGAATCCCAAAGGCAAACATCCCTAGATGAGTAACCCCGCACAAACTTCCTAACGGCGCTGCTCGAGGTGCTCCTCGACCCCGAGCTCTCCGGCCACCCGTGGAGGTCTGACGCCGGAGGGGCGGCTCTGCTCGGGGTACCGGAGAGGTGCCCACCGCCCGGCCCGAGCAGGACCCCCGGCGGGGGCGAAGCACGCGTCCTCCGCTGCCAAACCAGCGCCGGAGCTGCTGGGGAACCGGCTCCCGCTCCCTAATGCTAAACCGCTGCGCAGCGGGACGGCGGCTGCCGGCGGGAGACTCGCAAATGCCAATTAAGATCAAAAAACCTTAAATTTCAAACATAATCGAGAAAGCCAAAAAGCGGGAAGGGAGCATGGCCCCCCCCACACACACACACACAAGCACAGAGGGGGCTGCGACAGCCCCGGACGCTCCCAGCCGGCCACCCCACTCCTCGCCGGGCGTTTGGAATCATGGAATCGTTTAGGTTGGAAAAGACCTTTCAGATCGTCAAGTCCAACCATTAAAAAATGAGACCACCACCAGCAGGAAACCCGTGGCCGAGGCCAGGAGGAGCCACGCAAGGGCTCGGGAATCCCTGCCCGGCTCAGGCCGTGGCATCGAGGAACTGAGCCGGATTTCCATCACCTCCAGGCTCGATAGCTCCAGGGTCTGGATTGGAGGCAGGCGATTAATTTTGCCCCCCCGAGACGCAAGGCGAGCTCAGGGCTGGGCTCTCCCGGCACTCCCAGCCTCCAGTTTTTGGCTATTTGGCCCCATTTAGGCTGCCAAACTGCTGGAGCGCTGGCAGCAGCGGTGCCAGGGACACCGGCTCCCCCCGGACAGCGGGGACACAGCCTGCGGGACACGCCGCTGCTCCTCCGCCGAGCCCCTGCGAGCTGCCGAGTTCGGGTTTGGGCTCGAGCTGGAGCGCGGGATGGCAGCCGGCGTGGAGCTGCCGCCCCTCCGTGCCAAGCTCCGCGTCCCGGGCACCGGGCATTCGGGCTTTTCAAAGAAAAGGTCACTAGAATACTTCCATACAATTTAAAAAAAAAAAAAAAAAAAAAGGTCTTTTTTCCCGAGCCTTGTTCTTGGGAATAGCTAAACAAATTTGGCCGAAATGACAGGAAAAGACGCCTCGACTGAGAAATTCAGCCCAAACTAAAGTCCCAAGCGGCTAAAGCAGCAGGTGTTGAGCAGCAGGCTGGAGTCCAGCCCTGCCCGCACCACCGTGGGCACGGCTTGCCGGGAGAGGCTCTGCCTTCCGTCCGAGCAGCCGACAGAGCTGGAGCCAGCGGAGACGCTTCCAAGCACGTGAGACGTTTCCCAGGTCCCCGCTCCAGGGAACGGCGCTGAGCTCGGCGCTTCTGCCCGCAGGGGCGGCAGGGCAGGGGGCATGCAGGGACCCCCCCCAAAAAGCGAGGGGCTCTCCTGCCCCCCGGCACACCGTGCCCCACGGGGCGGCTGGTGCTGGGCTCAGCCGCCCAAACGCTGCCGAGGGTCTCCAAAAGGGCTTTGGAACAGGATCGGAGAGCACTACCTTGAAGTAATAATTACAGAATCATGGAATCGTTGAGGTTGGAAAAGACCTTCAAGATCATCCAGTCCAACCATAACCTACACCGCCAAGTCCGCTCTAAACCCATCAAGGGTAGACGAAACCATGTCCCCAAGTGCCACCTCTGCCCGTTTTTTGAACACAATTCCTAAACTAATCAAGCTTCACCGCATCCCTCGAGACTAATCAATTCCATAGTTATTTTGTGGATCGAGAAAACGGAGGCCATAAAACGACCATCGCGCTGCTTTCGGCGGCAGCTATCGATTTTGGTCGGCCGCGGTTTGGCACGCCGGTTCCCGCCCCGGCGCTCGCCGGCTGGCGATTCCGCGGCCGTTCGGCAAAGCACGAGGCGCCCGGAGCCGCGCGGAGAGGCCACGGCGGGCAGCGCCGGCGAGTCCCGCTGCTTCCCCCAGCGCTCCGCATGGATTTTCCCTGCCCGGGCAGGCAACGTGCGGGGAAGCTGCCGGTGCACGCTCAGGCAGCGAGCCCAGCTCAGCCCAGTGCAACAGCTCACGCTCCACTGGAGCTGCGGGAAGTCACGGATCAAATTCCCTGGAAAATGGCCGGTGAGGGGCGAGCACAAGGAAGCAGCCCGGTTAATCCTCGCCATCCAGCTCCATTCGCTTCGCAGCCTGGTCCTGGTTTAGTCCCTCCACGTCTCCGCCCGGCGCGGAGCCCAGCGCCAGCTTTGCACGTAACGACTTTTCTGCCCCCCTTCTCGGTAATTGGAAGGAAAACATTTTCTATGGGTTTTCTTGCCGCCTTTCTAACAGCACCGGGTTGTTTTTCTTACCAAACAAAAACAACTATTTGCCTTAATTATTGCAAATCCTCGTATTTCCAGCCCCTAGCTACTCTAGGGGGGTGAGGCCGGTTGCAGGGAGGTATAATTTACACCCGTCGTCTTTAACTTTAATTGTATCAGCCTAGAAATTATGGAAAATATTTGCTACCGAAAGAAAAAAACTTCCCACTTAAAAGGTGAAGAGTCGCAGCAGAAATCCCTGGGAAGAGCCGGCGCAGAGGCGAGCCTGCCGCCTCCTTACAAAGGCTGGTTATAATTTAGCTGCAACAGGAAAAAAAGGGGCCCAGGCGGGTCCCTCGGAGCTCTCGCAGCCTGAACGCAAACCCTCGCGCAGACGCGGGGTCCCGGGGAGGCGGGGGGGGGGGGGATCCCGGCCGGCAGCGGGGTCGTGCCGATGCCCCGGCATCGCTGGCAGAGAGCCAGCGCGGCAGCCCCGGGCATCCGCCAGCACCGGACCCCCCCCCCCCCCCCCCCAAAAACACCCGAGAGGGCGGGGAGGGGGTGAGCAGGGGGGAGTTTGCTGTTTCGCACGTTTGCTATTTAAGTAAAGACACATGTGAGAAATTAAGGGCTAATTTACAGCCGGTCCTGGGCAGCCACCGGCAGGAGAGGGGGAGGATGCGGGGTGGGGGGGGAAGAAACAAATCCATTAAGTGACCCAAATGTCAGAAACCCCAAAGTAATGAACAGCCACCAGTGCATTACTGCGGCTCATTAGCGGCCGCTGGCAGCCTGGGCCTCTGCGCTCCCCCGAGCCGCGCCGGCGCTGACGGCAAAGCTCCTGACCACGGGCAGCCCTGGGTGCGCAGGGGGGACGGCTGCTCCCCCCCGGCCGGGAGGGACGGGCTGGCACGGGCGGGCGGCGGGCAACCGCGCGGCGAGGGCGACGAGCCGCTGCGGCGAGCTGCCGGCGCTGGCTCCTCCGTGTCCCGGGGCGGCTGGATGCCGAAACTTGCCGCGCGCTTCATCTCCATCCGTCGGGCTGCCGGCGGCGGGACAGCCTCGCACAAGCCCCCCAGCCCAGAAACCATCGGGAGAGCCGCACCGGAGCCGCTCACGAGCGACCGACGTTGGCCGTGCCCAGGGGCACCCATGGCTTTGGGAGGAGCGCGGGACGATGGCTCCGGGCACGTGGCCGCTCTCCAGGTCGGCGGCTCCGGGTTAGGGGATCGTCCCTCGGGGTCCCCGATGGGGAGGGACGACCCCAGGTTCATGGGGCTGGGGGTGCAGCACGGTGGGCTACCCACCAACACGGCCGGACTCCAGCAGCCGGGTTTCATCAGCCGGGAGAGGCCTCTGGAGCCCGCCGGGCTCCCTGAGCCCCCGCTTTATTTAGGAAACCCCTCCCAAAGCGGACGCAGCGGTGCAAAACGCTGCAATTAATAACCCGAACCCGGCTGCGCCCCTGAGCCCAGAGCTCCTGCGTGGATCCCCCGGGACCCCAGGCACCGGCTCCTCTCCAGCGGGAAGGGTGGAACAACCCCAAACCGCAGCTCAGGGCGGAAAGCTGGAGGAGGGAAACATCCAAACTCCTCACGCGCCCTCCACGCACGGACACGCTTCGCCCGGGGCCGTCCCAGGCGCTGCTTCCCCCCCGAGCAGGCACACGCCTCTCCCCCGGCAGCACCGGGCACGTTTTGCTGCCTCATCCGACGCTTGTTAAAACATCCAGCCCCGAAATCCAGCTGCAGATAAAGCCTTCCCCCAGCTGCTGAGCCATCATCCCACGCCGGAGCCGTGCCGGCGCGGGCGAGCGCGGCTCCCTTGTCTCGGGGAGCGCGGTGGCAATTTGCGCCTGCCGTGGCCGCGGCCCCCCGCAAGATGCCAGCGCTCGGCTGTTGGGCACCGCCGGCATCCGCGCACCTCTCGCAGCAGCCGTCCTCAAAGCAATTTGCAAACATTAATTAAACCGCAGCCCCTTCGCGAAGGGGGGTGAGAAACGATGCGGAATGTCACCTGGATGCTAATGCAGCCGACGCCTCTGCAACCAGCCCCGCAAATAACCACGCTGCTGCAGCACGGGAAACTGAGGCACGGGGGGATGTCGCCCAAGGCGAGATGGAGGTGACGCTCGCGGGAGGAGGGAGCGGGGCCCCGACTCGCAGCCTCGCGTCGCTCGGAGCAGGCACCCGCTCCCTGTGCCGGGCAGCAGCAGGTTCCTCTGGGAACCGGACCCCGGAGCTCTGCTCCCCGCACCGTGCCCTCCCTCCCGCCGTCACCTCTGCCATCCGGCCGGCAGCACCGGCGGAACAAGGCCAGCGTGTGGGTTGCTTATTTTTGCAGCGAGGCTCACCTGGCCTCCCCAGGGCTCTGGAAGCCCCCGGAGCGTGGGCAGGTTGGGAGCGCTGGCCGGGGCAGACAATCCAAGGCTCCCTGCTGCCCACAGCGATTTCCCCCGGGTGCCAAAGCTCGGGCCCTCCTTGTCGGGGTGCGATGGTTTGCTCACGAATTCAGCCACGGGCAGGGCTGGGGCAGCCGCCCCCGGGACCAACCTCACCCCCGGTCGGGGGGATCGGGGCTGCAGGTGAGGAGCAGGGGACGGCCCGGCCGAGCCCTCACTCCTCCCGCAGCTCAAGGCTTTGTTTAACTTTCCCGAGGAGCTGAGCCAAGCTTATCGAAACACCCGAAGCGGCTAAATGCAGGAAAAGCAGCAGCTCTTTGTGAAAAGCCTCCGGCAGCAAAGCCTTCCTCCTGCCTCTACCTGGAACGCTCCCTGCAGCCCCAGCACCGCCGGCTCGGCCAACGAACCCAGCCCCGGCACGGACCCCTGCACCGAGCAGCCACCGTAGCCTGCCAAGGGCTTGGCAGGGGACAGACAGACGCCCGGCCATCCCCTCTGGCAGGCAAACAGCACGCGGACAGACGGACGATCCCGTGCCACGCTGCGTGAGCGAGGAACAGCTTGTGCAGATCGTGTCTGTAGGCGTAATGGCTGCGCCCTGTTAGCGAGCAATACGGTCCGGCCTCAGGAATAGCTGCACCTCCCAGCTGCTGATCCGCCGCCGCCGCTAAATCGGGGAGGGCCCCTGCACCGGCGCGTACGGCGATAACGCCGACAGCTCCGGCACCGACCGCGGCTCCCACGTGGCCCTGCCAGCACCGCAGCGCAGCGGGGCACGAGCTCCAGCCTGGGCCGCCCAGCCTGGGCCAGCGAAGCTGGGGGTTTGTGCTGGGAGAAGTTCACGGCGGTCCGAGTATCATTCTCCCATTGTAATAATAATCGTTTTCTCAGCCCTGATCAGGGTTGGAGCTGCGCAGGACGGGGCCGTGGCAAGAGGGTGGCCGGAGCCAGCAGCACCCAGCAGCAGCGGGGTGGCCGTGCCCCCCGCCCCGAGACCCCTCGCTGGGTGCTCCCCGCTCCGCCCAGGGCCACGCATCCCACGGCCACGGCTGACCCGCAGCGCAGCGGGGACGTGCAAGGGCTGCCCGGCCCCCGGGTGAAAGCCCAAGGTCCCCAGTGCCCAAACCTTGTGGTTTTCACCCAAAGTTGAGGGCGGGCGTGCAGCAGCAGCAGCGCGGAGCCGAGCAGCACCGCATTGCTTGGGCAATACCCCCCCCTAGTGCCGGTGCCCTCCGCGGGCTGCCGGGGCCGCATCCTGCGGGGGTCCTGTGCCGCAGCCCCCGCCGGCTGGGGTGCAGCGGCCGTCACCGTGGCCTCAGCCCACCCGCAACAAGCACTCGGCGCAGCCCCGGCCCTTCCCAGCGCCGCTGGTTTGGCTGGGGGAAATCTTATCCCCTGGGAAAACAAGCAAAGAGCCGCAGCCCCACAGCCCCCAGCCCCATAGACCCCAGCCCCATAGCCCTGCAGCCCCCCAGCCCCCAGTCCTGCAGCCCTGCAGCCCCGTAGACCCCAGCCCCATAACCCTGCAGCTCCCAGCCCCATAGCCCTGCAGCCCTGCAGGCCCCAGCCCCATAGACCCCAGCCCCATAGCCCTGCAGCCCTGCAGGCCCCAGCCCCATAGACCCCAGCCCCATAGCCCTGCAGCCCTGCAGGCCCCAGCCCCATAGCCCTGCAGCCCCCCAGCCCTGCAGCCCCCCAGCCCCCAATCCTGCAGCCCTGCAGCCCCGTAGACCCCAGCCCCATAACCCTGCAGCTCCCTGCCCCATAGCCCTGCAGCCCTGCAGGCCCCAGCCCCATAGCCCTGCAGCCCCCCAGCCCTGCAGCCCCGTAGACCCCAGCCCCATAACCCTGCAGCTCCCAGCCCCATAGCCCTGCAGGCCCCAGCCCCATAGACCCCAGCCCCATAGCCCTGCAGCCCCGTAGACCCCAGCCCCATAGCCCCACAGCCCTGCAGGCCCCAGCCCCATAGACCCCAGCCCCATAGCCCTGCAGCCCCCAGCCCCATAGCCCTGCAGCCCCGTAGACCCCAGCCCCATAGCCCCACAGCCCTGCAGGCCCCAGCCCCATAGACCCCAGCCCCATAGCCCTGCAGGCCCCAGCCCTGCAGCCCCGTAGACCCCAGCCCCATAGCCCCGCAGCCCTGCAGGCCCCAGCCCCATAGCCCTGCAGCTCCCATCCCCATAGCCCCGCAGCCCTGCAGCCCCCAGCCCCGTAGACCCCAGCCCCATAGCCCCACAGCCCTGCAGCCCCCAGCCCCATAGCCCTGCAGCCCCATAGCCCTGCAGCCCCACAGCCAGCTGGGAACGAGCAGCAGCAGCTCAGCTAAACAGCCAGGGCTTGGCAGGGGGTCTGCAGCCCTTTGCCCCTTTTGGATAGCGGGGGACCCCCCATCCCTGCCCGGGACAGCACAAGCCCTGCCCAGAAGCCCCCCGTTAACGGCCGCGGCGAGGACGCGGTGCCACGGCCCCGCAGCCTGGGCGCGTGGTCCCTTCTCCTGGCATCGGCACCCACCCCGCAGCAGGTCCCGACAGCCCCCCCGGCCCCGAGAGCATCCCGCGGCCCCCGCTGCCAGCCCGGCGAGCAGAGCCGCCCCACGGGCGCCCGACTGCGCTTCAGGAGCTTTTGAATATGGAAAGCACCGGGGAGGGGGGGGGAAAAGCGTTTTCTGTTTGGCCTGAACCCACCCAAGTGGAATGGGAAGGGGAGGAGGGGAGGGCAGCCCAAAGAGTTAATCCACTTTGAATTGCAGCGTGGCTGCAGCCAACACGCAAACGCATCGGGGCTGACAGCTTGACAGAGACGGATTGGCAGCTCCCGAGGTGAAACATCCCGGCCCGAGCCACGGAGCCGTATTAAAGCCCATCTCGAAGGGGGCAGGTTTCATTATGTCGTTTTCCATGGAGGGAAAAAAAAAATATATATATATATAAATAAATAAAGGTGAGAGGAGAGGGAGAGCGGGGAGCCGGAACGGACCCCGGCAGCAGGCACGGCTCCCGGGGGCCCCCCCACCACAGGGACCCCCGGGTGACTCCCCAGGCACTTCCCAAACCCCCTCCCCGCGGTTCGCAGGGCTCCCCCCGCGCGCAGCCCGGACCCCGTGGTGACCGCAGCATCGGCCCAGGCTCCCGTCCGCGGCCGAGCTGGCCCCAGCGTGGTGCGAGGCCGATGCTCCGCCCGGCTCCCGGCAGGACTCGGCGCGGGGTCTGGGTGCCCTCGGCGGGGTCTGGGTGCCCTCGGCGGGGTCTGGGTGCCCTCGGCGGGACCCCCGAGGAGCTGCTGGAACGCAGCGAAATAACAAACCGGGGCGCAGCGGGAACCGGCGCCGCAGAGCGGTGCCCGCGCGGGGCCGTTTGCACGGGGAACGCTGGCGAACGCGGCCCCGAGCAGGGCTTTAAAACCCTTCCTTTGGCAGAAAAGGCATTTTTCCAGGAAGGAAAGAGCTGGGGAACGCGAGGCCGGCTCTGCCCTCCCAGGGCCGCCCGCCTGTCAGCGGGCAGGAATCGCTGATCTACGACGGATGTCTCCAAGGGATGATAGGGCAGCGACCCTAATATTTTCTGCAGCGAGCGCTCCTGTAAGCTACCTTTGCGCTGGGATGATAGGAATTCATTACAGACCACCCCCCGCCGCGCGCTGGCTCCCAGGGGAGGAATCCGCCAGCTCTCTCCAAGCCTAAATGGGATTAGGTTATCTCCCGGCACGGAAACCGAGACATGCGCAAAGCGGGGAAGGTCCCGGCGCATCCAGCTCCGGTTCTCACCGGAGGGTTTCCTCCTCACCAAGGCACGATGGCACGCGTGGAGGCATTGCCACCGGTCCCTGGGGATGAGGGACAAACCCTCCAGGCACGGATCTGCTCCAAAACGGAGAGATTGACGGGTGATGCTGGAGCCCGGACACATTTAGCGTTGCCGCGCGTTTTGGGCGAGCGTCACCCCCGTTGTGCGGCAGTCACTGAATAACCCTCGCCCCGTCATCGCCCCGTTCGGAAAAGCGGGCTGCAGGTTCTGCCGCGCGCACGCGCTCCCCGGCAGCTTTGGTCCCGTCGGCGAAGCACCTCGGCGCTGCGCTCCTGCACGGCGTCGGAGATGGCCCCTGCGAGAGGCGGGGTGCAGCCGGACGAACCGCCGCTGCACCGAGCCTTCAGCGCGGCTCTGCCAAACCGCGGCACCTCTGGGACCCGCGACGCTGTTCCCAGCTGATCCACCATAAGCTGCCGCAGGCGCGGCCGTCCCCGGGCAGGGCTAGAACTGCTTAAACCGCTTAAGACTCCATGGAAGGCGTTTGCAAAAAAAAAAAAAAAAAAAAAAAACCACCACAAAATACCAAAAAACCACACGTTGGCTTGAGGTAGGAGCATCCTCACTCTCCAGACAAGGCTGCGCCTTTCCCCTCGCTCTGCCCCTGCTTGCAGCCTGCGGCCGGGCACGGCTGTCCCGCTCCGGAGGCACCGCTGCCGCCGGAAGACCACCGCGACCGTGACCGTGACCGCGTCCGTGCAGATCCCAGCAAACCGCAGCCCCGCGGAGCCCGGACGGGGCCCCCCGAGCTCTCCCGACGCCCGCCCTCGGCGCAAGCAAACCAGCTGCCTGGGTTTGGTTTAAGCACTGCTGCGTTTGCAACCATTTTCCCCCCTCTCCCTGCGGCTGCTGGATTCCCTCTCAATCATGTCAAACAAATCCAGAGAAAAACATGTTTGACTGCATCAAAGTTCAAACCTCCACCTGTCTGTGTCCCCGAGCAGAGGCCCTTTAATGCTGCAAAGATGTAAACTCCCCCAGGTCTTCATTATGTCTTACAGGCCCGATATTATATCAGATTATGGAATCATTAAACAAAAAAATTGTACTCCTCGCTGTCCAGAGGGGCCTCTAGTTACCTTGTCTAAATATAACAGCATCATTTTTAACCAAGGAGCTGCTACAGTCCCTTGGGCCTTCATTATATTTCATGGGTCTGGGCTGGAATACCATCTCACTCGCACGTCGGAGAGCTCGTCCTGCGCTCGGGCCAAGGCCACGGCGAACGGCCCCGGACCCCCCGCTCCACGGCCTCGCGCCGCGCCGGCCGGGCAAAAGGCGCCGGCACCGGCTCCGAGAGGAGCCAGGCGGGGAGGTGCGCGATGGGCTGCCGAGATGGAATAAAAGACGAAGAAAAAGCAGAGGAAGGGGGAAAAGCAACGGGGGGGAGCGTTGAAATCAGAGCTAGGTGCGTGCCCAATTATTTTAATTGCACGTAGGTGCCGTTTAGGGCTCACTGATGCATCGCGCATCGTTGTTTACTGCTCCGAGCAGAACCAATTATGTTTGAACATCGAGAGGCTGAGAGACAGCAAATAAACAAGCAGGCGTGCGGCGGATCCGCTGTACGTAGGCTTGCGGCCGTCTGTCAGCGACCAGCCAGGCATGGACGGGGAACGGCGGGGGGGCACAGGGCAGCTCTGCCCCGCGGCCCCCGGGATGGGGTTTGGGGCAGGGGAGCCCCACGGCGCCGGGCGCCTGCCGGCGGGAACGCGGCAAGTGGAGCGGGGAGGAAAAATAAATAGATCTGTTTAGGAAAAGAGGGGAAATAAAGACATATAGTTTGGTGTAGGGTTTTGACATGAGTTGTCAGAGTTGGTGGTCTTTACGGTAAATAACCATCAGCAATTAGAACGCGTAGGTGTGGCGGGGGGGAGTCAGGCAGCTCCGGCACGTCGCTCTCAGGGCGGCGGGGAGCGGGGGCCACGAGCGGCACCCCCGGGGCCACGGCCCCAAGGGCAGAGCTGCCTTTGGACCCCGGCTTGCCCGGGCACGGCTGCCGTCAAGGCTTCAAAGTCCCCAGCGTGGCTCGAATCCCTGGAGGGACGTGCCCCCCGCTGCTGCTGGCCATGGGGACCACGGCCACCGCAGTCGCGCCCGGGGCTACCGTGGGGCGGGGGCTGTGGAGGTGACGTGGCAGACAGCTGCACCCAGAGGCTGTATTGCAAATGCCCTTTTTTTGGGGGGGAAAGGTCACTGTCCCCCATTGCCCGTTGTTTTGGGTCCCTCACTACAAGGAGGACACTGGGGTGCTGGAGCGTGGCCAGAGAAGGGCGACGGAGCTGGGGCAGGGTCTGGAGCACAGGGCTGGTGGGGAGCGGCTGAGGGAGCTGGGGGTGTTCAGCCTGGAGAAGAGGAGGCTGAGGGGAGACCTGATCGCTCTGCAGCTCCTGGCAGGAGGGGGCAGGGAGGGGGTGTTGGGCTCTTCTCCCAAGGAACAAGTGGTAGGACGAGAGGAAATGGGCTCAAGCTGCGCCAGGGGAGGTTTAGGTTGGATATTGGGAGAAATTTCTTCACGGAAAGAGTGGCCAAGCATTGGAACAGGCTGCCCAGAGAGGTGGGGGAGTCCCCATCCCTGGAGGGGTTCAAAAAACGGGCAGAGGTGGCACTTGGGGACATGGTTTAGTGGGCATGGGGGTGTTGGGTTGATGGTTGGGCTGATGATCTTAGAGATCCTTTCCAACCTTAATGATTCCTAGTTTTTACTTTCATTATAAAATAATCCAGCCACCAAGCCAGGAAACATGAAATTGCTGCTCTGCCCTGAATTGGTTCAGTGGTGGGCTTGGCAGTGTGGGTTAATGGTTGCACTGGATGATCTTAAAGGGCTTTTCCAGCCTAAACGATTCCATGATTCTATGATTGCCGGGACGATGCCGGCGCACGGCTGCCGGAGCTGGGTTGTTCTGCCGGAGCTGGTAGGATGCCCCTCAAGCAGCACCTCGCTGCTCCGGTGCGGGCGATTCCCTCCCGCGTGGGCACGGACGCCATCCGCGCCCCGATCTCACGAGGCGTCAGCAGCAGAGACGCAGGGCTGCAGCGGCAGGTCCCGGAGCCCAGCCAGCTGCCTGCACGCTGCCCGCCGCGTTAGTCTCAAAAAGTGCTTGTTTGGTGCCGGGGTGAACACCCGTAGGCTCGGGTGCTCTCAGACCCGCAGTGAGCTGCGGAACGCACGCAGCCCTTGCGCTGCGGTCCAGGAGGTCCGGCGGGACCGGAGCCCCCAGCTCTGCCCCACGACCCCGCGGGGAAGGCTGGAGCCAGATGCAGATTTGTTTGGATATGGGCCCTCACCCGCTGCCTGGGGTACCTCTGGGAAAACCAGCCACAAGGTAAGTATCTAGAGATAGAATCATAGAATCATGGAATCGTTTAGGTTGGAAAAGCCCTTTAAGATCATCCAGCCCAACCATTAACCCACACTACCAAGTCTACTCTAAGCCAATCAAGGGTAGACCAGACTAAACCATGTCCCCAAGTGCCACCTCTGCCCATTTTTTGAACACCTCCAGGGATGGGGACTCCCCCACCTCTCTGGGCAGCCCGTTCCAATGCTTGACCACCCTTTCCGTAAAGAAATTTTTCCTAATTTCCAACCTAAACCTCCCCTGGCGCAGCTTAAGCCCATTTCCTCTCATCCTATCGCTAACTACATGGGAGAAGATACGCGGATGAATTCCCCACCGAGAGTTCACGGCTGAAACGGCGCCGGCAGAAGGGTTTAGGGGGAACGCACCAACTAACGTCCCCGTTTTACGGGTGGGAAGCCGAGGGCTGCAGCTCACCCCTGCCAGCAGCCGGGGTCCTACGACCCATCAGCGGCAGCGATGAATTGCGCCCTGACCCCCCCACCCGCCCTCCCCGTCGCAGACATCTCCATCGTCCTCCTCCTCTTCCTCCCACCCTGCCCAGCAATAATGGGCTCCGGCTCCAAGCCCGCGCCTTCCCCGCCGAAGCTCTCCCCTTCCCTCCTCGCGGGTTTGAACTCCCCTCCGCTCAGAAAAATGTAATAGCAGTTTAGCCTCTCAATCTGCAAGTTCTTTGACACCAATAACCTCTGCCTTTGTGCTTCCCGGCTCAGACAAAAACTCTACCTTTCAGGTTAGCAGCAGCCTGCCGCCGAGCGTGCCGGCCTTGGGGGCCGTGTAGCCCGGCCTTGATAAGCCCGGCTTCAGAGGCTCATTAGAGCGCAGCCCCAGGAGCTGGGCCCCGGGGGAGCGGGGCGCAGGGGAGCCCCGGCTCCCGTTCCTATGGCGACCGAGGATGCCGATGTTGCAGCCCGAGGCGGTACTTTTGGTACTTACAGATCAAACAGGCAGGGCAAGCGGTGCCGGGGAGGAATACACAGAGTGCAGGAAATTTAATGACTTGAATTAACAACAGGAGAGCCGGCGACTCCCCTCGGCGCTGGGCGGGAGGAGACGCAAACTTTGCCATGTTGGGTTAAAACTTTGAATCTCTCTTCCCCCGCCCCCCCCCCCCCCGGCCTTGTCCTCTCCGTCCGTTTAGCACCTATTCCGGAAACGCGCGCACGCCAAGGACAGCGAGGCAGGACCCACGGCGTGGGCTGCGAGGCTTTTATCCGACGGATGCTGGCCCCACCGCGCACCCCGGAGACCAAGAGAGAGCTCAAGGAACGGCTGACAAAACCCGGGCGTCCGACCCCGCAGCATCCCCTCCGGGGTCCACAGCGGAGCCAGGGCCCGTGCCCCGCTCCAGCGGCCCGGGGACCACCTCCGTCCCTCGCAGCGTGCCCACCGGTTGTAGGACAGAGCCCGGGAAGGGCTGGGAGAGGGCGAGCGCAGCCCAGCTCTTCCCCGGAGCGGCAGAAACCCAGGGGGGACCCTCAGCATCCAGCTGCCTTCGCAGCAGCGAGGACTGGGTACGTGCAGAGAGAGAAAGGGAAAAGGTGACTTCTCCCTGGTTTTGTCTCTCTCCTCACAGTCTCTTTTCTTTTTCCACCACCCTCCTTTCCCTCGCGTGCTCTTTCCGCTCTAGAGCATTCCGTGCTTTACTGGGGCATTAAGAGGCAGCATCTCAAACTGTTTAGTGAAGCATTAAAGGGGCATGAAAACATTCACATTGCATCTGAGCGCTGAAAGCCCTGAAGCATCCTCAGGAAAAAAAAAAAAAAAAGCAAGCAACCTACCAATTCTGTAAAATAAGACATATTTCTGTGCACAGCAAACCCGCTTGCAGTGCCAGACAACATCCATATCTCAGTTATCGCCAGCCTTTCCAGCCCCATTTCCAGCCCGGCCATCAAGTGTTTCACGGCTCCTGAAGTCGATCCCTCCCTGTTCCCGGCCGGGTCACTCGGGAGCCCTTGGGCCATTAGCGGAGCAGCCGCCATCTGCCACGATCCAGCCCCCGCGCCAGGCTTCCAAGGAAACGGCCTGCCTCAAAGAGCTCGTGCCCAAGACCGGAGATTCACATGGCTTTATACGTGTTAAAGTCATCACAGCTCGAGCACGCAAAAAGGAACCAACTCCTCCCTCCTCCTCCCTACCAAAATCGACAGTGACCTGCAAACACCTTGGGACCTAAAATGGGATTTTCCCTCCGTGCCCAGTTTCGCCGATGCCGCGGGGTCCGACGAAGGGTTCAGAAGAACCCGGCTCGTGCAGGCGGAGTGCGGGTGCCCCTTCGGTCCCGTCCCACGGGCCAGGCTCCGAATGCAGCGTCAGAACCCGTTGGCAGCCGCCGGGGAGCCGGAAACCAGCCCAAAAACCGGCCGGTGCCGGGCGCCAAAAACCAGCTGCTCCACGGCCGCGGAGAGGGGCTGCCCAGGGGGCCGCTCCACGCGAATCTCTGCAATCGGCTGAGATCGTTTTCCCTCCTCCTTTAACCTTCTAACCGCGGTGAAACCGGACTCGGCTGTTCTCCTTGTCCCAACAACTCAGCCTGGGATCGGTGCCGGCGCCCCAGCCGCATTGCTCTGCTCCTCGGGGCGAGGAAGCAGAGAGGGGGGGTTGGCTTCGCGTGGCAAAGTGGCACAAGCAGGAATGAACGACGGGATCTGGGGCTTTCTCCGGAAGACCCCTGCCCCTTCCCAAGCTCAGAAATGGGCCCCAGGAGCCCCCGCTCCCCGCTACAGAGCATTGCCCGTTTCTGCTGCGCAGGCGCAGACCCGGCGACAGCCCAGGATACCCCTACGCAGTCCCCAAACAGAGCATCCCGACAACTGCCGGGCTTTGCAGCAAGCAAGCGGATAAGCTGGAGCCCTATCCCCAGGGAAGCACCGTTCCCCGTGAACACAGCTGTGTGAGCAACACTGCGCCGGCCGACGCACAGCGAGCCAGGCGGGAGCGCGCACCGGTCGGCGCTCCCAGCTCGGCGAGGTGTCGGCGAGGTGCGGCAGGCGACCGCGGGGTGCTCGGGGCTGGCCCCGGGGACCCCGGCTCTGGAGGGTGCGAGGGAGCCGGCAGGTCGGCGGTGCCTCGGCGGAGCTGCCTGCAGAGCCTGGCAGACCCCCGGCAGCGCGCTCTGCTGCAAACGCAGCTCCGGGAAACCCGCCTGCGCGATCGCTCGATGAGCTCTCCCATTTGAGAGAAATGAGGCAGGGCTGGGGCTGCTCCGAGATCCGTTCCCTCCCCTCCCTTCTTTTCGTGGATTTGCATCTCTCTTTTGGGCAGCTCCCGTTTCCAGCACAGAAAGGGCTCTGTTCAGGTCTCCCCCCTCCTTTTCCAGCAATTGTTATGTTAAAATCCCCAGGACATGTTTCTGCAAAGAATTAAAAGAGGGTGAGGAAGAGATTGTTTTCGTCGGTGTCTCACTAAGTCTCTGACCTTGAGCGTGAATAGAAAACAAGAAAAAAGGGACTTTATGCTAATATCGCTCACTAAGCACAAGGGGGAAAAATAATAACGGCAAATGAAGATTATGAATGCAAATCAACTTAATAAAGAGACAGGGTCTGTGCAGGAGTCTTGTTTTGCTCTTGTACAGATGACTTGCATTGTCTGGTTGCGCTGCACCCCAGGTCTAATCATTACAAATTATATCAGGATAGGAAAAGAAAAGAACAGGAAAGGTTTAATTCTCTAATTATGACATTGTTCATTTCCCCTGCTCACGGCTGTTCGTTTCAAGAGGCCTCTCACACCGGCCCTTCGCAAGTAGCTCAAAACTCACCTCCCTCAAGTTAACTTCCAGCCATTTACTATCAGAAATCGGCCCATCGCCGCACAGGTCCTGCTGTGCCGGAGCCGGATCCCAGGCTGGGGACCCCGGTCCCGCACTGGGGGGGCGCAGCCGCTCCCGTAGGTACCAGGGGACAGGGGACGCCCGTGCCCCTCGGAGCCCCGCTCTCCTCCACGGCCAAGGCTCCAGCAGGAGAAAGCCATCGCCCAAGCCGGGGCCGGGAGCCACAGGACCACCCTGCTCTCCAGCCAGCCCCTTCAGCAAGGCTCTGCCTCATGCACATTTTTTTTTTTTTTTTTTTTTCCCCTCCCCTTTTCCATTCTCTCATCAGCCTTTTCAGCCGAGGCTGCCACGCTACGGCATGGGGACTGGCTCTCAGCATCTGTGCGCAGAGCATCCAGCATAACAAAGCCCTGATCCTGGCAGGGATCTCAGGCACTATCATAACACCATCATAATAGCTTTAAAGCAGCGACAGCCCTGACAAAGAACACAGTCACGCCAGCCTTGTCCGCATTCAGATCAAGAGCGGCAGCAGGAACCCGCTGGCTTCTTCTGAGTGGGTATTTGTTTACACGCAGGGAAGTTGCGATGGAAATGGCTGGGGCTGGTCCTCGGCGTGGCATTTCCAAGGCTGCGCGCGTTTAACCGCCTCTTTCGACTCACTAAATGCACCTTCGCCACGGGGAGAACGCTCGTAGACAAAGCTCTGCTTTTAAAGAAGTAAAAACCTGTGCGCAGACCCACACGCATTAAGAAAGGTCACTACCTTGCTGGAAGATGCTGAAAACCCAGCTCGGCATGGAAA
Source organism: Pelecanus crispus (assembly GCF_030463565.1). NCBI lineage: Eukaryota > Metazoa > Chordata > Aves > Pelecaniformes > Pelecanidae > Pelecanus > Pelecanus crispus. The sequence goes on along the minus strand of NC_134662.1, from coordinate 4,311,326 downwards.
GGTGATCCCGTAGCTGCTATTGTGTCTTCCCAGGCGCTGTTAAATCACCCCCCCCGGGGCAACGTTTGGGGCACAGGGGCTGCCGCCTCACTGGAAGTTGGCAATGGTTTTCCTTTCTTCCGCAGAAGAAAAAAATCAAGGTCAATTCTATTTAAATGAGCCTTACACTGACCTGGGAGATGAAATCGGGCCCCAATTCAATTTAAAACCGGTGCCCTGCCCATGACAAATCCCACTGGGCTAGGCGATACCCAGGCAGAATTAATTTGTGAACTGCCAGGGTCTCCAGCACCCTGCTCCCTCCCAGCCCCGCTCCTCGCCGGGGACCCAGCGCGGCCCCACCTTAGCCCAAACCAGGACGGTTCCCCCTGCCCCACGCTGCCTGCAGACCCAGGGCTGGCGCTGCCCTCAGGATTTGCTTTTAAACTTGGCCTAAACGGGCTGAAGAATTTGCGGAGCGTGTAAATGAGAGCAAACCCTCCAAAACCCCACGACCCGGGGACCTCACTGAGGTCTGAAAACCATTCCTCCGGCGCTGGGTCGCACCTCTCCATCGACGGCACAGCAGCACCAGCCATGGCTGGTGTGTTCTTCATCCCACAAACACCCCCCCCTTCCCAACAACATCCACAAGAGAGTTTAGGCTGGGAACGCAGCTCTTTAATCTCCAGCAAGCCTTTGACAACCTGTCTCGTCCTGGCTTTTAGCTGCGTGAGAGCTGTTCGCTAATGGAGCATTAACCTTGGAGAGCTTCTGCAATTACTCCAACACTAATTCTGACAGTTTTTGGTGTATCTGTTTGTTCTTTTGACAGGCAAAAGGAATTTCTTTTTAAAAGCTGTTTGATACATTTGAGACCTTCTGTCCACATTTTCTTTTTTTCTGCTCGAGATGGGAAGGTGGGGGAGAACGAGCGGAGGTAGAGACGCTACCTTCCCGCAGACACATCAGTAGAGGCACAAGTCAAGATATTTCCACCCTTCCAAACCCCTCCCACCCCTGCTTTAAGTCACAGAAGCGTTTGGTCTCTCCTGACCTCATTAGGGTAATTAGTAAACCTTTTGAAGCTGGGAGAATGGCTCTGAGCTGTGGGAAAGCGAGGAGAGCAAAGAGCCTCTAAAAGGAGCGAGTGCGGATGGAGAAAGGGGGAGAAAAAACATCTTCAGCTGCCCAAGAGGTGACCTGCAGAAACGGAGGGGAAGGGGAGGTGGACGAGGAGCGTGCTGGCAGCTTTGCTCCCCTGGAAATCTCCTTAAATTGCCCCTTTTAAAAGGATGGAAATTTGAGTGCCGGTTATCCCGTAAGACGCTGCAGGCAGCCAAAGAGTAGGGAAGAAAAATAGTGGCGGGGCAGGCACGGGCTGAGACCCGAGGATCTCGCTTCGGTTCTCTGATCTGCCACCGCTTCCCTGGATGCCCTTTGGCAAATCAGTTCTCGCTGCGTCTTAATCCTTCCGTCATTCAAAAAAAAAAAAAAAAAAGGTTCCCTACGTGTTATTTTCTACATGGAAACCATACGCTTTGGAGGGAAAGGGCCGTCTCTGACTGCGTGCCTGCACGGCCCCCAGCGAAACCACCCTAGATGGAAGCGGTGCACAACGAACACCTCGGTCTGAAGCCTGATAAGGCAACGGGGACATTCCTGCCGGCTTCAGGTGGAGGAAGAAAGTTATTTTGGTTTGAACACCGCCTCCAGTAAAATGGCCTGAGCCACCAGTTAATACCTGCATGCACATGTGTGAAAGGAATGGGAACCTTCATTAAGGACACATAGTCCTCCCTTCCTCTAATAAACACAGAAAACGTTTTCAGTGCACTCATCCAAGCCAGTCGAGAAGCCAAAACGATGACTGTGGAGAAGCTAAAGTTATAACGTGGATAAAAACCTCCGCTTCTAAAAGAAAAAAGCGGTATCTCAAACCTTTGCTATATATCACAAAGGGCACAAACCTAATACCTCTCTGCATTCTTTAGAAAGAGGGAGTTTGATGTGAGAGAAAAGCAGATTAAAATAACAGCGGCAAAAAAAGAGATCAGAATATACCCTGGTACCGGAGAATTTGAACCAACGCGTCCCCGGGTCCCACTGTGCCTTCAGCTGCACACAATGACGGCCACGCTGCCATAGTTCTGCTCATCTTTTTTGACATTCCCCATTATATGATGAGGCTCCCCAGCCTGGTGCCACAGCAAACCCTCCATCCCTGCAGGAAAACATCCCGGCGGGAGTTGCTCCCTGGGGACGACCTCGGCTGCAGGAGCCGGGCCAGCCCACCCAGGCTGCCCTGCCGCCGGGGATTTCGGCAGGATGCCTCCCGCCTGCTTTGAACGGAGGCAGAAGGTTTAGATTCGACGCACGCAAAAGCTGAACGAACAAATGACGACCACGCAGCCTTCAGGGGGTGCGTTGGTGCTCCAGAGCTGGGTGACAACTCCGGCAGTGCCCGACGGTGGCCGCGGGCACAGGACCTGCGGGGAGAGCTTTGCAAAGTGCCCGAGAAGGCATCGAGGCAGGCACGCGCGGGCATCGCCTACAGTCAGCAGCTGGTTTAAAGGACCATATCGGCCACGAGCAGGACTGTCCCGGGCTGAGCAAGCACCGGGAGAGATGGAAATTGCGTTTGTTGCAAGAGTCAACCTCAGCTGGGATGTCCTTGGAGAAGGCACCGCTGTAAGGCAGCGCCAGGATAAAACCACTCCAAAGCCCTGCCTGGGGTTTTGGAGGTAAAGCAGCACCGTGGTCCCCCCAAAAAGGCTCAAAAGTGGAAGTGTTCAAAAAACAGGCAGAGGTGGCACTTGGGGACATGGTTTAGTGGGCATGGGGGTGTTGGGTTGATGGTTGGGCTGACGATCTTAGAGATCCTTTCCAACCTTAATGATTCCTAGTTTTACTTTCATTAAAAAATAATCCAGCCACCAAGCCAGGAAACATGAAATTAATTATGACTCTGCCCTTAATCCATTTAGTGGTGGACTTGGTAGCGTTAGGTTAATGGTTGGACCGGATGATCTTAAAGGTCTTTTCCAACCTAAACGATTCCATGGTTCTGTGATTCTAAAACCTCCAACTGCTTGTTCACGGCATTAATGCCCATCAGGTTTTTCACTATCAGGAACAGTATTTACAGCACTTCTGTCAGAGAGAGGGGGTAGTGCGCACTCAGCTCGGGTTGAACAATGAAATGATTAGGATTATTTTAAGTACGTGAGGTTTTCTCTTTAAAAGAGCGAGAGTAATTAACCACCAGAACATACTAACAGCATATCAGGGATGCAGTAAATGCTCCATCACTCAGTTGTTTCAGACGAAAGCTGGCATCCTTTCCAAGAGAAACCTTCTAGTTTCACCGCACACAAAAAAGGAGAAACCAGCCGGCGCTCTGCAGGAGGCCGAGCGCGATGAACATAATGGCCTCTTCTAGCTGCAAAACCTGCAAATCTCAACACTTCCATTTCCCAGCTCTTATTAACCAGCAGACGGGAGCAATTCTCTGATTGCAAAGAGAGCAAGAGGATCCCTGCGTGCCGACAACAACAGTTGCTGTGGTTTGCGGCATGGCCAGCACGGAAACGTACCGAAATCAGGGGAAGCTTCCATCACGCGAGGGAGCGAGGAGGCATCAGCCGATGCGACCGTACGTTCACATGCAAGTTCGATGCCATTTCAGTTCGATTTGCCGGCACTGGAAGCGACGATACAAACCTCTTCACTCCCCGGAGCCACGATTACCGGGAATCGGGTGATGTGCTCTAACACATCAGCCCCCCCATTTGCCTACATCCCAGAAACTGATGTTAATTAAAACTGCTGGTGATTGTCGCAAGCACCTCTACAAGGGCAGGGGACTCTCTGAACCCATAGAAACCCTGCTGAAGCAAGCAAGATTGGTAGTGTTAGGTTAGGTTAAGGGTTGGACTTGATGATCTTAAAGGTCTTTTCCAACCTAAACGATTCTATGATAAGATCCGTACAGATCCACAGCAATCCCACAGCCCATGGAAGCGCTTCCACCGAATCACACCCAACATCCCCGTTTTCTAGCAATTTCATCTCGCAGGTGCATTGAAGGTTCATCTTCTCAACAGGTATCCTTGGACGTGGGCTTTAGCTCACGTCTTTGATCTGGCAACGTAAAGAAGAAAATACTGAAGCGTAACATCCGAGATGTTCATCGCAAATTTAATTTTAGGGACATCTTCTCCCTTCCATGCATGCAGTCACACATTAGCATGCACCAGAAGTACAGCATTCCCTTTAATATTTACTCGTCCTTAGATTGCAAAAATTGTTGTGTGAATTCCTTCTTCAATTAGCTCTGGTACTCAAAAAAAAAAAAAAAAATTGTTCCGTTGCCAGTACAGTTATGATCATTTCTTTCCTTTATACTTTTATTCCCCAGCGTAACTTAAAAAGAAAACGCTTCTCCATTCTCCCCTGCAAAGCCCCCTTTAAAATTTTTTAAAACAAAAACAACCAACGTTTCTAAAGGAAAGGCTTTTGTGGCTGAAGTGCCACTTCCATTCACCTTTCCATCATGTAAGGGAAGAAAATAGAGATCAGAAGAAGGATTTAGACAAAAAGCCAACTAAGTAAAGCTAATTTTTTATACAGAAGAATCCTGCTAGTTGTGTAGAAGAGCTTTGTTGAGTGGAACAGAAAAGACATCAGAGGAGACTCTGCAGCAGGTTTTCAAATATTTCCAGCTACCTTCCCAACGCGCAGCCTGTATTCCACAACAAACAGAGAGACACAATTGCAGAGCAGCTCCAGTACCCACAGAGCACTGCAGGATTAAGTCTACCATCTTGTTTACAGCATTTGGCGAGGAAAACTACCCCGGACGCTCCCTGCGAAGAGTCCCCAGAGCCGGAGGGACGCTGACAGCGCATTCGGAAACACAGGAGCGAAAAATTGTGAGTGCAGCTGAAAACGCGTGTGCGTGAAGGTTGCACTTCCAGGAGACACGGTCACCCCTGAAGTCCCCAGAGCCACTTAGCAAGCACATTAGCAATAAATTGAACAAAAGGCTTGCGACATTTTACCACAGCTACGCTCATCGCCTCACTCATCGAGGGCTGCCTCTTGCTGCTTAACACCGCGTCCGGACAGTCCCGTCCCAGGTCATAGTTTCAAGCGGTGTTCGCAAGCCAGCTGCGAAGAAGATTCCTCATCTTCTCCTTATTTTACAAATACAAAATCTAAAGCACAGGTGACCTGCGTGAAGCCAGGCGAACGGCAAGAAACAGAACACGCTTTGCTCGCAACGCTGCCCTTCCGCAGAAAGGCACCGAGAGGCCGGTGCGCTCACGGCGACAGCGACAGCGCGCTGGAAGGTCCCTGGCCCGGGGGACGGAGACCTGCCAACACGGGCAATGCCGCCTCTTACCCCTGAGCGCCTTTGCAGTGCTAGAGGAATCTACCTCCTTGACAAAGGGCTCTGAAATCCATGAAACATCCTTTACCCACAGTGAAATCCTATATTGCTCTCTTTTTTTCCTCCCCGGGTGACTGGAGGGACTTGGACCATCTCTTCTATACAATGACCAGAAAACTTGCAGGCTGTTGTCCACACACCCCCTCCCAAAACCCCCAACTTCACACATGAACCTTCATTAAAAAACCAGATCTGCGTACAGAGAGCAAGAAAAGCGCTCTTCTACGCCAGCAGAAAGCTGAGAGGTGGTTCCTCCCCCAGAACCCTGCCGCAGAGGTTATTTTGCACTCCACGGAGCACAGCAGCGAGGTACAATGCTGCAAGCCGCAAACAGGGTAGTGAAATCAAAAGAGCTTACCAGCACTCAGCAAACGGCCTGCAGTTCCCATTTTGAGGAAGGAAATTTGCATCCAAAGCATCAAGAGCAGTTTAACTTGAGTTTAAAATAAATTCAGAGCAGATCCATGCCGCCAGCTTGTGTTTGTGACTGGAATCCCAGCCAGTGCCAGCCTGAGCTTCTCCCCAGCTGGGGACCTCAGCGAGAGCCTTTCCTCGGCAGAGGTGAGAGCTCTGGCTTGCAGCATAGAGCACAGAGAGAACAGGGCCAGGAAAATGGCATGGAGGACAACACATCTGCAGCTAATCCAGCATGCACAGGCCACGGCCGTTAGTGCTAATTGGGGCTACCAGCCCCCTGAGCCTGAAAACGAACAAGCACTTGGTTTGCATCCCACCGCAGCTCCCAGCATCTCACACAGAGCAGGGCTCGAAAGCGCGATGCTGTCCTGCCCGTGTTGCTGCCACGGTGAACGCTCTCCATTAGTTCGTTAAGCACCACAGTTAATTTTGCACAGCACGCTCCCCAGGGAAAAGCCAGGCGCGCACCAAAGGGTGCTGCCGCGGTAGGGTTGGGTTTTCACATGTCTGTGCAATGCCGTGCCGCACTTACTGGAGGCACCCGGCCTGGGAAACACGACTTGAAGGAGAAGGGAGCAAACTCTGGGCCGGGCTTTAGTCCTGCTGGGGTTTATGCCAAGCCTTGGACCAGCCCAAGACAACCGGGCGCTCTGCACAGACAAGTCTTTCCCTTGCGGTAGCTCCCTTTCCTTCCCAGGGAGCCTTACAGCTTAATTAATCAAATTAGGGTATCTTAAAACTTTGTCCCAGAATCGTAAAAAGCCTTTGCAAACAAGTACTAACAGGGCTAGGTTAGATGGGGCTGAGGTAAAGCCAGGGGTGAAAGAACCACCCGCAGCTGGGAGAAACCCTCTCCAGGCAAACAGCTCCCAAAGAGCCACCCCAAAACCTGCTGCTCCCCGCCCCGCCAAAGCCAAGAGACACAGCCCCTGAGAGGGCACTTCCACCGCGCTCCCAGGCAGCTGCTGGAGGGAAGACTTGCCTTTTTAAGGCATCAGGATTTATTTTCAGCTTCACCAGGTGTTGCCAGTGCCCCATCAGCCGGCATGTTCGGTCTGTGAGTGCCATCTACAGGGTTCCCCCGCTCGCCGGGCCCCTCTCCTGCCAGCTCCCTGCCCAGCCCCAACACCCGCTGCCCTCTCCGCACAGCACGACAGAAGCCCCTACCAGTAAGGAGGTTAAAACACGGAGCGAACGAAAGCCTCTTAGCTGTGCCATGCTCCAGGATGAGCACGCAGCCACCTGCCTCCTGCGCACGGGACACGGCCGAGAGAGCAGGCTGGCAGGGCAGGACGCGGGGGAACTTGGCTTCTCGTTTCTTCAGTGCCACTAATCTACACAACCGAAATCTGCACAATGCAAGATGGATGAAAAGCAGAAGTTAGTACCAGGGAATGCCCTTAATTTTGATCAGGCTTTAGTTGTTTGCACCTAGGAGCCAGGACATCCCCACCCAGGGGACAACCTCTCCTTCCCGACTCCCAAATAAGCAAAACGTAACTTGGTTCTTCTGTTGCAGAGAGGCTGGGATCACCCTTGCAGGGATTTTACTTGGTCTTCTGCACAAGAATCATAGAATCATGGAGTTCTATGATTCTTGTACAGAAGACCAAGGCATTGATGTAAGAACAGGGAGAAAGGAAAGGGAGGAGACTTACTGAAACAAACCCCGAGATGATGGGTGAAGGCGGGCAGTAGGCAACGACAGAGAAGTGCGGACCTAACGCACGGGAAGGGTTGATAATGTAACTCTACGGCCAAGCAGAGAGCAAAGCAACGCTCAGCTAGGGCAGCTGAGTAGAGAAAGGCTCCGCAAAAGCACCATCCCATCGGCTCAGCAGCAAGCCGGCCACGTGAGGCGGCCCCGCAGAACAACCCCGAATGCCGGCGGCCAAGCACACTGCCATGGAGGAATCGTGGGAAACGGAATGCTTTATTTCATTTGTTTGAAGATACAATGGAAGGGGGGTGCTGTAAACGAAAGTAAAACAATCAGTCAATACGGGACTGGTTGCTATTTAAAAATAAATCAACAGTTCAAGCAGAAGGGTGAAAGACTAGCTCCCCCATTTCTGAGAGCACAGACAACACAATACACTCAAGTGCTGTTTTATTGACTTCTTGGCAATCTGCTCAGACCACAGGTCCATCTCCCAGCACTTCAGCGCTGCAGATCCCATTCCAGTCGCATGTACAAATGAAACAAAACAGAAGCATGTTATTAACGACCGAGAGCTGATGCTCATATCGCTCTCAGTCAACCTCATTAACCTCAGCAGATGGTCCAGTCGATTTGCCTAGTAGTTCAATATCAACAGTAGAGGATTCGATACAGCCCTCCAAGAAGATCAGAGAGGCAAATTACGTAAACTTTTGAAATTAGGCTTTGGCTTAAACAATAGTGATTGTTTCAAGCGAACCCTGTAGCAGTCACTCGTGACACACGCAGGCCGGTGACCGCGCAGCACCGCAGGGAACCGCGCGCTCCGCTCTCGGTCCTCATCGCCCTGCGCCCATCAGCTCCGACAGCCTTTTGGCAAGGATCGGCAGGAGCCCTGCACAGGCCAACAGTAAAGGCAGCCGGAGCCCACAGCACCTCCCACTAACACCCTGGATCGCTCTGGAGAAAGAAAAGTGCAGCAGTAGCTGGTGTGGCATCAGCCTGCCCAGGGACAGACACACGCTCCTCATACAAGCACAGCACCGCGCTGATGCAGCCGTGCAGCTCCCAGAGCAGAGCTGTCTCGCGTGCTCAGAGCACACGTGCATCTGTTTGCATCCGTGTATTTAAATCTATTCTGAAAAACAACTGGAAGTTCTAACCGCTGTAAAGAGACCTACTAGGCTATCAACACGGGTATCAAATACACATAAAGTAACTAAAACTGTAACTGAAGTAACTACTGAACTGCTCTCTTATTACGGAAACACAATGCAAGCTTTAAAAGCCACTATTATTAGCAAGATCCGCCCCCAAAAAGCCTGCACCGGCCTCGTGCTGATTGCCCATGGGTGCACTGTTCCACCGCTGTGAGGAGAAGCCGCTGCAGTAACTCCAATTTATGCTTCCAGGAGAAATGGAGATCAGTAACAGCTGTGCCGAGCAATGGATTTGTCCTCGAAGGAGTCTCGGATCCACAATCAGCATCTTTGTTTTCTCTTCTCAGAAGATGCCTTTAACAATGATTTAGAATGGAGCAGGAATGTAACGTCTTGGCCTGCGAAGAGCAAATCCAGACTACCGGCTGCTTCCGAGATGCAGGATGCTTCAGGGGAAAATGGAAATAACCACACAGGGTCATTGATTACACCTCAAACCTGTCTCCAGCCAAAACAGGATCCAAATAAAGGTGTGGGCAATGCTACGCTACAGTTCCACAATGACCTTTTTATTCTCCACGTGATGAAACCCACTCCTTTAAAGAGGGCTAGAAGGAGGACTCTGAAAACATTTACGTGGTGCATAGATACGGGGCTGGCACACCCTCCGGGCCTTCAACTTAATTACCATTTGCCTACATAGTACCAGAATAGGGACCTCGTTATGTGCTCTGGCTGTATCACTCCACATCTTTCCCTGCTCAAATTCTAGATACCTATTGCCACAAAATCAAATTCTATCAAAATTATTCTCACGACAGGACCTACAGCTTGAGGTCCCCTCTTCAATCAAATAATTCACCTGTTAACATAAAAAAAAAAAAATCATCCACTCCTGCAAGGTAAGGAAACTTCAAAATTGCAAAAGCCATCTGTCCAACGAAGAGCAGAGCCTAAAGAATGATCAAGTTAATCACCTCAGATAAAGGCAGGCCAAGGAATGTGCCAGTCAAAACGCTGAGCCAGGGCATGTCAGCGGACTGAAATCCAGTCAGGCTCGCCAGGCTTCGGCACAATGCAAGAAACAACTTCGCAGAGGGAGTTGAAGAGCCAGAGAAAGTTATCAGCACGCGCATAGACCTGCCAGCCTACGCAGGATCAAGGAAGATGCGCTACCATGAATCAAACAAACCAGCTCTCTGATCACTCAAGGGGCAGCAACGGCCAGATTTAGCCATTACTGCTATCCTCACAGAGGAACGCAGCAAACGCTTTCATCTCTGCATCAGCTAAACAAGCAGAAAGTACCTAAAAGAGGCATGAAAGGATACAAATGATATGAAATTAGGGCACATCCAAGTGCTGCGTTCACATGACAGCATTACCAAAAATATATATATATTTAAAAATCTTTTGCGCCTGTGCAAGGCAGAGCTGCCGGCACCTGGGGTGACATTTCTCCAGGAAACCTGCCCGACTCTGTGCTGAGAAATGGGTGCCCCTGGCACGGGTGAGCACCGGGATCACACCACTCGGCTGCCTCATGAGGGGTTTCAGAGCAGCAGCAGCTAGACCCAGAGCTCCCAGGTGACCTGCAGCAAAACCGTTTGTCCTTGCTATTTGATAAGGATATCCCTTCTGCCCCGCGTCGGTTTTGTCCCCTTATCTACAGAGGATTTGCTAACCAAAAGAAAGGAGCCATTACTCCAAAGACATTCTCAATCTTCATCTTAAAAGGAAGGTCAAGCAGGGAACCCCCTGGCCTGCAGGGTAACTCCCTTGGGTTCTCCTACCAAAGGCACTACCAGTTTTGGGTGGAAGCGGGACTTAAGGATACAGGTCTGCACTGCCCGTAAGTTTTCAAGGAAGAGCCCTCCCTTCAAGGCTGAAATGTGCCGTAAACAGGAGCACTTTTGCAAGCAGTTTTCACCATTTTAGCAGCAGATCCACCTAACAATGACCTTCTAACACATTCACATTTTGTCCTAGGCAATAAGAACCCCAATATCAACACAATGGGCTGCACAGAAACATCCCAGATTGCTGGGCTGACAGTGGGACATAGCTTGAGTACCAGCAAATGGAGTGAAACTCCAGTACCCTACAAGAAGAGATTATCTCTGAGCCAGGGCTGTCTCAGTTTAAGAATCACAGTTCACGGGGGTTTGGGTCCTCCTTTTCCAGGCGCCAGACGCCCAGAGACAGGTCACTCATCACACTAGCAGTTAAGGTTCTCCGACTCAAACCGCAGCGCTCCGGCTCTTCCTCAGGTGATCTCAGAGCCAGCAGCTCAAAATCCAGAAGCTTGGTAGATGTCACAGATTCCCCCGGTGAACACGCCATCGCAGCTGGGCAGGACGGTCTGAACACTCGAAGCCCCCCAGACTACACAACTGATTGCTCTTTCGGAGAAATGCCTCTTTGGGCTAAGCGGCACCTTTCATTTGTAAACACGTCTTTGCTCTGTAAACCCACACAATGACCTGTATTATCGCGTGTAACTGCTGGCCCTGCAACCACAAGAACATTGATGCATTTAACTCATTCCCAAAGCTATTCTCTGAGTTAACACAACACTGTCCACACCCACTGCTAGCGTAACAGACAACAAGAGCTCTCCCAGCTCCTAGCAGATCACAGTTGATTACAGAGACGCTTCCTAAAGAAGTAACCTGATACTGCATGAAGGAAAGAGGATCGGCCTGCAAAAGGAATCCACTTCCCTGATACTTCAAGCTGACTGCCACAGTCAGTAGAGAGGGATATGAGCACCTATAAAATACCGATAGGCTAGCAGACGCAGCTGCAGCACGTGAGTCCAAAGCGGTAAGATTTCAAATGCCGAGCATTCACCCAGGAGTTACGTTTTCCTCAGCATCTCCCTGTGCAGTTAAGAGCACCCAATGCAGCATCATTTAGCTTGCAGCTTCACCTTTCCCCAAAAATGTGTGTGAAGAAAACAGGTTTGGTCCCCTTTCCCCTGCCCCAGCTATGGAACTGTTTGTACTGTTAATTAATAGTCATTATAAGCAATTACAAAAAAATAAAACTTGAGCACTGGTGATTCCACTGGACTTGCACCCCTTGGTCAGTCTGTGCAGTTGGTGCCACTGGTCCCAAATCATCTGGAAAAAAGAAGACGCCCAGCGTCAGAACGAGCATGTACAACGCGACAGATCACTACCGGCCTCGAAACAGCTGGGGGAGCTGAGAGGCCAAACAGCGAGCTATGCCGAGGCAACATTCCTCCTCAGCTTTAAAAAAAAACACCCTCCAGAGAAATCAAGCTTGCGTGATCCACAGGATGAAAGCACATCGCTGTGAAAGCAGGAATGGATGCCCCAGTGGGACTGTGAGTTTTAGCTGCAGCGTGGCTTGGGAGCAATTCCTAAACTGAAAGAAACAGGAGTTTTTGTTTTCCTAATGCAGGGAGGCTCGGACTGGGCACAAGGGCTGTCTCTCCCCCCTACGCACCTGCTAAACACAAGGCACGAAGTGATGCTGCAAACAAACCAGGGTACGTCCCTTTCTGCGCTTGGTCAGAAAATGAAGAAAGGCAAGATAAAGTCTGTGCCAACACAGAGAGACCACACACAGAAGCTTAATTTATGCAGATCTGGTTAGAGGATCTGTGCCAAAGCTCCCACGTCTTTAGAAAAGGAGCCTTAGCCCCTCGCGAGGAAAGGAGAAACGTATAAAATACCCGCTCACCGCCTCAGATTTCTCGTTTCAAACACCGTGTCCTCGTCGCTGTCAAACGAGGCCATCTCTATGTTCTCATCGTAATTTGACAGGAGGCCGTATTTCTTCCGCTGAGGTTTCTTCAACCTGAAATGAGTTTTGCGCTCATTTCTGGGTCCCTCTGACCTAGGGCTGAGGGACACAGAGAGCACAGGGTGAGTGTGCTGTCACGCGACAGGTTTACACGGAAACGGGGCCTTTATCAGTCAAAGGACAAAACGAGCGGGACCAGGAGATGTATCGCTGCTAATTACCTTCGGTAATTAACAGTGGCATGAATTTACAGCAGCATTTCCCAGGCGCTGCCAGAGGGATGCACAGGGAAGCACAGCTCCAGCCTGGCAGAGGGAGGGAGGTGGGATCCAGGGCAAATGGGGCACAGCCCCGGGGCCGGGGAGGGGGGTACCGAGGCACGCAGGGGCACAGCCCCGGGCTAGGGGGGATGGACACCAGGGCAAACAGGGGCACAGCCCCGGGCCGGGGGGACACCGGGGCACGCAGGGGCACAGCCCCGGGCCGGGGGGGGGATGGACACCGGGGCAAACAGGGGCACAGCCCCGGGCCTGGGGGACACCGGGGCACGCAGGGGCACAGCCCCGGGCTAGGGGGGATGGACACCAGGGCAAACAGGGGCACAGCCCCGGGCCTGGGGGACACCGGGGCACGCAGGGGCACAGCCCCGGGCCGGGGGGACACCGGGGCACGCAGGGGCACAGCCCCGGGCCGGGGGGACACCGGGGCACGCAGGGGCACAGCCCCGGGCCGGGGGGACACCGGGGCACGCAGGGGCACAGCCCCGGGCCGGGGGGACACCGGGGCACGCAGGGGCACAGCCCCGGGCCGGGGGGACACCGGGGCACGCAGGGGCACAGCCCCGGGCCGGGGGGACACCGGGGCACGCAGGGGCACAGCCCCGGGCTAGGGGGACACCGGGGCACGCAGGGGCACAGCCCCGGGCTAGGGGGGATGGACACCGGGGCACGCAGGAGCACAGCCCCGGGCCGGGGGACACTGGGGCACGCAGGGGCACAGCCCCGGGCTGGGGGGGGATGGACACCGGGGCACGCAGGGGCACAGCCCCGGGCTGGGGGGGGATGGACACCGGGGCACGCAGGGGCACAGCCCCGGGCCGGGGGCACGGGCCGGCCCGCACTCACCGGAACGCCCGCAGGAGGAAATAGAGCGCGGCCAGTGCCGAGAGGGCGCTCAGCACGTACACCGCCCGCTTCAGCACCGGCAGCCCCGACCCCAGCGGTCGCCGCGATCCGGGCGGCGGGCCCGGCCGCGTCCCGTTACCCGCGGCCGGCCGCGCCGGCTCCGTGCTGTTGAGCGGGCTCGGGGTGGTCGGAGGAGCGGGGGAGCCGGCCCGGCCGATGTGGAGGAGGAGGAGGAGGAGGAGGCTGAGGAGAAGGCAGAGGGGCTGCGGCCGCCGCATGGCCGGGCCAGGCAGCGTGGAGCGGCAAGCGGCGCCTCGGCGGGGCGGGCGCAGGAAGGCGGCGGGACGGGACGGGACGGTGCGGCACGGCGCAGGCACCGGCCGGGCCCGGCGGAGCCGCACGCACCGTTCCGGGGCAGCGCCGTTCCGGGCCGCACAGCCCCAGCCCGGCCCCGACCCGCCGCCCCCGTTCCGCCTCTCGGGGCGGCGGTTTCTCCCCCTTCCTCTCAATGCGAGCCCTCCCTCAGGGCCGCCGTACCCCCTCACAGCTGCCATAACCTCCTCAGGGCCACCCTTTCTCCCTCACGACCACCATTTCCCGCCCAGGGCCGCCGTCCCCCCTCGCAGCTGCCATAACCTCCTCAGGGCCGCCCTTTCTCCCTCACGGCCACCATTTCCCGCCCAGGGCCGCCGTCCCCGCTCGCAGCTGCCATAACCGCCTCAGGGCCGCCCTTTCTCCCTCACGGCCACCATTTCCCGCCCAGGGCCGCCGTTTCCCCTCGCACCATGACTCCCTCCCTCAGGGCTGCCATTTTCCCCTCAGGGCCATCGTCCACCCCCCATCCCTCCCTCAGGGCTGCCATTTTCCCCTCAGGGCCATCGTCCACCCCCCAGAGCCATCATTTCTCCCTCAGGGCTGCCGTTCCCCTGCCACGATGGGCAGCCAGAAGTGAACATTGCTCAAAACACAAGCATTTGGAGTATTTCTGACAACTGCCTTGTTTCTCCACAGGAGCTTCAGGTCTGGCAGCCACGCTGAAGCACAGACCCACATCGCCCCACAAGCTTTCCTCTCAGAGAAGGGCCTGGAAACTGCCCGGACATGCGGGACTTGAAGAAAAAGGCATTTTGGCTGAAAATGGGTCACCCCAGCAGACACCACATCAGGCACCCATGCACCTTCCCAAGGATGCCGACTGGGTTTTGCATCCAGCCCCTGCAGCTAGCTATTCCCTCGACCCATCCCAGCAACAAATCATTAATGCAGTGCCGTAATTAGCGATGCCAAAATAACAGCACCGCCAACTAGGCCTCTATTTTTGCACCTATTAATTATTTCTGCTTGCGTTTAAGCATCTAAGCATCCTATTTAGGAAGGTCTTTCAAATAATGCTTTGTAAGTATTTGAATTCATTTAAACGTCACCTGGCTGCACTTTTATCAGCAAGGGTTTCTCGCACTCTCTTGCCCCTATATTTAATGTCATCCTCCATTAACATGCAAAATCCTCACTGGTGAATTGCTAGATACAGCCCCAAAAAGTGTGTCAGCTGATTTCTTTTTTTAAACCCTCTTCGCTTAGATAATTTGAAAAAGGTTAAAAATAGAAGAAAAAGTAGGTTTCGGGAAGTAAGCTTGATAATCATTCCCATTCTGCATGCACCAAGTGCCCTCAGGGCTCTTGTGGACTCTTACATGGGGAAATTGTGATGGCACCCTGCTTGCTACCTTACTGCATTCCTTTGTGCCTGGGACTCCCCAGCAAGAGAAAACATATCTTAGTAAGAGCACGTTTTTAAAGCTGGCTTTACCCATTAATTTAGCTCATTTACACCAGCTAAGTGTCTGGCCTCCCTCACACCCGTCTGCTCCGCAGAGCCGATTGAAGCAACAGAACACGAGCACAGGAGCGGCGGCTACGCCTCGGCAGGTTGGCAAACCACCACAGCCTTCCTTAATAACCAGGCTTTACAGCGTGGACTAGAGAATATGCAATCAATTCTGCCCTTCAAACATGCTGCGGCAGGAATTGTTACTGGGCACAATACGTAATTTCTTCAAAGGCACTTTGGCTGTATAAGGAGACTTTTTTGCATAATACACTGCTCTTAAAAGACTGTCCTTCAAGTGGGCCACAGCATAACCAAAAGCTGAAGTATCAGTAAAAAAAAAAAAAAAAAAGGGGGGGGGAGGGTGGGAAGCAGAATAAAGCAATCAAATGTGTTCTTTTAACACAAAAAGGGTGGGTAGGACAGTAGCAAAGACCATCACAAACCCTCTTACTGCCTTCATGTATCACATGGCAGTCTCCTGTCCCATTATTTCCAAAGCTGCCAAAAATATATTCACAGCTGTCAGCCTCTCTAGCAGTGTAAATCCTCCTCCTCATTGAGCTGCCACATTTTTCAGGATTTTACCATAGAACGAGACCTCATTTTTCATGAGCATCAGGCACATGCATCGATTGTTTGAGCCAAATGAGCCCGGTTACAGTGGGTCTCTCAGGAAGGCAGCGCTCATTTTAGAGCCCCGTGCCAGCAATCGGCGAGACCAGCGGGGCAGTGGAAATAAAGTAATCTAAGCTGCTTCTGCTCTAGGGTGTAGCACAGCAAGACCTGGGTATAATGTATCGAAGATGACAGGCTGAAGGACAAAGACTTTTAAGGACCGTTTGAGTTACAGTGTGATGTATCGGAAAACATCCACCACTCCGTAGGGAAGAGTTCCTATCATCCGTGGCATGCAAGAGATGGCATCAAGGACCAGCTGGAGGAATTCAGCAACCAGCACTCATCTTGACTTCATTACAAGCCAATGAGACAGGGACTAGGTAGCAAGTAGATTAAAAAAAAATAATTAAGAATATTCAACATGTACAGAAGAGGAAGAAAAGGGCAGTTTGTCTGTCTAGTTTAACTTTTTGATGGTCCATTTTAAAAGTGGGACTTAAAATCGGGCAGGAGAAAACCCCAATCCAACAGAGTTGGGGTTAGAAAGTTTGATCTCTACGGCCTAACTCCAACACAGGCGGCTGAAAATTCTCCCAGTAACTTTACAGTTTACTGGAGAGCAGGTAAAGGTTAATAGACCAGAGAAAAGTTAAAATATTTCATCAGCACCAGAGTGCCAATTTCCTGCAAGGAAACGTGAATTCCCTTGCTCTGTGCCTTACCTGCCCTTCTACAGAGCGAGTGAAACCGTCTTTGGCGTCCAGCACCACGCCGCACAGGCGGTGTCAGCCCCGTAGGGCCCGTAAAGAGCCACAGGCTAAGGTGTTTGTTTGGATGCAAGGCAGGGAAAACCAACCTTACATTACAGCAGTTAACAAAACAGCAATCAAGAACCTTAAACAACCCAACCCAAGTGTTTTAACTCCTGCACAGAATAGTCTCTGCAGAATAGAATAGACATTGCAAATAAAAGGCAACATCTGCTAATTAGGGAAGATGGCACTAAGTCTTTTATTAGCCATTCTAGTCCATAGAGTCAAAGGAATCAATACAAAAATCACCGTCTCTGCGATCGGTGGCTTATTCGCCTTTCATCTTGGGCTGAATCTCCCACTCACATACCAGTAGATTTGTTCTGACTGCACAGCTCCTCTTCAGTCATAGGCAAATGTTTTAGACATTTTAAAAAACTGCCAGCTGTTAGGACTCTGCTTTTTTATTAACTCATCCAGGCAGCTCATTCTCTGCCCTGTATCTGTACAGGGCACCTTCCTGGCATTAATCAGATTGGTGAAAACCAGTTACCATCCTACTGGTACTACCTTACTAGCCTTTTTAAAGTCTGAATGCTCCCACCATCCACCCGAAGCATCTAACTGCAGTACTCAAAAAGCTGCACAGCTCAGTACTGCTCCAACACTTGTCTTGTTCCACTTCTCACCTCCAAGCACCTAGTTATTTTTCACACAATGGAGTTGCTCTACTAGAAAATTCCAGGACAAAAAAAAAAAACCACACCCAAACCTATGACCAGTTAATTTGCTCATACCCAAATTGATACTTTTCAGACTTGGGTAAAAATAATTTTTAACCTAAGTGATCCTAAAGCCCACACTGTAAACTTTGCTTTTGAGTTACGAATAACCGCTTCACTGAGATGGGAAACCTGGGGCAACTTGATCTTGAGCCAAGTACTTAAACACACAGAAATCATCAGTTGCAGGACAGGCAAAATCTCATGTCCCACCTGAAAATTGCAAGGTGTAAAACTTCAGAAATGTGCAGCCACTTCTCTGAGTAGCAGGAACATCACATCTCAACTTGCATCAGCCAAACAATTTTAATTCCTCTAACATGTATGGAAAGAAATAATTCATTATCCAAAGCTCAAAAAAAGCTTTAGCATTTAAGTGCAAATTAGACTTTTGAATTTGTTACCATTTCAACTGGCAGAAGCCACTTCTGTTCGGCACAAATACTGACTCCTTGTTTATGTAATTGCTCATCTGACAGCTCCCTTCAGATCTAGCTGCTTCACTACTGCAGTTTCGCAGATGCACAAACTCAATGTAATTAGGCCACTTAATTCAAGGTTACTATGACACAATTAGATTTCTTCTTTAAGCTTGCCCTGTAAGACGGGTCACCCTCTCTGTCCACCTCCCCAGCCAGAACAGCACTGGCTTGTTTTGTACTTTTAACTGGGCTAAACATCAGACAACTCTATTTCTATTTCCCTATTTTCTATATTGTATGCCTTGGCCACAATCCAATATTCTTGTGTTTCCCCACGAAAGTACTACAGAGATTTTTTTTTTTTTTTCCACATTCCAGTACTTTATTCTAGCTTAATTGACTTGTTTCCTTGTTCAATTGACCTATATAAAAATCAGTAACAACACTGCTCAAAGCTCTTCATCTCCATCACTCCAGTCAACAGCTGTCCTTCTTGGTCTTCTCTGGTGCATTTCATTGCTGCAATAAAATTAAGACCGTGAATTTAAAAATGCAGAGAAAGTATATGTAAATTTTCACCTAGAAACTACTGGTCAGACTTTAGCACTCTCGGAATAGTGCTGTAGAAGTGACGGAGCCAAACCCGCTGGCTCAGGACAAGCTACGGGGCGAGGGGCAGACCGAAGAGAGATGCTACCTGGTTGGCAAACTCGTGTCTTGCTCCTGCTTCCTCGCAACGAACGCTCTCCTTCCTCAGAATCCCCGCTCAGCTTCCCTGTCGCGTGTCCCCTCTTCTCTTCAGCCTGCCAAAGCAAAGATGCATTAATAAACGGGTCAAAGGGAGCTTTTACATTGCCACCCGCCTCCCCCAACACAAGTCACATCATATACGAGGGTTTCACAAGCCATTCGCTGAACCCATCACATCACAGAAGCACAGTCTGGGAAAACTGTTCCGGGGCTGGCTGATGCCTTTGATATGCCAGCCAATGTATCATTTGATCCCTAAGCAGAGAGTTAACCACTTTGACATGGCTGCTTAGGAAGTGTGGGCTATGGGAAAAAGTTAATGGCAACAAGTAGGATGGCAAAGAAAGCTACAATTAAAGTGAGCAACTTAATGAAGTCTAGGAAGAGTCTCAATAGATGAACACATATCAAGTCAGGGAATTCGTTTCCCATCTTGCTTCCATACCTACTAGCAAGACATGACTGCATGCCCAACTCTGATCTGTGGAACTGAAGTTGTGCCACAAGCCAAAGGTTGCATACGGCATGGGTTAAAATTTTTCCATCAGTTGACCAAAATTGTCAAAGGAATATTTCACAGGTACATTAGACTTTCAAATGAGCTCTCAACAAGAGGAAGGATGCGGACATGAGCAAAAGGAGTTACCTCGAATTACAGGACTATTTCCACATATGAACTAGCCAAGAGAGCAGCTTTCGTCTCAGAGGTTTCTGTTGGAGGCACAACACTTCTTTTCTCCAAGGACACTGCAGTTTCCATATGCTAGCAAAGAATTCTTAGAACTTGTAAGGCAATGACAAAGCTAGCTAATTACGGCAATTTACCTACCATTGAACACTCTTGTCAAGCTAGTAACTAGTCCAGTTACTACAGGACTGATTCTTCACTACAGCTTTTCCATGTAGGCTATTTCGGTATTTTAAGGAAACATGAGCTATCCTACCTAACACTAGCGTCCCCTCGGCTTCTGACTTTGCCTTTGAGTACTAGAACATCCTAAGGCATGTACTTTCAGTCCTCTGCCTCTAGACAAGTTTGACTATTCTTATGTGAAAGTATGTTGACGAATTCACATGTCAAGACCGATTAAGATTAAATTCTAGCAACTGGTCAATAAGCCTGGCTTGCTCTTACACTATCTCTAGTCTTTCCTCTGGCATCCTCTATCACTTAGACTGTTCTTCATCTTCAAGGATTGTGTTGTGCAATGAAATGTAAATGTCAGGAGCAGAGTTCATTTCAGACGGTCTTTTAATAGGCTTCGTAAAGCCAAAGAAAACTGTATACAAGAATCCTTTACCACTTCAAATACAATATCAATGGAATATGCATATTTCTTCCAGTAAAAAAGGACAATATAAATAAACATTTTCAAGAACCTCTTTTATGGTAAGTTTGCAAGTCTATTTCTGGGTAATTTACATCATTACAACAGTAAAAATACCGTTATGCAGGTTGAACATACAAGCAAGTTTCTCTTTAGATATATCAAGGTGGTTTGCCTTCCAATTTGTACCCAGGCTGCATTCCTACCTTGCTACACTAAAGGAATGTTACAAAAGACGAAGGTAATGCACTTAAAAAAAAAAAAGTCCACAGCTTGTTCAGCTTCCAGTGAACATTGAATTTAAGGTCCTTTCTATCTCAAAAGAAACTGAATTGGGGCCCCAACTTCACAACTTTAAAAAAAATACCTTGGCTCATCATGAAGGATAAAATAAAATCTGAAGTGCTTTCAAAAAAGATTAAAAACACTTGAAAGCAGAGCTTTCTTAAAGAAAAGTCTAATTAGACCATCTTATATCAGAAGCTGTCAGGCTGTGTTTGACAAGATTAGAACTGATAATACTACAAAAGTGAAAATACAAGTAGATGTACTACACAATAACGATTTCAGCGAAGCTCCAAAAATCTTTATAAATACAGCCATTGGAAGGACGATCTTGAGTCAGGAAGGATTTTTACTCGTTGTGTGTAGCTGAGGACAAGAAGCAGGCACAATTGTAAAGGCACTGAAGCATAGACAAGTTCCAGCATTTTACTCCCTTGCATTATTTCAGAAGCTAGTGCTAGTTCGCTACACCGTAAGAGAACTCCCCCACCCTTGATTAAAGTTTGTTAGGGCATCCGAGTTTTGCCTTAGTCTCAAGCTCGAGGAACGTATTTTAAACACTTGCTCTGCCTTAGATCCAAGCAACTCCTACACATGCATTACAAATTAGAAATTTAAACGGCACAACCACGTCCAAAGCCTGGCAGATTGGTTCTTACGGGCAAGAACAGAAATAGCGGTACAGTCCGGCTGAGCCTGACAGTATTTCCAGACTCAAGTACAGGGTCAGAAGGTTTAGAGAGTTCCTACAGCATACGTACTCATCATTCCCATTTGAACCAAGACTTACCGTAACTGTCATAGCTGTCTCTGTAGGATCCTCCTGAAGACCTGTCACCATAGCCACCTTGACTCCTGCTGTTAAAAACATTCACGTGCTTTATATTTGCTCAACCATTTCTGGAGCCTATCAACATTTATGTCAAACAGGCCACAGGCTTCAAGAGCTTCGCGACCACCCACTAGCAGTTGCAATGACTTTACCTGCTATTATAGTAGTCTCTGGAGCCATTATATCCTCCACTTCTGGAATCGAATCTGCTTCCGCCATAGCCTCTCTCTCCACCTCCTCGAACAGACACCAGATCACGCGGTTTTTTTAAGCATTCTGACAAAGGCCATCACCACTTCAGGAACTGAGAGTCACTCATGCACGCTCACCTCTCGAGAAGCCACGGCCCCGACCTCTGCTGCCACGGAAGAAGCCTCTGCCCCCAGAAGACCCCCCTCTGTATCCACGAGATCTGTTCTCTGATGATTTTCCAGCCTGATCAACTCTGATCTGACGTCCGTCTACAGACTAACAAACAGGAAAAAAAGAACAGCTTGATATTTAAAGATTTAAATAGCAAAGCACAAATATAATGAGTTACACACCTTCACTGTCAGCTAAGCAATACCAGAATCCACCAGTTCTTACAAAGAAAGATTTTATTTAATGTCACAACTGAACTAACCACACAAGTAAATTGCTATTTAAACAGTATATACAGGCATATCCATAAGGCGTCAGTACTTTTCAGTCACACAGGTTAGATCACGAAACTTCAGCAATTTACATTCTTTACTACTTGATAATCATTTCATCGTTTCAGGACACTAGAATTAGTCTGTTTTTCTACATAACGTTAAGCAGAAACACGTGTTTCAAACTTCTCTTATGACATTTTAAAGAAATCAAGAAAGCTGTTCCAAAGCCTCCTTACCTTTCCATTCATGGCCATCATTGCATCTTTAGCATCATCTATGTTTTCAAAAGTAACAAAGCCAAAACCTCTGGATCTCTGAGTCTCTCTGTCTTTCACCACAACAACTATAAAGAGTGGGGGGGAACAAAAACCAGGCATCAGCGCCCGTGCGATTTAACAAATTTGTGAAAGTCATCACAGCTTGGTACTGCAATCTTACCTTCGGAAATCTGTCCATATTTAGAGAAGACTTGTTCCAACGACTGCTCATTGGTGTCAAAACTCAGTCCACCGACAAAGAGTTTCCCCTCATCTGATGCCATTCTGACCTGCAAAATCAATATATCAGAAGTCAGTATCCCCCCAAAAAAATAACTGTGTATTTTCGCAGCGTCTGAAAGATTCAATTGGTTGTAACATCACCAATGCCCCCACATTCTTGTACGACGCGTACGCTCAAACTCCAGCGAACGCGTACTTTGTATTACAGAACAATACCCTACAGGCTGGCTCCGGAGCAAGCGCCTTCCCCCGGGAAGCGGGGCCGCAGCCGGGAATGAGGCCTGCAGCAGGACGCCAGCAGAGCGGCCCCAGCCGCAGGCGCCGCTGGGGTGCGGAGGCCGCCCCGGGGCAGAGGCCGGGTCCGGAGGCCGACCCCGGGCCCCCCCGGCCGCCATTGCCCACCGCCCCCGACCCTGCCGGGGCCCAGCGCGCATGCGCGCTCCGCGCCCCCCCGCGGCCCCGGCCCCCGCCCCGCCCTCTGGGCCCGCCCCCTTGGCGCAGGCGCAGTCCGACGCCCCTCCTCCCGCCCGCCGCCATTTTGCACGGCCGAGGCCCGTCGCCATTTTGTTTCCGAAGGCGCATTTCACTCCCCCCGCCGCCCCTTCCCCCCGACGGCAGCCAGCCGCGACAGCTCCGCCAGGCTCCCCGCAGCCGCGGCGGACACCGGTACGACGGGACGGGCACCCCGTTCCGGACTCCCCCAGGCAGCAAGCCCTCTAGCTCCTAAGACACGTTAGCTCTGGCGCTCCGAGCCTCCCCGGCCCAGCCCGGCCGCAGCCCGCCCACCGCGGCGGGCGCCTTACCGGTGCACTGGAGGTGCGGGGTCCACACAGCACTTCAAAGCGTCAGCGCGATGTACGCCGAGGCTGGCGGGGCGGCGGCTTATAACCGCCCGCGCTGCGCCCCGCCCACCTGATGAATATGCAGATTAACCCCCACCGCAAGGCGGGGCGACTGACGCCACCAAAGCGCTGCCGCCGCTGCGCCACCTGATTGGGCCGGATGTTGTTAATATTCATGAGCCCCGCCGGGGGCCGAGGGGAGGAGGGAGCGAAAACAAAACGGCCGCGTTCCCCCCCGCCCCTCCTCCCACGCGGGGGCGGGGCGCGGAGGGCGGCGCGGATTGGTCGGGAGCGCGGAGGCCGTTGGCCGGGAGAGCCCCTGTGAGGAGGAAGGAAGTGGAGGCAGCTGATTGGCCGAGGCTCGTCCTAGCCCCGCCCCCGGCACGCCGAAGGGGGCGTGCCCGCGCTGCCCCAGTTTCGCGCCCTTCGCGGCAATGCGGCGGCGGCAGACAAAGGGGCCACCCGCGGGGGCCGCCGCCATCTTGGGTGGCGAGCGCTGCCCGCCGCCGGCCACGGCCCGCTCCTGGCCCTGGCCCTGGCCCTGGCCTCAATCTCCCCCCTCCTCCCGGGCCGCCCTCCCGCCGCGTTCCGCCCGCGCCGGGCAGGCCCGCTCCGCTGCCCAGCGTGCCCCCCAGGTGCGGCCTGCCCGTCCCTCAGGGCCCTGCCGCCTCCTTTCTCCCCTCCTCTGAGGGAGGCAGCGGGGGGGGGGCTGTCCCGGGAGCATCAGGGCTGGGGCCCCGCACCCCGCAGAGGCCCTGCCTGTCTCCCTAGGGCTCGGCGCTCGCTGCCAGAGCATGGCTCCGTGGCATGGCGGTAGGTCCCCTCGTCCCTGGCAGGCCCAGGGTCGCATCTTCATCACCCCCAGGTGCCCACGGCCTTCCCAGCCAGCACGCTGCTCCCAGAGCCCCCCGGGAGGCCGCCCTCCTCTCCCTGCCCCGCAGGGTTATGCAGCAATTCCGCCTTCCCCGTCTCCTGGGGCAGGGCAGGGTGGATAATCCCTACAGCGAGGCAGCCTCCTCCTTTGAAGTGTTGGGCTGGTGCCTCCGCACCCCCACACATGCTTGGGAGAGCGCGGCACAACGCAGCCCCATCGCTGGTTCCAAAGTATAAACGGGTTTGTTTGAAAAAAATACTAATAAAAGGACTTTGCTCAGCCTGGTTTGACTGAAATGTTTAAAAGCCCACCCTAGGGTTTTTCTAAGGTAAGAATGTCTTCAGCATTAAAAACTGAGTTATTGAAAGAGGAAACTCTCCGATAAACACGTGTTTCTGCAAAGGGACTACCCTGGTTTAAAAAGCCCTAAAAATAAAATTTTCCAGATTTTCATGAAACAACTACAATCTTGTCTAGAAAATGCAGAAGGGTACTTTAAAACAGCTGAGAGGAAGAGACGCGCAGGAGGAAGACAGCAGCGTGCAGACAAGAGCTGGAAAGAAAGGGTGGAAAAGAAAACAAGGTGAGGGCAGTTTTCTGGAGGTCACCTCGTCTGTCCCCCTGCCCGCAGAGCGGACCGGGCCGCATCGGCTCTGCCTCGCAGAGGAGGTCACGCTGCGAAAGCCATCGGTAATTTCCTTTGCAGTTTGCAGCGGCAGGAGCGTGCGCACGCCCCCGGCCTCCCTCCTTCCCTCCCGTCACCTCCGTAGCGCTGCTGCTCTGTAGCGCTTCGTGTTCCTGGTCGGAGCAGGGGCGCACAGGACAGTTAACGCCGGAGTTATTTGAATCGGGGCTGTTTGTTGGCAGCTAGAGCGATGGATTGCCTGAGCGCCGAGACGGAGTGAAAAGAAACCGCAGTGAGACGCGAAGAAACCTTCTGCCCGCTTGTTCTGTAAAAGCAGCGAGTACCCATCCGCTGCCTCACAGAGTAAGGAAATTGGGCTTTTCCTCTCCGATTTGTTATTACACCTTTTGGGATCTACAAGAAAAGGGTTGTTTTGTACACAGGGGCGTATAGTAATTATGAGATGCAGAGGAATCTCAGTATTGCACTCTGCCCGAATCTCAGCTGTTGTACACACAAAAATAGGTGTTTCGTTACTCCTCAGCGCGGCTCTCGCAATGGCACGCTGCCTGCGGGTTTTGTGTTACGGTGCTACGGCATCGGCAGCTTTGCCAAGCGTGCAGGGACGGCGCGCCGCAGCGTCACGCTGCCAAAGTGCTCGGAAGCACGTAAAAAAACCCAGTATCGACGAGGCACCCACCTAGTAGTAGTAGTATTCTCTTACTGGCAAAACTGTGAAAAAACAAGCTAACTTTCCAGTCCTGTGAGCAAATGGACAACATTGAATAATGATAATAATATACGTTATATATACAACCTGTCGGTAATTAAGTGTATCTGATACGCTTTGTAGTCAAAGGAGAAAAAAAGGTTCAACGGTAGGGAAATGCTAGAGCAATAGTTAAAAACAGGATGAAACTGTGAATACTAGGATAAAGTAGTACAATATTTTATGCAAATGAAAAAATTGTTGCCTGATTTGAGGAGGGTATTTTAACTTTAAACTCTGGGTTTGACTTATTGAATAAGCCTGGGCTATTTTTTCAATTCTACCTAATTTTGCAGGGGGCTGCGTGGTCCATCAGCGCGCCGGTCACAGCCTGGAGGAGCGAGGAGGCTTGTCTGCTGTTAAGACTTGCAAATCAATTTTTGCCCTTCAAGAGGGAAAAAGAGAGCCCGGCCCCAAGCTCGCGTCCCCGGCACGGCATTTTGATTAAATTAGAGATGCGTTAACGTGAGCATTTCTGGTCCATGATGAGGGCAGATAAAGTGACCTTGACGCGCGGAGCCATTTTCCAAGCGGCACGAGCGACGGCAAGGACGGCCGCGCTGGGATGCTGGAGGGGAGGAGCAGCGCCGCGCCGCCGGCCTGTTCCCGAGACGGTCGGTACTGCAAACGTTAAGGGACAAACAGCGGTTTTAATCGGTTTTTTTAACTCCTCATGCAAAGCCAGCACAGGTCGGGTGCTGTGAAAATAGCACTGTTAACCTTCCTGTGCTGCTTCAGGGGAATTTTACTCCCAGCAGGACAAAAGGAGCAGTGTAGCTCCTGCGACAGCGAATGGCAATCGCAGCTCTGCCCAGATTTGTCCCCAAAAGCGGGATTTCGGTCTCATTTGGGTGTGCGCTGATGCCTTGCCTTTGACACCGACGGAGTCGCTCTGTGGAACAAGGTGAGCGCCAGGCCGAATAGAGATGGCCCCCGCTGCCTCTGCTCCCGTCCCAGTTCTGCAGCTCTCGGGAGGTTTCGCGTGCTCCAGATCTGCCTATTCCTCCCCGCCTGATCCAGGGCGTTAGCCGCAGCCCACGTCGCTTCAGCCTGCAAACCGGCAGCTGCAGCAGGCAGGGGTTCCTGCCCTGCCCGAGGGGCTCTGCGACGGGCTTGGTACGGGGACGGCTCAAACGCAGGGCTCAAACCAGCGCTGGGGAGTAGCCCAGCAGGTAACTCGGCAGATTTCGCAGGCTGTTAGTTAAGCAATCAGACGTTCACGCGCGTGATTTATGTCACTAGAGCAAACCTTCCTGCAGCACTGGCTGGCACCGACGCAGCCCCCGGCCGGAGGGTCCCAAAGCACACGATGCCCGGGAAAGAGCAGGCAGAGTTAACTTTGTGCCGTTCCTGCCGGCGGGCCGGCCGCCCGAATACCCCCCCTGTGGGAATTTTAGAGCTGAGCATCATCGTTTGTGTTTGTTTTCTCTGGCCGAAGCCCATTTTCAATCACCTGTAGCTGTCTGTGAGCAGGGACTGCGGCTGCAGTGACCTAATATGGTGAAAGCGCCGGCGCTTCGTCAAGGACCGCAAATAGCCGTCTGGAACGGCGCGCTCTTCGAAGCGGGAGCCCGTGTCTTCATACGTGCGGGCTGCGGTGTGCAAGCGTCGTTAAATAGTAAATCAGAAGAGGCTGGAGGGATCTCGGGGATCATCTTGTCTGTTGAATCAAGCAACCTCATGCCTGGCAGATGTTGTCTGTCTCGCCTATTTTTTTAAAACCTCCAGTGACAGAGATTATAGTACCGAACATCAGATAAATGAAAATACTTATTTCCTGAAAGAGTCCACTTCCAGCAGCGGATCAGCGTTTGGTGCTGCATGGAAATACGTTCGGGGAGCACCGATACAAGGAGATGTGCTGAAGGCCTGCCCTCCTGCCCATGCCTTTATTGCGGTTCCCAGATCTATACAAACCTCGCTCTTGCCTCCAAGGGAATTTTGCCTCGGGTGCATCCTGCAGCCAAGCAGCCCTTCCCGCAGCGCCGTGGGTTTCTTTGGGGGGGGGTCCCTGCTGAGCAACACTTACTGTCTGTGTTTGCGGGGACCTTTTTCCAGTCCCCTGCGCTCACGGCCCTTTTCCACGGCACGCAGCAATTTGGCGTTTGCCCGGAGCCACGCAGCAGCCGAGTCCGAACCTGCTCGGCAGCCCTGGCACCTGCTCGGGAGGCTGAGCTGGGAGCCAAGGGCAGAGCAGAGGCATCTGCCCCGGGCACCGCTCTGATGAGGTTTCCAAACCCCAGAGCAGCCCCGTGCCTCGGGCGAGGGCTGGGGAGCGGAGCTCCCGGGAGGGCTGGGGGAAGAGCGGGGTGGGAAGGAGCACGGACGCAGCGGGCAGGGACGGACGGGCACCCAAGTGCCTTGCAACAGCGCTGGTCGTCTCATGGTCTGCTCTCCGGGCTGTGGCTTGCACAGGCTCCCTGACAGCAGGAGCACGGAGGGAACGAAAACATCCACGTAGCCCACATTTGCTCCGCGCTCCGGCGTCGCGTTCCTCCCCCTAAGCCTAAGCAAAGCGCCCGGGACCACCCTTCCTGCAAACGCGGCAGCAGCTGGAGGGGGCGGCGGGGGCGAGCATGGCCGCCCAGCTGCCGCCGCAGAGCGCGCCAGCACAAACCGCGCTGGCGGAAGAGCCGCTTCCTCTCTCTTTGTTTTTGCTGGGATTGCAGGGAAAGAGGGAACGCGAGGCTGGACCGAACCAGGGGTCCCCTCGGGCCTCCATCCCGTCCCTCACCAAACGTGCCGCTCCCTCCATCTCCCCTGCAAGGTCGGCTGACGCTGCAGAGCAGAGCGGCTTCCGCGGCCGGCTGCGTGCAGCGTGGGGAGAGCGCGCAGAGCCGTTCCCTGCACGGGAGGGTCTCTCCCCTGACCCTTTTCTGTCCCCAGCAAGTCTGCCCTGCGTGACCGTGCACGGTCTCATTGCCAGCCTTGGACCCAGAAGCAAGGAGTGAAATACTGAGCTGGTTTTGAATTTGGGAACTGGCAGTCCCAAAGCCCACAGGGAAATAATGTTCCCTTCTCTCTTACTACTTTCCCTGAGGGAGTTGCTTATCCAGCTTTGCAGTTTGGAAAAAAAAAAAAAAAAAAAAAAAAAAAAAGCCCTGACGCAATCATGCCGTTGCCATGGCAAGAAGCGTTGCTGCTGCATTTTCCTCTGTGAGTTACTGTGACCAGGATTTACCAAGTTGTAGGACAAAGCCACAGTGAGCGAAGCGATCAGATCCAGAGCAAGGCTTGCAAAAAGCTGCATGAAATCCAGGTTGGCACATAATTGCCGTAAGGCGGTGGCGGGGGTTACAGCAGCGTGGGGATACCCAAAGCTGAATATTAGGAAACGAGTTCAGTTTCAAATCCACCCTGGCGAGAGCTCAGCCTCCGCCATTCCCGGCTTTATCTCCGTCTTGTGCATCCTCCCATCTTCTCTGACTACGCCTTTGCATAGTGACCACCCCGTCCCCAGGGCCCCAGTTCTCCATCGCTCCATCCCTGTCGCTTACAGCGGCAAAGAATGAACCCAGAGCTGGGTTCGGAATGGTCTCACCCCCGTTTTAGAGCAGCACACGCTTCACACGCGGGTAGGTACCCACACGTGGCAGGAGGAGGCCAGCCTGCAGACAGGATCCAGGAGCCAGCAGCACCGCGGAGCTGCAGAAAGCATCGCCTGCGGGAGGGACAGCCCCGGCTGCTGCTCCTCGGTAGCTCACCAGTTTGGGACTGGCGATGGGGAAAGCGGACCCCATGCCGAGGGGCTAAGGGGATACGTCTGCAAGAGCTGCCAGGGTTGAGAGGAGGAACAGCCCAGCTCGGAGCGATCAGCCCCACGCAGCTCCTTCGGAAAGGTCTCACCGAAGGGCAGAGCCGGTTCCCGTTGCGTCGGGCTGTCCAGGTGCCCCGGGAGGAGGAAGGGACACAAACAGGACCCCGACCGGCTCAGGGGAACAGGACCTGTCCCTGGCAAAGGATGGTGAGAGCCAAAGCCCAGAATGCAGCACCCCTGGACCACGGAAATCCAGTCTTGGGACAGAGTCCCTGCACGATGCTCCATGCCTCCGGGGAGGCGATTCGGGGCTGGGGATGCTGGTGCACCCAGGCTGAGGTTCGGAAGATGGTGAAAATAGCACGTGGTAACCAAGGCAACAATGTAAATGGATTGGCTCTAAGAAGCAGTTTTATCAGGGCCCGATGCTGCGCTTCTCAGCCAGATTATGGAAAACTAAATCCTCTGTTGTCACAGCATCGATACCTGCCCAAATGGAGCTGAAATTTAGAAACAACTGAACACAGGTGCCGTGTCACACCTGAAAAATTGCGAGACCTCTTTTGGGGTGCACAACAGCAAAGGCCGTGCCCCGTCTTCACAAGCCGTGCCGCTGTTCGCCCGTGCCGAGGATCCGTCCGGATGCCGACCACCTGCAGAGCCAAGACGGTGCCCGCGCGGCCCCGGCCCTGATGCACGCTGGGGACGCTCGGCTGACGCCTCACAGCTCGCAAAGCAAACGGGCCTCGGGGTCTGACACCAGCGTCCAGGCAGGGATTCGCGCTTCGCTCCGAGCGGTTGGTTTTGCCGAGTGGCAAAACCTCGTGCCGCTAACAGCTCCACGCTGCGAGAACAGCCTCGGATCAGCCAGCGCCTCAGGGCCCGCGGAGCGCGCAGCTCAGCCTCCCTTCATCGTGCCCCCGGGCTTTCGGGGGCCGACGCACACCGCCTCTTGTCATTTGCTTCTGCGGTGGCTGCAGTTTTCAGCTCCTCTTTAGGGCCCTCAGGAACATCTGGAAGAGGCCAGGCTTTCCGCGGAGCCTGCACCTCTCCATGCCGGGGCCGTGCCCCGCTCCCCTCCGCAGGCTGCCGTCACCAGAGGCCGGCTGCGCCGCGGCACACCGTGGCTCCGGCGGGAGCCCCGTCAACCCGCCTGGGCATTTGCAGTGGGATTTGTACCCTTTTCTTCCAGCGTTACCAGCTTGCAGGCGTCAGCGCTGACGTTAACAGCCGCTGGTTACGCAGCGATGCTTTACCGGCATAAAACCTTTCACCTCCCGGCTCTGCTGCGCCGGAGAGCGGGGCTGTACCGTGGGCGACTTGGTTTGGTGCAGCAGCACCGGCTGCTCGCACCCACGGGATCCTGGTCTGCCCGGAAAATCCAGGCGGGGGTCTGCCCTGGCTGCTGCCCCTTCTAGCAGGGCACGGCCGGGGTCCATAGGTGGGATCTCGCCCCGGCCCCCCCACATCTGCACCTGCCAGGGTCCCCCTGTGCAAAACGCAGCGACTTCTGGTATGGAAAAAGCAGCAGCAGAGACACACGTTTCTCTCTCCCACCTTCACTCCTGTCAACCTACCAGCTGTATTAAGGACTCATCTCGGTTATATAAGCTCTCATTAATCATCATCTAAGAGTATTTGCAGCATAGGAGTTCTTAAGGTCAGGAGATGCTACCCAAGGACACAATAAACAAACTTCCACCGTGCAAACACTGAGTGACCTTGCAGGACAAAGAGGGCTGGGGACGCAGGAAGGTTTTTATCCACGGACTGTAGGGAGAAAAAAAAAAAAACCTGCCAGGAACACCGGATCTCTCTCCCCAGCAAGGGATGAAATACGCACCGAGGTTTGCCAGCCTGGGTGCTGGAGGAAACCGGAGCTTTTCCACACCCCTTGGCCCCCTCCGTGCGCTCACCCGCGCTGCAGGGACCGGGCGGCACTGCTGCCACGCTGCTGTTTGCTGCCACGATTTGCAGCGGGGCTGGTGGGGTGGTCTTGTACCCCCCCAGGCCCGTGCAGGGTGGCTTTTGGTCCCGCTCCCCGCGCCAGGGCTCCCCAGGACACCCGGTGCCCCCCCCTCTTTGCTCGTCAGCAAGTCCCCGTGTGCTGCCATTTCCCTGCCTGCGAGGGCGAGCGAATGTAAATCACCTTGAGACCTGCAGAGAAGCGCAGCCCCTCCTGAGCGGCTTTATTGCTATTGACACAAGGAGCGGCGCGCCGGAGCGAGCCGGGATGCTGCGGGAACAGCCACGATTGCAGAAACCCCTGAACTGCAGCATCAACGTTTCTGCCTGCCCAGAAGGTTCTCGCGCCCTCGCATGAGCTCATCCTGCACCGTCCCCCTTCGGTGCCTCCCCGCTCCGCCGGCAGCAGCGGCCAGGCTGTAACCCAACCTCTCCCCGAGCCCTCCGCGCCCGCCACGCTGCAGAGGAGGAATGAGAAACGACAGCGGAGCAAATTCTTGGCTGTCTGGGTCACTTTCTCCCCACGCTGCCTCTCGTGAAGCTCCAACTCGTGCAGCTTTCCCCTTTCCCCCCCCCCCCCCCTCTTAAGGCAGGGAAACGAGTCGGGAAAGTTCCCCCACGCGCTGATCCGGGCAAAGGCAGGTAGAGGCAACGTCTCTGCCTCCAGCAGCACCACGCCTGCCCGGGGAGCCGTGCGTTTGCAGGGAAAGGCCGGATTTTGGCATCGCACGGGCTGCTGCCAGCCCAGCACGGCCACCCCGGGCTGGGGGAGCGATTCCTGGAGCGAGGAGCTTTTTGGGGGAGCGGGGCAGCCCCCAGCATCCTTTGTCTTTGCAGTGATCGCCCCATCCTGCTTCACCCCTGAACTCATGCCATCAAATGAGCCCAGTGCCGGGGGCCCAACCAGCCCCGGAGCAGGAGGGGAACCTGCCCCACGCGAGGCACGACGGAGGGGTCCGCGGGCGAGCCCCTGCCCAGCCCCAGTGCCCCCCTTGCCCGCCTGCGTCCCCTTGCCCCACTGAGCCATGACCTCGGTGCTAAAGCCGGCGCTTGGTGCAGCCACGCTCCCCGCCGCTGGCGCCTGGCAGGAGGGGAGGCTCCTTCCGAGGGCCGATCCCCGGGGCCTGCCTGCCCCCCGGGCGAGGTGGGGGCTTCCCCACGCAGGCGGATAACGGGGCTGGGGGCTCGCAATAGGGCAGCGGGGTCCCGGGGCCGCAGCGGGGGTCGGAGCGTACCCCCAGCCCTCCGTGGCGCACGGCGATGCCCTTGCCGGAGCAGCCGAAACGCCTGGCATCCCACCGGCCTCACGCTTCCGCAAGGAGCCGCGACGCCCATCCCAGCGTCCCACCACCCCCGGGGCCACCCCGGTCCGCTCCCTTGGGCAAACCTGCACAGGAGCCCCTTCCTCCCCCCGCAGCCCTCCCCGTATCGCTGCTGGGGAGGAGACGGGCACGATCAGCCTCCATCAAGGTGAGCTGAGGGGGAGCGAGGGGCTGCAGCACTCCCGAGCCGAGCTCCCCACTGCCCCATCCCAGGGATGGCACCGGTACATGGCCCCACTCCGCGCTGGAAATCCTCCCCGAGGCCGGCCCTGCTGCCAGAGCCCCCAGAGCGCTGGAAAGCTGCAGCCGGCTGCTAATTAAACAGCCCGGCGCTGCCCCGGAAAGCCGCCTTCTCCCCCAGCATCGCTGGGAGCCGGACGTGACCTGCTTCCCAACGCGGCGAGATGGAGGATGGGACCGAGCCGGGGTCCAGCACCGCGTGGCACTGCCCCGGCCCCCACACCCCCGGAGCAGCAGGGACCACCAGGAACCACCCAGGACAGAATCCAACCCTTCCTGGGGGTGCAGCCCCCTCCCCGGCTCCTTTTAAAAGCCCAGCAAACGAGCACATGCAATGCTGCTTAATTCCCTCCCAGCTGCTGGGTAATCTCCTTCCAGCTGCGCAGGGGGGGTGTATGGGGAGGTGGGGGGGGGACATTTCATTTTTAACAGCATTTCTGCAGCCCCCTCCCTGGCTTTCACCCACCCCCTGGCAGCCCCTTGTCCCTGTGTGGCTGGCAGGGCCCCCGAGGGGTGCTGGCGTGCGGCGGGGGGCTGCCGAGGGGGGATCCGCTATTGTTCGGCGCAGGCAGCTCCGCGGACAAAGCGGGGGGCACCGCAGCCGGGGAGCCAGCGCGGGGGGAACGGGCTGCGGGGAGCTGGCGTCTGGGGGGGGGGGGGGGACGGACAACGCGTGGGGGTTCTCCGCCAGCCCCACCGAATTCAACCCTCCGCAGGATGGGGCAGATTCAAACCAGACCCCTCCTAAGGGTCGGGGGGCTGCGGGTGCGTGGCTGGGATGGGGCGGGGGTACGGCTGGGTGCGCAGGGTATGGATGGGTGTGTGGGGTACGGCTGGGAGCAGGGGTGCAAACACCCGCGGGGGTCTCCCCTCTCCCTCGCTGCTCTCCCAGCACCCCCTGCCCCGCTCCAACGCGTGGCAGAGCCGAGAGCGGGGCTCCCTGCCGCTGCCCCCCGAACCCCCACGCTGCCCTGCCGAAGGAGGGTCTGCCCTCGCCCTCCCCGGCCAGCGTCAGCCCGCAGCGGGCACGGGGCCGCGCGGGTGGTGGAAAAAAAAAC
Organism: Pelecanus crispus; assembly: GCF_030463565.1. Taxonomy (NCBI): domain Eukaryota; kingdom Metazoa; phylum Chordata; class Aves; order Pelecaniformes; family Pelecanidae; genus Pelecanus; species Pelecanus crispus. The sequence continues at coordinate 4,277,567 of NC_134662.1, read as the reverse complement.
CCGTAGGTCGGGCAGGAGGGAGAGCAGCGAAAGCACCAGTGCAATGAGTCACGCCAGGCCTCAGCACTGCGGGGCAGAGCCCGGAGCATCGGCCCCATATTTGTCTTCAGTGTTGCTCGAGCAAGTGTGGGGCTGGCATGGGGCTGGCGTGGGGCCGGCCCCAGCCCCTTGCTGGCCCCCGGGCCGCCTGGCACAGCCCCCGCCCCACTGCCAGTGGCCGCTGGCACGGCAGACGCTGAGGCAGCCGGTGCTGCAAGCGCAGCTCGGCCCCCTCTCCCTCCCAGCTTTCGGCTTGCTTGAGCACCCAAAGGTGCTTTGGGGCACCCCCTTACCCGGGCCAGGCGAGGGTAGGGTGCTGGGGGCGAGGGTAGCAGAGCAGGACCCTTTGGGCACCGGAGATGCCCAGTGGCACCCCAGGCTGGGTGCTATCCAGCTGCCCTGCTGGGATAAATCCAAATCTGGGACGAGCGTGTCTGGGACACACGGGCCACCTTGGGAGTCCAGCTTGGGCTCCTGTGGCGGGGAGATCCGTGGCCGTGGGGCTCAGGGCGTGGTGGGCGGCGGGGGCTGCGGCCGGGCCCCCTTGCCCGCTGGGGAGAGCCCTGGGGACCCAGGGGACCGACCGCTGCCCAGCCTCCGCGCCCCCGCCCCGCACCGTCTGTGTTTTGGAAAAAAAAAAAAAAAGAATAGCGAGATCCGGGAAGCGGGGGCCGAGGTTCCTGTTTTAACGCCCACGGCTCTTGCACTCAGCCCCCCCCCGCGCCATACCGGGACCGCTGCGGGCAGGGTGCTGCCGGGGGGGTGCTGGCAGCAGCGGGGGGTGCGGGCTTGCGGACGGGCTCTGCAGAGCTCCCGGGGACCCGGCGAGCCCCCAGCCAGGGCACCCACCGCGTGGGCGTGCAGGGGGGCACGGGGGGTGTGGGAGTGTGTGTGGGGGGGTATTTGCATGCACCGTGCTTTGCACGGCAGCCTCACCGTGCAGCTGCTGGACGGCACCCATGCCTGCACCCTGGCCTGCCCCACGGCACCCACGCCTGCACCCTGCCCCGTGGCACCCATGAGCTGCAGCGTGGCCGGAGCACCTCGATGCCCAGGGGAGAGGCTCCAGGCCGAGGGAACCTGCCCCATCCTGGTGCTTTCGCAGCCCGGACCTCTGCCCCGTCCGGCACGGAGCTGCGGGTGGGTGAGGCTGTGCCGGGGCACGGTGCCCGGGCTTCGTGCCCAGCCCCACGGCGAGCTGCCCCGAGCTGCTGGGGGGCTCGGCAGAACCGGGGCTGAGCCACGTCCGGCCAAGCAGCGCTGACGGGAGCTGCGAGGCGCGGTGGGAACGCGGGCTGCGGCTGCTTTCCTACGCCCCCACCCGCTTCCCCCCTTGCCGTGCCCTGGCATCACCCAGCTCCCCACGGCGGCAGCGGGGGCGGCCGGGCTCAACCGGGCCGGCGGGACCCGGTGCTCACGGGAGCGGGGGTGCAGCGTGCCCCGGCTTGCCGGTGCTGGCTCACAGCTCTGTCCCCGCTGCGTCCCCTTGGGCACGGCTCCCCACCGCGCAGCCCCCACGCGCGGCCCCAGAGAGCCGGTGGGGAGGAGGGCGATGCTCCATCAGCCGCTCCGGTGCCCTGGCTGTGTCTCTTTGAGGCTGTCCCCCATCACCGGTGGCCATCCCTGTCCCTGGCTGGCTCACCCTGCCCGCCGTCCCTCCGGGCCCTGCTGCGCCCATGGGTGCCCGCGGTGCTGGAGGGTGCTGAGCCGTGGCGGTGGCAGCAGAGGGCAGCCATGCTACATGCACGGCACCGATCCTGCCTGGCACCGCACACGTGTGCCCCTGCATCCCACGCATGTGCCCCGTGGTGCTCCGGCTACGGCCGCACCGCACTCAGCGGCACCCCCGTGCCACCCCACACCGCGGGGTCCTGTCCGTGTGTCCGTCCCCAGCTCCTGGGCGAGACCCCACTCTGTGGCGAGGGGCAGGCCAGGGGCACCCCCAGCTCCCGGCTGCAAATGGGGCCGATCCTGGTGCCCAGCACCTCCCTTAGCACCCCACAACCCTGCTACGGGATGGCTCGGGGCTTTGGGCACTGGCGGCATCGGGCTGTTGCCCACCCAGGTCTGCAGGGTTGAACACACGCGGCCGCAGACCCGGGCTCCCCATGAGGACCCCCGAGCGCGGCAGCCATGGGTGGCGTGGCGGAGGGTGCCAGCGAAGCAGCATGGGGACAGGCACCGAGCCCCCACCGCTCCCCTCGCCCACCCCGGCCCCACGCAGGGGGTGCTCGCGGCGCGGGTGCTCGCTCAGGGTCCGCAGCCGCCCAGCTGCGCTGGAGGCAGGGGGTGGTCCCGGGGCTTCCCCACTGCAGGGCCCCACTCCAGCCCCCCTGTGCCCCCCTCACACGCCTGAGCCCCCCCAATGCCGCCAGCCCCCCTGCAGCCCCCCAGCAGGTTCCCATTCCTGGTGCAAGAAAACAGTGCCAGGCCCCCGAGCACCCTGCGGCAGCCAGGAGGGCCCCAGCACCCAGCACAGAACCATGCAGACGTGCAGGCACACGCATGCACACGTGTGCACAGGAACACACACATGCACATGGGTACATGCATGGGAACACACCCACGTTGGAGGCTGCTGCAGGACGGACGGGGCTGCCGGCCGGCAGAGCCACGCGTGTGCAACACCCGGCGCTGCAACCTGCCAGCGAGAGCACGCAGCCTCTGACATGGCAGCGGCACGCGGGTGTGCAAGCACGTGTGCAACAGTGCCGGCCGGACCCGCCGCCGTGCAGCGAGCGGTCAGAGGTGGTGGCAGCATGAGCTCTCTTCCCTGTCCCCGAGTGACTGTCTGCTCTGGGATGAATCACGCGCCGTCCCCGTGCCTCGGTTTCCCCACTGGGACCGGTGGCCCCGGGCTCTTTTGCAGGAGAAGGAGCCAGACGGTGCCGGGGGCCCCGCTGCCAGCTCTGCCCCAGGCCGGGGCCCCGGAGCCCCCCCCAGCCCCGCACCCCCAGGGCACAGCAGCCCATGCGCTCAGCTTTGCACACGTATGCATACGCAGGGCACACATGCCAGTTCCCACATGCGTGTGCGCACCCGGACACCCATGCGCACTCTGCACAGCGACAGCTCACACCCACGCCTCGGCCCTCGCACACGCAGGCACGACCGCCGCCCGGCTGGCACCCCGCCGCACGCACACATGTGCGACCACACACGTGTGCAATGACACGCGTGCACCCAGTCGACCCCCCTGCAGCCTGGTGCTGTGTGCTTGGGCCCCTCGGCAGCTCTGTACCCCCGCTGCGCCCCGCTGCACCATCTCCGTGGCAACGCTCCGGATTTATCAATGGAGGCTCTGCGGGAAAACGCTCCCGGAGAGGCAGGAGGAGGAGGGGGGCTGGCCAGGAGCCGGTGGGGGACGGACAGACGGATGGGGGGGGCTGTGGGGTGCAGGAGGGGGCCGTGAGCGCTTGCGGGGCCGGCGCACACGCGTGACGGGGCTGCGGTGTGCACCCGCGTGTGCGAGGGGAGCTGCAAATGGAGCTGGGGCGCCTGGCTCTTCCCCGCGCGCCTTCCCCCGAGGCTTCCCGAGCCCCTCGGTGCGGCGCGGCACCCCAGCAGGCACCGTGGGCTGTCGGGGGGCTCCGCGTCCTGCGTGGGCAGGGGCCGTGCCGCAGGGAGAGGGTCCTGCGGCGGGAGGCAGCCGCTCCCTGCCTGCAGACGAGCAGGATTTGCTTTCCCCGCTCTGCGGCTGCTGACAGCGGCGAGGGACAGAGCCGGCGGCGGCCGGAGGGGGCCAAGGCCGACGCACGAGAGCGGGGAGCAGCCCCCCAGTTCCCTCCCTCGCTTCGGGAAGGGGGTGCCATGGACAGGGAGGGGGCCATGGCCGCTGGGTCCCCCCTGCCCGGGGGAAGCGCTGCCAGGCGCTTCGCACGCAGGCCGTGAGTCAGGGCGCCCGACTCTATTCTTGGCCTGTCCCTGAGTCAGCGTGCGGCCCCGGGCAGGACACGCCAAGCCCCACGCTCCCGCCGTGGGGAAGGGGAAGCGACGCAGGGAGCCACGGGGCAGCGACGTCCCCGGTTGTGCCACAGGATCGGGGCGCCCTCAAAAACAGCTCCCGCCGGCCCCAAGGGCTCGGTGCCACGGCCCCAGCGTTGCGCACGCCGCCAGCACCGCGGCTCGGCACGGTCCCCGGGGACCCGGCCGGGGGAAACGTCGCGGGCAGAGCCGTGGCACGGCTTTGACCCGACATCTGCCTCTGCTTGGAGGCTTCCGCGGGGACTCGGGGGACGGCACGGGGATCGGTGCCAATCGGGGTGTTGGCATCACGCGGCTGCGGGATGGGTCACAGCCCGGGCAGGCTGGAAAGGGGCAAAGAGCAGAGCCGGGGGCAGCGGCACATCCCTGCTCCTGGGCTGGCCTGGGGACACGGCCGGGCACACAGCCCAGGAGAGGGACGGGGCATCAGGAGGGTCCCGGACCCGCCACGGGGTCCGGTTGCCGGGACGGGCGGGCTGCTCCCCCGCCAACTCCCTGTTTTGTCCCAAAGCAGCGGCGAGGCGCAAGCTGCCGGCTGGGGCTGGTGGTGGCAGCGGGGCTGGGTGCGGGGCGGGCGAGCAGCCCCAGGCGCGTGGCACTGGCACGTCCCTGCCCGTCCCTCCCCGCCCGGGAGCATCTCCCGACCAGCAACCCCACTGCACCCTGCCTCAGTTTCCCTCTTGCCCCTTCCCCGTTGAGACCGAAGGGTTTCCCGGCGCGGGGCCCCGCTGCTCTGGCGCATGCCCCAGAAGACACCGATGGCACAGGTGGGCACCCAAATCCCTCCCGCGTCTGCCCAGGCACCTCTTTGCAGGAGCCACGGTCGCTCCACACGAGAACGACCGTCAATTCGTGCACGAGCACCCAGTTAATCCCTGCACGAAGGCACCAGCAGTTCGCGCATCAGCTCGCTCCTCGCACCCGCGTAAGCGCACGACCCGTCTGCCCACAAGCGCACCATTAATTCACGTGCCAGCGCGCGCGGCACATGCATGATTGTACGCTTGGCTCGCGGCCGAGCGCCCAATTCGTTCATGCGTGAACATGCAATTGGCTCACACATGACACCCAAACGTTCACACATGAGCACCCAGTTTGTACCTGCAGGACCCGGTTAACGTGACCCATGCCAGAACGGGTACACCCACCCGTGAGACCGCAGCCCGCAGAGCAAAGCCGGGACAGACAGGAGCCACCACGCAGCCAGCACCCATCTCCCGTCCCCGTCACCCACCGAAGGAGCTGGGACGGGTGAGTGCAGCCCCCGGCGAGAACATGGGTGGCCAAGATGAGGGAGGGACGGGGGGGGCTCAGCCTGAGGTGGGGGGGACGGGGGAGAGGCGTTTACTGCAGCATTTGCCAAATTCTTTATGTTTTCCTCTTCCTCAATACCCAAATCAGCGATGAGAAGTTTGGGTTAATTAGTAATAAATTAAATTAAGCAAAAAAATTCCCAAGCCAGCAACACCTGGTGCCCTCGCGCCTCGGCGCTGGCCCCGCTCACCGCCCCTCGCTGGGGCTCACCGTGGCAGAGCCGGGCTGGGGACCCCCGAGGGGACACGCCAGCCGTGCCGGGCGCTGCCAGGATCGCATCGGCACAGCCCGAGCCGCCAAGAGAGACCAGTGCCTCTCCCGGAGCTTCACACGCGCCGGTCGCTGCCCCGGCACAGCAGATGAGTGCCCGCCATCGGTGTGGGCCCCTCGCACGGGTGGGAATTGCCCCGTCCCCCACGGCAAGGCACGAGCACCCAGGACACTTGCGCTGAGCCCCTTCCCAGCCCTGCACCTCCTGCCCCTGCCTTCAGCCTCACGGCGCCGAGCAGCAGCGGGGCTCTGCCTCCTGTACGAGGCGCCCAGACGCCGTGGGGATGGGCACGGCTGCCCACGTACCGCACCCGGCGGGGACGTTCCCCGCAGCGGCTTCCAGGAAGGGCTGTAGAGGAGGAGATGGGGATCTTGGGTTCACACCAGCTCAGCACTTTCGCAGACCTCACCAGCCCCGTCACACCCGGCTCATCACATGCCTGCTCACACACACACACCCGCGCGCGCGCGCGCGCACCCACACCCGCCGCGGGCCCCCGGCCAAACCCACAACACACAGCAGAGAAAAGAGCGAAAAAGGAGGGGAGGGGAAAAAAAAAAATAAATCCAGTAAGTGAATGACCCTTTTTCCAGCCTCACCACAAAACATTCCTGACATTTTGGGCCATGCCGGCAAGGGCGCGCGTATGCACGGGGCCGTAAGTCACGCTCGGGACTCGCTGGCGGTGACGGTGATGGCACAGCCCCAGGGAGGGCTGGGGCGACGGAGCCGGTGCCCGGGCGCAGCATCGCTGCCGCGCTCGCGGCCCCCACCCAGCGCCGGCTGACACGCTGGCTCTGCCCCGGCTGCGGCAGGGCCCGGAGGAAGCTCCGCTGGGCTGAGAACAGACAAAACTCGGAGCAGAGATGGGACCCTCAGGTCAGGGGCTCGGGCTGCATCGCAGGGGGTGCAGGACCGGTTCCAGACGGGGCCGGGCAGTCGGCAGCCCCGCGGGACGGCCTGGCCGCCCCCCCAGCTCGCTCCCAGCCCAGCGGGGGCACACAGCCGAGCCGCAGGGCGCCCGGGCAGGCCGGCCGCGGTTGCATATGGCTGGGTTTTACAACCCGCCGGCCAAGGGAGAGGCCGTGCGGCCCCAGCCCAGGTGAGCCCAGAGCCGGGAAATCCCCGGCAGCCGGAGCCAGGTGCCCGGCTGGCACTGGCCACTGCGGCTCCTGCAAAGGTGCTTTCGCCCCGGGGCGAAAAGCAGCTGTTTGGGGATCCCCAGCCCCGCCAGCGCCCGGTCACCCCACTCTGCACCCAGGACACCCGGGCACCATCCTGCCGGCCACAGGGCAGGGTGCGGTGCCCGCTGGGGACTGGCCGCGCTTCTCCTCCCGGCAGGAGCCAGAACACCCGGCTGCCAGCCCAGGAAAGATCTCCACCATGTCTGGAAACACGCTGACTTCTGAAAAACGGGTTTTGGAAATAAAACCTCATCTGAGGACCCGGGCACAGCGGGCCGGTGGCAGGGCCGTACCGAGCGCGGGCGGCTGGTGGGCGCGAGCAGCAGCCGTGCCGTTGCGCTCTAACGCTTTATTAATCACGGCCTGGATCAGCTATTCCATGATTTTGCCGGGATCGATGCTGGGCTGGCAGCTCTGTAATTAGCTGACTCAGCCTCTTTACCCTTCACAACCCCTGTCCGAGCGCGTTTTTTTCCCCTGTCCTGGAAGTCCCCGGTGCTGCGGCCGGCAGCCCGCGCGCGGTGCTCCGTGCCACGCTCTGCCCCGGCTCCCACCGAGCTCCTCAGCTGCCGCTGCTTCAGGGCCAACCGGCTCTGGTGGCCACCACTTGCTGCCCTCGGTCCCCCTCGTCCCCGCCAGCCCGACACCGGCCCCGCTGCCCCTTTGCCAGGCACGTGCCCTCAAACGCGCCAGCCGCTGCTGCCGCTCGGTGCTGCCGATGCCCGGCCCGGCACCGGCTCCGTGCCGGGTCGGTGTTAGCAGCCCCTCTGCAGCGGGAATGGCCCACCCGCTCCCCACCGAGCATCGCCCCTGCAGAGCCCCTCTGGACCCCCCCGCCGCATGCCCAGCTCCCACACAAGCAGGGACGCAGCCCCGCCGGGTCGACCCCAGCCCCGCGGGGTCCCCGCTGCACGCCGGGAGCCGGGGTCACCCGCGCCCATCCTGGCTGGAGCTCAGCGCCGCTGGCGTGTGCAGCGGGGCCTCTCGGGGCTTTTCCTCAGGGCTGAGCTACCCGTGCACACCGGGAGCATGTTTGCCGCTTCACTCTCACACCCTTAACACCTCCCCAGACGGCATCAGCCGAGCCTCGCACATCTGGAGCACCGCTGCCGAGACACCTGAAACGTCCCTGTGCTGCTGCATGTCTCTCTCCAAACCAGGAGCGGCTCCAGCCCCTGCTCGGGCTGCAGCCCCCCACCCACACCCCCCAGCGCACCCCACCGCAACGCCGCCGGTGACGCGGGGAGCGCCTGGGGACATCGGTGCCCCGTGCCCGCACGCATGCCGGGCCACATGCGCGGCTGCAACCCTGCGGCTGCTCCCGAAGCCGCCGCTGCCCCGGGGGGGCTCGAGCAGCCAGGGCGCACCGGCGGCTCCCCCGGGCGCTGTTGGGGTGCGGAGGAAGCGCAGCTTCACACAGACTCGCCTGTTTGTTTGTTTAACACATGAGTCATTCCCGGATCGCTGCGCGTCCCCGCGCCTCCCCACCTGCCTGCCGTTGACTCACCCCGGCTTCGCAGGCGCTCGCTGCCGGCTCCGGCCTCGACGGCCGCTTGCCGTGACCCCCTCGCTGCCACCTGCCAGGCCCCGTCCCCACAGAGGGGACCGTCGCCCCACAGGGACACGCGGGGTCTGCTTGGGTGGGCGAACGCCGCGGTGCTCAGCAGCCCCCGGGGCAGGAGCCAGCGAGGGGCAGAGTTAAGGGGATTCGGCTGAACCCAGCGGCAGCAGCCGCGCCGGGGCACGGGCAGCGATGCGCCGCGGGAGGCCGCAGGCAGGAGCAACCTGCGGGGCACGGGGCCAGGGCAAGCTCAGCAGAGCCGGGCGCTGGAGGGAAGGGCCGGGGTGGCTGCCCCAGTCATTGCGAAAGCGATTCTGGCGAGCGGGGCCTGGGAATGGGGCAAGCGGGGAGGGGGCAGCGGCTCCACCTCGCTCTGACTCACAGAGGCCGCCCGTGCCGCGGCGCAGGGCCCCGGGCACCGCACGGCACCGCTGACCGCCGGCACGGCACCCCCGGACCCCCGCAGCCAGCCCCTGCCTGGGTCCCCATCCCGCCCCCGGGCTGCGACCGCAGACGCGCAGACCTGCCCAGGGCGCGGGCAGGACCCCGTCTGCTCTGGCCAAGGGTGCAGGTGCCCTGGGTGCGTGGCGCGAGCCCCTCTGCAGCCACCAGCGCCCACCCGCTGCCCCTGCCCAGGTCCCCGGTGCTGCCCGCGGGACACCGTGGCACCCCGGACACCTGGCAGGCGCAGGGCCGGCAGCCAGAGCAGCAGCAGAGCCCGGTGCCAGCGGTGGCTCAGCGCCAGGGGCCGGTGGAGCCACTGCCGCACCCCAGACCCGTGGCAAACCCACGGCAGGTGGAGCAGCCCTGGCCACGTTTGGTGCTGGTGCTGTACCGGGGCTTGCAGCCCCCCCCCGAGGGGCACCGGCACGACAGGGAAGGAGCGGGTCAGCGACGGGCAGACCTCCTGCCGTGGGGCTGGGACGGGGAGCAGCCGTCGGCCGGGGGCACTGCGGGGGCGGCGGGAGCCTGGGCAGCGGGACGGGCGATGCCCAACGCCAGGCGTGCTGCCATGACCGGCCCGCGGTGGGCACCCAAAAGTAATGGCTCCGCAGGTGCCCCCCACGCAGAGGGCGGCCCTCCGGGGCGGGAGCTCCAGGCAGCGCCCGGCACCGCTGCCTGGGGTCAGCACACCGGGATCGGCCAGGGCTGCGCGTAGCCGGCACCACGCGAAACACCCCGGGAAACGTGCCCGAGCCTGAACCCGGTGCCCAGCGCAGGTGGGAGTCAGGGCGTGCGCGGTGCCACCCCGAGCGCCTGGGGCTGCCTCCTCCCATGTGCCCAAAGGCACTGGGATCCCCACGGCCACGCAGGGCCCCCGCGGTCCCCACAGCAGCCCAGGGACGCGGCACGTGCCCCCAGCGCCGCTGCCAGCAGCCCGACGGGGAGCCCCAGCACCCAGCACCCGGCTGTGTCCCACCGGGCCGGCCACGGCTCGGGTCCCGAAGGCTCCACGTGGCTGCGATGGCCGGGCGGCCAGGGGGGTGGGGAGAGGCAGGAATCCAGGACTGAGTCAGTGCTTCCTCTGCGAGCCCGTGAGTCACTCCCCGGCAGCACCGAGACGCAGGGCCCGGCGTGCAGAGGCCGCCGGGGAGGTGAAGCGCACACGGCTGCATGTGAGGGCACCCCCAGACATGTGCGTGTTCGCGGCCCAGCATCCCCCCCCCCCCCCAACCCCGGCCTGCGCGTGCACGCACACACTGGCATCGGCACGTGACCACAGGCGGGCAGCGGGGACACACGCGTGGTCCCGTGCGCTAGACATGCCCGGGAGCGCAAGTTAGCGCCGGCGCATGTGTGCATACGCACACGCGTGCTCTCATCCGCCCGTGTCCTCGACACGCACAGAGCCAAACTGCAGGAGAAGCCGCCTGCGCGAGACGCACGCGAGTGCAGCCGTGCAAGCGGCCGTGGGGCTGGTGGCACTTACCCGCCACGCTCGTCCCTCGGCCCCCGGGGCTGGAGCCCACGTGCGGGGCTGCAACAGCAGCTGAGGAACGAGCAGCAGCTTCTCCTGCACCCCACGGCCGCGGCTCCTCGCTCCGGGTGCGCTGGGGAGGCAGACGAGGCGCTCAGGAAGCTTCGTCCAGCTCCAGCTCAACCCCGTGCCCGTGCCCTGAGCTTTCTGCCATCCCACACCCTGCACGCCCAGCGCCCACAGCACCCCAGCAAACATCTGTCCTCCCCGCGCCGCTGGACCTGGGACGCGCGGACGGCTGCAGCGGAGCTGGAGACGCGGGGTCTGCAAAAAAAAATAAAAACCAAGCCCCAAACCAAGCAAAACCCTGCACGCACAGCCGTGGGCACACGCGTGCCCACGCAGGACCTGCGCCAACCCTTCCGCACGGGACCGGGGCATCCCCCTCTGCCGCCTGCGGGGCGGGCGCAGGCGGTTCGCACCTCTGGCACCCACAACCGCCGCACTCCCCGCTGGCGCTCGCTGCACCCCCAGCCTGAGGCAGGACCCCACACGGCCACGGTGCCCGCAGGGGTTTCCTTGGGGGGGGGGGGGGGGGGGGGTGTCTCCCCGCCATGCCGTGGGGGGCTCCGCACCCGGCAGAGCTGGACCTCAGCGCCGCAGCCACGGAGCGGGGTTCAGGCTGTGCCAAGCCCAGCCCGTGGGTGAAACCGCCGGGGCCTGGCGAGCGCAGGGCAGCGCCCCTGGGTGGGGGCCACCCCCGCCGACGTGGCAGCCGCCCTGGGTGGGGGTCAGGGCGGCTCGGGGTGGCTGAGCCGGTAGGAGCCTCAGGGGAGCCCCCGGAGCCTGCAGACGAGGGGACACCCCCCCAAAAGAAGGGACGTAGCCCCCCCGCCCCTCCCCGCCCTGCAGCCGGGCCCTCGGGGTGGCCCCCACCCCCCGCGCAGGGGGCACAGGGACCCCCCGGAGCCCCCCCGGGCCGGTCCCCGCTGTGCTCGGCGCTGCCGGTGCGCGGTGGCGGCGGGGGGGGGGGGGGGCGGGACGGGAGGGGGTGGGCGCAGCCCGGGCGGCGGCGGCGGGAGCCGGGGCGGTTGCCACGGTAACGGAGCTCGCTCGCGCCGCAGTGAATGAATGGGCCGGGAGCGCGCGGCGCGATCTATGAATGAATGAACGCGCGGGGCCGAGGTGGGGCGGAAAGCCCGGAGCGGAGTCTGAAGCCCGGAGCGGAGTCTGAAGCCCGGAGCGGAGTCTGAAGCCCGGAGCGGAGCCCAGAGCCCGGAGCGAGCCCAGAGCCCGGAGCGGAACGTGGAACCCGGAGCGGAGCCCGGAGGCCAGCCCCGCCACACCGCGGCCCGCAGCGGCCTCGGGCACCCGGGGCGGGGGGAGAGCGGTGGGCGCCGCGCCATCCCGCTCCGCTGCCCCCCGATCCGGGCCGGGCTTTTCTGCCCGAGCTGGGCAGGGGGTCCGGCTCGCCGGCGGGCGGGAAGACCCGGCCTGGATCGGGCGGGCGGAGGGGAAGCGGCGGAGCGGGGCCGGGGCAGGACCCGAGCTGCGCCCTCCGGCCCGGCCCCGCTCCCGCACGGCCCCGGCCCCGCGGCGGCGTCTGCCGTGGGTCCCGCTCCGGCCGTGCTCCGCGTGGGGCCGTCACCCCGCTCCGGCCATGGCCTGTGACCCCCCCCCGGCACGTGCCAGCGGGGTGCACCCCATTTTTTTGCTTGACGCCCTCGGGCAGCCTCCTGGGCACCCGTTACACCCAAACCAGGGACACTCAACGGCGCCGGAGCCCCCCCCAGCCCTCACAGCCCCCCCCCCCCCCCCCCCGCCTGCAGCACAGCTGCCCCATCGCTGGCTGCCTGGGGGGGGGGGGCCCCCAAAGCTGGACCCCCACGCACCCCCAGCCTGGGCACCCCCAGGACCCGCTGCCTGCTTCGGCGGGGGCCCCACCACCCCAGCCCAGTTCACGGGTAGGGGCTGCTGCTGGGGGTCCCGGGGGGAGCCCGTCCCCAGGCTGCCCTCCCGCCGGGCGCAGGGGTGCTGGGCGGGTTGGGGGGCGCGCTGCTCAGAGCGGGGGGGGGCTCTCAGGGCTGAGCCTTTGACCCTCGGGGGCCTCCCCCCGCCAGCCGCAGGGCCAAGGCCCGCAGCTCTGCCCAGACACCCCCCCGCCGCCGTGTTGCCCCCCACCTCCGCCCCGATAACGCGGTTCCCAGAAGGCAGGATGGCGGCGGGGGTGGCACCGCCTTATCTTCCCAGCAGGGTCTGGGTCAGCCCTGGTTGTCATCGTCCCCAAGAACGGCCCGTTCCCAGCACAGGCCGGCGGAGGAAACCGCATTGCAACAGGCGGGCTCCCGCGCCGGGGAGGGGGGCATTCCTGGGCTGCCTGGGGGCTGAGTCACCCCCGGCCACCGCAGCCACACGCAGAGACACGCCACGGCCACACATGCGGAGCGCGCGCGTGCGGCAAAGCGTAACGCGGACACGCAAGCGCGGGTGCGCGCGCGCGCACGTGTGGAGCCGTGGAGACGCGGGAGCGCGCGCACGCACGCGCGCAAGCAACGCACGCGGGGGCTCACGCGCACGCGGCGTGGCCGTGGCCACGCGTGTGGGGACGTGCACATGTAGCACCGCACGCCGAGGCAGCGCAGCTGCAGCCGTGCAGACAGGGACGCGCGTGTGGGCACACGCAGTGACGCGCACACACAGCCCTGACCACGCAGGGACGCAACACGCACCCTGCGGGACTGCATGCAGACATGCAGGTACATGCACGCGCATGCACGCGTGACCACGCACATACACGCAGGGGAGCGCAGGCACGTGCCACCGCGCGGCACAGCCGAGGGCTCAGCACCCTCCAGCCACGAGCAACCCACGCGGAGACCCCCGCCAGGCTGCACGGCCCCAGCTCCGGGGTGTTCGGGGGCCGCGGGGGGGCCAACCGTGCCCCCCGGGGAGCCGGCTGCGGGGGCACGCGTGGGGCGTGCGGCCGAGCGTCGCCCGCTCGCCAGGTCTGCGTCACCCGCGTGCTGACGCATCGCTACCTGTGGGTCCCGCCGCTATATATAGCCCCGCGCACGCCCCATCTGCTCGGCGCGGTGGCTGGTGGTGGGGACGGGGATGAGGTGGGGGGGGGGGGTTTGGCGGGGGGACGGGGACACCCGGCTCCGTGCCCCCCGCCCAAGGGCCAGGTGGCCCCCCGCCAGCCCTGCCAATCTCGGCGGCGGGGGGAGCGCGGCGGCGGTGGCACGGTGCCACCTGGCAGGGCCCGTGGCTGGCAGGGCCAGCGCGGACGTCATGAGGGCTCCTCGAGGTCCTCGTAAACACGGTGACGCACAGCGCGCTGCCCTCCGGCCCCTGTGTCCCCACCGCCCCCCCCCACCCCGTCACGCTGCCCAGGACCGCAGCGTGCCCACCCTGCGGCCCACCCCCCCCGGCCAGGACCCCCACGGCGCAGGCTGCAGGGTTGGGGTGACGCGGGGAGGCACCCGTCACCAGCGCCGCTGTCACCGGGGGCATTTAAGCACCGTCCCCTGTGGAGCTCAGCGGGGGGGGGACCGAGCCTGTGCCCCCTCCTGCAACACCCCCAGCTGGGCGATGCTTTTGGGGGGGTCCCCATGGGGTGGAGGAGGGAGATTTGGGGTCTTTGCTGCTGGCAAGGGTAGGCAGCTGCACCGGGACCCCCCCCCCGTGTGCCCGGCGTCGGTGCCCGGCGCTGTGGGGGTGGCAGGAGCGGGATGGGCTCCGTCCCCCCTCCAACCCCAGCCCCGTGGGGGTCCCCAGGGAGCGGGCTGGGCGGCGTGCCCCTGGCTCCGCGGCCCCCGTGATATCACCGCCCAGGCACGCCGGGCTGCCTCCGCCGGCCGCGGCCGCGGGCCAGCCTGGGGGGGCCGGGGAGGCCCCGTGGCCGCGGGGGCCAGGCAGCACATGGCGGGGGGGGACCCTCTGCACCCCAGCCGGGCTGGGAGGGAGCTGGGAGACGCAGGGTGGGGGGGCTGGTGCGCGCACGCAACACCCACGCGTGCACAGCCGTGTTCACACACCTGCGCGGGCGTGCTGCTTGCACGCAGGCTGCACGTGTGCACCCTCAGAGACGGGGCCGGGGGATCCTGGGCCCCTCGCAGCACACGGGGTGCTCAGCCCGCACCCCCCCCGAGGGACCCCCGTCCCCCCTTGTGCGCCGACACCACAGCCTGGGCACGTTGGGGCACCGGGGCTGCACGCCCGCAGCCGGGCTGCAGGCGCACATACGTGTGCACGCCGCACGCTCTGCGTGCACACGCGTGTGCAAGGGCCTGCGGACACGCGTGGGGCGGAGAGCGGCTTTGGGGAGCGCCGTGGGGCTGGGGGGGAGCGGTGTGGGGCTGGGACGGGCCAAGGCCGCGGCCGGCCGGGGGGTGGGGTGAGACATTCCTTGCGGCGCTTGTTATTTTATCTGTTTCAAAGTCAGTTCCTGGAATGTTTTTAATTCCAGGATCCGTCCCTGTGCCGGCAGCTCCCGCCCTGGCCCCCCCCGCCGCCTCCGCGCCCCACGCCGGGGCTGCCTGCCCGCAGCCCAGCCCTGCGGGAGCACCGGGGCCTGGGGGGGGGGGGGGGCCTCAGCCTTTTGGGGCGGCCTCTGCACCCCGCAGCGATGCCTAGGGTGCACCCATGGGTGCCCCCAAAGCTGGGCGGCGGGGAGGCCGTCTGCAGCCCTTGCACGGGGGCTGACCCCCGTGACAGGACCCCACTGCCGGCAGACGCCGCGTTCCCAACTCCTGCCAGGGACACGCTGGCAGCTCGTGCCCGGTGTCCGTGCCAGCGCGTCTCTCGCCAGCCGCCACCGCCGGGTGCCCCAGCGAGCGGCGGGCGGCACTGGGGGTCTGCGGGGCTGGGGGGGGTCCATCCCGAGCGGTGACCAAGCCCCCGCCAGCGCGGGAGAAGCCTGGCGAGCGGGAGGTGACCGCGGGGGTCCCAGTGCCGTGGGGCTGGGCACGCGCTGCCACGCTCGGCAGTGGGGCGTGTGCACGCGCACAGGCGTGTGCACGCATGTTTGCCGGCGGGGGATTGCACGCACGCGTGTGCAAGCCTTGGTGAGGCCAGGCCGTGCTTGCAGGGGTGGGGTGGGGGGGTGCAGCGGGTGGCTGTGCAAGGGGCTGGGTGCGCAAGGGTCCCCGTACGCGAGGAGCTGCTGCGCAGCCCCCCCCGGGTGCCCCATGCAGCGTGGGGCCGCGGCTGTGGCCGGCGCTGTGGGTGTGCGCCGGGGCCCACGGGTGTGCCGGGAGGGCTGTGGGAGCAGCCAGGCTGTGGGTGTTTCCTGGCGCACCCTCTGCTGTGGGGGCTGGGCTGGGGGGGGGGGGGGTGCACCCGCTCCAACCCGCCTGCACCCGCTGGCCACGTATGGGTGGGAGGGCCCTGGGGGTCCCCAGCCCTCTCCTGCCGGCGCCCACCTCTCGGGTCACCCCACCGCAGCAGGGCTGCACCGCTGAAGGCAAATACGTGCCCCAGGCCCGTGGCCGATGCCCCGTCGGGGCGGTAGCCAGTGTTTGCTGGGTGTTTGCCGGGTGTTTCCATGCTCACCAGCCCATGGGCTGCACCCTGGGGCCAACCCCGGGGTGCTGGGGGGGCACCCGCTCCCCTGCCAGGCGCTGCAGTCGTGCACGTCCGAGACGGGGGCACGGTCGCTCCCCCGGGGGCTCTGAAATCCGGCATGGGGGGCGGGTGGTGGTGCTGGCAGCACGCACCCGCTCACGCGTGTGCGCATCTCCGCGTGCACAACCGCAACCCCCCCGCGCACGCAGCCCCGCGCACCCCCCCTCCGCGAGCCCCCGCCCTGCGCAAGCACACACCCGCGCGCAGGGACGCGCACCCGCGGGGTGACACCCATGCTGCTTCCCCCCCCCCCCCAGCGGGCACCACACCAAAGGCGCGACGCTGGCGCTGCCGGATTGCTCCATACTGGGAGGACTGGGCTGAGCGCGGCCTCGCCGGCGTGGGCCTGGCCCCGCAGCAGCGCCGGCGCAGGGCGGGGGGCCGGGGCGCTGGCCGGGCTGGGGGCAGCGAGGAGGAGGAGGAGGCAAGGATGGGGTGCAGGGGGGGTGCGAAGCGCCCGGCCGCCTGGGCTGGGCAGCGAGAGCGGCTCTGCCCGGCCTCGCCCTGCTGCCAGCGACCCCCCCCCACTTTATCACCAGCATCTGCCGGCCCCGGGCGCGGTGATGTCACCCCGGTGGCGCGATGCGGCGCCCCGTGTCCCAGCTTGCCTCCCGCTGCGCCGCAGACACCTCCTGCGGGCACCTGCGCCACGACACACCGTGCCGAGCCGGCCTGTGCCAGGCCATGCCGTGCTGTGCTGTGCAATGCAATGCCGTGCCGTGCCAGGCCACGCCGTGCCGTGCTGTGCCATGCAATGCCGTGCTGTGCCAGGCCGTGCTGTGCCATGCAATGCCGTGCTGTGCTGTGCCATGCCGTGCTGTGCCATGCAATGCCGTGCTTTGCCAGTCCATGCCGTGCTATGCCATGCTGTGCCATGCAATGCCGTGCTTTGCCAGGCCATGCCGTGCTGTGCCATGCCATGTTGTGCTGTGCCATGCAATGCCACGCTGTGCCAGGCCGTGCCGTGCTATGCCATGCAATGCCGTGCTTTGCCAGGCCATGCTGTGCTGCGCTGTGCCATGCCATGTGCTGTGCCATGCAATGCTACGCTGTGCCAGGCCGTGCCGTGCTGTGCCATGCAATGCCGTGCTTTGCCAGGCCATGCGATGCCATGCTGTGCCATGCAATGCTGTGCTTTGCCAGGCCATGCGATGCTGTGCTGTGCCATGCAATGCCATGCTTTGCCAGGCCATGCGATGCTGTGCTGTTCCATGCAATGCCGTGCTTTGCCAGGCCATGCAATGCTGTGCTTTGCCAGGCCATGCAATGCCGTGCTGTGCCATGCAATGCCGTGCTTTACCAGGCCATGCCATGCTGTGCCATGCAATACTGTGCTGTGCCAGGCCATGCCGTGCCGTGCCACGGGAGCAGACATCGGGACCCCCGGCCTGGGCTGGGGGGGGTGTCAGGGTCCCTGGGCGACCACCCGCAGTGTGGCTGTTCACACGCGTGTCCCCATGCACAGCTGCCTGCGCCTGGCCCTCTGCGCACAGGCGTGTGCCCGCGAGCAGCCGGGCACGAGCGTGCCCGCATACAAACAGGCAGGCGTGAGCGTGCCCACGTGCGTGTGTCCCCCGCGCGTGCCCGGCCAGGCAGCGATTGCCTTAAAAGGCCTCTGCCATTTGCTCCCGACGCGGCGAGCGGCTTCTCTTCCCGTTGCCAAATTTGGCGTGAGCGGCGCGGGCCGGGGGTGTCGGGGGGGCGGCCCGGGGCTCGCTCTACCCGAAATGACGTCAAAGCGGGGCGCTGGCAACGGGACGCCCGGTGCGGCACATGTCACCGCAGGAACCTGAGCCACTTCCTCTCCCGGCTCTGGCTTCCTCCGGCTTTCGGCTGCCCCCGGGGGCTCGGGGTCCAGCGAGGCCCCCCAAATCCCCCCAGCCCCATGGCTGGGCCCCCCCAGGTGTTCCTGCATGGGAAGAGCCACCGGTCCCAGCTGGGCGATCCTGTCCTGTCCGTGGGGTGCTGGGGGCTCCGGATCATCGCCCCGTGCCCCGGCTTCCTCCTCCAAGTCCCTGGGGTGCAGGGACAGGGCTGGACGGGGACGTGGCCGAGGGGACACGCGCAGGGGACAGGGCTGGGGACACAGAGCCGCGAAGGGCCGTGGGTTGGGGGACGCTCCTGCCGCCTCCCCAAACAGCAGCCCCCCAGCTCAGCCCCCCCATTCCCCTGGGGCCAGGCTTCACCCGTGCCCCCAGGTGTGCCAGGGACCTGGCAGTGCTGCTGCCCACCATGTCACCACGTCCCTGTGCCGGGCACGGGGGGGGGCTGCTCCAGCCCACGGCGTCCCCAGTCCTGGCACCGATGCCCCGAGCCCGGCCGACCCCCATGGTTTCCTCCCGGGGACCCCAGGGTCCGGGGGAAGCGGGTGCCCGCGGGCGGGACGGCGCTGACGCACATCCCCAGGGCCATCCCCACCCCGTCACCTTCCCCGGGGCGGGGGAAAGCCGCAGGGAAACAAACCTGCAGCTGCAGGTGGGGAAACTGAGGCACGGCCATGCCAGGCCCCGGGGATTGAACCGGGGCGTCGAGGCGGCAGCGGGTTCATGGCCACCCAACCCCTCCACCTCGGCCTGCGGCCGGGCCGCCGTGACGCAGGAGGGCCGGTGAGGCCGGCGCGGGAGGGAGGGTGCCAGCACCCGCGGCTGGCCCGGCTGGTGGAACCGGCCCGGCTCCTCACGGCAGCGGCGGCGCACGTCGGCGGGACGGGACCGGGTTCACCCAGTCGGGCAAGCGTGGCCCCGCGGGTTGGGGTCCGGCGAGGGCTGGCAACGCCGGCCCCATCCCCACGCTGAAGCGGGGTGCACAGGGCGAGGGGACGCTGGCCCCCTTCCCCCTTCCTGGAAATTCCTCCATCACCTCCCCGCCACGCTTGCGGGTTTCCCTTCCTCCCGAAGCATGCGCACGCTTGGACGTGAGCGTGTAGCCACGCACACGCGTGTGCACGGCTGCGTGCATGCGCAGCGCTGAACATGGATGCACGGCCGTGTGTAGGGACGCAGGCGCCTGTGCGCGTTCACAGCCACGCGTGCGCACAGGTACAGGGGGTATGCACGGCCACACGCGTGCATGGGGCTGCGCGTACACGTATGCGCGGTGCTGAACACGCGCATGGCTGCGCTGTGTCAATACCTTCAAGGTGCTGCACGCGCAGGACGGGGTGCCCGGCTGCCCCAGCCCACCCGCCCCGACACTGACGGCAACGGCAGGCACGGTTGCATCCAGACTGCCCAAATTTATTTCAAAAATAAAAAATAAAATATTAAAGACCGAAAGCCTCGCTCTCCCCCCCGCCCCCCCCTTCCCCGAAACACACAAAAAAGACTTTTACAGACAAAAAACACATCACATGGGGTCTCTATTTGCACAGATCTCCTGACGAAAAAATCAAAGTCGGACAAGAAAAAGGATTTCTACGGCCTATGCAAGACTATGTCAGTATTGGCTCAGTCGGGTAATTAATGTCTATAAATATTAGCCCCACGGCTTGCGGACAGCCATGACCGAGTACTGGGTTTATTTATTCGGTTTTTTTTTTTTTCTTCAATCTTTTTTTTTTTTTTTCTTCTCCTTTTTTAAGTTAAAAAAGAAAAAAAATCCAACCAACCAAGAGGCGGGTGGGAAGGAGTCCAGCGACTCGGAAGTTGGTCTCAGCCGCGGAGGGAAGGCGCCATTTCTTTTCCCTCCGAAAACAAAATTAAAACCCACCCCAAAACAAAAGACACCCCCCCCCCCGCCCCCCCAAACCCTGGCTGCAGCAGCGGGGCCGGCGGTGCCCAGGCACACGCGTGTCCCCCCCAGCCGCCCGGGGGGGGGCCCAGCCCCGCAGCTGAGCAATGCTACATATAGAAGGGAAGGAAAACAAACGGCCCCCAAACCCGGGGGGGCCCCAGCACCTCCGAAAGAGACTTCATCTCCTCCTGCCCGCACCGAGGCGGGGGGGGACACCGACACGCGCACGCTGGGGGGCCGGAGCCCACCCCGCTGCGCCCCTCTTCACAGCAAAGCAGCAGCTTCGATATCCCCCAGGGACCCCCCCCCAGGTGCTGGGACCCCCCGCTCCTGGCCGGGGAGGATGCGGGAGGGGGCCGGCGGCTCCTGCCTGCTCCCCTCCATCTCCCCAAACCCAACCAAGCCGGGGTGGGGGGGTGGGGGTGGGGGTGAGGCTGCCCCCCACCCCGTGAAACGCTTTCCCCCAGCGCGGGCAGGGTCGGCCCCGAGGCGTCCGGTCGCAGGAGATGGCAAATCTAGAGGAGATCTGGCCCATGACAACAGAAATGACACCACCGCCAGCCGGGGCGGCGGGAGCGGGGCCCCCCCCCCCGGCAGAGTCCGCGGCCCCGGGGCACCCCCCCAGGCATGGCTCTATGCTACGACAAACTCCGATTTCATGTCCGCCTTGACCTCCGGCTTCCACACCGAGTCCTCGAAGTCCAGGTCCAGGCTGCCCTCGCTGGAGACGCTGCTGTTGCTGTTGGTCCGGCTGGACTTGCGGTTCGGCAGCCAGTGGTAGGGGGCCCGGGCGTCCCGGCGAGGCCTTCCGGCGCAGCCGCTTCTGCTGCATCAGCAGCTGCAGCCGCTCCACCTTGCAACGCGTCGCCCGGTTCTCCGTCTGCCGCAAGCGGTCCCCTGCAACGGCAAAAATGGCAAGGGGGGGGGGGGTTAAGGGGCTGACCTTCCACGCACCGAGGGGGTGACGCAGCCCCCCGCGGCACAGCCGCCGGCACGCGTGCACCGACACCCCCAAAGCCGCGTCCCCGCCAGCGCCGCGCTGGTCCCCATGGGGGAGAAGCCCCTTTCCGCGGTGCTTTGCCAAAATGGGGGCATTTCCCCCGGCGAGGGAGGAGCGGCGCCAGCCCGGCCGCCCCCTCCGCCGCGGCACGGCAGCCGGCATGGGCCCGGCCCCGCTGCGGCGCGTGGGAGGACGAACAATCGAAGCTCCAGACGTGGGCTCCAAGCGCTGGGGAAAGAGGAAAAGAGGGATCCCGCTCCAGAACAAACTTGGCCGGGAGAGCAGCTGCGGCAGGAGCGGGGCGGGGGGCTGGGAACACCAAGCCCCCATCCACAGCGCCGGGGAGCGGGGCAGGGGGGGTCTTGGGATGTGCAGGGACACGGCAAAGCCACGCAAAGGGGACGGAGCGGCTCTGCATCCCTCCTGCCTCAGTTTCCCCCCACGCAGCCACCCCAGGACAGGGTCATGGCTGCATCACCAGCGCCGAATGCCACCGCTCCAACAGCCCCGCATGAACCCAGCGGGTAAAGCCCCCGGTCCGGCCCCACATCCGAAAATCAGCTCGGACCTCAGGGCAGAGCGCGCCCCGACAGCCCCCACGGCTCCCGGGCTGGCACAACGGGGACCTGAGCTGGTCCCAGGGGATGGAGCCCACCGTGGCCACCCCCAAAAGCAGCGGGGCAGCCCGGCTTGGGCACCCCATGCACCGCGCTCGGCTGCGGCCCCTTGCACAGGACCCCCCGAAACGCTGCGAACGCTCCGGCATCGCCCTCCGGGCCACGGGTGGAAACGCATGCCAGAAACGGGGGGGGCAGCCCCCCTGAAAAAAAACCAGCCAGGCCCCTTCTGGGGCAGATTGGGGGAGAAGGGGACCTGGCCCGGAGCAGAGCAAGCCGGGGGGCTCTGCCACAAGTGCCACGGGGCTGGGTGCCGGCTGCCCCGTCCCCGAGCCGCGGCGTGGGGCTGGCGGGAGGTTTGGGGACGTCTCTGTCCCTTGCTGGGAATTTCACACCGGTGCAAAAACGTGCAAAGGGGACGGGGGGGCCCAGGCTAAGCGGGGTGAGCCCGGCCAGGGCCTGGGAGGACTTGTCACACCGGGGAGGGGGGGGGAGACAGGTTTCCCCCCCACCAACACACCCCACCGTGAGGTGTGGGTGACCCCGGGAAGCCCCGGGGTTGTGTCGGCCGCATTGGCACACCGGGGCCCGGCCACGTCACCGAGAGCTGGGAGCAGGCACGGAGCCACCCCCGGCGGGGGCCCGGACCCCCCTCGGCCGGGAGAGAAGGAAGAGAAAACCCAGAGGGGAGGGCGAGCCCCCCCGGCCGGCGCTGGCGGTTTCACTTCTTTTCTCTAAGCAAATCGCAGGGGGGGGGCCGGGACGGGCGCCTGCGGGCGCCTTCCGGCCTCGGGGTGCGCAGGTGTGCACCCCGCAACCGCCCGGGGGGCTGCCCTCTGCACCCCCGGGGGGGTCCGGCCCCCCCCAGCCAAACCCAGCTTCGCTCCCAGCCCGGGGCAGTGGGTTTGCAAATGGGGAGGTGGGCGAGGAGCCTGGGTATCCCCCCACCAAAACCTCTGCCCACGCAGCGGGGACAGGAACAGGGCTCCCAGGGGAGCAGGGACAGAAATGGGGACACCGCCGCTGCCTGCCATGCTCCGCCAGCACCCCCCGTGCCCCCCCGCACTGGGATCCTTTGTCTCCATGGGGTTTTGCAGCCGGCGGAGGGGCCGGAGCAGGGGTGGGGGGTCCCCCCCAGGTCCCCAGGGGTGCTGGCTGTCCCCCACCTCTGCAGGGTCAGGCAGGAGCGAACCTTTTCCCCCCGCCTTTGCAGAGACCCCGCAAAGCCCCAGGGCTCCCCACCCTGACTGACAGCTGTCAATCACTGCAGCCCCCTCCCAGCCACAGGGGCTCTGCCACAGCCCCTTCCCATGGGGACTCGAGAGTCACGGGCCCCTGCCCCATCCTGCCTGCTCCCTCTGCTGCAGGCAGGAGCAGGGCAGAGCCTCGGGGTGCCCGCGCCTGCTCCTGCACGCTCAGCTGTGCAAAAAGAGAAGCGAGTGGCCAGCTGTTCCAGGGGGGAGAAAAAAAAAAAAAAAAATATAAAAACCAGAGGGTCCAGTGACTCTGCAGCTCTGCGGGAGCTGTTGTGGGGAGTGACCCCACGCAAAAAGGGGGGCAGCTCTGGCCCTGCTGAGGGTCGTGGGCTGCAGGGGCTGCCCAGCCCCTCTCTCCTGCCCACAAACACCCACAGACCCAAGCGGGACGGGACGGAGCAAGGACGCCAAACAGAGGTGCCAAACCCAAACCCCAGCGGGCTCCCGGGCACCGCCACAACGTGCGGGCAGCGCAGCCGGTCGCAGCAGAGCCCGGGGGCCGGCAGCGGCCCCCCTCCCACGCGAGGCACGGGGGCAGCCGGGCTTACCGCTGGGCTTGCACATCCGGATCTGGCTTTGGCACTGGACGACGGGGTGCAGGGGCGGGGAGGCTGCGGCCGCTGGCAGCGGCTCTGAGGTAGTTTTGGTGGCGAGGTCCGGGGAGGCGGGGGGCGAGGAGGAATTGGAGGAGGAGAACTGTGTCTGGCAGCGGAGCTGCGTCAGGGACTGGGGCATGCCCTGGTAGTGTCGCGTGGCGCTGAGGAGGTCGTTCAGGATCTGCAGGATGGTGCCGATATCCCGCCGTGGCCGCCCGCTGCTGTCCTGGCAGTTGGGGTGCAAAGTGCCTGCGGGAGGACGGGGGGAAAGAGGTGCGGGTGAGACAAGCAGCCCCCCCCAAACCCGCATCCCCCCCAGCCCCTCCGCTGCAGCCCCCAGGGAGGCTCAGCATCACGTACCGGAGAAGGTCCCTGAGAAGACCCCAGGCGCGTGGTTGACGAAGCTCTCGATGACCGCACCGGGTTTGCGGGATCGGGCCATGGGGGCAGGACTGCTGCCCGGGGAGCTGCTGCTGCGGGTGCCGCAGTCCACCTGGGTGGGTGGGAGATGCAGGATCAGCCTCTGGGCAGGGCACCCAGGCGTGCCGGGGTACCGGGGGGGGACACAGCCCTGCTCTCGCCCTCCTACCCCCCACAAATGGACGGGTTGGGTCAGGGGACCCCCACAGCAGCAGCCCCAGGCAGGGAGCAGGGTCCAGCAGGCACCACCAGCCCCTGTTTTACTGGGACACAAGGAACTACGGCTGTCCCACCCCTCTGTGCACTGGGGGTCCTGACGGTCACCCCTCCGGGCCCGCTGTGCTGCGCAAGGGGGAAAGGGAAGCAGCGGCAGCGAGCGCTGGCAGGCAGCTCCTGCCCGGCCGTGGGGACAGGCAGGGTGTGAAGACGAGCAGAGAAAAAGCCTGGATTACGCCTGTCCCCGAGCCCCTCCCTGGGACCTGGGGGCATTTTGCAAACCGGGCAGGGGAACACCCTTGTTCCACGCATGGGGAAACTGAGGCAGGGAAGGGCATCACCACAGCAGGGCTGGGAAGCGCGGGGCTTTGCTCCCCTACCCCCAAAGTCACCGGGAGCCCGCCGGGCCCGACTCACCTCTGAGCAGGAGGAGACCACGCTGCTGTTCACTGTCTGCGTGCTGGCCCCGTGCGACCGGAACATCCCGGTGGTGACGGGAGCGGGGTGGGGGGCATTACAGTACATGGGGGGGGCCGGCGCGGCGGGCGCGGGGCTGGGGGCTGGGCTCTGCTGGCACGCGGGCACCACGGGGATGCGGGCGAAGCCGGAGCCGGTGCTGCCGTGCAGCGTCCGGCAGTGGGGGCTGGCGGCAGCCCCCGCCTCGCCCCGGCTGGCGATGACGTGCCGGTGCTGGAGCTGCCCGCTGCTCTGCTGAGCTGCCAGCTGGAGTTGCACGAACATCATATGGTCGCCCACACGCAGGGCCAGGGTCAGGGGGGACCGTCCCGACAAGAAGTCGTTGACCTGGAGAGAGAGAAAGAACCCCCCCCCCCCGTCAGCCCCGGCACACAGCGAGCCCACCGCACCGAGCCCACCGCACCGAGCCCACCCCGCGCCACGGGGGGGGGACGTGGCTGTTGTCCCCGCAGGGTGACCCCCCAGGGTCACGCTGCCGTAGGGACGGGACATTAGGGCAGCAAAGGGGCGACCCCCTCCCCGCAAGCCCTTTCCCAGGGCCTCGGCTACGCCAGCCCGGCAGGCAGGCAAGCCCGGCCATCGTCCCCACGCGACCCCAGCCCGGTGCCAGCTCCATCAGCTGACAGCGCCGGGGGGGTTCTTTTTCTCCCTCTTGCCCTCCCCGCCCTTTATCTCCCAGCACAAAACGGCCGCGCCGTGCCCACCCACCCTCCCCGGCAGTGAACCCGCCGCAGCCAGGGCGCTCCTGCCAGCGCCCGGCGGGCAGGGACAGGCAAGGCCAGGCAGGGGCCGCAGCCGGGGCTGCCGCGCAGCTGCACACCCGCCCCCCGGGGCCAGCGCCGCTCCTCCGGCCAGCCCAGCGCCAGCACCCAGAGGGGTGCGGGGGGGCTACCCGGCCCTCCCAGCACGGGGAGCGAGCTCCTCGCCCGGGAGGACGGGGAAGGGGCAGGTGAGGACATGCCGGGTCCCTGCCGTGCCTGCTGCCATGACTTGGGGCTATCAGGCAGGAAAGGCAGGGGAGGGCAGCCCACCTCCCCCCCTTCCCTCCCCGAATGCAGCCCAAGGGGGGGGCAGGCCTGGCGGAGCGGCTGCACAGGCAGGATTTGCCCCTGCCCACCCCGGAGGCCTCCGTCGCAGGCAGGTGATGGAGCAGCTGCAGCGCGGAGACAAGAGCAGGGGCCTGACCCTGCCCAGGTCGCGGCTGCGGGAAGGGGGGGGGGGGCCCCCCAATCCCCAACACCTGCTCTGCTCCCCCCTCCCCAGCACACCGCTCAGCCCCCCCAGGATGCATAAATCACTCGACATCTGTGCTAAGGAACGGGGCAGTCGTCGTCCCCCCCCCCGAGTACCGCTGAGCATCCCCCCACATTCCTGGGGGGGTGCTGGGGGCAGCCACAAGCCCCCCCCAGCCGCTTTCGTGCGTGTTGCTGGGGGGGGTGGGGGGTAGGCTGTGCCTCTCGCCCCCGCCAGCGCTGCCGCCCGGCCGGCTGAAGGGCGCGGGCTCACGCACAGGCAGGGCTGTGGGCAGGACACCGGGTCACAGCTAATGGGGATGACGCCACCGCCGCCGCCCCCCCCCCAGCCGAGCTATTCTAGGGCACAGCAAGGACTGGCTTTCCCAGCCTGTCACGTGCAGCACCGTGCACGGCTCCCGGCAGACGTCACCCACCCACACCCCCACCGGCACCTTCGGGGCGCAGCCGGCGCCCGCGGCAGGATGAGGTGAGGGGTCCCAAGCGCCGCCCGCAGAGCTGCGCTCCCCCATCACCCCCCTTCCTGCGGCCCCCACCTCAGCCAAGAGCTGGCACCTCCGCAGAGCACAGCCCCCCCCCCCCCCCCCGGTCCCCCCCAGCCCCGTCCCAGCTCCCCCGCGCCCCGTTCCAGCGGAGGCCGGTTCTGAGAAGCCGTGGGAAAAGCAGCTTTAAAAATACCAGCAGCAAAGCCCCGAGCATGTCAGGCGGAGGCTGCAGAGGAAGAGGTGGGCGTGAAGGAGACACTGCAGCTCTGGACACGGAGGTTACGGGGCGAGGGGGCGGGAGAGGACGGCGGGCGTGCACATGGGCATGCATGCGCACACGCGTGTGCATGCACACGGCGCCTGGCCACACGAAAGCGTCACCCCAGCCCCTGTCCTGCCCCATGGCTCAGGCTCTGCCTCGGTTTCCCTGCCCGGCCGGCAGGTCCGTCCCCCCCGCCGTAAATGCGGCACCTCGTCCCCACCACTCGGTCACGACCACCCCAGCTCCAGCCACAACGGCCTGTCCGGCATCACCGGCGCAGCCGGCACGACTCCTGCACGGAGCCCTCGGCGGGCAGCAGTGCCAGGGCGGGCAGCAGCTGCCCACAGCCTCACATGGCTGCTGGACCCCCCTGGCCCTGCTGCTGCTCTTGGAGCCAGCGTAGGTGGGACATTTCCCACGGGGCACAAACACAGGGACCTCACGGACCCCCAAACCGGGGTCCACACGCTGCTCTCCCAGTGCGGAGACTGTTTGGGGAAGGGGACCAGCCCCCTCCTGCCACCCAGCAGAGCCCAGCCCCGCGCCCAGGGCAGTTCCCATCCTTCCTCCCCCAGCAACGAGATCCCGAAGTGGAGGAGCAGGGTCCGCTCGCAGCCCGCCTGGCCCCATCCCACGCGCCGGGGGGACGCAGCCGGGGCAGGAGCACCCACCCCAGCTCCTGCCACCCTCCACCAACCCCGGGCACCCCAGCTGCCCTCGCCGCGTACCGAGGTCTGCCCGGGGAGCCCCGCGCACCTCCCCCGGTGCCCCCTGACGTCAGCCGGCACCCGAGGCGCCTCCCCGCTCCATCTGACTCACACCTGCCTGCGCCCTGCCTGTGTCCTGCCTGACCCCCCGCCAGCGCTGGGAGAAACCAGAGCACCCCAAACCCACGCTGAGCCCATGCCAGCTGGGAAGGGCTATAACAATAACCCCTTCCATGCCCCGGCGTGGACGGTCCCACGGCCACCCCCCCCGGCCCCTCGCATCCCCCCCCGCCCCAGGCTGCCAGGGGCTCGGCCGCAGCGCTGAGCCGGCCTGGGTCCCCGCGGCCCCCCAGGCAGGGCGGTGCGACCCAGCGGGGAGCGCAGCTCCGGGGCTCCCAGCGCCCGCCCCCACGCCGCTGCCCAACCCCACCCCCCCCCCCCCCCCCCCCCGGCGAAACCAGGCGCTCCAATGCAAACACGTCCACCCAGCCGCCTGCTCGGCCGCCCACGGCCAGCCGGGGAGGACCCCGTCCCTCCTGAGCCGGCACCGCCACGGGGGCCAGGATGGCCCCGCTGAGGGGTCCGGGGCCACTGGGCCCCCCAAAGCCTCCATGCCCAGGGGTCCCCCGGGACCCCCCCAAGCCCTGGGAGGGAATCCGGCCGCACCGTGCCGGGCTCGGGGCCCGCAGGGACAGGGCAAGTGTCTCCCGGCTGCTTCTGAGAAACGCCGATGACTCAGAGAACGCCGCATTCCCGTCTCGCTCCAAGGCCTGGCCCCATGTCACCCTGGCCCCCAGCCCCAGACACCCCCCGGGCCGGCGGAGAGCGGGAGCTGCCACCCCAGGCAGCCCCTGCCCCGAGCAGGGGGGGGCAGCACCCCCCCCAAAAACCATAGGCAAGCTGTCCCGCCTCGGTTCCTGGCAGATCCGGAAGGGAAAGGCCAGCTCAGAGCAGGGACGAGGACGGGGGGAGCAGGAAATGCCCCCCCAGCCCCGCGGGCTCTCGACACGCTCTCCAGCCGGGTGCAGCTGCGGCCGACAGCTGGGTCCCACCGCCCAGAGCCTCGTGCCGCTGCTCGGGGGTTTTTCCATGCCAAGGAGGGCAGAGGGCCAGAGCCCCTCGGCCGCATTCCTCTGGCCGCAGCCCCTGGTAGAACCGGGCTGGCCGGGCAGGATGCGTCCCCGTCCCCCCCGGTGCTCCACAACCAGGCGGAGAGAGCGGGGGGAAGGAAGAGCTGAGGCTGCAGGATCAAAACGCCAGCTGCCCGCTCAGGTGCTGCCGTGCCGGGGCCGTGGGCACGGCAACCTGGAAAGCGGGGGCAGCCGCCCAGCGTGCCCGGCGGAAGGAAGCGCGGCGAGCCCTTCCAGGAAGACCCCGTGCCGCTCGGCCGGGGCACGGCATCGCCTCCTTGCCCAGCAGCCGCTTCCCCAAGGCACCTGGGCGGGGAGGGGGTGGCAGCGCCCCGGTCCCCCCCCCCCCGCCGCCCCCAGAGGAAGTCGGCGCAGCTCTCCCTGCGCTGCCGGAGGATGCGTGACGCAGGCAGAGCCGAGCAAAGCATGAATGAGAGGAGTGGTTTCCTGCCACCACCCCCCCCCTCCGCCCCCCAGGTGCTGGCGGTTCCTCCTGCACAGCCCCGGCTTCCTGAATCACCGACCCGGGAGGAACCTGCAGTGGGCAGGGAGGAACGGAGCCGCTTCCCGCAGCCAAGCGCTGCCTGCCCGCCGCGGCACGCCCGGGCTGCCAGGCCCCCGACCCGCCTGGCACAGCCTCAAGGGGAAAACCAGGCGGGTACACTGCAGCTGCCGGCCCCGCTGGCCACCAGACCATAGCCCACACACCGCTCCTCTGCCTCTGCCGTGCTCGGCCGGGAGGGACCACAGCCGCCCACCCGATGGGAGCCGCGCCGGGCGTTACGAGCCCCCCCAAGATGCATGGGGGACCCCCCCAAGCTTCCCCCTGCTCGGGCAGCTCCACGGGTTCCCTGGCCCATGCTGCTCCCAGTACATCCCACCTCGCCGCCCACCCCGGCGGGGAGCAGCAGAAATGGCTGCAGCCCTGGGGCTGGGATGTGCAGCGGGACCCCCGGGGGGGTTGGGCTGCCAGAACCAGCCCCCCCCCTCCCACAGCTCTGCACCCCAGCTGTGAGGGGCAGCACCCTGCGAGCAAACAGGGCTCCACGGGGCCCGGGGGACCCTGGCAGAGGAAGGCAGAGGCAAGAGCCAGCCTCTGGCACGGGACTCCTGGTCCAAGCTCACCCCCTTGGCCACACAGGGTTAAACCAGCTGCCAAGAGTCAAGGTCACCTCGGGCAGCCAAGGGCACAGCGAGTCAGCAAAGGTCCCCACGGGCAGTGGCAGCCACGACCCTCGCCACGGCCCCATGGGGGGCATAGCTGTGCCCCCACCAAGCCCCCCCCGTCCAGCCCTGGGCGAGCCACAGCACAGTGTGGGGCTCAGCCCCCTTCTCCAAATTCAGCAAGGCAGGTTAAAAAAAAAAAAAACAACAAAGCCACCGTTAAAAAAAAAAAAATAAGCTGCAGCATTGGACAGAAAGGAAGGAAAGAGTTTGAGAGCAATAATAAAGAGACTGAAAACAAAGAAGCCAGGGCCCGCGCGGCTGGGGGTAAATTCCACCTTCGCGGCAGGCAGCCGGTGGCTGCGTGCGCACCCGCGGCGGCTCACCCGGCCCTGGGAACGCTTCCTCCCCGCGCGCCGCAGGCGGAGGACCCCCCCTCCGCCCATGACGCCTCCCGCGCTGGAGGCCGCCCTGCCAGCCACCAAGAAACTTCACAGTTCTTCTAAACGCGGCCCCCGCCAGCGCCGCCCCCGCCTGCGCCCCCTCCTCGGCACCCGGCGCCCCAGCCCAAGGCCACCGAGCAGGCACGCGGCGAGCATCAGAACACCCCGGCGCAGCCAACTTCCCCCACCAAGGACGGCTCCAAGGAGAGGGGGAAGAGCTCTCTGGGTGCTGAGGTGGGGGGGAGAAGCTGGGCTCTGCAGCCCCACGAGCCCCCAGCGTGGCCCGGTGGCCACACGAGCCCCCGGCACGGCCTTGCCGGCACCCCCTCAGCGCATGCCACCAGCTGCGGTCCCCGGCACGGGGCAGGCAGCCGGCCCTGCCTCTGCACCACGGGGCGGGCTGCTGCGGCGGGGGGCCACAGCCCCACGCAGGGCCCTGGGCCACCGGGCTCCTCCGCCGCCGACCTGCTGCGTGACCTTGAGTGAGTCACTTCACCTCCCAGCGCCTCTGCCCTCCCCGGCTGCCGGCTTGTTTGGGCTGCGAGCGCTGCAGCGTGGGACCTCCCTGCGCTCGGTGCTGCACAGGATGACGGTGCCCGCCCCGGGCACCACCCTCAGCGCTCCCAACCCCTTCTGAAGGTGAAACCCAAACGGAGGCACTAAACACCAAAGCCTTTTGGGAGAGGAAGAGGAGGCAGGTCGCAACAGCCCCTTCTCCCCCCCACGAAGCCTCCTTTTGTCTCTATCCGTGCCCCGGCATCAAGCCTCTCACCTGAGTTTCAGTTAAGCTTTCCAGAGCTTGCATCACCGACTGTTCTGGCCTGGATGCCTGGGACTGGAAAAAAAAAAAAAAAAAAAAAAGAAAAGAAAAAAGGAGGGAGGGGGATTAACATTACAAATGCAGAGAAGGAGGGGGCGTCTGTGCGGCAGGAGGGGCGGGATGACATGTCACTTCCACTATTTCTACACAAGCCCTGAGAAAGCAGTGAAATATTAGACCTGCTGCCGTGCCCAGCCCAGCGCTGCCTCCTCAGCGAGGGCTGGGGCAGCGGAGCCGCAGGGCTGCCAGCACATCCTCGCCCGGAGCTTTAATAATAGATGGGGACGAGTGGGAGGGAGGGAGCAGCAGAAAAAGGCCGTTTACCATCAAGCCGGCCTCCACGGTGGGCACCAGCGTCAGCTTGCTTCCTTCCACGACCCCCAGGTCCTGTAGTTTTCCAGAACTGAGTCGGCTGTGGGGGAGAGGAGACAGATGCCAAAAGCGAGGTCAGCGCGGCCTCGGCAGGCCCCGGCTGCACGCACCGACGTGGGGGGACACCGGCCACAAGCCTGGCTGCTCCCAAGGGACCGAGCCCCCTCAAGCACCCCCACCCCAAGCGTGTCCCACACCCGACAGGCAGGAGGGGAACCCAGCACCCCGCTGCCCAGCTGCCCCTTCCCCATCTGGCCCCTGCACGCCGGGGGGACGGCGCACGGTGCTGGGGGACCCCTGCTCCATGCACGCTGCAAACGGGGCCCGGGGGGGCTGCAGCGATCGGTCAAGCTGGCGCTGCTGGGGCGAGGAGCCAGTGTCGGGGGGGGGGGGGGGGCGGGGGGCTTCGTGGCAGAGGAAGCCTGCCCACGGGGGGGTGGGAGAGAAGCTGGGCCCAGCGTGGGGTGCGGGAGGCGGCACAGGGGGACGTGCCCCCCCCCCCCCCCCCCACCCCCCCGGAGCCGGAGGTGCCGGCAGAGGTACGCAGTGTCCCCCCCCTTCCCTTCTCTGCTCCGGGCGAGACTCTTTAAGTTTCTCCAGGCCGGGGCTGAGCACAGCGCGGGGCAGCTCGGCCCCACTCGGGCCCCGCTCCACTCGTGGGGGGGCTGCGCAGCCCCCTCGGACCGGGCCTTTGGCAGACAAAGGACACCCCCCCTCCCCCTCCCCCGGCGGCCCTCCCAGCGCTGGGGGCTCGGGGGGGGCCGGGCCGCGCCGCCGCCGAAGTTGAGCCCAGAACAAAGGGCAGGGCCCCCGCGGGGCACGGCCGGGGCCCGCCGCCCACAAAGGAGCCCCGGCGAGGGCCGAGCGAGGGGGCGGCGGCCGCGCTCCGGTCCCCGGCACGGCCCGGAGCCTCCCTCCCTCCGCCCCGGCCCCCGGCTCGCCCCCGCCCGCGGCCCCCCGGGCTGCCCCCCCCCCCCCCCGCCCGCCCCGGCTCTGCCCGCCCCGACCCGCGGAGGAATGGGGCCAGGCAGGGGGAAGGGGGGCGGGAGCCTTTGTGCGGTGCCGAGCCCGGTGCGAGGGGGCCGCCCCCGCGCCCAGCCCCGCTGCCGGGGGGGATGGGGACCCCTGCCCCCCCCCCCCCCCCCGAGCCCTACCTCTCTTTGTGCAGCAGAGCCAGCCGCTCCTTGGGCACCTTGAGCCGCTGGGACAGCCGCCTCTTCAGCCCCTCCACCGTCTCCTCGGCGGGCACGGAGAGCTCATAGCGGGTCCCGGTGGTGGTGTTGATGTAGAGGTTCATGGGGGGCTCGTTCGGGACCACCTCGCAGGCGGGAGCCCCGCGGCTGCAGCTCCTGGCACCGGGCTGCGGGTCCATCCGCCGACCTGCGGGGGGGAGCGGCGGTCGGTGCCGGGGGGGACGCAGGAACGCGGGGGGGGGGGGGGGTGCGGGAGCGGACAAAGGAGGGAGCGGGGCCCGCTCCGCCGCACGCCCCGCCGGTACCCACGGGAACTCCGGCTCCGCTTCGCGTCCTCCGTGCGGGGTCCGGGAGGAGCCGGGGTGAGGAAAGCCGGGGAGGGAAGGGGGGGGGCGGCGATCCTCGGGCCGGGCTGGCACCGGCCGGGCCCTCCGCGGCCCAAGCAAAATAAATAAAATATTAAAAAAAAAAAAATAAAAAAAATCTCCCGTTCTCCTCGCGCTCCACCGGCTGCTGGCGGGGCGAGGGGAGGCGGCGCTGGCTGCCTGCGGGAGGGGGGCGGTGGAAGCGGCGCTGGCTGCCTGCTGCCTGCCCTGCCCGCTGCCTGCCCTGCCTGCAACCCTGCCCGCCGCCTGCCCTGCCTGCCCGCCGCCTGCCCTGCCTCCTGCCCGCCGCCTCCTTTCTTTCTCCTCTCCGCCGCTCTCCTTTCTGTGCGGGGTTTCTGGGGGCGGGGTGCGGGCCCGGAGGCCGCGGCGAGGGGCGGGGAGGCGCGGAGGACGCTTTCGCTCCCCCCTTTCTTTGGGGCCGGACCCGCCGAACCGGCAGCCGCCGCCGCCGCGCTCTGCCGTGGAAGCGCCGACCGGGGGGCGGGGGAGCCGGGGGGGGGGGGGGGGGGGGGGAAGTTACAATGTAGCAACGTCCCGCGGGCGGGGCCTCGCCCTCATTCACTCCGGCTCCTCCGGCGGCCGCAGCCAATAGGAGCGCGCCGAGCGCCCAGACATCCGCGCTGGCAGCCAATAGGAAGCGGGCGCAGGCTCCCCACGTGGCCCGGTGGGAGGGCGGCCCGGCCGGATTCCTCCCGCCCACGCGGCCGCGCGGGCCCCCGCCCCCTCCGCCGCCCCCCGCGCGCCCTCGCGCCGCGCCTGGGAGCCATTCATAATCCCGGGCCGCACAACAAAGGGGCCCCGGGCAGCGGCGGGGGGCTCCGGGCCCGGCCCCGCCACAGGCGGGGCCCGGTAACGCCGAGCTCTCGGCGGGGCGCGGGGCTGCCCCTGCCCGGGGAGACGCCGGGGCCGGGGAGGTTGGGGGGGGGCAGGGGGTGCGAGGCCCGGGCGCCGCGGAGGGGTGAACGCGGGACACGGGCAGGCGGCGGCCCGGAGAGCTGCGGCGGGGGCGGCGAGCGGCCCCCGCACCGGAGGAGGCGGCGGCGGGAGGGGACTGCCCGCGGGGCCGGGCGGGAACCGGAGCCCCCGGAGCCGAGTGACGCGGGGACACCGAGGCGGAAAGGGCGGGGGGGGGGGAGAGACACACGCACAGTCACCCGCGGCCGGTCACACCCGCCCGGTCACCCTCCCGGTGACGCCGTTACAGCTACGGGAAATGCCCTGACGCGGGGCTGAGCCCCCCCCCCGCGCCCCCCAGCACGCTCCTGCCACCCCTAAATCCCGCAGCGGGGACCCCCGACCCAGCGGCCCCGGGGAGGGGAACCGGACCCAGCGGCCCCGGGCCCGGGGGGGGGGGGGCTATGAGTCAGCAAAGCGCGGGCGCCCCCTGCCGGCCCCGCCGCGCCTCCTGCGCCCGGGGGGGGGCCCCGCGGGGGGGGGTGTCCGGGGAGCCCTTACCGAGACACCGGGGAGCCCGGCCGCGGTGTGCCCCGGGGCCGCTGCCCGCCCGCCGGTACCGAGCGAACCAGCCCGGGCAGACCCCCTCGCCGCCGGGGCTGGGGGCGAGCCGTCGCTTCCCGGGACGCGGCGGGGGCTGAGCGGGTCGCAACCCCCCCCCCGCCCCGGGAGGCCGCGCTCGGGGTCCCCGAGAGCCGGAGCGAGGGGAACCGGCCCCGCTCCCCGTGCCCCGAGGGTAGGCAAAGCCCCGAGCGACCGGGGACACCGAGGGTCCCGGCGACTGGGAAGCGCTCCCGGTCACGGCGAGCGGGTGGGCGCTGCCGTGTGTCCCCCCGGGGAGCCGCCGGGCCCGGGGAAGCGGGACCACCCCGCCAGCTCCGGGAAAAGCGAATGAGCGCGGTCCCGGTCCGCGGATCCCCCCCCCCCCCGCCCACCTCCCCAACCCGGCCCGGGGCCCCCCCAAGACGGCCCGGCCCCACTCACCGAGCCCGGAGCGCTGCCCCGCGGTTCCCCGGCGCGGCTGGAGCTCAGCTGCCTCCGGTGGCAGGAACGGGGAGGCGGGGGGGGGGGGGGAGAGAGAGAGAGACCCCCGGTAACGTCCCGGGGGGTCGCGGTGCTGCGCGGCGCGGTGCCCCCTCCCGAGCGCTGGAGCCGGTCCGAGCGCAGCCCTGACGCGGAGCTGCCGGGGAGGTGCCCCAAGTTTTATCCCGCACCGCCCGGGGTGGAGCCTGGCGGGGGCAGGGACCGGCCTGGCCCCGGCACCGGCCCCGGCACCGGCCCCGGCCTCCGCTGGACCCGGCAGGTGCCACGGCCTCGCCTGCTCCCGGGGGAGGGGGTCCCGGTCCCTGCCCGGGGGGTCCCAGCCCCGGGGGTCCCAGCCCCTGCCCCCCGTCCCGGGTCCTGCTCCCCGGGGTCCCGGCTCGACGTCCCCGTGCTCCAGCGCTCGGAGCCCCGGGGCGGGGGTCTGGGCCTCTGGCGGGGTCGCGGCTCTGCCCCTCCGGGGGTCCCGGTGCCAGCTCTGCCCCCGCTGCTCGCACGCACCGGGAGCAGGCAGGGGGGAGCCCCTCCCGCGGGCGCTGCGGAGGGGACAGTCCGGACACCTCTCCCCGTCCGGGTGCCCCGTCACCGGGGTCAAAGTCAGCCCGTGAGCAGGGAACCGACGGGCTGAGCTCTCCCGGGGAGCTGAGCTTCAAAGCGGCTGCTGGTGGAGACTCTCTGATGTCTAATAGCGAGGTTGGGCCATCCCTCCCCCAGGGATTCCCTCTGCCCAACCACCTACTTCACAGCCAGGCCACAGCCTCAGCCTCCCCCCAAATTCTTAGAGGAGAAGTGGGGCTGCGGTACCACCGGTGCTGGGGGGTGATGCCCCGGTTGCCCAGGAGCGGAAGCCGTGGGCCCATTTGCCCCCTGGGACAGGGTCTGCGGGGTTGGCGGCCGCTCCAGCCTGCCGGAGCGAGGATGCTGGGGAGATGCTGCGTGACCTCAGGCTGACTCCGGCGGGTTTCTCCCTCGCAGACAATGCCCTGGCACACCGAGACACAAAGCAGCTGCAGAGGGGGATCTGCTCCACAGCAAGGAGGGGGCCGCACATCCCCGACCCACGAGGCAGCAGCAAAATGGGGGCCCGGAGGCAGCCGGTGGGAACTCTTTGCAGCCCCAAAATGCTGTGGCTGTTTCGCTCCCGAAGGCCTCCCGTGGGGTCGGCGCAGATCGCGGCGGGAGCCACGCCGGGGTGGGAGCGGGGCCCCTCCATGCGCAAGGAGCAGAGCAGGGCTGGGAGGGAGGGAAGGAGGGAAGGAGGGAAGGAGCCTTTGTGGTGCAGCCCGTGGCCCCCCGCCCGCCCCGGCCCCCTCCGGGCTCTCAGGGGGGAGATGAGCTCAGGCAGCTCCGGCTCCGGCTCCCGCCATTGTTGTCCCTGGGAGAGGGGCCGGGGCAGGGACGCGCCATTGTTCTCCCCGGGAGCTGCGGAGCCCCGGGCCTGCGAAGCCGCTCCTCCAGGGGCCACGTCCCCAGCTCGCTGCGTGGGGTGAGGCCCCCGGAGCGGCGAGGAGAGGGGGCAGCCGGGCCCGGGCAGGTTTGGCCCTGCCACGGTTCTTCGGGCTTGCGCCGGGATGGGGCCATGGTGGGGACAAGGCGTCACCCCAGAGCCACCTCCTCTGGGAGCAGGGCCTGGCCGCCAGCCCCCGGCTCGCAGCCCTGCAGCCCGGACCTGTGGGGAGGGACAAGGGGACATCATGGCCACGGGGCAGCTGCTCCGGCGCCGGCTGGGAGCGTGGCCCGCTCGGGTCCCTTGGCAAAGCGTGCCGTGCCCCGAAGGCAGGGCATCTCCCCACGTCCTCGCAGCCCCGAGGAGCCCCGTTCCCGATTGCACGGCTCCATCTCCTTCCTGGGAGGAAGCTTATCTCCTCCGCCAGTCCCGTGACTCCAGGAGCTGGTGCTTTAGGAAGCATGTGCAGATTTCAGTATGGTTGAAGGTATCCTGAGCCTCCAGAGACACAAGCTGGGAGATCCCAGGATTCCCAGCAGCCTAGATTTTGTGTGTTTAGTTTATTGTGTTGCCCTGGGAATAAATCGTTAAAGATTACAGTCAGACTTGGGCATAATTGCTGTGCGGCATCAGAGGCTCCTGCTGTCTCCAGAGGGAGCGTTCTCCAAACCCCGCACGGCTGAGCAGCTTGGGGAGAGACGATCTGCCGAGCAAATACCTACACAAATCCCGCTGCAGGCCACACGCAGCTCCCGCAATCCGCTTAGCTAACCTGGGCCCTGCGGATTAGCCCCTGCGGCGGCTCACACGCACCGGGGCGGGCAGCGCGGGCGCCGGGGCGGAGGAGAGGGGCTTACCCGGGGTCCAGCGGGGATGCTTCCCACGGGGCCCGGCCGGTGCGTGCGTCCCGGTGTAAGGGCGGACTCGGGCGGGACCGCAGCGTCGGCACCTCCGCGGTGCTGCCCCGGCCTGCCGGCCCGGCTTCAGCTGGGAGCCCTGAGTATTTCGGGTGCCGGTTCTTGGAAGTCCTGTCCCTCGAAGGAAGGGAATTCCCAGCCCTCCTTCTTTGGGGAAATCCCCCACCAGCCCCAGGCAGCAACTTTTCTCTTTTCTTTCTTTTGGGTTTTTTTTTTTTTTTTTCCTTTTGGACTGAATTCCTGGCTGATTTCACGGCTTTGGCAAACGGGGATTTTATCGCAAGTCTCTGCATTCCCCTCGCAGGCGCGGGGTCATGGGATTAGGGCAGAGCTGATGCCGGGCTCAGGCAGAGATGGGGAGGGGAGGGAAGAAGGGGGTTTCTCGCTCCGGTGGCTGCAGAAGACGCAAGGTGGGACGGGGACCCTTTTCCTCCACGATTTCTCCAGGCCCCCAGCCCCGGGGAGGGGAGCGACGCTGTTCCCACGGGGAGCAGAGCTGGCGCGGCCGCAAAGGGGCCGATGCCGGCGGGCACGGCGCAGGCAGCAGGACCCGGCTGCTCAGTGCCCAGCCGGGGCCTCACCGCCGAGCTGCCGGCAGCGAGTGGGAGCGTTCCCACGGGCGCGGGGCCAGCGGCAGGGCTCGCGTGGGGCACACCCTGGCAGGAGGGTGCAGCCGAACCGCTTCACCTCCGCCCGCCCGGTCCGGGCACCGCCGGCACCGCCACGGTGGGGGAGGAGCAAGGTCACCGGCTTTGGGGGGTCCCGGCTCCCCCTCCCCGTCCCCCGAGCCCCACGGGGCCGAGCGGCTCAGCCTTAGTCACGGTGGCGAGCGGTGACTCACGTTGCCCCGGCGTGCTCAGGTGAGCCATCGCTTGCTGCCGTGAGTAAGGAGCCGGCGATCCCCACCCTCCCGGCACGGAGCCAGGCAGGAACCCCCGCGGCCGGAGCCCCCCGTCCCGCCGGGCTCAGGGCTGCGTCGTGGCGGGCGCGGGGTGTCCTTGGGCAGGACGGCGGTGCCTGTGCCGGTGACGCTGGCGGAGCTGTAAACACCCAGGCGTGTCCTTAGAAACGCACAATCGGCTCCATGGGCTTCCCGGCTCTCGGGGACATGTCCCGGTGGCCTTTGGCAGCGCGGCCGGGCGTCGCAGCCCAGGGGCACACCAGCCGCTGGCCCAATGCAGCCGGAGCTGCTGGCCTCGCCCTGCCATGCCCTGGCTCTGGGGCACCCCACACCCCCGGGGGGGGGTCTGCCCATCACCCCAGCCTCAGCCAGGCGAGCCCCGGAGATGAAGTCACCCCTGGGGTGACTCAGGCGGGGGGGGGGCAGGCACCCCGAGCCGCCCCACGGGCAGGGGGGACCCCAGCACCGTGCCGGGCTGGACGAGGCAGTTCTCAGCCGCGACGTGCGGGGCTGGGGGAGGGGGAGTGACCGCCGAGGCTCCCACCCGCAGCCTGGCCCCGGCGCCGGGAAGGATGGCGAATCCCTCTGGATATAGCAGCGCCTGCAGGCCCAGGTGCGGGGCCATACTTGGCTGTGCCGGGCCGCGGCCCCGCTGCCCGCGGTGAGGCCAGGGCTATTCTCGGCTCCCTGAGCTCACGGTCCCCTTCGGGATGCTGAACTCGCCGTCCCTGCTGACGCAGCGTGAGCAGCTCCCTGCCCTCGGCTCCGCTGCCTCCCTGCCAGCCCCTGACGCTGCCGGCCTGTGGCCAGCACCCCCCGGCCAGGCGGGAGCGCAGATTTGACTCTCCCCCCTCGCCGGCCAGAGCGGCACATGGGGCGGTTGGCTCAGCTGCGCCCGCGGCCGGGCACGGGCAGCCGGCCGGCCCCAACCCTGCTCGGCGTCCTGGGTCGATGCGCAGCCGGGGCTCTGGCAGCGGCCGAAGCCCCCACGGGGCTGGGGGCATCTCCCCCGCCTCGCTCCCTGCCTGGGCTTCAATCCAGACCTGCGCTGGGACATACGAGGGAACGCCAGACCCCGGCACCGGCCACGTCCAGTCCTGCCCCGTGCACCGGCTCTGCCGCTGCCCTTCTGCCACGGCAGCCCCCGTCCCCGCCCCGAGCCCCGTCCTGCGCTCCAGCCCACGCAGGAGCCCAGCGCCGGCCCCACGCCGAGTGCCGGAGGCGGTGTGGCAATCGCAGAAATGGCGGGTCAGAAGAGGTCTGGGCGGTTGCAGCAGCACCGCGGGCGCACGCCGCTGGCTCGTACCCGCAGGCAGGACCCTCCCCTGGGCATGGGCCGGGGGCTGGGACCCCCAGAGTGCAGCAGGACCCGGCTCCTGCTCCCGGGGAGCCCGGGAAACGCGGGCATCCAGGTCCTGCCAGGGTGGGAAGGGGCAGCCAGGGCACAGACCCCAACCTGCCGCGGCCGAGAGGAACCGGAGCACTGACGCCCTGCAGCCCTCCCTCCCGTGGGAAGCCCCTTCCCAGCCGCGCTGGGCCCTCCGGCTGGACCCAGCCCCGGCCTCAGCTCAGCACTGCGCGGTTGTTTCTCAGACGCCGTGACATTTCTTGGTTTGCTTTAAATCACCGGCTCCAGGAGTCTGATGACAACTCAGCTCGTTGTTGTTGTTGTTGTTGTTATTGTTATTATCGTTATTATTATTATTATAAATGCTTAAGCAAGTTGCCAGCCCTGGGGAGGGGAAGAACCCAGGATTTCGGTAGCCTCCTCGGGTACATGCTGAACCTTGTTCCGTGGGTGACCCAGGCTCATAAATCAGGGGGAAAGTAAAACCCCCTGCATCCCATCCCATCCCACCCCATCCCATCCCATCCCATCCCATCCCACCCCATCCCATCCCATCCCATCCCATCCCATCCCACCCCATCCCATCCCATCCCATCCCATCCCTCAGCTCCGCCGCAGGGGCTGGCTGGGGCGGTTCGTGGTCCAGCCTGGGCGAGAGCGGAGCCGAAGCCGCCCCGGCCGCGAGCCAGCCAGCACCGCCCGCACTGCACCGCGCCTCTGCCGCCGTCCCGGGCTGAGCCCCTCGGCCCTGCAGCCACGGCTCCCTCCTCACCCCGAAGCTGCCCCTGCCCTCGCCGAGCCCCCCGGCTGCGGGAGCCGGGGCTGCCCCACCGGGTATCGGCATCGCCCGGGGAAGGGGAGTGTTTGACGCCATGGGGCAGGGTCTTCATGGGAGCTGCAGACGCCGGGACCCATCACTCTGGGTGTCCCCACACCTGGTCACCCCCAGAACTACCCACCCCACAATGCACTGAGGCCACCCCACAGTGGGTGGGGCCACTGTGTCCCGCAATGCATTGTGGGGGGTGTAGTCCCCGCTGCCCCATTTTGGGGCGTGCAGTTGGGGCGTGCAGTTGGGGCGCAGCATCCTCAGCACCCACCCCAAAACCCTGCCCAGTGGCGGGGGGAGAGCTTGGTGCCCCTGCCTGGGGGGGTCCCATGGGGCATTGGGTGGCTGACGGGGGGGCACCCATGGGGGCCCAACCCCACTGCCCGTGGGGGCATCTGCCAAATCCTGCCCGCACAAAGGGTGGGAGGCAGAACCGGAGCCGCGTGGGATGGATCCCGCAGAGCCCCCGAGCGTGTGCCAAGGGGCCGGGGACGATGCGGCACGGGGCCCCGCGTGGGGCGGTGCGTCCCGCCGGGCTGCCCCACGCGCTGACACACGGGCGCACACTCAGCGCGGCGGCATCCCCGCCCCGCGCCTGCCCACTGCTCCACTTGGAGCTGCGTCAGGAATGCGGGAACCTCACCCGGGGCGGGGGGGCACGGTGCCAGCCCAGGGCCGCGGGCACCCCTCTGCCCGGCCTCCCCATCACCGCTTTTGGGGAGGGGGCTTGGGGCTGCTGCCAGAGGGGCCAGGGTCGCCAGCAGCCCCACGGCGCCGTGGGTTTGGCTGCCTCGGGCACAGCACGGGACGGCGCAGACGCAGGCGCGTGGGTGTGCTCGCACGCGGCCCCCGCTGCCCAGTGCCCGCCCCTGCCCCTCTGCCGGGGCTGGCACCCACCGAAGCAGGCGAAGCCGGGCAGGAGGAAAAGGAGCCCCACGGGCGGGTTGTGCCACAGGAAACCCCGACCCAGGGCGGGGCTGGGGACGGGAGGAGGCGCTTCCTCCTGGCCTCGTCCCTGCACACGCGTGTGCACCCTCGCCGGCGGCACCGCCCCGAACGGGCACATTCGTGCACATACACACGTGCTCGCTCCACACGCGGACACCGCCGCCCGTGCTCCCACCCATGCACGCTCACCCAGGTGGGTGCCTGCACCCCCCCCCAGCCGCTCCCACCCATGCACCGCTCACCCAGGTGGGTGCTGCACCCCCCCCCCAGCCGCTCCCACCCATGCACGCTCACCCAGGTGGGTGCTGCAACCCCCCCCCCCAGCCGCTCCCACCCATGCACGCTCACCCAGGTGGGTGCTGCACCCCCCCCCCAGCCGCTCCCACCCATGCACGCTCACCCAGGTGGGTGCTGCACCCCCCCCAGCCGCTCCCACCCATGCACGCTCACCCAGGTGGGTGCTGCACCCCCCCCAGCCGCTCCCACCCATGCACGCTCACCCAGGTGGGTGCTGCACCCCCCCCCAGCCGTGCTCCCCCAGCCCCGGGCCAGGCCGGACGCTGGCTCCTGCCGTTCACACACATCCCGTCATGGGCGCACGCACCCCCTCACTTCCCGGCCATGCTGCGCTCTACCCCGGCCACAGTTCCTGTTTACGGCGATGGAGCCGCCCGGCCGGCCCTCGCTGCACCGGTGGGGGCTGACCGGGGCAGGGGGCACCGCCACGAGCCCCGCCACGTGGCCCCGGCCACGGGACGCCGGTGCTGCCGCCTCGCCCCGTGCCTGACCCTGGGTCCCGGTGCCGCTCGGGGCGGCAGGGCTGGTTCCGGGCTGATGGTTGCGTGGGGTCACCCGCTCCCCCACGGATGCGGGGCCGCAGCCTATTCTGGGAACGGCGGCAGGAAATCCTGTCGGGGAGGAGAGCCAGACCCCGCGTGCCACCGGCACCGGCGCTGCCGCAGGGCCGGGCTGCAGCAGCCCAGTGGAGGCAAAGCTGCCGCGCGTGGAGGTGTGGGTGCCCCAACGTGTGCCCCGTGCTGCCGGGCACTCGGGCATCGGGAGATCCTGGCTCCCTTGGGCAGGGCTGGCTCTCGCCCTCCCTCCTGCCGGAGCCTCCCCAGCTGCTCAGGGATGCCGGCGGGAGCGGGGCCACCCTGCGCCCCTTCCCGAGCCGGGGGGATGGAGGGAGGTGCTGTGCCCAGGGTCGGGGTGTGCCAGCGCGGAGCGAAGAGCAGACGGAGGAATCCAGCCCTGGGCCGGACCCACTGCGCTGCATTCCCCAGCGCCGAGACACGCTGCGGGGAGATGGGCTCAGCTCATCCCCGCCGCGCTACCTGTGGGGAAACTGAGGCACCGACCGGGGAAGTGACTCACCCTGCACTGTGGCCTTTTAAATGCCCTGCTCTGATTAGATAATGGGCGGAAGGATCAGAGAGAGCCCAACAACCCCTCATTAAACCTTTGTCTCCCCGTAGCGCCTTCAGCTCCCAACGGAGACCTTGGCCATGCTGGGCCAGTGCTGGCCCGGCGCAGAGGCAGCCCTGCCCTGAAACGCGCCTGCTCGCATCTGCCGCGAGGCCCGTCTGCGCCGGGCATTTGGCAGCGCGCGGGCTGGAGCACGCCCTGGCACCCCACGTGCCGGCAAAGGCAGGCGCCGTCCCGGCCAACGGCAGGGCCACGGGGGCTCTGCTGGACCCCGCTGCCCGGAGAGCCCAGAGCCGGCTGCTTCTCCAGCTCCTCGCCCGGGTGATGCTGAGAGCACCCCGGATGCTGCCAGGCGGGCAGCTCCCTCCGGCAGGCACGGACCACGGGGCTGCGGTGCCCAGTGGGCTGAGGGGGCCAGCGGGCAAGGAACCGAGCTCCCCGGCTGCATTAGCCGGTGATGGAAGAGGCGCATGGGGGCAGCAGAGCTCGAGCCGCTGGCGACGGGGACGAAAGCGCCACGCCGGGGCTCTCCTTCTGCCTTTCTCTCTCTTCTTTCTCCCTTCCCTCGCAGGGTGCAGTTAGTGCCCAGAACTCGGCTCGGGGCGGGGGATTTGCTGTAGCGAGATTCGGACCAAGGCTGCAATAGTCCTCCAGACAAAGCCGGCATCTTGGGACAGCTGGCATGGAGCGGCTCCCGGGACAGCCGGCATGGAGCAGCTCCCAGGCCGCCCTCCCCGCTCCGGGGCTCAGCACCGCGCGGGGCTGCGGTCAGCCGGAGCGAGGGCTCTGCCAGCGGCTGAGCTCGGCTGAGACCGGTTGCGGCAGCCCCCGGAGCTGCCCGGGCTGAAAAAGCCCTCCGGAGGCGGGGAGGCAGGTCCCGCTCTCCCGGCGCCTGCGGTCCCGGCCCAGCTCCCTGGGGCTGCCGGTGTGAGCGGGCAGTCGCCCATCAGTGCTCCCCGCGAGGGTGCTGCCGGCGGGGCCAGGATGGCGTCGGGTGCTCTCTGCAGGATTAGGTTTTGAGGGGAAATGCGATATGGCAGCGATAGGTTAGGCTGCAGGAGATTAGATCATCTGTGGTTTTGGGAGCATCAGCAGAGCTGGGTTCTTGTGTAACCTCCGCAGCGCTTGCCTCCCGCCGCCCTCCCCAGCCGGCACGGCCCCCGCCCCGCTGAGCCCCTCATCACGGATGAACCAAAAAAATGCAGCAACGTCGCTACTGCTTCGATGGAAAGCGAGAGACTCCGGAGCCCGCTCGTGCTCGGCGTGGGGTGGATGCTGGGCCAAACAAGAGCCAAACAAAAGCAAAAGAGAAACTCGCTTCACAGCAGCCCCAGCACCGCCTGCCCTTCTCAGATGCTCCTGGCAGTATTCAAAGCGAAAACCATCAGCTCACGTTTTACGGGAGATGCATTTCCAAAGGAAAACGCTGCTGGTTAAGGCCCCGGCCCAGTTCCTTCCCTTTCCCTCCAGCCACTGCCATTTGCTGATTTTGAGATGAATTTTTGCCATTTGAGATGAATTCAGAAAGCTCCCGGCCAGGGCCCCGTGCGTTGGCCGTCACAGCCCGGCTCTGCTTATCCGACTCTTTGCTCACGGGACGCCCTTGGCACGAGCCGTCCGGCCTCGCGCCGCTCCTCCCGCGGCCATAAGGAGCCGGTACCCGCAGCCTGCCGGCGGCTGCGGCATCGCAGCTCCTCTGGGTCACGGCCCCTCCCTGCCCCGCCAGGACCCCCACGTCGCGGAGCTGCCCCAGCCCCATGGGCTTCGGGGTGCCTGCGCGCCTGCGCCCCACGGCACCGGGAGCGGGGATGCTGCAGCGCAGCCGGTCCTCGCTCCCCAAACTGGGATGGGGTGGGTAAGGCAGCCCTGGGGACTGACCGCCCACGGTTGGAGCAGATGGGGGGATCGTGGGGTGCACGACCCCACCGAGGGTGCGACATGCGCTTGTGCGCGCTCTGCACCCACACCCGGCCCCGGCGGAGGGGCCCTGCCCGCCCTGCCCGCCCCGCTCGCTGCGGGAGACGCCGGCTTTTCCCACGCCCCACCGGGAGCCTGCGTGAGCTGACGGGGCCATTCCGCAGCCCGCCCCGGTGGAAGCCTGCGCCCTTGGGGTGCTCCGGCTGGGACACGAGGTGCGGGGGCTGCAGCCAGCGGGGGTCGCGGCCAGGGCCCATCTGCCAAGACAGGATGCAGAGCCGGACAGGGGACACAATGCGGGGAAGCGACGAGGGGCGAGCAGGGACAGGGACATCCCGCAGCGGCACGGGGCACTCCTGGAAACCCCCCCGGCTGGGCGCGTGTCGGGCCACGGCCCCTCCAGCCCCCAGCTCTCCCAGGCACCTCAGTGCGCTTGCAGGGGGCCGCAGCGGCCGTGTCCCGACGGCGCAGCAGGGACGGAGGCAGCTCCGGCTCCTCCTGGCCCCCCGCATCCCCCCGCCACGCCGGGCGCTCCCCGGCACCCTGCACCTGCCTGGCCCGGGGGGCCCTGCC
Organism: Pelecanus crispus; assembly: GCF_030463565.1. Lineage (NCBI taxonomy): Eukaryota > Metazoa > Chordata > Aves > Pelecaniformes > Pelecanidae > Pelecanus > Pelecanus crispus. The sequence continues at coordinate 4,232,842 of NC_134662.1, read as the reverse complement.
TGCAGCAGCCTGTCCGCGGGCAGCCGGGACGCGAAGGAGCTGGTTGGGCCGGGCGTTGGGGTGGGAGCGGGGTCCGCTCAGCCCACACAGGTGTGGCCGCGCCGGCTGCAGGCAGGGAAGCTCCGCGCCCGGCTGGCCCCGTCTTGCTGGGTGGCAGCAGCCTCCCGCGCCGCTCTCCACCCCGGGGCAGGCAGGCAGGCAGGCAGGCACACCCCATCATTACGCCCCACAGCAGCTGCCGGCGCTGCCCGGGCAGGGAGGGGGTGGCGGGGGGCAGAGCCGTCCGGCACGGCCGGGGCCAGGAGCCGACCTGGCCAGGTGGGGTCAGGGATGGCAGGAAGCCATCGCCTACCCCCTGCGTGGCCCTCGCCTGCCGGGGGGGAAGAGGGCGAGCAGCGGGGGTGCGTGCCCCCTCCCTGCCTGGGACCCTTGCACGGGCACCCCGAGCCCCGTGGTGGCCCCGGCACGTCGGGGGGAGCAGCCGGGGTCGGGCTCAGCAGCTGCTCGGGACGTGCCCCGCGGGGCCGCGGAGCACAAGGACCCCATTGAGGTCCCGCGGGGCGGCGGGGGGGGACGGGACACCCAAGGTGGCGGTGGCAGAAGTGACTCCAGCGTCATGCCAGGCCTCAATCCCTGCTATTTATACCCGATGGAGGGGCGGCCGCTCGGCACACAGGCGGCCTTTGAGGGAGCGGGGATGAAAGCGCTGCCGTTCCCTCCTCCCCGCCGCACGCCGGGGCATCCCCGAGGGCAGCCGGCCCCGGACCCCCCGGCTTCCCCTCCCCACCCCAGGACCCAGCCCGGCGCCAGCCGTGCCGGGAAGGGCCCCAGTACCGGGGCCAGCTGTGGCCGCTTCCTCCTGGCCAGCGCCGCCAGGAACCAGGGAGCCCGCAGGGACTGCAAGCCCTCGGCTGCAGCTCGGAGCCCGTGGCTGCTGCGAGGCGAGGGGAAGCGAGCAGCGGACGGAGCCCCAGGGCTCGCGCCGGGACGCCTGGGTGCTGGATGCCGGGCTCCAGCCGGGAACTCCTTGGGAACCTCCCAGCTTTACCAAGGGCAAAGTCCCGGCACATCAAAGGCAGGCGGGGGCAGCGGGAGCCAGGGCAGGAGCCTTTGGTCCCCGCCAGCGCCCAGCTCCGCCGCCCCACGGTGCTCCCACCGCCCTGTGCCAGGGTCCCGTGCCGGCACACCTGGGTCCGGGGCTGTGGCACACCCCCCCCCCCCCCCCCCGCAGCGTGGCACCCAGCCCATCGCTGTGGCAACCGCCACCAGCTCCGGGTGTATTTTCTGCACCGGGGCCGCCGTGGGAACCTGGACGGGTGCCACCTCATTCCACCCGGGCTCTCTGGGCCGCCTTTGTAGCCGGCGTCGAGCCCAGCTGGCAGCCGCTTCCTCCCCGGCCTCCCCCTGCCCCGTGTGGGTCACGGCCCCGGCCGGGGGAGCGGTGGGAGGGGGGGGCTTTGCTCGAACCCCCAGCACAGGGCCGGGAGCCCCCCTCCACGCGCCCCGTGGCTTTGGGCCGGCTCCAGCGAAGCCAAGTGCCGATGGTCGCCGAGGCTGCCCCGAGCGAGGGCTGCGCCCGCAGCCCCCGGGGCCGCCGAGCCCCTGCCAAAGCACCTGGGACCCCAGGGCAACGCGCCGCCCCCGCTGCCCCTCGCCTGACCCGGGGGGCTTCCTGGGGGCGGGGGGAGCACCCCCAGGGGTGGTGGCATCCCCGAGCAGCACAGTGCAGCGGCAGGGTCTGGGATTCCCGCGTCCCATCCCCGCTCTCCTCAGCCTGCAAGTGGCTTTCCCCATCCGTGCCTCAGTTTCCCCAAGAGAGAACCTGCCCCGGGCCAAGGGTTTGCCGCGTTTGCCAGCACAGCGCTCCGAGGCTGTTGGCCCGGGAGCTGCATGACAAGCACCGTCGTGCTGGCTACAACACCCGCCCTCCCCAATGCCCGTCGGCACTTGCTCCTGCGCCCAGATTTTGGGGGGGTGAGGCCGGGGAAGCTGGTGGGGCGACATCTCCCCATGGCTCCACCGCCATCTGCCGGCAAATCACCCCAGAATGGGCCGGGACCGAGGAGCCAGGGCTGAGCCGGATCCTGCCCGCTGCCGTACCCCGAGCCCCGGTCCCCTGCTCCTGCCCGCGGGGATTTTCCCCGAGCTCCGCCACGCTCCCATCACGGGGGCCACGTGCGTGGGAGGCCGGCGGAAGAGGAGCATTTTTCCAATGCTGGAAACCAAGAGGAAAAAGGTTGCAGGACGGAACGATTAACGCAGCGCGGGTTAATCATTACAGCAACGCTCCCCCCTCAGAGAAGGAAGTTGCGAGGATACGGCCTTCGAGCCACCCAAGGGCAACGTGGCCCAAGGACACGGCCGGGCTCGTGCTGGCAGCGTGCGGAGCCGCTGCTGACCTTCCCACGCCGGGACCGGGGCCACGGGCAGCAGCCCATGGCCACGGGGGCCGGGAAGGGGTCCCGGCCGGAGCCAGCTCTGCACCCGGCTGCCGCAAAGCCTTGGCAGGGACAGGCAGGGTGCTGCCCAGCGCCGAGGCTCCCCAAACTCCATGCTCAGCACCCCTTCCCCGGGGGGGGGGGGGCTGTGAGCGGGGCTGCTTTCCACCTCCCGCAGCCCCCCCCAGGGCAGCGGGTGCCCCCCGGCAGGGATGAGGGGTGGGGGGCAGCCCCGGCCCCGATGTCGCAACGTGGGCACCGAGGACGGGGGGGGCAAAAGCGGGGCGGCTGCGAGGGGCCAGGCGGGATCCCGAGCACCGAGGGTTTGGGCAGGGAAAGGGGCAGCTCTGCCAGATGAGTCAGCCCAGCTAGGGGCCGGGGAAATCCTGGGGCTGCGGTGGGGTTTGGGGTTTTGTTTTTTTTTTTTTTCCTGCAGAGAGACGAGAGCTCAAACCTTTCCCCTGCATTCGGGATCTGGGTGGGACGGTGGAAATGCCATGTGGCCAAGCACAGGGAGGGGACGCACAGCACCAGGAGATTCGGCCCGGCAGAGCCCGGCCCCTCTTGGAAATCATCCCCCAAGAGAAGCGACGCCGCCGGCGCTGCCGGCAGAAACGGTGATGCTTCACTTTCCGAGCGCTCCCGGCCCGGCTCCCCACCCTCCATCTGGCAGCAGAAGATGCAAGTCATGGGCGAAAGCCCTCGGTGGAAAGGAAGGAGGAGGGCGACGCGCCGGCCCCCCGCCCCGCTCACGCCATTTTCCAGGCAGCCCTTCCCTCCTGCGCGTTAACGTTTCCCTCGCACGCCCACCCCGCCCCGCAGCGCCCGAAAGCCGGAGACAAACAGATCCCAGGCTCCCCACCACAACTCCGCCGCGCCGATGCTCCCGGCCGCCGCAGCCCGCGCCCCCCTGCCCAGAGCAGGGACTGAAGCGCGGGGGGCAAAGTGCTGCCCCAGCACCCAGCGCCTCAAAAAGCGGCGGGGAACGACCTCTCGCCCCAGCCGCGGTTGGAGGCCGCGGTGGCCAAGGGCACGTGCCAGCGCTCCAGGAACAGCCGAGGGCCCGCGGCGGTGCCGCCGCCGCCGCCAGCCGGGACGGCCCCACTGGCTCCCGGAGCCAGGCTGGTTTGGGGAGGCGAGGAGGGAGGATTCACCCGCTGAATCGCATCAGCGGTACGCGCACGGTCCGCACCGGGACTCGACCCCCGCCGGGGTCCGTCGCCGCAGCACCGACGCCGAGCCGGGAGCGGGGCAGGGCTTCGCCTCCGGTTCAGCCGCAGCCACGCATCTCCTGCGCCAAGCAGAGAGTCAGAGACCATTTTCGTGGCATCCAGCGGGACGTGACTGATCGCGGCTCCCGGCGTGGGCAGAGGGAGCCGAGAGCTCAGTGTGGCGAGCCGGGGGAGGAGGATAACGCTGCTCTCGACAGAACCAGATAATTAGCAGCGATGGGAAAGGACAGAGGCAGGTGAGGGGCTCGGAGCCCAGGCCACAGCAGCCGGACCCCGCGGGGACCGGGCCGGGCTGCAAGGGGGAGCAGGGAGAGCCCAGGAATGGCCCCCCCCGGCATCGCCCCGCACCCCCAAACTGCGGGGCAGGGCGAGAGGGGCTGCGGTGCCGACAGCCAGGGCGCAGCAGTCCCTGCCCAGCGCTGCTCTGGTCCTGCCCGGCAGCGGCAGGGGGGCTGGCAGAGCAGGATTTAGGAAAAAGCCCCTTCCCCACGGCCCCGAGGGCAAGAGAGGCCCTGCCCAGGGGCAGAGCAGCCTCCGGCAGCACAGCGGGGGCACGGCCATGCCCAGGGTCCCTCGTCCACCCCGGATGCAGGGCGATTCGGAGGTGCCCTCGGTGCCCTCGTTGGTGCCCCCAAATGCAGACTACAAGTCCCGGCAGGCGTCACGCCGCGGAGAGCCCGGCCAAGGGCACCCTGCGAGGGGGCAGGGCCGGATCCCTGCTGGCCCCCCGTCCCCCCGGAGCTGGCGGGAGGCAGTGGGAAGAGCTGGTGAGAGGACGCTGACGGAGACGCTTTTTTCCCATCCTAAAAATAGCAGCTGGCCATTTCCCCAGCTTCCCGGCCTCGCCAACGCTCTTCCATTAAATGGAAAAAAAAAAGAAAAAAAACCAACCAGCCACCTTCCATCAGAAAGAGAGCGGCTTGCGTGTGTCGAGAGAGGCACACGCACGCCGCAAATAGAAACCGGGGACAGAGGAGAGCAAGAGGGAGCGGAAGAGGGAGCGAAGCCGTCCGTCCCCAGTTATTCCCGAGATGTTTTAATTAGCGCTCGCTCTGACTTTGAGGCTTTGCTTATGCACGGCGCAAAGTATGACCTTTTAAAAAAAAAAAAAAAAGGGGGGGGGAAAGAGAGGGGAAGGGAAGAACAAGGCACTGGAGCAGCTCAGAAACTGGGAAGTCGGCTGAGCTTCAAATAGGCTCAGCGTCAGGCTCTCAGAGGCTTTTAATAAGCTACAGAGTGAGAAATTTAACACCACAGGTACTATTTTTGATATACTTGTGGGGGGGGGGGGGGGGGGGGGGAGAGAAAGACAGAGTGAGCGAGAGGAGGGGGAGGAGGTGGCGGGGAGAAGAAGAGGAGGCAGCCAAGATTACATCCTGGGTGGCAGTGCCGAAAATAGCCCTGCCCCGCTCCGCCTGGGGAGCCGAGCTCGTGTCCCGCCGGGAGGGCAGGCGGGAGGCCGAACCTGCTGCCCGCTGACCTTTGCTGGAGCAGCTGCCCACCCAGGCAAGCCAACTCACGTTCCCAGGCTGGAAGACCGCAGGGAAAAGGGGATTAGAGCGAGGCAGAGGGATTGCAGCCCCGCGCGCCCAGGGGCCAGCAGCTGCCTCGGCCTCCCCCGGCGGGCGAGCAGAGCCGGGGGGGCTTTTGCGCAGCAGAGGGAACCTGAAATCCCTCCGGGGAGGCGTGGGGAGGATGGCACCGAGCGAGGAGCCTGGCAGCAGATGGT